>NC_045788.1:26044585-27292737 GCF_009873245.2 Balaenoptera musculus
AACTACAGAAATTAAGAAAAGAATTCAGAAATCAGTGATATCTTTCAACAAATAGGCATTTTTGAGGCTCACTAAATCCTTTTGGCAAAATATTATTATACTTTATACCTCATATGTTTTTAATGATGCATACTAATTCCATCTGTTTGACTAGAAGCATCATATCTCTTCACAGACATGTTATTTCACATATATTGCTACACTTGAAAATTCAGTTAACATATTTCAAATACATGTCATTAGTTTAAAGTTATGATCATTTTGGGGGAAAGAAATGAGGCATGCTTTATTTTGTATATTCTAAAATGTACCTGTTTTATATTCTATATATTACATATTACAGTGTATGTATTTTAAATATTCTAAAACCTAGATTTTCCAAGGGGTAACTTTTAATTTAATTATTGGCAAAGAAAATTTGCTTTAGTTTTTCTTGGATTCTTTAAAACTTTTAGCCTTTTGAAAAAAAGATCAACAATTTTTGAAAATATAGTCATCTATTTTCCAATTAGGCAAAGAAAAATAAATTATTTGTTTTTCCTTATATAAGATAGACTAAGCCATTTCCTTATATTACACATGGATTACTTTGAAGAATTTTGGGATAGCTGGATATGAAGCAGATATCCTGCTTAGAAAAAATACAAATGGAAGTTGTGAATTAAAGATACATGAATTTCTTTTATATTTTCCTCAGCCATGTTCACTATAGTCATAAACTTCGAACAACAACAATGCATATTATCGAAATAAATATTATGGTAGGAATTAAGATGCCCACATCTGTTATTGAAGGAGTAACTGCTACAAAATTGCCCTCTCTCTATAAATGACTAGAAAACCAAACCAAACACATGAAACAACTGTTTTCAGATATGGGCAATGGGCAGCACAGGGTTTCTTTCCCGAAAGAAGGGAACAAACAAGGTGAATGTTATGACTGCTCCATTTTACTTCCTGGAGGCAAATGTCAAGCTTTAGTCTAGGAAGGGTAATAAAAACAGTCCAGCAGTTAAGGAGACAGAAATCTGAGTTGAAAGAGTTGTAAGACCTAGTTATACACAAGGTATAGGGTAGAGGCCTCGGAATAGCCTCACCTTTACTAGAGGGTAAAAAATTAACCATAGACCAATCAAGCAAGCTTTTAAAGGATCAGACTGATCCCAAATAACTTACCTGCATGAAAGAACAAAGTTCCACATTATTTAAAGGAATATAACAAAATTTCCCCCTTTTTAGTAATATTTGGAAACCGACAAAATTCTCTCCCTGACCAAACTTTGATCAGGCTCATCTGAGCTCTCATTTAAAATCAGAGCTTCTGTGTCCTTCCTTATAGAGTTCAGTTCTAATAAGAATCCTGCTAAGTCAGTCTAGCAGGAATCCTTACCTGCCCCCTTGATATCTGAAATTCCTCACCCCGTACCTTTGGTACCTGACTATCCTGGCCTGACTTCAGCAAGAATTTTGTCAAATTGGTTTAGCCAGAATTCCCCACACACCCTTAGTTTTTCCTCTAGTAATTTTCTATCCACTGACATCCACTTTTCCTTTTTGTTTTCAGAATTGAGCCCAGTTCTACAATGAGCTCTCTTTTTTCCCATTACAATCATTTTTTATATGTAATAAAATTTATCTTCACCCCTTTAATTTCTGTCTGCTCTGGTTTTCTTTGATTAAAAACCAATACGAATTATCAGGCATAGATGTAGCTGAGGATAAACACAGCAGCATAGCTATCTACATCCCTAAATTTCCTCTCCAAAGACATGAGAAAATAAGAAGGCATAAGTAACTTCTACACAAAATCATGCCTTTGGCACAACTGTAAGAAAGAGAAAGCTGAAAATACAAACTAACTGTGAGTGAAGAGAGAAACACCAATCTCAGCATGAAATCTCTCATGCTACTGCCTTAGCCTTACCCAGCCACAAGGCTACATGGAGAGCAAAACCATAATGAGAAAAACTATGGGGAAGATGCAAGATGAAAACTAGCAAGAGTTTGGGCCTAAGAGTGATATGGTGTGATTGTCAGAAATAGTAAATCCATCCCCTTCCTATAATTGTTGGAAATGTTTTCAGACAGATCAGAGTATTTTGAAGTATGTGTGGTTTAAAGGAGCAGGTGCTATTTAAAGAAGCAGACACAATGTAAAGACTGGCATGACTTAAAGGGACAAGCACATATAAAGGAGCAGTTTTTTGCATAGCTTTTGGTGGAGAAGCTTTATGTCCATTTGACATAAAGAGGGGAAAAGTGTTTGGCAATTGGGTGGTGAAGGTAAAAAGAGGGGAAAATCTTAGGGTCCTACAAGGCAAGAGGGAACCATTAAGCAGGCGGATTCACAACTCTTCTTCACCATCAAAACAAGCAGAAAAGCAAACAAACCTGCAAAATTATCGGATATATTTTGCAAATATGTTCTCCTACTGTATCAGTTGTCCTTTGATTTTTTTAATTTGCTATTGCTATGCAAAAGTGTTTTTTTATGTAGTCAAATTTATCAAATATTTTATTTCCTCTGAATTTTGAATCAGAATGCCTTTTCCTACACCAAGATTAAAGAATTTACTCATACTTTTTTCTAGTATTTGTTATAGTTTTATTTTTTTAAATTTAGGTCTACAATCAATTTGGAATTTATTAGTATGTATGGTATGATGCATAGATCTAATTTCATCTCTTTTTCCCAAATTTCTACCATTTCCCAATAGAACAATGGGAAAAACAGTCATGTATGTGTATGTATGTATGTGTACACACACACGTGCGCACGCACGTATATATAAAGCATACAAAAAACATTCAATCTCACTCATAGTTAAAGAGATGCAAATTAAAATAACTCTGAAATACCCTTTCTCATCATCAGATTGTGAAAATAAAAAGTATGACAGTAAATTCTGTTGGCAAAGCAATGAGGAAACAGTCATTCTTATACAATGCAGGTGGGAATACAAATCAATACAACTTTTTTGGAGGAGAATTTGTCAGTAACAAATCTATACATGTGCTTATCTTTTGACCCAGCAATCACACTTCTAAGACTCTACCCTAAAGACACACCTTCAAGAGTACAAAAATACAGATGAACCAGGTTATTTATTTAGCACTGTATATAATTGCAAAATATTCTGTCTAGCTTAAATACCCTTAAGTAGAAGAATATTGAAGAAAGTATGCTACCTCCTCATAATGGAGTAGTATGTAGACTTAAAAAAGAATGAGAACAATCTCTCTGCATTGATTTGAAGTGATTTTCAGAATATACTGTTAAATGAAACAACTAAAATGAGAAAAAAACTGTAAAATACTATTTGTCATATAAAAATGATGGGGATAGAGGAAAACAGAGATATATCTAATCATTGGTACAAAAGAATTACAGCAAGGGTAATCCACAAGCTAAAAAGATTATTTACCTACAAGGAAAGAAGTGGGTCCATTATGCACACATGTAATACTTACTGGGTGAATTATTAGTGATAAATGAATATTTATTATTCACAGTAAATTGTGTCATAAAGAACTTATAGTTTTAAATTGAAAACAGTTGTGTTGTTATTTTTAACAAATGGCAGACAATATGAACTACAATATGAGTATCAAATTTAACCAGTGTATTATTGCCAACAGATTTTTTCCCTTAATTTAAAGATAGTCAACCATCAGATAATCTGTCCAAAATTCAGCTCTTAATAAATAGGAAGACATAACATTTACTATGCACTAGGAATCCCGGAGCACATTAGGATTTTGTATACATTACCCCAAGAATAGTTTATTTTAGGTATAAATCAGCAAGGGTGTTGGATTATTACCTTTCTTCTTCCTCATTACGTCAAAACAGATTACACTGTACTTTAAAATCTGTTGGAAGATTGTCATAGTATATTGACCTTTTTAAAACATGTTATTATCATCTATCAGAAAATTGTAAAATTGTTTATCTTTGGAATTAACAACTTTAAATACATATTTACATATATATAATCTATGCATATAAATATTCAAAACAATAAAGATGACTATGATCTGATATCTTAGGTACCCTTGTATGGCACCATTAGACAACGCACTACTTTAAAATCCAAATATTATACAAGTTAAGGCACTTCTTTTAATTAATTTGCAATTATTCCCTCAAGGAGGAAGCCTGACACTTTATAGAAACATTCATACTCTGAAATAGGTGTCAAAGCCAGCTTTTGCCCTCTCCATCCATGGAGATTTTATTCAGGATTTTAATTACTGTTTCTGGCCCTTTTATGCCACTCAAATGGCCTATCCAGCAAAAGCAGTAAAATTATGTAATTTAAAATATAATGGAGAGAATATGGTTGAAGTCTTAGACAGTTATCTCTCTGCAAGTATCCTGACCCTCATAAGTTCCATCCTTCACTCCTTTCTCCAGTAATCATCAAGCACTAAATAACAATAATTTTATTTCCTGAGGGGAAAAAATCAATCTGCATTCCCAAGGAGGCACACTTTGTGGAATCTTTCTAAGACAATCCCATACCACTCACTCATGACAATAGTAGTATAGTCATATGAGTATTAGTCTTATTTTCCCAAAGGAATATGATAAAATGATACTTTTTTTTCTAAAGAAAGTTGAACGATAGAACTGGAAAGAATATTGGGAGATTATTATGTGTAATGACTTAATTTTTCTTTTTTAAGTTCTTAGACCCGATTCCAAGGTGTATGCGTGTGTGTGTGTGGAGGAGGGGGGGACTTCTCCACATACTAGCACGGAGTTCTCGGCCACCTGTGTCAAGAATTGGACTCAATTCTGACACTGTCAGGAGATAGCATCATATTCCACAGGTTGATGATTCAGTCCTACAAAACAATTCATCGCTCCCCCCCACCTCACACACCAATTGCAAGCCCAGGCTGTTACCTGTGCTTCTGACCCACCAGCTAAAAATTGGAGGTTTCAATGACCCCCTCCAACCCCAGGATTTCCATCACAAATCCAAGTTGTTATTTCTACTTCTGACAGACTGGTATAAATCAGAGGTTCCCATGACCTCCTTCTTGAGTCTGATTAATTTGCTAGGGTGGATCATAGAACTCAGAGAAACATCTTACTTAGTAGATTACCAATTTATTATAAAAAGAAATAATTCAGAAACAGCCAAATGGAAGAGATGCACAGGGCAATGTATGGGGAAAAGACATGGAGCTTCCATGCCCTCTCCAGGCATGCCATTCTCCCAGCATCTCCAGATGTTCACCAACTCTCCAAACTGTTTCCTTTTTTGGGAGGGTTTATGGAGGCTTCATTACATAGGCATGACTGATTAAGTCATTTTCCATTCTCCTGTCCCTCTCTCCTCCCCAGATTTGGGGGGGTGCGGGTGGGACTGAAAGTTCCAATCCTCTAATCTCATGGTTGGCTCCACTGCCAACCAGGACCCATCCTTAGGTGCTTTCCAAAAGTCACCTCATTAGCATAACATAATAGACACCTTTGAGATCTCGTTACTCAGGAAATTCTAAGGGTTTTAGGAGCTGTGAGCCAAGAACCCTGGGCGGTTTCTGATTATATTAAATCACAATATCACAATTTTGTAAATAGAAAACTGAGGGATGGGGGGAGGGAGGAGATATATGTATACATATAGCTGATTCACTTCGTTGTACAACAGAAACTAACACAACGTTGTAAAGCAACTATATCCCAATTAAAAAAACAAACAAAAAAAAAGAAAACTGAGGCTCAGAGTTGTCAAGGGGTTGGCCAATATTGGCACCCACAGATATGAACAGGACCGTCAGTGAAACCTATCTTTACTGAATCAACAAATCTACTACTTATATTTCAATTTCTTTTCTACTAAAATGTAGAAAATCTTTCTGCAGTGTTCCAGAATAATGATATGAAAAGTGTTAAGACAATTTGTAAATTGGGCTTTAAAACTTGATATTTATTTTTATCCTTTGCAGTTTTATGGAAGGCAATCAAAATAAAGAGTTTGCATATTAAATCACATGTAAAATAACTCTTTTTAACAGGGAGATCTGTACTAAAATTCAGTTCTTTTGATGAACTTATCAACAAAATCTTGGTATGCTAATGACTAAATGTCATGATCCATTTCAATCTTTTGTGCACTATATAATAAGCAGTATTGTATAGAGAAATCTTTATTTGATTATTATCAACTCCTACTATGTACATTTAGCCACTTTCAAATTCCCAAGAACTATTTTATACTATGTACATTACAGCCATTAGATGGTAAATCTGAAAGGCACAAAGCACTGCACATTTTGCTTAAAAATTGTGTTCATGAGATCTTTCTAACTGTGTATCACCATGAAAGATTTATCTTTTGGATATCAGATTTTTATACGATTCTAGACATAAAGGACTTTTAATGCTATCTGGGGTGGAATTCCAAGACCATTCAAGGAGATTGATCTCAGAAACACTTGCAGGTTAAATGGAAAGCTCAATAGGAGTTGAAATAAATATGAGTTATGTCAAAAAGTAAACTGTCTCTTTTCAAATCCATAGGCTACTATTCTCACACCAAAAGGGAAAATGTAAATTTTTTGACATTCATAGATATCAACAGAAGTCTGAAACTCATCTTTACCACATCAATCAATCCACTAACTATATTTCAAGTTTTACTCTCTTTTATAGACAACTATGCAATAAAAGTTTATATAAAAGGAGACTCAGAACCTCAGATTCTACAAGTGACATTTTCAATTAGAAAGACATAAGAAGGTATAACGAGAAATATAGATCTCCATGAATAAAATCTGACATTTAGCCTTTGACATATGTTTAAAAGGATTTTCTATTCAGTGACAAGAAGGCAGAATAGCTTAATGATCTAAAATTATACTCTTTAGAAGAGATGGTGTTAAATATTTCTTAGCACACTAAGGGTTATGTACAATATTTCTTTCCTAAGCACTGATATATTTGAAGTTTTTACTTTTATAACTACTTTTCATCTAAATTATATGGACACTCCAATGGATCCAAATGTTGATCTCTCATGGAACACCTTATCATATTCATAATTTTGGCACAGTTTTCTTCTTGGGTGGACTCTGGTGGTACAAAGTGTTAAGCTATAGTAGAAGACATTATTACAATCGCTAATTAGTGGGCTTACTCACCCTTTGAACTCTCAAATGAACTTGAACATATGAGTTTCATATGAAGCCTATAGGACCTAATATGTATAAAGTTTCTCTCCTTCAGGAATTCTTTTGTGCCTATTAAGCCATGATATGTTTCTTAAGCTGGTACCATTTACAAAAAGATTCTTCTCCTATGTGGTTTCTCCACTGAATATGAAGACTTAAACTCTAGATGAAACCATTACTACACTTGCCAGATTAATGGATTTTCTTCGCTTTGTAGATATTCTCATGATTATAAAGGTCAGATGTTTGGGAGAAGCACTTCTTACTCACAAGAAAATTATAGTGAATTTCTCTTGCCTGATATGTTTGATGAATGATTGGTTGTTATTTTCACTAGGAAAAATCATTATATGATGTAGAGTTGCAGGTTTGCTATTTCATAAAGTCTCATATTTGTCCTTGACAAGTGAAGACCATGATCTAATTGATAAAACAGATGGCAAACTAAGATTTTTCTGTATGTGCCTTTCTTTGGGACATTTATTCTTATAAATGCCCCTCTATCAGTGTCACTTCTGATTGTAAAATGGCATTTGCTTTAAAGATAATTCTAACTCATTTATAGAGTCACTTAAGGTCCCAAGGTATCAAGACACCATTTCAAGGAATCTCCAGGTTCAACCTTTGTGTTTTTAAAAGAATATTATTCATTTAAAAATTTCTTTCTGCCTCTGTTCTTGAATTCCAGTAATTCACCTTGAAAAGTCACTATGTACTGTCTGATTTTCTCACATCTGTAATCCACTTTTATGAAATTTTAGGGGAAAAATACTCATCAGTTTCCACATATAGTGGTACTTTCTAAAGATTCCTCATTAAAAAAATACAAGTCTTGTTCTGTGCAATGATTATTGAAAGTTAAGATTGCTACTTTTCTGGGAATTGAATGACCATTATTTAAGTACTTTTGGATAAATATGAAAGTGGCAGAACTTTTTTTTTTCTTCTAGGGGAAAGGTTTGTCCTATTTTCCTAAGTGTTATGGAATTAAACTTTTAAGTCAGAAAAAAGGGAGCTACATGGACCAGGTTATTTTTAAAGGCTACATTTTAACATAATCTATATACAAACATTATTATAATTTTTCCAACAACTTATAATGTAGAGTGTCCTAAGAAGACAGCAAGAAATCATCAGAGAATCTCAAAACAGGAGAGAAAAGCAGCTGTTTTACTTACAGGAGTATTCAAAGGAAGCCTCTTTAACATGTTCATCTAAGGGTTAATCTAGAGGGTAAAATGTTGCTGCTTTCTGAGAGGGAATATTATGTTTTAGGTTCTTATCTATGGAAATAATATATTTAACCTAGGAAGAATAACTTATAATAACTTTACATTCTTGATTATGTATTGGCAAGGGAAATTAAATGAGGTAATTTTCAGTGCATTCTCATCAGAGTCTTCTGATTACTGTACATGACACTGGTTTCAAATAGATGGAATGGTAAAGAAATCAAAGAGAAAAACAATCAAAATAATTAAGGCTGTGATTTCCTTGAGATCAAGGACCTTGTGTAATTAGTCTTTTTATATTATATTTTATATCCACTAAATGCTTTGTATTCATTTAACCCATGTTAAATTTATTGACAGATTAAGTTGCAAGTGGTTGAGATCCAGGTCAGAAAACATGGATGCTTAGGGGCCATGTTTGATACGAATTACTCCTAACATAAAGTGGAAAAATCAACATAATCACTCCTAGGCTATATATGTTAAGATGTAATGAACCTCAATCACATCTTTCAATATTTAATAAGAGTAGAACAGAGAAAAAAATCCTTGTGTTCTCCTCATCTATTGGCATGACAAAATAATTCTAGAACCATGCCTATTATGTATCAATTAAAGAAATAAAATTGAAAAAGAAGAGACAAAATTGATGTTCCTGGCTGAAGATATAATAAAAAATACATATAAATTTTAAGAGGTTCAATTGTCAAAGTATTAGAAATTTTAAAAGAATTTGGTAATTGCATTTAAATATAATAGTCTATAAAAATCAACAGTTTTCCTACACACCAGCAAAGGAACAAACATAACTTGCCATAGGAGAAAAATACATTCAAGGTAACAACAAAACTATTAAATGTTTATCATTAAACCTAATAAAATACATAAAACATCAAAAAGCAAGTGCATACATTTAAGAAATGATATATAAGAATGTAATAAAGTGAAGATTTATGTTCAAAAATAGAATAAATATTATAAAGAAGTCAGTTTTCCCCTTAAAATAATCTATAAATTTGATGCATCTGAATCAAAATCTCAACAAAATTAGTCTTGAAATTTGTAATACTAATATAGAAAAATGAAGGAGTAAGGATATTCAAAATATGTTGGAGAAGAAAGAGGAGAATTTGGCCACCAAAAACAAAAGGGAAGAAAAAAATCTCAGAACCATTATTTCATATCAATTACACATTAATAATAAGTATCTACCTGGACTAAAGACTTTTATATGTAAAACAAGTTTAAGAAATTATTTTTTTAAATAGGATTCTATGTTTATGAACTTCAATATTGAAAGGTCTCCTTGAGGATCCCACACATACACACACATATACACACACAATAAATATGAAAAATAGGAAAATTTGATAAACTTCATTAACACTGTATTTTAAACTGATCTATGATGAAATGCAATGTAAACAAAGTTGAAAGACAAACAGCAGAATGAGGAAATATGTCAACTGATATAACAAAGAATTACTAGTCTGAATATATAAGGAATACTTTCAAACCAAAGCAAAAGATTTTAAAAATAGAAAAGGATACAAAAGCAATACTACAGAAAGGAGATAAGATTGGAAATAACATACAAAAAGAACATATCTAAAGTAGTAATCTGGGAGATAAAAATTAAACAACATGTAGGTCAGATATCACCCATCAGGTTGATGAATAATTCTAAATGAATAATATCAGATGTTTGCAAGTGTGTGGCAATTGTACTGATAGAGAGAGTGCACACTGATACAGCTACTTCCTAGTGCAATCTGGTTACATCTGTTAAATTTAAGAAGAGACATTCTTTATACCTCAGCAATCCTACTGTTTTTATTATGTACCCCAGAGACTTACTCATATATCTGAACTATTTGTATTATGCTCTTAAAAATTTAGATGAATAATCTTACTGAATTTTTGTAGTAGTGAAATTTTTGAAAAACACTAAATGCCCACTTATAGGAACATATCTAGATTATATTATTAAACACAATAGAATAGCATAGAACATTTTGAAAGACTGATATAGATCCATATATATTAACAGGAGAGTTCTTCAAGAGATATTGTTAAGTGAAAAAAGCTAATGGTATAAACATATTTCAAGTATAGTATATTTATGTATTTTGAAATATTACATATTTTTCTACATTTTAAAACATAGTTATGGTCTATAATGTACAAACCTAATTACAGCAGTTACATCTGCCTAGGGAGTGCAAGGGAAAAGGATTAACAATGGGGACACAAATGAAACTGCCTTCTTTGTAATGTTTAAACATTTTTATTACAAGGACTTGTGGGTTTGAGTAAAATTGGTTAAAATCCAATTTTTAATATCCTCTTTACACTCTCTCCCCAAAAATGTAAAATCTAGAACAAATTACATCATAGGCAACAACTTCATCATTGCCAGGAGATAGAGAACATCATAATCTTCAGATTAATTGTAAATACAGAACGAAATAAATTCCAGCATACCCTACACCCCTTTGTCTGCTCTCCATTGTAAACCTGTGAGTGCAGAGAGCAAGGGAGAGAAGACTTTTATAAAACTCTGTGAAATAATGCTGAAAGAAAGGACCTGTAGAAAGCATAGCCAAAACCACCACAACAAGAAATGGCAAACTGCAAGTGAATGAAGATTAGGACTTGTAGTTTAGTCCGAATTGACTAAAGGAAAGCATGAAAGTGTACAGGACTGAAGTGTCAGCCTCTGAGAAGTATAGCTCTGGAAAAGAATGAGATGTAAAGAGGCTAATAGAAAACAGAAAGCAGTACTTCTTAAAGATGAGGTAAAGAAGGAAATCAGAGGGGGAAATTAAAGATCTGGCAGAAATGAAAGAGAAACAAGATACACCAACCTGTTCTCATCCCCTCCCACAAGCAATAACACTTTCCAAAAAGAATCTGCACAGAAGAGCATGGAGCTAATAGAAATGAGCACTCCCAAACCAGAGATCCTGACTTCAAAATGAATAGAAGTAGAAAAAAAGCAGACCACATCCTTTAACAAACAATCCTGAAAAAACAAAAAAAGCCTTAAAATACTAATGAAAGTTTCCCTGGTGATGAAAAATCTTGGCCAAATGCAATCAATGGAACTGAAGATAACTGTAACTCAACATTCCAAGATAAAATAACTATCTTAAGTAAGATTTTGAGAATATTTAAAGTTTTGAGAATATGAAAAAAAGAACTTCAAATCAGAAATATAAAAATTAAAAAAAACATGGGCAAAACCTAGAAACAATTAAAATGAGAGTTGAATGGGTTTAGCAAAGGAATATGAGAAATAGGCAAAATCATATCAGAAATAAAGACTAAATTACAAAGTTCCTAAGGGAGAGTAGATTCAAGAAGACTTAGTAAGGTACTTGGAAGAAGAACAGGAAATCAGATATTTGAAAATAAAAATGAGGTAAAGAAAGAAATAAAACAATCCAAAGAAAAAATGGGTGGAAAGGAAGATGGCTGAAGCTCATCCTTAAGTAGAGTCCTTGGAAACATTTGTAAAGTGCTCCCTGAATTCTGGCACATTCAAAACTGTTTTCCTAGGCTCTTGAAATTGTGACAGCTTGGTCTGCACTTTCTTTAAGAATTTTTGATTTTCATTTTGTTTCCTTAAGTTTCTTGAAAATTCCACTTCATACTGCCTTTCATCACATGTTTTTTTATAGAGGAATTTGATGATATTCTGATTTTTAATGATTTTATTCTATTTTATCTCTTTGCTTGAGGCCCTGTGGACTTTATAGTTTTATAATTTTACTAGAATATATCTTATAGTTGTTTGTTCTTGGTCAATTTCCCCTGGTAAACAGTAGGCTCTTCCAAAGTGGAGATTCACATTGTCTTTTATTTCTGGAAATTTTCCTTTTACTCTTTTAAGTATTATTTCTATTAAAATGTGTTGACTTTCTTCTTGAGAGTCAACATTCTGCATGCCTGTTTAAAGAAAAAGATTTTAAAATTGGCTCCTGAAACAAAATCAAACTCTATGCTGTGTAAAAGAGACACACTTAAAATGCATAATTCGAATAGGCTGAAGATAACAAAACGCATAAAGATTTACCAAACAAAAAGAAAACAGAGCTTGCAAATCTGATACCAAGGTAGACTTCAAGCCAAAAGGCATTAAATGAGACAAAAAAAAGATACTTTATAATGTTATAATGTTAAAAGCCACATTCTAAAATGAAGATAGCAATTAAGCATATCTATTTAGCAAATAATACAGAAGCTGTCTGTGATGATTAATTTTATGTGTCAATTTGACTGGGCCATGATTAAATATTATTTGTGGTTATGTTTATGAGAGTGTTTCTGGATGAAATTAGCCTTTAGATCAGCGGATTCAGTAAAGTAGATAGTCTTCCCCAATGTGTGTGGGCATCATCCAATTGTTAAGGGCCTGATTAGAACAAAAATGATGTGTCTCCATAAGCCAAATCCCTCACAGGTCTGGAGTCTGGGAAGTCCAAGAACAAAGCATCAAATTAGGTGTCTGGTGAGGGCCTGCTTCTTCATTGAGAGCTGTCTTCTCACCGTGCCCTCATGTTGCAGAAGGGCTAGAGAGCTCTATGGAGCTTTTTTCATAAGGGCACTAATCCCAATCTTGAGGGCTGCATATTCACCCTCCCCAAAGGCTTCACCTCCTAATAACATCACCTTGGGTACTAGGGTTTCAACATATGAATTTGTGGGGGAGTGGGAAAAACATTCAGACTATAGCACTCATTTTTACTCATTATGAATAAAACTAAAGATTTTATCAAAGAATACACTAATCTGTTGAGACCCATCATGAATATAGTACTAAACAATTCCACTCATTCCCTGCTTAATTACATTTTCTTCTTATCTTCCATACTTCAGGAATTGCTTTTATTTATATCTCCCTTGTCCTTTAGAATCATTGTAGCCAACCAAAAATATTGTATCAAAAAATCATATGAGAAGAAAGACAATACCATTGTCTCAAGATATTGGCAAGATTAAAATGAATGTGCTTACACATACACTTTCACACACACACACACACACACACAGACACAGACCCTCACATACTGAGCCCTGAGGATAGTTGAACAAAAAGCCATTCAATTTAAGACAATTCAGCTTTCCCAGATGATATGCTAATGAACCATGTGAGCATTGGTTGATGTCACTTCATTCAGCACACAATTTCCAAAAACAAGTTAATGAACCAGTTTTTAAAAATCATTTAGAAGAAGCACACTTGGACACATACCAGTGAAGCTAGTTCATTTGCTTGCAGAAATAGACTCTATCTTGGGTCCTCTTTAAACTAAAGCAAGCTTGACATCGGCTGTCATCAGAAATGGTGCAAAAATAAAAATGAATAAGTGTACCCCTAGACTGTTGGTAGAAGGACTGTTTTCTCAATTGGCATAGGTAAATTATATTCAAATGACCAAAATAATATCATAAGAACTAAATGCTTCATGATAAAGTTGGAAGTAAAAGCATATTTTTCATTTTATTAAATTTTCTTAAAGTAATTATTCAAAGAACTTGAATGAGGGGAAAATAGCCTTCCTTATTCTGAGGTACTTGTGTATCATTTGGTTCTGTCTGTGCTTGTATGCATGCTTGTCTGTGTCTCCAGTGGTTTATGTTTATGTGGGGACAGAACAAACTTGGAAACTTTTAGTCTGTTGTTTCACGTACACATTCTATAAGATAAATATCCATATGTATTTTACTGCTCTTGGAAGTGCTTCATTCAGAGTTTCTACTTGAAATATTTTTAGATAAATCCAGCAAGAATTATTCCCTGGAGGTATGAACTGTTTCTAATAACATTTTTCTCTGGTCCAGCATTATATCTCCTTTTCTTTACACTTTCATGCCTCTTAACTGTTACTGTCTATTACCATTTTGCTAATCTAAGTGATACTGTTCGCTTATCCGTGGTCCTTCATTTATCTGCAGCAACATCTTCAGAGTCTTCAGAGTTTTATCTGAAAACTTGTTAAGGTTCTATCTGATATCTAGTTCTACACTGAGGAAAACCTCTCCCCAGAAATTCTCTAATCTACTGATTGGTTATTCTCCCAAGATCATCTATCATAGTCTGTTGCTTCAGTGTTTATTATTATTTTTATACCATTACTTTTCCACTTCATATTAAAATTTCCACTTCTTTGATGATCTCTATTTCCAATATTGTGGACCTTTATTTCTAGTACCGTGCATAGCACAGTACTCTTCATTGCTGCCGACTCACCAACTCTCAGTCTAACTGTTCATTCACTGAGGAATTGTGTGATGAACTTTCTCTGATGCAAACACAATCTTATATTCAGCTTTCCTAACCTCTGGTTAATTTCTGTTTTCATTCACCTCAGGCTTCTTAGACATTGGCAAGGAGAATGATTTTTTGATGTCTTTATTGCATTTCTTCAGCCAGATAGGAGACCAGGACTTTACACAATCTAAATTCCACATGGATTTATGCCTTGAAATAGAAAGTGCTATGAATTAATAATGCCCATGTCTCTAAATAAAAGGTGCTATGATTAGTAAGACACGTTAGGTTCACTGTCTAAATTTACACTTTCTTTTGTTCATCAAAAGAAAACTTTTTTGAAGTTTTCCACCTCACACTAATTCTTGCCATTACCATAAAAGGCATACATATACATATATTGGTATATATACATATGTATATACACATACATATATATATATCTCAATCTGTACACCTTATCCAGCAAAACAATCTCAAAATTATTTAGCTTCTTAACACCAATAATTCTCAACTATAGTTGGTATCAATAATCTATAAAGAGGATCATAATCTAGAATTTATCACAAAAAAAAGATCCCATCTCTGAAAGCAGAAATATTGCATACTCTGACCACAAGCTACCTCTCTCACTGATTTTACTTACATTAAATCTGTTTTTAAATTTCATTCAGACAAAATTGCCCTTTGCTAACTGCTCCTTTCCTGTCATAGTGTTCAGTCTAGTGAGGGACACAAGACGGGAAACAATTAGATTACAGTGTGGTTTAGTGCTGTCATAGGCCAGCACTTTCTCAGATCCTGTGGATTCTACTTACTTACTATCTCCCAAATTCATCCCTTTATTTTCCATCTTTCCTACATGTTTTAAGGAATTGACCACAGGCATCTCTTGCCCGGATGACTCTGACATTTCCTTAGTGAAACTTCCTGACTCGTGGATTGCATGTGTTGAATCCATTTCTCATGGTGCAGCATGAGTAATCTTTCTAAAATGAGCAGTTTATATTCCTTCCTTGCTTAAAATATTTCAGTGGCCATCCGATTAATACTGGAGCAAAGAACAAATTCTTTAACTTGATTAATAAAACCTATGGGAGGTTTCCTCTGCTGTCTTCTCTCCTTGCTCAACCTCATTTCCTCACATATAACCCACGGTGCAGTCATGCTGCATTGTTGGAGGAATTATGCTTCTTCACACTCAGCAACTTGGCACGTGCCATTTCTCTGATGCAAACACAATCTTATATTCAGCTTTCCTAACCTCTGGTTAATTTCTGTTTTCATTCACCTCAGGCTTCTTAGACATTGGCAAGGAGAGTGATTTTTTGATGTCTTTATTGCATTTTTTCAGCCAGGTAGGAGACCAGGACTTTACACAATCTAAATTCCGCATGGATTTATGCCTTGAAATAGAAAGTGCTATGAATTAATAATGCCCATGTCTCTAAATAAAAGGTGCTATGATTAGTAAGACACGTTAGGTTCACTGTCTAAATTTACACTTTCTTTTCAGCTGTTTTTACTCCATTCATGGCAGCGTAAGGAAACTAAACAGTGTGGACTAAACTGTGGGATTAATGTAACTGGCCCATGACTAAATATTTGCCATCTTCCACATGGATCTCAGTTGGCTCCGAATGTAGTAATCAGATAAGCTCTACCTTTGGGTTTAGATTTCAGAGACCTAGACTTTGGCTACCACTTACAATGGTAGAATGTAAAAAAGAAAACAGGAGAATAGTACAGGGGTCCTAATTATGAAGGGAACATGCCAATTTCTTGAATACAGTAAAGAAAAAAAAATTCTTGAAGCTATTGCAAACCAAAGGCTATAAAAGAATTTGAAACATATGTGCCTGGTTGACTCTCTTTCCATAAAGCAGATTTTCATAAGAAATCAAAGAATAATTGAATTTACTTTAAAGACATGCTGCTTTAGTTTTACCTTTAAAACAGAAGTGTGAAATAGTATAAAAGAAACATAAAGGAAAACAAGCTTGTTAAACTGGAAGAAGAGAGCAAACTCCTTAGGAGAATGTTTGAGAGCTTAGAAAACTGAGTAGAAAGAGAAAAAGAAATGAGCCTGAGTCTAGCTGCTTTTGAAGCGAAAATTTCAAAAGAAAGATATTTTAGGTATTACTAGAGCCAGGAGAGAAATAATTACTTAAAGAAAAATGAAGAGAGTCATCCAGAGGGATCCCAGATCCAATAAGGTGTTTGGAGTCATATTGTTCATGCATAGAGTCTGTAATGAGAGCAATTGGGGAACAAGCCCTTATAGACTGAGACAGCTTTGCAAAGTGGTTTCATTAAAGATGGACAAATTTAAGTGGCCAAAAATAGGAATATCAAAAAAAAAAAGTATTCAAATACTATTAGAAGAGTTTCACACAACATAATTACTGTGGTTGGAGATGCAGGTATTACCTGTACCCCAAGGGAACGTACAATATAAATTTTAAAAACACAACTCTAAGGGAAGTAATATATACTGAATATGGAATATAAGATACACTAAAATTAGGATTTTGGCAGGACCACGATAGATTGAATGGTTTCTTGGATTACTTGTTAGCCTAATTACAAAACACCTCCTGCGTGCTATTGTACAGCTCAGGGAAGTAAATGGAGACAAGATTAATTTTAAATAGCAGGTATGTTTTGCTCACTTAGAAGTGACTGAACTCATATTTCTTACTCAGAGTGAACTCAAAAGAAAAACAATCTAGAGAAGATGTCAGAAAATAAACGTCTGAGCCTGAAAGCAAAAGCAAAGTTAAAGGAAGGAGGGAAGACCTTCCATCCAACACTAGTTGCACAGAAGCAAAAAGCCCAACATAACAATCAAGTCACATGTTAAAAATGCAGATGTATGCCTTTTTGCAAGGAGTGCATCCGAGGGGAAAAACACCCTAGTTACATATCTCACAACTGCAGAAGATTTAGTGGAACAATGATTGACACTCAAGTTATTATTGAGTAGCTTCTCATTTCAAGAACTCCCTCTTTCCCAAAATCATAACAATGATATATGTGCTATGAAAGGAAAAAACAAAAAGAGATATCCAGCTCAAAAAGAAAAGGACTACTGTATTTGTTTTCTATTGCTATTGTAACAAATTACCACAACTTAATTGCTTAAAATAACATAAATTTATTTTCTTACTTTTTGTATGTTAAGAAGTCCAACACAAGTCTCACTGGCATAAAAATCAAGGTGTCAGAAATCTTGTGTTTCTTTCTGGATGTTCTCGGGGAAAATCCATTTCTTTGCCCTTTCCAACTTCTAGCTCCTTCTTCAAGTTTCAAATCCATCTGTAGTGAGTTGAGTCTTTCTCACCTCGCATTGCTCTCACCTTCCCTTCTGCTTCCCTCTTCCACTTTTAAGTACCCTTGTCATTGCACTGGGCCCACTTAGAAAATTTAGGATAATTTCTCCATTACAAGTTCAGATGATTGGCAATTTTAATAATATCTGCAACCTTAATTTCCCTTTGCCATATATTATAACCTATTAACAAATTCCAGGGATTAGGATGTGGACATCTTTGGTGGACTTAGTTCAATTCAGACTATTCTAACAAAACACCATAGACTAGGTGGCTTAAACAACATACATTAACTTCTCATAGTTCTGGCGGCTGTAAATCTGAGATCAGGGTGTTAGCACATCCAGGCTCTTGGTGAGGGCTCTCTTCCTGGTTTACAGACAGCTGTCTTCTTGCTATATCCTCACATGGCAGAGAGAGATCATCTGTGTCTCTGCTTACAAAGGCACTAACCGTATCACGAGAGTTCTACCATCATGACCTAATTACCTTTCAAAGGCTCCACCTCCAAATACCATCACATTGGCCATTGGAGGTTTGACACATGAATTTGGGGGTGACACAAGCATTCAGTCCATAGCACCTACCACACCATCTCTATGAAATACCATTGGAACAAAAATGAACAGTGCCGAATCTATGGGCCTGAGGCAATGGCAACAAGGGAGTTTGGCTTTTAAGGGACATCAGGTGCTAAACAGCTCTGTTAGACATGTTATAAGATACCTGTAATTAAAACAATGTAATGAGTGATGCTAGGACACCTGGATTTCGTATGGGAAAGAAGACAGAATTAGATTCATTATTTACTATATACCATGATAAATATCTCAATTCTAGATGTAAAATACAAATCATACACGTATGAGTGAAAAACATAAATAATGGGGAAACATTTCTAGCTATGACTCAAAATGCACACAAACTAAAGAAAACGGAAAAGGAAAAGAGAAACTTTTGTGGACTACCTTCATGAAAGTGGAAGTCGAGATTTCCTAATAGATCGGTCATCTCCTCCCCCCAAAAAGGCTGTGATTTTCAAGGATAACTAGAGAAGTAAAGGTTAAATCCAATTGGCTGATAGAAAAAAAGAAAGGAAAAGAAAAGAAAAGAACCCAGGGAACCTTAGAAAATAACTTCTATCCCTCTGGTCTTGAGGCAGGAGATAGATAGGCCCCAGTCTGAACAGCCGGAATTTGTCCCCTATGGACACATGCTCCAAAATAGCAGGAGAGAGGAGAAGCTGAGCCCTGCCCAGATAAGAGATAAAAGACCAAATATCCCTCATTCTTGAAGTCAAGGAGACCTCCCCGACTACACATGCACAGAAAGGCTCCTCAGAGGTCAAAAGCGAGGGGGCGTCACCTATAGTAAGTGGTGCCAACCTTCCCATAGGCCTCTTCGCTAGAATCCATCTTGGCTAAGAGATGCACACACACACATGGGAGGACCCTGAGATATACCAAATACGGACTCAGAACCAGGCAAAGCAAGATGACTGGCCAAAAGAAACACAGAAGAAATGACCAATAAAAGTGATTCAAACTACCATGAGGGCGTGACTCTCTCTCTGAGCCAGCCCATGTGTCTATCCACACGTACCGTTTTTCCTCCTAATAAACACTTTACTTGCTTCACTACTTTCCATCTCTGTGTGGAAATTCACTTCTACACAGCTGACGGGCCAGGGCCTTGTCACTGGCCACTGGTCTAGTGGCTAGGATTCAGTGCTCTCACTGCTATGGCCTGACTTCAATCTCTGGCCAGGGATCAGATATCCTGCTTCAAGCCCCTGCAGGCTGAGGCCACCCAAGGTCAGTCTCATCTCCATGAGGGTCATCAGGCAGAGTCACAGCCCCTATCCTCCTTCTTTCTCCTTCTCCCACCCCAGGAAATCTAACATCTCTTGGACTTTGACATTTTTCAGTTGGTTGGAGGTAGCCCACTAAATTACTAACAGCGGGAGTTCTTCATTTATTTGTTATATGAGTTGCAAATATCACACCCCACTTAAAGTGCCTTTGGTAAAATTTCTAATTTTAAGTTTAATGGATCAGTCTTTTCCTTTACATCAAATATTTTGTATATTGTTCAGCAAGTCTTCCCTTCCCTTAGGTCAGGAGGACATGCTTCTACGTTTTCTTCTAAAAATTTAAGTGTTACTTTTCACATTTTGCTTTTGATTCCACTTGATAAAAGAAGACAGAATTACCTAAAAAACATTGGCAAAATCTCAAAAAAATAACAAAACTAGTTCACGAATAGGATGATCCAAATAGCCGAAAAACATATGAAATTGTGTTCAGCCTCATTAGTAATCACAGAAGTGCAAACTAAAATGACAATGAAATGCCTCTAGAGACACATTGATTGGATAAAAATTTTGAAGTTTAACAGTTCCAAGTATTGATGAGGATGGGAAACATGAGAAATTTTGACACTGATGGTGGGAGTGTTTTAAGTCTGATGCACATGCACCCAAATGTAACTGGTTCCACCCATTTGGGGAAATGGGCATTAGTTGATATGTTGAAGATACACATGTCCCAACTCCACTGGAAGGACTACAGCCTAGAGAAACTTCACATATGAACCAGAATATATACCATAGTTCATGGCACCACTTTTCACAATAGTATAAACTAGAAATAGCCCAAATGTCCATCCAAAACAGAGTGGTATATATTTTGTGATGTATTTATATAATAGGATACAACAACATACAAAATACAACAACAAAAGCAAAATAAAAGAGCAAAAAATTAGCTGTATTACATGCAGGACCCCCCAAATGGTGGTGGGGTTGTCAAGGGACCACTGGGACCTCTGTGAAAAAAACTGGAAAGTACCTTTAGAATTAAAATTATTAAAATGAAAATTATGAAGAAAAGAGAAAAGAGATGCCACAGCATTCAAAAAATGATGAGTTTTAGTCAAACAGATTATGTGGTTGTGAATTAATTCTTTAGCAAACTCATTTTTAGGACACATGTCCTGTCTGTAATTATATAATCAGCAATTCCCTTTTGGTATTAACATTCTATGGTTTAGAAATAGGAGAAACAGCTAAAATCCAAGCATTAACACCAAGTAAACAGAGAAATTAATGTTCTCTTAGTTGCTCATAATGAATCCTAAAAATATCTAGCCCTCATTCGAGCCTGCTCTATACTGCATACCTTTGGAGGAGGATGGGATTTAATTTCTGAACAAAAAAAGCTGTTGTAGCCAGAACACATTTTTTTTTAATGTAAAGAAGGAGGGAAATAACTTTTAAGACTTTGAGTTCTTTCAGAGTCATATTTGTGATTAAATTGAGCAATTTCAGCTCACTGTTTTTTTTTTTAAAAAAGACTATATAATGCAAAAATTATGCATAGAGCAAATAATAAAAGATGTGACTGGAGAGATTAAAAGTTAAACAAACCTGCAGAAATCACAGCATGACAGCAAATTCCAGATGGTTGCAAAATCCCTAGAGTCCTTGAGGACTTTTGAAAGGGCAGGTTGCGTGTCACCCAACAGATTTTCATCCCGGTAAACTTATAAAGGAAGAAAGAAATGTTTCTGAAAACACACAGCTTCAAGGAACAGTTGTTTTGAACTCGGTGTGTGGGCTTGGCCTAGTTCATGACCCAGTCATCCAAGGAAGCCCACACCCAAGAAATCAGAATAGTTCTAACAAGACTTTTCCCCTCTGCCCTCAATGCTGTTCATTTGTTCTGCACGTGTACCAACTCTGAAATTAGGTCTTGCATTTTCTTAACTTTTTAGTAGAGGTCATAGGAAAAAGTGGGATTGAGTAATACAAGGAAGACTTTGGGGGACCCATGTGAGACCAATGCTCCTGATGGATGGGAGACCCTGGATTTGGGGGAGGCTCTGCTTCTAAAAACACTTAACTCTTTTGTCTTTATGGAAAATAATAATGTTGTGGTATGAAATAGTTGTAAGGCATACAGTCTTTACAGCAAGGCAGACGGGTTTTGAATCTTGGATCTGCCACTTTACTGGTTGTATGCTCCTTAAGTGACGTTTTCTTGTGCTTTTTACAGAAAATAATAATGCCTGTTTTAGGAGTTTTGTGAAGATTAAATGAAACTTGCCACTCATAAAGCTCCTGACACGCTGTAAGCCCTCAAAAATGTATTAATGTCAATTTATCTCTCTTTCTCTATACCTGCGTGATACATGTGCTCCCTCACATTTTGTCTCTAAAGTTTCACTGTGGTGCAAAATAGTGTCTATACACAATGGAAAATACAATGCAACATACATACAACATGCCTGAAACCCTCCCTGCTCGAAACACATAGTGCGCACTTGCACACAAATAGCATATGCTAGTCTCAGTTCAAGAGCTCAATCGCTACATGAAGTTAATGGCTACTTTATTTAAAAGGTAGTTTTAGAGTATTAGTGTTACGGAACTCAAGTGTGGCTGCTTGCCACTCAAGAGTCAATAATTCGAGAGGCAAGTGTCAATATAAAGGAAAAATCAGAAAAGTCGGCAATCTGGGGATAAGGTGGACTCATGTCCCAAGACCAACTCCAAAGATTCTGCTCAGCCATGACAGTTTTTAAAGAGGAAAAAGGGGGAATAATCTCAGGGAGTCATCAAGGCAGGAAGTTGGGTTCTTCATCATTCTCCATTGCGCGCAGACTGGCTGACTCTTTCTTCAAATGTTATCTTGCCCAAGTGATCTGCCTTCAGGATTGCTAAGGCGGGCTGCTGGGGATAGAGAGCTAGTCATTTTTTAATTGCTTAATTCTTACTTCTTTTTATCTAGGAAAAGAATCAAAAGGTTAGAAAAGGTGTGGTGTGCATTCAGGAGAATATAAATCAGGAGTTAGGTTAAATTGCCTAGTGATCTCATTCCTATAATTAGGCTCTTTTCAGGTTAGAGGGGGACAAAAATGTGCAAACAGAAAAGGCGTAAAAGAGCTGCTTTCATTAGGAATACAAATTTAAACTTTTCTGGGAAACAAGTGTTTTGCTATGTTAGCTCAGAAAAATATTCCTGATATCCTTACAGTAATCCTATTCCATGCTGCTAGCAAATTCATTCTCCTTCTTTCCAAACCATGCATTTCACATTGTTTTCTCTTGCTCTTTACTGCTAACACCTCATGTACCCCCTCATTCAGCTAATGGCATTGCTTAGAAATTCACAGAAATGAAATAATCAATATGTTCTCCATCCTCCTACTATCAATAAGCACATGTACATATGCATCCTACCTTCTCTTCAATTAAAAGGAACTGCCTGTGTCATTATTTAAGATAAACTTCACCAATTTTTTAATGGGTCCTATCTCCTGCCTCCGGAAGAATTCAACTCTCAATAATTATATCCCCTCTTGGGCTTCCCTGGTGGCGCAGTGGTTGAGAATCTGCCTGCCAATGCAGGGGACACGGGTTCGAGCCCTGGTCTGGGAAGATCCCACATGCCGCGGAGCAGCTGGGCCTGTGAGCCACAACTACCGAGCCTGCGCGTCTGGAGCCTGTGCTCCGCAACAAGAGAGGCCGCGATAGTGAGAGGCCCGCGCACCGTGATGAAGAGTGGCCCCCGCTTGCCACAACTAGAGAAAGCCCTCGCACAGAAACGAAGACCCAACACAGCCATAAATAAATAAAAAAATAAATTTAAAGTGTGATAATTGTATTGTGGTACGTTTTAAAAATGTATCTTTAAAAAAAAAAATCTCCCCTCTCTCCTTCAAATACTTTTTTTTAAATTAATCAGAATCATTCTCACCAGTTTCAAACATGTGTAGTAGCTTTCTTCTAAAATTAAAATAAAATAAAATTAAATTAAATTAAATTAAATTAAATTAAATTAAATTAAAAATTACCTATGATCACACATCTCCTTACATTACTACCATATTTTTCTGTTCCCTTTCACAACAAAAACTCCTTTGATGTTTACTACACTTTTTCTCATGCCCCACGTTTAATTCATAACAAAATTCTATCAGGTCTAATTAAAATATATATCATGAATCCAACCACTTCTCACTTCCTAACTTCTACTGTCACCACCTTAGGACCAGCCACCATCACCTCTCTCTCCACAATCATAATAGCCTCATGGCCACTCTCCTTGCTTCTACCCTGGCCCCTAGAGCCTCTTTCCGCACAGTTATTCATTTAAAAATTTAATTAGATCATATGACTTCCCTGTCATCAACCATCCAAAGGCTTCCCCTCACACTTGGACTAATATCCAAAATCCTGATAAAGTCCAAAATAATATTGCTCCTGGCTTCATCTCTGAAATCATCTATCTTTCACTGCTCCAATAGCATTGGTTTATTAATTTTTCTGGTACACACAGCCCTCCATCTCAGCATCTTTGCACTGCTTTCTGACTCTAAAACAGATCACCCCATTTAGGAGAAAGGATACTCTCTCACCTCAAAGAGGTCTTTGCTCAAACATCAGGGAGGACTTCCCCTCCCATGAAACAAAAATATCATCCCCTTCCTTTCTCTAATTCGGGGGTCGGGTTGGTAAATATTTTCTGTAAAGAGCAAGGTAGTAAATATTTTAGGTATCACAAGCCACATATAGTCTGTGTTGCTTTTTTTTGTTTGTTTATTTTTACAATATAAAATTTTAAAATGTAGAAACCATTCTTAGCTTGCAGGCTGTACAAAGTCAGGCCACGGGCCACTTTTGACCCATTGGCTATAATTTGGCCACCCCTGCTTAGGTCCAGTCCATTCCCTGGCTCTACTTTTCTTCACACCACTTATCATATAAGAGTAGGGACTTCTTAAGTTCAATGTTATATTTCTAGCACCTAGAGCAGTGCTTGGCAAATAGTAGGTAGAAGAGGAAAGGCTGTGATATTAAATTCCAGGCTTTGCTGGATTTCACTCCTACCTATCTAAGCAGCCTCATTTCTTGACTCACTCCCCCTTGCTCCTTCACTGTCTATCCACATTTACCTTTCCTTCAGTCTCCTGTTTCAGGAACTTTTTCACAGGCAATTTTTTCTGCCCAGAATCTTTAACTCTTTATACTCTTTCAGTTTTGTGTTTAAATGTCATTTCCTCAACATGGTATTTGCTTCCTTAACCTAAAATATCTTCCCTTCCATCATCTGTACTTGAAATATACTATTATTTTTCCTCCACAACCTTATGAAAATTGTGACTCTATTGTTATTTGCATGATCATGTGTTTATTGTACATACCTCTCCCTTACTAAACTGAAATCTTCATGAAGGCAGGGATTACATAATCTTTGTTGTTTTTCTCATCTTTGTATTCCTAACTTCTAAAATCGTGCTTAGCATCTAAAAAGCACTCAATATTACCCTAATAAAATCTGTGCCTCCTTAGAGTTCATCACAAAGTGGTGTCATATTCAAAAGCAATGTTATAAGTAATTAATGCTGTAAAGTAATTGAAATCTTTACTGAAGTCTCTGGAAGAGGCACCATATGGGCAATTTCTTTTCATGAATACACCTGTCTCTTGAGTTCTCATGGCAATCACTCCAAATGTCATTTCTCTCTGTATTTATCTATATATGCCTGTCTGTCTGTCTATCTATCTATCTATCTCCTCCATGTTGTGACTTAGCTCTTCAATGAATGGATAAATTTAGTCTTTTTAGAGTCATTTAAAATACTGCAATATTTCGATTATCATAAATAATCCCCCCAAACCTTTCAGATAAATACAAAACTATCCTTATCAATCACCAGGCAGTCGAGTGTTTAAGTACTTACAAGTATTTGTCCTTTACAAAAATGGATAAATGGATGATTGATAGGACAATATTCTGCGTGTGAATGGGGGTATTGTAGTGGACGAGCATGGATTTCAAATCAGTCTGTCTTGGCCCAAATTCCTTCTACAGCATTTATTAACAGGTAAACATTGAAAGGTTAATTATCCTCTCTAAAACTCATTGTTCTGGTCTGTAAAATGGCAGTAAACATACCATGTGTAGAGAATTGTGAGAGTTACATAAAACGATATTAAATAACTAGCAGATTAGACAGAGCATAGTGCCAGCTCAACAAATATACTATGCCTCTTCTTTAAAAAGGCAAGTAACCCCATATAAATGTGTGCTTTTAGCTTTTAGCGCTGGGTGCTATCTCAAGTTTTAGAATTCTTCACATCAAACAGCTCATATTCGCTTAAGAATGCGGTATCAAGGAAACTGCATTTTCTCTCTCTTGAAGGGCAGGTGAGACTCCTCAGCTACTTTCCACCACTGATTGTAAACCACTTAGCATCTCTTTATCAAACAGCAAAAAAATGACAACATACATTTTATAAAATTCCTGGGGGAAGTGACTTTTCACTTAGTTGTGATGTATTCTTACCCGTCACCTGGGTTGGGAGATACTTTCTGTGATTTGATGAAAGAGGCAGTGCTATTCTCTTCCTCATTCTTACATTTATTCTTTAACATCTGGAAAAAAAAGACAACAAAATACCTAAGTTGTGTTTTTCCTGGCAGTTGACAACAGCTGGATTCTGAGAGATGAGTAGTTCCTTGAGCAGCCTCAACACCACGATTCACAGATTCCTTTGAACTTGAATTGAATGCTGATAGTTCTATTTATTCTATATCTGAGATGACAATTGCGGCTAATATTTTCTCTGTGTGAAAAACATCCTTAAGGAAACAAATTTTGCAAGCTTAACAGTGAGTTGTGCCACAGCAACAATAAAGACCCATCTTATTCTTAAAATTTCAGCAACAACAATAGATGAAAGATATGATGTCATAAAGTATATATTATAATATTTGTTACAGTGATAGAAGGTGAACCACATGTTATTGCAAAAGAAAATCCAATTTACTGCCTGCTGCCTTCAATTTTGATTTGACAAATACTCAATCTTGTGCTGAATTTCAACTCTCTTCATTTATCTTTTGGAGCATATACAGTAATGTCTCCTTAAGGCAAATAAAAGAATCTTTCCATTTAATTTACTAAAAATGTTCATGTGTGTTGGAGTTTACTAAATGCAAATATAGGAAAATCATTTTCTGTTGTTAAGGATTTCTTTAACAGTGTGAGATTGATCCTGACTTTATTGTTTAAGGTTGAAACTACTGATCGCATCTGTGTTTGTGTGACAAGAAGCAAGCCTACCAAAGTTATTCTTATTTTCCACACATGTACAACATATAATTAAGTGATCCATATCAGATTTATTTAAATAACTGCATCAAGTCAAAGTATTTAATTATTCACCTTAATTAGTTTAATTGAATATGAAAGCAAAAGTTTTCTATAGGCTTTTGTTATTTTACATTTTGTATTTAAAATCAAGAGAAATCTCTTAAAACATCAAAAAATGTTAGTTCTGTTTATTCATTCACTCCTAGACAATTATTGTAGAAAAATACAAAATATTATGTGAAAGCATATCTAGGAAACTAAATCTCAAAATTTTTAAATAATCACAAAGACTTCCAGCTAAACTTGTCATATGAAACATATTTGTTTCTTGCCACTCTCCCTAAAAAATCCAACAAAAGACAGCAAATGAATAAAAGGGATATATTCTCTAATACATAGAGAAAAGAGAGGGAAAGAAAGGAGGTGAAATATACCAACCACAGTTTAGGATGAAAAGTGTATGGATGAGTGCTACCTGACTTTCAGGGTAGAAAAGCTGAAATCTAGATGCCAAGTGAAGAGAAAGCTAAAACTTAATTCAATGCACAGCAAAATACTCAAGAAGAGATTAGGAACTGATGGCAACAGGTGTCTCTGGTAGACTTACCAGGTAAAATATAAAACTCAGTTAAACCTGAAAATTATAACTTTTGGAAGCATAAATGTATCCCAAACAATGCACGGGGCCTACTTATTCAAAAATATATATTTACTGTTTTTCTGAAATTCAAATGTAACTAAGAATCCTTTAATTTTATATATCTTTCCACCTACTCTGAGAGTGGGTGAGAAGTGTTGCTGTATATGGATTAGTTGAAAGTAGGTATAAGAAGCAGTGTCATCTCTAGATTTCCTCCCCCCACCCCACCCATCCATGGAGGACAAGATACCTCCTGAAGCCCAGTAGACATTGGCTTTGCTCTCTGCAGAAAATGAGTCAGAGAAACTGGGTTTAGGGGCAAGTACTCTCTACAGCAAATCAGGGTGAGTCATCATTCTGAAAACACTGGTATTAAGTAAAAGTCTAGATAAGGAAGAGTGAGACCCTCTAGCATCCTTTCCCCACTCAGGTTATAGATTCTAGAAGGCAGAATTACCTACCCCCACATGCATCAAGCCAGAGATTAGAGAACACTTTTAAGAATAGGCCTAAGAGAAAACAATCCATAGATACCCATGTTTGAAAGTCACCAAGCAAAATGGTCCACCTCTCTCCCTGTGACCACTCCACAGTAAAACTGAGACGCTGACAAGTTCAAACCTGCTCATAGGCATTCATAACAGATTTTCAGTATCTGCTTTTAAAATAAAGACTGCCAAATGATCATCTATTCTTCCAACAAAAAGTACTATTCTAGATACTGAGATGCCTCAGTAAACAAAAGATCAAGAAATATTTGACAAAATTTTCTAATATGGGAGGAAGAAAACAAAAGAAAAAAGATAACAAAGAATAAACAATAAGAAAAACTATAGTTAATAAACTCAGAGAAGGAAAAATATATTTTGTCCCTAACCTAAAAACAGTTTATTTTTAAAAAGAAACATTTAGATGATAACAAAAAGCCTTTGGAAATTAAAAGAATAATAATGATAATATTACAGACAAAAATTATTAGAAAGATGACAATAAAGTTGAGAAAATATCACATATAAAAGAATAAAAATCAGACAGAGAATAAGAAATGATTAAAAAATTAGAGACAACAGTTTATACAACCAACACAAGTTACCGAAAGGGAAAAAAGGAAGAAAAATGGAGCTGAGGAAATTACTTAAAAATTACACAAAAAATAAAATTCCACAACTAAGGAATATGAGTTTTCACATTGAAAGGTGTGCAAAATGTTCAGCATGATAGATACACACACACAAAATCTCACATTTGTGAGATTGCAAAACAATAGAGATAAAAGGAATATCCTAAAAGCTTCCAAAGTGAGGGAAGAAAGTTCAGGTCCTCAAATGAAGGACCAGAATGAGAATGACATTGTACTTCTCAAAAGCAGTACAAGGTGCTATAAGAGCAATGAGTAATGCCTTAAAAAAAACTCAGGAAAATTTATTTGCAACTGAGAATTCTAACAAATTTACCAATCAAATGTGAAAGTAAAAAGAGCATGTTTTCAGATTTGCAAGATCTGAAAAACTTATCTCCAAAGCATCTATTCTCAGCAATAAATGTAAGAGAATTTATCTCTTCCACAGAAGAAGACGATAGGTAATGTATGTAGTGAAAAAATAGCATTATAAACTGCAATGTTTGCATCAGAAGAGGTAAAGAATTGAAAGTGGTTTCCTCTGGAGCTTGGGATACGAGTGTGTTATGTTTCGTGTAAAGGATTGTGTTTTTTGTTTGGGGCTTTTGAGTATTCTGCCTTTTTAAACTAGGTACAGACAATACTTTGGTAAACATAAAAGTTAAACAAAATAAAAATTCCACAGAGTACTAGACAATCCAATTACCCCTCTTAATAAAATAAGGAACACAAGTAAACGTTATATAAATTGGAGCCATAGAATTCCAATCAACTTTTGGAATTGATTTGTGTAGTTTGGATAAAACATTTGTTTAACTGTGACTTTAATTACTTGAACAAAATAATGCTAACAAAGCAATGTTAGAAAATCACAAAGTTCTGCACAGCAAAGGAAACTATAAACAAGACAAAAAGACAACCCTCAGAATGGGAGAAAATATTTGCAAATGAATCCACAAAGGATTAATCTCCAAAATATATAAACGGCTCATGAAGCTCAATATTAAAAAAACAAACAACCCAATCAAAAAATGGGCAGAAGACCTCGATAGACATTTCTCCAAAGAAGACATACAGATGGCCAAGAGGCACGTGAAAAGCTGCTCAACATCACTAATTATTAGAGAAATGCAAATCAATACTACAGTGAGGTATCACCTTACACTAGTTAGAATGGGCATCATTAGAAAATCTATAAACAATAAATGCTGGAGAGGGTGTGGAGAAAAGGGAACCCTTTTGCACTGTTGGTGGGAATGTAAATTAATACAGCCACTATGGAGAACATTATGGAGGTTCCTTAAAAAACTAAACATAGAATTATCATATGACCCAGGAATCCCACTACTGGGCATATACCCAGAGAAAACCATAATTCAAAAAGATACATGCACCCCAATGTTCATTGCAGCACTGTTTACAATAGCCAGGTCATGGAAGCAACTAAATGCCCATTGACAGACGAATGGATATAGAAGATGTGGTACATATATACAATGGAATATTACTCAGCCATAAAAAGGAATCAAGTTGGGTCATTTGTAGAGACATGGATGGACCTAGAGACTGTCATACAGAATGACGTAAGTCAGAAAGAGAAAAACAAATATCATATATTAATGCATATATGTGGATTCTAGAAAAAAGGTACAGATGAACTGGTTTGCAAGGCAGAAATAGAGACACGGATGTAGAGAACAAATGTATGGACACCAAGGGGGGAAAGTTGTGGTGGGATGAATTGGGAGGTTGGGACTGAGATACACACACTAATATGTATAAAATAGATAACTAATAAGAACTTGTTGTATAGCACAGGGAACTCCACTTCACTGTACAGTAGAAACTAACACAATATTGTAAAACAACTATACCCCAATAAGAAAAAAAAAAAAAGAAAACGGTGGAAAAAAAAAAGCACAAAGATTCATATACTCTCTAAAACAAAAAGTCAATAAAACATATTTCCTGAAGGTATACAATTTACCACACTTCTGAAAGCTAATCCCAAGTCATTTAGTCACATAAGTACTATAAGATGACACATGCTACTTAATGCTTTTCATAGATCTAGGTTCTTTGGTTCCAAACATTACACAAACTTGGTGAAAATAATTTTGTCAGTTAATCACAGGCTTAATGATTAAAATATAGGTGACTTTTAGTGCAATGATGAAAAGGTAATTAATAGTAGGTCCTACCAAGGAAATCAAGCAGAAAATTGCTGAGTCTATTTTAAAAAGAAGAGCAAGATAGAAGTGACAGCAAGGACTAAGACAGTTTTATGCTGCCTTAGTTACCCCAAAGTAGTAATTATTTGAAGACACACCAATCTAGAGTGGGTCCTGACTGACATGAGCCTCAGATGGCTTCTATCTCTTCAAATATTGTCACTTGAATTATCTATAGAATGATAGACCATGCTTAGAATGAGAAAGTTTATTTATACCAAATATTCCTGGTATATGTGTCAAAAAGTGTAGTACCCAATAAAATAGCTCCTTGGCTGCCTTCTTTGGTAAAGCTTTGGCCAGATTACTTATCCCTCTCTGTTTGATCTATACATTTTATTTACCCTGTGGATAATATGGTAACAGTGAGTATGCCCCTCTAGATTGTTGGGGAAACTGCCAAAAACCTGTTATTCCTATCCTGCTTCTTACTACACAAGAGAGCTAGGAAGATAACTTATGGTAGAAACAGGACTTAGACTGCTGTGTGTCTATGTGCAAACCAGAAAATATAAAGATATAGGGTTTTCTGATGCCAGGCAGGAGTCAAACAAGAGGGAAACTAGGGAGGTTGGTAGTGGGGAGAAGTGGAAAACAGACCCAAGGATGAGAAGGAGTCTACTCTTTAGCACATAGTGTTAAATAATTATTTATTGATATTTTTTAATAATAAATGATGACTGTCATGCAAACATTCAGTATCTCTATTAGAAAATTATTGTCGCCCTGGAAATGATTTCTAGGTTGTTTTATTCAGTCACTTAAAAATATTCATTGAGAAGTGTTTATTAAACATACTTAAGCTCTCACTGTATACCAGGTCTTTTTATAAATACAAAAACATTTTATAAGTACAAAACTGTGTACTAAGAGACAATAGTCTCTACTTCAGTGAAACTTACATTCCAATGGGGGCAGTAGGAGGCTGACAATAAATCAAAAATGTAAGGAAATATATATTATGTAAGATGAAGATAAATACAAAAAACTAGGAAAAACAATAGAATATTTCAATAATCCATCGAAATATGCTGATGGCTTGGCCCAGGGTAGAGGTGGTGGTTGGAAGACAGTAGTAGTGTAGTTGTATGATTGCGAAAAATTTTAAGAAAAACACTTTTCTAAATTAGACTGTTGTTCATTGCCCGTATTCAAAGAAAGGATTTTGGATGAGTTCATGTTGACCCTTGACAGTTAGTTTTTAGGATTAATTGTTGCTGATTTTAAAAATTTAGCTTGTTGGTCATTTTTTCCTTAAATTTCTTATGCTGCCAAGAACAAATCTATAATCACAGAATTTGCTTAAGCCTTTTACAAATGGATTTATTGGCCTGTCTCTACTGATAGTTCCTAACCTCCTGTAAAGCACTGTCTCCAAAACTTGTCTATTTATAACAGTCACTTGGCTTGCTTATTAATACTGCAGATTTCTGAGCTTCACTGCAGATGCAATGAATCAGAATCTCTGTATATGAGACAAAACGGTTTTAATAAACAGCCCAGGTAATTTACACATACCTGAAAGTCGGACAGTCACTCATTTGCTAATGTGGTAAGGTATGATGAACAAATTCTTATTCATTCAGTTCATACTCTCATATACTTAGAAATCGAGTACAAGGACAATCAGATTCTGTCTCTCCACCCTTACCACCCTCTATACATTTATGTATAATCAGAGGATTACCATAAACATCATGAAGGATAAGCTGCAGAGACCCTCATTTTCATTTGCCTCTTCCAGGGCTTTGTACTTCAATTTGTGATGATCCCAAACACTGCATGAGCCTATTGTCTCACCAAACATAAGCGGTCCCTGTTTACTTATTCTTTTAGAGAAGAGTTTCTTGCAAACTAGAAACCAAAGGTGAGGCTCACAGGAAGAGCCAAGATTCCAAGCCAAGTTCTCTTAATATTGTACCCCGTATAAATTCCACCTTTGCAACTGTTTTAAACCAACTGTCACTTCTTGATATAAAGTTTTACTTACTAGCCTTTTATTGAATTAACACTTTTAGAAAAAAAATAAAATTTTGGTATTTAAAATTTTAAATACCAATACCAATCATCTGAATGAACATCTATATTTAATGTTCTTCACTTTTGCTGTTGATTTACTACTACTACACAACTCCTACAATTACTACTACTGCTGCTATACACACACACACACACACACACAAATTCACAAAAATTTTATATTTCAGATTATCAAGAGGTCATTTAGTATAATAGAATTGTGTTATAAAAATATGAAAGAATACGTTTGCCTGTTTAGGAAAAGATGCCTTGATAAGTTTTAAATACTCAGTTTGTCTAATTGCTAAAATACTTAATATAGTCTTTCCATATATGTTTTCAGATTTTAAAAGTAGCTGGTGGTTTATCTTGTACAATTAAAATATTATAAAATTACTTTCAAAATAAATGAAGTCCTATAGTGACTTCCATTTTGTAAGGTCATCATAGCCTTAAAATCAGTTATTCATTCAATTTTTGTTGTTATCTTGAGACACACACACAATCAGGAAGGACACACACACACACACACTCACAGTTGCTGGCAGATTATTGAGAATGCAATTTTTCTGGCATAGAAGTTATGTTTATGGAAAACTAAGAGGAACTCAAGGTCAGTAATAGGTGTTTCTGGAACACTTGTGGACAGCACAGTGAGTAAATGCAGGCTTGGCATTCAATAAATGTTTGATGATGAATGAATTCATATCTATGTTCTAGCCTGAAAACTAAAGTGACTTCTTTACCATGTGCTTGAATAAAAAGATGTTTAATTACAAACTTGATCACAACTATTGCTTCAATAGTTTTTAGACTCTAAAATACAATACACAGATCAATTTATCAGGAGATCACTATTCATGATCCAGCATGATTGGTTCAGGATTGAGAACTAATGGCTTCTTCCAGCATAGAAATTCAGATTCAAAAATAATTTATTTACAGGCATCCGACTGACACTCAGTTTCAGTTCCTATAGAAACACATTAGATAAAATGGGTGTTTTTTTTAAGAATTGTTTTCCCTGACATATGTTGCAGTGTGATATTTATACTGCTGTCTCTGCTCATTATGGATTGCATTGATTATACAGCAGGAGTGTCAACATAACAGTGGTTTATTCCTCCATGGGACCATAGCACAAATGAAGTAGTCTAGCTTACCTCAGTGTGTCCTTATTGCTTAAGAAAATTTTTCATAAATAAAATCCTATCAACCCTTCCTGTTTCAGATTTAACCACACCCTTCAAAAAAAATCAAAGTTCACTGCAGGGACTTTTATTAATTAATTGTGGAAATTGAAAATTAATGGATTGATGTATTGCTGTCAAATAATGAACTAGCAGAAGGTTTGTACAAAATAAGGCAATCCAATGTTCTATCAGTGCATTCAGGCTCTAGATAGCCTGTGTAATATTTAAAGACTTTCTTAAATAAGTCAGAATGGCAAAACAATAAGACTTGTGCAATTTTATATGAAAATGATCTTTGGTAGGATTTTTTTTTTAAGACAAGACAATAAATACTGATCCTAAGGAAAAAATCTGGTATTTTTGATCTGTTATAACATCAAAAGACATCATGCAGAGAGAGAAAATAAAAGCTGCGGAATGTGAGAAGAGCTCAGCATCACATACAACAGACAAAGATTTTATATTTACTTTATATAAAAAGCTCTTACCAGTCAACAACAAAAAAAAAAAAAAAAGAAAACGACATATCAGTTTTCATAAAAGAGGATAAAAAGGATATCCAAGTGACCAATAAATATAAGGCCATGAAATCTATATTAGGGCAACAATGTAATACCATTAATAGCCAAAGAATGGTTGTAAAAGAAAAAGGCTGAGAAGACGAGGCATGGTAAGGATGTAGCCCAAGCAAAGCTCTTATATATTTCAGCAGGCAGATAAATTTGTAAAGTTTGGCATTATCTACTAAAGATGAACATACACAACTACTCCTACTCAGCAATGCTGCACCTAGGTATAAAATCAATACAATGTGTATGCTTATATACCAAGAGCCATTTACAAGAATAATCATAGCTCAATGATTTGTAACAGACAAAAACTGGGAACTATTAAGATAATTATCAACAGTAGAAAGGGATAAAAAGAATGTATACATGTAATAGAATAATACACAAAAATAAAAATAAACTACAGCATTACACAACATGGATGAATCCCACAAACACAATGATTATGAAAGAAGCTCAAATACAAAAGAGTACATACTATATAATCTCAGTTCGGTGAGTTCTATGCAAAACATAGTAAATTAAACATTAGGTTTTGTGATACATATCACACCATGCGATAGTAAAAATAAAATGAAGAAAAGTGGAAAAAATTAATTGCCCTCGCAGTCAGATAAGTTGTTACATGGTAGGGAGGGAGCTGTGGAAGATAACTTCTGGAGGACTGGTGATTTCTCTTTCTTGACCTGACTGGTAGTTATGGGGTATTCTCTTTATAACAATTTATTATACTTAGCATTTATATTGCATTTGGCACTGTAAGTAACCTAGAGATGATTTAAAATATACAGGAGGATGTGTGTAGGTTTTATGCAAATACTACACTGTTTTATATAAGGGACTTGAGCATCCTGGAGTTTGGTATCCATGGGGAAAGGCGGGGAGTCTTGGAACAAATCCCTCAAGGATACTGAGGGACAACTATATAAATAACTGAAAATCAAAAAATAATTAATGAAAATCAATCTCTCTCCTTAGAAAGACAGACAGATATATAGATACACATAGGTAGATATCAGGAAAAGTGGTTTGAAGCAAATATTTTGGGTATGTTTTTACAATAAAAATCATATTATTTCATTTCTGCCCTTTTCATCAGCTTCTTCATTAGAAAATCAAGGATATTTGTGCTTGGTGGAAAACTGTGGGTTTGTTTTTTATTGCTTTCCTCATGCCAAAAGAATGATTTTGAGATATAAAATAGATTAGTGGGATTAGAATGTTACTCTATTCAATTTTAAACTACATTTTCATATAATGTATTTCCCAGTATGTGTTGATAATATGGTCTAAGTAGTGAGAACACAGAGAACGAAATAATTACATCAAATTCTATTTACTCTATTTTCAGCAGAGCCTCTGTTCCACACTAAACAATCCTCCTCTGGAGGGTAAAAGCATTTTCCCTAAACAGACAGAATCAAATCCTGGAGCAGCACCATTATTTCCTTCCACTGTTACCAGGAGACTTAGGGGAGAACTCTAGCTTTCTATTCCTGATGTTTCACCCAGTATTTACCACATTTTACCTACATGGCAAATAAGGAATTTGACTCCTAAGTAGCTTTTTCCATAAACTTACTTTTAAGCTCAACCTATCTTCAGAGTGGTCATATATTATCAGTGTACCACAGTGACCTGAAATTTTTTCATAGAAATTTTCTTTTTTTTTTTTTTTTTTTTTTTTAATTAATTAATTTATTTATTTTTGGCTGTGTTGGGTCTTCGTTTCTGTGCGAGGGCTTTCTCTAGCTGCGGCGAGCGGGGGCCACTCTTCATCGCGGTGCGCGGGCCTCTCACTGTCGCGGCCTCTCCTGTTGCGGAGTACAGGCTCCAGACGCGCAGGCTCAGCAGTTGTGGCTCACGGGCTTTGTTTCTCCGCGGCATGTGGGATCTTCCCAGACCAGGGCTCGAACTCGTGTCCTCTGCATTGGCAGGCAGACTCCCAACCACTGCGCCACCAGGGAAGCCCCATAGAAATTTTCTGTGCTTAAATGACAGATAGATTTGGTCTCAATATTTGACAATGCCTCTTTTCAAAATTTACCTTAAGGAATACATATTTGAAGGTTCAATGCTCATACATTAACACATGTACACAATACACGCACATTATATATATTCAGGTACTATTTATATGTACACACACATATGTATACATGTATATATTTGGTTAGAACTATTTTTTGTATTGTTACTACAAGTAACCTCCTAAGGCACATCAAATATCTGCTGATTTTTTTTTTTTTAATGATGAAGTAGGAAACTGCAGTGAGGATGTAGCTTATTTTTCCTTATTCCCCAAAGGTAGTTATCTCATGCCCTAAGCCACAAATTTAATTATCTACATCTTTACCATGCTTACTTTACAAACTAGAGCTATTTTTAGCAATCATTTAATCTTTTCTTGAATCCAGTGACAGCATTTCCATATCCTTTTGGAACTGAAATATCTACAACTTCATCACATAATGTACCGGGGAGAGGGGGAAATTTTATTTTATAATTACTTTAAGTTTTATCTAGGTTAATTAGTTCTGTCAAATAAAACTATTATTTCATGTAATGCCTGAGCTTATGCATTTTTCCTCTGGTAGAGATAAATTAGGCAAAGGAGCTTTAAGCTCCTTAATAAATACCAAAGAACTTTCTTCTCAGGATAAAACACTTGTAAATGCAAATTCTAAATTAGCATTAACTTTTCCATTTTTCCTCCTGATTATATCCAGCTACTTTAAAAGAAATTTGAATCAAATGTGTCGTGTTTCTTTAGTTATAAAAAATAATTTTTCATAGTAAGTCTCATTTACTTTGATGAAAGACAACTCTATTTTAAAGTTAATGGTATGGAAGTTTTTAGCAAACTTGAGCAGAGTACCTACTATGTATAAGGAGGCTTTAATCTAGAATTTTTTAAATAATGATTTTTTAAAATAGTAAAAACATAATTCTTGCTCTCAAATAAAAGTCAATGTAGGATGAACCCCGATGAGAAGTGAACATTGGATGCTATTTGAAAATTAATGAATGCATAGTAACTTTTTCCTTCTGGTGTTCAATATCATATTGTAATGATTGTACCATTGAGAAAGTTATCCATTCACCATTTTTTAATGAGCAGTATGTCTAGATTAAACTCTGCCACACATTTCATATGAACATAAATAATGACAGTAGGACCATGTACAGAGGGATTACCATGTGTAAGGCACTGCTTTAAGCTCTTTAGAGGCATTATGGAATTTAATCTGATTAAATAGTTATTGTAATTATCCAGTTTTTTTGTTGAAACAACTGAGTGATGAACATGCTAAATTTCTCATGATTACAGAACCTTCAGAAATTTACTTTAACATTTTTAAGTTAAAATTCGGGCAACCTGATTCCAGAACCCACACTCTAAAGCCTATGAAGTGCCCTTTACTTTCTCATATAACTCTTCAAGTTCTTTAGCTTTCAGTTTAACATGGCGATAAGTGTTAACTTCTATCTTGTTATGTGTGTGTATGTTTTTTTATTTGTTTGTTTTTTTAAGCAACAAGGATCTACTGTACAGCACAGGGAACTATACCCAATATTTTGTAATAACCTATAATGGAATATAATCTGCAAAAAAACCCAAAAAAAACCCAAATCCCTATGCTTACACCTGAAACAAACACAACACTGTAAATCAACTATACTTCAATTAAAAGAAGAACTATGTGGAACTTATATACCAAGATCTATCAAGACAGTATATAGGATGGCCAAGCAAAAACTGGACCGTTACTTAGTATAAAGATCTTGCAGAAAACATAACTCTATTAATGACTTCACTAATGATAATGTTGCTTAAGCAATTAAAAGAAAACTATCTGAAAATGCTTTACTAAATAATCATATAATTTTCCTTTTTAATTTGGTGTGGGTCCAATTTTATAACTAACACTGTAACACAAAGTACTCTTGTTGCTAGTTAGTTTGCCTTGTTGTGTAACAATTTTATGCTAATATATATAGTTATAGAATACCAATAACTAAAAAAACAGTAAGTATTACGGTAAGATTATAGATTCTGAAATACTAGAAATCTCCATATTATGAAATATCTTATGTATTATCACTGAATTTTAAAAAACAGGAAAATGTTCCTTCTAAACTTTTAAAATCAGGTTTATTTAGCTTATTTTTTAAATATGTAAATTCTAAAATTATATCCTATCGAGTATCTGATAAAGACTGTTTATGTCTTCTAGTTCTGCCAATATTCCCAAAATACATCCATGATGACAATGGCATCATTGGGTATAGGCGGAGGAGGTTGGGGTCCAGCTTCTGAGATAGTCATTGAGGAGGGGGCCACACCTCAGTGTGAGTCAAGTTACAAGTAGAATTTAGTCATGGAATAATATGCCTACCTCAGGCATCTCTGCTTACATTTAAATTATTCTTCCATTTTTTTCCCTAAATTTAACCTTTCTTTCCACTATCTCTAGTTCTCGTGTAAGCCCTCATCCTAAACACTCATTTATTTTTACTTTTTTCTCTCTTTTGTTCCACTGGTGTCACATAAGAGATTATGTTCAGTAAACTATCTTCTGGAGAAGAAAAATCAAAATGTGATCAAAGATAAGAGCTTACCAAATTTAAGTTTTAAAACTCTAAAATACCTAAGTGGTTTAATCACTGGTTGCCCCAAAGTATTCTTTGTTTCTTTTCCAAGAGGATGATAATTCTTCATATATTTCCTTTTTCCATATGGGCACCTTGGCTTTTAAAGTATTAATGCCATAGCTCACAGCTTCGAGGGATGCAGCCCTGTGGGCGGAGGACACAACAATGATAAAGCTTGCTTTCGACACTGGAAGCCAAGTGAATGGAACACTGCTATGTGTTGGGCCATTTCTGCCTAATGTCACTACAAATTTTTCTGACTTCATTTTCTGCCATTGGTAGATATGCTTCATACTCTAAGCTAATGACTTTTTTCCCTTCAAAGTTATTCCTTGTAGTCCCTACAAATAGGGATATTGTACCACAGAGTGGAGAAATCACCAGCTGTGAGATTTCATCTACTGAAAATTTCTCAGATGTGAATTTCATTATATCTTTAGATTTCTCTTCAACTTCATTCATATCTTCCCAAGCGGAATAGAAGCACTAACCTCCTATTCCCCGCATTAGGGGGGAATTTTATCTCCTGACTGAAGCAGGAGGAGCTGATCTCCAACCTCGACATATTCTTGACGAACAGCACGTTACCTGATTTCTGACATCAGCCAATCTAGGATGGCGCGTTTCTCTCATTCCACAGCTGCAATGCTTTCATTTCTTGTGGCACAGAAATGGTCTCTGAGCGAATTCCTGCTATTTCAGCACTTTTTGCAAAATACTACACTACAACCTGGCACCGTGGCACCATCCCGTTAGGGAACCCTCCCGAGGTATCCCAGTCCGTGGAGGCGGAGGCGCCTTTATACACGTTTTAAGAAGTGAGGAAAGTTGTATTGAAAGACTGCAATATTATCAACTTGAAAGCTTAAAACTTCAAAGTTAGTAAGTGATGCATCATTTTAGAATCATTTATATCTAATTAGATAATTTTTTAATTAGAACATTTGTTAGAAATAATTTTTTAATGTGTGATTTTGTTACTTTTCATTTTTAATGAGAAATATAAAAATGTTTTATGACTTGTAAAAATTAAAATAGATTAATTTGGACTAAATAATCTCTAATATATTATATTTTGCTGGTCTAAAACCTAGGACAGTGAATTTATTTACATCATGAGCAAATATGTATTATTATGATTTAAGGGGAAATAATCTCTGATAATTGGAAACCTGAAATGGTTATTTATATTGTATTCTAATACGATATAAACATAATTAAATAAAAGCTTTTTTTCAATTAATTTAACCCTAAAATTGTGATCACTAACTTAAAAAATATTAACGACAGTCAAAAAACAATTTCCACATAGGTTCACATTTTTTTTGGAAAACTAACTGTATTAGTTTGCTAGGGTAAGAGATATCAGAGACAGTGGCTTAGACAACAGAAATTTATTTTCTTATAGTTCTGGAGGTTAGGACTCTTAGATCAAGGACTCTCCATCCCCTAAGGGATTTTATTTTGACCCTTATATGAATATACTGCAAGAAAAGGAAAATAATGGAGAGTAATGAACATCTGAAAAGGCACTTACAGAAAAGTAAGACACATTATAAAACAATGACCAAAACGCAGAGAAAGACTATAATAAATGAGCTGAAATATGTGAAGAAAATGTTAGAAGTCAGAAGAACATAAACTAGAATTATAAAAGCTCTTAAATGAGAAGGGTAGACAACAGAAACACATAGAAAGAGATCTTACAGTTCTCAGAAAATAACTTTAAACATTTCAAATATGAAGCTTAAACTAGAAGAAAAATAAGAGCAAATGGACACCAGGAAAAGTTGGGATATTAATCTTTAATAAGGTTTAGAGTGAGGATGTCTATTGTGGGCAAACATCTACCTAAGCAATTAAACATACATACAGATTACCTTGCCAGAGGAAGCAAGATACTCTGTCTATTGAATGGACTGTTTCTGCTGATAATGGCGGATAACTAGAGGCCCTGTAATTAAGCAGCAACTTAATAAAAAGTAATTGTTGGGTCACTTTGTGATGACAGTGGAATAAATGTTTTGGTGTTAATCCAAGATCTGACAGAAAAAGACACATTACAGTCAAATAATTGAAGACCCAGGCACTATCCTTTTAGCCAGTGAATTGTTTCTTTCCTTTGAGCAGGATGCTAGTCTAGGCTATGCTGGACTGTGTTTTAGCAATGTCATTGTGATACCCCATTTTCCTCCTAGTTTGTAGCAAAAGCACTCTCGTAAAGGGTTTTTACTTTGGCAAAGTGTCTGCTAAGACATTAACTTCAAGCTTTAAAGAAATTCAGTAGGTCCAGAATAAGGAAAATTCTGTCTTCAGTACTCAAAGCACCAGAAATAGTAATAATCCTGTAACAACTCTAACATACGGATCATTTACTATTTACTAGGTATTCTGATAATAAATCTTATATAATGCAATTACAGTGAGATGAGATGCACAAGAGGCATGTTTAATCCTGTTGGTTTTTTTATATAACCTGTTTTGTTTTTATTTGATTTTTGTCTTCATCCTTGACACTAAGTGGGGAAAAATAGGTGAATTATATAAATGCCAGAGTGTTCAATTAATTTGGTAAAGATCATTCAGCCAGAAAGTAACAGAAACCTACATTCAAACTTGGATCAGCTGACCCCTAAATTCCATACATTTTACATTATTAATTTAACTGAGTCATTTAGCAAAAAATATAAAATATATCAGAAATGTTTTATTGTTTTTTTTTTTTAATTTTCATAAACTAAGGCATTCAAGGATATTTTCTTTTGTTTGGCCATGTGGACATTTAATTTTATCAAGTTCTTCAAAATCTGTTAATTCTGTTCCCAAAGAGAAGGTAGTGCTTGATTATAAATTCATATGTTTCTGATTAATCTTTCAATGATTAACTAAAATTCAGTGCAACAAACTTTAATAATATGTTTTTTACAAAATATGATTGTGTTAAATTATAAAACATTAAATATAGTCTTAACTGTTGAATTTTTAACACTAGAATGCTCATTTTAAATATGATTCAAAGAATAATAATTTGAAGAAATATGAATACTTGAATCAGGTAATATTTTATTCCAATCCTATAAGTTTTACACCTATTACTTAAAATTAATTAGTTTTCCTCATTGAGAATAAGTAAACAATAGCGTAAAAGTGACCTAGAGGGACTATATTTCAATCAGACAATTTCTAGGTGTATCTTAACATTTGATTTGTCTGTCTCATCTTTGGGGATGCTATAAAGTTTGTTCATTATATAAATAGTTTTCTTATATTTGACTATTATTTCCTTGATTGCCTGCTTAAAATTATTAAAGTTATATATAAAATTCAAAACATTCAAAAGGAAATAAGTCAGAGTAGTTAAATTTTCAGATGATTCTTTTTTATGTTTGTGCCATTATAGTTACAAGGTTGTTGAGACTCAAAACTGCACTATGATTTTAGGACACCCTCTAGATACGATTGTATTTTCTATTTAGGAGAAAGGTTTCCTTTTACTGTTTTGTCTTTCATTCCTGTTTGTGATAACCATTACCACCTGCTTACTCATAGGCTAAATCAGTGAGTGTGAGCCCTGAGACATAAAAAGACAGACTCTGCACCCAGATAGCTACCATAACCCGCAGGACTAGAGGTAAACCTACCAGAAGTTGATAGAACAGGAACTGTCACTAACTTTGCAGCTCTGTCCTCATACTGTCACTGGTGACAAACTCCAAGCCACTACCATCAAAACCAGCACCCTCAACAGTCAGAGTAGAACTCATCAAAAATGAGTTAACAGCTATGCAGTAGAATATTTATAACATGGGGTGTGCTAGTAAATGTTTAATAACCAACTCTTAAGAAAGAAGGAAAAAAGCCCTTATTTGTGGCATTGCTGATTAATATGGCATGAATATTTCCACCAAGGTCTCCTTCAAGCTAGCAATGTCATGTCACTGAATGGAAAGCTGGGGAGAAAGGCACACGATCAGCTCCCTGGGCCAGTCTGAGTCAGCTCCAGCACACTGATGACTGTTAATACAACAGGGCACTGATATTCATTCCCTTAGAAAATGTTTAGTGAGGTCCTCCTATACCAGATATTGTTTCAGGTGTTAAAGATATGTAGTGAACATAGCAGAAATGGTTCTAATTTTTATGAGATTTACATTCTAGTTAGAGCAAGCAAAAAACAAACCTTTAAAGATATATAAGATAATACCAGATTTTTTATAAGTGTTGAGAATCAGTAGACTAGAGTGACCAAGGGTACAGTGGGATTAATTTAAAGCAAGTAGGGAATACTCAAATTCAAGCCGATGCTGAACGATAAGAAGGAAACAGGGAAAGCTCTGGACTGAGAATTTCAGACGGAGAGAACAGTAATGGCAGGAACTAGTGTGGTGTACCAGGTACAGAAAAAAGACAGTAGGTGAGGCAGAGAGTGAGGAAGAAAGTAGGGGGAGATGAAAACAGAAACATGGCAGAAGTCAGATAACATAAAGCCTTAGAGAGAATGGTGAGGAGGTTGGAATTTATTCTAAGTGCAAAGCGAAAACTTTTGAGGGTCTTAAGCGGGAGTGAGACCTGAAATTATTGATATTTTGAGAATATAATAAGAGTAAAGCAGGAAGACAGTCAAGAGTCTACTGCACAAAAACTGGCAGAAAATATTGGCCATACAGACAAAGGACTGTCAAGAAATTTCACAACTCAACAGACAAACCCATTTAAAAATGGGCAGGTTTGAATAAGCATAGCAAAAGAAAATAAGCAAATTCATTCTCCTTTGAATGATGAATAAGTACATGAAAAGGTGTTCAACATCCTTAGTCCATATACTGTTATGATGGCTAAAATTAAGACTCACTTTATCAAAGGTTGGTGAGGATGGTGTAAATGAAACTCTCATACACTGCCATTACACTCGTAGGCATTTAGCAAAGAGGAAAGAAAACATATATTCACATAAGCACTTGTACACAAATGTTCATGGCAACTTTAATTATAATAGCCAAAATACTAGAAACAATCAAATATCCATCAACAAGTGAATGGTTAAACAAAATTTTGTAGTATATCTATGAAATGCAATATTAGCAGGCAACAAATGATAAAATCTCGAAATAATTATGTCAAGTGAAAGAAGTCAGAAAAAAAGACGAGTTAAGGTATACATTTTATATACAGAAAATTCTAGAAAATTCAAACAAACTTTTAGTGTCATGAAGCAAATCTGCCTAGGGGTGGAGAGAAGGGAGCGAGAGTTATAAAGGTGTATGAGAAAATTCTCAGAGGTGATAGATATGTTCATTACCTTCACTGAGGTGATATTTTAATGGTTGTATACTTATGTCCAATCCAATCAAATTATACACCTTAAAAATGCCAGTTCATTGTACTTCAAATGTGCCTCAGTATAAAAGGAGGAGAAAATAGCATTGATTGTATATCCAAGCAAGAAATTATGATGTTCTGAAATGGCAACAGTTTCAGATGAAAGGAAATGTCAGATTTAAAATAATTTTGAAGTTGAAGCTGACAGGAATTTTATGTGGCTTAAGGAGGAGAGTTGGGACAGAGGGAAATGTACACTGATTTCAAGGTATATGTATCTGGAGAGTGGCTATTTCCTGTGTAATTGCTCACCTTCTTCATTATTCTTTTGTACCAACTGATAGAAACATGTTTTGATCTTTCATTACAAAATACTTCTGGCTCATCTTCACTGCATGTGTCTCCACTAATTTCAGTTTCAGCCTCTAAAAAAAATGTTGAAAATAATAATTTGTTCAATCAGATTCTTAGTTTCTGGCTTTCATAACAATTTATTACCTTGGCATTATAGGTGAAGAAACAGGATACTGAAATTTCTGAAACATTAGTTTCATGCTTAGCTATAAATGGATATGTTAACATATTACTCACAACGAATATTAGCTAGGGTCAAGGAAGAGAAAAAAATTTCATTATATATTCAAAATATATAAATTAATGAAGAAACACAGCAAAAGTGATAATATTCTTAAGACTGTCAACATTTATCTCTCATATTGTGCAATAACTTTTAAATAAGTGAACCGTTTAATATTTATAATATTTGTTAGCATTAAAACCATTTTACAAATCAGACAGTTGAATTTTGGAGAATTTAAATAACATCCATGGGCAGTCATAAGTGAGCATTTGATGATGTTAGATTAAACTTGATTACTCTAATTCTTTCTACATCAAACCATCACTTTCTCTAATCCACTTATTATAATCAAGAATATTATTTTAAACCTTTACCTTCAGACACTTTAATTTCAGGTTACTTCTTTTTCCCTCTAGCTACAACATTACTTTTCTTAGCATTAAAAACTTAGAGACTGAGCTGTCGGAACTGAGCTGGATTACTTTTTTTTATTCCAATGTACAGAAAACAGCAGAAGTAATCCCCACCCCATGTCCACCATCTTACTGGGAGAACAGTAACTTATGAACAGTGTACCACTTTTTTCCCTATAGCCAAAATTTGTGAGTCTAGGAACAAAGGAGTTGAAATTGGAATGTCACTTGTTTGGCACATTTGAAAGCTACATGTTTCATTCTTATTCTTTTGAATTCTGCTGGGTTGGAAGACTTAGTACCAGTAAAAGTAGGGATAAGGTAGGTTATGCTATGGCAAATAAGTAAATAAACAAACAAATCTCTTTGGCATGACAAAAATCATTCTTTCCACATATACTTATCACAGTCTGATGCAGACTGGTCAGTATTTTCCATCTGGTAACTACAACAACTAGGACATGTGACCTCCAATTCCATTGCAGAAGGGGAGAAAGGGCGATAGGTTCAAATGGGGTTCTTTTAAGGACCACATCTGGAAACAGCTAATGTTATTTCTGACCATATCACATTAACTAAACTTCAGTCACATGGCCCCAAACAAACTGCAGAAATGGATGGGAAAAGTCTTCCTTTGGGTCTTGAAAGAGAAAGCAATGTGGTAGACACATAGCAGAGTTCCTGCCACAGAACCCAAGAAAGGGATATTTCTACATAGTGAAAAACCATTGATTCCTTTAAATTGGAAGCCAAAATTGCTGAAAATATGCCCTTAATGGACACCTTGTGGCACAGAAGAATGGACAAAAAAATGAGTTATGATGTTGACTGGATAGATTGATCCTGATTATCACATGAAATAACGTTATTGATTTCCAGTGGTTGCTGAGAGAGGTATGTTTGGAATTTAGGGTGTTCTTTGGGATCTGTGAGTGCTTCCATGTAAACATTAAGAGAAGACTACCACAAACTTTGACAGGCAAGATCACTGAGACATCAACTTGATATGGAATTAGTGTTTGGGATATGGTGCCACATAAAAGTTCTGGACAAGCTGAAGTTCTGACTGAAGGTAAACAGAACATAGAGCAGACAGTGAAGAATGGTCCTAGAATCTCAGGACCATTTGCAAAAATGACTCTAACATCTGAACATATAATTTATTCTTATAGCAAACATACTGTCTTCTCTCCCTCTCTCTCTTTATATATATATATATTCATATTTTAACTGATTCTTCTTTTCTTACTCTTCTAACATTAGCTGTACTATTTTATACAAGGTAAACTTTTAGAGATTTACTTTACATATTATGATAGGTTACAGAGTATCAAGATGGGACTTTGAGGAGGTGGTGTAGGGATGCACATCACCTAGGTATCTTGGACTTGGTACAATGTGCCTTGACTACTGGAATGTAAGGTTTCAACCTTTTCAGGAGGTGAGTATGTATCTTCTTTTTTTTTTTCCCCCAGAGGAAAGTTGCATCAGCTTGTGTGAGATGACTTTTCTGTTGGAAAATTTAAGGATAGAAAAAAGCTATATTTGGCACTGAGGAGATGATAGTGTACATTTATCGAATTTTGTGGTCACCCAGAATTTTTGAACACTCTTCTACCCCATATTAAGATATTTATATTAGTAGGTCCTACCTGCCCAAGGGAAAAGCTAGAAATTTATTTTCTCAACTTTCTTGAACATAACGCATAGGCAGGTAACCTAGGCTCTACTAATGAAGTGTAACTGCTTCAGACCTTGACTTGTAAAAGCTACGTGAGGAGGGAGGGATCCTGCAGGAACTAATATCTGATTGAGAGGTAAAGGATGTGTCATGCTTTGCAGAGTGAAGATTTTGACATCTGATTCACAGCATCATGGTATGAGCTGTGTTGTCTGTGCCCTAGGGAAGCAGCCGTGTGGGCTTTCTTAACAGCAGAGTGCAGTGTGATATGGGCATTTGTCCTTGCAGGAAAGTCACCAGATCAGATTCTCTGGTCCTCCTGAGTGTTGATTGACTGTGTGATATCCTTTTATGAATGTTTTTTTCTTCTTTAACTAACCACTGATTCCACTGCTTGAATTTAGGAACCTTAACTGGTATAATGTAGCAGAAGTTTAGAGACACAAACTTACTTGCCCATGGTCACTCCACAGTGGAAGGAAGGGTCAGAAGGAACATAATTCTTCTAACTCCAAAATGTATTCTGCTCCTGTAACTTTCACTCTTACTTTTGCACTATTTCAGAATTGCAGTTTTACACTTTACTTTGGATGGATCTTACTTCATGTCCTCCTGTCTTTCCTTACCCACTTCTAAATTAAATCTAATTTCCTAAACACAAAAAGCTGCTTGGTTTATGTTACTTGGGAATTTCAGGGCTGATATTTATTCTAATTTATTCCCTATCTTCAGAAATGAAAAAGAGGAAAGAATAATGTAATAAACAAGATGAGAAAAAAAAAACATAATATGGAGATGGATGAGCAAATTACCAATTAACTAATTACCAACAGTTATAATTTATCTTCACTGAAATATTTAGACAAGTGTGATTGGCAAATTGAATGTGAAGGGGAATGCATCCCATTTAGTGACTTAATAGAATAGGTAGGTCCAGATTTACAAATGGGATTAACTCTGCATTTAAACTAGTTTATTTTCCATTAGTGCCCTCCAGAAACATTTTGAAAAGAGTGAGTTTTTTTTTTCAAATATGAAAATAAGTGTGTTTTTTCTAGAATTTGGGAATTAAATCTTGCTGAGCAAAGCTCTCATTTGCTAATGGAACTTGAAGAGTGTCACCTAAAAAGTTACTAAATAATCAAGTCAGAATAATTTAAAATAGAGACTGTGTTTTCTCAAAGCCTATTCGTCAATACCTCAATGAAACTGGTTGTGAATACTCTTTACCAGTCAGGGTCAAAGATAGTTTTAATTCTATTTAACAGTGTGTGTGTGTGTGTGTGTGTGTGTGTGTGTGTGCATTTCAGAAGAGAGGTGTAAGTGAGGGGGAAAAAAATGACAAGCCTAAACGGATCATTCCTAGAAGGAGTCTAATCAAATCTATAATGACCTTACAGTGAAGTGGGGGAAGTGTTCTGGTTTCTGATTCAGACCTAGGTTACCCCCAGTCCAAAGAAAGTTATACTTCAGAGTATCTTTTATTTATTTACATTTTACATAGGAAGACACTGTTACTCTCAAGCAGGTTGTTGTACAAAATGACAAATCACAAAAATGCTTCTATTAAAATATGTAAGCAATGAACTCAATCTTGTCAAAACAGAAAATAGCAAGTTATCTGGCTGCTTTCAATATTGTTTTTTACTAACAATGATATGGAAAATGCACTTATAGGCCACGCTTTGTGCTTGTACCCAGAAATGAAGAAATCTAAATAAGCCAATTAGCTATGATAATTACAAATGTGTCACAATTCATTTGCCTACAACTACTAAAGGATAACACACTTCACAGAGTCAGTAATAATGGGCCATAAAGACACAATAAATATTTGACATTTTGGTTCCTCACCCTGTCCTTCACTTTACACTGGCATGCTTTATGCAATGATAATTTTTCCAGTGTGTAAAATGAGAACACCAAGACAATAATGGCCTAATGATAATTTATAATTTAAAAGGTTTACAACACTTTCTTGATGTGTATTTAATATGGTCTGGATCTCCAGATGGTCCCTACACCCTCCATGCTGCTAAGTGCTTAACAGTAACTCTCTTTCCCAGAGCAAATATTCACTATTTCTTGAATTAATGAATTATGAATTTCAATGAATATGAAAGTTGAAAACATATCTACTTTCAAATAGAACTTACTTCACCTCAGAAAATTCTTGTTTTATGGTGAAGATAGGGGTAGATAGAGAATCCTTTGGTCTTATTGTATATTTAATAATTATCTCTGAGGAGGTGAACATGAATCTTTTGTTATTGTCTCACAGGTCCCTGAAACTCTGTTCATTTCTGTTTTTTCTCTACTGTTTAGATTAGGTAAATTCTATTGATACACTCTCAAATTCACTGAATCTATTCTCTGTCATTTTCACTCTACTATTGAGTCCATCTAGTGATTTGTTTTTAATTTTTTATTCCCATTATAGTATTTTTCAGTTATATCAGCTTCATTTGATTCTTTACTATTACTTCTATTCACTATTGAGAACTTTTATATTTTCATTTTTCTTAAATGAATTTTTCATTGATTTTGAAACATTTTTATGGTGGCTGCCTTAAAGTCTTTGTCAGATAACTCCAGCATCTCAATGTTGGAATCAGCTGATTTTCTATTCTCATTCAAGTGTTATTTTCTGGGCTTCCCTGGTGGCGCAGTGGTTGAGAATCTGCCTGCCAATGCAGGAGACACGGGTTCGAGCCCTGGTCTGGGAAGATCCCACATGCTGCGGAGCAACTAGGCCCGTGAGCCACAACTACTGAGCCTGTGCGTCTGGAGCCTGTGCTCCGCAACAAGAGAGGCTGCGACAGTGAGAGGCCCGCGCACCGCGGTGAACAGTGGCCCCTGCTCGCCGCAACTGGAGAAAGCCCTCACACAGAAACAAAGACCCAACACAGCCAAAAATAAATAAATAAAATTTAAAAAATAAAAGTGTTATTTTCTAATTCTTGGTAAGATCGGTGATGTTGGTTTGTATGATGAACATGTTGTCTGTGTTAGGAGAGCCTGAGTCCTATTTAAATTTTTTATTTTAGCAAGCAGTCACTCTGTTTAGGTTATGTGCACTGTTGCTATTCTACCTTGTTGTTCTGTGGCTCCATAAATTTAATTTTCAGAGACTTCGGTTTACTTGGTTTATCTGATGCCAGTGGGGTGCCCAAACCTAGCTGCTGATGGCATCAGAGGGAGTAGAAGGGTTCCCCCAGTCCAGGCCAGTGTCTCTTGGTAGGAGAAAGGAGTCTCAGGTGCCTAGGGACAAAAAGATTTCCAAGGTTGAACTGCTTGTTGTAGGGTTTCCCATGCTAGTGTCACCTAACACCTTGGTGTTATCAGAGTCTCTTGAAAAGCAGTTGTAATTTTGATGATGTTCATATTACCATTTTTTGTAGTGTGTATGTGTGCATGTGTACTCACACATGTAATTTTTTGTTTCGTTTTGCTTTTATGCTTAGTGTTTTGTGCGTCCTAAAAAATATTTTCTACTCAGTGGTGTAGAGATGTTGTCTTCTGTTTTCTTCTAGAAAATTTTTTAACTTTTTGTTTTAGGTGTATGATCCAAAAATTAATTTTCATGTATGGCATGAGGGAGGAGTTGAGAATTTTTTTTTTTTACAAATATTTTTCTGGTTGTTTCAGCACTATCGCATTGAAAAGACAATCCTTTCCCCATTGAATTACCTTAGCAACGTTATAAAAAAAAAAATCAATTGACCTTAAATGCTTGGGCCATTTCTAGACCCTCTATTTTGTCCTATTGATCTATTCTTCTAAAATTAAACCAATACCACATATCTTGAGTATTATAGATTTATATTGTCTTGAAGGCAGGTTGCATGCGCCTTCTAATATTCGTCTTCTGTTCAAGAAGTTTTGGATATTCTAAGTCCTTGAAATATCCACATAAGTTTAGAATCAGATTGTTAATTTTACCAAAACAAATGAACAAACAAAAAACCCTGCTAGGGATTTCTATTGAAATCATATTAAAACTATAAATAAATTTGTAGGGTATTATGTATTGAATTGTGTCCCCCCCAAAATTCATGTGTTGATCTCATAACCCCTAATACTTAAGAATGTAGTCTTATTTGAAAATAGGGTCATTGCAGATGTAATTAGTTAAAAAGGAGCCATACTGGAGTAGAGTAGCCTTCTAACCCAATATGATTGGTGTCCTTATTAAAAGGGGAAATTTAGATACAGACATACACACCAGCAGAACGCCGTGTGACATGAAACTAGAAGTTAGGGTGATACCTGTACAAGCCAAGGAACACAAAAGATTACCAGCAAGCCAACATAATATAAGAGAGCAGCATGGAATAGATGTTCCCTCACAGCCAACAGAAAGATCTTAATTTCAGCCTTCTAGCCTCTAGAATGTGAGCAGTAAATTTCTATTATTTAACTACTCAGTTTGTGGTACTTTTCAATGGCAGCTTCAGAAAACTAATACAAAAAGAAAGGACATCTTAGCAGTATTGAGTCTTCTCAATAAGTTCATAAACCTGTTATTGTTACCCTACTTACTTAGGTTTTCTTTAATTACTCTGAAACATTTCGTAGTTTTTTAGTATAAAGAGATTTTTCATAGCTTAAGTTTTTTTGTTTCTTGATATGTTGTGAGGGATTTTTTTTTATTTTCATTTTCTAATTATCTATGCTAGAATATTAATATTTACTTGATTTTTATATATTGACCATATGCCCTACCTTACTAAATTCACTTGTTAATTTGAGTAGTTACCATTCCAGAATATATGCCATTATTTTATTTTCTTGCATTATTGCCCTGACTAGGACTTCCAGTACAATGTTAAGTAAAAGATAAGAGAACGGTCATCCTTTTCTGATTTCTCATCTTGGATGAAGCATTTAAAATATAACTATTGAGTACTATATTTGATGTAGGATTTCCTTAGTTGTCCTTTAGAAGATTGAGAAACATCCATTTCCCTCTTAGTTTGCTCAGTTTTTATCATGAATGGGTGCTGCATTTTGCCAAATGCTTTATTTCCTATTTAATGACATGATCACTTGATATTCTCCTTAGGCCACCTGCTAACTTACTTTATGTAGATACATATAATACAAATTTTCTTGAATCATGAATGTACTTTTCGACTGCAATTCAATCAGTTAACTCTCTTTTACTTTTCCTGCCTATCAAAAATACACATTTAAAAATGAAATCATTTCTAATAAACTGTCCCAGTCTTTGAAAATAAAGTGCATGCATTCTTCCTGTGACAAAGATGACAAGACTATGTATATATGAATATAAATATACATCTTTAGAGTTTATACTGAGTCAGGCTTCAATGATTTTAATTACTGCAATCACTGTAATAGAAAATCTTTAATGTAAAACAATCTACTGCTTAATGATACAAAAAATTAAGTGGTGACACAAGGTATTTAGAAATATTAAACTTTTGATAGTGTCACATCATTAATAAATCCATTATAGGCCTATCTATAATTTTAGACCTGTGACCTTACCATGTTAAACATATATAATATGCATATTTGAAAAGCAACATTTAGCATTTAGAATTTCTCATGAGGGACTGAATTAATTATCATAAGATTTAGCTATACATCAGAATAAAATTAGGCTTACTTAGCCCCAAATAAGTCATCTAGATCATTTTTTCTACCCCTACAGGATTAATCCTAACTCTGCCTAATCAGGGGGTCTAAAATCCTCAAGCCAACTGTCATAAACTTTCAAAATTGTCACCCAGGGTAAACATGCTATGATATAATTGTCAGCCAGGGCAAACATGGTAAATAGACACTTCAAGAAAAGGTTTAGACATTATTTATGCCTATATGTCTCAGGAAAGTTAACACAATAGAAAATGATTAATTTTCTAGTACTCAGTAAAACTGACCATCAGTTCTACTAATGTATACAGTTACATTATATGCTACATCTTGTCCAGTCAGTGCAAAAAGAGAACAGCTGGTATCTACTCTCAAAGTTGATAACTAAGGAATCCATGAATTTCACGAGTGCAGTACCTGGTGTGGTGTGCCTCCCGGATTCCTTTCAGGAGTCTGGCACTAATTCCCCCAGCTGCCTCTGGTCATTGTCCTCCAGAAGAGAGCTACCTGCTCCTATTTATGCACTCTTCTCAGAGGCAGCCCACATATAATAGCTGGACAATGTTGGGATAGTAAGGCTCAGCCTTTCACCTTGACTGGAGACGACTCTGTGGGACTGTCCAGCTCTGGAGCTTCAGAAGATCTCCCAAGGCTTCTGTTCCAATAGCATCATGGTTAAACTTTCCCCTCTGCCCAGTCCTGCTTCCCCCTTTAGTACTGTTGTTCCCAAGATGTCTTTCCAAACAACCTTCTGCAGCAAATCTCCAACTCAGAATCTGTTTCTCATGGCATTCTACCTAAGATAATGAGTCACAATGTCTCATTTTTAAGAACACTTTACATCTAGAAAGTTTTTTTTTTTTTAATTTATAAAATGCTCTCTCTTACCCTCTAGTCACCAATTGGACCTCCTATATGCTACTAATTATTTTAGTACCAGTTCAAAAATAATCTCCTCTTAGAAGACCTCACCTGATCTTTCGCATCCTTGAGAAGGAGATGTTGCTTCCATTGTGTTACCATACCACTCTGTTCATAACCTTTTTCCAGCATGTATCATACTATTAGGTAGTGAATTATTATTAAGTAAGAGAAAAATTATATTTATCAGGATTTCAGAGGGTTTTAGACAGGCAGACTTCCTGAGGCACTGGAGAAAGGGGAGTAGGGTAGCAGGATGGGTCTCATGAGAACAGAAAGTAGAGTAGAGAACAAGGAGCCACTGTTCAGGCTGCTCCATGTGGCAGGTGGATAACTAGAAGGGAGTGGGTAGGCTTCAGAAGGCAGGGGAATATCAAGGTCAATAGCATTGATGTGGATGTGACTGAGGCTGCACAGGGGACTCTATGATTCTGCTCTATACACTGAGAGTTAAGAATATGGGACTATATCCACACCGCTGAGCACGATTGTATCTCTCATGGAATATGGTAAAGGGGGCCAAGTTTCATTCAGGTTTTATATGGACAGAAATAATACAAGTTGCAAGATCTGAGAGCGAGAAGCTTCAAAAATAAGGCACAGAAATGTAGCAATGGCACACTTGGCATCAGAAGAAGGCTCTTAGGAGTCTGGGCCTTCCTCCCTGGAGGCATTTGTAGCTTATGAGTGGATTGTATGGATCTTCATCTTTCTCATCATCCTCCTATTGGTAGAGCTACAGTAATGCGATCAGATTTCAGTGTGTCATCCTAGTGGAAATGTCTACTCATAACTATATATCTATATAGCTCTATAAGCAGAGCTCAATGTTTAAAGTGTTTCCCTCACTCTAATCTTTTATAGCAAATCCAGATTTTCACTGATCTCTCCTCTTTCTTTCAAGGCCACTATATTAGAAGCAAGAGTTTATCTCTCTCTAGGTTACATCTTCCCAAGACTAAACAAAGCCCTGAGAACTCTTATTATTATATTTGCTCAACAGTTATGCCTTATTAGGAATACAAAATTTATCCCTAATATATATCAAAATATTTATCAAAAAAAAGGATTCTTAACTGGTAGATGTGTATTTTTGTACATAAAAACATATTTTTTATAAATTACAATAAATCAGAAAGTTCACAAATCGGTATATTCCGTTTCAGTATATTTTGTATTTTTTTAAAGAGTAAAGATTTTGATTCATGTACTTGACTTTTCTAGTTCAAAATGCCAATTTCTGAACATAAGTGGAATCCCTATTGGAAGTGAAGATAATTTCCTACAGTGAAAAGGAGCTCAAATCATTTGGAAATTAAAAAATAACAAAAACAAAAAGTAGCTACAATAGCTCTCCATCTGCAAAGCATGCTATAAAATGACAATTGGGGGGCAAAAAACTGCAGTGCTGTGAATATATAATGTAACACAGAGAACTGATAAAATGATATGCCTGGAATTATGTCTCTCCTATGTTGTATAAATGTCTTACAGCCAAACATTTTCAAAAAGATATTAAGAATTTCAAAGAAAAATGTAGCAGATGTAGCAAATACTTGATTTCAAGGTTATTAAAAATGATAGAGGCCAATTTAGCAATATCTATATGATCTCTGAGAATGATAGAGTTTAAAGGTCTGTAAATCCCATCCCTTATTTTGGCTATTTCAATAGAGCCCTCAGAACTGAAAATACAGCAATCCATGGCCTCTTAGCCAGACACTGGCTGCTTATCACAACTTAACAGTGAGATGAAGCTTGTCAAGAAGAAAATATGGAGCATTTTAGTGGAAAATCCACTAAGACTAGGCTGCATACAATTATTTGATAAATTTAAAATAGACCGGATTGTCAGAATTATTTCCCAGCAAAGACATTGCTGAATGACAGAGAACTGATGTGTTGCAGAAATAGCTGATAAGGGACTAGACTGCAGCCAACACTAATCAAATCCCAGACTCTAATAGCCCAAGGGAGTTCAAACTCTTCAAGCCAGGGGCACAAACTACAGCCAATTCCATCAGAGTCATTATAACAATATATTTATATGGTAAGCGTGTCTTCCTTCACAAACATAATGATAAATGCTAACCTTCTCTCCTTCAACACCTCCTCTTAAACACCCATGGGATTTAAAAGCTAGACCAGAAGCAGCCATACATTAGAACCTGTTCAGAATACTAGGCAGCATTCTGCGCTTGATATTTGAGGACCTAAGCAATTTGACTTATCCCTCTAAGTTATGTCTAGTTAAACTGGACAGCTACTGGAGGTATATGGAATGCAGTCTTAGATCAGATTCCCTAGAAGCAGACCTGGAAATAAACATTTGGGTACATGATATGAAGGAAAGGCTCCCAGGAAAAACTAGTAAGGGGGCAGAGGAAGGAGAAGAGAAGAGAAGTGGTGTCCAAGCAAGATGCCATCTCAGGCAAAGTCCTGCCATCTCAGGAAGCATCAGCCTGATTCCAGGCTGTCTAGCATACTGTCTTGATTACTGTAGCTTTGTAGTATAGTCTGAAGTCAGGGAGTCTGATTGCAAGGTAAGCCACTGCTGAGTCATCCTGAGCAGGGGAGCTTGGCTCTTACATTCTAGCACCAGTTTAGTCATTGGCTAAAGGCTTCCTCCAGGAACTAAAACTCCCAGGCACTTATAGGTCTTACAGCTTATACCTTAGGGCCAGCAGGCTCCAGTAGCCCAAGGGTTTTCTTCTGATAAAGATATGCAGGCTCTGGCTGTTGGAAGAGAAACTGTACCAGGTGGGAGTAGGGGAGGAAAGAAGGGAGGACAAGAAACAGTAAAAGCGATCCAAGGAAATGTGAGGAGAACATCAACAGTTTTCACTATAGGGGCCATTCCTAAGGATGCTTGTACAGCATAACTGCACCACTTTGTTAAGAATTCTTAGGAATATATAGACTCAAGCTATAAGAGGGACACAAAGAGAAAAGCCCAAGAAAGGAGCACCAATATCCAGTTGAGGCACAGCCCAGGCAGAAAAATTCTCATTACAGAGGAGACATCTGAAAAGAACTTTGAAGGATGAATGTGCTTTTTCAAAAGAGCATATGTCACATAGCCTTCTAGAAATAAAAGTAGGATGAACAAAACTGCAGAACTAAAAATATATAGGGTAATCCTGAGATACACTGAATAAAGCATTCTGGGTTATCTATTGGAGGTAGGGAGTGATAGACTTTGAAAAGTGAATAAGCCTTTTTATGAAGCCTTTTTAATCAAAATCAATGGTCAATAATTTTTTCCATTAATTATTTTCTATAATATATTTTTAACATCTTTATTGGAGTATAATTGCTTTATATTGTTGTGTTAGTTTCTGCTATATAACAAAGTGAATCAGCTATACATATGCATATATCCCCATATCCCCTCCCTCTTGTGTCTCCCTCCCATCCTCCCTATCGCACTCCTCTAGGTGGTCACAAAGCACAAAACTGATCTCCCTGTGCTATGTGGCTGCTTCCCACTAGCTATCTATTTTACATTTGGTAGTGTATATATGTCAATGCCCCTCTCTCACTTCGTCCCACCTTATCCTTCCCCCTTCTCTGTGTCCTCAGGTCCATTCTCTACTTCTGTGTCTTTATTCCTCTCCCCCTAGGTTCTTCAGAACCTTTTTTATCTTTTTTTATATTCCATATATGTGTGTTAGCATACGGTATTTGTTTTTCTCTTTCTGACTTACTTCACTCTGTATGACAGACTCTAGATCCATCCACTTCACTACAAATAACTCAATTTCATTTCTTTTTATGGCTGAGTAATATTCCATTGTATATATGTACCACATCTTCTTTATCCATTCATCTGTGGATGGACACTTAGGTTACTTCCATGTCCTGGCTATTGTAAATAGAGCTGCAGTGAACATTTTGGTACATGACTCTTTTTGAATTATGGTTTTCTCAGGGTATATGCCCAGTAGTGGGATGGCTGGGTCATATGGTAGTTCTATTTTTCGTTTTTTTAAGGAACCTCCATACTGTTCTCCATAGTGGTTGTATCAATTTACATTCCCAACAACAGTGCAAGAGGGTTCCATTTTCTCCACACCCTCTCCAGCATTTATTGTTTCTAGATTTTTTGAGGATGGCCATTCTGACCGGTGTGAGGTGATACATCATTGCAGTTTTGACTTGCATTTATCTAATGATTAGTGATGTTGAGCTTCTGTTCATGTGTTTGTTGGCAATCTGTATATCTTCTTTGGAGAAATGTCTGTTTAGGTCTTCTGCCCATTTTTGGTTTGGGTTGTTTGTTTTTTGATATTGAGCTGCATGAGCTGCTTGTATATTTTGGAGATTCATCCTTTGTCAATTGCTTCATTTGCAAAGTTTTCTCCCATTCTGAGGGTTGCCTTTTTGTCTTATTTATGGTTTCTTTTGCTGTGCAAAAGCTTTGAAGTTTCATTAGGTCCCATTTGTTTATTTTTGTTTTTATTTCCATTTCTCTAGGAGGTGGGTCAAAAAGGATCTTGCTGTGATTTATGTCATAGAGTGTTCTGCCTATGTTTTCCTCTAAGAGTTTGATAGTGTCTGGCCTTACATTTAGGTCTTTAATCCATTTTGAGTTTATTTTTGTGTATGGTGTTAGGGAGTGTTCTAATTTCATTCTTTTACATGTAGCTGTCCAGTTTTCCCAGCACCACATATTGAAGAGGCTGTCTTTTCTCCATTGTATATTCTTGCCTCCTTTATCAAAGATAAGGTGACCATATGTGTTTGGGTTTATCTCTGGGCTTTCTATTCTGTTCCATTGATCTATGTGTCTGTTTTTGTGCCAGTAGCATACTATCTTGATTACTGTAGCTTTGTAGTATAGTCTGAAGTCAGGGAGCCTGATTCCTCCAGCTCCGTTTTTCTTTCTCAAGATTGCTTTGGCTATTCGGGGTCTTTTGTGTTTCCATACAAATTGTGAAATTTTTTTTTCTACTTCTGTGAAAAATGCCATTGGTAGTTTGATAGGGTTTGCATTGAATCTGTAGATTGCTTTGGGTAGTATAGTCATTTTCACAATGCTGATTCTTCCAATCCAAGAACATAGTATACCTCTCCATCTGTTTGTATCATCTTTAATTTCTTTCATCATTGTCTTATAGTTTTCTGCATACAGATCTTTTGTCTCCTGAGGTAGGTTTATTTATTCTCCTAGGTATTTTATTCTTTTTGTTACAATGGTAAATGGGAGTGTTTCCTTAATTTCTTTTTCAGATTTTTCATCATTAGTGTATAGGAATGCAAGAGATTTCTGTGCATTAATTTTGTATCCTGCTACTCTACCAAATTCATTGATTAGCTCTAGTAGTTTTTTGGTGGCATCTTTAGGATTCTCTATGTATAGTATCCTGTCATCTGCAAACAGTGACGGTTTTACTTCTTCTTTTCCAATTTGGATTCCTTTTATTTCTTTTTTTCCCTGATTGCTGTGGCTAAAACTTCCAAAACTATGTTGAATAATATTGGTGAGAGTGGGCAGCCTTGTCTTGTTCCTGATCTTGGTGGAAATGTAACAAACAGAAGCCCAGGACCAGATGGCTTCACAGGCGAATTCTTTCAAACATTTAGAGAAAAGCTAACACCTATCCTTCTCAAACTCTTCCAAAATATAGCAGAGGGAGGAACACTCCCAAACTCATTCTACGAGGCCACCATCACCCTGATACCAAAACCAGACAAAGATATCACAAAAAAAGAAAACTACAGGCCAATAGCACTGATGAACATAGATGCAAAAATCCTCAACAAAATACTAGCAAACAGAATCAAACAGTACATTAAAAGGATCATACACCATGATCAAGTGGGGTCTATCCCAGGAATGCAAGGATTCTTCAATATATGCAAATCAATCAATGTGATACACCATATTAACAAATTGAAGAATAAAAACCATATGATCATCTCAATAGATGCAGAAAAAGCTTTCGACAAAATTCAACACCGATTTATGATAAAAAACTCTCCAGAGAGTAGGCATAGAGAGAACTTACCTCAACATAATAAAGGCCATATATGACAAACCCACTGCCAACATCGTTCTCAATGGTCATTAATTTTTTAGCGATGGGGAGTAATTAACATTCTGAGAACTAAGGAGTTATGATTAAATATATGTATTAGGAAGGACAATCTAGCAACAGTGTGTTAGTTGACTTGAAAGTGCTTTAAGAACCCTACAATCTTGAATTTGGGTCCCAGAAAAGAGAATGAAAAGCAGAAGTATTGTAGAAATAGAATCTACAAGGTTTGACAGCTTCCCAAATAGAGAATTCAATGTGGGTATGGCTTTTTTAATCTGGGTAACTGAAAACATTTTGGTGTATTTAATTTCAGACAAAAATCAGTAGATGGTTTGGGAAGGATGATTCAGTTATTTTGTTTGTTTGTTTTTATGCACCCTGATTATTTGCAAAACTGATTTGAGGGACATTACTATGCTAGAAGTAAAATAAATTATAAAAATAAGTCTAAGAGTGCTTCAGTAAGGCGAGCAAAATGCTTTCACCAAAACACAGAAACAAAGAGCAAAGACAGTTTTTAAACATGTGATGTTAACTCCAGCTGGTGCCTATTACAATCATTAGTAAATGTCTGTTTCTTTGCATATTTTTGATCATTAAACATTATATGGATAGCACATGCTTAGAAGAAAACAAACTAGAACAGATGATGTTGATGTCAAACAAGGTAGACCTGAAGGGCAAACACTCACAAGTCATTACGATTTGGTCACTTAAGGAGATGGATATACATGCCCAGTTTGAATATAGAAGTAGGCTGCATTATTGGGTTCCTTGGGAAGTAAAATTACTTCAGGAAGATACCTTGTCAGAATGAAAACAGAGGAAAATTGTGTAAATATGTAAATATACAATATATATTTGAGAACTTGTGGGAAGTAGCGCACCTACTGCCTACCCCACATGGTCAGTCAACGTAATCAGTAAATCCTATGGTCTGATAACCACATAGTGATATATGTGGTCCCTCACATGTTCTATCAACTAGTTGGCATCTTTGCCTCGTACAAACCATACCTGGGAAAAGGTGGAGATTCACTTTCCTTATGTCTCCTGAGAGTGGACTTGGATTGCAGCAAATCAGGCTGCAAATCAGGTCTCCCTGTCACTGTCTTCATGTTAGAGAGGTGATCACCTAGAGGGGTAAACAGAACCAGGAGATAATATATGCCACATGTGTGACCTCAAAAATCTAATGGTCATTGATATTGCATAAAGGACAAATCAGTTAAGCCATGGGGGGGAAGAGAAAGAGAAAGAGGAAAAAATGTATATATTCTTTATATTATATATACATAAATATAAAAGAAGCCCCTGATGAGGAAGTTTTAAAAAATCTTAATTTTGTAGCAGCCTGAGCAAATGGATTACCTAGCTCTCTTTCTCTATTAGAGGGGAGCATAGAAACATATGGCAGAGACGTTTTGAAAGGAAGTTGCTACAGAAAGAAGTCCTTTATATATTGGGCTGAAGTAACTTAATAACAGACATAGGTATAAAAGGGTGGTGGGATAATCATTCAGCAATCATTCTTTTATTCATTCATTCATTCTTTAAATGTTTATTCATTACACACATATTATAAGCCCAGTAGAGAATATTGTTACTAAAAATGTAGCAAGGAAAAAATCTCAAATGGAACTCAAAATCACTTTCCATAAAGAAAAATATTGATAAATTGGACCTTAAAAATAAAAAATTTTATTAATCAAAAATTCCCTTAGAAGTATACAAAGTCAAGCCACAGTATGGTGTAAGATGTCTGCAACATGAAATCAACAAAGGGCTAGGATCCAGAATAAAGAACTCTCACAAATAATAAGGAAAAAGACAGATAATCAAACAGAAAAATGAGCAAAATACTTAAGTAGACACTTCATAAAAGAAGATATCCAAAAGCCCAGTAAACATTATGGAAATATGCTTAAGTGCTCAACCTCATTAATAATCAAGAAAATGCCAACTTAAGATATAACACGAGTGTAATGTGAAATCCTGGTACACATTCACCAGGACACTTCAAGTGAGAAACACTAATAAACTGTTGGCAAGGATGTAAAGCAAGCAACTAGAACTCATGAGAGTAAAACATAGCTTAATCACTTTGGAGATTAGCATAGTGATGCCACCCAAAACTGAATACACACATGTCCAATGCCTATGCTATTTAACTCCCAGGTATATTTTCAATGAAAACATGTATTCCCCAAGACACAAGTAATTGATTATTCAAAAAAGCATTATTCAGAATATTCTTAAACTAGAAACAACCAAAATGTCCATCAACTATACAATGAATAAGTAAATTGCCATATATTCTATCAGTGGAATACTATAGAGTGATGAAAATAATTAGCTACAGTCCACACAATAAAATGTATTAATTTTAAAAGTAAAATATTAAGCTAAACAAGCTACATACACACACACAGGCATGCATGCTAACACACACCCACACACCCTTGCTATGTTATTCAATTTCAGAATAGACAAAACTAAAAAAAAAGTTCAGAATAGACAAAACTAAAAAAAAAAAAGGTGTTGTGAATAAGAGTGGTTACTTTTGGAATGGAGGGAGGAAGGAGAGATTCAGAGATGGCACAAGCTTCTTGAGTACAAGCAATATTCTATTTTTACCTGTCATGCTTCATGTGTTCACTTTGCAATATTTTATTGAATTCTATATATTTGATTTTTATACTTTCTTAATAAGTTTTATATTTCTATAGATAAATATTTTTAAAAGTGAACTCTGGATATGAAAATGTAGATAAACCACAATTAATTTATTTCACTCGTATTTCTTTTTCTTTTATGTATGTATGGCAGGTAGAATAATGGCCTCCAGAGATATCCACATCCTAAAATCCCCAAAATTTGTGATTATGTTACCTTATATGCTAAAAGGGATTTTACAAATGTGACTAAATTAAAGATTTTGAGATAGGAAGATTACCCTGGACAAAGGTCCTTATAAGAGAGAAACAGGAGGCTCACTGTCAGAGAAGTTAACGTGATTACAGGAGCAGATGTGAGAATTGGGGAGAGATGGCAGTGGATGGAGAGAGGGAAGAAAGAAGAGAAGAATGGAGGGACAGGGAGAGAAATCTGAAGATACTCTGCTGCTGGCTTTGAAGATGGAGAAGTGGGCTTAGCCACGGAATATAGGCAGCCTCTAGAAGCTGGAAGAAGTAAGGAAAAGGATTTTCTCCTATTGCTCCAGAAGAAACACACCCCTGCTGACCCATTTTGGACTTCTGATATCCAGATCTGTAAGACAATAAATCTGCATTGTTTTAAACCATTAAGTTTGTGGTAATTCATTACAGCAACAATAGGAAATTAATATAATATGCAAAATGGTGGTGATTTATGAAAGAGTTCAGAACACATCACCCCAAAATATGCCACTGGAACATATTGACTATTTTAAGTTAAAGGCATTTGGAAAAGAGCAGATGCAAGAAGGACACTCTGACCTTCTTCTATTTTTTTTTTCTTCCCTGAAAGCAAGAGAGAACAGTCATGGGAAAGATGTTTTCTTTATACGATGAGGAAAGAAACATTCTCACCAGAGATGGGAAGTTGAGGTGGAGAGAAATCTGTACAAATAAAGCTTGTTAAACCAATTCTTATCCTCTTAGTCCCTTTTTCATGATTAACTACCCTAGCCCAACCCCTTTTGACTTGTCAAGGTTTCATAATTTACTACTCTTTGTCCAACTCTGTATATAAACATTTGACTCTAACTGAAACTTTGGGTTTTCATTTTTCTTATGAAGACTCCTATATACGTGTTAAAAAAGTACTAAAACATTTATGCTTTTCTCCTGTTAATCTGTCCTATGTCCGTGTAATTCTTAGGCACAGCCAGAAACGCTAAGACAGTAGAGGAGAAATTTTTCCTCCTCTGCATTAAAAAAACAAAAACCTAGGTCTGACTGAGTTGTAAAGATCTTTTTTCCAAAAACATAAAACTAAATTTTTAAATAAGAAAATATTATATTATTGATTAATTAAAAGTCACTTTTTACTTAGTGATAGGTAAAAATAGTTGTATTAGCTTACCTTTGGTGAAATATGGAATATATTTCTGTAATGGCTGGATTTTGTATAATGAACATAATGAAAGTGTATTTACTTTCTTCCATTAGAACCCATTCCTTAGTTCAAAAAGCTTAACCTATATAAGATTAATTGTAGGATATGTTTATGAAAATGATGGCAAGTGAATTCATTTGGGCTAGTGGGCCTTACTGTCACTGCCTGGGGAAATCTGAAATAAATAGATCTCTGCCACTACTCATTGGAGGAGCTTCTTACAGCTATGCATGTGACTGTGAAAATAGGCTTCTTTGAGGAATAATTATATTTTTGAGGTACAGTCTTAACCTCCAAAGTAAATTTTGAATGTGTCACATAACATGTATTCCAAATGGACTATCCAAAACTTACTCTCCAAAATTTGGTAAAAATTTATCCAGCAATTTTCCCAAAATGTGATAACAAATAAAGACAATCAGGAAAAAAAAAAAAGGTCCTTTTACTCACACAGATTATTTTTCTATTGACCGTAACTGGTAAAATATTTTGACGTTCTATAAAGCCATCATTGCTCCCTGAATCTATTATCACTGCCCTGTACTTTAGGATATATACCAGGATGAGGGGTGAGTCTGGCTACTGTGAATTGAGAACTAGTCTGAGATAGTTGCTATCAAAATGGCAGAACCACTAGGTGTAAAAATCCACCTCACTTATTCCAGATCAGAACAACTGGACACCATCTAAATGCTGTTGCTATTTCACTCATGACTGGAATAAATGTAGGACAAGATGAGATTCTAAAACGCTTTAAATCACAGAAAGAGATGGCAAAATACTGGCTTTGATTAAATCATTTACAAAGAAGTAAGTTGCCATTTAAAAAGATAAGACTTTAGATAACTGTCTAAAGCAGGGGTCCCCAACCCCCGGGCCACGGACCTGTACTGCACAGCAGGAGGTGAGCGGCAGGTGAGCGAACGAAGCTTCATCTGTATTTACAGGCGTTCCCCGTCGCTCGCATTACCGCCTGGGCTCCACCTCCTGTCAGATCGAGCGGCGTCAGATTCTCTTAGGAGATGGAACCCTGCTGTGAACTGCACATGTGAGGGATCTAGGTTGTGCGCTCCTTATGTGAATCTAATGCCTGATGATCTGAGGTGGAGCTGACGCAGTGATGCTAGCGCTGGGGAGCAGCTGCAAATACAGATTATCATTAGAGAGAGGTTTGACTGCACAGAGACCATAATACATCAATTGCTTGCAGATTCATATCAAAACCCTATCAGTGAGTGGCAAGTGAAAACAAGCTCAGGGCTCCCACTGATTCTGCGTTATGGTGAGTTGTATAATTATTTCATTATATATTACAATGTAATAATAAAAGAAAGTGCACAATAAATGTAATGTGCTTGAATCATCCCGAAACCATCCCCTCCCCCCACCGGTCTGTGAAAAAATTGTCTTCCACGAAACTGCCAAAAAAGTTGGGGACCTCTGGTCTAAGGGACCTCTTAACAGTGCAAAATACAATTAAATGTGTCTCTTTCCTTTGAAAGATGGCTAACAGGTCAACCTGTTGCTGTACCATGTTTAAGATACCTATTCTTTACTCTTGAAAGGTAATTTAATCTTGTTTTATTTACCTTCTAGAAATATTTGCTACCACTTTTTTAAGGTTATGGCTAAACAGGAACCAGCTTATTATTTTAATATTTCAGAATATGAAGAAGCCAATATTTAAGATTAATTTTCCACAGTTATAAACACAAAGGATGTTATTTATCATTTCCTAAAATTAAAAGGTTTATAAAAATTTTACTATAACTACATTTTCATGCTAATAATATTGCCCGTTCTTATTAGTAGAGTTACTTAACTGAACCACTGGTCCTGTAACAATGAAAAAAGCATCAAATTTTTTAAATATAAAAAAAATTATCATTCTGCAGGTCTATTGATTCATCTGACTTTACTATTTTATAAATTGTTTATTTAATAATATATTCATTCCCAGCAAAACTTAATAGAAATTTATAAAGAAAATTACCCAGCTGTGAAATTGGAGGCAAAACTTTTGCAGCTCAACTGAATTTTATTTTTTACTATTTTGCCAACAGTAACCTGCACTTGCTTTTATAGTGCCTCCAACTAAAAAAGGATTATCTAGTCAGAATATATCAGTACATAATAAATGTGCTTCATTTCTTCCAAGTTCTTTTAGCTGACAGCCAAAATGAATGTTTGTCTCAGTGCTGGCACCAGGGTAACTTCAGCAGAGACTATTTCATGGTCCACTGAACCCTAAAGGACATTGTTTTTAAAGGCATATTATCAGAAATGGAGAAGCAAGCCATCGGAGAGGCTATTACAGGTATTATTGAAACGAGCATGTACTTCTACTTAGTTGGTATTTTGAAGACACTGCTATTCCAAAGATATCAGCTATAAATTGTACATTTCTCAAAAACTTCATAATTTTATCCACCTGATAAATAAAATATCTATCTGTGTATATTTGGAAGGTTTGGCAAGATAAGCATGCAAGTTGTAATGTCTTAAATTGTAAATACATATGGATGTAAGATCCTTACTTCTCATCATTCAAACCTTTCATCAGATATCCTAGCTTCCTTGAATCTTCACCTGGCCTTCCAATCACTAGAAAGAATTATACACTTGGTAACCCTGTATTTCTCCTCTGTGCTGTTGCTGTAATATGTTTAAGACATTTATTGATGCCCTTGTAGCCAAGCAGGGTGTTTTTTGTTTATATATGGGCTTTCCCTACAAGATTGAATTACTTGAAGGCAGAGTCCAAGGTTTTTCATCCTTATATTCTAACATCAAGCACAATGACTGACAATACTGAAGGAGTTTAATTTTTTGAATATGGAGCAGCTATCAAAATAAATGATACTAGCTACATTACAAATGTAGAAGGTCACACAACTCCATGTTTTATGTTTGGTAACTGGCATAATTTTCTAATGTATTTTTTAAGCTCTGTTCTCTTACCTTATTGAATATTTTCACACACACACACACAAATATATAACTTTTTGTATTAGTACAATAAAAATAAGTCAATTCAACTGAATCCAAACCACCCACTTGGTGAGTAGAGGCCATCTTATCGTTCAGTTTATAAACAATAAATATATACAGTTTGTTTTTATTGTATCTCGGAAACCTTTTGCTAATGCAGTTATTTAATTTGGTAATTTATAAAATCATTGAATTTTATAATTAGAAAACTCTATGATTATCAAGTTCCTGTACGTTGGACATTTAATTGGTTGGTAAGATTGAAATCCTTAGTAAAAACTGAGGTCCCTAGGAAAGATTTTTCAACATAATTAATGGTCAGTTGTAATAGTAGAGGTAATTATTTCTGCCTGCACAACAAAAAAATCACCAAAACTCAGCACTTTCTGAAAATAATGGGTTGTTTCTGATTTAAAAGAAAAAAAAAATGTCCACAAAAAGCCCGTGCATGGATTTTCATATCAGCTTTATTTCTCATCACCAAAACTAAGACTCAACCAAGATATTCTTCACTAGGTGAATAGATAAACTGTGGTAAACCCAGACAATGGGATATAATTCAGTGCTAAAAATAAATGAGCTAGTAAGCCATAATGGAGGACCCTTAAATACATATTACTCATGTTATTAAGTGAAAGAAGCCAATATAAAACATACAATTCCAAATATATGACATTCTGGAGAAGACAAAACTACTGAGGCAGTAAAAAGATTAGTGCAGGGGCTATGGGGAGGGAGAAGTTAATAGCCAGAGCAAAGCAAATTTTTAGGATAATGAAACTATTTTGTATGATACTACAATTCTGGATACATGTTGCTATATACTTCTTAAAACCCATAGACTGTTCAACATCAAGAGTGAACCCTAATGTAAACTATGGGCTTTGGATGATAATGATGTGTCAATGTAGGTTCATCAATTGTAACATCACTCTAATGAGGGATGTTGATAGTAGGGCGCTGTGCTCATATGGAGACAGGGTATATATGAGAACTCTCCGTACTTTCTGCTCAGTTTTTCTTTGAACCTAAAACTGCTCTTAAAAATTGAAGTCCATTTAAAAGGGGAGGAAAAGGCTGAATGTGGTTTAGAAATCTCTGCTCCATCTTGAAGGTAGTTATGTGGAACACTCTAGAACACACCCCCTGCTCCTGTACACTGAGGTACTTCAACTCCATACACGTTCCACATTCTCCTTGCCTCTATGCCTTTGCAGACATTGCCTGTCACTGCCAGGGTTGCATATTTCCCTGCATTCCTCTTCATTGAACTATTGGCAAGTTGTTTTGTAAGACAAAGCCTGGGAAAAATTTGTCTTCTTAGATCCTCATCTTTTCTAGGACAAACCAAATTTAAGCTATGTCAGCATCAGTGAAGTGTAACCTGCATATTAACTTTTCTTTGCTTGGAAATTTTGAGGAACTCTGTCTACCTGCCTGCTTTTCATGCAGGGATGTGTGTCTGTCCAAGATTCCTACACATACCAAAATGAGTCATCCCTATTCGAGGGAAACAAATCAACACAATTGCAGAGAAAATCCATACCAGCTACAAATACTGTAGTCTTAGAGTCTTAAATAAAACCAGACCATCCTAACACCAGACACTAGAAGAAATCAAACAACATGAAAATGATGGACTAATCTGAATTAGCAAAGCAAGTGAAATTGGAGGCGTCTATTAATGAAAGAAAAAGAAGTTTTCATGCAGCTGTGCATAGCAAGAGATAAAAAGTGTAAGAGAAATATAAAGAGACACATGGAGATAGAACCAAGAGATAGAACATCTACATAATAAAATTTCAGAAAGAACAATAATTAATTGAGAGGATTGAGAGGAACTCAATAAGAAAAAATAAGAATAAAAAAATAAGAATTAATTAAGAGGATTGAGAGGAACTAATAAGAAAAAATACAATCACCAGAATGAAAGGGAGCACCAACAATACAGCAAATTTTTAAAATAACACCAATATTTAGAAATATCTTTCTGAATTTTCAAAACTATGAATATAAAAGCCAGGAGAGAAAAAAAAGAAAAAATGAAAAGTGCCTGTCATCACATTTTTTACAGCCAGCCTATATCCCAGATGACAGTAGTCTGTTGAAGTATTAAGAATTAACTCCATTCTTAGAAAAACTGTCGGCCAAATTTTAAGTCAAAATAAAGTCAGACATTCAACTGACTCAAAATATCTTGCTGTAAAACAAAACAAAACAAAACAAAAAACCAAACAAAAAACAAGATCTCAATAAAAGAATGGTGAGGTTTTTTTTTTGGCGCATCTAAATATGACTCAGAAGACAGGAAATGTAGAAAAAAATTAAAGGAGATTATGCTAGAATACGACACATATACATTCTCCAATTTTTAGAATCAACCTATCAATAAACATAGAAGGCCATCGTCTTTAAAGAATCATTTATAACTGTTATAAACCTGAACTGTGTGAACAAAACTATAAAAAACAGAAATTGGAAAGCAGAGATTGGCAGTAGAGGTTGGGGAAAAAGAGAAATAAGAAATTGTTGCAGAGTCAGCTTGAAATCAGTAAATTCTGTGACTAATTAACAAACAATCAAATTTGTCTTAATAATATAGATTAATATTATATATAGATTAAGTAAATTATAAATGATTTATAAATATATACATATATAGATTGCAAAAATATATAATATAAATTAATGAATATCTACAACAAATTGAGTTAAAGAGAAATTGGTAGGGAAGCTAAAAATGTCATTGCTAAAATTAAGAAAATACTAGAGGAAAAGAGAGAGGAGAATGAAACTCAATTATGCAAGGAGCCAAAAGACCCTGTTCAAAATTAATATATTCATAAACAATGATATAAGTATATAAATATAAATATATAATGTCCCCATTTGAAGAACTAAATAAAGAAAAATTCTGGGCAATGTTTGCCTCAGAAGACTGGGCTTAGGAAGGGGTATAGTGAGGAAAATAAAATCTTCACTTGTGCATTCTGTACCTTCATGTGCTGTGGCTGTTACTTTTAAGTGGTCTACAAAGATTACATCACTATTATATTGATAATAACTAAAAACAATAATGGTAGTAAAAACACATTAACTCTTCCAATCTTCAACATTTAGTTGTGTGTAGAAAATCTGGCTCTTTATGAACTTGTGCTAATTTAAATGATCAAAGGGTTACAACATTTTTATTAAAATAAGAGCAATCTAATAGAGACTCACACTGTATTTTACTTCCATACATGTAGAAGAGAGAGGTGCTTAAGAACTTATGTTAACTTAATAAAACTCAAAATATAAGTGTTTATATCATTCAAAAAACAGTGATATCCATTTAAATACAATTTTCAATCATAATTATATATTATGAGTGGTTAAAGACAATTTTCACAGTGGCTGAAATGATCCCTAAATCCAGGTATTCTCTAAATGCCTTCATTGGAAATGATACTTTCAAGAACAGTTATGAAGCAGGAGAGTATTTGCTATAATATAACACCATGGCAAGAATAAATCATTTTCCAATTTTTATTTTACTGACCAGCTCTGAGAAAAATCATAAGTTATCATTGTAAAGAAAACAACCTGGCCTCTTAAGTTACTATTATAAAGAAAAAAACAATCCCTTTAGTATTGGTCTAATTTAAAATTACAATCAAGAACCAGTATTAAAATTAAGAAGTTAGAAGGTCAAAAGATTTTGCTTTTTCTTGAATAATTTTATGAAATGGAGCAAGAAATATTTGGCAATACATTCTTTCTAAAACCCTACTCTGCAATTTTTAAAAATTATTTTACAGTATGTTCCACTAAGTGTTAATAAATCCCCAAGCTTTGTTTTTCTAAGATTTTTAATCACACAGAGATTCCCAGTATACTAATTCCAGAAAAGTACCACACAAAACACAATTTCTATTATTTACTCCTATTTTCCACAGATTTCCAATGTAAAATTTGAAATGTGCATTTATTGAAAAATAATAGCCACCAGCAAGCTTATAATGTACACTGTGAATGACAAAAACAGACAGGTTAGTCAGGCATGAAGAGAAAAACTAATGAAGTGAGAAAAGAAATAAGCCAGGAAATCAAAGGGAGAAAATATAATTAAACAAGAGCAATAATGCTACAGCAAATACACTTTTATTTCCTGCTGCTTCTCCTCTCCAATTTATTTTTTTAATATATCTCATACATAGTACAGGTCTTACACATGCTTAGAGCTAGGGTCTTAAGAAGGCATTGCACTCATGTTTTTACATTCACTAGAAGCAGTAGAGTCAGGCTAATTAGTCCAATATTTGCAATATGGTTAGTGTAACTATTCTTCTGGGTTTGCCAGGAAGAATCACAATGTATAGCTTTTGGTCCTGTGTAATTATTAATTGTTCCACCTTTTCCTCTAAAAGTTATTTTGATATAAATGATTTGGGATCATCCTATGTATTGAAGGTTTAACTAAGAAAAGCTTAATACTCAAGTCACATCAGGAAAAATTGTGATCTTACTCCTTTTATTGCAATGGGAAAAAAAGATCTTTAAAAAGTCTTGCTTAAGAAATTTAAAAATTGGCTAACAAAACTGGAAAATTCAGAAATATTTTGGTTTTTAAGTGCACAAGAACCTATTTCAGCGACAGCACCAATGGATAGGGCAGAACTTTGAGCAGTACACCTGGTTGTTAATTTTACCTGGAAGGACAAATGGACAGAGGTACAAGTCTATTCAAGTCCATAGGCTGTACCCAATTATTTGGATGGATGGTTCAAGGATATGGAAGGAAATGATTGGAAAATTGATGACAGGAGGTCTGGGGATGAGATATGTGGATATATATCTCTCTGAAAGCCAAAACTATGAAGATATTTACCCCTCAGGTGAAGGCTCACAAAAGGATGACTTCAGCACAGAAGAATTTTAATAATCAAGTGACTAGGATCACCTGTCTGTGGAGGCTAGTCAGATACTTTCCCAACCATTCCTGCCCTGTCATTGCTCAAAGGGCCAATGGCCAAAGCAAATATGGTGGAAAGGATGGAGGTCATACACAGGCTTGACAACATGAACTTCCATTCACCAAGGATGATCTGGCTACAGCCACTGTAATACAGCCTATTTGCCAGTAGCAGAGACCAACACTGAGTCCCCATCATGGCATCATTCCCTGGGGTGATCAGCCAGGCCTCTGGTGGCAGGTTGATCATGTTGGACAGCTTCTATCATGGAAGGGCAGGAATTTTTTTATTTCTGAAATAGATATTACTCTATATGGATTTGTCTTACCTATAAGCAAATTTTCTCCCAAAATTATCATCCATGGAATTGAAACATGTCTAGTCCACCATGGCGGTACTCCACAGCATTGCTTCTTGTCAAGGAGCTCATCTAATAGTAAATGAAATATAACAATAGGCCTATGCTCATGGAATTCACTGATCGTACCATGTTCATCCTGAAGCAGCTGGTTTGACAGACTTGTAAAAAAAAACCTTTTAAAGACGCAGTTACAGTGTGAACTATATGGAAACACTTTGCAGGGCTAGGGTAATGTCCTCCGGGATGTGGTATATGTTCTAAATTAGCATTCAACACATGGTGTTTTTCTCATAACCAGGATTTGTTGTCTAGGAATTAAGAGGTGGAAATGGAGGTGTCTCTGCTCATTATTGCCCACTAGTGATCTACTTGCTAGCGTCGATCCACCAGCAAAACTTTTGCTTCCCATCTTGGTCACCTTAGGTTCTGCTGGTCTAAAGGTCTTAGTTCTAAATGAATGAATGCTTCTCCCAGGAGACACAACAGTGACTGAGTTGGAAGTTAAAACTGTAACCAGGTCAGTTTGGACTCCTCATGCCTTTTAATTCAGAGGCAAAGAAAGGGTTTAATGTACTGGCTGGAGTGACTGACCCTGGTTACCAAGGAGAAATTGGACTGCCACTCCACGACAGAGGTAAGGAAGAGTATGTCTGGAGTACAGGAGATCCCGTAGGGCATCACTCAGTACAATCGTCTTGTGACCTGAGTCAATGTAAAACTACAACCTAAGTCAGTTCAGGACTACTAAGGTCCCAGACCCTTCAGGAATAAAGGGTTGGTCAAACCACCAGACAAATTACCACAATTATCTGAGGTGTTTGCTGAGGATAAAGGAAATATGGAATGGATAGTGAAAGCAAATAGTTGAAAAAACCATCTATGACCATGTGACCAATTACAGAAATGAGGACTGTAATACTCATATTTGCTGTAATTTTTTGAATATGTCATATGTATGAGATTATCCTAAATAATCTGTTCATCTGTGTGGACCTGATTCAGTAAATTGAAAAGGTCTTAAGAGAAGAATTGAGGTTTCCCCGAAGAGGAAGAAATTCCACTTATAATCAGCAGCTTCAGCCCATGCCTGAAAGCTTCAGCCTGACCTTCCTGACAGCCTGCTCTACAGATTTCAGACTTGCCTAGCCAGCCCCATAATCAGATAAACCGATTCTTTGAAAAACATCTTGTAATGTGTAACCGCTACTGGTTCTGCTTCTCTATTTGAATTCTAAGTGATATACTACTTTTCCTGAATGTAGAAAATTACACTAAAATCCCACCACTTCATATCATATGCTGAGCTAAAGCTCTCTGCCAGTTTTCATTCTGAATACTCTTATCAACAGATAGAGCTCACATCATGGATGTACCTTGTATATTTGCTTTTAGAAAAATGAAAGAATGTTATTACTGAATATAAACTAGAGGAGTGTAGAAGCAGCATCCTTAAAGGAAGTAAACCAAGTATATGTGGACAAAATTTCTTGTTAATAGTTATGTGTTTTACAGGAAATTATGAGGGACATTTTTTCCAATCTAAAAATGTTAACATAATTGATGACCTGGACTTCATGAAAATTGTAAACTACTTTTCTGTGAAAGACAGTCAAGACAATGAGAAGACAAGTCACTGGGAAAAAAAATATTTATAAAAGACATATCTGATAAAAGACTATTATACCAATACACAAAAAACTCTTAAAACTCAACAACAAGAAAATGAACAACCTGATTTAAAAATAAGCGAAATACTTAAACTAACACCTTACCAAAGAAGATAAACAGATGGCAAATAAGCATATGAAAAGATGCCCAAAATCATATGTTATTAAGGCATTGCAAATTAACACAACAATGAGATACCACTACTGTTATAATGGTCAAAATCCAAAACACTAACAGCACCAAAGTCTAGTGAGGATGTGGAGCAATGGGAACTCTCATTCACTGCTGGTGAGAATTCAAAATAGTACAGCCACTTTGGAAGACAGTTTTTTATAAAATAAAACATACTCTTACCATATGGTCCAGCAATCATGACCCTTGGCTGTTACCCAAAGTCACTGAAAACTTACGTTCACACAAAAACCTATACACAGATGGTTATAGCAACTTTATTCATAATTACCAAAACTGGGAAGCAATCAAGATGTCCCTGAGTAGGTAAATGAAAAATAAACAGTAGTAGATCCAGAAAATGAAATATTACTCAGTACTAAAAGGAAACAAGCTATCAAGCCATGAAAAGACATGGAGGGATCTTAAGGCATTTTACTAAGTGAAAGAAGCCAAATGGAAAAGCCTCCATACTGTATGATTCCAGCTATATGACATTCTGGAAAAAACAAAACAATGGAGAGAGTCAAATATTATTGGTTTCCAAGGGTTAAGAAAGGGGAAGGAATAAATAGGTGGAATACAGGATTTTTAGGACAGTGAAACTATTCTGTATGACACTATAACAGTAGATACATGCCATTATATTCTTGTCAAAACTAATAGAGTATATAACACTGAGAGAGAACCTTAAAGTGAACTGTGGGCTTTGGGTGATAATGATATGTCATAGTAGGTTCATGACTGTTACAAACACTCTTGCGGGAGGCTTGACAACATGAACTTCCATCCTCCTCAGGGAGGGTGTGCATGTGGGGGGCAGAAGGTATATGAGAAATCTCTGTACCCTTTATTCAATTTTTCTTTGAACATAAAACTGCTCTAAAAACTAAAATCTATTTTAAAAAATCTCTTTAAGACTTTGCCACCATCACTAAAATGAATTCTAAGAGTATATAAAAAAAGAAATTAACTATTAGGTCATTAAAGCTTGGGGCTGTGTGTTTCTTCTAATTATAGAACCTCCTTAATTAAATGAGTTGCTATAATGCAAATTTGCACCACCTGAGGTTTCATTATGAATTACTGGGATTTGTTATCATGAGACATTGAACTAACCATTTTGACAAACTTGAGATAGAAAAATAATCAAAATATCCACTAGACAAATAATTTATAATTGCAAAATCACAAATTATGACCAACTTAATATAATTGCACTTCATTAAGAGTATATTATATTGTGAACTCATTATATATTAAATTGCCACAAAGGGATTGTCTAGCTAACATAATAAGATAGTGTTTATATACGATAAAATATATTTAAGTGTCAAAAAGGATCTGAAAGAGAAAAATCTATTTTTTCTAAAGTATTCACCTTATTTATTAGGAATCATATTTCAGCATCAGCAAAAAATTAGTGAAGGAGTTTACAATGCTGAAAGAATACAACATTTACAATGAAATGAATCTTTACTTGGATAGAGAGAGTATATTGAATTTTTTGGTTTAACAGCCACGGTGTCAAAGAACTGATAATTTCACTACCAAAAAAAGACCTACCAGTAGCAAAGATGTCAGCAATGAACATTTAACACAACACAGATGAGACAGTTCATTGCAGCTTCAAACTAAACATGAGTAAAAGAATCTATTATTTTTTACATTTCTCAAATTTTCACCATTTGCAAAGTAATCCATATCACAATTCACTGCCTCAGGGGCCTCCAAACCACATATATATCCTCCTGGATTCAGTTTTCATTCTCTACACTGTGTAACTGCCTTGTAATATTCACCTCCACCTGCATTTTTTAATTGGCAGGGGCATACCCAAGTCCTAAGACTCACAAACCTGCCTGAACTAGTAAGGAAACAATGACATAAGCCTTTCTATACTCCTATAAATTATATATGCCATAGTAGCTATAATTTTTATTGAACAATAATGAGTTCCTAACTCTGACAGAACAGGAGAGGTAAACTAAAAAATGTTTGAAATCAAAACTCATTGAACAGACACAAAAATTTCTAAGAAATAAAATTTGTCTTTGGAGCCTCTCAGGGCTACTTTCAAAGCTTTTATACACATCTTTGATATTTCTGGTCTTCACTACAAGTTACCAGAGTTGCATCAACTCAACTCCATATGTCTAATCCATCCTTTCCCACCAGATAACCACACATATAAATCCCTCCTTTAAAAAAAAATCCCTCCCTTTTTCCAATTCACCTATTATCACAGTGAAAAACAATAGGTTATGAAATAATTTATTTGTATATGATAACAGTTTAATACATTAGCCTCTTTATTTCAACAGAATAACACTATATTTATCCAAGACATAATATAATGATGGACATCCAGGCAGAATGACAGTTGGGTCAAAGTAATATTTTTGTACATGGGAACTTCTATCACTTGAGACAGTCACTCATGTTTTATAATCTTGACAAGAGAAAGTATTTTTCACCCTTTTCCCCAAACCTCAATTAATTTGGATTCCTCTAGTCATAACCAGGGTTAATTGTCTTCAAAGTGCTGTGTGCAAGGCAATCCATTGAAACGTGGGGAAAATACATTAATTTCTTGTTCACGTTAACAAGTATAGCATTACAGACTATCTCAAACTTAGTGCTGTAAAACAACAATCATTTATTTAGCTCATGAATGTGCAATTTAGGCAGAGCTGGATGGGGACAGCTTGTCTCTGCTCTACATGGCATTAGTTGGGGATGTTCAAAGGATGGCATGTGCCAGCCTCACTCACACACCTGGCAGTTAATGTTCTCAGGCAGGACTTAGGCTGGGGCTGCCTAGAAGAATATATACACATGGCTTGCCAACATGGTGAGTAGGATCAAAAAGAAGCAGCCCTGAGAGAGAGAGAGAGAGAGAGAGAACAAGCCCTAGGAGGAACCTAGATTGCCTTCCTGAGCTCAATTCCTGAGCACTCCATTAGTTGAGGCAATTACAGTGCTTTGCTAGGCTCAACAGAAGAAAGAATAGACTACAAATTTTGATGGGGGAATGACAAGGTTCTGGGTGCTTATGTGGGATAAGAAGTATTGTGGCTATTTTTCAAAAATAGAAATCACCCTTTATATTTATTTTTACCAAAAAATAAAGCAGATAATTAATCTTACTCAAATTTTATGTGAGGCTCAGTATGGTCCCCTCTCTGAGTTCAGTCCTTATGTTAAAGAGTGACATGTTATTTACTATCAGTGAATTACCGTGAAGGATGTGTGAAAGTTCCAGAACACAGAGATATTGAGAGAGGTGCCTTGCTTTTTCCTTCATTTCTAGCCTACAGTGATATGTGTAGCAGTCAGTGCCCCTAGCTAACTAGCTTTAAGTATATTGTTACGTGGTCTTAACTAAATTATTCCTCACAAAATGGATCAGTGCCTTAAAAAAAGAGTTCTGCAAAGAAACTTCAGATTAAGATCAACTCTAATAACACAAACTCATGTGAACCGTGAGAAGATAAGTGTTGTCACTTTCCCTTCTCTCCAGAAAGGTTGTAGATTGACCATTAGACGATGTAAAAATAATAATGACTTAGTCATACAAGAAAAAAAGTTGTCCAAAATATTGGTTTTAAATTATCAAGAAGACCATTTGAAATACTGTTGAAGACTGTTATTCGTTTATATTGTACATGGAACTGTTAGCAAATTAATATGAACCCGTCGTGATTTGCAGACATTTGAAAATTAAACAACTGAACCCTGAAAGAAAAAACCTTTAAGGTCATACAATATTCATACTAGTAATGTATTTAATGTCTCTAAATACAAAATTGAAGCCAACTTCACATTTTGAAATATAGCAGTACCATATGTATGTGTGTATATAGTAAATAGAGATGTGTATAAAACTTTAAAAATAACTAAATATATACAATTATGTATATAGATAGGTACATGATTAACATGTATAATACATGTATAAATATATGTCTATAGGAATCTGTGTAAATTCTCTATATAATATATATGAACACATATATGTGAGATAATTATTTTTTCAGTTTTTTTTTCAAGCTTTTGCTTGCTTGAAAACTCACTTCCATGTAATAACTCCAACAATCATGAAAGAACTATGCTGCACGGACAGAGAGAAGCCACATGAAGGTTGATCGAAGCATGAACCCTCTTGGACCTGCCAGCATGGATGAACTACCAGCTGAATAGTGTAGAGTAAATGACTCTAGTCAAAGCCACAGAAAGCCACAGAGAGCAGAACTGCCCAGAAGAGCACCACCTGGATTTCTGACCCATGAATGTTAACCAAATGAAATAAAATGGGTTTTTTTGAATTCCCTGAATTGTGGGGTATGTTCTTAATTTATATAGAGTTAGTAAAAATATACACAGTTTTCATGGAAAGCATACGCTTTATCCTGCACTTGCTACTTATTAGCTGTGACTTTGAGCAAATTACTTAACCTCTTTGGGCCTCTATTTCTTTACCTTCAAAAAATGATCATAAAAGTATCTACTTCATAGGATTCTTTTTAGGAATTAATGAGTAAATATATATAAACACTTAAAACAGTACCTAGCACATTTTAAGTTACTTATAAGTGTTGGCTATAATCATTTATCATGAGGGTTTATATAGGTCAGTTCTCTAATAAATAAATCTTTTTTGTTTTCTATGGTACATTTCTTGACCATCACTCCTACTGTAGTTTAATCTCTTACAGGCTCATTTACTGGACATATTTAAAACAGTAGAAATGTATTGTGTAAATAACTATATTTTCTCAGAAAAGTCTATTGAATCAATTCATTCATTTAAACATTTATAGAACAATTGAAATTTATCAGACATAAGTGCTAACAATAAATAATGAATTATATTTCATCTCTGATCTTAAGAAGCTAATCATTTTTTGGTGATATAGAAAGACAAGCAAACCAACTAATGTCAATACAGTATAATAAGTGCTATAATTGAGATAGTAGGGTGTATGACAGCATTAGATGAGGGGTAACCTTTCACTATTTCATGAGAGAGTTTTGGGGTGGAAAAAGGTCAACAGATGACACCACAGGAAAAAGTTAACCTTGAGCTGAGTCATAAAAGATGAGAAGTACTTGGTAAGGTGGAAGACTGTAAAAGGATAATTTCAAAAATTTAGGTACAAATGAAATTTATGTGGATGAAGAATATAGAGAAGTAAAACTGATGAAACTCAAGAAAAATACAATGCCAAGGTTGAGATGGAAAATATTTTTAAAGATTTTTTTTTGATATGGACCATTTTTAAAGTCCTTACTGAATTTGTTACAATATTGCTTCTGTTTTATGTTTTGGTTTTTTGGCCACAAGGCATGTGGGATATTAGCTCCCCAACCAGGGATCAAAACCATAACCCCTGCACAATCCCTGCATTGGAAGACGACATCTTAACCACTGTATCACCAGGGAAGTCCCCAAATGGAAAATTTTAATATGTAATCTAATGAGTATTAACTTCATCTTAAAAGGCATAGAGCCATTGAAAAGATCTGTTTAGATATCTGTGTTACACAGATTATCGTAGAGGGTAGTTTGGAAGATGAGGAGAATGAAAACAAGACCAACATGGAGATCATTGATAAAGTTTGGTTGATAAGAGCTAGTCTCAAGTAGGAGTAAAGTGGTTAGGAAACAGGGTACAAATTCAAGATATACTTCAAAGGTAGAATCAATAGGACTTGGTGATGGATTAGATGAAGTCAAGGTATTATTTTCGTATTAAAAATATAACAGCAGCATTACATGGTATATATTTTTTTAACATCTTTATTCGAGTATAATTGCTTTACAATGGTGTGGTAGCTTCTGCTTTATAACAAAGTGAATACATATATCCCCATATCTCCTCCCTCTTGCGTCTCCCTCCCACCCTCCCTATCCCACCTCTCTAGGTGGTCACAAGGCACTGAGCTGATCTCCCTGTGCTATGTGGCTTCTTCCCACTAGCTATCTATTTTACATTTGGAAGTGTATATATGTCCATGTCACTCTCTTTGTCCCAGCTTACCCTTCCCACTCCCCGTGTCAAAAATGGGCAGAAGACCTAAATAGACATTTCTCCAAAGAAGATATACAGATTGCCAACGAACACATGAAAGGATGCTCAACATCACTAATCATCAGAGAAATGCAAATCAAAACTGCAATGAGGTATCACCTCACACTGGTCAGAATGGACATCATTAAAAAATCTACAAATAATAAATGCTGGAGAGGGTGTGGAGAAAAGGGAACCCTCTTGCACTGTTGTTGGGAATGCAAATTGATACAGCCACTATGGAGAACAGTATGGAGGTTCCTTAAAAAACTAAAAATAGAACTACCATATGACCCAGCAATCCCACTACTGGGCATATACCCTGAGAAAACCATAATTCAAAAAGAATCATGTACCATAATGTTCATTGCAGCACTATTTACGATAGCCAGCACATGAAAGCAACCTAAGTGTCCATCCACAGATGAATGGATAAAGAAGATGTGGCACATATATACAATGGAATATTACTCAGCCATAAAAAGAAACGAAATTGAGTTATTTCTAGTGAAGTGGATGGACCTAGAGTCTGTCATACAGAGTGAAGTAAGTCAGAAAGAGAAAAACAAATACCTTATGCTAACACATATATATGGAACCTAAAAAAAAAAATGGTTCTGAAGAACATAGGGTCAGGACAGGAATAAAGATGCAGACGTACATGGTATATTAGTGTATACTGAATTACACTAAAATATAATTGCATCTTCACATAATATATTTTCTTATATTCAGAGAAAAACATTTATTTTAAAACTGTCAAGTCTACAGGGTTGATGTAAGCAGTGTTGGAAGGAAAGTGTGGATGTGAAACAGAAGGTAAAAGAGCAAAGTAAGCCTCAGCATAGTGGCACTTACTCAAAACACTGCCGTTAGTTGTGAAAGAAGTATTTGGCATCAGGAAGTGGAATAGGCAGAAATATTCTGATTAATATTATGCAAATATTTTAGTCTTTCTTCCAGTGTCTTTTATAAATTATTTAGTTTCTAATGAGAGTATGATGATAATTCAGAGAGGAGCGACAGGTAAACATAGGGTATTACTTTTAATGTGAAAACTTCATTTTAGATAATTTTAAGTATTCAGTTCATAACGAATTTGCATTACAATAATTTCTCAGCCTAATTCTTCAAGTAAGCCTGAATAATCCAAGAAACAAGACTTTTCTTTATAAATATAGGCATTAAGAGAACACAGAAAGTTAATTATTCACTTTTTTTAGATTTTCCATGTTTGGACTTAGTAGTCTTTCCAGAACTTACATAATAACTCAGCAGAGTGGCAAGATATATTCACGTGGTAAAGTTACTTTAAAAAAATAAAAAGGTAAATACACACACACACACGATCAAGTTGGAAAAAGATCTACTATCTCAATTTTTCTTTAAAATGAAGTGACAAAATGAGTAAAATAATTCTTCCAGAATACTTTCAATAAAAATATGTAGAACCTATGGGCTATTTCATAACCATGTTTGAAAAAATATTTTTTTCTCAGAAAAAATGTTTTCCTAAAAGCAATACTTGTCAGTCATTCTCCAGAACACACGTCTGCCCACTGGGAATTTATATTTCTTAGGGAATGAACTATATTCCCTGCATAAAATGCATGATTATTCACAAACATTAATATTCGTATTTAATATAGTCTACATTTTGAATATATAGTTGTAATAAATGTATTAATGATACATCCTCAGTTTAGCTCCTGTTTTAGTTAATTGAAAAAAAATCTTGTATTATCAAGTCTATGTTCTAACAAAAATTGTCTCCATCAATAAGATGAATTAACAAGTCATCAGTGGAGATATGTCTTTAAGTATCATATTAACTGTATAAAAATTTTATTTCCAAATGATTTGTTAGTATTACTTTAAGATCACATAAAGAAAACCAACTTAGGGCCATTAAGGCATTTCAAGATTAAACTGCCTAACAATTTCTTTTATGTTAAAAACTTTCCAAATTGGCAGATAGCAAGTTAGAGTTAAGCTGAAATTAAACATGGGCTATAAATTTTAATTAATAAAGGTATGATACAAAATTGTTTCATATGAAAAGTCATTATTGATGGAATTTTATTTAAAGATTAAGAAAAAGCTTAGATATAAGGCAGGATATGTTTTTCCTTTATTCCTGGATTCACGTTTACATGTTCCATTACAGAACTTACATTTTTAGAAAATAATTACTCTCTGTATTTTGGAAGAGCCTCCAGCATTGTCTGTATGTATCCTAATAGTTTGAAGTGTATAAATATAATAAGTATAATCTCACAACAATGTGAAGCGCCCAAAAGAAAATTTAACAAAACAAATCGTTGTGTCAGAAATGTGCATGTGTGCCTTTAATTCACTTCTAGGTTCTTAATGTTCTTGATATTGTTTCTCATTGCATTTGATAAAAGTGAACTATTAAATGTGCTGTCAAAAAACCTAAGCATATTATTTTGGTCTTTTGAGCAAAAATATACTTGGTATTATGTTTAAGTGACAAAAGTTTGTTTTATCTAGAATACTTAGGAGTCCTGGGGAGGACAACACCCAAAAACTGATATTTTTTTGTTTAAAATTTCTCTTTTGACTCTCCACCCCCGTGGAAGACATAAAGTCTCTTAAGGAGATTAGTTTAAAGGACATTTGATTATTAGAGACAATAATCTCTGCCACCACCCTCAAACAAATTCATACATATTTAAGAAGAAGTTTGCTGTGTTCAGATTGCTGCCAGGAATTTAAATTCCTTCTAATAAAATTATGTCATAACAATGGCAGAAATATTTTTTAAATATGAACACACACCAAGACAATGGGCAAGAAGACCTGAAAGGTATCAGTATAATTTTAGAATACATGAAGCAGCTTTATCTGATAAAATTGATAACTGAATGCCTGCAGATGCCATGAAAAGCAGGTCAGTCTACTCTGGAAGGGCTGAGGAACTGCACGTACAATGCACTGTGGAAGGCAGCATGAAGCTGAGTTGAAAATAAGAGGAGTGTTTAAATGTCTATATGAGGGACAATGAGACCCTCAGTCTTCTCCCAGATTCAGCACCTTTCTCCTCCACCCAGTAGACTACAGGTTTAATTCGTAGAGAACTGGAAGCAGAGAAGCCCCAGCTCAGGGAAACCAAGCATTGTAAAGAAAGCAAAGGCCCTACTGGAAATGGGGCCAGACTCTATTGACAAATCCCAACCAGAAGCCAGACAAGGAAGCCCTAGAGAGGCAATCCGTACCCATCAATCCACAGTGATCAGCTGGGGGCACAAAGCAGAAGGGCGATGTAAAATGAATCTAAAGGGATAAATAGAGAACTTTCTTCACAGAAAGTAATAAAAAATGAAAAAGCATATGGAAAAGAAAAACAAGAAAGGGCTCTAGGAAATTAATTAATAATAAGATATATGAAAATTAAAATATATATTGTATAATATGTATACGTGTATATATTATACACACACAAATTCTTTAGAAAGTTTGGATGTCTGTAAGATAACATTTAAATAATTTCCATAACATTAAAGCAAGAGGTAAGTGATGTAAAACAGGAGAAAATAGTTTAAAAATTAGAGAAATTGTCTACGAGTTTCTACATCCAATATTAAGAATTCCAGAAAGCGGAAAGAAAATTGAGTGGGAGAAATACAAAAAAAACCAACAAACTCTCAGAATTGAAAGAAATGACTTTATACATTGAAAGTGCCCAATACATGCTAAAAAGGATTAATAATAAAGACTTTACTTCACCTAAAAGGTGAAACTGGAAAAATTTCTGAACCCCAGTGATAATGAATAAATTCTAAAAGTTTCTAGTCACCAAAAATCAGTTCTGTAAAATGGAATAAAAATCACAGTGGCCTTTGACTTTTCAGTGCCCACACTGGAAACTAGAAGACCATAAGGAAAGCCTTCAAAGGTCTGAGGGAAGGCAATATTCATCCTAGATTTCTAAAATCAGTTCTGTCTACAATTCACGTTTTGAGGTGAAAAGATAGATATTTTGATACATGCAAGTGTTCAGAAGTTTCAAAAATCACAAATTATCCCTAAAGGAAGTTTCTTTAGAATTGGTGTCCATGAGACCACACTACTCTGCTTTTCTCCAGCCTCTCATTATTCCTTCTCTTTCTTTGCAGGCTAATCCTTCTTTACGGAAATATCAACGTATGCTTTGTTTGTGTGCACTGATAATTTTTTCTTTTATCTTTTTTCAGATAACTGTCACTGGAAATATTTATCTGTTAATATGTGTACGTAAATATGTACTAATACAAATATATGCTCATATCCATATCTAACAAAAATTATTAAATTCAGATTTTTATTTGAAACTATTTATTCAGAAAATTAGTGTTAAAAAAGTCAAGTCTTATTGTACCAATTTACAATGTGAAGTAAATATATATAATCAAAATCTTTTCCTTTTAAATTCATACAACAAGAATTGATGAGTTCCACTTCCAAAACTATCCTTTTAAAAACTATTAAATGTAGGAAAGTTTTTCAATCCTCTTTCGGAATCAGTTACCTTATATTTAATATTTGAATGATGATAATACCTGTATTATGGGTTGATTGGGAGGCTGAAATGTAATTATGTCAGGTAAAATGACTAGATACAACTGGTGCTTTAAAAACCTTTAAAGTTTTTTTTTTCACTTCAGCCTGCCTTATTTCTTCCCTCAGTCTGAGCATAAACAGAAAAGATGGAATTTTTTTTTAGAAAATATATATTCCAAATGGAAGAAGATCTTGGCTAGAGAGAGTGGAGGAGTGAAAAGTCAAGATTATCTGAGACTTGAGGAGGTAGAGTGATTTTATTAGCTGCCATGTGTATAGACTTTGGCGGTAGATGGTAATACCTAAACAGTAAATTTAGGAGCTTTACTCTGTTTTGTGAGCTATATAGTCTCTTTTACTGATTTTTCAGAAATAACTCCAAGCCTTTTACCAGCCTGGTGGAGTTGAATTTGTGTATCTTTTGAATATAGCACAATACTGAATCTTATCTTGAGGAAAGAGAAAAATACAGACATTTGTATTTTTCTATTCAGATGCAGAGAAATCACTGCAAATAAGCTTATTATACTTCATACGGCCTCCACTGACAGTCTGTTCTAACAGACTTTTTCCTAGTCACCTTTTGACCAGAAATTACCCCATTTGCCACTTTGTAACATGGCAAACAGCTTGTGTTTAGAAATCTTCACCCTGTTTTACTCTGATGGTATTGAGAAAAATTATCCCTTTAATGTTCAGTGAAAGTTCAGAGTGACCTCTCATGGAAGGCACCCCAATATAAATGACATCCAATTCTTCCTTTTACAGATGAGAAAATCCTAACCCAAATAAGTGACTTAAATTTTCGAAGGTCACACAGCTAGCAGCTGGCAAAGGAGGACTCAGAGCCCACATCTCCTGAATCCTCGCTCAATTTGTCACCTTGTATTTTTCACCTTATATTTCTCTGAATACTCAGAGATTCATTAAAAGAATATATAATGGTGATAATATGGTGATATCTCTCTAGAATTAGGCCAATATAACACCTTAATTTTCTCCAGTAACATTTCTTCAGTGTAGACCTGTGAATGCTCAGCCTCAATCCTTGAGGAAATCTACAAAGGCTTGCTTGACTTGAAACCCAAACTCATTGTTAAATAAAACATTGTAGCATAAAGCGTGGCTTTTGAGAAGCACGTCCAAATAAAAACATCCATTGCATCGAGTCACTCTTACTTAAATTTATTCCTAATATTCAATACTGTTTCTCATAATGATTTCAATTATCATTACACATCTACATTTTAAAAAATATCATAGTTGTGTGATTTCATGAGGAATCTTGTGAAAAACCATTAATTTCCCTATTTGCAAGTCTGTTAGCTTCACCTCGGGATTCAGTTGGAAAAGTAGTTTGAACTGCTAGCTGTTACAACTCATCGTTGTGTTTCCTAGTCACTGAAGCAAAGCTGTCCTAAATGAAGACAAAGTAGAAACATTACACCTGTCAAATGAAGTTACCGGGATCTGACAGAAGCTGTTATTGCCTTATCACCAAATTTCAAAGTCTTCTATGCATGATCTGTTTCATTATAGGAACCTACTCTCATGGGATTTATTATTTTTATTCCAAAGCTGTTAAAAAGTATTTTGTTTTATTCACCTGTGTCTAATGATGAGATTAACAGTCTGAATCCAAAAGATACCATTGACAGGGACATTGCCATTGATGTCAATGTGGTCAGAACAATAAAACTAGCAGCTTTGTCACAGAGGTATCATTATAGTGCTTTGTATGAGAAAAAATAAACTACTTAGCATACAAAGAGAAACCTCTGCCTTATAAATGAAGATTCGGAAATTTTCTTCTAGTTGGGTTGTATGAAAAATGGAAGTTGTTTGAAAGAGGTGACTTGGAACATTCAAAATGAGATGCCAAAAATTTAATCTGAGAATTTAATTAAAATATGATGTTATGTAATATAACAGGATATAAGCATTTCCAAGATATTTTTCTCTTCAAATATAGTTAGCATAAGATATCTTAATATTTCAAGACCAAATGTTTTATTTTGTGGCTCTTGTATTTTAAATCTAAGAAAACACTTGTTAATTTAATCGTCACATATCTTTTAACAGTGATTTACTCTTTTTTTCAAAAAAAAGTTTTCTATTTTTATGTAGTCAAAATTATCCACTTTTTCCTTGTGATTTTTGCTTTTGATTTTATGTTTACAGAGACTAGTCCCATGAGAACACATAAATATTTGTCAATATTTTGTGACAGTACTTGTAAGGTTGAATATTATTTTTAATACCTGTGCATTTATTTCAGCAATAATTACTGTTCATGTATTTTATATTAGAGTCATAGATTCTTTTATTTTTCCAAATAACGAGCCAAGCTATACCAGGACATTTATTGAATAATTCATTCTTTCTCCACTCTTTTAGAATGCTATTTTTGTGATGAGCTAAATTCATCATAGTTCTTCTCCTGGACAAGATTTTGGGCTTTCTATACTGTGATAGACTGATCTATGTGATACTGTGCAAATATCACAACAAATTATAAGAACATGATAGTATATTTTAAACTATATAATTGACTTTTCTCTCATTACTTTTTTTTTTAATCTCATTTCTTCTTGGAAGTAAAGTTCATAATTGAGTAAGGTTCCTAAAAAATGCCTTTTGCTTACTTTAGGATATATTTATTATGGATTACTGTAAAGAAGTGTGTTATGCCTCTTCCATTAAAATCATCTCTTTTGTTCCATGGCAGAATTTTGAACATTTTTGTATAGTTCAGTCTACTTCTTTTTGAAGTTCATTCCTTGGTATTTTATTTTGTATTTATTTATAGCTATCATTTCATTTATTTAGTTGCTAATATATGATCTTTCCCATTTTATTTTTAACTGATTAGTCCTCATATATTAGAAATATGTTGACTTTGTATATTTGTTTTAACCAGTATGCTTAATTCACTTAAACATTTTAGAATGTTTCAGTGATTCTCTTTGATTTTTTTTAACTTAATTAAATCTATTTTTTATACAGCAGGTTCTTATTAGTTATCTATTTTATACATATTAGTGTATATATCAATTTCAATCTCCCAATTCATCACACCACCACCCCTTCCTCGCTTTCCCCCCTTGGTGTCCATACGTTTGTTCTCTACATCTGTGTCTCTATTTCTGCCTTGCAAAGTGGTTCATCTCTACCATTTTTCTAGATTCCACATTAAGCATTAATATACGATATTTGTTTTTCTCTTTCTGACTTACTTCACTCTGTATGACAGTCTCTAGGTCCATCCACGTCTCTACAAATGATTCAATTTCATTCCTTCTTATGGCTGAGTAATATTCCATTGTATATATGTGCCACATCTTCTTTACCCATTCATCTTTCGGTGGACACTTAGGTTGCTTCCATGTCCTGGCTATTGTAAATAGTGCTGCAATGAACACTGTGGTACATGTCTCTTTTTGAATTATGGTTTTCTCAGGGTATATGCCCAGTAGTGGGATTGCTGCGTCGTATGGTAGTTCTGTTTTTAGTTTTTTAAGGAACCTCCATACTGTTCTCCATAGTGGCTGTATCAATTTACATTCCCACCAAGGGTGCAAGAGGGTCTCTTTGATTTTCTTGCTAGACAAGCATATCATCTGCTAGTAATAATACTTTGCAATTTTTTTCTGAAACTTATGACTAAGTTTCTTTTTTGATCTTATTGATTTACTCCAAATTTCTAGAATAATGTTAAATCAGAACGGTGACAGTAGGTATAAATGTCTTTTTTCTATACGTTCTTTGAAGATGATATAGACAGATGATAGATGATAAATAATGATAGATAGATAGGCACACAGATAGATAGGTTCTCGGTATTTTAGCCATAAAATTCTTTGCCACAAGCGGTTTCATCACACAACTAATTGGCTTTAAGGCTATTTTGCTGTAAAAGACAAAATAACTGGTTGATTGACAATTTTGGTTCCATCACACTAGAAAATGATAACATATCAGTTTTTGCAAATCCTTCAGTGAGCACAGTCACCCCTCCCACCCATCAAAACCAAAAGTTTACAAAGCTATGGCAAATATATAAAAGATGGCTAGTAATTCAGAACTCTCTCTGAGAGCATTATTTATCAATTCTTCAGCTAATTTAGATACAACAGCTTGTCCTTTAATGCCATCTTTACCAAATTTATCATGCAATATTACAAGTTGGAGAGAAAAGAAGAATCGAGCTCTTCTTATCCTCCCAAAAGAAGTTGTCATGTGATTCCTGGTAAGTATAAGTTTCTTTAAAATTCTGAAGATGTTTTGCTATTTGATATTGGAGAACATGATGTAGACAGAATTTTGGTATTTGGCACAGAATCTGGCTTAGATGATTTGGTAAAATGTAAGGACTGAGCATGTGATGAAACACTTAAATATAGTCCAGATGTGTACTACCAGTTATATATAGTTACATATAAGACATATCAGCATCCCTCATCTGTTTATTTAAATTCTGGGGAAATGTAAAGAGACTTAGAGCAGATTTTTTTCGTATCATAAAGAATTTATATCTGACATTAGATCCTGAATCCTTAATGATCAACTTTGAGAAAGGAAGTATCATGGCTTTCTCTAAGATACACCCAGATACAACTATAACCATGAATCTATACACATTTTAAATGTATTTGAATTTTTTTTGTATTTACATTTTCCACAATAAATTTTTTTTAATTTTATTAATTTTTCATATTCTACTATGACCTTTATAATGTCCCTCTTCCATTTTATTTTATTTTAATTATTTTATCTTTTATGGCAAAATTGTCTTATGATCTATTAGTTGTACAGCGAAACTGCTTGCAGCAAAGATGTTTTCCTTGAAAATACCAGAGGAAGGTACATAGATAGATAGATACATAGATGATAGATAGATAGATAGATATTGTAATTCTATGGTATAATTTAAATATTCTGTGATCCCCTTCGACAAAAAGGAAGAACACGTTTTTTTAGTCACCTATGACTCTAGAAAACAGCACTATGTTTCTTACATAGGAAATGTTCAAAAAATATTTGTTGAATGAATAAATGAATAAGAAGTAAAGCGAAGAAAATTTTGTAGCAAATACATAATGAGTGCTCTTTATAACAAGTACCTCTTTCAATACCAAGCTACATTTGCTTCTTATTCCTTAAGTATTTTTCTAAGCGTATTCTGTGTTCTTTGTTCGTTGTCAATTTCTTTCTCAGGGTTCTGAGTTCTGCTCTTGAAGACCATTCTCATAGCTGGAAGCCTGAAACTCTTCCAGGCATCCCTCACGCTGAATGCCTACCCGGTCAGTGGATCACAGTTCTCAAGGTAACATCGATGACAAACCCATTTGACAGTATCTGCCTAGAACAAAGTGATTTCCTTTCTCTGAGAACTGCCCCCCGCTGTCATATCTGTATTCTGTGACTCTGGTTAACCTGCCTCCTTCCATCAGACCAGAAGTGGACACCAGACCAAAGTCAAACATTAGAGACTCCGTCCAGGAAGTTGAAAGTGAGACTGAGAGCAGGGATCCCAAATGAAGAAGTCATAAACCTAAAGGCTTCCTAGAGACTGTATTCTACTTGACTTGCCTCATACAGGAAGAAGCCAAAAAACTAGTTTGAGAAAGAATGAAGCAGAAAAGGGAGATAGGCTGTGACAGGAAATACAGAGAAAAGTTTATCATGACATCTAGTCAGTTTTAGTTTTTAGTATCTTATCCTTTCACATCCTGATAGCTTCATCTTTGCTTTCAATTTCTGTAAACTATCCTTTTTTAAATTTTTATATAAAATCCTTGATTTTTAAAATTAGGTAGCTTTTGCTGGCTTCTGTGATTTCCAATTAAAGTATCTTAACTAGGACATGATCAATGTGTATCTCCTCCATCTTGAGAAAATGAATTGTCTCTCCTAAGACACTTAAGATATTTATATTTATTGATTCAGCAATTGAAATTGAGCACAACATCTGGAGCCAGCCTGCTTGTGTTTAAATCCTTTCTATAACACTTCCAAGTCCTCAGTCTTTGGGCAAGCTACTTAACTTTTCCATGTCTAATTTCTGTCATCTGTGAAATAGTGATGATAATAGCACCTACTTCATAGAGTTAAGAAGACAAGAAGGTATATTTGTAAGGCACTTACAACAGTGCTTCACACATAGTTGGATAAAACATAAATGTTTGGTAAATACTGAGGGAAGTAAGTCAGACACAGAAAGAAATATCAGATATTGCTTATATGTGGAATCTAAAAAAAAAGTGTTTAAATGAACCTAGTTACAAAACAGAAGTAGAGTCACAGATGTAGAAAACAAACTTATGGTTACCAGGGGATAAGAGTGGGGAGGAATAAATTGGGAGATTAGGATTGACATATACACACTACTATATATAAAATAGATAACTAATAAGAACATACTGTATAGCACAGGGAATTCTACTAAATACTCTGTGATGGCCTATATGGGAAAAGAGTCTAAAAAAAAGAGTGAATGTATATATATGTAGTACTGATTCACTTTGCTGTACACCTGAACCTAACACAACATTGTAAATCAACTATACCCCAATAAAATTTTTTAAAAAAAGAAACATAGTTTCATTTATTTATTTATTGAGATTAAGTACTAGAAATTTATTGGTGGGGAAAACAAATGTGCAGATTTTTTTTCCCTTTTTTTTATTGTGGTAAAAGTCACATAATATAAAACTTATTATTTTAACTATATTTAACTGTACAGTTCAGTGGTACTAAGTACATTCACATTGTTGTGCAACTCTCACCATCATCCATCTCTTGAATTTTTCACCTTCCTAAATGGAAACTCTGTCCCCATTAAACACTAACTCCCCATTCCCCCTCCCCCTCCCCATCCCCCACCCCCTGGCCCCTGGCATCTACCAATGTACTTTCTGACTCTATGAATTTGACTATTCTAGGTACCTCCTATAAGTGGAATCAAAGAGTATTTGTCTGCACCTACTGTATATTGGAATACATTTTTAAGGTTAACTTAATATATGTCCTACAGACAGATTGTACCTTCTTTTTTTACCCCCTGTACGATGCAGTACATTCTCATTACATATCTATTTTATACATAGTAGTGTATATATGTCAATCCCAATCTCCCAATTTATCCCACCCTGCTTTTCCCCCCTTGGTGTCCATATGTTTGTTCTCTACATCTGGGTCTCTATTTCCGCTTTGCAAATAGGTTCATCTGTACTATTTTCCTAGATTCCACATATACATGTTAATATACGATATTTGTTTTTCTCTTTCTGACTTACTTCACTCTGTATGACAGTCTCTAGGTCCATCCACGTCTCTACAAATGACCCAATTTCATTCCTTTTTATAGCCGAGGAATATTCCATTGTATATATGTACCACATCTTCTTTATCCATTTCTCTGTTTATGGACATTTAGGTTGCTTTCATGTCCTGGCTATTGTAAATAGTGCTGCAATGAACATTGGGGGTGTGCGTATCTTTTTTAAAAATTTTTATTGGAGTATAGTTGCTTTACAATGTTGCGTTAGTTTCTACTGTATAGCAAAGTGAATCAGTTACATGTATATGTATATCCCCTCTTTTATGAATTTCTTTCCCATTTAGGTCACCACAGAACATTGAGTAGGGTTCCCTGTGCTATACAGTAGGTTCTCATTAGTTATCTATTTTATACATAGTATCAATAGCATATATATGTCAATCCCAATCTCCCAATTCATCCCACCCCCATTCCCCCTTGGTATCCATATGTTTGTTCTCTATGTCTGTGTCTCTATTTCTGCTTTGTAAATAAGATTGTCTATACCAATTTTTTCAGATTCCACATATATGCATTAATATACGTATTTGTTTTTCTCTTTCTGACTTACTTCACTCTGTATGACAGTCTCTAAGTCCATCCACATCTCTACAAATGACCCAAGTTCATTCTTTTTTATGGCTGAGTAATATTCCATTGTATATATGGACCACATCTTCTTTATCCACTCCTCTGTTGAGGGACGTTTAGGTTGATTCCATGTCCTGGCTATTGTAAATAGTGCTGAAATGAACATTGGGGTGCATGTGTGCTTTTGAATTATGGTTTTCTCAGGGTATATGCCAGTAGTGGGATTACTGAGTGGTATGGTAGTTCTATTTTTAGTTTTTTAAGGAACCTTCATACTGTTCTCCATAGTGGCTGTATCAGTTTACATTACCACCCACAGTGTAGGAAGGTTCACTTTTCTCCACACCCTCTCCAGCATTCATTGTTTGTAGATTTTTTGATGATGGCCATTCTGACCATGAGAAATGTAGTTTTAGAAACTAACTCTCTGAATTGTTACCTGTGATTGCACTTACTGTATGCATTATTATCCTGTTAGAATAAGATTTCTCTCAACATGTGTGATCATCTCAACTCTAATTCTATCTACTGTCTCTTTTAAAAATCATTATATTCTCTAGGAAAGATAAGCTAAAAAATAGACCCAAATAAGACCAAGAAGCAATAGCTGAATGGCAAGAGAAATATGATTCTCTGCCATCAAGGTTTCTGTTGATGAAGTTCCAGAGGAGGAAGCAGCCTAAAGGTTGAATAGATTCGAGAAATTCTATTCTGAAAGCAATGTAAAGAGAGAGGAATATCCTAGAAAATGTATCATTGGTTTAATTTCTTTTAGGTTTTCTTACTCTGCCCTTCCCTCACCATCCCTTCCTCTTTTTATCTTTTGTTTTCAATCAACCATTTGCATTTATGTGTGCATGCATGTGTGTGTTAATTGCACAGAACAGTAGCCCATAACTTGCTGCTATTATGAGTGTTCTCTATTTCTTTTTTTAAATTTTTATTTTATATTGTAGTATAGTTGATTCACAATGTTGTGTTAGTTTCAAGTACACAGCAAAGTGATTCAGTTAAACATATACCTATATCTATTCTTTTTCAAAATATTTTCCCATTTAGGCTATTACATAATATTGAGTACAGTTCCCTCTGCTATACAGTAGGTCCTTTTTGGTTATCTGTTTTATATATAGTAGTGTGTATATGTTAATCCCAGACTCCTAATTTATCCTCTGTTCTTTATTTCTAAATATGTGCTCCACTTGTTTCTTTAGGTTTCCTCTTTTTACTTATTGTTTTTCCTCACATTAAATATTTCTTCATATCCTAATATAAACCAGGGTCCTGTCAAGAAATAGGTGGCAGGCACACTCAAAAGTGGTGATTGAAGAGAGTGTAATAAAGGGACTATTTACAGAGGTTTGGGTGGAGTTAAGGAGGAAAAAGGAATGGCAGAACAGCCAGGAACTAATATCAGCTGGAAGTTAATCACTCCCGGGAGTGAAGGGCAAAGACACAGAGTTAACACTGGCATCCAGTGAGCAAAGGACTATGGTAATCGAATGCAGGTTATGTCTCTCAGGATGTGCCAGAGTGGGATGATTACCTCAAACCCTCTCTCCTCTTGCTCCCTAATATCTGCTGGTGCCCCCACTGGCCAGCCTCAAGAGGAGGTTGGTGCCAATGGCTCACCAAATCTCCCCTCTCCTCCCTGCTCCCACACCCCCAGCATAGGGAAGGTAAAAATAGAATGAAGAGTGGATGTGAAGGAGAAAATGGAAAATAACAAGCAGGTCTTTAAAATTTTTTTAAGTGTTTTAGCATTATTTTTAGTAACTTCTCTAATTTCACTCTTTACATATATTTGCAGGTCTTAGATTTAATTTCTCAATCTTTTGCATTAAACCATTTATGTCATTGCTTCTAGCTTCTGAATCTTTAATTTAATATAATTTTTAGAGAGAGTGATGTCAGCAAGGTAACAGAAGAGCTGATTCGTGACTTCAGTCCCCTTCACATAAAGACCAACTAGCAACTATACATAGACAAGATGCCTTTGTGAAAATCCCACAACCTGGTGTGAGGTTGAAGCACCCCCTTTTGACCAGAAAAACCAAGGAAAAACACAATAGAGGGATAAGAGGAATAGTTGCACTTTGATTACATCACCTCTTCCCCCGGGAGCACAGTGCAGCTTTGAGAGAGTCCCCTGGGCCTATGGATTCTCCAGTGGGAAAAAGAGAGCCCAGGCTGGGCATGCAGCTTCTCCAGTGCTTCAGGATACTTCCCAAGAGGACTACTTAGGTCTTGCCTCATGGGGATTACTGGGGGAATAAGTTCTGAGTCTAGACTAGACCACCAGGGATCAGCTAGAGATGGAGAAGGGGGGTAGGGCTCATAGCAACCAGCACGTGGACCTTGGCAGACTACATTTGTGCTGGTGAAGGTACCCAAGCAGAGATCCCAATCAGCAGCTCTGCCTATTTGCAGAACCCAGCTGTGTCCTGTCTGGCCAGGGAGTTTGGCCAGTAGTTCTGCATGGTTTGGGTTCCCAGCAAACAGATTTTATGGTTTTCGCAGGCAGAGAACCAAGCCAGCAGCCCTGCCCACATGATGAGCATAGCCTCCAACCCCACCTGACCAGGGAACCCAGTGAGTGACCCTGGAATAGCCTCAGAGCCCAGCCCATGACCCTGCTCACTCAGGGAGTCAAGCAAACAGCTTTACCCAACTACTGGGCATAGCCTCTAGCTCCACCCACAAGGAAGCTCAGCCAGTAACTCCTAGGCAGCCAAGGAACCCATACAACAGCCATGCTCAGGTTGAGGGGGAAACCAAGGCAACAGCCCCTCCCAGCTGGTGAGCATAGGCTTCAGCCCTGCATGACCAGGGAGCCAGGCAGCAGCCCAACATAACGAGGAAGCAAAGCTAGAAGCCCCAGTTGAGGGAGACTGTTATGGGTGAACTTGTGTGCCATTCCAAATTTACATGTTGAAGTTCTAACCCCCAGTACCTCAGAATGTGCACTTATTTGGAAATAAAATCATTGCAGACATAATTAGTTAAGATGAGGTCATACTGATGTAGAGTGGAGACTTAATCCAACATGACAGATGTTCTTATAAAAAAGGAAATCTTGGACACAGACATGCACAAAGGAGGAATACCATGTGAAGATAAAGGGAGAGTTCATGGTGATGCAGATGCCAAATAATGCCGAAGTTTACCAGCAAACCAGAAGCTAGGAGAACAGCATGGAATAGAGCGTCTCTCATAGCCCTCAGAAGGAATCATCCCTGCCAATACTTGATCTTATATGTCTAGCATCCACTCTTACTATAATTTTGCTTTCGACAGAATGTTATATAAATGGAATCATACAGTGGTAACCTTTAAGTAAAGTTCTTTTCACTGAGTATAAGGTTTTGAGATGCATCTATGTTATTTTGTGTATCAATAGTTAATCCTTTTTTAGTGAAATTATTCCATTGATGGACTCCACCTTATTTATGCACCAATTGATTGTAATATGAGGTCCTCCAATTTTTGACAATATGAATAAAACTAATGTAAGGGAGGAGAAATAATATTTGTTCTATTCTTCTGAGTTCTTGGCTGAGACCCCTAATAAAGTACAGATTAACAAGAGAAAAACAAACAGAGGTTCATTAACTTGTATACCTCATATAGAGAAGGGAGATATCAGGGGAAAATGAGTAACTCAAAGGGATAGCTTGGAACTCTGGCTTTTATAACATCTTCAACTAAGAAAAATAAATTTGTGGGAAAATGCTGGACTAATGCTAAGCAGTTTTAGGCTTCCAAAGGTGGAGATAAAGGCTAATTAATAAAGTTTGCCATGTAAATTTCTCTGATGCTGCCTCCAGACTCATAGGCCATAAACTCGTCTAGGGGAAATAACATTTGTTCTTCCTGGTAGAGGCAGGAAGAGTAAAGCCTGTGTAAATTTATGTCCTCCTTTTAGGCAAATAGGAGGAGGTAGCGAACTTTTCTCGTATCTGCTTCTTCTCAATTGCCTTCAGCTTAAAATAAGCCTTATGCCAAAGTGGTATATTTGAGGGTTGCATATTTTGCTACCCTTCACTACTGTAAACATTTATAAACAGGTTTTAGGGGGTATACGTCTTCATTTCACTTGGGTAAATACCCAGGAGTATATTATGAGCATATTATGTCTGTTTAACAAACAAAAAAGCTGCCAGGGTGGTTCCACTATTTTACATTTCTTCTAGGAATTTAAGAGAGTTCAGTTGTTCCAGATTCTCTTTGGCATGTGGTATAGTTAATTTGCTTTTTTTTTTTTAATTTTTAAAAATTTTAGCCATTCTAGTGGATGTGAAATAGTATCTCCAATTTATCCTTTTTTTATTCAATGTGTCCAATAGGAAAGGTTATAATTTTCAAAGACCTGGCTGTTAAAATGGGTAGATGTCTAAAACAGTTTGTGAATATAGAATAATTGGCAGATTTGTAGGGATTAACCTAAATGGAAAAGTTCTTACCAAAGTGATTTGTGTATAATTTTACATAAAATAACTCAAGTCTCAAAACAACATGTAAAGTAAGTATTATGGTTAAACCTATTATACAGATGATGAAAGTGTAGCAAGGAGAAGTTTTGCCAGCTCTTATTGCCTAGTCAGTAAGTCTAACCTGGGAACCTTAGAGCCACCGAGGAAAGTGCACTGATAAGCCTGAGTCATACAGCTACACTGTGATTAATCATCTTTGCTTAAAACTGTTATAAAACTAAAGGGGACTTCCCTGGCAGTCCAGTGGTTAAGATTCCACACTTCCACTGAAGGGAACTAAGATTCTGCATGCTGCACGGCGTGGCCAAAAAATTTAAAAAAAAAACAAAAAAAACTAGATATTTTAAAACTGAGAGGAATTGATTATTTCCAATTCAGTTCATCTTTCACAAAGCCTTCATTCATCCCATACACATTTATGGTAGGAATATTATAAGAAACAACTCTTATTGAAATTACTATACTATACTTACTTGTAGAGTTTTCATTGAGGTTTTTACCAACCTCATTACAAAGTGTCCTCTCCATGAAGATCCTCAGAAAGTTTTCTTTGATTTCAACATCATGAATAACTAGTGTCCTCCTGACCATCTCTATGTATGTATGTATGTGTGTGTATCTGTTAGTGTAACATTGAATCATAAATGATGTGATTTATTATATTCCTTTTTTTATATCAGTTGCTACCAAGTTTAAAGCCAAATTTGTGGTGACCTGTAACAAGAATCTAACAAGAGTTCACAGAATACATTTGGTAACCTTAATCTATCCCTGGCTTTATCTAACTTATTTTTAACCTTATTTTTCTTTTCCCCAGTTCTCTCAACTAGTTTTATGTTAAATTTTATTTTAGTGTATTGTTTGTATTTCTATGAGCCATGCAAAATGTTTTTTAGAATTAGAAAAATCATAAATAAAATGGCTGAATAATGAATAAAGACATACAGCAAATAATTGTGTTTGTGTCTATTTGTGTTGCCCATTACATGTAAGGCACTATTCTGTGTGCTTGGAATACATCACAATTAAAATGAAAATAGCTCTCTGTCCTACTGGAGCTTGGAAGGAAGATGGGGGAGGGCAGATATGATAGTGAAGAGAATTAAGAAATAAATGAACAATAAGGCTTCTGGAACATGAAATAATAGGCATATGGTGCCTCCATTATCTATATTAATGGATGAAACTACAACAAGCTCAAAAAGAAAAATAAGGAAGTGCAGCCAACCTTATTACTGGTTCCTAACTCAACCAAATACAATTGTTTCTTATATATCCTTCTTGCCTTCCTTTTTTTTCTCTCTCAAATATATTGAGAGTAGTTTCTTGTCTAGCGTGTCACTCCACTTAAACCTCTTTAATGCTTCCACATCATTTTATCGTGGTGCTTAAAACTCTCAAAGACAAAGCCTCTGTACACTTACCAACAATTCTCAACCTCACAATTCCCCATAGTATCATACCTGTAGTAACTTAGAACATAAAATATTCTAATGTGTATGACAATCATATAGAATTTTAAGCTTTGGTTTTATTGTCATAATTGTCTTCCAAAAGATAAGAAAAATATGCTTATTTAGCTTTAAGATGTTAGACAAGTTTTGCTTCTCAGGATCTTTAAACAAGACACTTGATTTCAAACACTTATGCACAAGGGAAGCAATCAAGCCTATTATCCTAAAATGTATTATCCTACCTGTCTTTTGTGTTTAAGTCAAACTGGAGAGCGTGGCTGGTGGCAATGAAGCATTTCTGAGGAGAGAGAGGTGTATCTGGATAGATCATAGTTAAGGAGTGGGAGAGTAAAAGAGTTCATTTGCACTTTGAGTATTAAAATGAATATAACCCAGCAGTAATAGATTTGCTGGAACTAGAACTACTGGTTGCAGTTGTGGTAAAGAACAGAATAGACACCCAAGCCAACCTGGCACAGCCTTTCCAGGATGGCTGCGTCCTAAATTAGAATTGCAAAGTGTGTAACAGACAGGGTTAGGTTCCGAGAGCTTCCAGGAATTCTACCAAGGTTGCCTTGAATAAACTGGCACTTTAGACGGGATTCTCCTTCAGTGCTGTGCTCTAGCAAAGGCTCACAGTTTCTTCAAAATGTATCAGCAGACCTCACACGGTCAAAGTATTCAATGCTCACAAGTTGAAGGACCAGCTTTCAACATCAAGACAACGAGGCAGTAAGGGATAACCGCATCACCATCATCATCACCAGACACCTGGGCTCCCGTGCTTGGAAAAAGAGGACCAAACAGATGGTCCTTTCCTGTAAACCTTGTAAGCTTGAACAACACACCCATCCCTGCCACACACACACACACACACAAAAAAAATTTTTTTTAATTATTTATTTTTTTGGCCACACTGCACGGCTTGTGAGATCTTAGTTCCCTGACCAGGGATTCAACCTGGCCCTGGCAGTGAAAGCGCCAAGTCCTAACCAGTGGACCACCAGGGAATTCACACACAAGAAAAAAAATTAATGTTCTTGGATGTTCCATGAGAACTGGGTTAATCCAAGAAGATAACACTGGACTCCCAGGCAATCTGACAGGTGGTGGCCCAAGATGATTTTCCTTTGGTATATATAAATAAGAGTTGTAAGTCCATATCTTCTGAGTGTTGTGGAGCAGTTCAAACCAGTTATATATGATCAAACAAGTGGATGGGATCCCTAAGAAGTACTATTACCCTTCATTATATTTAGCTATTTCTATATCTAACCTATTTCAGGCAGTTGAGAATTCATCCATTTTTAAGTTCTAACAAAGAAAGATTCCAGGGTACATATTATTGCTTTAATATACTTTTGGATTTTTTTCTTTGACCAAAATCAACTTTTATTTAGCTTCACTACCTAAGGAGTGGGAAATGTTGCATGGTTTTATCTTTCTCATAAGTTGATGTGACTAAAGCTATTCTAAGAAATTATTAGGAAAACTAATCTGTCAGTGTTGTCTTAAAAATTACATTTTTGAGATGAATTAAAGTTCATAAAGGCAGAATTTTTGACAGCTCATTTTTCACTTTTATTCTTTAAACCATTGACATTTAATAAGTTCATAAATGTGTCCAAAGTTTACCAAGTTTTATATCCACAATGTCTATAAGAAATTCAAATGCATGATACAGAGTTTGACAACTTTATTTTTCATTTGTTCCCACAGGAAAGCTAGAATTTGGGCATTTGAACAGGAAAGAATCTATAAACTCACCACCCTCTGTTTCTTCCAAGTGCCAGTGACCTTTCAGGAAATTAGGAGATGGATTATCCCCTTTCTTCACTCTATATCAAAACTTTGTCTCAAGAATGAGTTGTAGATTAATTGAGAGGTGTGAATGGCTGAAAATTATATTACACTTTTGAAAATTGTTTTCCTTTTGGTAGGTAAAATAAGTTTAATCTAAAAATAAATATTTCTTAAAGAACTTTAGAAAAGAAATTCAATCAGAGCAATGGTTTACTACTCAATTTTATAAACTGATAGACTACCCTAGTTTTAAATTATATTTGAAATCTCTTTTTACACTTAAGAACACAAGCCAATTAATCACTTAAAAATTATACTATTGACAGAAGAGCTGATTTGACATTTAAGCATTTTACAATAAGCATTTTTTTCCTGATAACACTTATTGACCTAGACCTCTCATTTTCTGGGCGTTATCAATAAACAATAAGACATGAGTCAATGCAACATTTTCTAAAATAGATTCATTGAAACTTAGTGTTGCCTTCTTTCACCCTATTTCTAAGATGTTCTAAGAAAAATGGTTTCCTTGCTCAAATAAATTTTGAAATGCTGCATACCGTTGTAGGTATACTATGGGGAAATATTTTAAATAATAACTATGATTTTTCTTATCTAATGCAGAATTCTCGAACTTATTTGGTCTTGAAAATCAATCTGTAAAATATATCTGTTAATGGGCTTCTAAACCTTTGATCTAAAGAACATATTTGGGAAATTTCTGAGAACTATGCATCTCCCAATGTGATTAATTTATAACTGAAAAACAGCAAACAAGAAGAATCTAACTTGTGATGTTATATGCTTTTGCCATTCAAATTGGCATAGAGCTTAAGAATGAGACTGCAATGAGAAATTGAAAAGCAATCACTGCATTTTATCTAACACTAGTCCTAGTCTTCCAACTTGGCCTAAGTTAGCTTCCTTTTCTAATCACAATTCATTTGGCAGGGAAATGGCATCATACTTAATTTCACTTGCAACTTGATAATTATAACCATTGCCCTCAAAATAAGATGCAAGCAATTAAATAGTCTTGCAATAAGCCACCTGGTGGCTTAATTAGCTGTGTATGCAATTTTGGAGGTGAGATTAATAGCAAAAGTAAAAGTTACAATTTGTAAAATGAAATCTACAGCTGAAAACTTGGCTCCATAGTCTTTTAATTTGCATTGGCTGATTCAAGTTCCAAACACCTGGATCCAAGATCCTTCTAGCGAGGAATATACTGATGTTGTTAAACATGGATATATTGTACTCCCACAGGAAAAAAGTGGAGCCTAAACAAAATATGTGACTAAGCAATAACAACTTTCGAACAATGTGTTGAGCACTCAGTATTAGTGGTAAGGGTCTCATCTAAGAAATGTTTCTCCAAATGCCTTTAATACGACTATGTGAGCAAAAATAACTTTGCTTAATATATCTATTATTTTCCCTCATTAATTTCCAAAAAAAAATATATCATATGGCATGATAGGATTAGACATACAATGAAAAACATAGTGGGTATAATACCAGTGAAATGTGACTTTCTTCTTTGTATTTACTCCATCTGAAGTTTGCATATGCTTTGGGGAAATTTTCAGTGAGTGTTTGGAAGGAAGTATTTTATCAAGAACACAAAAAGAAAGATTATCTTTTATTACATTTTGGACTAGCAAACGGAATATTTTAATTTAAAAATGGTTTCAAAACCAAGCTTTTCTGAGAAAGAATAGATTTTCTAAATTCATTTAGTTTCCATTTCACTTATCAAAAACCAAGCCCTAAAGACTCATATCTGAGAATTTATTTCATAAAGAGTATATTCCCTTGGCCCATGATGGTCATAAGGCCACCTGCCCTAAGGTAGAAAGTTAACATGACCTAAAGAAAGAAGAAAATCCATCATACCCTTTCACCTGGGGAATCTGAGGAAGAAGACAAACATAGTTTGGAGAAGCAGGGTTCAGATACCTGAATCCAATAACACCCTCCTTGGACCTACCTTTGATATGTGAGAGGCTGAGAGAAAAAATATATATATGTTTAAGGTAAGTTAAAGGAAATGATGATGATAGAATGCATTTGGTCCCAGCTGGAGGAATAGAGTCAAATGGTTGCCACATTTGGGACTGTGGGAGTATATAGCTAAACAAGGTTGTCTCACACTAAAATGAGGTAGCCTTAGCCAAGTAACAGGATCAAACCAGAAGCCCCTAGATTTTTTACTCCCAGACCTTCTTTAGTTCTTATGTTGAGGAGGTACCCAGAATTTTTCACATTTCTCAGGAAGGTGATGACACCAAAGGGAAGGATTGCATGGGAATACATAATGGCAAGACATGAGGTGAGTCATTTAAGGCAAGAATTGGGTAAAGACAGAGAATCAGAAGGGTCTACTGAGCTAGCAGGACTCAAGCATTATCAAGGACCAAAGACCTGAAATAAATTTTAGGCATTATGCATAATTGTTATGGGCTGAATTGCATTCTCCCAAAATGTATATGACCCAGGCCCTCAGACTACAACTGTATTTGGAGATAGGGTCTTTAAAAAGATAATTAAGTAAAAATGAGGTCATTAGGGTGGCTTTAACCCAATATGACTGGTATCTTTATAAATGAGGAGATTAGGACAAAAACATGTACAGATGGAAGACCAGAGAGAAGGTGGTCATCCACAAGCCAAGGAGAGAGGCCTCAGAAGAAAGCAATTGCACCTTGATCTTGGAGAGCTAGCCTCCAGGATTGAAGAAAATTAATTTCTGTTGTTTAAACTACCCAGTCTGTGGTACTTTGTTATGGTCTTAGCAAACTAAAACAGATTTTGGTATCAGGGAGTGGTGTGCTGCTGTAACAAATACATGAAAATGTGGAAGTGGCTTTGGAACTGAGTAATAGTAGAGGCTAAAAGAGTTTTGAGGTGCACATTAGAAAAAGCCTAGATTATCTTAAAGAGATTTTTGGTAGAAATATGGACATGAAAGGCAATTTTGATGAAGTTTCAGATGGAAATGAAGAACATGTTATTGAAAACTGCTGAAAAGATAATCCTTATTAAAAAGTGGTAAAGAACTTAATAAAATTTTGTTCAGATATTGTGTGGAAAGTAGAATTTGTAAGTTATGAACTTGGATATTGAGTAGAAAAGATTTCTAAGCAAAGTATTAAAGGTGAAGCCTGGTTTCTCCCTGCTACTGAGAATAAAATGTAAGAGGAGAGAGAGAAACTGAAGAAGGACTTCTTAAGCAGAAAGAAACCAGAACTTGGAGATTTGGAAAATTCTCAGCATACTCATACTGCATCTTGCATTTGGGGTGGTGGCGCTATCAATAGTATTTTATTATTATTTTTTTTAATTGAAGTATAGTTGATTTACAGTGTTCTGGAGGGAACATCAAGAGTATGGCTGGACAACCATTTGCTAAAGAGGTTAAGCCTCATGAATCCAGTCAGTCATCTCAGCAGAAGCAGGAATAGGGATGCAGCTATCTAGGAAAGGTCTATGGACAACCCCTTTGTCTGATGGTTTATGAGTTGCATGGAAGGCCAAAAAGGCTTTTGGGAATTTTATACTATCAGAAAAGTGCCAGCTTAGCTTAAAGGGGACAAAGGTGGTTCAAAATAAAAGAAGGCTGTTAGACTTCTGGGGTCCTACAGGATGAGCCGATAAAACTACCCAGCTGCAAATATGCTTTTTCATTCAAGAAAATGGATGAATGATCCCAAAAGCATCTCAAAGGTCAGCAGAGCTGCTGCTGTCACCAGGAGACCAGAGGGCACAAGTCCAGTATGTTGGAGAGCTTTATTCTCCTCAGTTCCAGAGGGAGGGGCGACCTGCTTGGTTTCAGAGAACCAAGCCACCTATGCCCAGTGCAGAAGGGGTGGGGCCCCTACACTGCTACACTGGTGGGCCTTGAAGTCAAGGTCACCTTCCTGGTGGGCCACAAAAACAGATCATCAAGCCAAAGAACATAATTATCAAGCCTTTAAATCTAATAAAATTTGCCCTGCTGGGTTTCAGACTTGCTTGGGACCCTTCCTTCCTCGTGATTTTTCCTTTTTGGAATAAAAATGTCTATCATATGCCAGTCCCATTATTGTATTTTGGAAGTGGTATTTTGTCATGACAGACCTAGAGGACTAATAAAGCACTACTAATTATAATATTCAATAGCAGACTAGAGGGCAAAAACCCCTCAGGAATCAGATAAAGCAAACACTTCTGAGTAGATATTTGCCAATGCACAAAACAGCACAAGGCCAACGGTTTGTCTCTTTCCCTCAAATGCGAAAGTGGGAAATGATTCTGAAAGAATGGGCATTTAATCCAAAAAGATGATCTACATTAACAGAAAATCTATCTGCAATCCACAGTAACAGAAAAATGATTGCAAATATTAAAATTTAATATTTTCCTTTAGCCAGCAGAGTTGAAGCTCATGAAGAAAGTTACATAAATTATAGCAAATAAACTATATATTCTTTGACTATCTGAGTGTAGTATGAGAAAATTTGAAACTTTTTTTTAAAAAACTATTATACATATAGCTACTAATATATGTAATGTACATATACTTAATGTAGGATAAGGGGAGATGGAGAAATGATCTAATTTTATGAGGAAACTTTAGATAAGAACAAATAGCTGATCTGAGTATGAAATGCAATCTAAATCTACAAAAAGGAAAACACATCACAAGGTAATGGGGATTATTTTACAAGTTAAAAATATATAATAAATGTTAGGTTATTAAAACCAGACTTCTAAAGACTTAGCATCTTAAGTATAGAAACCTGCCACTTTTTGTTTGAAAATAAGACCAGCTTGAAGGAAGTAGACAGTTCTACAGTCCCCTTTTAGTGAGAATTTCTGGCCACAGACACACTTTGGCTTCTTCCAACAAGAAGGAACCAAGCTCTTTGGGTAAGGATTATTTCTGGTCTTTGAAGTTATTTTTCTCTTTGAAATCCCTATGGAAACCTTTTCTCATGTCTAAATTGCCCATCATTTGGTAATGTTTTAATGCTTCTGCTCATCTCACTTTTTAAAAATTTGTGACAACTACTCAACTATGCCATTGTAACACAAAAAACAGCCACAGACAATAAGTAAATAAATGGCCTGGCTGGCTGGGTTCCAATAAAACTTTATTTACAAAAAGAGGCAGCTGAACTACAGTCTGTAGTTGCCAACTCTTAGAATATTTTATGACCTTGGAGTAGGCAAAGATTTTGTAGAGAAGACACAAAAAGTACTAACCATTACAGAAAAAAATTGATAAATTGAACATCAAAATTTAAGAAACAATTTGTGTTCATTAAAGGTAATGTTAGTATAATAAAAATGCAAACCATAGACTGGGTGAGATGTTTTTGAAGTAAATATATCTGACCAAGGATTTATGTACAAAACATGTAAAGAATTACTACAAATCAACAATAATAAAACAATTAAAAATAGGAGAAAGGCTTAAACACATGACAGAAAGATGACATAAGAATGACCAATAAGTACAGGAAAAGTTGTTCAATATCATTATTCATACTGGAAATATAAATTAAAACTACTAGAAAGGCTATAATTATAAAGATCAATAACACCAAATACTTGCACAGATGCCGAGCAATAGGACATGTCATCGCTGGTGAGAGGAGAAAATGCTACAACCCTTTAGGAAACTGTTTCATGGTTTCTTATAAAGTTAATCATACACCTACTCTATGACCAAGCAACTAAACCTTGGTATATCTAGAAGAGAAGTGAAAACACACTCTGCTATGGTCTGCAACATTTACCCATTTACCTAATCCTTTCTAACTCTCTCCTTTCATTGATGTCAGGCTGTCCCTGCCCACTCCACCCTCCTCCCCTTATCTTTCATAGGTATTTCCCCCAATAAATCTCTTGCACTTCTAATCCCACTGGTATCTACTTCTCCAAAGATACATAGGGGTTTAGGTTACATGGTTATGCATTTGTCAAAACTCATTGTACTGTACACTGTGCATTTCACTGCATGGGATCTGTGCATTTTACAATATGCAAATTTTACATTTAAAAATAAAAATCTGCAAAGCCATTCTATCTTCAAACCTGCAAGTATTCTCATGAAATATGTCAGTAATAGAAAAAAATACTTAACACTTTTTTCCAGGATAATATTTTAGTCACAGACCTCCACACAGAGGAAGGGACACACACATTCACCATCGTGTTATTTAGTTGCTTGACTTTAAGAGAACAGATGTATTTACAATGATGATTTGAGACCAAAGAATCTTGTCTCTATACTGTGTGGTAAATGCTAAATGCTGTGTGGTAAGCTAGGTTCACTCACTAGTAGGTAAGCCTCCTGGTCAGAAACCTACCACCACACAATTATACCTTGTAAAGTACAAGTTATTACAAGTCTTGAAACCCCAGAGTTGTGTGTGAACTGTCAAAGTACGAATGGTACTTAACAAGCTCTAAATAAAGAATCCACTGTGTAAAGCCAACTAAATTCTTCATTTTAAATTATTCTTTACTTTCTTCGTGGATAAAGTGATAAATCATCATCTTTCTTTAATTCTAAATTCTTGCCGCTTTCTAAGGTTATATTGGCCTCAGTTTTATGTATTTTTCTTGAAGTTTGATTTCCCACTACTTTGTATAATTCAACAGAAATTAGATTTCTGGAAAGATCTTTCTTTCACACTTTCTCAAATCTATTAAACCTTGTCATTTTTGATGTCTCACTGCCATTCATATTTCAACATTGTGTGACTCTGACATATAATGAATGACACTTGTAAGGGTTATTTTTTTATGTAATAATCGTCTATGAACCACAAAGGACTTTAGTAAACAGCTGAAATTACCATTTTTGTATATGGTGAAAATAAACTTCTCTGTAATCATTTTAGGAGAAGGTATGGGTGGATAGGCTGAGCCTATTTCAGAGTGTTAAAATGACTCTGATCAGGAAAAGAGGCAGCCTTGATGTTCTTCCTGTAGTAAAAGGAAAGAGTGAACATACAGCAAGCTCTCACTTAGTGGCCGTCAAAGGTTTATTTGTCACCTGCTATGTGTACTCAGGCACTGCTTTGAGTACACGTGGGAATATATATAAAGAGACATTTTCTCAACTCTCAAGGAATTTTCAGTCTAGTGAGGATGACAGGCAAGCAAATCAACAGTTTACAGCAAAACACGACAAGTCTCCGATAAACTCACTGACAGAGACCGGATTTGCCCAGTGTGAAAGACAACAGGCCCAAGATAACTAAGGAGATGACTATATTCAAAGTATTGCAATATAGAGAACATTCATTAGTGAGGAACATTTCAAAAAATATGGAAAAAACCTGGGCTTTTATAAAAAAGGTGTCAAGAGGAAGGATGGAGACAGGTCTCATCTGAGATACTGAGGAAAAATGAGGTGAGTTTTATCTGAACTTTTGAGGGTAAGATGGTCCTTTACAAACACAAAAGAATGAGGATATTCCTCCACCACTGGAGCTTTCTGGTACCACAGGGAACCTGGGGAAGAGGATGTAGTAGTGTGGACATGCTTGGGGAGAATAGGGATAAAGAGTTTGCACAAAAGATTACCCTTGACCTGAGCCTAAAGGGAATGTAGGATATATTCACATGATAAAGCAAGAAAGGGATATTCTAGGAGAATCCAAACACAAACAAACAAAAGTCAGGTAAGTTTGGGGAATGTCAAGTAATTTGGGATGACAGAATTATAGGGTGTGAGTCAAAGGATGGCAGAAGCTAACGCCTGGTGTGTATAAAAGAGTGGGGTTAAGAAGAAGTGTTTAAAAGAGTTTGAATTTGAAGATGAAGGCATTGAGGAACCAATGGATTCTTTTAAAGAGGTACATTATATGATTAAATTTGTGTTTAGAAAGATGTAGGTAGTACGTGTAGGTAATATGTGGAATAGATAATGGAAAATCATACTTGAAGAAGACAAGGAAAATAGAAAGAAAACTGCTTTAATAATACATGGGATGAATGTTGAAAATCTGAACTAAGATGATACCAGTGAGTACTCCTGGCAGATTGTTAACTCTTACATGACAGAATCTTGACCATTCCTTTAAGACCAGATGTTAAAAGTCATTCTAGGGGGCCAAACTTTACCACCCCAAAATGTGTATCTTTGGCATGAAAATTAATTTAGGCTGGTTATACTTAAGAAACAGAAGACTCAGGAATCTCTTTTTGTTACCTCCCTTCTAACAGCCTAAAAGAATTTAGATAAAGGTCCTGTTCCCAGAATAGAGCTGTCACCAGAGATCTCTGCAAAGAATATGGGCTGGAAGTGGTGAAGAGAACTAGGGAGGACCCAGCAATCAGAGTCCACTGTGTGTCCCGGTTGTGTCTGCATGGTCCAGCAAACAACTGTTTACCAAATATTTGCTTTTCCATCTCCATATGATTTGCTTTCCTCTCCTTTGATGTCCCAAACCACAGCCCCCAACATCCTCTTTTGTCTTTAGCTGAAGATGGTATTTAAGATGAGGATTTCAGCCATTTTGGCGAGTTACTCAGTTTTCATGGGTCTCTCCCATGTATACATATTACTAAATTTTGATTGTCTCCTGTTAATCTATCTCATGTCAATTTAATTTTTAGACCAACTAGAGAACCTAGAAGGGTAGAGGAAAATTTCTTCCTCCCTGACATCATCATAACATAGATTTCTTTGGAAACTTGAGTCTCTTTGATTCATGCACATTTACATTCTCCCTTTCGACCTTTGTTTTTCTATTTTCCTATTTCAGTTCTATATTTATCTATATCTCCCCCCACCTCTCCATCTCAGTTACCCCACACTCCAATTGCCAGCTCCTTCAGAAGAGAAACATCCTGCAAATTACTGTATGCACCTGGGTCAGCATTATCACCCTTTGTGTACTTAGTAAATGGTTAATTAACAAACACATGCATACATCATTCTGAATGGCAGCGTTGGGTCAGGAAATCAGTGGATTTTAATGACTGACATTCAGAATCTAACATGCAAATTATCTCAATTTACATTTAAATGTAAATATGTATGTCTCAGATTTAAATATATTTACATAATGTATATTTATTATATTTACATTGACATTCAGCTGGGAGTGAATTCAGAATGCATAAGTTGTTGACATTTTTATTTTCCTGGCTTCTCTGTCTTCTGAAAGAGCTCAATGTCAGTGAAAGAGATTGAATTGTATAAAAAAATGACCATTTCTGCAAAGGCAGAAACATGCTTACCTGGAAAGTGCTCTTATTCGGATCATAGCTATAGCTTCCTATTATTATAAATGTGCACTTATTTTAGTTAAGAATAAAAAATATTTACGATATCAATCATCTTGTAATTCAGCCTGTAGGCAAGAGACTCAGAAAATGGTACCTGTAACCTCCAGGGACATATTCCATCATTAGATTAACAATCACTGAGGCAAACATACATCATTAAAACAGACAAGTGCTGCATGGATGATGCAGGAATAATAAGCAGAACAACGTGTGGTATCACTTTATATAGGAAAACTGTAGACATTTTTTAGATGTGAGAATCTTGTTTGCTTTGGATAAAATATAATCACCACCTCTAGAGATAAGAAAAATTAAAGGATGAACCAAAGCTATATCCCAGGGATATACCTTCGTTTATCTGGTTTGTCTGTACCGATAGCACAGAATGGAAATTAAATGCATTGAAGTTAGTGACTAGATTCTGCATAGTCAGTGGTGCAAAAACTGATTTTTCACTCATTTAACCTAAACATTACACTGTTATCAGCATCAAAGAGAGCCTGTCTATAAACCTGATTTCCTTTGCAGAAAAAAATAGACTGGGTTAAATACTTTGGATTCTGTGCAAAACCTATTTTTTCCTTCCCCGTATCACATATTTCCATTTCTAAATGAAGATTGTGAACACACATTTCCCATTGCCTGCCCTTATAAACTCAATAGTTTACCATTACAGTTCTCTCAGAATTGATTTAAAAACTGTGTGCATTTATCTATAAAATCCTGGGAGATGAGGCCACCCATTGGATCTGACCTATAGGTAATTATGATGTGCATAATTATGTTATCTGAAGCAGAGCACTTCTGATGTAATCAAAACTGTTCACCTTTAGGGCTTTCAAATAACTACCCAATTCACCTAGCCATTCACAACATGGTGAAATTCTATAAGCATCAAGTTGTAAAACAGACAGGTTCTTATTAATAAATGAAATTCTTCCATTTTAAATGTTCTACTGTAAATTGATACATCACAATAGCTAATAGTTGATGTTTGGATGTCAGAAAAACCTGTAGCTTCTCTGTACTTCAATATCCGGATATTTAAATTGGCAATAAGAATATTTACTAACAGAAAAGATTAAATTTGTAAAATTTAATTTTAAGTGTTATTGTATCATATTGTGAAGATTATTGTATTATAAATATTACATGTATGTAAATCACTTAGCACAACATAAGTGTTCCTAACTTGATTGCTAACCTTAGTGAAGTTTTGTCTGACTTTAGGACACTGGTAAATATGTCATATTGTAGTATTTATGTTGTTCAACAGAAGTGAAAGAGATAAGGGACAATGTAAGTAAATAAAAACCAAAACTTTATTAGTTCACTTTTTTTCAAGGTTTACATAAATCATCTTGGTTTTTCACTCTCAAATTCAATGGCTTAGATTGTTAGCAATTAAGCCAAAACTTCAACTGAAAACCTAACATGGAAATTATATTTGGTCCAGTCCTGATTCCAATCCTTTCCTATTCTATTTCATATTACTCACATCCTTTTCAACCAAAAAAAAAAAAAAAAAAATACTGGATACGTTTTGAAATATTAATCAAATTAATTCACGATCTTTGTTCAAGTGAAATACCAAAGACCAGAGAAATTTAAGTCAAGTGCATTTTATGTAAAGTAAAGTAGTTTTATTTTCAATCTGTATCCAAATTTTCTATTGTTTAATTAACATTTTAGCTATTCATTTAAGTAATTATGATCTAACTTTGCCAAATAATAATCATAATTACATTTTGATGGAGAATTCCAAGTGCTAATTGCTCCGTATTAATGCACTCATTAAATGTGTTTTAGTTATAAACACATTTTCATGCTGTCAAATTCAATTTTGTAAAAAATAAAAAACTCAGGAATAATACTTAAAAATTCAAACCATAATTTAAATTCAAAGTTAGAACTTGGCAAATTAAAAAATACTGAAACTACATATTCAGAGAACGTGAAAGGAGAATGTTTTGGAACGCATGTAATCAGATTTCAGTTATCTTCTTGAAATCTAAGATTTAAACTTTCATGCCATTCTCCTAAACAGAGATATCAACAAATATTTCACTTGTATTTACCTTGACATTGGTAAGAATTGATATTTGTATTAATTTTGATATAATTTGGTCTGATTTCAAACCTCAGCCAAAGAAGTTAAAGATCAGAACGGTGAAGGTCACACCTAAAATCAATAGAGTGAAGTACTTATTTGCACTAAACACACCATTTTGATTTATTGACAAGCTACATGGAAATTTCTGGAACAGTCTGAATAAAACAATAAATCCACAAATCAATACATGAATTAATAAATTATTGAAAGGTACATATGTTTTTTATTTATTATGAATAGTTGGCTCTCAAGAGCAGTTATAGCTTTTTGTACATCTTTTCCATTTTTGTATATTTAACCCTGAGGGATATAATATATGCTTAATAAATTTTGGTAATTGGGAGATAATAAAGGAGAAAATAAGGGGGAAAAGTAGAAAGGGAGAAATGAGGGGAAAATACAGAACAGTAGATAGGAAAAGGGAAAAGAAGGAAAATTTATCTAGTTGAAATAATTAAAATTACGTATTGTATATTGATATTCAGATCCCCTGTTATTATACTAATTCCCATTTTTATTTTGAAACAAAATAAGGTTGCAAACAGGAAAATAAAATATATATAATATATAAATATTTAAACAATAAAATCTAAAAGTTATGGAACATTAAAACAAAAATCTTGGCTACAAAAAATATATAGTTAAAATCATTCATTACATGTATTTATTCGTCTATTATATTAACTTAAAATCAAAACAAAAATAAGGATAATAAAATGAGACTGGATCAAAGAATATGCCTTTCCTGATACCTAATAAAATTTATTTTAAAAAGAAGTAAAGGGGGGGCAGAGTCAAGATGGCAGACTAGGCGGACACAGAATTCATGTCTCTTCACAATTAGGGCACCTACCAGGCACTGGTGGGGGACCATGGGCACCTAAGGGGACGGGAGAAACCCCCAGCCACCAGCTTGCGGGATCTTTGTTCCCAGGCTGGAGGTCAGGCCCGAGCTCCTGTGGTGGGAGCTCCAAGTTGAAACCACTGGACTAACGAAAAACCTCAGACCCCAGGGAATATTAATCAGAGTGAGGTCTCCCAGAGGACCTAATCTCAGCACCAAGACCCAGCTCTATCCAACTGCCTGCAAACTCCAGTGCTGGACACCTCAGGCCAAACAACCAGTAAGACAGGAATACAGCCCCCCCATCAAAAAAAAAACCAAACAAACTGAAACGATAAAAAAAAATGTTACAGATGAAGGAGCAAGGTAAAAACCTACAAGACCAAATAAATGGAGACAAAACAGGCAACCTATCTGAAAAAGAATTCAGAATAATGATAGTAAAGATGATCCAAAATCTCAGAAACAGAATGGAGAAAATACAAGAAACATTTAACAAGAATCTAGAAGAACTAAAGAGCAAACAAACAGTGACGAACAACACAATAACTGAAATTAAAAATACTCTAGAAGGAATCAATAGCAGAATAACTGAGGTAGAAGAAAGGATAAGTGAACAGGAAGATAAAATGGTGGAAATAACTGCCAGGGGACAGAATAAAGAATAAAGAATGAAAAGAATTGAGGACAGTCTCAGAGTCCTCTGGGACAACATTAAACATACCAACAATCGAATTATAGGGGTCCCAGAAGAAGAAGAGAAAAAGAAAGAGTCTAAGAAAATATTTGAAGAGATTACAGTGGAAAACTTCCCTAACATGGGAAAAGAAATAGTCAATCAAGTCCAGGAAGTGCAGAGAGTCCTATACAGGATAAACCCAAAGAGCAACATGCCAAGACACAAATCAAACTAATCAAACTATCACAAATTAAATACAAAGAAAAAATATTAAAAGCAGCAAGGGAAAAGCAACAAATAACATACAAGGGAATCCCCATAAGGTTAACAGCTGATCTTTCAGCAGAAACTCTGCAAGCCAGAAGGGAGTGGCAGGACATATTTAAAGTGATGAAGGGGAAAAACTTACAACCAAGATTACTCTATCCAGCAAGGATTTCATTCAGATTCGACGGAGAAATTAAAATCTTTACAGACAAGCAAAAGTTAAGAGAACTCAGCACCACCAAACCAGCTTTACAACAAATGCTAAAGGAACTTCTCTAGGCTGGAAACACAAGAGAAGGAAAAGACCTACAAAAACAAACCCAAAACAATTAAGAAAATGGTAATAGGAACATACATATTGATAACTACCTTAAATTAACTGGATTAAACACTCCAACCAAAAGACATAGACTGGCTGAATGGATACAAAAACAAGACCCGTATATATGTTGTCTACAAGAGACCCACTTCAGACCTAGGGACACATACAGACTGAAAGTGGGGGGATGGAAAAAGATATTCCATGCAAATGGAAATCAAAAGAAATCTGAGGTAGCAATTCTCATATCAGACAAAATAAACTTTAAAATAAAGACTATTACAAGAGACAGAGAAGGACATTACATAATGATCAAAGGGTCAACCCAAGAATGAGATATAACAATTGTATATATTTATGCACCCAACAAAGGAGGACCTCAATACATAAGGCAAATGCTAACAGCCATAAAGGGGAAATTGACAGCAACACAATAATAGTAGGGGACTTTAACACCCCACTTTCACCAATGGACAGATCATCCAAAATGAAAATAAATAAGGAAACACAAGCTTTAAATGATACATTAAACAAGATGGACTTAATTGATATTTATAGGACCTTCCATCCAAAAACAAGAGAATACACTTTCTTCTCAACTGTTCATGGAACATTCTCCAGGATAGACCATATCTTGGGTCACAGATCAAACCTTGGTAAATTTAAGAAAATTGAAATCATACCAAGTATCTTTTCCGACCACAATGTTATGAGACTAGATATTAATTACAGGAAAAAAACAGTAAAAAATACAAACACATGGAGGCTAAACAATATGCTACTAAATAACCAAGAGATCACTGAAGAAATCAAAGAGGAAATTAAAAAATACCTAGAAACAAATGACAGTGAAAACACAACAACCCAAAACCTATGGGATGCAACAAAAACAGTTCTAAGAGGGAAGTTTATAACAATACAATCCTACCTCAGGAAACAAGAAAAATCTCAAATAAACAGCCTAACATTACACCTAAAGCAATTAGAGAAGGAAGAAGAAGAACAACAACAAAAAACCCAAAGTTAGCAAAGGAAAGAAATCATAAAGATCAGATCAGAAATAAATAAAAAAGAAACGAAGGAAACAATAGCAAAGATCAATAAAACCTAAAGCAGGTTCTTTGAGAAGATAAACAAAATTGATAAACCATTAGCCAGACTCATCAGGAAAAAAAGGGAGAAGACTCAAATCAACAGAATTAGAAATGAAAAAGAAGGAACAACTGACACTGCAGAAATACAAAGGATCATGAGAGATTACTACAAGCAAAAATATGCCAAAAAAATGGACTATGTGGAAGAAATGGACAAATTCATAGAAAAGCACAACCTTCTGAGACTGAACCAGGAAGAAATAGAAACTATAAACAGACCAATCACAAGCACTGAAATTGAAACTGTGATTGAAAATCTTCAAACAAACAAAAGCCCAGGACCAGATGGCTTCACAGGTGATTTCTATTAAATATTCAGAGAAGAGTTAACACCTACCCTTCTCAAACTCTTCCAAAATATGGCAGAGGTAGGAACACTCCCAAACTCATTCTCCGAGGCCATCATCACCCTGATACCAAAACCAGACAAAGATGTCACAAGAAAGAAAACTACAGGCCAATATCACTGATGAACATAGATGCAAAAAGCCTCAACAAAATACTAGCAAACAGAATCCAATAGCACATTAAAAAGATCATACACCATGATCAAGTGGTGTTTATCCCAGGAATGCAAGGATTCTTCAATGTAGGCAAAACAATCAATGTGATACACCATATTAACAAACAGAAGGAGAAAAACCGTATAATCATCTCAATAGATGCAGAGAAAGCTTTTGACAAAATTCAACATCCAGTTATGATAAAACCCTCCAGAAACTAGGCAAAGAGGGAAATACCTCAACATAATAAAGGCCATATATGACAAACCCACAGCCAGCATCGTTCTCAATGATGAAAAACTGAAACCATTTCCACTAAGATCAGGAACAAGACAAAGTTGTCCACTCTCACCACTATTATTCAACATAGTTTTGGAAGTTTTAGACACGGAAATCAGAGAAGAAAAAACAATAAAAAGAACACAAATTGGAAAAGAAGAAGTAAAACTGCCACTGTTTGCAGATGACATGATACTATACTTGGAGAATCCTAAAGATGCTACCAGAAAACTACTAGAGCTAATCAATGAATCTGGTAGAGTAGCAGGATACAAAATTAATGCACAGAAATCTCTTGCATTCCTATACAGTAATGATGAAAAATCTGAAAGAGAAATTAAGGACACACTCCTATTTACCACTGCAACAAAAAGAATAAAATACCTAGGAATAAACCTACCTAAGGAGACAAAAATCCTGTATGCAGAAAACTATCAGACTGATGAAAGAAATTAAAGATGATAAAAACAGTTGGAGAGATATACCATGTTCTTGGATTGGAAGAATCAACATTGTGAAAATGACTATATTATCCAAAACAATCTACAGATTCAATGCAAACCCTATCAAACTACCAATGGCATTTTTCACAGAACTAGAACAAAAAATTTCACAATTTGTATGGAAACACAAAAGACCCTGAATAGCCAAAGCAATCTTGAGAAAGAAAAACGGAGCTGGAGGAATCAGGCTCCCTGACTTCAGACTATACTACAAAGCTACAGTAATCAAGATAGTATAGTACTGGCACAAAAACAGAAATATAGATCAATGGAACAGGATAGGAAGCCCAGAGATAAACCCAAACACATATGGTCACCTTATCTTTGATAAAAGAGGCAAGAATATACAATGGAGAAAAGACAGCCTCTTCAATAAGCGGTGCTGGGAAAACTGGACAGCTACATGTAAAAGAATGAATTTAGAACACTCCCTAACACCATACACAAAAATAAACTCAAAATGGATTAAAGACCTAAATGTAAGGCCAGACACTATAAAACTTTTAGAGGAAAACATAGGCAGAACACTCTGACAAAAATCACAGCAAGATCCTTTTTGACCCACCTCCTAGAGAAATGGAGATAAAAACAAAAATAAACAAATGGGATGTAATGAAACTAAAAAGCTTTTGCACAGCAAAGGAAACCATAAATAAGATGAAAAAACAACCCTCAAAATGGGAGAAAATATTTGCAAACGAAGCAACTGACAAAGGATGAATCTCCAAAATATACAAGCAGCTCATGCAGCTCAATATTAAAAAAAACAAACAACCCAAACCAAAAATGGGCAGAAGACCTAAACAGACATTCCTCCAAAGAAGATATACAGGTTGCCAACAAACATATGAAAGGGTGCTCAACATCACTAATCATTAGAGAAATGCAAATCAAAACTACAATGAGGTATCACCTCACACTGGTCAGAATGACCATCTTCAAAAAATCTACAAAAAATAAATGCTGGAGAGGGTGTGGAGAAAAGGGAACCCTCTTGCACTGTTGTTGGGAATGTAAATTGATACAGCCACTATGGAGAGTAGTATGGAGGTTCCTTAAAAAACTAAAAATAGAACTACCATATGACCCAGCAATCTCACTACTGGGCATATACCCTGAGAAAACCATAATTCAAAACAAGTCATGTACCACAATTTTCACTGCAGCACTATTTACAATAGCCAGGACATGGAAGCAACCTACATGTCCATTGACAGATGAATGGATAAAGAAGATGTGGATATAGCTGACTCACTTTGTTATACAGCAGAAACTAACACAGCATTGTAAAGCAACTATACTCCAATAAAGATGTTAAAAAAAAAAAAAAGTAAAGAATATCTAGAATAATGTAGCTTCTAATTATTCCTCTGACCCACCCACACAAGGGAAATGGCGGAATGAAAGTAAGTAGCAAACATCTTGAATATTACTATGATCATTAAATTTAGAGCGAAGCTCATGGAGGAAGCAACAGGCAATGTGAAAGAAAAATGTGATGGGGTGGAAAGCAGACTTGAGGAGAGAGGGACAGTGACCATGCAAATGTGGAATCTCTATCTCTCAGTCCAGTTTTCAAAGAAGTTGGGACCCACCACCAATGTTCAAAATGTTTATTTAAATTGTGTAGAAAATCTAAAAAAAGACAGAAGAATCACAATATTAGAGTTACCACTTCCCCGGGAAAATGATGGATTTAGCAGACACGAAAACAAAAGATGTATAAAGGAGCAGAATTCCAGGGGAAAAGTCACCAAGTAAGTCCATTTGAAGTCTCCCCTATAACACTGTCTTGCCCATGGAACCTATTAACACCATATCCATGCATTATTCATCACTTGGTTCTCCCTGCTGATTCTAGGAAGAGCAGAATGGAACTGCTAAGCGCATAAACTGACCTGGCTCTTTGGTCTCAGCAACTCTTGGACATGCATGCTGCATTGGAGCAATGGTCTGATGCTCCGAGTTAGTACCTTAGAAGGGAAGATACAATCCACAAACTACGTGGAATAAATCCTGGTACAGGACAGATAACAGCAGGAACAGCAGCAACCAGGACCTCCCACAATGCTAAACCCTCTTTCCCACACTAGCCCTCAGGCTACAGAAAATACAATAGAGGGAAAGATTTAAATCTCAAACTGTAGCTCTGAAATAAAGTGTCGGAAGAAACAATTCACATGTCCAATATCAAAACAGGATAGGAGTTTGGCAGTGTCAGATCTTTCTATAAGATTATTTATAAATAGTCTACTCTCTTCCTAGATGTACTGCACTTAAAATGTTACTAGTAATTATCAGAAATATATTAGTCAAAACTGCTGGTTTTAAAAAATTCTTACACTGAAAATCCTTATATTTATCTTCAATTCATTATATCCATCTGCCCTCACACCCACCCCACAAGCGTGACTTCACCTCTTTGTATTTTAATTTTTTACGTTGTTCTTTGACATGCCCTTAATATCTCTTATGAAATAGCTTATCTTTAATTCAGTGGAAGTCAACTGCCAAGATAGCAAATACTATCACAAAAATATTTGAAGTTATAAATCATGCTTTTTTATTTTATATAATCACATGGAATTTATAACTGATTCATGTAAACCCTATTAGCACTTGCAGATTTTGATAACATTATTCTTAAGAATCAAATTATTATCTAATTGCCATTATATGGTAAAAATGATCTGAATCATTTGGTTAAAAATTGGAAAGATAATATACAACTATATATAAAATTTATAATATGGTTATGATTATATATAATATTCATAAAAAATAAAGCTGGTTAAAAGGGATAGAGAATGCAGCTGGGGTGGATTTAGAATCACTGGGGTGGGGCAATGGCAGAGGAGTCAGAGGTACAAGGTGACAGACCAAGGTGAGGAAGAGAAAAGCAGTTCCCAACTTCAGAGCTGGCCAGGCACTCTCAGTTAGGTCATGGTGCTTTCTTGTTGAACATAAACAATTCCACAGGACACTAACGTCAGTCAAAGCCACTCTGACCATGATAGATCAAGACAAAAAGACCATTTGGGAATCATTTCTAAACATACAAAACATGAACATGGTTCAAACCACAAAAATATCCAAACATCTCCCTGCCCTGGATAATATGTATGACAGTAGCTCCTTACCAATTATACCTTTAACCTTGTTTAATTCTTCCTGCCTTATAGATAAGATTGATTTAGATAATCAGTGATAGAATGTCCACACTGCCTGACAGCATCCAAATGCATAGTAAAGTCCTGCTTCCTAAACGCTTCCTAAAATTACCTAACATGAGACCAACTCCTAAGAATTAGCCTCTTGTAACAGACTTACTCAGATACTAGATGGCTCCCCATGATGTGCATTGTACTTCCTTAAAAGGAACACTAAACCCAACTTGTTCAACTATAGGTTTATTATTCCTGGTGTTTTATGGCTGAAGGGCATTGACAGTGGGAAGCAAGTGGCAGTGAAAAAGGTAATAGAACCAGTGGATTGAAGGGTCTTAAAGAAAAGAGCTAGAATGAGAGGATGTGAAAATCAGAAAGTGGGGTACTTGAAACTGAGTCTATGAAGGGGATACAGTTATTCATAATGTCAAGGTCTAGATAATGGCCATGGGAATAGAGAGAGTGAATGTAGAAGGGAGGATACTGAGATGGATCTGGGAACTATGAGAGCAGAACATTACAAAGATCATACACAAGGACACTGCAACCATTAAGGCTTAGACAAGAGTACTGTTAGAGTGACAGGAGCCAAAAATTAAAATATTTAATTCATGAGTCTGTAGATAAGCATAACATAGAAGTATATTATAGACTGGGAGCAGAATCTTCAAAGATAAGGAATTTTAGGAAAGAGAGAAAGAAAATTAGTTTGAAATTAGCAAGAAAGAGTAGGGAAGACATCAGCTCCACCTACAAGCCACGTGCGGTGTGGAGAGACAAGAGCTATTGGTTGAAAGGGCCACAGGGAAAAAGAATCCTTCTGAGGAATTCACAGCTCAATATAGACTGAGAAGGTGAAGAGGACATTTAGGGAAGAGGAGGGTATAGAGGATTTTCAAATGATGGACCAGAAGCTCAGAAGTCACTATGAAAGAATCAAAGATTAGAAGACATATGAACCCTCTTACACTGTTGGTGAGAATGTAAATTGGTGAAGCCACTATGGAGAACAGTATGGAGTTTCCTCAAAAAACTAAAAACAGAATTACCATATGATCCAGCAATCCCACTCCTGGGCATATATCCAGACAAAACTATAAGTCAAAAAGAACAAACACCACTATGTTTTTAGCAGCACTATTTACAGTAGCCAAGACATGGAAACAACCTAAATGTCTACTGACAGATGAATGAATAAAGTGATGTGGTACATATATACAATGGAATATTACTCAGCCATCAAAAAGAATGAAATAATGCCACTTGCAGCAACATGGATGGACCTAGAGATTATCATACTAAGCAAAGTAAGTCAGAAAGAGAAAGACAAATACCATATGATATCACTTATATGTGGAATCTAAAATACAATACAAATCAACATATCTATGAAACAAAACCAGACTCACAGATATAGAGAACAGACTTGTGGTTGCCAAGGGGAAAGGGGGCCGGCGGAGGGATGGAATGGGAGTTTTGGATTAGCAGAGGCTAACTGTTATGTATGGGATGGATAAACAACAAGGTCCTACTGTATAGCACATAGAATTAATTCAATAACCTGTGACAAACCATAATGGAAAAGAATATATATATGTATAACTGAGTCACTTTGCTGTACAGAATAAATTAATACAACATTGTAAATCAACTATACTTCAATAAAATTTTTAAAAAAGAACACATATGAAATCATACGGGGATGTGAATCTCTATGATGAGTACTAGACTATAGGTGTGGAAGAGAAAGGCTTAAGATTTTCAAATATTGTCACCAAACATTGGATAACTTTCAGGTATGGAAGAATAACATGCTACATGTTAACATTATGTAGTTACTTGGACTATTTTAAATGTGAGAATCCCATTTTGTAGAAAAGGGTCATTAGAAACTAGGAGAGAGGCATGGAAAAATACTTCTTAAGAGCCTCCAGAAAGAACCAATCCTGACTCCTGGATTTTTGGACCTCTTGCTGGACAGAATAAATTTCTGTTGCTTTAAGTCACCAAGTGTGTGGTAATTTGCTATGCTAGCCCATAAACACATAAAGAATGTCTATAGTTTTTAGAAATAGTCTAAATGGAATAGTCCATTTTCTTAATGGCAAACCATCTGGTTTTAAAACAGTTCATCTTTATCATAAGTGCAGTCATCTTTTCAGAACCCAAATGTGAAGCATTTGTTATTTCAATATTTCAGAGTTTCAGGTCTGCATCATATTTTCAAGTACATTATGGTTGATCTGAGACTTCGAGATATGAAAAACCTGGGTTTTATTCCACACTATTATATACGCACCATGAAGCAGTAAACAATATATTTAATATGAGTTTCAGCTTATTCATCTTAAAGTGGGAAAAACACACTACCTCTAGAACTGTGTTGAATACATGTAAAATGCAGTGGCAAACTACATTTTCTCCTCCTAAAATCTCTTCCACATCAATAGATGGCATCTCTATTATCCCAGTTCCAAAGGCCCAAAATGTTAGATTTATTCTTCTCCTTCTCATACCCCACAGCTAATTCATTTGACAAAACCTATCCACTCTATTCTCAAAATATGTCCATAATTTACTCTTTGCTCTATTGTGACCATCTTTCACCAAGTCACCATCATCTTTTGCTCAGTTTATTTCAATAGATAATTGCGCTGATTTGTTTATAGAATGTTAAAATGCTCCCTTAGAGATTTCCTGTATTAATCTCTGGAATATTTGAATATGATGAGCCATTGCTCTTGCGATTGTGTTATGTGATATGATACAGGTGACTTTAAGATAGCGGGATTATTTGTCTGGGCCTGATCTAATCACATGAGACCTTCAGAGCAAAAACTTTTCGCTGGCTGAGGCAGAAAAGAATTCAGAAAGATTGGAAGTGTGAGAAAGACTCAGCATGCCTTTGCTGGTTTTAATCTTGGAGTAGGTCACATGAGAAGGAATGGATGTTGTTAAGAAGGTGAGAGAGGTCCTTGGCTGACAGCCGGCAAGGAAATATGTATCTCAATCCTACAATCAGAAAGGAAATAAACTCTGCCAATAACAGACACACATACCCTTGGAAGAGATTCAGGTAAGAATGTAGCCCTGGTCAACACCTTGATTTTGGCCTTATCAGACCCTAAGCAAAGATCCCAGTTAAGCCGTCTCGCACTTCTGACCTACAGAGCTTTAAGTGAAAAAATTTGTATTGTTTTAAGTCACCGTATTTATGGTGATACATTAGGCAGCAATAGAGAATTATTACAAACCCAATGTCATTAAAATTCCAAACTTAAAGCTGCTCTACTCCTTTGGCAAGTGTCCCCTGGGGGCCTACGAGGGGAAAGGAAGAAATGAGGTGTGTTGCCCGTGTCTTCTCCACCTTGCTGCCTTATACTATTTCTCCTTATGTCTTGCTAGTCATGGTGTCTGACCCCACAAGCATAGGAGTAGTGAGAAAAAAAAAAGTAAGAAAGGTCCCATTTGACTGATACTGCCTTGATCTGGTGGTGGTGGATCTCTCTGAGTTTAGGATTGTTTAAAATTGACTACTCATTGGGCATCTTTGATAGTCAGAGCTAACTTCTCTTTTTGGTGGCATAACTGTGGTTTCTTTGGAGACTTCTAATGGCCTTCTTCACTGCCCAGATCCCTGATGTATTTAGTCCATTCTCCGATGAACCACTCCCATCCCGCCCAGTCATATCGCATGATCTTTTTAATGTGCTTTACTTCTGGGTTACCCTGTTTTGAGAGGCTGCCCACTGGGGCAGGGTCTTTTCCAAATGGCTTCAGCTTGGGTAACTTGTGGGATATTCATGTGACACAAAGCAAAGTCACACCTCCTGGTCAAGCGAAATGGTGGAAGTATATCCGCCTCCACTGCTGTCCTCTCTCCCCCTCAGCCAGCGCAGAGAGGTACACCCAGACTTTTGCTTGGAGACATTTTCAAGTATGAGTCAGTTACCAGTCCCTCCAGCCTCCACTTGGAAAACATCAAGCTCTCAAGTGGTCTTACTGAAGGAGAGGTGAGGGAGATGAGGACCTCTTTCCCATGAGAGATGGGATGGATTTCCCAGCATGCAGACACCTATCTTCAAAGAAATACTGGCATTCCTTCTGAACTCTCAAGTGAAAATTTGGCTTAGGGTGACTCAATAGGTTTTTGACCACCTTCTTTGAGTGTCCAGCAGTGGTTGCAAACCTCACTTTGGAATGAGGGAGCCCTTGCCATCTGTTGCTTTGTCCTTTGTGTTTGGGAGCTGAGAGAGAAAGAATCTCATTATAATACAGTGTTAATATTAATTTTGTGTGTTTCAGTCTTTTCTACAGTTAGACTCTATCATCTAAGAGGCAAAGATTATGTTTTGAAAAATAAAAATAGGCACTATTCATTAATCATCTTCTATATGTCAGGCTGTATGTTAAGATGGAGTCTCTCTGACAATACCGTGCGATAGATAACATTGTTCTTATTGGATGGATAAAAAAAACAGACTCAGCAAAATTAAGTAAATGCACAAGGTCACCCAGATTTTTTAAATTACAGTCTGAATTGATATTTATATCTTCCTTAACTCTACAACATATTTGCTTTGTGTTAGGCTAATGATCTTATAAAAAGAACACTTGGGATTAAAGGATCCATCTTCCAAATGTTTCAAATATTTGTAGTTGCAGCCTTCTATGCTGTTGTAATGTCCTGCTAGTTTATTTCCATGGTACATCCACATTCATCCCACACACCTTTAATCACTGCAGTGTGAATACTGCAGTACGTGGAACAAGAGGTTTGCATGTCCTTCTACAGCAAAGCAAGAGTGCTCCCATTTGCCTTACCCCCCCAGGTCCTTCTCCTCTTTTTTTCCCACTGTCCCTGCTAGTTTCCTGTTCTAGTTTTTTCAGATGTTAAAGACACCCATAAAAAGTTTGATAGAAATGTCTCTAATAGAATGTCTATTGAAAGGGAATGATTACCTCTAGAACTACTTTCTAACCAGTCCCAACATGTTCTTTTAAGAACACTGCTGTATAGAAAATAAATAAAATAAAATTCAAAAAAAAAAAAAAAAGACCACTGCCTCTTCCCTCCCCACCCCTCTTTTCCTCTTAGCAAACTCAAGGGATATCACTGAATGTCTTACTTCAAAATAAGGGGTCCAAGTGCACAAATACTATTAATAAATCAACAAAAACAAATTAAAAAAAGAAAAATATTGCCATTCCTACTCTGACCACTGCCACCAGATAGTTTTGTCAGGGACTACAGAATCTTCTTGAGGAGTGAGAACTGTTTTAAAACATGATCCTATCTTGTATGAAGGCATTCAGCTTTCTTTAGGTCCTTCTCAGTTTGAAATCAACTCTGTGTAAATGTTAAAGCCTTTAGCTGAGATCTCAGACAGTCACAGTTTTAATCCTAGTTAGTCCACTGTTAGCCACGTGATTCGGGACAAATTGTTTAACCTCTCAGTCTTTTTTCTCTATAATAATAGAGGATTTAAATAAAAACCACCTAAATCTTTTATTATTACAAAGAGACTTAAGGGGATAATGTAAGATAATAGGACAAAATATACAAAGCACTCAACACTGTGGTTAATACCAAGCATTTAAAAGAATTGTAATGGTCACCATCATCATCATCATCATCTTAAAGAAGTAGGATGTAGAGGAAAGAGCATAGGCTTTGGAATCACAGAGGAAACAGTTGGAATCGTGGCTCTGACAAACTGTGCCTTTGGACAAGTTCCCTAATACAATCTTTGGCGTCTACAACGTAAAATGGTTTTGATGACGATATTTACCTTACAAGATTGTTGTAAGGATTAAAGGTAATCTATTTTAGATGCCCAGCATGGACACTTTGAAAAGGCTAACCTATTACTTTCTCCTAGTTCTGTGAAAGCCTGTACAATAGTGGAGCACAAAGATGCACAGATGTGCCACCCAGAAGCTCAATCAGGGCTTCCTGATGGGTGGTTGCAAGCAATCCATGATACTTAGGACCCTGACAACGTATCGTCAGTTGTTGCCTGCATGTTCGGGCTACGTTGCTTCAACACTACCTGTAAGAAAACAGACAAACAAGATTTTACAGGGGCTTCCCTGGCGGCGCAGTGGTTGAGAATCTGCCTGCTAATGCAGGAAACACGAGTTCGAGTCCTGGTCTGGGAAGATCCCACATGCCGCGGAGCAACTAGGCCCGTGAGCCACAGCTACTGAGCCTGCGCGTCTGGAGCCTGTGCTCTGCAACAAGAGAGGCCGCGATAGTGAGAGGCCCGCGCACCGTGATGAAGAGTGGCCCCCACTCGCCGCAACTAGAGAAAGCCCTCACACAGAAACGAAGACCCAACACAGCCTAAATAAATAAATAAATAAAAGATTTTACAGCGTAATTTGTCTTTGATAACGCTATCCTATGTGACTAAATTGTTGTTACGTGCAAACTTGAGGGCTATTCAACAATCCTCAATATTTTTTCTTTTTTATTAGAAATGGCTAGCCACTATCACAATTCTTTACAGAATCCAAAGCTATGTACCCAGGCAATTAAATAAAAAATATTTACAAACTAGACCTATTAATTCACTGTTTTTATTAACTTTTAAACATGGTTTATTCACTCTTTCTGTTTTAAATTTTTAAATAAAGCCACAAAATATCCTAGAGAAAGTCTGTGGTCCAGTTCCTTAGAGAAAAAAGTGAGCTATGTTTCTGGATTAATCTGAAGTTTGCAATTTTTGTAATGCTAGAAAATATTACAGGTTGTGTCATGATAAATTCATATAATAAAAAGAATTAATTACAATTCTCATATACTCTTACTTCCCACCTGTACCTTTATCTCCCCTTTTAACTTCCTATATATTTAGTTCTGATATTCACATTTTTGTAAGAAGTCAGATGTAGCTGAAGGATGTTATTAAGAAAAAGAGATAACAATAAAATAATAAATGCTTATCTCGCCTCCATGTTAATCTAAATATGATATTTTATAGTTGTATAATAAGTTCATATAAAATGAAAAAATAACTACCAACACATTTCATTTGTACCACATAAATTGAAATTTCATGATTTGCCTTATAAAAATCTTATGGGAGATATTTTGCCAGATATGTTTTTAAAAATCATTGGTAAAAAATAAACTCACAAAAGATTTGAAAACAATAAGGTGATGTAAGCAACATAAATCAACAAGTTGTGATAAAAATAAAGATGAAGGGAAAAAGTAAAGACTAATTATAAAATAAATTAAAAATTCCAAGACAATTATTAGAAAGGGAAATCTTATATTTTTTAAGACTGAAGTTACAGGCAGGCATTTTCTAAATATTAAACATTTCATAATACTCATGTCAAAAATGTGAAATACTTCATTCAAAAATCATATTTTTATAATAGAGATAATGTCCCACTAATTGACTTTTAGTCATGAAATAGCCTTTCCTCTGAAGTATTATTACTATGTTCTTTTCTGCACGTAAATTATCATGGGGAGATGAAAGAGGCTTATATTCTAAAGGTTATTTTTTTTTTTCTGTGTCCCTCAAGTGAGGGCTTCCCTTAGTGCGCAGGGAAGGAAAATTTTTCCTTTTTATTTTTCTCGGTTCTGTGGCTGATCTGAGGATCAAGTTTGATGTAGGACAGATTAACAGGAGGAAAAAAATGTAATTGCATGCATACTCTCAGGAACCCCACAATGATATGAGACTCAAAATGTGGCCAGGCAATTAAGACTTTTATGCCATCCTGAGCTGAGGAAAAGGATAGGGGTTTGGGGTTCAGGTGGGGGGGTGTGGGGGGAGGTTTCTAACGAGGGAAGGTAAGAGGAGGAAATTACGGTAAAGTTTGCTCAGCCATGCAGATAAGTTTTTCAGGTATAAAACTGATCTCTGGGGATAGCTCTCTCCCTATGCCAAACATGTAAATTTCCTCTATAAATGTATATATCTCCCACAAATAGAGAAATGTATACTTTCTTTTAGGCAGTTAATGGGGAGGTAAAGAGCTTTTCCTGAGTCTGCTTGATCTTGATTGCCTTCAACTCAAAATAACCATCATGCCAAAGTAGCATATTTTGGAGTGGCATATTCTGTACCCCTTTAAGTGCTATTTCCTCAACATTATTAAACCTGAGTTTCCAGTTACCATTTGAAATTACATTCAATTTTGCAAACAGATTCTTACAGACTATTTTCAATAAAGATTCATTTTCTACCTTTCATAATTTAATAAGCAACAGTGAATTTGCCAAGAATTTCCTTTACACTTGGAAAGAAATCAACTTTGAAAAAAGTTTAGCAGCTGGCACTAATGAAATAAAATTGAATTAACTCAGTGAGATTGAATATATATTCAATAAAAATAGAGCTACACAATAGCACCAGTGGTCTCCTTACAGAAGTAATGTAATTTTGAAAATATGTTTCCCTTTTTTTTTTAATCCTCAAACACCAAATTCCACTGAAAAAGTAGCATTCTCACTTTCTCAGAGAAAATAGACCTTGGACTACAGAGTATACTCCTAGTTTCAGGAATGCTCTAAGCTATGTATTGGTTTATACTTTCATCTCATGTCATTTTACTGAAATGCCCTTCCAAATATTTGGCATGAAGTACCTGTCAGGCAGTAGGTACTAATAGCTTACATTATTGTCATTATGCCAGTGAACAACCAGGTATTTGTTTGATTATGGTTCAAGATGTCTTCTTATACCAAAGAGTCCGTAGTTGTAGGACTCTGGAAAGTCAGTTCCATTTTTTCTCAAGACCATCAGATGTACACTGAAAATTTTTAAAGATTGAAATTTTTAAGAAATAAGACTTCTGTTTGTTCACTTTCATTCAGCACTTACATTCAAAGCACTATATCTAAAGTAAACAGATATGTCCAGGGTCCTTGAAGAGATGGAGCTAATTTCACTTTAATAAGAAATCATCCAATCAGAATCCTGGGAAGAGCCATCATCTCCAAAAGGTGGAAAAAAATGAACACCTTAGAGCTATAGGAATTTTACTTTTAAGCCAAATTTCTCTGTTTTTTTTTTTTCATTTTGGATGAATTCTTGAATAATTCTGGAATTTGGGCAAGTTCAGCAAGGAAACTCTTCTCTTCCCTATGCAGCAACCACTGGGTGACTCAACTGGGGGTTGGAGGATCCACTTACAAGTTGACTCACTCACATGGCTGATCAAGTAGGTGCTGTTGTCAGGGAGGTGCTCAGATGGGGCCAGAGGCCTCAGTTCCTATCCAGGGGCCTCTCCCTGAGCTGCTCGGCTTTCTTAGTGGCAAGATGGTTGCATTCCCAGAGAAAGTGTCCCAAAAGAACCAGGCAGAAGCAGTATCACATTTCATGACCCAGCCTCAGGAGTCACAAAGTGTCACTTTCACCACAGTATGCAGCCCATCCCAATGCAAGGACAAAGAACATGGAGCCCCAAGTTCAACTGAAGAAGTATCAAGCTCGCACTGTAATAAGAACATGTGGTCAGGGAGATGTTTTGATAGCCATTTTTGGAAAATACAACCTCAGAGTTTGTCTTCTGACCACAAAAATTCAGTTCCCTCCTACTTGCAAAATATATTCTCCTCTTCCCCAAGACCCATCGCATTACAGAATCAGCTTGAAGTCTAGAATCTTTTCTCTCCATCAAGCCCAGGTGTGGATGATGATTTTGGGTAAGGTTTCTCAAATACAACTTCTTAATTCCTTTTCTTTTGATCTAAAGAACTGAGAACTGAAATAATAAATGATTTACCCACCACGCACATACAGTGGTGAGATAGGCAACAGGGATAGGATAACTGCTACCGACACTCTCATTCAGAAAGGGGGGAAATTTGAAGGACACAGCAGCTATTAGTCTATAAAAATTCTGAAATACAAAGAGGCATGGGTTGTCAATTCCTTGATTAGGGCTAACATTTACCGCCTGGAACTTCTTTTCTGTAGCCCTTATCTCCACCCTTTGGCCTACTGATTTTGTTCTCTGAGTCTCCCATCCTTTTCCACAAAAAACAATCTGTGTTTACACTAGTTTTCTGGGTCTGTTTCCTGCCCACAGTCGTTTGGGAGTCCAAGGCATCTTTTGATCATGTACTTTTTCTGATATTTCCAGTCTAAGCTGGTACAATTTCTTCAAGAACTTTGAGGCTTCTTGCCCATCAATTTATAATCCACTTTATTAGACAGACACCATACCCATACTTCAAGGTAAGTCCTTCTCTATAGTCTGCTCCATGTGAAATTTCTGTGGGACAATGGCCTTAAGACTCCTAGAACACCTATTGTTTAATAGCATTTGTGAGATATACTCTTAAATCTTCCCGAGGGACTCTTTGAAAGGGCTTATGATGCAACATTCTGGATGTTTTCTTCTGAGGTCTTCCAGGATCTGATATGTCTACTCTGAATGAGATTTTTACCTGGAAGCCATTTCTTAATTTCAGAACAATTTGCCATCTGGAGCATCTGGAAATGAAAAACAGTTTTCTGATTTAATTTCAACATCATTAAGTCCCAGTTCATTTTATTTCCTTGAAACTTTCCTTAAAATTTAACAGGTTTTTTTTTAAGCTCATCTCTCTCCTCTCGCATTTTCCTCTGTACAACTATAAGCAACAAGTCAGCACTCCAATATTCTGTCTCAGATTTTTCTTACCTACATCACTGAAGTCACTAAGTACATTTTCCAGTCTCCCCTACTGCAGGTGACCGTGTTGCCAAACTTTCCACCACTACATAACAAGGGTCCTTTTTCTTTCAGACTCCAATAACATTTTCCATACATTCCTTTAAGCTCTCACTGCAAACACTGCACGGAAGTCTCGTTAGGCTTTTATTAATAATTTATTAGAAATTCTGTTGGGCATCACTTACCACAGTTACAAAGCCAATGCCATTTCCTTAAGTTGTCATGGCAGTATGCCACTGCCAGTACCAAAATCTGTTTCATTTATTTATTTCTGTGAAACTAACTGCACCCAAATCTTAGCAGCTTAAAGCAACAATAATCCTTTGTTTTGCTTACAAACAGGCAATTGGGCAAAGCTTGGTGGGAATAGCAAGTAGGTGCTAGCAGACAGCTGGGAACTTAGTCAGGGCTATAAGACTTGGACCGATGTTCCTTTCTATGCAGATTTCTCCCCAGACTGCTTGGGCTTCCTCACGGGCCTGGTGACTGAGTTTAAAGAATGAATGTATCAAATCAGGAAGAAAAATGATTGCATTTTATGATCCAGTTTGAAAAAATCACACCGCATCACTTCCATTGTCTTCACTAGCTCACCATTGTTCAAGGGTAGGAAACATAATTCCAACCTCTTGAAAGGAGATGTGTCAAATTCACTTAAAAAAAAAAAGGCACGTGCAATGGGAGATATTGTTGCAGCCACATTTGGAAAATATGTCTGCACATTGCATAAAATTGTTTTATCTACCACAAATCATATATTAGAATGATCAGTATGTTATAGATATAATTATACAATAATAATTGTTGATGCCCTTCTGAGTAGAAAATAGTATTTTTCTGCAAATCTATTTATTTTGGCCAAGTTATGAGCCTACTTTTTCTGTGGGTTTTCCCCTTTCCACTAAAGAATATCAACTTTAATTTATGTCAAGAGGTTAGGTAGAAGAAACTTTAGTTTCCCCTTATAAAAAATATTTTTACTTGATTTTTTAAAAACTTGTCTAAGAAGACCTAAAAGTGTTATCACAAATTTCTACTCTACAAGATGTTAAATTAGGAGAATGGTATTTGATACATGGTATCTGCAAGGGTTCCTTCTCTCTACTTAAAACTGCAAATGATTTTTATCAACCTTCCTTTAAAAAAAAATAGGTATTTAAGTTTAGCATATTTCTTGGAATTTATCTCATTCTTTCTTTTTTATAAATTTTAAAACCCATAATTCAAACCTAATAAATTCCTGTTAAATAGCTGGGTTAAGCCAAAATTAGACTTAATTTCTTTAAATTGATTTTTCTAAGCATGGTACATTTAATTTAAAGAAAAAATTTAAACTGATTTTAATTAAAGATATTCCAACATGAAAATTTTAATGGCAATGTAGAATAGTAAAGCTACAAACCCCATAAGCCAAATACATATATATATATATAAAATGTGTGTTTATATATAGTATGTGTGTATGCATGTGTATATATATATAGGTAAACATTACATATATGTTTATATAAGTATATATTATATATTAGTTCTATACATATATGTGTAAATATTAATATATATATAGCACACACACACACATACCCTGTGATACAATTCTATGGAAGAGTGAAAGACATTTTCTTTCTGAGAGGAAAAAATAAGGCACTGATACAGGCTTAGCAGTTACAAAAATATTGTTCATGTGTGTTGGCTTCTTAATTTCTTTTATAAGCCTATGTATAAAAAGTGTTTTCTTGAACTAAAAATAAAGAATGGAATTTTCTTCAAAATACAAGCTAGGTGAGAAACTAGCTTGTATTTTGCAGCACCAGCACTCAATTCAGGATTGAATTTGACAGAAGCACAGAGATATTTTCAACTGAAAGCGTTTGATTCTTGAGGCTTGTTAAGCATGGAAGACCTCGCTGGTACATGGAAGAAGTTGAAAACTACAGCAAAATGTACACTAAGTAGTGAATGACAGGATACTTGTCTTTTATATAATTCTGAGTTTTTCTATGGGAAGAATAGAATACATCTCATCTTGAGTACATGATCAGATTGTAGCTCATAAATTCTACTCTTTTCTCCCCAAAGCCAAATTCTCAAGTTTAACAGAAAATTCAGAGAAAAGATCACTTACCCAATCTCATACCTGTGTGGAAAAGAAAAAACAAAATACTATTTAATTTTGATCTGTAGTTCTTCAAGGAGACTTTTGATGTCTTCTTAATAGTCTCCCTTATTCTCAACACCAACCAGCAGTAAAGATATTTCAAGATTTTCTTCTGCAACATGATTTTTCCAAAGATTCTGCTTTCTTTTAAAGCCAAGAGTCTTCTCACTTGAACTGAGCAGACATGGAGAATTTCAAGAAGGCAGCTCACATTTTCTCCAGTCTTGCAACTGGTTCATGGGAGGAAACTTTCTGACAAGTAGGCTATTCTCTGCATCCATTCTTCACCTTCAAAGCATGAAGCAATAGCTGCGTTTCTCCTTTCTTGAAAGCACCCCTACAATTCACCTGTTGGCTCAGATTCCCTGTTGAGAACTCATCCTCTGCTAAGCCACCAGGTTTCTGGACAAAACAGAAAATTTATGTGGTCTTCGTCCAAAGTTTTCCCACAGATTTTAAACATTTTTGAGTGAATGTAGTGGTCTTTTTAAACTAATGGTGATCATTTTTGTAGCAGTAACTAGAATGTTTTTCCTTTCATCTTCAAGAATTTTTGAGACCAGCTTATATCTGTGAAGAAAGCAGTTCATTGTGACAATGTCAGAAATGTTTTTGTTACAAGAGAAGCAAACTTTTCATAGAGCCAACAACTGATGAGACACCACTAGTACAGGTGCCAACACAGTTCCTCCAAAACAAGCTTTTTTTGTTTCCAGATAGGAAGACAAAACATCAAGCCTTTTCTTTTCCAGGCAGCTTTTTGCAGAAGGTAAACATTTCTTGAATTTCACCATCACTTACAAATCATACAAATACTATGACATAGCATTTACTAGAGAAAACTGATGACTCATCAACCTGGATAGAAAAGCTCTCTTTGACATGTCATCAATATATCAGCTTCTGGAGCTGTTTGAGAGTGGAATTGTATAAGTTCTTGTACAAAAATTGCTTGAGTATTTTACACACTCTAATGCAATATGCTGGGTTATTAGGTCCTTGCCATTTGTGTGCCTTTTTCTTTTCTGGACAGTAAGTTCTGCTACTAAATAATTAGCTTCTTAAGTCTTTTCCATGATTGTGAGTATTTAAACAGAAGTTCAACTCTATTTTGAGGTTCCAATAACTATTTAACATAATCAGCATCATTGCTTGTCAAATGACTGTGATTTTTAGTAAGTGACTTTCCAGTTTTGCTGGAGCCTTTGGTGTATTTGTAAGTTGTCTTCCACTGGTGATGTGCAATGGAATAGGCCAATTTGGACTATCAGTCCCATTGGTAAGTACCCTTCAGTGTGAAGACAGACTTTTTTTGTGTCCCTTGTTATACGGCTACCTGAAATAACTCAAAACATTGTAATTTTTCATCAGTAACATTACCTGAATTGTCAGTAGTCCCAGGTATAGAAGTCTCCTCTTTCATCTCACCCTTTTCTTTCAAAAGTTGTCACATTGGATCATCAGACAGGTCTGTAAAGCAATAAAATTAATAAACAGAGGGCATAATAAATAGCTAAATGAGAAAATTGAAAAATACATAGATAGTCATAGTATAATTTATTTCTCACCTACATAATCCATACTTTGCAATGTTTACAATAGCAAAGCATACAGGGGGAAGGTGAGCCATGGTCAGTGAAAATGTCTTCTTTAGAATGGACACTTCCCTCTGATTTTCTATTATCCTAGTAAAGTCTGTTACTCCTTTAAGTTGCCAGCCTACCCAAGGAAGTAAATTAGGCTGATGTCATCAGCTTCTGTCCTGTCCTTTTTAGCAATTGTCAATGGCGTCTCCTATCACAGCAAAAAATGAGAACTTAACCAAAGGAACTCCATCTTACCGCTCACTGCCAAAAAGGACTGAAGGACCTCTAACAAAATTGCTAACGAGACAGCTGGATCACTGTTCATGACCACATGGAGGTGTGAAGACTGTGTAGAAAGTGAAGTTCAAACACATAAGGTTTTGTTTGTTTTTGTTTTGCTTTTTTAGTCATGTTCTCTCACTGAACTCCTAGCACTAAATCATGGAACCCCAGAATTCCACAGAATCCTGGTTGAGAAACATGTTCTAGAGCAAATTTAAATCCTGTTGTGAAGAGGCATTGACATGCTTTCTGGGTGTCTTGCTTATATTTGCGTATCTATCTGCTCTAGATCTCTATATAAGTATATGCATACTTGTTAAATAATTATTTGGTGAGTGAGAATGAAATGGAAGATGCAGAGAAATAACAAAAGACAATCTTTGCTCTTAATAAGACTAAAATCTAACTGAAGAAAAGATGAACATAGTCAGAAATATTAAAGAGCTAAATGTAGCAGTGAGAGAATGCCCTATGAAAGAAATACTTAGGAAGAACATTGCAGAAATTAAAACAAGGAAACAAGCAAGCAAACAAACAATATCAGACTTTACAAATATCCTAACACCAACAATTTGACAATGTTGAACTTTATCAGAGTCTTGTGCTCCTGGAAAATAGTGAAATATAAGAAATCTTCCCACCCTTTTGTGTTCTAGGAAATGGCTTACTCTAAGCAACCACCTTTGCCCATGTGATTTAGATAAGACAAGGCAGACAAGGACCCTCCAAATTCCTATTTTTAGTCACATAAATGATTAGCTGAACTATTGATTCTTATTGATCAATCTGGACAGAATGTCTACTTATGGGCAAACTTTAGTCAGGTTTCTCCCCTTCTCACAAGCCTTGGTCCTTGAATTATTTTTGAACTTAAGCAAGCTCTGGGATGCAAAACCACCCTTTTAATGGCCTTTCCTGAGAATCCACTGATCTCAGGAAAAGACCTTCCCTAATCATCTTTCTCTTGACTTCCCCTGCTCATCTCACTTCCCCACAACCAATTCTTTCTAGCCTTGTTTGTTCCTCCTTCTCAAACAAAAGCCCTTTTGTAACTGAGCAGGACCCTATGGGCCTTCCCGGGACAGACCCTCCCCAATATCCTCGGCTGTAGCTCCTCTCTGAAGTGCCTACATAATAATATCTGACGCACATTTCCTGAGTTGTTTTACAGATGCTAAAACCATCACCAAATGGAAGAAATTAATTACTTGATGATCATGAGTACATAGCCCCCAGACCTACTGGTGCCTAAGGATTGATAATGTTAACCCCAGTGACACCACCCTGTTACCTCACCATCAACCAATCAGAGAATTAAGCATGAGCTGATCACACACCCTGTGACCCCCACTCCCTCACCTTCCCTTTAAAAATTCCTTGCTGAAACACTTCTGGGTGTTCGGATTTTTTCAGCACTAGGTGTCCTAGACTACTTGCTTGGTGCCCCGCAGTGAATACTGCACTTTCCTTCACCACGGCCTGCTGTCAGTAGAATTGGCTTTACTGTGCAGGCAAGTGGACCCAAGTTTGGATGGGTAATACTTTCTGTCTGATCTTTGAGACACTCGTACATCTTCTGGTTGCAACTTCCTATGGCAATGTCCTCTCCCTCATTGCAATAGCCCTCTTCCTTCTATTGCAAAAGTTTTTAAAATTTTTTTCAAAAAAAATCTATTCAAGTCTAAGTCCAGATTTTTTTCATTAATGGACAAATTCTACTAATTTAGCATACAAAAGGAATAATTGAAATCTAGAAAGATTTATGTGCAAAATATTCCTACTCAATATTTTATGTAATAGCAAAACAGTGAAACAACCTCAAATTCTACAAAAAGATTGATCTAAAAAATTATGATAGATCTATGCGATTGGGAAAAAAATGAGAAAGACCTACATGTATTGATAAGGAAAATATCTCATATATTATTAAAGAAAAAGCATAACACACATAGGAATGAATTAGCTGTGTGGATATTCATAAACATATTCTAACATACTGATGCTTTATATTATAGAGGAGGGGAAAAAAATCTTTTTCTTTTACCCATCTTAGGTTCTCCAGCTGAGGCTCTGTAAATTACACCGACAAAATGATCTCAGGTGGCCTCAGCCTGCAGCGGCTTGAAGCAGGTTCTTAGTTCCCCATCCAGAGATTGAAGCCAGGCCATGTCAGTGAGAGCACTGGATCCTCACCACTAGACCACGAGGGCCAGTGGCTAATGGCAAGACCCTGGCTTGTCTGCTTTGTAGAAATGAATTCCAACAGAGACGGAAAGTAGTGAAACAAGTAATGTGTTTATTAGGAGGAAAAAAGTACCTGTGAATAGACACACATGGGTGGGTTCAGAGAGAGAGTCACAATTTGTGGTAGTTCGAATCTCTTATATGGGGTATTTCTGGCGGGTTTCCTCTGGCCAATCATCTTGCTTTGCCTGGCTCTGAGTCCATATTTGGTTTATCTCAGGGTCCCCCCACCCCATGCACGCACATCTCTTAGCCAAGATGGATTCCAGCACAGAGGCCTGGGGGAAGGTTGACACTACCTATTATGGGGTGGTGCCCCCTCCCTTTTTGGCCCCCGAGGAGCCTTTCTGCACATCTATAGGCAGGAGGTCTCCTTGACCTCAAGAAAGAGAAATATGTGGTCTGTTTATCTTTTATCTGGCCAGGGCTCATCTCCTCCTTGCTGCTGCTATTATCTTTATCTTGGAATATCTGTCCACAGGAGAGAGACTTGAGCTGCTCAGCCTGGGGCCCATTTACCTCCTGCCTCAAGAAGACTAATAAACAAGAGAAAAATAAACAGAAGTTTATTAACATGCGCGTAGCTCATGTACATATGGGAGCACCCAATGATGAATAACCAGAATAGGTGGTTAGAAATTGGACTTATATATTGTCTTAGGTTCAACTAAGGAAAAGGGGTTTGGGGACTTCTAGGTAGAAGAGGGAAGTTTTGCGAAGGTGACCAGGTAGAGTGTGGTAAGCAAGGGTTTTTTAGTAAGGTTTGTTATGCAGATTTAAGTCAGTGCCTTCCCCATTGATAAGAGTTGTTCAGAGTCCTCCCCTTCTTGGTACAAGAGGGAGGCACCTTTACAAATGGAAATTTGGTGCCCTGGTTTTAGAGGTTTTCTTGCATCTGCTGTTTCTCAACTGCCTTTAGCTCAAAATAATCCAAAAAGTCATACTTTGGGGTGGCATATTCTGGTGTAAATACTTGTATCTGTGATGACCAGTTCTAAAATAATAGCCAAATAAAGGTGTTATAATAATTGTTGCTTCTGGGAATAGGATTAAGGTTTGGGTACAAGAAAAATTTATTTTAATTCTATAATTTTGTAGTGATAGAATGCTTTAAGTATGCATGTATTATTCTACTTCTTTTTCAATAAAAGAATAGTTAAAAATGAATGCACTATAATAGAACAATTTTTAATAATAAAAATAACAGTTCTATCTGACTCCAAAACCCTTATTATTTTCATTATTCCACAGTGAGAACTGGAAATTGAAAACCTTAATCTTTCTCTCTGATCCCTCAGATCCTCCTGCTATTAAGAACAACTACAAAGATTGGAGAAAACTGCAATCCTAGAGAGTGGAATCCAGTCCCACACTTCTTTTTGGTCCATCTCAGAGTTTTCTGTATACCCAGTAGGTACCCAAGAGTAATTTGGTAATGCAGTGGAAACAACAGTATGTGAAATATATATACAGAATTATAGAATGGTTCCATTTATATGGTTGAAATAATTTTATTTAAATAATTTATTATTATTATTATTTTTGCCCAACAAACAGAGTTATCTTGAAAATCAATTGCTTTGTTGATTGTTGGGCAGGAATAAAGATGCAGACATAGAGAATGGACTTGAGGACATGGGAGGGGGAAGCTGGGGTGAAGTGAGAGAAGCATCGACATATATACACTACCAAAGGTAAAATAGCTAGTGGGAAGCAGCAGCATAGCACAGGGAGATCAGCTCGGTGCTTTGTGACCACCTAGAGGGGTGGGATAGGGAAGGTGGGAAAGAGACTCAAGAAGAAGGGGATATGGAGATATATGTATGCATATAGCTGATCCACTTTGTTATATAACAGAAAGTAACACAGCATTGTGAAGCAATTATACCCAAACAAAGATGTATAAAAAAAAAAAAGAAAAGAAATCACTCATTATTCTATTTGCTTGATAAAAAAATAAAATAAAATAAAATAAATATTTTTCTAATAGCCCCAATTACCTTAGCATTTGCAGTTCTATGGGCAAAATATAGTTTGATTTTTTTTTTTTTTTTGACATTTACAGGCCAGCTAAGCTCCCTGGAGGGACATTGTCTCTTTCCAGAGATTTATGTGGTCTGAATGGTAGGGATGAAAAGCACTTTCTGTTCAATAGTGTAGTTAATACTCAGCCCCAGGATAAGAGAGCAGTGAAGCATTCCCTACGCTGAGGTACAGTGGTTCCGTAGCAATCAGCAACACTGTTACTTTATGTGAGGAAATTTGCATCAAAATGCTTAGTCCACAGGGAGCTCAACATTCACTCACTTCTCACTGCCCAAGGAAAATAGCTATTATGGTCATTTCCCAGTCTTTCAAGGCAGAACAAAAAGAAAAGCAAAGAAAAGAAAAAGAAACACTATTGTAACAAGAATGGCTAGAGGAACAGAGCTGTCTTAATAGGAATATAATTCTGCCTTAAGGTGTACCTTACTTGAAACATATTAATATCTACCGATGATTATGAATTATTATTTTTCTCATAGGTGCCATATTTATGGTAATGTTAAATAAGAGTGAGGAGGGCAAATCTATCTTTTTTTGTTTTGTGTTTCATCAAGTATCTTATTTTGGGTCTTATTTATTTTCATTTATTCAATAAAGAGAATTTGAAAACTTTCAGGATTTGTTCCAAGAAATGAATGAATAAATGAAAAGGAGGGAAGGAGGGATTAGTTAAGATGATTTGGACTTTTCTTGCAAAAACATTTAGGTTAAGGCTGAAAACTGTACTGTTCTATTTATGTTTAGACATCATAGAGGTAACATTTTCTTTGCTGCAATGCAATTTCCTCTTTCAAACGATCAACAAGAATTAAAACAAGAAGACAAAATAACATATTTGGACTAGAAACAGCTCCAATACAGCGTCCTACCCCATGTAATGGGTTATTCATAACAATGAAAACAGAATCAAGTGAAATAAGGTTGCCTGTAGGGGACGCTGCAGTTATTAAGTAACAGGCCTTATTCCCAAGTAGGTGGCATGTCCAGAAGACCCAAACCAGTATGTTGCCTTATGCTGCTGAGTGCAAGGGGGCTAGAGATGAACAAGGAAACTTTCAGACATGTCAATTATAAAAGAATATAACTTTCCTTTTGCAAGATAGAGGAGAAAATGGGGAATTCTGCAAAAAAAGAAAGGAATTCTGCAAGTGATTTAGGACAGCCGAAGAGTCTCCCTGGTTTGTAAACCTGGAGAGACTTCTTGTTAGTTGGGCATCACTTCAGTCAGCCTGGAGGGAGGCATGAAAAAGCAGAGGATGTGTGACAATGGTTTCGGTCATAGACCAGACCCAAGTTCTCTGCTGATTAGTCTCTGCCTCACTCCCTTCTCCTCTGATTTCTTTCAGTCCCATGTTGGACAATTCAAACATCTACTGGAAACAAGAATGAGAGCTAAATCAAGATGGAGGAAGGAAAGAGATGTAAGGATATGTACTATAGAAAGAAACATCACAAAAATCTAAGCCACAAAGAAATTTTAAAATATGACACTATTCAATTATGTTATAGAATTTAGAGAAAAACTATTCTATCAAAAAAAAATCTCAACTAAAAAAGTAGTGGACTCATTTAAGGAATAGTAAAACAACAGATGGGGTGATATAATTTAGTTGTGCCAGGGATAATATAGAAGGAAAAAAGTATACTATTATGGAGTTATAGTTAGAGCAAAAGACATGATCGACACAGCCAAAACAAAATCAGGCAGTAATATCGATGTCCAGATATTCTGAACACCCTCTTACTATAAATCATTTATAACATTATGTATTTAAATTAAAACATCATATATTTTAAAATAATAGCTAAAATATTTCAAATGCATAACTGAGTTTGACAAACAGAAAACTAAATTTTCATACCTGAAAAAAAAAATTAAGCAAGTCAATGACCCCAGGCAGTAAGTGTTTCATAGGCTTTTCAGGAGTTCTAAATCCAAATTCTTCTTTCTACCTGCTTTTTCCCCATAGCCCTTAAAAAAATGCCCAACATCTGCTGTACTAAAATTTTAAACTTACCTAGAAATTCTCTTTAGCTCCTCTTGTCTTTTTCCTCCAAATTTCACAAAATAGTTTTCTATATTTCCACCTCTCTCTCCATCTTCAAAATCCAAGTTCAATCTGATAACTTATTTTACTGGATCACTGAAATTGTCTGTTATCAAGTCTCCTTGTATTTATTGTTACTCCATTGCATTTACCACACTGAATGCTATAAAAAAAATTTTTTTTGAGCATGTGGTCATGTTATTTCTGTTTCTCATTGTCTCGAAGTCTCAAATTCTTAACATGGCTTATACAGCCCCTACTTATCTTTATATCCACAGTTTACACCATTATCCCACTCATTTCTTACCTTTTAGTTCTTCCAAAACTGTGATGCTTCCCAATTCAAACCTTTGGCACATGCTGTTCTCTATGGATTCTCCTCTCCTCCCTCTATACATGATTAATTCCTGATCTTTACTAAGAGGTCAGCTCACTTGTCGTTTTCCTCCAAGTACCCTGCTCTGATAATCCCTGACTAAGACATGGCCTTTTATTCGTTCTTTTGGATTGGTCCCTTTTTCCTTGATCGTGCTTATTACAACTGCTATTAAAAATTAACTCAATATTTATTATTAAAACCCTCTTCCACACCAAAATTAGGTTTAGAAAACTTGAGGTAGTTGTTCCCCATAATATCCCTAGTTTCTCTACATGATGTCTTATAATGAGTAGACCCAGAAGAAATATTTTTGAATAAATGAATAATACCATTTACTTGCTGTATCCCGCCTCTTCCTCATCTTCAGTGTTCAATACAGTTCAAAGTTCTGTTTCTTCCTAACCATCTTCTAAAACTGCTCTCACTTAAGTCACCTGTTATCTACTTGTGTCTGAATATATGAGACTTTGTAACTCTGGTGTAAGTGAACCACTCTGATGTATGTTTTGGTGGTCACACTTCTCTTGAAAACCAAATGTGAAGACATCATATACAAAGGAAAATAGCCAAATGGGAAACAAGGTACCAATAATAATTGGGCAAAAAATAATCTCCACAATCCAGATCTCACTGATATTTGAAAACATGACTTAGACCTAAAGACCTAAACAAGTCCTCCTAAATCTAGAATGTTTCAATCTGCAAAAGAAGCCAGGGGATAAATTTGATCCACCTAGTGTCCATATAGAGTTATAAAAATGGAAATAAGAAAACGAAGAGTTAGGCAGCTTTTTAACACCTCCCAATGATCCATGCCCTTGTATATAATCCCTTTTCTTTGGGGGTAGGCTGGACCTAGTAAGTAGCTTCCATCAAATGGAATGCAGATAAGATACAGCAAAAATGATGGTATGACATTTCCAAGATTAAGTTACAAGAGACTGTGACTTCCTTCTTGCTGGAGCTCTCTTACCCTCTCTTTTGCTCACTTTGATGAAGCCAGCTGCCATGTTGTGAACTGTACTATAGAGAGGTCCACATGGCAAGGAACTAAGGGTGGGTTTCGTCCAACAGCCACTGATATACTGAGGCTCTCAGTTCAACAGCCCATAAGGAACTGAATCCTGCCAACAACAACTGAATGAGCTTGGAAGCAGATCCTGCCTCGAGCAAATCTTGGGTAGACTGCAGCTACAGCTGACATCTGGACCAGAGACTTGTGAGAGACTCTGAGCTAAGCAAAGACCAAGTTCCTGAAACTGTAGGATGGGTTGTTTTAAGGGACTAAATTTGGCAATTTGGTACATAGCAATAGGTGCTAATACACAGGCTATCTCTCAGAGGCAGACCTTGCTATTTAAAACATGCAAGCCAGGAATGGAAAAAGTGGGCATCACTCATGCATGCTGACCTTTAAGGTCCAGAAGCCTATCTTCCTTATAACCAATCCTCTTATATATTCAGCCCACTGAATACTCAACTATAAACAATCAGGTGAGTAACCTCCATGTTGTCCGACATAATTCACAGAGATTTTACAATAGACCTACTAAGACAACAAATGCCCCAAACTTAAATTAAAACCGGCTTTAACAATTGAACTCCCAGAGGGACATCAAAATCCCCAAATCAAGTCACATCCCTTTATAGAATTCAATGACAAATAAATTAATATACAACATTTTCTTCTCCAAAATTTTATATTTTGTTCAGTTTAAGCCAAAATTAGCAGTAGTCTGATGACTGAGTACAAGTATGGCTCTTTATTCAGCACTGAAACCCAAGGCAACTTTTACTGAATTATGTATAGATTTCCTTCAGCATCTCCAAATTAAATCTGTCTTGATCTGTCTCTATGTATCTGTATTAGGTTTCTAGGGCTGCCCTAACAAAATACCACAGACTGTGTGTCTTAAATAACAGAAAATTATTTTCTTACAGTTCTGGAGGCTCAAAGTCCAAGATCAAGGTGTTGGTAAGTTTGGTTTCTTCGTGGCCTCTCTCCTTGGTTTGTAGATGGCTACCTTTTCCCTGTGTTTTCACATGGTCTTCCCTAAATGTGTGCCTGTGTCCTAATCTCCTCTTCTTATAAGGACATCAATCATATGGGATTAGGGCCCACCCATATGGCCTCATTTTGCCTTAATTACCCCTTAAAATGTCCTATCTCCAAATACAGTCATATTCTGAGGTACTGAGGGTTGGGAATATATTATATGAATTTTGATGGGACATAATTCAGTCTATCAGTGTAATAGTACCCAACCTTTCCACACTTCCAATTGGACAATAGTACACAAGAACATATCACAACAACAGCTCTTATCACTATATCTATAATACATAAAACTAAACACAACCACTGCAGCCATCACATTTTCCAAGAAAAGGATTTCTGTTATTTCCATGATTTTTTTATTTCCATGGGCCATAGAAGAGATTTAAGAATACATAAAGAGGATCTAAACTAGACAGAGGAAATAAAAATAAAAATAAAATTCTAGCTTGGTTTGAATCTCACTAAGATGTCAATCTTTTGTTGCTAATCTTCCTTTCCACTAACTATGAATTTAATCTCTATCAGGAGAAATTCCTACCAAGACATTAATTTTGTCTGCTTATTTTCCACAATCTTGCAAAAAATCAAAAGTTTGCTAGCCCTATGCTTTTTCTTCGGCCCTCCCTGATCTCATTCCCTTAGTGCCCTAAGATGAAATGATAACTGTTGCAACATGCTTTATTCAATTCTTATCTTCCCGGGCTACTAAAATTCTTAAGGCTTGGTTTTATTTTACTAAGCCACTGAAAACATCCATATTTCTTCTCACGCCTCCATTCCAGAAACAGCAAGATCTGACTTGCCCTGAAGAAGCACAACAGACTTCATACCAGGTGTGAAAACAAAATCTGAAGAGGTCAATTTTGTTTTTTTAATTCTGGGAAATCCTCTTTTCAAGAGAACTTCCACAGAAAGCTTTCCCTTTCCATATTTAAATGTGAATTTATAGAGAATCAAAACCACCTCTGCAATCAAAGTTTCCTGAAGAAGGTCTCCTTTCTCTATAAATAAACCTTTAGCTTCAACTAAGATCAGGTGCTTGCTGAGTATGAGATCTTGAACCTAAAACATGCTCTCTTGATTGCAGTTGTTGATCCCAGCCATACCTGTTCAAACTAGCTGCCCAAATCATGAGATTCAACCTCCCCATGTGGAATTTTGCCCTGCAACATAAGTTCCTCCTCCCTTCCCCATGAAATAAACATATCAGTTTCTGTAGATTTGACTCTGAACTAGTTTACTTGCACCATAACAGTAACAAGGTGGCAGAGAGCAGAAACAGAGAAAACGGGTAAGTTGCTTAGGCCTTCTAGAACACAGGGTATGACCCTCAGAGATTTTAAACATTAAGGAATACCAACTCAACACAAAAGGATAGGAGAAGCTAAGTAATGATTATTTTTATAGGCCCCTGAAAGGGTAGTGTTTTGTCTACTAAATCTAATTTTTAAAATATGGACTTAACATTATAATTTATCACAGGATATTGAATATAGTTCTCTGTGCTATACACTTTGCTCTACAGCTGAAATTAACACAACATTGCCAATCAACTATACTTCAATAAAATAAATTTTAAAAATAAAAATAAAATAATAAAACAGAGAAAATATTGCACTTTGTCTATTTTTATTTAACTTTTCAACTATTTTATTTTTATTGTAATTTACTAAAGCATCAATCTATGACAAATTGGAAATACAAAGGACTGGTCTTTTACCACAGATAGCACTGCTCTATACTCTAATGCAGCCATGCTCCCAAGCACTGGACATGAATGTCCTTTCAGCTTACAAGGACACTTCAGGGAATATGTTATCTTTAGCAAATCTTTAAGAACAGAGGTTAAGAAATATTTATTCCCTCTAGTGATTTGCTACTCTCTGCTGTATGAATCTACTTCTATGTTTTCTGAAGCAATTAACCAACTCACTGTCTTCTCTGTTTAACTTTTTTCTCTCTCTTGGCTTTAGCTTCCTCAGTTCACTTATGGACCATTATACTCATGGTCATCTTTCCTGAATTCTTTATCATCTGCATTCTTGACAGCTGACCGATATCATATTGCCCAGTTCGAGTCTAAGATAGAGTCTCTAACTGGCCTTGATAAAACGCATGTTTCTCTGGTGTGGAAATTTTACAATGGGCCACGTTACAATGTGAAGATTAGCTGTTGTAATAGCTATTCTTGAGGCCAGTATTAGCAACTATGGTCAAGTGGTGTTACAGAGTACAGAGCAAGCCTACTATTGTGTAAGGAATAAACCAGACAAGGCAATGACAAGCATTCTGACTGAGTTACTCAATAATATTAACTGTGAGAAAACAATTTTAGATAAAAAAGAAACTCGTGTACACAGATATTGCAATCTTCTTCAATACTGCTCTGAATGAATTATTTCTGAATAATAATTTTTAAAAATTAACAAAAGAACTCACATTTCTAGAAATGTACACCTGAGACAATTTCTAGGTAAAATACAAGTTAAAATGCTGAGTATGATTTTTTGAAATTATTTAAAGCTGATAAGAAAGCATGACTTTGCAGAGCCAAGCAGGACAGAAGCTAGAAGCTGCGCTAATTCCCTGTGGCCCAGGGCTTTGAATTTCATCCATCACAAGAAGGGCAGGCAGGCAGCAGGCAAGGAGTAGACCCTGGACAGTGTGAAGTTTGGTTAGTGATTCTCAAATAAGGCAGTTCCCAAGGTGATGGCTGCAGTCGAGTGAACTAGAAAATAAAATGCCTCCAAAACATGAGCACAAGAGAGACAGCCGGACAGACAGACAGGGACATAGAGAGAGTAAAACTTAGTATAAATTTCTTAAGTGACAAATATGCAAATTATAAAGAAATTTAACTACATTCAAATTAAGAGTTTTTGCTGAACAAAAGAATATTATAAAGAAGTAAAAAGATAAGCTGTAAAAGAGAGACGTTCACAACACCTAGAACAGGCAAAGGGTGACTATTCAAAATATTTTTTAAATTTGTGAGTTCAACAACAATATAGTAATAATAGCCCAAAAGTAATTTTTTTTTTAAATTAAGATATTTCACAGAAGTAGTAAGCAGGGGAAAATAAGTTAAAATCATGAGATAAAAATTCTGTACTCATTAGATACCAAGAATTAAACTGTCATGGAAAAGTTCTTGATACGGATGTGGAACAACTAAAATATTTACAAACTGCTGCTTACATTTATTTATATAACCACCATGGAAATCAATTTTGCATTATTTAGTAAATCTAAAGATGTGAATACCATATGGCCCAGAAATTCCATCCCTGGCGGTTTGCCCTGGAGAAAATTGCAAGGGTGTTCACAGCAGCACCATTTAGGACTAACACTTCAAGTACCCCAAACTTCCATTGACAGAAAAATAGGTAAGTAAAATGTGGTAGAGTTCATAATGGGGTACTATACAGCAATGCATCTTAGATTAGGACCTCATCCTTTCATAACAATCAAAAATGCAATATTGACCAAAAAGAGAAACATATTAGATGGTAATACTTAAAGTACTAGTCTACTTCTGTAAGGTTTATAAAGTAGGCAAATAAGTAGTATATTGTTATGGATACACTGATACATGTAAAACTATTTTTAAAAAAAAAACCAAGATAATGATAAACACAAAATTCAGGAACCATAGGAGGAAGGAATGCAGACAGAATGGAGAGAGGCAAACAGAGACTTCATAGATATATCACGTTCTATTTTTTTAGCTGGGTGGTAAATATAAGGATGTTCTTTTATTATTATTTTTAAACCATAAACACATACTATGTATATTTTTGTATCTCTGATATAGTTTATAACAACTTAAAACTATAAAAGATGTACATCTTCAGTTTTAAATAACTAATATATATATGATAATTTATTTGTAATGTAAACATAAACTCAAAGTCTGCCTTGAAGCAAAGTTCTTCCCTTATCTGTGAAAACAGTTTCAAAGAAATAACTTGTTCAACTATATTTTATAATTAGACAAAGTCTCTGCATTGGATTATAGTGAAAATGTTTAAAGAATTTTAGAATTAAACAAATGAAACCATTCACCTTTGCAAACAAATATACATAGCTGTTTTTCAGAATTTACTAATTTTCTGTTTTGATAATATCTATGTTTGTAACAATTCCATACTTTGCCAATTTTCAGACTGCTTTTGTTAATCATCTTTCCATGTATTTGAATATTCCAATAGATGAGAAAAGAAAAGAAGCAGTCAGTATTAAATCAAGAGAATGAAAAGTAGATAAACAAATACAAGCTCATTTGAATAAAAAAATAATTTAAAACGTATTCTAGAAGACGAAATTTGTTACAAAATAATACTGGATTCTTCCATTAGAAATAGTTGATTAGGGCTTCCCTGGTGGTGCAGTGGTTAAGAATCCACCTGCCAGTGCAGGGGATACGGGTTCGAGCCCTGGTCCGGGAAGATCCCACATGCCGTGGAGCGACTAAGCCCGTGCGCCACAACTACTGAGCCTGCGCTCTAGAGCCCATGAGCCACAACTACTGAAGCCCGCGAGCCTAGAGCCTGTGCTCCACAGCAAGAGAAGCCACTGCAATGAGAAGCCCACACACCGCAATAAAGAGTACCCCCGCTCGCCACAACACTGCAACAAAGAGTACCCCAGCTCGCCACAACTAGAGAAAGCCCACATGCAGCAACGAAGACCCAACGCAGCCAAAAATAAATAAATAAATTTATTTTTAAAAAAAGAAAGAAATAGCTGATTATACAACAATAACTTCCTTAAATGTGTTCTAACTGGAATTTTGCTTTTGTACTTTTTTTAATGTTTGTTTTAATTTGTAACACTGTGGAAAGAAGAATAATTTATTTGAATAAGTTTGGTTTTTCCCTGGTTCAGGAATGGGCATATCACTATGAGATCCTTAGAAAGGCTAGACTATTCATGTAATAGTATTTTGTATGCAGGTAATTAGTATGTGTAGATACAAAATACTTTTATTTGACCTATCAAAAATTATACTAGCATAAATTTTGAAGGAAAAAAGTTAAAACGGGGTTATGATATTAAAGGATTGTAGGAATAAGAATATTGGGGAATAATTAAAGACTTAAGGAAATTTATTTTCTTAGGATACATATGAACTTGTAGATTGCTAATATGATTATAAGATTGACAAATTTTAACTTTCAGGATCTGAAAATAAAGAGAAATGCTAAAGATAAATTTTCTTCCTCTCATGAGATAAATTACAAAAATTAAGAAAACCACAGATATATCATTTTGGAACATATCACTGAAATTAAATAATTCAGTATTCTCATTTTTTTCAATTTTTAATTTTTTATTATATATATTATTGAAGTATGGTTAATTTATAATGTGTTAGTTTCAAGTGTATAGCAAAGTGATTCAGGTGTATATATATATGTGTGTGTGTATATATATATATACTTTTTCAGATTCTTTTCCTTTTCCATCATAGGTTATTAGAAGATATTGAGTATAGTTCCCTGTGCTATACAGTAAGTCCTAGTTGTTTACCTATTTTATATATATTAGTGTGTATATGTTAATCCCAAACTCTTAATTTATCTCCCTCTATCCCCTTTGGTAACCATAAGTTTGTTTTCTATATCTGTGAGTCTATTTCAGCTTTGTAAATAAGTTCATTTGTATCATTTTTTAAGATTCCACGTGTAAGTGATATTATATGATATTTGTCTTTGTCTGTCTTACTTCACTTAGTATGATAATCTCTAGGTCCAATATTGTTGCAAGTGACATTATTTCATTCTTTTTAAGGCTAATATTCCATTGCATATATATATATACCACATCTTCTTTACCCATTCATCTGTAGATGGACATTTAGGTTACTTCCATGTCTTGGCTATTGTACATAGTGCTGCAATGAACATTGCGGGTGCATGTATGTTTTCAAATTATGGTTTTCTCAGGGTATGTGCCCAGGAGTGGGATTGCTGGATCATATGGTAACTCTATTTCTAGTTTTTTAAGGAACCTCCATACTGTTCTCCAGAGTGGCTGCACCAATTTACATTCCCACCAGCAGTGTAAAGTAAGCATCTAAAACTCAAAGAAGGGAACTGAATTTTGTAACAGCCTATTCAGGTTTAGTTTCAAGTGTCCTGACATCCAGGTCACAGCTCTCTGTCACCCTACTATTTAGCCATGAGTTTTTCAGTCATATGGTTCTCTATGCCTTGTGTCCCTGTTGCTACAATCAACAGCAATAGTAATGTTTGATTAAAAGACTTTTTATCAATACCTGCTCCAAACAGGAGTTCTACAACTTCTAGAAATAAACTTGCTCAAATGTTTACTCATATTGTAAAGCCACGTCCAGAACAATTATTTACAATTTTAGATAAAATGCTATTTAAATTAAATTTAAGATAAAGTTAAACTTAAGACAAAATACATAAGGGAGATTTAGTGAATGAAAAACAGTGCATAGCGTAAAGCATCACTATATAACTCAAATTTTAAGAGTGCCATATTAAATAAACATGGAATAGTTTTGTGAGATTATATGAAAATGTAATGGTTATAAACATGCATACAGTTACACATTTTTCTGTATGTTACTCCCAGTTGCTATAAATCAAACCAATATTTATGGCAATTTTACCATGTATAGTTGAATCTATATACAGTAAATTTATTTCATTTATTATTTGTTCTGATTTATCTGTTCTGATCTGATACAGATTAATTTACACATATACTTAATTTTAAATAGCTAACTAATACTACAATAAAATATGCAAATGTTTTATTTCTTCAGTTATTAACCATGACCCTGAAATGATTTTTCAATATGGACTAAATAGGTTGTAAATAATTACATTATAAGTCACTACATTCTTAAATAAGAACTATTATAGATTTTTAAGGCTGGAAGAAACCTTAGCATAGTTACATAGATTTAGCAGGATATTGAACTTGTTTGCTTAAGGAAAACAAAAATTGCCTCCTGGTGTGTAATAACCACTCATTCCATCACTAGTGGGTTGTATCAGATCTGTCAGAGCTCAAACTAGATATCATGGATTAACACATCCAAAAGAGAATGTCATTAGAAGAACTGTTTAGAAGTTATGAAAATGGGGGGGAAAAGCCATTGATGACAGTTGTCATGCAGGCACTATGGGGGGAAAAGAACCAGTGGTCCCCTTTGCAGGCGACCCTAGTCAAATGTCCTTGAGGATTCTGGTCCCTTTGCGAAGAGCATTCTCAAGCATCTAGGGTCTATAATCACACTACCTGGCCTTGAAATTTTCAAAATACCTTTTTGTTCTCTGTATGTTACATAGGTACAATTTTAAAAATAAAAGACATGCTACTTCTTAAGTATTATTGCCTAATGGTAGAATAGTAAATGTGGATATAATACAGGGTAACTGTAGTCACTTTTACTACTGTTCCAAAATATTTGCTTTCCCTTCCAGTAAGAGGTTATATAACCCTACTATTGCCACGTGACATCTAGGACCTCCTGTGAAATTACAAGCCCTCACCCTCATTGTTTTGGCCAACAGCATTGGAGCAATGTGACACATTCTACAACTGAGCAGAGGCCTTAAGAACTATTGTACATTTCTGCCTGTTCTCGTGCTCTTTTCCCTTGCCATAAAAACAAGCATATCTTGGAAAGTGACAGCTCCCTCAGCCTGGACTCTGTAACAAGAAGACAAGAGGAATAGGGCCACAGCCAATTCATAGCAATGAACCCCTAACATGAGCAAGAAATACACCACTGTTTTGTAGGTTGCTGAAGTTCAGGGCATGTGTGTCAGTGTAGCTTAATGAGCAAAAACTGACAGCTAAGAGCTACTGCAGATCCTTCAGCAAGGAAAGGTACAGGATCTTCATCTCTTATCATTCCTGCTGAAAAGCAGGCAGGGCCACAGAGGCTTACAGTATGGTTTGTCTTCTAGGAGAGGGACATTATCCTATAAAAATTTAGAGCAGCAGAAATGAAAGCATGATAAAGAAGCCTTATTCATCAGAAAAGAGCAAGCAGATTGGTGAGGCTGGCTTTAGGTTCCAGCCATTTGTTTATAGGAGTTGCCTTAGAATTCCAGATGCCCCATGAGGATCTTGGGGTCCAGAGATAGCAGAATATGGGTACAAACCCCTCCTGCTAAGAGAAGGGGTCATGGTTCCCAGCTGGCACATAGTGCAAGCAATTTAGAATGAGAGCCCAAGGTCACTGTCAGACAATTCTGCGCATTACTCCAGAGGAGGCTGGAAAGGTAAGTAGGAACAAATTCCAAACAAGCAGCTTCCACTGTACCTTGAAGAAAATGGAGAATCAATAAAGGATTTTAAGCAGGTGAGTTATACAACCTGATTTGTATTTCAGAAAGTTAACCTAGAAGGAAGGTAGAGGAGGATTTGAATCAGAGACAAACTGTAAATAGGGAGATTAATTAGGATTCCAATTTCACAGCTAAGAAGACATGTTGAATACCTGAAGTATGGGAGTGATTTTTTCAATGACAACCACAAAACCACAGTATACTTCCACAAAGGTACTTCCTTCTCGAGAATTGCCCTGCTTAGAAGCCGTTTTAACCTCCTCTTAGTTCCTGTGACACTATGTCTACAATTCAAATTGCACGCGCAGTGTCTCAAAAGTTTGGGGTCTTCTTTGTCTATCCGCCATTGCAGATCGAAAGCATCTTTGGTACAATGTCTGTGTCCTCTGGAGCATCCGGCAAAGGTCATTTGAAATGGAAGGGATTTCTTATATCTTTACTAAGTAATGGATTATAAACTATAGTAGGTCTATTTTTAAATGTTGACTCCAGAGCCACATCAAAGGTTTATGAACTTAGGGTGTCGCACATAGGCACCCAGCAGCGGGACTTGAAGTCAGCGCTGTGTGGGACGAGGTCCAGCCAGAACGCTAAGCCATGCAACCAAGAGAAAGGAATGCTTATAAAAAGTCGCATGAAAGCAATGGATTACTGGGGATAGCTCTGAATTAGGCACCCCCAAAAAGAAAAAAAAACTCAACAAATAGACCAAACAATTATTTTCCCAAAGACAAGATAATATTTATGAGGGGATGGGGGTTAAGGAGAATGTGGAAAATGGTCTTCCAGTCCTTACAGCATTTCCATACGTTTCACTGAATAAAGGCTTTTCAACTTGTAGTAAGCTTTTCGGTCAATCTCTAAAAACTTGGAATGATTGTCTTTGTTAATTTTGACCAGCTTAATATGTATCCCTTTGGGGATAGAATTCCAGAGTTCCTCACACATTCTTTCTGATAATCCTACCCTGTTTTATTTTTTTAATCTTCTTTTTCTGATGCCTGAGAAACCCAGAGGATTATTTTAGTAGGTTAACTATCCCACATCGTTTATTTCATTTGACTAAATGTTACCAGTGTGTATTGTTAGATCACCAGAACCCTGCATTCATTAAAAAAACTGTTGCCATAAAAATTTGTACATTTGACATTTGCCTCAAGAACTATTCAATTTTGTCTCAATTATATTAAAACACCATATGTTCAATAGTAATAACAAAGATGAAAATGATTGCTACAGAAATATTGTGTTGACGTTTCTATTTCTCTTGCCAGAAAAGTTTCCAATTAAACCAATGATATATAATCAACTAAATATGAATTGTTAAAACAAAAGTGTCAGTTACAAAATAGAAAAGATATTTTGGGGGGGGCATTACCATTATTCTGTATTTTTAGGACATATTTTCACTATGTATTTAATAGCTTCCATTTTCTAAATAGTAAAATTTAGGGAGGGAAATAATATAGAAAGATTAGTAGGTGCTTCACTTTTCAGGAATATTGTGGATAAAATAATGTTTGAATTTCAGGGGGAACTAAAAGATCTAGAAATGCTGGGTTAATATGTATGATTATTTGTTTTTTTGTTTATATAAATGCATCACTGAGTACGCAGAAATGAAGGGAAATCCCCAGAGGTCAAAGATGAAGAAGGGCCTGAAAACGGGAACATAGCAACATCAGTAACACTGGACAACTTCTCTGGCAGATGGTTGTATACCTAACGTATCAATTTGCGAGGTAAGTTGTACATGTGTGTAAACCCTGAGAAACTAGCACAAGACTGCGGAGCTTCAGCAAAGTATTAAATTCACTCATTTAAAATATTTTTTTTTGATTTTCTAATATCAGAACATTCGATACATTAGTATTGCATACTTACAATTAGAAATGAATATTGCATAGTTTGGGAATGCATCTCAGATATTCTGTTACAGATAAGAATGCAGTTTGGAAACCACTAACACAGGGACTTTGGTTGCAAGGAAAGGAAAAAATGCCCTGGTCTTGTTTTGACACTATTAAGGGCCACACTATTGAAAAATAAGGATAAGAATAAAATCTGCCACTAAAAATAGTAAAAGCTTACGTACATCAGATAATGAGATATAGAAAAAGCAGGATGGATATGAATGAATAGATATTAAAGAAAGAAAAGAAAAACAGATAGTACAAAATCAGATGTCAGAAATGAATTTAAATATATAGTGAATCAATAAATATAAACATATAAATGTTTCCAGTTGACAGACTAAAAAACTGGTTAAAAAGCCAAATTGGGGCATTTGCCTTTCATAATATGCTCATATAAAACATGAGGCAGGGAAATGTAAAAATTAAGTGATAGAAATTTCATACCAAGCACTAATAATAATAACAATGACAAAAGTCTTTTTAAAGTAAGATCAAACAGACATTTTGCCAAAAGGCAGTATTTGGGGTTAAAGATAACACAGTAAGATAAATTATTCACCAAGAACACATAGCCATAATATATGTGCATGTATTTAATAAAATTGTCTCAATTTATAAAGCAAAAACTAACACAAATAGAAGAAAACATTGAAAACAGTATTATCATTGTAAAAAAATTGAAACACAAGTTTCTCAGTAACTAATGGATCAAGCAAATTTTTAAAACTGTAAGAACAGAGATTTCAATATACAATTGACAAGCTTGATCTAATGGACATATGCAACCTTATACTCCAGGATTACAGATTTACCTTTTTGATCAAGCACCCATAAAACCTTTCCAAACAGCAGTGATATAAAGTGATGATGGTGGGGAGAGTGTTTTGTTATTTCCTATGCTTATCACCAGACCAAGGATCTTAAGTTTTCCCATGTTTCTAGAAACATCCATGATTTTAGACAGGAGCCTAGGGGTGCCTTTCTTATGGCCCTAATTACCACAGGAAAAGGAACTGGCAGAATCTTGCTTGCAGGCAGCTTCCAGACTGAGCATAAGCTTAATTGGAAATAGACTGGAAAAGTTTCAACCATTAATTTGAAGCCCAGGTGGTAATTGGGGGATATCTAGGAAAAGAATCTCTGCATCTCCATAAACCATACTTGATCTCCAAATAAAGACAATAACAAGGTCATAATTCCATCGAACATGTTACAACTATCCTGTGTACAACCAAAAAAGCAACTTTTCCAGAAGAGGAGGTGAAGACTTTGAGTGATGCTTACTTTTTACCTGATATCCCTTATCTTAAATACTATGATGTAAAATTAATAATACTTAAATACTGATATAAACTCAATACTCAATACATCTTACATTACATGAAAAGAGAATAAAGAGGAAAGGAGACAAAGATATTTGTTTAATATGTGCATATATATACACAAACATATTCATAATAAAATAAGGAGGAAATTCTCATGACTATTAGTCCTCATTTCAGTACCTGTCATGTGGTCATGGCTGGTATTTATAACTGACTTCTTTAACTATCCGTTCTGTATTCCCTTTGCCTTCATAAAGCACCTCACTGGTTGTGGTTCTTTACCTGGTGGGATGAATTGAAACTTTATTCATGAAGGATCTGGACCACTAGCAGTTGTGCCTGGCTTGGGTTGTTGTAGTTTTCCATTGACCTTAACACAGGGCGTGGTAATACTAAGAGATGTCCTAAAGGGTCTCCCGTATTCCAGACATATTCTTTCTTCCTTACTTCCATTGTGAAATAGCAGTCTAATTTCCCCTTGGTAGTCAGGATCAATCACCCCAGTCAACACAATAACTTCCTTCTCTGCCAATTGATTTAGAGGCATGAGGAGTCCAAAGTGGCTGAGGTCAGTTTTAACTTCCAGTTCAATGGAATCATTGCTGTGTCTCCCGGTGGAAGCATTTCTCTGGAACTAAGGTCTCTAGGCCAGCAGAGCATGAAGTTATGGGAACAGGAAGCAAACATTTTGCTAGTGGGTCACTAGGAGTAATAGTGAGTGATGTCATTCTCATTTCCATCTTTTGATTCCTGGATGGACCCGTGAATCCTGGCTATCAGACAAAACATATTGGATGCTTATTCAGAGCTTACACAGCCTTCTGGAGAACCTTATCTCAGCCTTGAAAGGTTCTGCCCCTGACTGGCACTGTGACCATGTTTTCAGAAGTCCATTCCTCTGTTCTATCAAAACAGCCACTTCAGGATGATGGGGAACATGGTAACACCAGTGAATTCCATGAGCATGAGCCCATTGCTGCACTGTTTGTCCTGTGAAGTGAGTTCCTTGATCAGAAACAATGTTGCATGGAATACCAGGACAGTGAAGGCATTCTTTAAGTCTGTAAAATGGTAGTTTTTGACAGAAACATTACATGTGGGGAAGGCATATCAGTATCCAGAGTAAGCGTATATCCCAGTAAGGACAAAACGCTGTCCCTTCCATGATAGAAGCTGTCTAATATAATCAACCTTCCACCAGGTAGCTGGGCTGATCACCCCAGAAACGGAGCCATTTCCGGGGCTTCACATTGGTCTCCACTGCCAGCAATCTGGTCACTCAGCAGTGGATACAGCCAGGTCGACCTCGGTGAGTGGAAGTCCATGTTGATGAGCCCATGCAGAACCTCCATCCCCGCCACTGTGCCACTTTGTTCAGGAGCCCATTGCGTGATGACAGGGGTGGCTGCAGAAAGAGGCAGACTGCATTCTCATAACTAAGGTGAGCAAAGCCTTTTATTTTATTTTGTTGCCCCCCACTTCATCCCCAAGCCATATTCCCTTTCCACTCTACATAGCATTTTTTTTCATGTGTTTCATACACCTGATATATGTATTGTTTTGTTCATGTATAGTGCTGTTTTGTGGGCATGCTTTTAATTTGCATAAATAATATTGGACCATAGTTTGTATTCTGTTTCTTACTTTTGAGAGATAAGAGAATTTAGTGTCAAAGAGGTCAAGTAATTTTTCCAGGGCTACATAGCCTGCATATTTATATCTAGAATTCAAACCAAAATGTGCTTAATTCCAAAAGCCCTTGCTATTTGCAATATGCTACTCTATTTCCATTGACTCCCAGTATAACAAAATTCCAGGCATACGGAAAAGTTATTTTATAGGAGTTTTACTACATTTATTCTTCACATACATGGAAGGCAAAACTCAACTTTTTTTGAGATTGTAACAAGAAATATTATGCCATTTGTTCACTTCCTATTTGTACTTAATATCTACTCACATTGCAACTCATTGTGACTTTAACATAATAGCAATAACAATATCTTCAGGTTCCATTTGTTTCAATAAACCTAAGTTTATAAAATATGGAAATTGTATCTTATGGAGGAAGAACTAGATGAAACACATGTCTGAATGATAAAGGATAATATAAAACTGAGTCTGTTCCCTCACTTTCAAGAAACATCAGGTTAGTGGATTGTTTACCGTTTAAAACAATAACTTTTCATGATGTTTTTGTCCTCCTTTTAGAAAATTAAAAATTAAAAATAAATAGAAAAACCCATTTTTCCATAGGATTATAATTTGTAGCTTTTAAAAAGAAAGTAAATAGATTATAAAGTTTGACTTGAAACTTTTCATGGGCTGAGTGCTCTCTCTAACTAAAGAAGCCATTTTCCAAAAGAGTAAGAAAGAAGAAAATGGGTTACAGTCAAAACAAGGAAAACACCAACAGCAATACGTCCACAGCCGACTTGCCCAGGGCTCTGTGACCTCAACTCCCCTCTCTCCTGCTTCTCCTCAGATGCAGTTATTTGGTTCCCTCACAGAAGCATGTCTCCCAGAGCACAGGGCTAGTTACTTCAATTTGAAGGCACCGGTGATGATTTGCTGTAGGCTATTCGTCTCCTTCCTGCTGCTGGAAGCAAAGGCTTTGGAGCAGGGGGCCATGTGATAGTTAGAGAGATTAAGGTGCAGCTTGTACAAAATGAGCATACTAGCTCTAGATAATGAGGTGTAGGAGAGTGTCAGAAGGTGGGGACCATGTCAATCACTGAGAGGTTTTAGCATTCAATGGAGAAAAGGACAGTATGTATTCTTGGACTTAGGGTGTTTTTCTGTCTGAGGAGATTCGGAGCATGCTGGATTTCTAGGTGTGATTGGACACTCATATGTATTCAGTTATATTTGTTATATGCTATAAGAAGAGAACTATCACACAGGGTATTTTATGAGAAAAATCAATTGATCATTTTATCCATATAGGAGTCAACATGTATCAAATTTTTAAGCTGTATTTCAAATATAGGCATTCTTATTTACATTTAATTTCTCACATACATTTTTTGCATTTTCCTGTTCAAGCATATAATTACTAACAGTCAACAACAAATTGGAAGAGTTTGCCTAAGGAGAAATTTTCCCATCTTTAACATGTTCTTTAAGTAAGGCTATGCAAGATATATTTAATGTAACTGTATAGTGCCTCTCATGCAGACTTCCTTTGCCGACTGGTTAGGAGAATTTACCAAATAACATCCATTTTGGCTTGACTAGTCACATCAACATGAAATAACCTCGAGCTTTTATTAAATTTTCCAGGGCAGGCAAATTCCATTAGCATCTGTCAGAGTTCACTGGTTAGTACAGGCAGAAAGGTCAAGGAATCTTTGATGCTATAATTTATTTCTCTTATATCTGATCTGTTTCCAACAACAGATTCCCAATTGCTCAACCCACCAGCAGAGGGTAGAAATGTATTGGTAAGTGACCAGAATGGAGAAAACAGCACGTGGAAGATTGGAAAGGAAATAACAATTATTGAGTAACTTTTGTGAACCCAGGTACTATGCTAGGTGATTCACATATGTTTTCCAAGTAAGTTTTCTTAAAAATTTGTGATTCAATTAACCCATTTACTATTGACAAATGTGGCTCAGTACACTATTCAGCTTTCTGAAAACCTGAAAAACAGTCTTAAAATCAGTAAAAGACAGAGCCTGAACTGGAGCCCAGATCTTTCTGACCAATAATCTGTGAAATTTTTAGTACTAAAAAAGTAAATGAGGCAAATCAAGGGTCAGAAAACAGGTAAGCCAACAGGAATAAAGAAGATATATCAAAGCTTAGCTAAAGTTGAAATAATATGAGCAAGTTTTTATTTATTTATTTATAGTCTTTGGAGAAGTTTAAATGTTAATTAGAGATAGTGACAGGGTCAGGCCAAGCAGTTAACAACCTGGAGACCCACCAGATCTAAGGAAAGAACATGGCCGGGCAGGAAACCTGGAAGGATACTTTTGGCTTGAAACCTGGTAGGGGGGGCAGCTTGTAATTCCAACTGTAGTTACTCTAAAATTTAAGACGAGTTATTCAAAAAAAGAAAGCCTGGTTACAATTACTCAATTAAAAATTACATAAAACCAATAGATCATGGATGTGTACAAGAATTACCTCTCAAGCAATTAGTAAACAGACAAGAGCTATTGCAGATGGAGAGAGAGAGAGAGAGAATAGAAGCCTAAACTAAGGCAACTTTGAGAGTAAAAGGTGAAAAATCAGACTCAAGAAACGAGAACATGGTGACCTATGGTTTGGGATATCAGGGACAAAAGGACATAAATTGATGCCAATTACTGAGAATAAAAATGCAGAAAAAAAGGAGGGGTTGGGCTGACGAAACATTCTGCCATTGAATTTATCTGCATATTTAATTCTTGAGGCAATGTGTTTTGTCCCTTCTCCAAGATTCAAAAATCATTTATAAAATTGCCTTATAATAATAAAATAGCATAATAGAATTCACAAAGGTTTTGAAAACTTATGTTTTTGAAAACAACTCCTATATGACTTTCAAAGGCATTAAGGAACAATTTACAATTCCTATTTTTTAAAAATGGTTGAGATTTCGTTTACTTTATATTGTTAGTTTTGTGTTTAGAACAAGAAGAATATAATGAATGTACATTGAACTGAAACATTTTGTATAGAATTCTAGCATTATTTTACAATGAGAGATTTATTTAAGAAAGTGAATCAATGTGTAAAATTTCAAAAGGTTATGTACGTTTAACAGCAGAAACACTATAATTAAAGAGGTTTTATAGAAACAAAAATCAAGCAGAGCATTTTTTTAAAGAGCAGGTTAAGGCATGATTATTTATATTCTATTAGAGGCTAAAAAGTCAATTATCTCTTTGATCTTGAGATAAATAATACAAAGCCAGGTTAACTAACTACTATTTCATAAAGAAGAATGAAAATTCATACTTTCAAAATAGAATTCATTATTCTGTTTCAAAAAGTTCTATGGAAGTTTCTGTGTCAAATAAGGAAATAAGCAACAAAAGCTTAATGTGCTGGTCTGAGAATGCTATATTTTTTAAATAGCATGCAATTTATTTTAAAATTTACCCATAAAATAGAGGTGATACCTATATTTGCTCATAAGACTTTCTAGGATCATAACTCATAGAAAATCTTCCAAATTTTTCCTTTAGAGTAGCAATCAGTAAGTGAATTGGAGCAAAAATTACTGTTAGAAGTCATTGAGGTTATTTAAAAGAAATATTCTTTCTATTAGGAAGAATCAGTAAAAAAATAAATAAATAAGAAGCATATTTTACTGGGGAAAAATAACTGAAAAAAAACACTAGAGAGGGTACCTTCAAGATGACAGAGGAGTAAGATGTGGAGATCACCTTCCTCCCCACAAATACATAAAAAATACATCTACATGTGGAACAACTCCTACAGAACACCTACTGAACGCTGGCAGAAAACCTCAGACTTCCCAAAAGGCAAGAAACTCCCCACGTACCTGGGTAGGGCAAAAGAAAAAAGAAAAAACAGAGACAAAAGAATAGGGACGAGACCTGCACCAGTGGGAGGGAGCTATGAAGGAGGAAAGGTTTCCACACACTAGGAAGCCCCTTCACTGGCGGAGACGGGGGTGGGCAGGGGGGAAGCTTCAGAGACACAGAGGAGAGCACAGCAACAGAGGTGCAGAGGGCAAAGCGGAGAGATTCCCGCACAGAGGATCGGTACCGACCAGCACTCACCAGCCTGAGAGGCTTGTCTGCTCACCCACCAGGGCGGACAGGGGCTGGGAGCTGAGGCTCGGGCTTCGGAGATCAGATCCAAGGAAGAAGACTGGGGTTGGCAGAGGCCGAAGACAGCCTCTTCAATAATTGATGCTGGGAAAACTGTACAGTTACATGTAAAAGAATGAAATTAGAACACTTCTTAACACCATACACAAAAATAAACTCAAAATGGATTAAAGACCTAAATGTAAGGACAGACACTATAAAACTCTTAGAGGAAAACAAAGGCAGAACCCTCTATGACATAAATCACAGCAAGATCCTTTTTGACCCACCTCTTAGGGAAATGGAAATAAAAACAAAAATAAACAAATGGGACCTATTGAAATGTCAAAGCTTTTGCACAGCAAAGGAAACCATAAACAAGACAAAAAGACAACCCTCGGAATAGGAGAAAATACTTGCAAATGAAGCAACTGACAAAGGATTAATCTCCAAAATATAGAAGCAGCTCATGCAGCTCCATATCAAAAAAACAAACAACCCAATCCAGCAATGGGCAGAAGACCTAAATGGACATTTCTCCAAAGAAGCTATACAGAATGCCAACAGACACATGAAAGGATGCTCATCATCACTAATCATTAGAGAAATGCAAATCACAACTACAATGAGGTATCACCTCACACCAGTCAGAATGGCCATCATAAAAAAATCTACAAATAATAAATGCTGGAGAGGGTGTGGAGAAAAGGGAACCCTCATACCCTGTTGGTGGGAATGTAAATTGATACAACCACTATGGAGATCAGTATGGAGGTTCCTTAAAAATCTAAAACTAGAATTACCATATGACCCAGCAATCCCACTACTGGGCATATACCCTGAGAAAACCATGATTCAAAAAGGCACATGTACCACAGTGTTCATTGCAGCACTATTTACAGTAGCCAGGACATGGAGGCAACCTAAGTGTCCATTGCCAGATGAATGGATAAAGAAGATGTGGCACATACATACAATGGAATATTACTCAGCCATAAAAAGAAACGAAATTGAGTTATCTGTAGTGAGGTGGATGGACATAGAGTTTATCATACAGAGTGAAGTAAGTCAGAAAGAGAAAAACAAATACCGTACGCTAACACATATATATGGAATCTAAAAAAAAAGAAGGTTCTGAAGAACCTAGGGTCAGGACAAGAATAAAGGTGCAGACATAGTGAATGGATTTGAGGACACGGGGAGGGGTAAGGGTAAGCTGGGACAAAGTGAGAGAGTAGCATTGACACATATACACTACCAAATATAAAATAGATAGCTAGTGGAAGCAACTGCATTGCACAGGGAGATCAGCTCAGTACTTTGTGACCACGTAGAGGGTTGGCATAGCGAGGGTGGCAAGGAGACGCAAGAGGGAGGGGATGTGGGGATATATGTATACGTATAGCTGATTCACTTTGTTTTACAGCAGAAACTAACACAACATTGTAAAGCAATTATACTCCAATCAAGATGTTAAAAAAAAAAAAAACTGGAAAAGTGTTAGGAAGCTTTCATTCTTTAATTTTTTTGAATAATATATTCAAATTTCTTACTTTTAGGAAGTTTTATATTTTACCAGAAAGTTGTCCATTTCTTACAGAATTATAGTTCTATTTTTATAGTATTTTCTATAATATGCTCCTATAATTTTATTAACAGTACCATATCCACAGCAATATCTCATTTCTTATTCCTAACACTGTACTTTTAATTTTTATTTTCTTTTCACATATTTTTCTTTGCATATTTATATAGGAATTATAATTTATGGGCCTTTACCAAAATATTTGTTGATTTTATTTATTTCTTTACTTTTTCTACTTTATTTTTGATATTTATTAATTTCCTTTCTCCAATATTCAAATTTGTTCTATTTCTATTTTCCTAGTTTTTTAAGTGGAATTTGCACAATTTATTTTCAAACAAGTTGGTAAAAAGGCCTGCAACTCTGGCATGCATTGAATGAATCCTGGATAAAACCTCAGTTAGAAAGAAGAGAAAACTCATGAAATTTAACAAAATCAAAATGAACTTATAGTGATATTTATACCAAAAGAAAACCTCAGTAAAAAGACCTAAGACATAGATCTAAATTTATCCATGAGCAGTCTCTGTGTCAGAGAGATAACAGGTAACAGATGCCAAAGGCCTCTTGAAATGTTCACCTGTGAACCCCAAAATGTTTTCTAACAGAGGCATATGCCCTTTAATGATGTCTTACCTTAATACATATATATATTTTTTTAGTTTACAAAGCTTCTCTGAATGCGCAGAAATAGAGACACAGATGTAGAGAACAAACGTATGGACACCAAGGGGGGAAAGTGGTGGCAGAGGGTGGTGGTGTAAAAAAAAAAAAAAAAAAAGCTTCTCTGAATGCACAATCTTATTTGACATTCAGAAAATCGAGGGATATAGGAAAGACATGGATTACCATTTTTAAAATTTTGTTTCGTTTCTTTCTTTCTTTTCTTTCTTCCTTTCCTTCCTTCCTTCCTTCCTCCCTCCCTCCCTCCTTCCTTCCTTCCTCCCTCCCTCCCTTCTTTCTTTCTTCCTTCCTTCCTTTCTTTCTTTCTTTCTTTCTTTCTTTCTTTCTTCCTTTCTTTCTTTCTTTCTTTCTTTCTTTCTTTCTTTCTTTCTTTCTTTCTTTCTTCCTTTCCTTCCTTCCTTCCTTCCTCCCTCCCTCCCTCCTTCCTTCCTTCCTCCCTTCTTCTTCTTCCTTCCTTCCTTCTTTCTTTCTTTCTTTCTTTCTTTCTTTCTTCCTTTCTTTCTTTCTTTCTTTCTTTCTTCCTTTCTTTCTTTCTTTCTTTCTTTCTTTCTTTCTTTCTTCCTTTCTTTCTTTCTTTCTTTCTTATTTGAGGAAAGTAAGTTTCAAAGAGAAATTTGTTCAAAGCTATTTGACCAAAGAGAAGAACTATTTCAGGATACGTATTTCAGAGCTCTCACTCCTTGTTCCATATACTAGTACATACACATAAAGCCTAATGAAAGATAGGCAATACTGGAGTAAAAATTTATTTTATTTCACTACTTTAATATAATTCACCAGGAAAATATATTTGACTCAAAAATACCAAACTTTAGCATTATTTTTCTTCTTATCACTAATATTAGAATATGTGATCACTTTATTAATACAACTAAAAGAAATGGCAAGATAAAGTTTTAAAAGAATGCCTCAAAGAAATTAAAATCAAAATTGTAAATGTGTCATTAAAACAAAGAAACTCCTAAATTATAGAAATAATATTGTTCAATACCTACACATATATACTTTAAAAAATAATTACCCTTAGTTTTATTTAGATATGTTGCAACTTTAATGGTTTTATTTTAAACAATGAAAAAAAAATTATAACTGGGGATGTGCAAAGAATGTATAAATGATGCAGTAGTTCATCATTTGCCACCATGTTAAGTCTGTTCTGAAGATTGTCATATATAATTCCTGACATGACTTTATTGGGGAACATTTTATCAAACTAAGACTAAAATTTAACTGGCATTGTAAGTTCCAATAAAAGAATGGAGTTTTAAGAGTTATTAGGTATGGAAAAGAAATTTATTTTCCATGAAAATCTATTATATCATTAGTTTCATACCATATTAAAAATGTTTATCTGCATAAAATTGACCTTTCATCTCTATAAAAAAAAGATTCTTTAAATTTTTCATGATTTATTTGTGATTTTGTCCCCCCCTTCATGAAATAGTCATGGCAGTAAATCTTCAATATTCTAATATGTATTAAACAAAAATTTAGGACAATTTCAAGCCTATGGCTATAAAGCAATAAAATGGATCCCTCTAGAGGACATTTTTATAATTATTCTTGTTTGAAAAAACATTTTTTTCTACATTCAACTATCTAATATAAATACAGCCATATATTTAAACAGAAAACACCTAGAGTGGCCATTGTGACTGTATTATTATTTCTTTGCTGATTCATAAAAGATAACTAGTATTTAAAATTACTTAAGTTTCACATAAGCTCAAAAAAAACCAAAAAAAACCCCTAAAGTCATGGAAACGAAACAGAAAATAAAATTACAATGTTTATTATAATCAATTCAATTATAATAATTACTTGAGTGTAAATTTAGCCTATCAATCCCTTCATTTTACAGAGGAAAAACCTGATGCCCAAGTAGTTATAGTAACTCATTATGATTAAGCAGTGGTGTGGGTATTCAAAGAAGAGCCTTCCTCGTTGCTATTACTTTTACCTAACAGCTGAATGCTTTAATATAGAAGCAGTAAATCTTTTACATGTCCATATCACAGAAAAAGCAAACTCTAAACTCCAAGAATGATTAGCTGATCCCCAAATTTATAAATAGAGATGTATTATGATTGATTTCTCATCTTATGGGTTTGTATTTGCAAAACTAAAAAATAAATGCTTCACAAAAAAGTCACATTGATTTGCAATACCCACTCTTCTCCTTACCATATACCAGATCCCTTTAACTCTTAAGAAAGTCAAGGGATTTATATTTTCCTCATGCACAGTGCATTTCGGGTTTGGTGTATACATCTCATTTTATTCCATTTTAAGAATAGACTCAAGAGATAACTATTCTACGAGAGAAAAAATTTATGCCTAAATCACTTCAGATTGAATATAAATAAGAAATGTGTAAATACAATAAGAGTGGGATTAGCCAGTAAATCTCTGGGGATGTGAAGGTCTCAGTAAAGTCAATTCTTTTAGATATGAAAAATTATATGGCTTTTTTTTTTATTACTTTAAATAGATTTAGGGAGTAACAGAGCTCAAAAAGCTCTCAAGGCATTACATGGTTCAGATTTCTGCACTTTGATCAAATGTAGGGGAAAAAACCCCCACCCATATCAAGACCACTTTTAAAGATTTCTGTGATGGTATTTAATGCACTACAGACCTATTTCACTGGTAGCTAATTAAACAAATTTTCAGAAAAAGTTTTGGAATCATAGAAATCAAATTTCTCAACATAATAAATCAGCCTATCCACAAGTACCCAATAAAACAATCATTTCTTCCTTTCTTTAAAACCATAGTCAGTTTTTAACCTTCCTAAGTTTCTTATAATTTTTATCACTTGAAGGATATCAAATCAGAACTTTGAGGATCACAAAGGAGCTCACAGCATCACTTCAATTCAGGATAGTATAATCTCATGATATAAATGCATCCACAAACAACCAGAGAGGCTAAATAATTTACAGAAGGTCACACAAATACTAAATGTCCCCAGAGGGGCTAGAGGGTAGGGGCTTTAACCCAGTCTGCCTAGTTCTTTTTGTCACACAGCATTGCTTTATCAAAAAAATTCTCGGGGCTTCCCTGGTGGCGCAGTGGTTGAGAATCTGCCTGCCAATGCAGGGGCCGTGGGTTCGAGCCCTGGTCCAGGAAGATCCCACATGCCGCGGAGCAACTGGGCCCGTGAGACACAACTACTGAGCCTGCGCGTCTGGAGCCTGTGCTCTGCAACAAGAGAGGCCGCGACAGTGAGAGGCCCGCGCACAACGATGAAGAGTGGCCCCCGCTCACCGCAACTGGAGAAAGCCCTTGCAAGACCCAACACAGCCAAAAATAAATAAATAAACAAATAAATAAAATTTTAAAAAATTCTCAAAATATCTTGGCATCAAAAATTTCCCAACCAATAAAATACTCCACAAGTTCTCCATAATCAGCAACATGAATAACTGATTAACTTATTGATTTGTTTGAACTAAGAGTGGAACTGCCCAAAAGTAAATAATGAACTTGTTTTTGAGAATCAAAGCATGGCATTAAAGCATAAAATCTTGTAACTGAAATATGTAACTATTCTGTTTCTTCTGCTTATATACAACACTATCCATGAAGTAAACATGTGTATTTCTTTCAGTTTAAATAAAAGTGTAAACAGAGAATTTTTATTAGTTTTTAGAGCTCTAGGAAAAGTAGAAACTGTACAAACAACAAGAAGGACTGATCTGACCCAGAAAGAGGGTCCAATTGTCTTGTAAAATGTTAGGTCAGCCAAAATTTCAAGAGGAAAACTGCCTGTACTGATTTATTTTCAATCTCCTGTGAGATGTAGCCTCTAGGTGAACTTACCAATTAAAATGTGACGGTAATGAAGCAGAGTGGAGAAAATAGTAAGACTAAGTTGAGACATCAAGCATATAGGACATGATGGATTTGAGGGTAGAGAGAGATGGAGAAGGAGTGGAGGAGGAGAGCTGGGGAAAGTTGAAAGAACCACGTCTCGGTATTCTGTATAAACCAGACATCCCCCCCTTTATTAGGATATATTGCCTGCTCTTCCTTGTAAACTGACTAGCAAGTAAAATCTGTCTCATTTTCTCCAAAGCTTTAGGTAGCTGTCTGCATGAGATATGTGTCATCCCTTCAAACCCTTAACTAATTCTGTGATGTAAAATTAAATTTACTTCTAAAGTTATTAAAACATTTTTCACAAAATAAACCACATATGACAAAAGACTGATGAATGATGATAAAATTTCAGGACAAAGATAATACTACAAAATCTTCCAGAGATAAGGAGAAAAACAACACATCACATCCAAAGATTTGAAATCTGAAAATCACTGGATTTATCTAAACCACGTTGGAAATTTGACAATGGCATAATACCTTCAAAATGGGGAAGGGAAACAACTCCTACCCAGATTTTTATACCTACCAAAATTTTTAATCAAACCTGAATTTAAAATATAGACATGTTCAAGAATGTAAAATCTTAAGTATTTTTACCTCCTATGCACACCTTCCCACGGAACTACTTTAGTTTTTGCATCATTAAACAGTAAAGTAAAATAAGAAAGAGAAAGAGAAAGCGTCCAGGAACCAGTGGATCTCACACAAGTTGGTACAAGGAGCTCACAAAATGATAGTGAAGGGAGTCCTGGGCGCACAGCTGTACAACAGGCATAGAGAACAATCAGTAGAGATTAAAGAACAGCAGAGAGCTTCAGATAGATGTCTTCAAGTTAAAAGGGATCAATAATCCAATGTGTTTAAAATCACCGAGAAGGACCTCTATCATTCTTGTGTATTTTTTTTTGTTTCTTTTCCCCCCTGTTTTATTGAGATATAACTAACTTACATCATTGTAAAAGTTTAATGGTTTGACTTACATATATTGTGAAATGATTACCTCAGTACATTTAGTTAGCATCCATCATCTCATATAGACACAACAAAAAGAAAAAGAAAATTTTTTCCTTGTGATGAGAACTCTTAGAATTTACTCTCTGGACAATTCTCACATATAACACACAGCAGTCATCATGTTGTACATTACATGCCTAGTACTTATCTCTTTATTTTACAACTGCAAGTTTGTAACTTTTGACCACATTCCTTCAATTACCCCTCCTTCCTACTCCTCACCTCAGGTAACCACAAGTCTAATCTCTTTTTCTATAAGTTTTGTTTTTCTTTTTTTTTCTTTTTTTTAAGATTTCATATATAAATGTCTTTGTCTTTCTCTGTCTCACTTATTTCACTTAGTATAATGCCCTCAGGTTCCATCCATGTTGTTGCAAATGGCAAGATTTCATTCTTTGCTATAGCTGAATAATATTCCATTGTATATATATATATATATATATATATATATATATATATATATATATATATACATCACAACTTCTTTATCCATCTATTCATTGATGGACACATTGTCTTCCATAGTGGCTGTATCGATTTACATTCCAACCAACAGTGCACAAAGTTTCTCTTTTCCCCACTTCTTTGCTACCATTTGCTATCTCTTGGCTTTTTGACGGTTGGCCTTCTAATGGGCATGAGGGAACATTTAACTGTAGTTTTGATTTGCATTTTCCCAATGACTGGTGATGCTGAGCATATTTTCATGTGTCTGTTGTCTATCCATATATCTCCTTTGGAAAAATGTCTATTCAGGTCATTTGCCCATTAATAGTACAAAATCAATAAGTAATGTATTAAATGGAAAAACAGAATAATAGTTTTTATAAAGACAAATATAAGAAGAAACAACAATAATTCAAAAATATTTTTCTCTGAAAATGGGAATAAGGAGTGGGAAGTTTAGATAAAGAATGACTGTGTTTTGTTACAAGCCTTTCACATTATATATTTTTTATTTATATTATCATATAATATAAATTATATATATTTATAAAACATATGTATATGAAAAAAAGCAGGAATTCAATTGGCAAAAATTTGTTGAGATATCTGAAAATGTTATTCTTGAACTTGCTGAGATGGAAGACAGTCTGTCATTGGCAAAAGTAGTCTCACTGAGGAGTGTAAATGGAAACCTTATTGGAGTGGGCTATAGAAAGAACAGGAGATAAGAAAGCAGAGAGATAAAAATGAAAAATATTCTTTGTTTTACTATAATTGGATTGCAGTGAAATGGGGTGATGCCAAAAGGGGCATATGTGTTCAAAGAATCTGTTTTTAAAAGTTTGGATGATAGAAAAAAATATGAATATTTTTCTATGCACTTCAGAGTAGAAAAAAAATAAAACTTCATATAAGATTGTTGCTTTTTTCTTCTTTCCAGAATGTTGAAAATACCTATATTGCATGGCTAAAATTTTGTCACATTCATAACATTTACTTTTTCCTTCAACATAGAAATAACCCCGGGAAGTGTTTACTGGATACCAAGGACACTTTGTGAATAAAACTGACTTCTGATAGATATGGCCATCCTTGTTGCTTCCATATAAATGGTATCTCTTCAGTGTTAATGCCAGTACACCTTTTCCAAGCTTCATTCAAGTTCACAAAGTAATCATTACCAAAGTTAAAAATGACATCTTCTATAACATGGGGGTTTCATAATAAAGAAAACATGATCTCATAGAACACTTACCTCTCACGTGCCAGGAACTCATTCGTTCTCTGCATATCAAGGATTTGTCCAACTGTAAGGCTATCTATCTGAGAGAGTAATTCTTGACAGTCAGTGCTTTAATATAAGTTGATGCCTGTAGTGCTATTTAATAAAATAAATTTTAACAATTGCTTCTGTTCCATTCTTTCTGAAGCTAAGGTTTATCCATAACTTTGCATTTTTTAAAAATTTTGTGAGAAAATATTATGATTCTTGTTCAAGGACTCAAACTTTGGATCTGTTTCTATGTTTTGAAACTAAATTCATCAATTTCATGCAAGAAAGCAATGTTTTTCACTACTTGTAAAAACAACTAATTTGGTTGACTAGCAAGATCACTGTGCTTTTTGTTTGACAATTATGCGGTAGCTTCAATGATTTCATGATGTTATTTGACAAATTTCCAATACAAACAATGTTCCAAAAGTAGAGATAGATGGACCACTGGTCCAATAAAATCTAATTTTCATATATACAGTTCTTCCTGTCAGCACTTTTTTTGATTGCTTGTTTAAAAGCATCATGCCAGATTTATTTGCTGTGGCCATCCAATTAATTCTGTACTTAAAATGTAATATGTTTGTATTTATAATGTTGAGTTGCAGCATTTATGTTGTGATGCCTCTCTTTATATTTATGATTTAGTAGATAACCTTTGAACCATTGATCCATTTCAGTTATTCAAGGATAGAATAGATCATTATAGCAAAAACCAAAACTTCAAATGTAGGATGTGTAGAAATTTACACATAAATGACTTTATAATGTGTCAGCCAAAATAAACCATAACTTTTTAGCTAAAATGAAGGGCCACAATCTTATAGCTGGTATAACTTCTAAGGCTATAATGATGTTTGACTTATATAGCGAGATATGTTTGGAGAGAATAAAGAATCATCTATTTCAAATTTGTGACTACTGTTAGTTAGTCAAGGGACTACTGTTATGAGAAGCACATTGTTAGAGGCTGGATTCCCCCAGAAATAGCTTCAGATGGAGACTAGCATGTCAGATGTTGATTAGAGATCTTGGGATCAATATCTGTGGAAGACACGAGAGTGAGAGGAGGCCAGACTGTGCAGAGGGAGAAATCATGCTTCATTGCAGTCTCAGTGGATGCCCAGTCATCCCAAAAAGGAGTATTAGAAATGAGGATTACCTTGTGAACTGTGACCTCTCACACAGCACAAGGGTTGCTCAAAGCCTTGGCCTGGCTTCTACCTGAACTAGGCTGTGTCCCTAAAGGTGTTCCCAGTCCCTGTACTGAGTCTTTGCTCAAGAAAATGCAGTGTTAACAGACCACAAAATGCACACCATCCTTACACAAATTGCCAAACGATTTTCAGCAATTTTCCACTTATCTCCCTTTTTTAACTTTTATTTCCCTGTAGGCACCTATTCACTTTTTTGTTCCCCCTTTTTTTCACTTCCTCTAGCCCATTTTTATTCTCTCTCTGTTCTCCATTTTAAAATCTTAGTTACCTTTTTCTTAGTTGGAACTGAGCTTCATTTATACTGGAGTTAATCTCCTCTAGTGCAGTAGTCTGAATAAAATCTGTCTTGCTACCTTTAACATGTGTCTGGTACTATTTCTCTTTGACACATTTCCAAGCCATTTTGAATTGGGGCAAGAAGGTCAGGCCTTTATACAACCCTATTTATTGGCTACTGGATGTGGGCTGCCCCCAGGACCAGGTATAATATTAAATGAGGCAGTTTTCCTTATCCACAGCAATTCCAACTCTCCCAGCAGCTAGGGGAATAAGTACTTTGATTCTTACAACTCCTGTAAGAATTCTGTTTTCTGTGTCTAAATTTATGCCAGCATCTTCTTATGTATTCCTGATTCTTTGTTCACTGGGTCAGTCTTTGTTCTAATAGTTCAAAAAATAGTTATTTTCCCCCAAATGGAATAAAGAAACCATTCCCAAAAAGTGATTTCATACTGATGTAAGTTGTTTACATAAACTGTAAAGTATCTTGAAATTCAAGTGACCTAAATATACTCTTGAAAACAGCCAACTGAACTAATTGACTTCTCAAAATTTCTCCTAAACCTCAAATCTATAAAATAAAGAATGGCTGAAGAAAAAAAATCCACAAATTTTCTTTCCCTGGATGTTTTACACTTGCAAATTCAAATGGATCCTAAACCATATGTTATACAGTCTTTGTAAGAAGTGTTTGGAGTTTTGTTCACAAGGCATTATGTAAAATCTATTGTAGTTTTCTTAACCTCACAGAGCTGTAGTCTTTACTTCAGGTAATGCAATTAGTGCCTATCCCACTTTGCATACATTAAGAACAACAAACTTGTATGTAACCCACAATACAAAGAAAAACACAAATGATATCTGCACAGAGAGATACAAGCTTTATTTTATAATGATAGCAGCCCATTAGCTCCTAAGTTCAAATGAGTCCAAAATTCACAGACAGTAGCATACTCCCCATAAGAAATCAGATACTAAAAAGGCAGAAAATGTAGGTGCACACACATTGAAGCAGGATTCAGAGAATCTAATTTTGAGTCCCAGTTTCACCAGCACCTATTTCTGCGACCTTGAGAAAGCAACTTTATTAGTTTGAATCCATTTCTACATCTGTCCTGCTTACATTATAAGCTTTTGTAAGGATAAAATTGGAAATATACGTAAACATGCATTGAAAAGACTGTTGCAAAAACTGGTAGCATGCTGCAGTAGAAGTAAGACAAGCAATAATAAAAGCCATCTTTTTTTCGAATACTTGCTATGATCCAAATGCTTTGCATATTATGTCACTCAATCCTTACAAAACCCCTGTGGAGAGATATCCTGAGCCCCACTTGACAGATGAGGAAACTGAGTTTGAGAGAAACTCTGCAACTTGTGCAGAAACTCTGCAACTATAAACCTCACAGCCCATTGATTTACCCTACTGCACAGGGCCTCAGAAAGCCAGTAGGCAGAGGGAATGGAAGGCTGGGTGGATGAATGATACTGCAAGTTCACTGAGAATATGGGAGGACTGGGGAAAGTGTCATCTAGAACAGCTAGACTAAAAGACCTCTGCCACCGAAGGAGGAGGGGATAAGGAAGAACTGAACAGATGCGGATACATTTGTAGGTGATGTAGGTGTCAGCAAGATTGGGGAAGAACAACCAGGTGGTCTCTATTTCTGCCTGTAATGAGAAGGTAGCTCTTCTCCAGAGAGGAAGGTTGTGATAAGGTCTGATGAGGTCATCAGTTGAGGAGAGAAGCCAAGATTAAAAATAGGATATAGAATTGACTAGAAACATAGTGAGAATTTTCCAGGCTATTCTGAGGACCATTTTCCAGGCTATTTTGAGGGCCATGAATTTGTCATATTCCCAATCCCCTAAAAGTATGTGATTTTTCTTGAGCATGCATAGCAGCCTGGGTATAAATGTTGAGAAGGCAGAAGCTTTGACTGATTCAGAGTTGGGGTTTGCCTTGGGGGAGGCAGAGGGATGAAAGGCAGTCAATGTCCTGGCTGTGTCTTCCACCTTTCTGCTCATAATGGATTCTCATTTTCTAACCAGATTTCTTTCTACTGATCAATGCTATTGAATAAATTCAACTGATTTTTCTCTTTCTTGGTTTAACACACCTGGAAACAGAAATTATTCATTCTGTTGCTTTGAGATTTGGCTCATATGAACTCCACACAAGTAATCTCTCTCCTCTGACCAGCCGACATGGTCAGCGTGGGCCATAGCTACCTGGGTGGTCTTAGGACAGGGGCCAGAAACAGGGATAAAGCTGAAAGCCATCCTTATCCATTGTGCAGATGTGTTCACATTAAGAACGGGATTGTAATAACATGGTTTCAGATTTTGAAATGCAATGTGCAAACAACTGTGACCTTGTACCATTTTTACAGCACTCCGTTCCACTAGCTTTGTGACAAACAATTCTGATTTTTAAAAAAGAAAGAAAGAAAAAGAGCTTGGTCTTAAAAACGACTTCAAATGTAGCTCTTATGCAAGGCAAAGATTGATGCATTTATTTTGAATGTAAATGTTTTTCTAAAAACATGCCTTGCACCTCCACAGGCAGATATGCCTCCCATTTCATTCCTCACCTGTGGGTTGCCTACCCCTGCCTCAGCTTTGTGCTCTGACTTCTGATTGGGACTTATTATTATTCTCATCACTGTGGGAGAACTTTGAGGTCTTCTGCTAGAGGCAAAGTTATGTAGATGTAGTTGGCACATTTCCTAAAGGGCAGCTGTGTTATGAAACAGATGTTGTATCCTTTTTGCTTATGTTAGTGCATTCTTTCAAAGGATGGGAAGAAAAAAACCCCACAAAATACAGATCAGCCTATAAAAAATAGAATCTCTCAACCTCCACCTGCATTTGCTTCTTCTGCTATCTTGCTTCTTTTTTCATTCCCCATAATGCTTATCACCACCTGACTTACTATGTATATACCTGTCTTTGTCTTCTTTCTCTCTCCATCTTCATCTCTCTTCACCTCTGTCTCTATCCCTCTCCAACACCCTAATATGTAAGCCATGAGGGAAGGAGCTTTGTTTGGTTCACGCCTATATCACAGACAACTAGAGTATCTCCAGCCAGAGGGGGCACTCAATAAATATTTGCTGAATAAATGAATTAATGAATGAACACATTACCAACAGGTCACAAAAAGGATCAACAATCCAATGGAAGCTGCGGATTTAGAGTTTCAGAGAAAACCTAACAGTGGTCTAAAGGTCAGATAAGACAAGTTGAGGTAGCATTATTGCTCTGCCTCACCAGTGAAGTGACACGGCTTGAGCAACTGTGAATTCTGAGGTCAGCATCGCATGCACTTTAATCCCAGCAGTCATCAGCAGGGGATGCTATAGTCATATGTCCATAAAAGTAAATCAGAGCTTTTTCAGTATCTTCCCCAAAACTGTCTGAAAAGCATTTCCTACTCCAAGCACAGGAAAAAAAAAAAAAAAAAAAAAAAATCCTTATGGGCCAGAAAAAGAAAACCTTAACTACACCTGTAGTTGTTATCAGTGTCTCTCATGGGGAAAGTACTTGACGTGAGGTTCAGGGCTGCTACTCCATTATGTTGTTTTCAAAACAGAGTTATAGTAAGAGCTGCAAAGCAGACAGTTTCTGTGTTAAACCATTAATGCTAATGTTTAGCTTCACTTTATACCCAATAGTGTAGAGTATTTGAATGTCCAGTGTGTAAGGGCAGCACATTATTAAAAATTCATTTTATTGTGTTATAAGCTGCAGAGATGCCATGTATAGTCTCCCAGGTCTGTAGACCCGCCAGTGTGCAGCCAGCTCAGAATTCATCAGCTTTAACCACACTTCCAATATAGAAACGACTTCTGCAATACTTGTTCCTGCTAGAAAATTTACAGAGGCAAGTTAACAAAATACTATATATATATATATATATATATATATATATATTTGTTATATTTGTATCTAATATCAATAGCACATTTCTTTATTTTAGAATTAATTAAAAAACCTATATACTATGAGAGACCAGTGGCTCATTTTGTTCAAAGGAGGAGGAGGTCATTTAGATATTTGTTTTTTTCAGAAACTATATAGACATCCTAGTAATTTGGAAGAGTGAGTAAATACAAATGGAGACTGACAGCATGTTAGTTAAGAGCATAAATTATTGGCATCTTATCACCTAGGGTTTAAATATCAGCTCTGCCATTTATTACCTTAGGCAAGATAATGGTTAAGCTAATGGTTCTCTAACTTTGGTGGCATTCAGAAGCATCTGGAGAACTTGGTAAAAATGCAAAGTCCAGACCTTCCTCTATTTCAAGAAGCTTAGACCTCATATTCTTTAATAGTTCTCGTGGTGATTGTGATACACACCAAAGTTTGAGAACTATTGACTTAAGCACTAAGACTGGATTTCCTTATCCATAAAATAAAGATGTTAATAGAAGCACCTGCTGTTGTCATGTTGGTTAAATGACTTATCTGTCTGAACCCAATGCCTAAGGTTGTAAACTCTCAATAAATATTAACTATAATTAGTTCCCAAAGTCCTTATTTTGTAGTCTATCTCTGCTGGTGTGACAGAAATTTACCCTATTAAACTTCGGTGAGGTTGAGATAATATTCCCTTCCACTTACTATCCGAGTGACAAAAAATCTGTGAAATCCAGCCATCTAAAAATTAAATTGAGAAAGATAGAAAACAGTGAGATTTGTCAATATAAGTTTTAGAAAAGATTGAGTTTTCTACATTTTCTGTAAGAATAAATGCTTGAGTTAACAGTTTTTGTTTTTTTTTTAATCCAGCTCTTTAAAGCTGTCATAATAGTAAAGTCTTTACAGGTATATGTGTCTTAGGAGACTACTTTAAAACGACTAAACTATAAACAAGGAAAACAAGTTTACACATATTACAGCTTATGCTATAATGCAGGAAAGCTAAGGTGGCAGTCTTATTAAAATCAATGTTTTCTTGCAGATTGAATATATATTAAAAATTTTTTTAGATCCATCTTACTTTCAGAACATAAATTTGTGTTGAATTAAGACTTTTATAAGATGGATAGTCAGATGGGAAACGTTTCCAATCACAAGTGATGAAAAGTTTCATTTAGTCTCTGCCCTTTCCTGTTAATTTTGGACCTTGACTCATCTAAAATCTATCATTTCAGTAAGACAGAGATTATAAGTTTCAAAGAGAAAAATGTCAGAAAGCCACCACACAGACAATAGAAGAAAATCACAGTTATTCTAAAGTAGTAAGTGATAGTCTTTCCCGGCCCAGTCCCCTAAGTTTCTTTGCAATTCTCCTGAAACACGCTGAAGAATTATGTGTATCATTCTCCGAGTTTGGATCTGATGGCTTGATATTAAAAATAATCTTATATGACCAACAAATATATCTTGCCCTATTAACATCATCGAGGTTTAGGTTAAATTCGAATTTTAAACCTAGACATTTTGGGCTTTTTCGTTTTACTGACCCCCATCTGACTGGGCTCAAATTTTCTTTGTGCTTATATGATTAAGCAACAAAATTAAAATGTGTATTTCTGTCACCTTAACTAGTAATGTCCTAAAAGTCTGTTTTCTGTGGTCAAGCAGATGTCATTATAGATAATCAGGAGACATACATTCCCTCTTGGGTGTTTCCATTCAGCTTCGTGGCTTTACACTAAAGTATCTCCACTTGGTGGATATTACACACACACACACACACACACACACATGCATGGACTCGCACACACGCACAAATCACTCTAAACAAAAATAGAATATCTGTCTCTGCAACACAATTGATCCACCATTTGCCTCGATAGGCTAATAGGTTCAAAATGACATAATCATATCTGCTTCTTCACTCCTCCGTGTATATTTAGCTATCAAACCTGATATTATTTTCTCTGTGATAGTTCTGTCTTCTTTTATATTCCTAGTATCATTACCCTAAAACTAATCAGCAATCTCTCTCCTAGAATATTGTAAAACATTGCTAATTTGTATACGTTAATTGTCGCTATTTCAAAACATTCAGCTCCGAGATTACAGATTAATTTTCCTAAAACAATACAGTGTCCATGCTTAACAACTTTCAGTATTTCCTCGGTTCCTCTAGAATGAACCCTAAAACTTCTGAAATTTGGCCACAATGTTCCTCTCCAACATATTCCCATCACTCTTTTCCTATTTTGCTGCATTCATTTTTTTCCCAACCATGTGATAAACATCTTCGAATTATGTTCATAACTATTATTTGACAACTGTTTTAAACTTAAACACAGACAACTCATCAAGCACTATTACTACCATCCTCCTTCACAGATGAGAACCTGAAGATGAGCAAGGATAAGTGACTTGCCAGAGATGACACAGGTAGAAAGGAGCACTGAGTTTCCAGCTCTCGGGATTTTCTCACTCAGTTTCCGCTGTCATGAGTGTCTTTTCTTCTGTATTTCTACCATTGCTTGGAGGTCTGGTTCAAGTCTCCGTTCCTCCTTGAACATTTTTCGGACCTAGGAAAACCCTCCCTACAATTGTTAGTTGACCACTCGTTTGTATATTATACTCAAGAACTAAGACAATTTTCAATAACACTTTGGATCCCCAAACTCTATACAAAGGCCCTAAGTAAATCCTATCATTGACAAGGATAAGGAAGGCACCTTCCTCATCGGATGGGGTAGATGATTAACACTAAGCAAAAAATACATTGCAAGGCATTAGGTAGATGGTAATAGCTGTATTAATCTGGGTGGGCTGCAATAACAAAATAACAAAAATTGAGTGGCTTAAACATAGAAACTTATTTCCTTAGAATTCCAGAGGCTATATGTCCAATATCAAGGCACCATCAAAGTTGGTTCCTGGGTGGGCCCTCCTTGGTTTGTAGACAGCCATCTTCTTGCCATTTCTCACATGGTCTTTTCTCTGCAAAAACACAGAGAGAAAGAAATCTTTGTTGTCCCTTCTTTTTCACATAAGGACACTTGCCCTACTGGAATAGGCCCCCATTCTTATGACCTCATTTAATCTTAATTACCTCCCTAAGGTCCTTGTCTCCAAATACTGTCACACTGAGGATTAGGGATTCAACCTGCAAATTCTGAGGAGGCACCACTCAAGCCATAACTTGGACAGTGTTTCCTATTGCCAAGCATTTTTCTAAGTTCTTTGAATATATTAATTCTTGTAATCTTTACAATAACTCTATGAAGTAAACACTATTATGATAACCACTTTACACAGAAAAAAATTGAGGCACCGTGGGGCTTAGGTGATTTGCTTACAATTACACAGGATTCAAGTCTAAGCAGATTGTCTTGTTCATGTGTGTAATTTGTCATTATGTTATATACAGCATCATGAATCAAAGCTGAGCCTTAGAACAGCTGACGTGAATTCTGGCACATTACCAAATCCAGCAGCAGCATTACAAGGCACATATATGATAGATTAAGTCACAGTGTATTTGTAATAGATAGAGCATTGAGCCCCACATCAAAACTCCAGGCCAATGAACATGTGACCCTAGATGCAGTAATCAACTTCCTTTGGATTGTAACTCTTTCAACACAAAGATTTTCTCCAGAATCCTCTCCCTGACTTGGAGCTCCTTAGGGGAAGGAGACTGTACTGGTTCATCCTTCTATTCCCCAGAAACCAGCACAGAGCCTGGAATAGAAAAGGTGCTTAGTAAAAGTTTTTAAATGGGTAAGCCAAGGATTTATAGCCTCCATATAGTTATGCACACAGATCGTAACACTGTTAATATTATTTAAAAATGAAACATTCACCCTCAAGGGATCAAATGTGCTGATTTAATGGAAACTTCTCTTGTTTCATTATGAGACTCAGCAAATATTTAGAATACGTCTAAATAAATAAAATTAAAATGGATAAAACATGGCGAAAGCTGTCCTGGGGATATTTTTAAAACAACATAGTACAGATTTGTATAATAATTATTATAAAGTCAACATACTTTAATCATGAAAACACAGCAGAGTATTTGTCTAGATATACATGGCAAATAAACAAATACTTTTATTCTCTCCCTACAATCCAATAAAGCAACAGTAAAAGAAATGTTATGGAAATAAATCCACAGGAATGGGAAGAGAGGAGATAGCAGCAATAGATTTCTTATAAGGCCAGAGAGCAGGTGAGGATAATGATAAGGAAGGGGGAGGAAGAAGAGGAGAAGGAGAAGCAGGAGGAGGAGGAGAAGGAGAAGAAGAAGACGGGAAAAGAAAAGAATGACCTGCATCCACTGCTAAAGTCAGTAATGGAGAAAAATCAAGAACTAAATCAAGACCTTTAGAGAGAAAGAGAAAATATTGCACTATTAAAAGGAACATTCAGCAAAAAACTCTTGAAAATTAAACTTTTATTGCAGAGATTTCAAAAAAATCAATAGGAGTTTTGGAAATACAGTTGCTAAGGATTCTCTGAAAATAATACAAAGTATAATAGATGTATAGTGAAAAAGATAAGAAAATTAGACAACAGCCCAGTTGATCTAATATTTGAGTAATATGAGTTCCAGAAAGAAAGAGATCATAAATAAATGAGAAAAGTAAAGCTTCAAACAAAGAAACATACGAAAACCAAGAGACACACGTGTTCGTGGTGATGAGTCCTATTAATGCCCACATAATGGATGAAATAATATAACTGCATATTTGCAATTTCAGACCACTCTGGATAGGATGCTCCTAGCAGCTTCCAAAGGTTTAGAGGAAAAATTGGAAAGGACATAAACAAAAGATCAGCAATCAGAATGCATCATATTTCTCAAAGGACAATGCAAAAGCCAGAAACAATGGACCAATGCCTTCAACGTCATAAAGGATAATAATTCCCAATGCAGAATTCTATGTCTAATCCGATGATCAAGCCGATGTGAGTGGAGAATAAGGGCTTCCACCCATTTTAGCATCCATCTTTTCTCAGGATGCCTTTGGAGGATATGTTCCACGTAACAGGGGAGAGTAAACCAAGAAAGGGGAGAGACGTAACTAACAGGAGATCCAACATCAGAAACAAGACAAAGACATGCTCAGGGAATGTTAAAAGGAGCTCCCAAGGAAGCATAAAGTTAACTAGCCCAAACTTGAGCATACAGAAGATACTTAAACATACCTCCAAAAAAGATAAAGTGCATACAGTACATGATATATCTGGATACCTAAAGAGCAGAATTAGACAACTGGTAAAGAATTTACGTTAGTGAGAAATATTTAGAAAAGTAAGCAAACAGAAAAAAAGACAATAATTCCAGGGACACCAAAAAGTTGAGAAGAAAAAAGAAAAATCATGGTGTTTTATATAGCTCAGCTAAAAACAGTGTTCATATCATCGTAAAATTTGAAAACTGAATATGGATATAACCAAATGTGTTATATAACTTTACCAAGAGAATTGGTTACTGTTTGGTGGACAGTGATGAAAGGAAGAAAGAAGCAAGGAAGGAAGGAAGAAAGGAAGGAAGGGAGGGAGTCCAAAAATAACACCTATTGAGCCAGGAGGGGCGACTACAAGAACGTGATTAGTTGTGGAGGGAACGTCACAGAGTTTGCTAAAGAAGTTGTAAGTGGATGATCTGAAAAGCGAAAAACTATTTTTTAAAAATAAACATTATATAATACTTTGACTCTTAAAGTCATGTGTAAATTTGATAAAAACAAAAACTATAATAAAATAAGAAAGAAAAATATTGAACACAACACAGAATAGACTTTAAAATCATCCATAACCCAAACCACTAAAAGAAACTCCACTGTTATTTTTATATAAATCAAAAAACACAGAATACATTATACATACAGATTTATAACCTGAATTTTATTTTCATTAACTTTATAATTTGACCAATTTCTAAGATACTAGATACTCTTCTACAGCATGGTTTTAATGACTACCTAGTAGTCTCAGTTATATAGTATATATATATATATATATATATATATATATTATACATAATTTAAATGTTAGGTTATTTCAATTCAATAACAATTTTTATATCAACAATTCTGATTTAAGGTCCCTGGGCTACCTAATTAAATCAGTCCTCACTGAGTGGAAACAATTCATCACTAGTGTCCAAAAAATAATAATAATAACAGTCTTAAATGATTTTTTTTTACAAAGAAAAACAAGAATTTACACTAATGGATAATTTCTGTACAGCCGTGAAGAAAAGCAGCCCCTATCCCTTAGGATTCTCCACAATTACAAGCTTTAAGTACTCTTCAGAGCACTTTTAGTAGAAAACAAGTGTATAATATTGGAGAACTTATGAGATCCGATAACCAACAGGACCATACTAGTCCATGTCTAACATGTGAACAGTATGTTAACATTGTGAATAGTATATCCTATCCTGTGTGTGTGCATATATATTTATACTTGTATTTATATTTATATTTGATTTTCTAAATGAACTTACATAAACTAATTCAGATCAAGGGTAATTCTGCAGATTAATTTGACCCTGGATTGTCTTCTGTTGGAATAGAGTATGTAATTAAACTTCGTGATGTCATTTCAGAGATGGGCTCAGGTCCCCACCTGCTACTGGTATTTTACAACCCTCTAAATTGAGTCAAAGCTTTTTCATTCTACAGTGGAAGATAAGGCAGCAAATGTAATCATCTCCTGAATGCCATTGGGAGAAATTAATTTTAAGTTGTTGAAGTCAAAGGAGTATTCACTTATATGAGAAATCTTTTCTGATATCTTTGAGTCTTGACCTCCATAAGCTCCCACTACCAAGATGGTGGACAGGTTAGAGAGAAGGTGTGCATTTTTCACCTTTTAAATATTACCTGACATACTAAGAAACATTCCTCAAAAGAATGTACCTTCGAGATAAACGTCAAGAAGAATAAAAATGTGTACTAATGGTGGGTATGGAATGCATCGAGAATATACTACAAAGCTAGGGGCCATAATTTTTTACCTGAATAAAAACTAAGTATAATATTTTATGTTTGCAATTAATTTTAGACTAGTATTTTATATTTCCCTTGTGTGATATATTTTTCCAAATTAACTGCAAATTTTGTTTCAAATATATTTTTTACTTAGTGAAACATTATTAGTTCTTATGGATTTTAACTGTTGTTTCTTCCTGGTTTTATTTATGCAACTATTTGCAGTAGAATCATTATTGGAGCTATTACATTTTTGTTCTTTGTTTTCCCATGGAGCTTAATTCTAATGAATCAAATCACTTCTGTACTGTACATAATTCAAAATGAATGTGTCATAATATTCTATGATATGAATTACTGTAATTGATTTAGTTTCACATTGCTAAATTTACTGAGTCAGTACTAAATTTATAGAAACATTATGTCAAATCAAATCATCAGTTATTTTCTCTCCAAACACTTCTTGGAACTTTCTAAAACATATTTTTGTCTTTAATCCTCCTATACAGCTTTACAGCTTTCTTCTCAGGATATGTCACCATCAATCAATTTAAAATGGCAACTTTGAAACAGATGTCAAGGGCATTTGCTCTATGTCTTAACTGATCATCAACATTCCTGATTAATGGTGTGATTTCCACAAAATGTGTGTAACTGGGACAGATGCTTTTTGGATAAAACCTTCCCTTCTATCAGTTTCAGGTATAGTGACAATAAAGGTTTCATGTCTAAAGGATCTTTCAAAATGAAGATGGATTAAAATCTTGACACCCTGTCCTAAATTCCTCTTATCAATAAGATAATTTTCGGATTGCATAGGACAGATGAGTGCTAGGCAAAAATATCTGTTTTTATTTACTACAGATTATTTATTACTACAGATTATTGAGACATATGTGGAAAAAGTTATGACACAAAATATAAAACTTTGTTATATTGAACTGTTATGTATCATAATGAGTCAGCCCTTCAATCAGATTACAAAAAATGAAAATTAAATCATCATACAGTATAGTGAAACATTCATATGAGCCCACAGCTACACTGAAACCTCGAAACTGCAAAAGTAACAGCTACTGTGAGCATAAATAGCCCACTGAAATCGGTGTATCCAGGAACACTCCCAAAGAACATTATTTTAAAGAAGAAATTAATCTCAAAGGCTGATGAACTTAGCTGGAGATACATGCAGAATTACAGCTATCAGGTCTACCTAACAAGAAAGGAAATTAAAAATCCTTTACTTAGCATCTGTAAGAGAAACATTTTTTAACTTTATTGATGAATAATTGACAAATATAATTGTATATATTTAAAATGTACAGCATGATTATTTGATATATGAATACATTGTGGAATGATGACCAAGATCAAGGTAATTAACACATCCAATTATCCCACATAGTTAACCCACTCCTTTCTTCCTTCCTCCCTTCCTTCCTTCCTTTCTTTCTTTTCTTTTTTCTTTTTTTTGTGATAATGTTTAAGATCTACCGTCAGCAAATTTCAAGTATGCAAGAGAAACATTTTTTGAATTAAATTGGTTTGAGTAGGAACATTTATTTTCTTACCAGTATGTGCCACAGCTTTATAGCATTAAAACAAGGCTTCCTCTTTTGGTGCAATGGTAGTTGCTACTTGAAACTCTCTCTCACATTAATTGAAATAAAAAAGCTATGTTACCATAAAGTATTATCGCCATTTTTAATCTATCTGAACAAGAGAATAAGCTAGTTTAGTTCAGTACCTACATTACCTTTATAACATTCATATAATTAAATTCATAAAGTACTTTGTATGTGTCTACATTGGTCTAGGAAATGGTTGTACTTAGGAAAGGAAATGTGTTGATCTGCAAAGTATTCCTTCCATCCATATCTTTGTCTTGATATTTTTGTTCTACCAAAGTTTATTTGGTGTGTGTGTATGTGTGTGTGCGTAGCCAATACCTGTAAAAAAAATGTTTAAGAATATGCTGAAACTCGAAATCAAATGATGATTATGTGAGCAAACAGTATTCCTCTGGGAATAAAATACTCTAATCACATTTATCCTTGTGAAAAACAAAATAGCTATATATATTTCATCCAGCTAATTAAAAGTTGAAGGCCACACAGACTGACAATAAAATAATCAGTTAGAAACTTATTTTAAAAGTTACAGCTTTTTTCTTTCTAGATAGACAAGTTTTGCTGAATTAAAGTTCTTAAGGATCTCAAAAACTAAGAAGTCAAATTATATTTTCAAGATCAGCCTACATTTTCTTTGCTAAAAGATAATTCATATTTTCAGCTTCATATAAGCATTAGCTTTTCTCTTACCACTCTTAACCATTAAAGTTAACTTTAAGAAATACAAAATAAGTATTACATTTAATAGCTGGTAATTTATAATAATTTTATAACAGATTATTTTTGGTGCCTTGCTACAATTTAATAATATTATCTTTGATTTAGAAAATATAGTTAAAAGTGGTCTGTTTTTTTTTTTTATTATTTTTGCTTTGTCTTCAAAATAAAACAATACTTATAAGCCAATGTATCTTGGATGGAACATATGTGGACCTCAGCTACAAGAGCCAAGGATGGGGCAAAGTCAGACTGCTTCAGAGAACCTCCCAAAAAAGACAGCCAAGCATAGCAAATCCGGTGTAAAAGTGTCCAATTTAAAAAGCAGTCTCTGAGAGCATGATAAGAGTTCTGTAACAAAGGTTCACACACAGGGCAAAACTCCCCTTTCTGAAGGGTTTTAAAATTTGTGGTCCGAAGATGAAGAAAGCCCGGGAATTGTGAGCCCGTGAGGCTCCTGGGTAATGGAGCGTGTGTGTAGTCATTGGACAGTCTGATGAATTCTCCTATGCAACTTTCTCATAGATTCAAGATTTTTAAAAAATTGTCTGTGTATGCAACACAGAATCCAACACATAGTGTGCCAAATATTTAGTTGAGATTCCATATATCCAAGCTGGTTTGAATTGGAGTATGTGTGGAGAGGTAGCAAGTGAGGTAGTGACGGTAGGTTCACACTTTAGTTGGGACAACAGCACTTATTCCGCCATAAAATATTGATGGGACACTTACATACCAGGACACAAAGCAGTGGGACTAGGTGAGACACACTCTCTGGCTTCAAGGATTACAGTCTAGTGGAGACAGATGACAGAGTATTGACACTGCAGGAAATCGGTAACAGACTGAGATACACATGAATAACAGTGGGGGGATCTACTTTAGACTGGGTGGTCAGGAGATGTGGCTCTGAGGTAGCAACATTTAAAACGGGTCTCAGTGATGGGAAGAAGTTAGTCATGCAAAGATAAAGGGAAGAACATTCCAGATGGGAGCTGCAGTGCAGTAAGTACTTAGAGGAGTATCAATAAGGAAATTATAAAGAGGCAGAGGTCAGACCCTGCAGAGTCTAATAGGTCATGATGACGGGCAGGCATTTCCTTCAGTGCCATAGCTAGGAAGAAGGAGGAGATATATTGAAATGACTATAGTTCTGTAGATTTGAACTTGAGAAATGTGAGAACTCCCCTTTCCCACTGGAGGATGAAGGGAGATCATTAGCTGATAGGGCAGAGGAAGCAGGTGTGGGGGGAGTTTGAGGCAAGAGAAGGTATGAGATAATTATTTTCAATATGAGTAATTAAACCTACTAGAAAAAGTTAGTAGTATTGTAAGACAAAATTGGGTACCAAATTGAGGTATGAAGTCAGGTAACTGGGAAGAGAAAGAAAAGTCCAGAACAAATGGAGCTAACAAAGTGCAGGTCTTCACAGGAGCACCAGACTCAGGAAAGTCCTCATCCTCCAGGGAAGACTGAGAAAAGAGCAGAGCAAATTACAAGGAGTGAAGCCTCAAATGGTGACAGCATTGAGCCCTGGCATGTGAATTATAGATTCTAAATAGAGCAAGACAAACATTGCAGTTTTCCAGCTAGGGAGGCTCAGGTTTTGCATATACCTCTTACCCTGACTCCAGAACATTGCAGAGCTGAATTTGCACATGGAATGTATTAACAGCTGCTGCTGGGAAGGGCTGGAAAAGACAAGAACAAAGTAATGAGGCGATAATTACACTTTAGAGCAGATAATGCAATTCAACAGAAAAAAGAACAAGATTTCAGACATTTTACAGAATTGAAGAGGTGCCTACATCAAGGAAGAACCAAATTAGTGCAACCTGTCATTAATTTGGGATGAGGAGGAAACTGTCCACTAAAAGGACTTCACAGATTCTTCTCTTCCCTATCTTTTTACGCACCGTTGGTCAACCAATCATCAAATTTCAGCCACTATGTGTAAAATACTGAATTTTTTTAAAGAACACTTAAAATATTGCAAATACATTCTTGTAGTCTAGCAAATATAAATCTGGTAGGCATACATCAGAGGTTGAATAAGTTGAATATAATTGGCAAGTTTAGAGGCAAGATATCAACTCTAGCTAGGATACCTGGACATAATTTTCTATAGAAGTTGAGGTATAAGATAAAGCTTGAATGTTGAGAAGAATTGTGATCAGGGAGGTTGGTGGTAGCTGAGAGAGAAAAAGCATAACATCATTTTAAAGCCTGAGCAGGTGCAATAAGAGGAAATAAGAGGAAATATAGATCACCCATTAATACATACACACATGTACATAAAACATTTACAGCTATGGATCATATTAAAATATATTATTGCTTTATCTTGATTCAGGTTTATTTAAAATAGATTGCATGACTTCAACTAACTCCAATAGGGTTTAGATTGAAACCTGCACCCCCAGCTTCACCCCCTGCCCACCACTCATGTGAATCCTGTGATCCAGGTTAGTTTGCTACAACTCTGCTATAGGAGGTTACCTTGAAGAGGCATTTTCCAGACCTGAGGGTGGGCACTGTTTTCATCCTTCCAGGTGTCCTCTCTCAATAGCTCCTCTAGAGAACAGAACTTTCTACTGGCAAGAATTGAACCGTCATAATTCATGGACCATCACACACAGCTTAAAGAATACTCACTGACGGACCAATTCCCTCTCTCAAGTTGTCATGTTACATGTACACAACTTGTACTACGAGATAAGGACTTGGTCTCCATTTGAGAGATGAGAAAGTTGAGGTTTAAACAGTTGAAGAACTTGTTTAATATCAAGATGGACCAAAGGTTAATATAACCCTTTTCTCTGCTTCCATTTCACTTTCAATTTAACTCTATAGCTCTGTTAAATGTAAAATGACTGCCATATATATATGTATATGTGGCATATACATATATATTTATATACTAGTCAACATTGCTTATTACAAAAATGACCCCTGATTGGTAAATTGCACTGGACCAGAAGAAACTATAAATGAACTATAAATTCCTGATGGAAATGCCATAGTTTTAGCTTCCCTAGTTTCAGAGCCCCTTATAACAACCCCTTGCAGGGATCCTGGATGCTATGCCTATAAAGTTGTTACAAGAGATAGTCTCTCCTAAAGGGCATGAAGCTTCTAAGTAGAGGCTTTTAAATCAGGGCAGCTTCCACACGTGCCCAGTGTGGATCCCATCTCCTTGAACATGAGCTCTCATCTGAGGGAAAGAGACCTCCCTGAGAGCTGTGTGAACTGCTACAGGGACCGCTAACCTAATGCAGGAACTCTTGCTGAGTGGAACAAGGAATGCCCAGTGCTGACCTGCTGGGAGGCTGTGATTTCTGTCCAGAGTAGTCTCAAGCCAAGTGTTTTGGGAACCTGAATGTTTAATTGAGCCTCAAGGACCCCTGGTGTGAAATGCAGACACACGTTTTGTAAATATCAGGTAGGAGCGTTCTACTGTGCCCCGAAGTGGAGATTTTTTCTCTCCATCTTTTCTTGACTTAAGGTGAGTACTCAACAGGGAGATCAGCTTGGTGCTTTGTGACCACCTAGAGGGGTGGGATAGGGAGGATGGGAGGAAGAAGCAAGAGGGAGGGGATATGGGGATATACGTATATGTATAGCTGATTCACTTTGTTATAAAGCAGAAACTAACACACCATTGTAAAGCAATTATACTCCAATAAAGATGTTAAACAACAACAACAACAACAACAAAAACACCATTTTCAAATTTCCAGTCCAATACTCAGTGGTAGTAGAACCTCAGGCAAAGTTGTTGCTATTACTTAATTTCTAAGCCCTTACTCTTCACCTGTCAAATCAGAACTATGAATAGTACATTGTTAATATTAATATTTGCATTTTTACTTCGTGATGATATGAGATTTAAATGAGATAATGCGTATAAAACAACTTGGTTCAGCACCTGGCACAGAGAAAGTGAACTGCAGCTACTTCTACTTTTGAGTGATGGATATAAAGTTTGACGTTAAATACAGAAAAAAAAAAGATGAGTGCTCAAACTCTCCAGAGGTTATAACAAAGATCCAGTCATTCTCTCTTGTTAATGGATAAACTTAAGTGTCAAAGTCTTTTTGCAACGTACTCAAATGTCTTTTATTGTTATCTCCAAATTTTTCATGTACACCCACATGGCACATGGAATACTTACTGGGCTTACCAGTTTCCAGGAATTAACCTCTCTAGTTCATGGCATTCCATGATAATTATGCAATCCAAAATCTAATAACAGATGTGACTTACAGGGTGTAAGGACCTGCAAGACAAAAATTAAAAATAAGAGATTTATTTCTGTCGAAAATAAGGAAAGAGTTCTCCTCTCACCTTTTTTAGAGAAATAATTTTAGAAAACTTGTATTCTTAAGTTATTTTTCTGTCTCTTTGAAATACATGTCAAATTTGTAGAAGCAAATAAGCCTCTTGCCTGCTTTATGACCCAGGAATGTCCTTCCCAAGGACCTGGGAGCCATCTCTTGGAACTGTAAACATCAGGGGAGACAACACCTCCATCTCCCAGTTTCTGTGAGAGGAAGGAGCTTAATCAGTGGGTGCCTTGCTCCCAGTTGCCCACCTGTCATAAAGATATGAGAAGTTTATTTTTCCTTTGTATAAAACCAATTAACTAACACAGATGGTTACCCCAATTACCAAGGTAGATTTAGGCTAAACAATGTGCAATAAATGGCGCTATTAAGTCCTCTAACTTGGGATCTAATCATTGTTTATCCTGAAAACATGTATGTAACGGGCATCAGTTTGGCTTTATAAAAAGGTGAGATTTCTTTCTGTCTCTGTAGTCGCTTAGTGGATTACCGTGATACACATCTATTCTCATTTAATTCTTATACAATGATTAAAGCGTTTTCTTTCTCTATTACTTTTGTGGAGAGGTTTTTCTGGGCTGAAAGAAGATTTTGTTTTCAGTTGTATCTCCCCAACAAGCGATATATCATTTAAAATTTTTCCCAACCTACAAATTATTTGGCTAACTTTTATACGTTAGGAGTTCCTATTTCATTATCCACACATCTAGATATTACTGTCATTTCCACCAAATTTCAAAGAGTGACTGGTAGTGATATTAATTCAGAAGAGGGAAAACTGAGAGGTAACCATCTTAAAATGTATTTTTTAATTGAATCGTGCTCTCAGAAATGAGTATTTACTGAACCATAAGGATTTTACACTCTAATCCACATGTATAAACAAAGATTATTTTTGAACTGAGAAATAAGTGCAAAGGAAACATTTTAAATATTTTGCTATTTCAAGAACTTCCATGTAGAAGATAGAAGAGGCTTTTCTCATTATAATTCCAGAGGTAGAGTAAATACCAACGTGTGGGACTCTCAGAGCAGGGGAAAGCTGGATTTAGTAGAACAATGTTTTAATAATTGAATCTTTCATCAAGCTTAGTCCCCTTCTAATGTCAAGTGCATGCTAGCAATACAATTATTCAACAGTGGGTTGGGCAAATGTCATCTGGAACTCTGCATAAGCCCAGTTCTGGTGGGAGATTGAAGTCTATGCTACCGAGATCTTTCTAACTCTACCTTCTACTATTTTTGTAAAGAAAGATTTTATCAAAAGAGAACAGCTGCTGATAAAGACCAAGATCTCCTGTAACAAAAACTGTAATCTACCTTTGCCAAAAAGCCTTTTATGTGCCAGGCACTTTGCTGAGCATTTTATACACATAAGTCACTTAACATTTTTTTTCTTTTTTGTTTAACATCTTTATTGGAGTATAATTGCTTTACAATGTTGTGTTAGTTTCTGCAGTCACTTAATCTTCACTACAAACCTGAGAAGTATGTATTATGAGCACCATTTTACAGCTGGGAAAATTGAGGCACACACATCTGGTAAACCGTGACTGCCCGTCAGGTGTCTGTGTTTGCTATTATGCCATGCCACCTCTTATCTGAGAAAACTGCATGGACTCTAGAGGCAAAGCGAACAAAATCAAAAGGATTCATTCTGTTACTTTTTATGAGTCAAATAACTTGAACTTAATGGAAAATCACAGAAGCATGTGGAATATATTAACTTCTTTCAACATCAATGTATTCCCAAAGGCTTTTAACATTTCCAGAGTTGATAAAATGAATAAACAATTCGGGAGTTTCTAAAATGGCAATATAAGGAAAATGAGGGTTTCCTCTTGGAAAGTTTTGCTTCTTAAAAATGTTAAAGGTATATGACAGAATTTTAGTGTTATCGTATAATAATTCTGTTGTTTAAGATAGTATTAGTGCGGCTTCAAGGCAGCAGTGCTCCAGGATTTTCAGTTAAGCTTCCCTATGTAACCTTTACTATCATGCCTCCAGCCGTCTGTGCAGCTTTTCTCCTGTTCTCCCTTGCTTTGGGCAACAAAGGAAAAATTTTCATATCAGAGCCTGCTTGGCTCACACAAGTGTATACCCTTTAAATTCTTCTTGGCCCTTGTAAGCTTGCTATTCATGCCTCATCAATTTCTTTGTTCAACTTCAGCTGTTCATTTTTCCAAATTCTACTTAAGGCCATCTCACATCCCCACTACGCTCCAACTCACTGCAGATGTGTCTCCTCTCCTGAGACATTTATCATCTAAGACTTGCAGAAAATCTTTGAGGAGGGTCTCTCTTCTATGTCCTCCCTTTCTGCCCACATCCTATTTTGGTGGGCTTTCTCTGATAATTCTCCTCCAGCCAAAGGAGTCTCAATGTAGTCTGAGAGTAGAAAAAAAAAAAAAAAAAAAGTGCACTCTGCTCAGGTAGATCTAAACTTTTCTATCTTACATATGAAAATTTAAAGTTGAATATATGAATTTAAATTTAATTTTGCTGCCTTCATTTCTTTGATATGATTACCTGTCTCCAAATCAATGGGTGGCATGGCTTATTCTAACTGGCAGGAACGTTCTCCTAGTGAGAAAGAGAAAATAAGTGTGATAGGGAAAAGGGAATAACAGCACATCATTTAATAATTCAAAACACTATGTTACAAAGACAATCTAAGTCTCTCTTTTAAAATAATTATTGATCCTCTACCCTTTTCTGCTACCCTCCCGTTCCTTTTTCTGATAAACTCAAGGGCCATAGAGAACTATTTCTCTTTCCCTACCACCTCCAATTCATTCAAATACGCAGAGCTTATAACTGTAGCATAGAGGTACAACAGGCAGGGGCAGGCTTCCTAGTTCTCATTATCCTAAGGTCACAAGGGATACTTGAGTCTAACAGACCTCACTAGCATTCCCCAGCACACCTGATTCTTCTCTGATTCCAGACACAAGGAAGATACACTTGTTCATACCTAGAGAAATAGGCATAGCCAAGTGACTCATCTCGGTCAAGAAAATGTGAGCTGAAAGACATGGACACTTAACATTCAACCCCTATTCTCTATACTGGACACCAGTCTTGTAGAATCTTCAAGCCTCATGTTGAGATAACAGTGTCATAAACTGATGGTACTTCCCTCCTCCTGGATCCTCGAGTGATTAAACTGAGCAGAACCTTCTTCCTTTCTGTTTAAGGTTGGCTGATTTTTTATGTATTTCCATTCCTATTTCATTATGGATAGATCTGGAAATTATTGTCTTTACAGCCAACCTACACTGCACGTGTGGCAAGAGTGCACAATATACTTTCAGTAATTTTAACTCTGGAATCTTTTTGTTATCCTTGGCATGACTAGCCTATCAGCAGGAAACAAATAGGCACCAAGGGCATTTTGAATACTCTAAAGGAAGATTATTTTACATAAAGTATTTTACTAGAATGTGGAATTTTAGTCCCAAGAAATAAGCCAATTTCACCAGTGTGGGGTACAAAATGACTTGTAATAATCAAGTTAATATGACTCCTAGTCCCCTCCTGTCAACTTTGAACATGTTTTACTGTCACCCCCCAAAAAATTTTTCTCCTCACCTAGTCAGGCAATTCCCCAACTGTTACTAACTGCCTATTTAATAAATTCAGATATCCCCACTTCTCCTCTGAGGCTGATAATTACGAACTTTATAACTTGAGGCAAGATGGACGATCCAGTAAGATCTCAAGCTTGGGTAGCTTAAACCTAAACAGGAGAATAATTCTCAGCTCATGATTGTTGTCTTTCCAATTGTAGCTGCAGATAATGCCAAAGTTATATCTAAGGGTCAGTTCTGGGTGACACATCTCTTACAGGGCACCACATACTCATCATTTGTGGCTCAACTAATAGCTACTACTTTTCTCAGTCTCCTTTAATGGTTCCTTCTCTAAGACCTGAATGTTGAAAAATCTGAATGTTGAAAAATCTCTTCTCTATCCAGTATCATGTCTATAAATGCCAACTCCTATGTAGTTGCATGTCACAGTTAGTCTCCAGCCTAAATCACTTCCCTGAATTCCACATTTATCTATGCAACTGCCAATTCAGCATCTTCACTTGGATGTCTAATAGATATCTCAAGACCAACATGTCACAATTGAACTGCTGAACTCCCACACTTACATACTAAAAGCTGCTCTTCCTGTAGCCTCCCTGATCTCAGTAATGGCAATTCTAACCTTTTGCCCCTTGCATTCTTGATACCCTTTCTTCGATCTCATTTTTTTCCAATCCTCTTGTTTATTTCCTAACATACTATGCAATTCAATTATTTATCATGTATAATGTTTATATTCTGTGTCCACTAAGGGAAAGTAAGCCCACGGAGATTTTTGTTTCATGTTTCTGTTTTGCTGCATAAAAGTTAAAGAATCCCAAGGGTCTAAGTGAGTGACTTTTATATTGAGTATTAATGTATTAGGAGACTTTTAATTTATTTTTTAACTGGCATATAAATTGTCCCTTCTGAAATAGAAAAATAAGAGCTAATTATTTTTTCTTAAAATAAAATATATATAATTTCAATGTTTCTTTCCTCTTCATCCAAAATTGAAATAAGCATCAGTTAACAGCAAGAAATGCACTTCTGAAGAATTTCTAGCCTCTTTATAAGCTATAGTGCTTAAACAATAATCAGCAAATGGTACAAATGCTACATTTTCAGATAAATCTACAATGTCAGCTTTCCTCATCTCTGACATTAATATTGTTTCTCATATTTCAGTATATTAAAATTGCCATTTTGTAAGATCCAAAATCAGCAAAGATCATATATAGTTTCATATTTGCAATCAGTCTTAAAATATTTTGTTTCTCCTAACTTCACAAAAAAGACTATTTTTAACAGCTTTACTGAAATATAATTCACATTCTATAAAATTCATCTACTTAAAGTGTACAATTCGTGGTTTCTATCATATTCACAGAGTTGTGTAATCACCACCATTATCTAATTTTAGGACATTTTCATCATCTCCCAAAAGAAACTCTATTCCATTAGAAGTCACTCTTCATATCTACCTCCCCACCCAAAAGTCCCAAGTGGAATAGGGAAGAACAAATCTGACTCTATATTGGATCTGTTTCTTTTACTTCAAGCTTTGTATTCTATTGCTTTTGCTACAAGTTATTCACTAAAGGGATGTTGCCTGTAGCTTAAAGTATACATACTGGCCCACCTCCAGGAACCCTGCCTCCCATGCCTGAGCAAGAGGCTATAAAGTACCTTTGTTTGGCTCACGGGAAACATCCTGACCAGGCCTACCTATGAATGGCTGCAAGAAAGAAGAAATTAACACATACCCTCCGAAATATTTGCAACTTACCCTTTTTCCCCTTTACCTCTTCTCCTCTGACCCCTCTTGTTCTATAAAAGAAGTTAGCATCCAAACCTGGGCAAGATATTTCTTTGGGACACTAGTTCACCATCTTCTCTATCTGCTGGCTTCCCAAATAAAGTCGCTATTCTTTGCGTCAACACCTTGTCTCTAGATTTATCGGCCTGTCATGCAGCAAGCAGTACGGGCTTGGACTCCATAACACAGGCAACCACTAATGTACTTTCTGTCCCTATATATTTGCCTAGTCTGGAATATTCATATAAATGGAATTACACAACACATGGTCTTTTGTGACTGACTTCTATCACTTAGCATAATACTTTCTAGGTTCATCCATGGAGTAGCATGTATCTGTACATCATTCCTTTTTATTGCTGAATATTTCATTGTATGGATATACCACACATTTTTTATCCATTCATCAGTTGATGGACATTTGGGTTATTTCCACTTTTTGGATGTTAGAAATAATGGACATATGTTTTTATTTCTCTTAGGTATATACCTAGGAATCTACAATTGCTAGGTCATATGGTAGCCACAGGCTTGACATTTTGAGGAACTGAAAAACTTGTTTTCTGAAGTGGATGCACCATTTTACATTGAAAAACACTATTTTTACATTGTTAAGATTAGCATTTTGTGTAAAGTTATTGTTTGCTGAAAGAGAAAGTTAAACTAAATCATCTCACATGCATTTCGTATTAGGTGATTCAGTTACACAGTGCTTTAAAATTCTTAAGGCTTTTACTTTTTCTTTTAAATTTGCAGAAAAAATTGAGAGAATACTAAGATAAACACTCCTAAACTCTTCACCTAAAATAACCTATTGTTAACATTTTGTCACATTTGCTATTTCTCTACACACATGCACATGTGTGTACACACATCTTCCTGAACAATCTGAAAGTAATTTGCAAACCTCATGGCATTCCATATCTAAATATAATATATATCCAGAAAACAAGGACATTTTTCTGCACAACCACAATATCACCATCACACCCAAGAATGTAAGAATTATTAAAACATAAAATAATACTACATATTTTTCATAGAAGTATGATAACAAAAGAAGATAATATTGTTTATCTCAGAGACTCCTTCAGAATTTCTCTCTCTAGGTTGACAACAGGAAAAGAAAAGAGTCAATAAGGGACAGGAAGTGACCTTCTAAAACTGAGCAGGACCCAGTGGGCCCCCCCAGGTAAGAAGGCCTTTCTGTGTCCGCCATTTCTTGTTTATAGAAAAAAAGTTTCAGCCTCCTAGACCTTCCCTGAGTTCCAAAGGGCAGATCCAAACAGTTACTAATTAGGGAAGTGCAGAAAGAAACAATAGTGCAACAATGGGGGTCTGGTCCTGATTCCTCCTGAGGTGTACATAACAATCTGATACATATCTCTGAGTTGTACAGGAACTAAGGCCCCCATCCAGGTGGAGGATGGTAACTTCAGGCTGAGCACAGGCACATGGACCCCAGACTGGTTGGAACCAGAGGCTGATGATTGAGATTCCTGGAACACCACCCTGTTACCTCACCACCAACCAATAAGAGGAGGGTTACACACCCTGAAGCCCTCCCTGAAAATTTTGCCTATTAAAAACTCCTTCCCTGAAACCCAACAGGGAGTTTGGGCTTTTTAAGCATGAGCTGCCCTAGACTCCTTGTCTGGAGCCTTACAATAAACACTACGTTTTCCTTCACTACAACCCAGTGTCAGTAGGTTGGCTTTACTGTGTGCAGGCGAGCATATCCAAGTTTGATTTGGTAACACTTCTATTTTACCTGTATTATTTTTTCCTAAAGAAAATAAATATATATATAGCAAAATGCTAACATTTGTTAATATGAACTGTGCATATACATGTTTATTTTTCTTATATTTAATAGTAAACGTTGAAATGTTTCTTTAATTTAAAAAAAAAAAGAGTCTGAGTAATTGAAGTTTACATTACCCTGGATGAAAAAATTTCTAACGATGGTAATATGAAATTACTATTGTTTTGTAAGTGAAAAATGGTTTAATATTAGAATTTGATATGGTTCAACCTACTATACTTATATTATACTGGTGTAATATAATTTTTATATATACATGTATATATAACATATTTATAAAACCATTACAAGGGATACTTATTGAGATATGAAGCAATATCTGTTGGTTTGATTTTCATGACCACATACATAGATAGAACTCTTGAAGACCAGACTATAATACAAAAGCAAATGCTGAGCAGCACACTTGCCAGGCCTCCTGGAGGAGATCCTTTGGAGCAAACACTACAGAGACAGGATTAAATGTAGGTACCTGGGCCCCTCACTGTCCCACACACACTAGTGCAGCTCACAGCAATGTAACAGCACTGAATGGCAGACTCTGGAAGAGAGACTCTGATCCTGGGCTGTGGGGTTTTTGAACTTTATGATGAAGAAAACTTCAACACTTCCACCATGTGATCAGAGGCTGTAATACAACAGTACTATAATGTGGCTCCATCTCTACCCCACCAGCTCAGCATACTTGCTCAGGTGAGTATCACTGTGATCCAGGACAGATTCCAAGCCTTCTGGTCAACCTGACTGTTCCATGCACTTGGCTGTAGCTAGTTTCCATGGAGTTTTGTAGGAGGTCAACTTCTTTCTGGGGCACCAACCTGTAGAGATATTGTCTTCAATAAGTTAATCCTTTCCTCACAAATGCCAAAGAAATTCATTATTTTCCTTTGTAAAACATTAATCTAGAAAAGGAGTACATTCCTTAAATGATAGAAATAAATATAGAAAGCTGGTGGGGTAGACTCTGCTATATTAAGAACTATATGAAATACATGGATATGTAAGAGGTTATGAAATATAATGGGAAAAGCATTGGAGGATAGGTCTGGAGATGTGGATTACAGTCCTTATATTTTCGCTGTTTACTTCAGTGATCCCCAGCAAGCCACTAAAATTTTTGGACCTCCTAATTTTTATTTAAAAATTGATCTAGGGCTTCCCTGGTGGTGCAGTGGTTGAGAATCTGCCTACTAATGCAGGGGACACAGGTTCGAGCCCTGGTCTGGGAAGATCCCACATGCCGCGGAGCAACTAGGCCCGTGAGCCACAACTACTGAGCCTGCGCGTCTGGAGCCTGTGCTCCACAACAAGAGAGGCCGCGATAGCGAGAGGCCCGCGCACCGCGATGAAGAGTGGCCCCCGCTTGCCACAACTAGAGAAAGCCCTCGCACAGAAACAAAGACCCAACACAAGCAAAAAAAAAAAAAAAAATTAATTAATTAAAAAATTGATCTAAAAATAAATATCGAAATTTTATCTGAAAATAGAATGACTGTTGAAAAACTCTTTGGCTAATGTCTGTTTCTTAGAGTTCTGAATCTTAAATGACCAATTAATTAATTTAGATTCTGGCAAGAGGAGAGTTTTACTTTGAGGTTTTCTGATTTGGAGCCAAGAATCTTACTATTTAAAACTATTTTAAAAGAATTTCAGACATTTTATTTTGTTTTGTTAAGTAACTAACCCTTTCGACATGCCCCTGGTATGGTATACACTAGATACTGTAGGTTTTTCATGGCGAATAGGGAAAAGGGTGTCCTTAAATATTTTTACTCCTGGATCTCATTCTGATTTTCATTGTTATTAATTTTTATATTTTACTCTATAATAGTCCTTATTAAGAGACATATATATATTTGCTTTTTTTCTTTATTAACCAATACTTCTCAACTAGATTTTCAATTCTTAATCAGAGTTTTATCTCCTCTTTTAAATTTTATAACTTGGTAATATTAAAAACTGGAAAAGTACTGCCATGAATAGTCAATATAAGACATCTTTTCAAAGAGGAAACTAAGGTATGTGGCTTTGTAAGATTTACTAAATATTTTTCCCAGTGCTTGAAGAATTGAGGGGGAACCCTCAGAATATTATGGATAAGGACTGCTCTTAATTTAGCATTTTCACTAATTTCATTCCTGGCTCATTCTATTCCCCAAACTTATCATTCCACTAATATTTTATGATAAAACTAGAAAAATGGATAAAAAGAAGAGTATGAAAATGGCTAACATTTTATGGGACTTTACATTTAACATCTCTACATGCAATCTCATTTCATTTTTTTAGTTTCTGTGGTATGAAAAATGGAACTTGAGCAAGTCATGGGGTTTACCCCAGAGCTCATAGCTAATATGTTATAGAGTTGAACTGGAATTCTGATCTTTAGATTCTGGGTTTTGTGACCAGATAGCATTAGCTCTTTCAACAGACAATAGGATTGTTTTCCATGTCATTGACTGTTTCCCCACTGCCTGAAGTCCTATTCTGGAAATAAAGTAGCAAAGACTGTGTATGAGTGCTCTCCTTTGATGTAAATGTATAAGAGCAGCCACGCTCAGGTTCCCTGGGGCTTCTAGGCTTCTGGAGGCTCACCTTCCCTTTAACAGCCCATTCTTAGTACACCAAGCCACACACTGTGTTGTTACAGGAAGTCTAGGCCCCTCCCCAAAATATTCTCTGGGCCCCTCAGGAGTCCCTGTGGAACCTAGGAAAATGCATGACACCTACTAAATTCTTGCCAAGCGTTAATATTATCATTATTGCCCATCTTACTCCACCTTTCTCTGTGTATCACCTCTGCCCTTCACATACCATTTCATGTGCCACCCTTCTGCCCAGTTCACTCTGCTCCAGACTGCTAACTGATGCCCTTCTCTTTTATTCCTCAGCACACACCTAACAAAAAGCTAAGTGTTCAATAAATGCTGTTAAGGTTTTCTTATAATGGAATTATGGGGCAGGGAAGGAAATTGAAACCTGAATATTTTTTTCAAGTTATTGCCCCAACTAGCATTTCCTCCTCTGCCAGTTTTTCTGCTTGGCTATGTCCTCTCTTAGGCCTTGTGCTGGATTATTGATATTTTCCCATCTATCTCAAGTAGCACCCGCTGTCTGCTGCTCTCTGTCTCTCAGACTCCAGACTTCAAATCTCAGCCTCTGGCCTCAACTAGAAAAAGCCAAAAATAATTTCACATCATAAATATCTCTTCATTCACGGAAGACAATCCTTTCACATTTTGGTGCAAAACAGGTTATGCTTGACTGTCACAAATGTTGCTTTTCTTGAATAGATATTGTTTTACTTTTGTGTAGCCAAGTAGACTGCTGGTGGTTTCTAAAAGCAGAAAGCTGTGAACCTCAAATGCAAATGCAATCAGCTAATTCTAGCTGCAGAAATATTAATAGAAGTTTATTTTCACTTTCTTCCTCTTCTTTTTTAAGCAATAAAAATCACAGATCCATTTTGCAGACAGGACTTAGTCACTCAAATCTCCAACCCTACCTCCAAAGTTCCTGTAAACAGACTGCTTTTCCCAAGATCAGAAGTAGCTCAGTCAGGACACAAAAACACAGTGGCAGTGGATAATATTGCTAACTCTTCCAGATCCAAAGCCAGGGTTCTGGTTTCCCCCAATTATAATTACTCTTTAAGCAAAACTTAAAAGAAGAAAACAAGAATTAGAATATATGAGTGAGTTTTCCTTCAGAATGTGGGCTAGGCATAATTTGCAAATGAGATTTCTATACTAGTCTGATTATTTACAAGTGAGGAAAGGTGGAATCATAATGCCTTTCTGTTTTTATTTGCTCATTTGATTGTCTTATTGATATATTCTTTAAACTAAAATGACTTTTTTATTCTTATAAATTAAAGGCACTTATTCAACCTGCTCTTTTCCCACATCTGCTCTTTTAAAGCTTCGACTAGCATCGAAGGAGGCTGGGATATTTAAAGAAACTGAAAAAAGTTAAAAACTTTCATTTCATCAGAGGAGATGAAGATGGTTAAGTAAAATGATATGAGCCCTGCAGATGTAGGACTTTGTAAGCTTATCCTTGAATTCAAGGCTTTATTCTGAATAATAGAATGAAAGACTTCCAGGTGACCTTTGAGACAATCTCAGATGACCCTATGTTGTGCAAATAATGAGGCAAATAAGACCTCCTCTAAGGAAAAGTAGTGGAATCTAGTTTGGAACATAGGTCTCTTCTGCGCGAGCACAAAGACCAGGGTTCCATACAATTCACCTACCTACCAAGTCAGTTAAGATGCTCTATTTCTTATATCTTCTTTTATATAGATGACTTGTTATAAAGTAAGTCCGTATTTCCAATGGTTTCCCCCTTCAAACGTATGGTTAGACAAATTTAAACAATAAAAGAGAAAAAGAAACTTTTGAGAGGGGACTGTTAATAGTGGATAAATAATTTGTACAAAAATGTACCCTCACTTCTCTTTGTATAGTTGGGCATTATCGTTTGACATTGTGAAGTTCATCTGTCTCTTCCTCTGTGAAGTTCTCTCCTCTCCCCCAGAAGAAGAGGAAAATGTTTTTGCTTCAAAAGAGGAAAGAACATCTGTCCCACCCTGCACCCTCAGCCCTGGTTGCCCATGAACAAGGGCAAATATATCATTAAACGAGGCATCGAATATCAAACAAACTTGTTTTCTATCTCATCTCAAACCTATTATGAATTTAAAATTCTGCTCTCTCAATTATAACAACACAAGATTGAATTTCATAAAGCTCTATGTGTAATATTGAGGCAATTCACTCAGGTGATAGCAGTTATATTTCCGTATGCCTGGTACCATTCACTTCACTTTTCATTAAATGTGTGTTAACCTAAAACTACCCTAGACTATAAAAGTGTAAGAGGATTGTGATAACATACCATTAAAGTGACAGTAAATCAGCAGAAACAACATCATAACATTAGATTTTCTAGTTCAGTTGCTTTGCCGACTGTAAATATAGACATTCTTCCCTGAAGTTATATTTTCAATGAGCACAACTGAAAATACAAGTTGTGTCTTAAAGCCTGCTCTTAAAACCAGGAAAATGAAAGTAAATTTAGGTGTGGAGTTAACCCTATTTTCATTATGAAAATTAAAGCTGGGAAAAATATCTAATTACAGTACCTAATTTGCAGCAATATGCTTTCCTACTGAAATACACTAAACTGTATCCATGAGATGCAAATGGAGCCATTTATTGACACAAACCTTCCTGTAAAGTTACTCAGGCTTGTTCACTATTCCAAATATTGCGATATTGCTGTGGTTTTAAAATACAAAAAAGGAAAAACCATGTAATTACCATAATTGTATATCTATGATAGAATTTCTACTCCAAAACTTTGTCAAGAAGCAACACTGACACTTTTTAAACACCTAAGTATTTCTTCTTTCCTGACTTATGTTATTTTTGTTCTTCTGGAAATTTTATTAAACCAATTATAGGAATGTTATTTAATGAAAAGAGAAAAAGTACTCATCACCTTAATATGACCTCTGCTTTCATTTTAGTAGATTTCCTTTTCATGCATGTCTCAAATCTGCGCAACATTTTAACCTGTGTGAGGTTCTCGCAGAATTTCAATGCCATTTCATATTCAGCCTCCTGGTAGGAAACCCCAAGCTAAAGAGAATGACTGGGAAATAATTCCTGTGGTTTTCCAAAGGCATCCTGGAGGTGAATGGAGATTCTCTGGTGTTGTGGAAAGGTAAACAATAAAGGAAACATTTATAGTAAGAGATTCCAAAATTCATTTGTGGGTGAATTCCATCAACTATGGGTGTTGGCTCTAATGATAACAACAAAACATTTGTGCAGCTCCCTAGAACGTAGAAAGTGGTCCTGTAGACACATTTTCAGTTGATTAATATGAAATTCTAATAATGTACCCACTGTCGTTGATATACTCTGCCAATAGGAAACCAAGTCTCCTGTCTTCAAATTATTTACCCCTAGGAATAGAGTGGGGAATTAGCAGCACCCAGCTAGAAGTGGTGTCTTCTCCTGCTTTTCTCCACAGTACTGTTCCCCAGGAGTCCACACTGTAGACAACAGATATTCTTATCCACCTTTGTGTTTCTCATTCATGAAGGCAGAATAAGAATTTGGAATTAAATAATTTAATTCTAATATTTTTCTGCTCCCTCCTCCCCTCCCCCCAAAGACACACACACACACACATATTTTCTGGTGTACTTAAGTACTGTGGATATGTTTCAATCCCTAATATTTAACTTGTAAAGAGAGTCCTGGAGTCTCTGATAGTATCTCTGGCTTCTAATGGCTACCTTTAAATCTACCTCTGCAATCTTCTCCCCCAGAAACTAGCATCTAAAAAGTGCATTTTAGAAAAGCAATATATGTACTATCACAAGTTTACTGGGGAAAAAAATTGTACCACTGAATTCCATCAAATGTGCAGTCCAAATACAATATTGAGCTGCCTCACTGTAAGAATTTTTGCACTTTTCTTGATTAAAAGCAAGCATGGAATGAAAACTCAAGTATACAGTGATATAGTAATATAACACATCAATGACTTCCTATAAAATATTTTCAGTCTTATAATCAATGAATAGACATAGAATGATAACTATTTTTCATGTAATAACTGACCCAATCACAAGTTACATGCTTACATAAAGTTTTGATATTTTAGTCTCTGAAATCAAGCTTTGAGACAATGCCAAAGTAGTAGACAATTTTTTTTAAGTGAAAAGGTGATAGCAGCTGAATTTAGTAAGTTTTCTTCTGGAAGGTAGGATTGTCTGAAGGCTGAAAAATATATGAGAAACAGCTATAAACTTCTATAAAAATTTGACTTGCTCTGGCTCCCAAAAATCGCAGGTTTAGAATCCCTTCTCTTCTGATAAGTAGCTGTGTGGCCCTAGGCAAATTACTCTCTCTGCTATGGTATCCTTATCTGTAAATGAGAAATCCCTCCTCAACAACCTACCTCATTGCAATGGTAGAAAAAGAAAAGGAAATATTTATGCTGGAATATTGAGATAGTGTTAGACTCATTCCGTTTTCCATTTTGTTAACTTTAAAATGATATATTAATTGTCAGTTTTAACACAGCACTCTACTTATTATGAAATGCTTTAAGTAGTCCCATATCAGAATTTGGATCTTTAATATAAGTCACTGAATAAAAAGACATCTAAGCTATTTAATATAAAGATTTAAAATTTGGAAATATGTTTAAGGGAATAGTATAAGTGGTAGACTCACTACTCCTTCTACCAAAAACATTTCCCTACTTCCCTAGAGAAATCAACATTTTCAAGTATCTTTATTCACATTATTGCTCATTTACCTAGAATGTTTTCCCTCTTCTTTTCCTCCAAATACATCTCTGCTCATCCTTAAAGCCCCAGCCCTCAGTCCTCTCTTTCTTTGAATTCTAACCACATATATGTTTGTAACCACATCATTGAAACCTCTTTTCTTGCTCACAGATTTGTTGCTGTATGTTAAATGCATCTCCCTGTTCCAGGTGTACTGAGCAGTGATGTTTCATACTGTGCATGGTGTTAGCACTCTGGTGCTGGAGTTATGAAGACACTAATCAGAATTGGTGCTTATACTCGTCATTTTATGGCTTGGAGCAAGTTATCCAACTAGTCTTATTTTCCTGATCTTTAAAATGTCAAATTTTTATTTTGAGTATTTAAAAGTATAGAATGCTTTTGGATAAGCCCTGCATACAATGAGCCTTCAACAAATGATAGTTGTTATGGTTATTATTACTAATATTATTTACCTCCTCTTCCATAATAGCTACGGCACTCGCCACATCATTTGTGATCCATAAATACCTGTTGTGTAAATAATCCCTTTATAACTGCAGCACTGAGATCAACAGTAATGGTCACATTTTAAGTTCTTTGTGTTATATCATATTTTTATTCCACACAATTATGTTTGGTACTGATGATTTGGTTCACTGCATATTCAAAAACATGGAATTCCATCCTACTATTAAAGAAATATCTCTGTATTCCAAAACACTAATCATTTTTATGGATGTTGGCATTTTGACATAGTCAAGTGTCTCAAATAACAACCTAATGAAGCCAGAAAAGAAGAAAGAACTAAAATACACATCAAGGTCCAGAGATAAAACTAATAAATAATTTCTATGAATATGTATATTCAGAGAGGCTCTGAACATACATTTTTCCAAATGCCAAAAGCCAGAGGTTATAATGCTCTGTTTAACCTGGAATATCAACATCTTGTAATGACTGGCTGAGATCAAGAGTAAACTGGAAACATTACCAAAATATCATATTTTAGTTCAACTAGCTTACCAAAAGTTTTAGTGGTTAAATTTTTAAAGCCTCACAGCTGTGGTACAGGAACAATAATTTCTCCTCACCGTCAGCTCCCGGGTTGCTGCTGCAGTCAATATACTGCACTTTCACAGCAGAAAATAGATGTTCACTGTCAAATGAAATCAATGAAGAAGCAAGATATTTAAGAGTAACTCAGTTATTTCCTAACAAACACTCCATTATTTTTTTTTTTTTTTGGTTCTCTGTATAATCTTTCTTAAAAAGTCCTATTAAAAATGATTTATCATTGATATGGTTTTTATGTTTTTCCTTCTCATGAAACGTTGAGTGGTAGAGTTGGCATTCTACTTTTATTTCATCAGCACAATAAACCAGAAATTACAAAACAAGTTCTTTGCTAGAAAGTCTTGGGCTAAATGGAATTAAATATCTAAGAATCATGTAGCATTCTTGTTTTGTTTAATGTACAAATATTGAATTTTAACCACATATACTGTGGTTAAAACATCTGCAAAGATCGACATTGGTATTATAATGTAGATTAATACCTCTTATTTTGCAGTATGTTATTTAGAGTTTTATAAGCATTAGTTGGTTTAAAATATATATATTCTTCCAAAAGTTATCTAGCTAATTTTTCTATGCCCTCTCTTTTAACATTCCTATTGCCAATCTATCTCTTGATAAATTTAAACATTTGAATGTTCTCAATAAATGGTTACATATGTGGAATTAACAGTTTCAGAATAATTAATTAGTGCTGCATTTGATGGTTACAATAAATACTTCATACTCCTCCAGAAAAATTGAATTTTTTCGTATAAAGCACATAAAGATTTAACAGAAGTTTCAACAAAAATCCTTACCTATATTTGAAATGGATATTCAGATAAGCAGATATTAAATGACAAACCCCAAAGATGGGCTTTATATGCACTGTTGATATTGTCATGATGCTTATCTATGACGATAACCAATATGATCAAATGATCACTGATTATGCAAAGTTCAGGGCTTTCATAAATGACACTTAAGTGGGTCTTTGAACTTCCAAAACTCAACAATGAAACCTAAGAGCAGTTGGCTGAATACTGAAACCGAAGCTTTATATTCATGTATCCTTAATAAACTTTTCTAAATACACATAAATGCACAAATATCTTTATAATGAAATAGGTGCATATTACTGAAATATAAAGTACACCACATATACCACTTTATGTCCTTTTCCACTTACCATCTTATATTTAACAGTTTATTATATATATAAAAAAAAACCTACTTTAGTAGTTGTGCAACATCCCAATATCTGGCTATATCATATTTTCATAACCATTTCTTTATCACTGGGCTCTCTAGATTTAAATTTTAAAATTTAAAACTTTCTATTATGTAGCACATACTACTTTAACACTTAGAAAGACAAAAATCTTTTTTTAAATTATATTAACACAAAATCCAGCAAATATTTATTAAAGGACAAAATTGTACAGCTAAAGGTTGAAACATTAATTAAAATAAATTATCAAAAAAAGCCAAAATATTTTTACATGTAAAAAACATACAGTGTGTTAAATGAGAAGAATGTAAATCAGAATTTCAACCAGTGTCCTTGAAATCATTTGTGATGGAGGAAAGAAAGGAAGAGAGGAAGAAGAGAGGGATGAAGGTAGGGGAAAAAATACTGTCCCTCATTGTCAGATTTAGCATTGAGCAGAATTTCAATAAACTTTGCTGCATTGATAAACTTAAAATATATATGTCATCTATTCTAGATTCTTATTACTTTCAAAATGGTGTGAATAAAAATTTGAAATTTTCTTCCAATTTTCAATTTAAAACTTAGCTTTATTTATTTTTTACTTGTCTATGCTTAGGACTCCTTCAGAAATTCATGTTTTCAAATACAAGACATGTTATTATTGAAATGTGTGAGTATATATATACTAGTATATGTAAATGTGTAACAGATGATCATGTCATAGACCGCTGTACATGCATGTATATATATGCATACACATACAGTCTAACAATGTTAATTCTTTTTTCTTTAATTTTGAATAATCTTTAGATCATAAGCATAAGAAATACTCAAAATGTCTCTTTCTAAGAATTTATATCCATGTATATTTATGTGTGTGTGTATATATATATACATATATATATAAAACGAGATTTGGGACCTTTAATTCATTGTTATCAAATAACTCTGTTCAAAAGTAACTGTCCCTTTGCAGCCAGTTAAGCAGACTGTGCTCTTTTCTCCATGGGGGCCTGGTGTGCAATGGCTGCAAACAGCACCCTCCTCGGTAGTGTATGCAACCTGTTGCCTGTACCGCTTGCCCTAAGGGAACTTGGAGACAGCTTTTTCCAGTGGACATTCATGACTGGCATGCTGTCCCCAATCTAGGCTCCACGCAGGTATTTGTGGTGCCTTTGGAAAGCCCCAGGGCACAGTGGCCAGGGTCCCCATTGGCCAAGTCATCATGTCCATCCACACAAAGCTGCAGAACATGGAGCATGTGATTAAGGCCCTCCACAGGGCCAAGATTCAGTTCCCTGGCCACCAGAAGATCCACATCTCCAAGAAGTGGGGATTTACTAAGTTTAATGCAGATGAATTTGAAAACATGGTGGCAGAAAAGTGGCTCATCACGGACGGCTGTGGGGTCAAATACATCCCTACTCATGGCCCCTGGACACGTGGCGGACCCTGCACTCATGAGAGCTTCGGCGCTGCCCCCTCCTTACTCGTGCCCACCCATAAATCCTACTTTCCTGTCAAAAAAAAAAAAGTGATTGTCCCATTTTGCCCTAGTGTTCTTTATTGATGACGTCACTGCTCCCTTATTGGTGGCTGAGTTTATCAGCATAGGCAATAAAGGAATGGAATGCTAAAGCTAGCTTATTAAATACTTGTTTAACTTTAGTAAAAGGATACTTTAGCCACCTGAGTCTGGTTTCAAACAATATTGGTGCACTCAAGCTGTGCCCCTCCCCTTTCCACTTCAGCCCAGGATCTTATAAGTGCCACTGCTATTTACAGGGGCATTGTGATTGTTAACTGTTGGAGACAGAAGGGGGAGAAGCATGAGGGCAGTAGGGACCTCTCTGACCAGCCCCTTGGAGTAGGTTTTAGTCACTAGAGAAAAGGACGAGATGCCAGTCGGACTGATTTGTGAGACAATTTGAGGCAGGTCAGTGTGAGAGCCAAGAGAGATGGAATGGTTCTGTGGGAGCTGTGAGCCCTCTGTAAGACACAGGGCACAGGCAGAGCTGACTGGGGCTCACAGCTTGGTGGAAAGGAGCATTTTCTTAGTCCCTACATGGAATCCAGACTACTGCAGCAAACCAAGCTGCAGATCCCATACCACTGGCTCAGGCACTGGCATTCTCATGGCAAGCATCTCTTTCTAATGAAAACGCAGGGGGCAGATGTGCACAAGAAGAAAGGGAGAGAGAGAAGAGCATGGTAGCAGCATATGAAAACAGCAGGGATCCTTCGCTTTGAGAGTATCAAATGAGGGTGTGTATGCGCCTGTGTGTGTGTCCCAGGAATAAATAGAGGACATTTTGGGAAAATCCAAATATTCCTATTTGGATTTCAGAACCATTTGTAAACTTGGCTTAACAAAAATATAACATATATATATTTAGTGGCTGTTGCTAGACGACATTAGGGATGTTTTGTAGTCATGAGGCCAATATTTGTTGAACTCTGCTTTCTATTGAGGATCACTAGTGCTTTAATCCTTAGCCTTTTATCTTTCTTTCTTTTTTTCATTACTTAAGGAATGCTGAATCTCTCATCAATCTTAATCTAGGATATTTTGCTTACTAGGAAAGACCATGGCATTTCTGGCATAGGTAAATAATTTCATATGATACATGTTTTCCCAAGAAAATGCACAGATATGAAAAATAAAATCAACAATGAATTATTCTGATTTTCTCTAAAGAACCACTTAGTTCATATTAGAGTCAACAATGAAGTAAGACTACAATGATCAAGAAAAGCATAAAAGAGTAATGGGGGAAGGCATAGTAGATGAGGTACTTCAGCAGCAAGGATTCAAGAGTTAGGATGGAATTTGAGGCAAAACCCAAAAAGCTTGGATTTCTGCTTCAACATCATGAGTAACTGGGAGCTGAGTTATACCACCCCTTCCCAAATACAGCTAGACTCCTGATAAGATGCATTCTTAGGGGCATCTCTAGTTTCACTGGAGATGGAAGGGATTTCCAGGGATTATCCCACCAATTGAGGATAAACAGAACAGCTAACTAGAACTGAGCCTGGAAGCACAGGGAACCTGGGCTCCTAATACTGTTGGCCAAAGTGTATTTCTGAGCTACGCAGGAATATGGTCAGGATTCTGGAAGCTGGTCCCCAAAATGCGGGAGCCAGGACTTTAGTAGTGGGAAGTTAGCATGACAGCCCATGTGAAGAAGAGTCAATGTGAAGGGAAGCCAGGATAGATCTATGGACAATGGTGAGGAATAAGTTTGCATGAAAACTGAGTTCCAAACCAACATCTGGACCTTTGGATCAGCAATGACAAAGAGAGTTGATTCTGAGACTCCCAATCTAATGCAAAAGCCCCCAAAGAGGCCTGTGAAATAGGAGATAGGAATGCTCCCCAATAACATAAACAATGACACAAGTGGGGTCAAATGCCCTTTGAAGGAAAGTATCCCTAATTAGGACCTCAGGACTCCCACAGATTAATATGACATCACATCAACATATGAAACAACAGATTTAGAAAACCAAGGGCTAAAGACATTAACACTCTCAGAATTTCTTTGTATAAAATATTTAAAGACATAAAAATAAAATTGCAAAGATCAACACACTCAAGAAAATTTTCACAAATAAGAATACAAACTTGAAAACAATTGGCTTCTAGAAATAAAAATATATGCAATCATGCAAGTCAAAAATCTCAAAAAATAGGCTGAGTGTATATCAGAGTAGACACATCTGAGAAGAGGGGTAATGAACTGCAAGGTATACCTCCTTATGTCACATAAGGAAAAATTTCTCACTGGTAGAAATGTAGATTGTTCCAGCCATTTTGAAAAAGCAACCTGGCGACATCTCTTAAAATTTCAAGGCAGAACAAGCTGAGTTCTGAGAAAATAATTTTAAAAAATAAAGGCACCTACCTGTAAGCATATAAGTAATGAAGGGAGATGGGTAGTTAATTTTTATTAACAGGTTATTTATTCTTCTTTTTACCACTGACTTCTATGACATAATTTGGAAAATCACAAGCTAAGAATATTATTAGAGAAAAAGAATAATAATAAAATTACCTGATATTTATATAATATTTATTATATGCTAGCTACTATAAACACTTTTTATATATATTAACTCATCTTTTCAACAATCTTATAAGGTAAGTACTAATATTACTTTGAAATATGTGTTGCTCAAGAACACATGACTAGATAATAGAGAGTTTGAACACAGGCAGGGAGTCTTATTCTAAAATTTTCACTTTTAACCACTCATAATCTACACACTTTTATAATACAAGCAAAATATAGGAAAGAGAGTCCTTTACAACCCTCAAAACACATTGAAAGAAGCCTGGAATGGTAGTTAACACGTTTGTATATAAATAGCTTGTGAGATATAAAACTCCAACAGGCAGGAGAACTTGAAGACCAACATCTGTGTTACAAATATGAAAAGTCAAAGAGGCTTTCCAGAATGAATTTTCAGTTCCCCAAAGTGCAGCACATCCTTGTCAAAAAGACAAAAATAAGAATTAATAACTCTTTTTTTTTTTTTTTTAAGAATTAATAACTCTTTTTTTTTTTTTTTTTAAGAATTAATAACTCTTAGTACAAATCCCTGGAGTCCTGTTAAATTTAATCTGGCTATCTCTCCTCTGTTAGGAAACTGAGAACTAGGGAGATTAGTATTTAATAAGAGATGGGTTCCTTACAAATGTACCCACTGCCAACTTCTCCAGTTGGAAAGTTTGAAGAAATAATCACAAACTGAACCCAACAACAATAAAAGAGAATCTCTTACAGTTCATTAGAACTGAACATTTTGTAAATAATATTTAGGCTATCTCTTCAGAATTGTATGTGATCACGAATTATAAGTAAGGAAATGAATAGTGAAAATCGGTGTGGACTTAAATAGTGACACCTCCCCTGAATATAATTTAAGCACGTTTATCCTGAAATGAAATTTCAATGCAACATGAAATTTCAATGCAGCATCAAATTTCTGATGATCATTTAATGTTTCCTTTATTAAAAATGATTACTCAGGCATGACTTCAATAAATTATCAAGGAAAGAAGCCAGAGTTAAGTACCATAACTATCTGCATGTTCTTCCATGTTAATATCATTGGGAAGAGTAACAAGCTAAAATATCAATATACTTAAAATCCAACCCACTGCTCAATTTTCCCTCTTAATAATAGTTGTAGAAGAAATTCTCTACTACATTTCATGCTAGATGTCTTAAAAAATCATCATCTGCTCTCGCTGGGGTATACTCAGACCCCCTCATAAGGTGGAAATTCCTAGGGAGATAGTCAATCAGTATCAAATTCTACTTAAATGTACATCATTATTTTTTCAAAGTTCATTCGACAAACTGGTTTAGGTTTAGGAAACTAATGAATAGAAAAGAAATACATTCTTTTTTTAGGAAATGAAATAATTGTTCTCTTGATTGAGAACAATCTCTCCTCCTTTTTGCTACTTAATGCAACTAATATTTAGCAATTATTAAGTTTGATAAATTTCATATAATTAGTAAGCAGCCAACAAGCCACAACAGTGGAAAATATTCACTTGCCAATGATTTGGTCATCCTTTCCTGGTAGAATGTTTTGTCTCAGCTTAGGGGCTATTTAATTGTAGTCATAGAGGAGCCAGGCTCAGAATTCTGCTACACAGCAGGGAGAGAACTGCTCTCAATTACAAAAAAATTCAGCCCAGTCTTTTTATCTATGATCTGTGTTTCTACTAACCCTAAATTAGCTCATAAACAATTGGTGAATAAGGGAGTGATATCAGTATGTGTTGATTGTTATGTTGATTCATATGGGATTTTTTTATAGACAAGTGGAAACAGAAGAGGGAATAGAATTATGACCTTTATCAGGAAAGGAAATATCCTTCACCCCAGCTGCTGCACAGGCCAGGAGGTCTTCCATCTGTATTTTAACAGCTTCCTCCCAGGGAGCTCACCCCAGGCTTGCAGGATTCTCCTGTGCTCACAGTTCTATTAACACCCGAGTTTTCCCAGTGCCAACAAGCCAGCATTTCTGATCAACTGTCTTTGCGAATTTTCACATCCCTTGAGCATCCTACTGTCTATGCTGTCCAAATGATCTCCAAAGTCCCCAATTATTGTTTCCTTAGGGCTCTGGATGTAAAGTTACATGGGTTTTGAGAGGTCGGCCCCTAAAGTTATTTTCCCATAGGCCCTATTGTTTCAAATGTGTGAATTTGCAGAACACAAACCCTTTTGTATATATCATGTTATAACAGAATAACTTTATTGCTAAAAGACACCCTATGGCTAATGGGGAGCTAATCATTTGAGTTTAGGTACTATAAAGACATAAGAACATTTAATATAATTAAAGTAGTACTTCTTTAAAAGAACTGTATATAAAAGCAATAGCTCAGAAGACAGTTTGCCATCAAATAATTTGCTTTATTTAATGGGTTAAGGCTTGTCTTTAACTTTAAAGAATATACTAGAAACATATAGTACCCTGAACACACTCCTTTCTAAATTTTAGTCTGAGGCTAGGAGTATTATTTGATCTAGAGCATATGTTCCCAAGCAGGCCTGGGTCCCCACTAGGCTCCTGCTACCTTGAACAACATACATTTGGGGAGACGGGGCTAAAATGGTAGTCATTAGCCATTTCTCCCAATACTTAGTTCCTCCTCTAGATCAAGAGTCTTGATCTCACAGAAAATGATGCTACTCTGATATAAGACAGCTGTTCTCAATGGGAAGGAATCATAGTAAAATGAGAAGGTGAAATCTTAAAAATAGGCACCGGAAAGTCTAGCCCACATCAAAGATAGAATCTTTGGAATAAAAGAAAATAAGGAGAGGGAATATGGTATTAAGACTTCCCATGTTGTGAAATACTGACCTAGACGGGTTAATAAGAAAACTCAATAATATGGGACTTTTTCTGAAAGCAAAAGTTATTGCTATCACTTAGATTTCTAACCAAGGCCATCTTCTATTTCCCCATGATCCCCTCCCACTTGATGACTAATTGCATTTTTCTAAAGAAAGACATAAATCAGAGTGAAAGTAGGTGTACTGAGAATATTTATAAATACATATTTATATATATATGTATGTTCAACCTTATTTGAGAAAAGAGAGTTCTTTCTCAATCTTGATCTTTAAAATAGAACTTAGAAGTAGTAGTGAAGATGGGTGCTAAACTCTTTTATCATGGAGATTTAGGTTCTGTCTATAATTAAAAATAAGTTCCTACAAGTCAACAGTAAACTGTCCTGAGGAAGCTTAAGATGATTTATGGGCCAAAGTATTAAACTTGTCAAGGCCACAGTTTAACAACACAAAACTTAATAGTGACTTGATTTTAATTAAGAATTGCTGTAGATATATGGATTGCTGGGTCTGAACATTGTTATGGGACCTCACTTATAGTAATATGAATTTTAATCTTAATATCGAATCCAAGGTTTTGCCTTTTATTTGATTCATCAAAACTATATCTGCTTGATAGGATCAAGCTTTAAGCACACTTCCTACAGAAGTTGTATATTGATGAGCTACTTCCATCTTGGAATTCTATGAGAAACCCCTCCAATGCTCAAATGTATATGAGAACAGAAAGATGGACAGATTGGGTGGTCATTGGGTAGGGTAGAGGAGAGTGGGAGACGCAATGACATTGGGTAGAGGGCATTCCTCTTTCTTTTCTGAAAACTAATAGACCCCTAAGACAGGAGATATATTGAGCATCCTTTCTTTGCATCACTCTTATAATTTTATTCTTTGGATATGAAGTGCTTGGGAAATATTAGGAAAAGAACAACAGTGACCTGGTAATGAAACTGCTAACTTTTATTCTTCCTTTGTCCTAAAATATACTTGGGAACAAACTGAGAAACATTAAGGAACATTAATTGTGTCTTTAAAATTCAAATCATGCAATTCCACTCTTACCAGATTTTTTAAAAAGCTATATATGAAAAAAGGATCCTCGTCCCTGACTTAATACATCGCCTTTTATTAGGATCAGCACATCTCTTTCTCTCATTGGATTAGTATACCTCGTGAATCCTTAGCTGTTTTATGCATAAAAGGTGCTGAACAGTGGTTTCTGAGTTATGAATTAAAGGGATACTTAAATACAGCTCACTGCTCAGTAGCATGGGGGAAATGATGACCAGGAAGAGGACAGGAGAACTAAATTACTAACAAAATAAAGGAGAACAAATGAGATTTCATACTTTTTGGAGGGGGGTAAGGGTGAAAGCCAATAATTTAAGTTAATGATGCAAATGAACAGAGAATGACCCATTTCTGTAACAGCCTTTCTACCTCTTGTATGGGTAGGATCAAGTCTGTGATGAGCCATTGCCTACACCTTTCAAGAGCCCCAAGAGCCCAAGTCATCCCTCTCTCAGTTCCCACCCTTCCCCAGGCTGCTAATAATGCACTTAGGGGCCAACAGAACAGATTGGACTTCACTTCTCTAAACACATCTGTGCCCTGGACATGGACCTGCACAACATTAGCAGTAACTGACATGGCCACCCAGAAATTGATAAGCTGATTATATTATTTATATGGTGACACACAGGACCTAGAATAGCCAAAACAATTTTGAAAAAGAAGAAAAATTGGAGGAATCATTATTTTATTTCAAAATTACAGTAATCAAGACACTTTTGGAACTGGCATAAGAATAAACATACAGATCAATGGAAGAGAATTGACAGTCAGAAATAGACCCTCACATATATGGTTAAATGATAAGTGACAAATGTGCAGGGTAATTTAATAAGAAAAGATAGTCTTTTCAACAAATGTTGTGAAACAATTGGACTTGCATATGCCCTCACTATGCATGTCAAAAATGAATGTCAACATTTATTTTATACCACAGGCAAAAAAGTAACTCAAAATGGATCATAGGCCTAAATACAAAATCTGAAACTACAATTTTTTAGTAAAAAAAATAAAAGAAAAACCTTTGTAATCTTAAGTTGGACAAAGATTTCTTAGAACATGTAATGGTTCATTTATGTGTCAACCTAGCTAGAATATAGTGACTATGGTTAGTTGTTTGGCCAAACATTAGATTAGATATTGCTATAAAGGTATTTTTTAGATGTGTTTAACATTTATAATCAGTTGACTTTAAGATTATTCTGCATAAGGTGGGTGAGCCTCAAACAATCAGTTGAAGGCCTTAAGAGCAAAGGCTAAGGTTTCCCGATGAAAAAGGAGTTTTGCCTCCAAACTGCCACATAGAAATTCTTCCTGAGTTTCCAGCCTTCAGATGCAAGACTGCAATATTAACTCTTTTTTTAATTGTGGTAAAAAAATAATAATAACATGAGATCTACACTCTTAACACATTTTTAAATGAACAGTAATTATTGTTAGCTATAAACACATCGTTGTACTTCAGATCTCTAGAAGTTTTTCATCTTGCCTGACTGAAACTTTATACCCATTGAACTGCATTTCCCTCACTTCCTCTCCCCCAACCCCTGACGATCACCATTCTACTTTCTACTTCTACAAGTTTGACTACCTTCGATAGCTCATATAAGTGAAATCATGCAGTATTTGTCCTTCTGTGACTGGCTTGTATCATTCAGCATAATGTCCTCAAAGTTCATGCATGTTGCAGCATATGATGGGATTTACTATTTTTTTTAAGGCTGAATAATATTTCATTGTATGGATATACCACATTTCCTTTATCCATTCACCCAGCATTGAATATTTAGGTTGTTTCTACCTCTTGACTATTGTGAATAATTCTGTGATGAACATGGGAGTGTTCTCTTGAAATTGCAGCCTGCTGCCTTGACCTATGGATTTTAGACTTACCAGCCCTCATATCCACAATCACTTGAGCCAATTACTTAAATCTCTCTCTGTCTGTCAACTAGAGCTCTTATACCTTGTTTGGGGGAATATAAATGGCATGGCCACCTTGTTATAATATTGAACATACACCTACCATATGACCCAGCAATCCCACTCTTATCAAGAGAACTGAAAACATATGGCTACACAATGGCCTGTAAATGAATGTTTTAGCATTTGTATTTATAATCACTCAAAACTGGAAACATCTCAAACACCGAAAATGGATAATAAATAAATTATGGTATATCTACACAATAAAATGCTACTCAGCAATAAAAAGCAAGGAATTACTGATACATGCAAGAACTTGGATGAATTTCAAAAACATTATACTGAATGAAATTTTAAAAAGACACAAAAGCCTACCTACTAAATGATTCCACATACATGACATTCTGAAAAAGGAAAAAATCATTGACACAGAAGTCAGATCAGGGAAGGGATTTTGGTGTGATGGAACTATTCTATACTTTGAATGTGGTGGTCACTGTTCTTATAATTTTAGGTAGTTACAAACATCAGTTAAATAATGGGCTTCGGATTAACAATACATTTAGGAAGTAAATTGAAATTGTGACCATTGTAATGGTTTTATTGGCTACTATGTCACTGATGCATTTTAAAAGTTTTAACTCTTTCTTAAGAAGTTGAATTAAAATCTTAAACCAATTGCAAAGGAACTGTCCAGAAAGTGCTTTTGGAAGAGATTAATAAAGAAAGTTATTACTTGGAGGCTCATTTGTTTTTAATTATAGCTAGAGAAATTCAACCCATTGGTCCTTCATGTGTGGCAGCCTTTGATGAAAATTAAAATGGCTGGACTTGATAACTTTTCCAAACTGTAGATGAGGAAAGTGTATTAAAGCTCAATGAAATAATTTTAGTTAAAAGCAGAAATTTGAAAAGAATAACTGTTTTACAAAAGCCAGAGTATAAAAAGAATTAGTTTTTTGAATATGAGATATTAAAGTTTAAAAACTAAATATTTTCTCTCTAAGTTAAGATGGAAAAATTTTGGCTTTGCTAGAATGAATTGTTTTAAAGAGACCAAATATTCAGAAGGAAGAGAAAAATGTCTCAAGCGAGATTACAAAATATCACTGAATTTCTCTTTTGTGCAAGACACTGCTGCCTTTTGTACAAAAACCTATAAAGTTCCAAATATTTTACCCTACATTTTTTCTATTAATCCATATAACAACTCTATAAACTATAACAGTATACTTTTATCTATGTTAACAAATAAGAAAACTGGGCCTGTTTCTTTTCCAATTTACCAGTCACTACCAATGGAGTTGTACTTCAACACTAAGGTCTTTGCACTCATACCACAGCGCCTTTTCTGAGTATAGGGAGACCTCAAAGATATTGCAGGGTTTGGTTCCAGACCAAAAAAGCAATATCTCAATAAAGCAAATATCTGAATAAAATGAGTCACAAGAAATTTTTGGTTTCCCAGTGCATATAAAAGTTATGTTTACACTATTCTATAGTCTCTTAAATGTGCAATAGCATTATGTCAAAAAAAATGTATATACCTTAATTTAGAAACTTTATTATTAAAAAATACTAACCATCATCTAAGCCTTTGGTGAGTTGTAGTAGTAACATCAAAGCACTAGTCACAGATCACCATAACACATATAATGATAATGAAAAAGTTTGAAATGTTGCGAGAATCACCAAAATGTGACACAGAGACATGAAGTGAGCAAATGCTGTTGGAAAAGTGGCACAGATAGACTTGTTTGATGCAGGGTTGCATCAAACTTTCAACTGGTAGAAAAAAACACAATGTCTTCAAAGCACAATAAAGTGAAGCGCAATAAAATGAGATATGCCTGTATTATCCTCTTCTGGAATACAAAATGTTCTATTAAGTAGCTATTTGCTGCCGATTTACAGAAACCTGTTTTGTTGTTCACTCACTATTGTACTATGTTTTTTTTTTTCTTTATTTGTTTTTGGCTTTTGCCTGAGTTGAGTTTGCCAATGGAGAGGAGAAAAAAAACTAAGTCTCAAAGAGGGCTAGTGACATGATAAAATGTGGAGCTAGTATTTTTCATCGCAAAAGCTTTTAGCTAATCTCAGTAAATGACTTATATGAGCAAAATAAATCTTTGATCAAAAAAGCTGTCATGATCCTGAATTATTATTTAGAAGCTAAATAATATGATGTCTGAGATGTGCTTTAAAATATTTCAGGACAAAGGAGGTGATGGAGATAGATGGAATAAAATTGGAGAAATGTTTGTAACTATAACTGTTGAACCTAGGTTATATATACATGGACATTCATATGCTCCTCTCTCTGCTTTCGTGTATGTTTAAAGTTTTTCATAATACAAAAGCTATTTTCAAATGCCACCATGAATCAAATTCTATAATCAAAGGCAATATTATTTGGGATTTTTTTAATGTTTGTTCATTTATTTATTTATTTGGCTGCGTCGGGTCTTAGTTGCAGCACTCAGAATCTTCGTTGCCGCATGCGGGATTTTTCGTGGAGGCATGTGGGCTTTTCGTTGCAGTGCGCGGGCTTGCCTCTAGTTGTGGTATGAGGGCTTCAGAGTGCACAGGCTCAGTAGCTGCGGCGCGCGGACTTGATTGCCCCACGGCATGTGGGATCTTAGTTCCCCAACCAGGGATCGAAACCGTGTCCCCTGCATTGGAAGGCGGATTCTTAACCACTGGACTACTAGGGAAGTCCCAAAGGCAACATTATTTGTTATTGCTTCATAAATATTTGAAAAAAATGGAAATATTTGAAAAAAATAAAGCGAGATTCTTGTACTAATAATGCACATTCATTTCTATCAGGAATTTTTCTCTTCCTTACTGTTTACAATGATCTTACTTTCAAAAACAATAAGTTTTCACATCAAAATGAAATATAACAAGTGAGAGAAATAAAGAAGAAAGAAAATAAAGTCTAAGAACACCAAGTAAAGTTCTCATCAACCAAACCATCAGAGGGTTTGCTCCTGAATGTCATTTGATTTTCATGCTGCTGAGCAAGATCGTAAGAGGAATGACACTGAAAGGCCAGGTCACTAGGAGAACTGTCACTATTGTATCAAAGGAAAATAGCCTTTAGTTTTTAGGCTTTTTCTCAATTTTACAAACAATGTCACAGACCATCCAGCATATTGATGCATTTTAAATCTGGTATTTTCACTCTATCCAAGTTAAAAAAATAGATTTGGTGATGTCCAGTGCTTTCTGAATGTAAAAGAAGTAAGAGACTAAGAATCGGGGGGCAGGAAATAAACCAAATATTACTAATTGCATATGAGACACTATCCAGACTCAACACGATAGTCTACTGGAAATGCCTTCTACAGATGCTAAAACTGTTGTCTTGTAACCATTTTTCTTCAGTCTTTGTAGAAAATCATGCTTTTTCAAGTGCAGCCTCATACAAGTGCAATGATAACTAGTGCTGATACAGTAAAAGAAATATAAACCCATTTAAGCCCTTGATCATCATACTTCCCTCTCAACGTGCATGTGAAAAGAATGTAAAATAACTCAAATGGAAAGCTTCATCTAGGGCTTCCCTGGTGGCGTAGTGGTTAAGAATCCACTTGCCAATGCAGGGGACACGGGTTCAAGCCCTGGTCCGGGAAGATCCCACATGTCGCGGAGCAACTAAGCCCGTGTGCCACAACTACTTAGCCTGCGCTCTAGAGCCCACGAGCCACAACTACTCAGCCCATGCACCACAGCTATTGAAGCCCGCGCGTAGAGCCCGTGCTCCACAACAAGAGAGGCCACCGCAATGAGAAGCCGTGCACCGCAACGAAGAGCAGCCCCCGCTGGCTGCAACTAGAGAAAGCCCACAGGCAGCAACGAAGACCCAACACAGCCAAAAATAAATAAATAAATAAATAAATAAAGCTTCATCTAAATCTGTTGTGGTCAATCTAAAATAATTATAAAATGCCTCATGTGTCTATTACACATGTTAAAATCTTGAACATTAATAAACCTGAATTAGAGGACAAAATTAAATAATCAGCAAAATGTTGACCAAGGGGTCCTTGAATTGACAGCTGTGTACACATCCTCCTTATCAATGTCAAGGAAGTTTATGAGTCTCTGATGAAAGGACAATGCCCCTGACATAGCAGGGCGGAACAGAGAGAGAGCAGGGAGCCTATATCTCCATTCATTATATGAATAATAATTTCAAGACATTTTGACATCTGCATGTTTCCATTTCAAGTTTAAAATTCTGTCTTTAGTTAATCTTTGAGAAATTGGCATAATTTATTTCACCACAACACTTAAACTCATAAAGTGAGGCTTCCTTGCAAAAGCAAGTAAAGATATTAAACTGGGATGTCACTTTCTTCTCTGCTTTAGGATTTTAGGGGAGTAAGGTTATATAGAGATGAACCAGGAATGAACATGATAATTGCAACACAAAATCATAAAATTTTTGAACATTAAGTTAATAAACCCAATCTTAGATAGATTAGATACATGAGAAATGGTGTATTGAATATAACATGCTCTGTGTCCTATGCAATGTTGACCTGAAAAAGGGAAATACGTTTTTTAAAGGGGTCAGTTTACAATGAACTACCTTCCAGTGCTGTGCTGGCACCAGCTGGCTTACCAAGGGCAATTGTTAAATTTTCAGGAATTTTGTGAGTCAATTTTTAAACACCTCTATTATTAAAAATTAAGTTATATTAACTTACAATTAAATAAATCCTATTAATAAGAAATATAATAGTCATCATTCATAAATTATTTTGCTATTGTCTACATTCTTGAGGTTCTTTATGTCTATTTATTATATGGTGGGAGCATCAAAATTGAGTGCTACTGCATATCTCTTCCCAATTCCACGTTCATACCAAGTTAGTAGGTTAAAATAGAACATGATGAGATTATTTACACCATGGAAATCAACAAATACTATGAATCAGTGTTGTTTTTCCTAGAAAGCTGGTTATTAAACATTTATCAACATATCACTGCATATTGAATTTAGAAGAATAAGATAAACATTATTACACATAAAGAGATTTTTATAAATAAAATTAAGGAAAAATGTCTATCCTCTATCACATAACTGTTATAAATTCTTATTTCTTTGACACCTCAATGAAGAGAGAATTATTTTATTTAACCATGTGTCTGTATAGTTTATTTGTTTTCTCTAAGTTGGAATGGTCCTAAACAATATATTATGGACAGAAAAGAATCCGTTATATTTTTAATTGTTTATAAAAATACTCACATAATAGTAAATAGTAAATCATTTCTAAGTATATTTATATCAACAAATTCTTGTCCATGTCCAACATTTAAATTAAAGATGGAATAAAGCTGATTAGCAGATGAAACACAATGTCTTCACAAAAAATATATGGGAATTTGGAAATGCTCATTTCCCAGTTGTTAAAAAAACAATAAGAGGCTGAATTTGGAAATTCATTGTACAGTAACAAAATCCTACGTGATCCATATTTTATACATAAACTCACATACATGAAGGAACTTGAAAACAGTACAACACTGAATAGAAAGATATTTGGTAAAGAGGAAACTCTACTGGAATTCATACTGAGATAATTTCATGGAATAATAGGAACTCGAGCTGGATTTTTGTAGCAAGAGTAGAATAACAGAAGGAAAAGGAGTAACCATACCACCTGGTAGCACCAATAAACATTAACACTACTATTGCCAAGTGAAGAGCTAGTTTGTAGCTATCACAATACTCACAAGAGCTATTAGTAGAATAATTCCCTCTTATCCATGGGGATACATTCCAAGACCTCCAATGGAGGCCTGAAACTATGGATAGTACCAAACCCTATATATGTTATGTTCTTCCTATACATACATACCTATGATAAAGTTTATTTTTTAAATTAGACACAGTAAGAGATTAACAATAACTAATAATAAAATAGAACAATTATAACAACATAATAAAAGTTATGTGAATATCATCTCTCTGTTTCTCAAAAATATCTTATTGTACAAATTTAGTGCCTTCTCCATGTTAACTAAGCACTTATCAAGCACTGTGACCATAACTTTTGCAGTTTGAGGTGTGACAGCAAAATTAACATGAATTTCTTTTTCCTTCTTCACAATTCCATTGACAAAATTTCATTCTTACCATACATCTTAGCAACCTCAGGATACAATTGTTTTTCTTTCCTTATTAGGTTGAGAACTTTCTGCTCGTCACTTAAAGGAAGCATATAACGGCTTCTCTTTGGCATATCCAAATTGCCAGCATCACTATTCTAGTGCTTTGGGCCATTATTAAGTAAAAGAAGTGTGATTTGAATACAAGCACAGTGATGTCAATCTGATAACCAAGATAGCTACTAAATGACTAATGGACAGGATATGCTGGACCAAGGGATGATGCAATTCCCAGGTGGAACGGAGCAGGATGGCGTGAGATTTCATCGTACTACTCAGAATAGCATGCAATTTAAAACTTATGAATTGCTTATTTCTGGAATTTTCCATTTAATATTTTTGAACTGTGGTTGACCACGGGGAACTGAAAAAATGGATAAGGGGGACTATGGTATTGTTAGACTAGAAATGCTTTCTAACCTAAGAAGAGGCTCTTTTTGGCTGAGGCCTGGAGGAGAAGCCCTGTTTGAGTGGTGTCGAAAACTATCTGGTCATGTTAAAAATGTAAGAAACTGACCTTTTTTTTTTTTTTTAGATTCCATATATATGTGTTAGCATACGATATTTGTTTTTCTCTTTCTGACTTCAAGAAGAACCTAGGGGCAGGACGGGAATAAAGACACAGACCTACTAGAGAATGGACCTGAGGACACGAGGAGGGGGAAGGGTAAGCTGGGATGAAATGAGAGAGTGGCATGGACATATATACACTACCAAATGGAAAACAGATAGCTAGTGGGAAGCAGCCGCATAGCACAGGGAGATCAGCTCGGTGCTTTGTGACCACCTAGAAGGGGGGGATAGGGAGGGTGGGAGGGAGGGAGACCCAAGAAGAAGAGATATGGGGATATATGTATATGTATAGCTGATTCACTTTGTTTTAAAGCAGAAACTAACACACCATTGTAAAGCAATTATACTCCAATAAACATGTTTAAAAAAATGGAAGAAACTGCACGAGTAAAATGTAACATGGTAGTGGAATTTAGTAAAAAGATGCTGGATAATAAAGGGATATATATTGTGGGAGATCTTAAATATAACTTTAAGATTATATGGAAGACTTAGGAAATGCCTCTGATACCATATCCTCTCTGCCCACCGCACTGGTCATATTCATGTTCGGTGGATAGCTGTTATACATTTTTATGGCTTCCTGTCTCAAGGAGCTACCTGTCTCAGCATGAGTGCTTTCCCTGGTTACAGGTATACATCTGTCCTGATCAAGGAACAGGTCATAAGTGCCAGGTAGTTATACCCTCAACCAATAAGGGAAGGGGATTAGTGATAAATGACCCCAGTTCCTTGTCCCACATTGGGACAGTTTAAGGGATTGTTCTAAACAGTTTCTTAGAAACTACCCAGCTGGACTGAATTCCAGTTACCCTACTCATGAATACACCATTTATCGTGTCCTCTACCTTCCCTGCTTCACCTCCCCACTCCTTCAACATGTTTCTCAGAATTATCTCAACCCCCCAAACCCTGCCTCCCCTAAAAAATCCTCCTTGCACACAGTTCTTTGTCTTAGAGTCTCCTTTTGAGGAAATCCAAACTATTATGGAGTCCGTAATATTCAAGATATTCAAGACTGAAAGTGATATGAGAACAATAAGTAATTTATTTATGGCCAATAAATTTCAAATAAGGGTTTTCATGCTATGTCAATACAATTCTTGGGCTGACTTAGAAGAGAGAAAACTACTTCACATAGGTGAGCCTAGGATCATGAAAACAACTCAGTGAGTGTTTGTATGGTAAGTGCTACATGCACTACAGAAGGCACTCGGGGATATCAGGATGAACAAAACTGCCTGTGCCCACAAAGTACAAGGTCTGCTTACACTAAGATTCCCAATGGAGACAGTAAACAGACAAAAATAGGAAATTAGATTTCTCAAAGGTGATCAAAGAATTGTACTTATTACTAGACTCATAGATGTCAAGCTGAATGCTTGCAAAATCCTGACCAGGCCACAGGTTGATGTCATTTATTTGGAAGCTGATACTAGCAAATTTGGGGACATTCTTCAGAACTGAGAGTAGAAAGGGATTTTCCTCTGGGGATGAACAGCAAATTGGCCTAACTATACTTGACATTATAATCACACCAGTCAATTATCAAATGTATTGTTGCTGGACAGCAGCAATGTCATTGATCTGCTGCCTGGCCAAAGTGCTGTCTAGTTCTTCAGTTCAAAGCTCAGGGTTCTTGAGGGCTTTTTATAAATAAGATCAAAGCTCTTGAAAGCCCTTGGAACTCAACTCAACTATCTACTGATGGAAATTATAGACCTCCGCTTCCCTTCCTATCCCACGATTACACAAGCCTCTTGCCAACCCAAGCTTAGTACACCCCTTTAGGGATTCATAAGCATCCCAAACCTACTTCAGTCTAAAGCTACAAATCTTAGATGCTTATCAAAATACAAGGGACTCTAGAATTACTTCCCAATATAGCTGTTTGGATAAGAACAAGTGGAGGGGACTAAGATACAAGGGAACACAGGAGGGCAGCCATAGTCAGAATACCAACAAAAGTACCATTACCCATATCTTGTGTTCTGTCTGTAAAGCTAACCAATATCCAATTTGCCAGAAGCTGAAGCCACATAATGAACTCTCCGGAGCAAGTTAACTTTTATATTTTAATTATTTTCTATTCTGCTATAAAATCACCATGCAAGTACATTATAGCAAATCTATATGAAAGGAAGAGTGGGAATGCTAAATAGGCCACTTACAATAAAAGTGAAACATCTTAATTTCCATAAAAAAGGCATCTCTTTTTAATTAAATACTAAGAAAAGTGGAAATAACCAGACAGTTTCTGCCTTTGTAGGAGTGGTTTGGGTACCTCAGTGAGAGCCCCAAAGCAATGATGTACACTAGACAAACTCACCCCACAAAGCCTGGCCTCCTATATGTGGCAGAATTTGACCCATCATGTAGAGTTTCATTTCTGAATATGACACCAGGGATATTATGTTGGAATAGAATAAAAACTAATAAAATTGTATGCCAAATCTTTAATCAAAGCAATAATACAATTCACTGAGGTTCTTTGGAGATCATTTCCTAAAATAAATATCAGAAATTACAGTAAATTTCAAGTAGAAATATACACAGAAAAATGCACATGTGCTCTTTTTAAAAAGCTAATTATATCTAGCTGGTCTAGTTCTATGAATAAGCAACTGCCTATGCCTTTGATTTGGATGGTAACTAAAAGCGCCTTCCAGCTGTAATATCCACTGTGCTGCCTGTTTGCTGTAATAGTCTCAACCTCACTGCTTCATTCCTTTAGGTCTTCTGGATTATTTTTTCCATTATTTTAAATTAAAATACTTATTAAAAGGAGAGCATCTTATTATTGGACACCTTAAAGAGCAGCTGATATCTATGGGAATATTACATTGAATAAATATTATACAGCAGTGACAGCATCTACAATGAAGCATGAAAAAAACACTCTTTTTCCAAGTGCCTATTAGGTAAGTTATTGCTACTCTCAGAAAGGAGTTCTGATTTAACAGATCAAATACTTCCTTCATCGTTTTAATTCAATTGATACTATTTTCAAAGAAAATTAGATTATCAGCATAGAAGTAGACCTTGAAAGCCACATAGTCTAAGTACCTCATTTTACACTTGAAGACAGTGAATCTCAGAGAGGTTGACCTGCCAAAAGCCGAACAGCTATTTATTGGCAACTCTATAGCCAGAACTCTGGTCCATGTCAGAAGCTAAAGCTAGTCAGATGTCTCCAGCAAACTGCTCAGAAATAGGGAGGAAAGATGGAATATATGGAACAATTAGAGAGTACCACAATTTTTATCACAAGTTCTTAGAATAATTTCCTCCAAAAAGTGTTTTCTGATACAACTGAAGTTAGGATGTGGGTAGCTGTCATGCCTTCTTATAATATACCAAGTAGGATGTGTCATTTTTTATAAATTAAAACATGGCTAGAAAGATAAGCATGAAATGTTAATAACAGTTATTTCTGGGTTCTGGTTTTACTTTCTTCTTGGCATTGCTCTATGTTTCAAATCCTTTGAAAATAGTCAACAAATGGTATGATAAAAATTTACTATGCTCCCCAAATAACAAGTCCTATTAAATAATTAATTTATACATGTGGTATTTGATAATGGCGAAAAAAGTCATCTTCCCAGATCTCCTATATTTGACATATTAGTATAATGTCTTCAGACAGTAGTGATTTTTTTAAATTTATTTTTTAATTGAAGTATAGTTGATTTACAATGTTGTGTTAGTTTCAGGTATACAGCAGTGATTCAGTTGCACATACATATATATCTATTTTTTTTCAGATACTTTTCCCTAATAGGTTATTACAAAATATTGAGCATAGTTCCCTGTGCTATATAGTAGGTCTTTGTTGTTCATGTATTTTATATATACTAGTGTGTATATGTTAACCCTAAACTCCTAAGTTATCCCTTCCCCCCCCTTTCCCCTTTGGTAACCGTAAATTTGATTTCTATGTCTGTGGGTCTATTTCTGTTTTGTGTATAAGTTCATTTGTACCATTTTTTTTGGTTTTCACATATAAGTGGTATCATATGATATCAGTCTTTCACAGTAGTGATCTTAATTTAGTTTATAGAAAATGATTTTATACTTAATTTAGATTATAGAAAATGATTTTATACACAGCCTTCGATTTGAAAATAATAGGCTACAAGCTAGTAGTTTGGGAGGAAATTTACCCACCTGAGCAAGAGGTGGTTATGCCCTTTCTTCTGGATTCACACAGATCTTTGTGAGTCACTTGACCAATCTGAGCACCCACTGCCCCCATGTGAACAATCCCTGCTGCACAGCTTGTTGTGTGGCTACAAGGGATCGTGCCCTAGCACAGTACCTTGAACAATGCTACACACTCAAGGACAGTTAGCTCTTTCTATTATCAGGCTATCATTATTTAAAAGTTTCCAAATGTGAAACTGGAAACTAATACATGTTAAAGGAAGAATTTCTATTAACAGAAATAGTACTTGGAGTTATAAAGAAAAAGTAAAGATGACATCTATAGCAATACTTACAGTTTCATATGTCTGCGTACTGATGCACCAAGAATAGAAAATAAACCAGAAATAGGCAAGTGACACAGTAGGTAATTACTAATCTCCTAATTATTATCAAAATATAATGGACTGGGGTTCATACTTTTTAAAAAGTAGGAATAGGGCTTCCCTGGTGGCGCAGTGGCTGAGAGTCTGCCTGCCAATGCAGGGGACACGGGTTCGAGCCCTGGTCTGGGAAGATCCCACATGCCGCGGAGCAACTAGGCCCGTGCGCCACAACTACTGAGCCTGCGCGTCTGGAGCCTGTGCTCTGCAACAAGAGAGGCCGCGACAGTGAGAGGCCCGCGCACCGCGATGAAGAGTGGCCCCCGCTCGCCACAACTAGAGAAAGCCCTCGCACAGAAACGAAGACCCAACACAGCCAAAAATAAATAAATAAATTTATTTTTTTTAAAAAGTAGGAATAATATAATAGTGGAGAATAATTATTGTAATAAGAGAATTCTGGAAACAAATTCCATCACCACCATTTTTTAGCAATTTATTTTCTGGAAAATCAATTTATCTCTCTGATATTTAGTAAAAATGAAAATAATAAGGATGAGGGTTAAAGGCCAAAAAAGGTGGAAACTGGTATAAAGAAAGCAGTTAGTAATATAACTTAATTTTTTTCCCTCCTGTGGGAGAAATAGATCTACTAGAAAGGGAGAAGAAGCAAAACTGTAAATTTAACTAGTTTGGAAGTCTCAAATCAGGTAATTTTGGGTGAAATAAGGATGAAGACAAAAGGAGAAGGTAACAGAATGGATAATATTGTGGGAATATTCTGCAGACTTAGAAACCAAATAGAACACATACTGAATATATTTCCATAGAACATAAAACTGACCTGAATGCAAGATATAGTTGTGATGGGAAACTTCAAGTCCCAAGCCACCAGCTGGGACCTTAATACTGCTTAATGCCAAGCATCTGATAAATAGTTAATGAATTCAATACTTGACCTGATGAAAATAGCTTTCCACAATGTTAGAATAGTTGAAATATGAATGTGAATTAGTCAAGGGAGCTACTTAAATCAGCTTCATCCAAACATGGCACCTTTACCATCTAAACTGAAAATATGTGAATATGAGTATTATTCCTCTTAATTTTCTCTCAATTTCTCTCTTAGTGGACTTCTCAGAAGAAGGTACATGTCAAATATACCTATGTATGTATAAAAAGCAAAAATAAGTTTAACCGTGATTTTATAGATAATTGTCAAAGTAGCAATGGGAAGAAAACATAATGGAATTATCCCTAAAAGAGTCTGTCAGAAAACAAAAATGTTACACAAATGATCATTCATTCATGCATGCAATAAAATATACTAACTGGATAGCCACAGGCAAAAGAATGAAACTGGACCACTATCTTATGCTACCCACAGCAATTAATTCAAATTGGGTTAAAAACTTTAATGTAAGACCCAAAACTGTACAACTCCTAGAGGAAAACGTTGGTGGTAAACTTCTTGACATAGGTCTTAGGCATGATTTTTTTAATATGACACCAAAAGCAAAAGCAATCAAAGCAAAAATAAACAAGTCAAACTACATCAAACTAAAAAGTTTCTGCACAGCAAAGGAAACCATCAACAAAATGAAAAGTCAGCCTACTGAATTGGAGAAAATATTTGGAAAATGGGCAGAAGATCTGAATAGGCATTTTTTCAAATAAGACATACAGATGGCCAACAGGTACATGAAAAGATGCTGAATATCACTAATCATCAGGGAAATGCAAATCAAAACCACAATGAGATATTATTTCACACCTGTTAAATTGGCTATTATCAAAAAGACAAGAGATAAAAAGTGTTGGCAAGGATGTGGAAAAGAGAAAACCTGTACACTGTTTATGAGAATGTAAACTGGTACAGCCCCTATGGAAAACAGTATGGAGGTTCTGCAAAAAATTAAAAATAGAAATACCATATGATCCAGCAATTCCACTTCTGGGTATTTATTCGAAGAAAACAAAAATACTAATTTGAAAAGATATGTGCACCCCTGTGCTCTTCGCACCATTTACAATAGCCAAGATATGGACAACCTAAGTGTCCATGGATGGATGAATGGATAAAGAAAATATGTCATTTATATATATATATACACACACACACACACACACACACACACACACACACAATAGAATATTATTCAGCCATAAAAAAGAATGAAATAATGTAATTTGCAGCAACATGGATTGACCTAGAGATTATCATACTAAGTGAGGGAAGTCAGGAAGAAAAAGACAAATACCATGTGATCTCACTTGAGTGCATAATCAAAAAACAAAAAGAAAATCAAACTCAGAGAAACAAAGAACTGATTGGTGATTGTCAGAGGTCGGGCAGGGAGTAGGAGAAATAGATGAAGATGGACAAAAGGTACAAACTTCCGGTTATGAGATACATAAGTGTTGGTGATGTAATGCACAGCATGGTGACTATGGCTAACAATATTGTATTGTATATTTGAAAGTTGGTAAGGAGTAGATCTTAAACGTTCTCATCACACATAAAAAATTTTAACTGTGTGAGGGGACAGATGTGTTAACTAAACTTATTGTGGTAATCAATTCACAGTATATACTTATATAAAATCATTACATGGTATACTTTAAACTTATAGAAGATTATGTGGCAATTCTATCTCAGAAAAGCTGAGAAAAAATAAAAATAAAAATTGCTTTAATCAGCTTAGTGATTTCTGGAATTTTTTTGAATCTTTGTTAGATTTTGCAACAATTGCCATCTTAATCTCTAATATATATATATTTGTTGCTTTATTACAGTGAATTAAAACACATGTTTTGAGGAAAAAAATGAGGAGAGAGTGGCATTGTTTTAAAGCTTTGGAAATATTGCTAAATTCCGACTAAACAGGAGACAGCTTGATTACCATTCTGCATTCAAACTTTTCCTCTAATGGCTCTGGTTAAAGTATATTAAGAAAATCTACCTCAAAAAATATGAAATTGTAAAAGGGAGAAGTATTTTAGTAGCCTTTCCAGGTAATTGTGGATACTGTTTTTGATAGTACACAAACATTTGACAAGCGGTAATGTGTTTTTGTTGCTTGCAATGTGGAATCTGCAATCATGTCAAGGAAACTGCATACTCTGTTACATTAAAATCTGTTGATCTATCCTGCATTTGAATGGATCTTTTACCCATGCATGATTCTGTAACATATGCATTGCTCATTTGAAAATTCACTGTGGTATGCAGACCTTTCAAATGTTTGCATGTTTCATTATGTAATATTTTTAAAAACCACACTTGTTAATACCACCACCAATCTAATCAGGAAAGTCAGTATAGGGAAGCTGTGAGGCTCCCAGTGGCAGGAACACATTTTCCAAAATCCTCATTTTCTCTTGAAAGTTCAAAGTTTCCCATTGGCAACAAATACAATCAGTTGTTTTCCTTGAAGTGATAGGCTCAACTGATTCATTAAAAGAAAGAAAAACATCCATCAAATACTTAATTCTGAAAAAAGTATAGTTTGTTGGTCTTTCAAGTAAAAGTGATGCTTCATGGAAAAAAGGAGCTAAATAGGTAACTGGTTCAGCTCCTAACTCAATCACATGTGTGTTTCCTTTAAAACCACTTCCTTATTTCTTTACCCAGAACACCTTTATGTGTACTTCCCATTTTGTCACACAGAATATTAGAAAGACATACTGAAGTGTTGAGATTTAACAAAATTAAAAATTGCTATATCACAGACATAGAAAACAAACTTATGGTTACCAAAGGGTAAAGTGGGGAATAAATTAGGAGTTCGGGATTAACAGATACACACTACTATGTATAAAATAGATAAACAACAAGGACCTACTGTATAGCACAGGGAACTATTTTCAATATCTTGTAAAAACCTATAATGGACAATAATCTGAAAGAGAATATATATATATATATATGTGTGTGTGTGTAAAGAACTGAATCACTTTGCTGTATACCTGAAACTAACACAACATTGTAAATCAACTATACCTCAATAAAAAAAATAATAATAATAGAATTGCTACTTCAAGGACATTCCTAAGTGGAACTAGCTTTTTTTTTTAATGACCTCATGTCTGTCATGGTGAAGAACAGAGTACCTACTAGAACACTTAGTTGCCACTGTCTTGATTTGAGCCTCTCCTCTGCACCAGCAGTTTCAAGCAACATTGCCCTTGGCTCTTTCAGTGCAAATGCGTATACAGTGAAAAGGGCAAATCATGCTTTAGCATTATTATGAAAATAGGTTTGACCTCGTGGACCTCCTGTAAAGGTCTTGGGGATTTCTAGGGGTCCAGAACACTTTGAGGACTGTCCTTTATAGCTCCAGTTCTCCACGAGGCTGCATATGAGCATATAACCATCACCCGGGGAATTTTCAAACACCACCAGTGTTCTGGCTGCACTTCAGGTTCGTTAAATTAGTCTCTGAGGTAGGGCCCTGGTATAGGTGTACTTTAAATCAGGTAATTCTAATGTAACCCAGATGAGAACAACTAGTTTAGAGACCAGCAAAAGACAGGGTGACCTTTGTGGTAACTACAGTACTTTGTGAAACTCTGCGAAGAATCTAATGACCTACTGCAGATTTTTAGCACTTTGAGTCTTTCTCTTTGATTCTTACTCCTAAAAACTTGGCATGTCTCCATGTACTCTCAAATGTAAAATTTCTTTTATGGTGTCTGGAAGATTTGGGACAAGGAATTTAACAAAATGTTTAACAAGATACAAACACGATTGTCACAATTCAACCATACAGAGGTGCGTATGTGTAAATAGTTATTAAGAGATGCTCAGGGCCCACTCAAGATAAGCAAAGATAATGTTTCTCTATTTTGTACTTACAAAAAGATATCACTTTTTCAATGTTATATAAATTATCTTAAATTGCCTCACTTCTCTAGACATCTGTTTCACCTCTGTTAAACAAGAAGTTAATCTAGATGAAACTAAGGCTCATCAGTTAGCCTATGAGATCATCACTTAGCGGGACTTTAGGCTCAGTGAAGCAGATCACTGCGTGCACAGCAGGGGGCTGAGAGCCCCAGAGCCATGCCTGCCCCCTCCACTATTTCAAGCAATGTCTACTGAATAGCCACTCACTGTTGGAACTCTATTTGATTTAGGACTTAAAGTAGATTTTAGCTTTTAAAAAAAATTTTTCTGAGTAATGTTGAAAGAAAAAGATTTATTTATCCTCAACAATGAGCAATCCAAAGCTGCCTCAATGGAAGCTAAATTAGTGTTAAGGAATAGAGTCCCACAGACATAGAGAACAGACTTGTGGTTTCCAAGGGGGAGAGGTTTGGGGGAGGGATAGAGTGCATGGTTGGGATTAGCAGATGTAAGTTATTATATATAGAATGGATAAACAAGGTCCTACTGTATAGCACAGGGAACCGTAGTCAATATCCTATGATAAATCATAATGGAAAAGAATATTTAAAAAGGAATGTATGTATAATTGAATCACTTTGCTGTACAGCAGAAATTAATACAACATTGTAAATCAATTATACTTCAATTTTTAAAAAATTTTTTAAAAAAGGAATGGAGTCCACGTGCAAAGGGACAGCTCATCCATGCTCAGGTGTCCAGGGGCTCCTTTGTATCAGGCGCTGTGCTTGATGTGGAATTACTGAATCAGATTTCTCTCTCTTTTTTTCTCTGTCTCTATTAATCTATTTTATGGAGGTTAATATCCTAAAAGACAATCCTTAGCCACTCTGAGCTTCATGCCTGGACTGTACAGATTATTTCCTTTTTAGCTTAGAGAATTTCCATTTAGGTTTGTCACAGGGCTCCCTTTGTGAGAAGTAAATAAAAATAACTGATCCAGAATTTACTAATCATTTAAAGGTCATTCAAATGTGACGTATGGCGACCTATTGAGATGACATTTAGCATAACATGATGCGCACATTTTTAGTCAATTCAGCCTCCTAGTAATACAGATAGCACGCCATTTGAAATCAAATTGTTTTTACTTACCCATATTAAAAAATACATTTTAGATGGAGGTGATTAATATCTTATAGTTACATACCCTAAAGCATATTTTCAATTAATATTTTCTTCTCTCTTGACTGAAGTGTCATTTTTTATTCATCAAAAATTTTAAAAGGATAACATCTATCAAAGCATCTCTAGTTTCCATCTTCTCACCTGTGTTGAAAATTTCTTGAATGGGTCATATGTTTGCCTCCCCAGCACACTGAGCCTGTTCTGTTACCCGGTGTGTTTCTATAATAACAATTAGCCCGTAAACAATTGTAGTTGCACGTGAAAACTACCAGGACTTATATGGATTTTTTCTAGGAGAGGAAAAACAAACTATCAAGTAGTAGAATTAAGTTTTTTTTTTTTTTTACAAATTATTATTATTTTATTTATTTATTTATTTATGGCTGTGTTGGGTCCTCGTTTCTGTGCGAGGGCTTTCTCTAGTTGCGGCAAGTGGGGGCCACTCCTCATCGCGGTGCACGGGCCTCTCACTATCGTGGCCTCTTGTTGCGGAGCACAGGCTCCAGACGCTCAGGCTCAGTAGTTGTGGCTCACGGGCCTAGTCGCTCCGCGGTATGTGGGATCTTTCCAGACCAGGGCTCGAACCCGTGTCCCCTGCATTAGCAGGCAGATTCTCAACCACTGCACCACCAGGGAAGCCCCTAGAATTAAGTTTTGAGCAGAAAAGGAGAGACCCTTTCAACTGTATTTTAAGGAAATTTAAACTGCCTGCCTGCACCCAGCTTTCCCTCTTCAGAGATGCACACGCCGTCGTGACTTTGGGCTGAAGAAAGTTAAACTTCCTCTGGTGCCCACCTTAACTGCAGCCCCCGGCTCACATCTCTGCACCTGCACAGGTTCAGTGTCCCTAAGTCAGTATTTCCATTCTACTGATTTTATGTAGATTAACATATCAAAAATCAATTCTTAGCCACTTTGAGCTTCCTGCCTGGACAGTAAAAATTATTTCCAAAAATACAGTTATTATTAATTTTTGGTAGTGCTCTGTTCACAAAGTTGCATAGGTTTTGAAAGGTCTGCCCCTGACCTTTTTAAAGATGTTTTATTGTCTTTAGTGGAAGATTTACAAAATGCATGGGTTTTCAGGTTCACATGTATTGTGTTAGGGAAGAATCCTCTATACTTGTTGTCTTGAGGAAAATAAATAAATGGTGAATATAGTTAATCAGGATTTATTTTTCTTAGGTTATTTGTAGTTAGACTTTCAAAAGTTTTTCCTTAAGTCATTTAGTTATCATGGTGCAGCATTCCTTTATTTAAAAGTCATTACAGTATTGCCTATATTCTAATATACTTATTTTTTGAAGCATTATCTATTACTGGTTAGAATAAAATTCTGGTTCGAAGCTATTCTTTGTGGTACTAATTTTTCCCATTTAAAAATATTAAAAATATCATGCAAAACATTGAGCAAAATAAAATAGATATTCTATATTCAACACTGTAATAATCCTCTTACACATGTGTTTATTAAATTAAAATCTAGTTAAAGTTTCAAACCTGGTGAGATAGCCATTATTTTTCATCATTTTTATTACTAAGGAAAATATGTCTAAATGTAGCCTCTTATAAAAATACCTATTCCATTAGTGAAAAAACATTCATACAAAAAAGGAATTTTCATATTTTTAGTCTGGATGAAACTATACGACTAGACATTCATGATTGTCTTCAAGGTTATATCTTTTTTTCTTGCCAAGAGGAAGAGAAAAAAGCTACATATTGTAAATATTCATCTTCTTTCCCATCTCCAGAAGAGGAAAAAAATATAGAAGAGTGAAGAGGTCCATGATGCTTCAGAAAAGAGAAAAACACAAAAATCTGCACTTAGGGAAAGCATGTCTGGTGCCCTGTGAGAGAAAGTGGGTTTTAATGCAGCCACCAATATTGAAGTTACAAAAGAGCTACTTATAGAAGTTGAACATATTACATCTACTGCTAAATTACCCATGAAACAGAAGAAAGAAGATATTTGCATCCATTTGCTAAAGCCACCTAGCACACTGCTGCAGACAGGTCTTGGCCAAGACAGTAAGCAAATCAGCCATGCTCTCCAAAAACAAAAAAACAAAAAAAAAAACCTGAAGATATAGCTCACATCTAAGGAATAAAATGTAGGGTGATTTGCAGCAGCTGAGGCAGTCTGTCTGTCCTACCTACCTCGGAAGACTTTAGACACCTTTTCTGACAGGCAGATCACATGTTCCAGGTAGAGTGCACAGACTGCTAGCTGTGTACAACAACTTTATGTATTTCACCTAATATAAAGTGTCGATTTTTGAACATTTTAACATATCTGTAATCATGGTGTATGGCCTCCAACCATTATTGCTAGAGAATTGCTACATAACTGTCATTACTGTTCATGTGTCACATTTTTATTACTGGCCATATTTTTATTACTTTCAATTTAGTTTCATGCATTGAGTTTAACTGCCATTTAAAATGACTTCTTGGTTGATGTGTCTAAAAGCTTTATTTTCACACCATCTGTAATAATTAAGAAAATGCCAACATCAAACTTTTAGAAAGAGTGTCAGCAGCTGAGAAGAAAATCGGAAAGCCCCAAATTAAACATTCTTTTAGGAAATGTAGCATTACAAACCCTTTTGAAGGTACAGAAGAAAAAAATGTGCAGAAAAATTGTATGTGATAAGAAAGCATTTTGTCATGGTTTAATTGACAACATTTTTTCATTCTTAGCATGTACAATAATGGTGCATCTTAGCAATGACAGCATAAGATTCAATAAAATACAGTATTTTTGAGGTGAGGAATCATTACCTTTAGCAGCAATGGGTGTTTAACAATACTTAATGATCCTTTATCAATGATCAGTTATCAATAAAAAAGAACAAGTTAAAAAAAAAAAAAAAAGAACAAGTTTTGATCAGCCATGATAGAGGAAAGACTGAGTAATCTTATACTCTGTTTAGATAAAATATTACAAAATCATTGTCATATGAAGAAGTAATTAAAGAGTATACAGTCAAAAATTATGGAGAAAATATTATGGAGGTATATCAGTAAGTTAATGCAAATGTTTATAATTTTTACCTCAGTTTTTGATGTTTGTGATATTTGCCAGCTTTTTAAAATTATTAACTTCTAGTGATTTATTTTCTCATTCTAAGTAAATATTCACTTTTAAAATTAATTTATGTATGCAATTGTTTATTCTTTTTCTTGAAGAGGGCTCAGAAAATTGTGTAAGCTTCAGGCCCCAACAAACTTGTATCCATCTCTGCCAGAAGAGAAATCCCTGACTTCCATCTTCTTTTTTTTTTTTTAAACATCTTTATTGGAGTATAATTGCTTTACAATGGTGTGTTAGTTTCTGCTTATTGGAGTATAATTGCTTTACAATGGTGTGTTAGTTTCTGCTTTATAACAAAGTGAATCAGTTATACATATACATATGTTCCCATATCTCTTCCCTCTTGCGTCTCCCTCCCTCCCACCCTCCCTATCCCACCCCTCTAGGTGGTCACAAAGCACTGAGCTGATCACCCTGTGCTATGCAGCTGCTTCCCACTAGCTATCTATTTTACATTTGGTAGTGTATATATGTCCATGCCACTCTCTCACCCTGTCACATCTCACCCCTCCCCCTCCCCATATCCTCAAGTCCATTCTCTAGTAGGTCTGTGTCTTTATTCCCGTCTTGCCACTAGGTTCTTCATGACCTTTTTTTTTTTTTCCTTAGATTCCATATATATGTGTTAGCATACTGTATTTGTTTTTCTCTTTCTGACTTACGTCTTTCTGTCCTCAGGATCTCACCAGTGCTTTCCATTACTGACTGAACCTAGCTGTGAGTTAGTCAGCCAGCAAGCCCAGGAAAGGCAGATTGCAAAGGTCAAACCCCTGAGATACAGCGCAGCGCTGGAGAAGGGTTTGAGGGGTGGATGGATACAAGAGCAAACGGCAATGGCCACCACCAGCCACTCATTGCAAACCATATTTAGAAAATCTGTCCCTGTCTCCCGCTCTGTCTCTCCTGGAATTGAGTGTAGGAATTGAACAACAGAATTTGCCACTTTTCCTCTTAGATTTCTAAATCAGTGCACAAGTTCGATTTCTCGTTATGTTTAGAGTGAGCTGATCCATTTCCTTGGCCGAGTCTAAATGTGCTTTTTCAAAAAAAGAATAGGAAGAAAAACTAGGGTGAAGTCCCACATTCATCTTTGCATATCACTCTCTTCGACATCAATGTGAATCCAATCTGTTGAAAAAAATCGGGGCATCCAATGCTTTCCTGAGTTATAACAACCCTTAATTAAAAACCAAAAAAAAATCATAGCTAGCTAAGCTCAAAAAGACTTAAATTACTTAAAATGATTCAAATAAACTCTAGATCCTCTTGTACACACTTATAATGTCTTACAGATAATAAAAAGAATCTGTTCTGGTCAAAAGTAAACAGAAAAGGCTGTTCTATTTAATTTTATTGCTTTATAATATGTTCAGAGATGGTCAGGAAATATATGACCTAGTTTATTTTCTGTGTACATCATTAAAGTAATGCCAAAAAAATTAGTGAAAACGATGTTTCAATACCAAAGAATCCACATGTCTGTGTTGAACTTACCACTTTAAACACTGGTGGTTATGAACAACCTAGTGGTAAGAGTTTATTATAAAATAACATTGATTTTATGAGGTGAGATTAAAGAGTCCTCTAAAATAGAGAGCATTCTTTCATAAATAAAAAATAATTAATAACATAAGTAAAATTCCAGTTTCTTGTAAATCATATTTAAAATGATGACTATATTCCTATTTTTAAATGACGTCAATTCAAAGGGTTTTAAATGTTGTGTACAAAGAACAAAAGGTACCAATATTTTGAATAATGTTTTAATTTAAATGTGATTTCAAATGTGAACAACAGCAATTTGATACAGAAAAGATTTGTTCATTATGAATTTAGAAACACGTATGTTAATATCTACAATGTGCTGGACATTGTTGCATTAAGGAGATCATGTTACCATTAGTTTTCTTATTTTACAATCAGCAAAATAAAAATCAGTGGGAGTAACGGATTCTCCCCACTTCCCAGAACTACTAAGTATGGTCTAGGAACACAAAAAATCAAATATTTTTCTTTTTTTTCCAATATACTGACTATTAGGTAGAATAACCAATTAAAATTATGTATTTCTTGTATAAATATAAGTTGGTCCTCTTAGAGAATGTCATTAAAATCATACTTTTTTTAATTCTCCAAAGAGCAGCAAACTTGGCTGCAATGTTAACATAGTCCTAAATCATCTCTCTCAGGAGCTATATTTATGCAAAACCGAGTAGACACCTACCCTTCTTGTGGGATTTAAGTGTGAGTTTCTGAGGTCTCAATCTTGTCTTCTTTTGTCATAACCTGAAATGTTGTCTGAAGTTTTCTTTTTAATTTACTTTCTCCAAATCTAACCCTCCAACTGCTTGCTTCAGAATTACTCAAGGACCCAGGCAACTAGGCAAAGGGAAAAAAAAAAAAAAAGCATGTAGCTTGCAAAGGCAGAAGTAAAATCATCTATATTCGCAGATGAGAAGATCTTGTGATAGAAAATTCTAAGCAGTCTACTAAAAAACCATTCGAACTAATAAATGAGCTCAGCAAGGTTGCAGAATACTAGATTAATACACAAAAATCAATTATTTCTGCACACTAGCAATGATCTTTCCAAAAGTAATATTAAGGAAAAATTTCTATTTACAGTAGCATCAAAGAGAATAAAATATTTAGTATAAATTTAACCAAAAAAAGCACAGGAATGGAATACAAACTACAAAACATTAGTGACAGAAATTAAAGAAGGTCTGAATAAATGGAAAGACATTGTATGTACACCAGTCATAGACTTGATATTGTTAGGGTGATAATATTCCCCATATTGGTCTACAGATTCAAAGCAATGCCTATCAAGACCCCAGCTAGCTTCTTTGCAGAAACTGACAAATTAATCCTAAAATTTATACAGAATTGCAAAGGACCCAGAATAGCCAAAACAATCTTGAAAAAGAAGAATGAAATTAGAGGACACACATTTCCCTATTTCAAAATTTAACACAGACCTACAATAATCAGAGTGTGGTACTGGTATAAGAATAGACAGATATTAATGGAATAGAATGAGAGTCACAAAAGAGACTACATTTACAGTCAATTGACTTTCAACAACAGTCTCAAGACATTTCAATGATGAAAGAATAATCGTTTCAACAAACAGTGCTGGGACAACCAGATATATCCACATGCAAAGGGATGAAATTGGATCCATACTACACACTACATCAGGGGTCCCGAACCCCTGGGCCACGGACCACCTGTCCGTGGCGTGTTAGGAACCAGGCCCCACAGCAGGAGGTGAGTGGCAGGCGAGCTAGCCAAGCTTCATCTGTATTTACAGCTACTCCCCATCGCTCGTATTACCGCCTGAGCTCCACCTCCTGTCAGATCAGCAGCGGAATATAGATTCTCATCGGAGCGCGAACCCTACTGTGAACTGCACCTGCGAGGGGTCTAGGTTGCGTGCTCCTTATGAGAATCTAATGTCTGATGATCTGAGGTGGAGCTGAGGCAGTGATGCTAGCGCTGGGGAGAGGCTGCAAATACAGATTATCATTAGCACAGAGGTCTGACTGCACAGAGACCATAATAAATCAACTGCTTGCAGACTCATATCAAAACCCTATCAGCCATTGGCAAGTGAAAACAAGCTCAGGGCTCCCACTGATTCTGCATTATGGTGAGTTGTATAATTATTTCATTATATATTACAATGTAATAATAATAGAAATAAAGTGCACAATAAACATAATGTGCTTGAATCGTCCCGAAACCATCCCCCATCCCCCCAATCCAGGGAAAAATTGTCTTCCATGAAACCAGTCCCTGGTGCCAAAAAGGTTGGGGACCACTGCCCCACATACAAAAATTAACTCAAACCCACCTGGTCTCTTGGCCTCTTGCAGCAGGGAGGGCACCCAGCCGATCCTCGGGCCCTGGTGGGGCTGGGCTCACCTCACGTCCCCTCCAGCTTTGCCAGCCCGGAGCTCCGCTGCTCCCAGTGGCCAGAACGCAGGAATAGAGCAGCTCTAGGCGGCCCGGGTTGGGGTCGGACGGCCGTGCCCCTCCCAGGCGGCACGAGGCACACACGCTGCGCCCGGCCACCCCGAGGCTTCCCAGCGCGCAGGCGCGGTAACAAGTTTGCACTTCGCTTTCCCAGGGCGCAGGCCCAGCTACTCTGCAGCGGGCTCGCGCCAGCCCGGACTGCGGCGGCAATGGCCAGTCTCCGACCAACCGTGGGCCTGGGGAGTTTGTCTCCAATGACTGCGGGTGCAGCAGCCTGAGTTCTAAGCACAGGAGATGAGTATACATCAACATTTTTAGGAGAAAACGGACATTGTCAACTCACTGGGAGAAGCCTTAGGAAGTACTGCTAACCACCTACACCGTCATCAGAATAAAAGTCCTCCTGGATTCACATGAGACACCAAGCTAGATGCAGATCATCACCCCCCAGGACAATGAGAAGGCCATCTCTATGAGTGACCTCAAATTGAGGATTTCCAGAGCTTACTCAGGCTCTAGAAGCAGACGACACCACGAAATAGAAGGTTTTACCTGAGATCTCAGATCAAGAATTTTGTCTCCATTTATCTTCCCTCGAAACCTCTTCTCCTCTCCCTGATCTGCAGAATTCTCTGACCTAGAAATTTAAACAAAACCCTTACTCTTTCAGTTACAGACAGATTGACAGGAGGTTGTTTGTCTTAGTCTATCCTCCCCCTATTCCTCCACCATGGGCTCCCTTTCAAACTGTGTCTTGCTTCAACTAACTCTTACTGCTTTTTCAACAGTTTTAGCACAGCCCCAAAACCCACTCACACGAGTCTTTCAAACCCTGGCCACCTTAACTAATCAGTCTAATTGCTGGTTATGTCAGCGTCTAAATAACGCACACGAGCCTGAACTAGGTTTTGTTCCTGCCAGTGAAAGCGCCTGGTGGACCCATTCTGGGTAGTAGATGAATGGAAGGCACTCTACTTCCTCCTACTGCAGAGTGACTTGGCATTGGGGAAACACCATGGAGGCTCGAGGTCTGTCCTTCACTCAGGTGAGGCTATCGGAGGGAAAATTTTCTCTTTGCCTTGCAAATAAAAACAGCACTGGACCCTTCCTAGGTAACATACCAAAACAATACTGTAATCAAACACTATGGTTCGATTCCACGGATGTCACCTTCAAACCATCCTTAGATGTCATAAATGAGTTCCAGACTGATTATAATGATACAAATGTTTACCTAGTCACTGGACAGTATTCTTGGTCTGCAGGCCACACAAATGGGACCTGAAACAGCTCAGCTGTTCCCCAGGTTGGTCTACCCGATACCCCAGGCTACAGATGGGTCGACCAAACTTCTGGAATGACCTGGTCAGGTAATGACACCTATCTCGATAGCTGCCAAAACCAGACTGAAGGTCTCCTCTACCAGATATTTCACAACCTGTTTTGCTCTTACAGCCTGACAGAGGCACATGGGAAATGCAAATGTACAGATGCCAACATAACTAATGACAAAGTCCACCATGGACACCAAACTCCAAACTGGTGGGTCATATGTTCCGCTCTGACCTTGTCTGTGAACACCTCTGGTCTGTTTAGTTTATGTGGCAATAAGGTATATAAAAGGTTCCCACCTAAATGTTCAGGACGATGTGGACTTGGTTACCTGGCACCTTCCCTCACTAGGTATCTCACTTTAAATGCTAGCCAGATTACAAACCTGGGCTCCTTCAGGCATAAAGTAGCACCACATACACGCATCCAACCAGAAATCGTAGGCAAGCCACTCCTGTATCGCAATACTGATTCAGTAAGGACGCTTTTTCTGAGTTGGAGAACTTCTGACCTAGAGGAAGCAATTCTGAACGTTTCCAAAGTCATGGAACATGGATTCACTGCCGCCCCACAGACCTTGAAAGCACGTCCATCAGGGGTTAGTAGTTTCGCCTCTGTGCTCCGAAGTCACCATCTCCTGGCTACACAGGCTGTCCAACAAGGAACACACTATGCCATCGTTGGCAGACAATGCTGCTTGTATGAAAATAAATCAGAAGAAATACAGAATTGTGTGAACTGTTTAAAAGAACAGGCCAAAATCCTACGTAAAATGAGTGAGGCACCGTTGATTAATTGGACTGATCTCGAGAATAAGGGACTGGTTCAGTGAAAGATGGGGCCATGCGTTGGGATTTGCTCTTTTATGCGTATTCATCCTTGTTATCTGTGTTTTTGTCTGCACATCTCTTACCTCCCGACTTCTAATCCAAGTCTCTCCACAACAATCTCTCCAGCTCCTTGCCTGTGAAACTTCATGACAGGTTATAACAGGGACATGAAGGGACTAACCACACCAAAATGGCATAAAGACTATTTTAAACTGAGAACATCTGAACAAACAGCAGCTGCAGCGGAAAACAAAACAAAACAAAACAAAACAAAGAAACATCTCTAAACTTCCCTTTAATGAGTAAATTATGTCTTTCTCAGAATTCAGCTGCCATAAACCCATCTCTAAGGGAGTTTTCTGTAAGGGAGGAGCCTGGCTTGGCATCAGGACCTGCCAAGGAATTATGGGACTACATCCTGTGAGAACCTTCCATATTTTCCCACTGAGACCTTAATACCTTTCCCCACCCCCATCCCTTTAAGCTGGTATATAAATCCTTACTCCTTATAGCATGCTGCTGTATACATGTGTAATAATCTTTGCTCCTATTAATCTGTCTGTTAATTCACAGGCCCCCCAACTACTTCAACCTAAGTTGGTAAAGGAAAGGTTTTCTTCCCAATAACACTTTCTAGACTTTTCTGGATATACCAGAGGGTGTGTTCAAATACATAAAGGAATTTGGAAATCTTGATTTTGTTTGAAGGTGAAAGAGTCCAGTGTACATGTGCACAGGCTCTGTGGAAATCCTTTTAAATTTGTCTCAAACAGTAAACTTTGGGTAATCAAAAAAAAAATTACCTTAAACTAGATCATAGAAATAAATGTAAATGAGAAAATTATAAGAGATACAGGAGTAAATCTGCATATTCCCGGGTTAGGTAATAGTTTCTTAGATATGACACCAAAAGCACAGACAACAAAGGAAAGTAAATAAATAAATAAATAAATTAGACTACATCAAAATTAAAAACTTTTGTGCTTCAATAGCCAACAAGAAAGTGAAAAGACAACCCCCAAAATGATGGGAGAAAATATTTGAAAATCATATATATAAGATACTTGTATTCAGAATATTTATTAATGAGTCTTACAACTCATTAACAAAAGGACAAATAATTAAAACTTGAGCAAAGAATTTGAATAGACATTTTTCCAAAGAGAATATACAAATGGTCAAAAGCACATGAGGAAATGTTCAACACCTTTAATCATTAGGGAAACTCAAAACCGCAGTGTGATACCACTTTACATGCACAAGAGTGGTTAAAATTTTTTTACAAGGGGGACAATTACAAGCATTCACGACGATGTGAACCTTCATACATGCTGAGGGTAAAATAAACGGTATAGCTGCTCTAGAAAAACCTTCACCGGTTCTTCAAAAAGTTAAACAGAGTTATCATATAACTCAGTAATACCACTTTTAGGTTTATACCCAAGAGAAATAAAAATATACATCAAAACAAAAACTTTATATGTATGTTCCTAGCAGCATTATTTATGAGTCAAAAAGTAGAAACAACTCAAATGTCCATCACTTACTTGATGAATAGATATACTAAGAGGTATATCCATAGAATGGAATATTTTTGGCAAAAAAAAATGAAATACTGTTACATACTACCACAAGGATAAACCTTGAAAACATTCTGCTAAATGAAGGAAGCCAGTCACAAAGATGACATATTTTATGATTCTATTTATTTTAAATGTCTAGAGTAGGCAAATCTATGGAGACAGAAAGTAGATTTGTGGTTGTCAAGTGCTGGTGGGAATGGGGAGTCATTGCTAATGGGTATGGGGTTTCTTTTGGGGTGATGAAAATGTTTTAAAATTGACTGTGGTGATGGTCGTACAACTCTGGGAAAATACCAAAACAGTTGAATTATACATTTTGAATGGGTGAATTGTATGGCATGTGATATATATTTCAGTGAAGCTATTTTTTCATGTCATAACAGGAGATAGAAAAGAAAGAATAATTCTGGAAGCTTGTTTAAAACACAGATCAGTCGACTCAACTCCGTACAGCTGAAACAGAGTTCCTGGGAATGCTGTCCAAAAGTCTGCAATGGTTTTCACAATTTCACCAAGTACCTCTTAAGCACCCTGCTTCAGGCTGCAGAGGTTACTAAAGCGGAAACGGCTCAGGAGCAATGACTATTCTGGCTATTAGGCATCATTCCACGCTCAGTGTCAGTGACCAGGTTGAGTTTTGATCTACAGGGAATGAGCTTTTCACACAAAAAGAAGGCAATCACTCCTTTTGGGTGAGAGCACTAAGAAAGAAGGGGGTATAGAGTTTGGTTTGAGTGTTCCAAGAGACAAAGTTGCCCACTTGGCAGTATTCCCCTCGGCTAGCCAGGTAGGAACCAGGAGCACCAGAGGGGCGGCCCCATAGCCAGAACCCTGGACTTGTGCTGCTCTGTTGCCAGTCTAACTTTTAGCAAAGATAAAAGCAGGGAACAAGTGGAACCCCAAGGATAGAAAAGATCCTGACTGTGAATGTTCAAATCATGCAAAAGCAAACAAACAAAACAAAAACAAAAACAAAAACCTTCAAGCTTTATTTTTAATTGATTAGTTTCTTATGAGAGATGATTCTATGTCATGACACATTATATTTGGCAGGAAACACATTAATTTCCTACTACTGTTAATTTTTATATCTTTGTAAAGTACATATATACTAGCTCCAAATTATCTGTGGAGCCTTCTGTAGTCACCTCCTTTGACAGATCAAAATGGACCCGCAAAATATGAAGTTTTGTTCTACTAACATATACTGAGAAACTTTTGTTTCACATAGTGGTTTTTAAACTAATTCATTTTACATATTGTAGCAGTTTTCTTTTGACTCTCTGTCCCAAACAATCATTTCAATCAGCTTTTCAACGAAGGTTTAGGGAAATAGATAACATTTTTAAAGTTATGGATTTATATTTTTCCCAGAGAATAGCAAGAAAAAAGAAAACCTCTCTGGTCATACTGTCAGTGTCGATGTTAAATGTCAAGATGACATTTAATGACTAATCTACAAAAAGTAAATGAGTTATCTTTATTCCCTTGCCTTTACACCAGGATAGGCTGCCTGTTACTTAAACAAATTTCCATCCTATTCAAAAAGACTCAGGAATCAGGGCCTTTGTCAAAGAATCTGAGATAATATATTAGGGTCTGTGAAAGCTTGAAAAATACAACTTATTAATTTAACATTTTGCATATTCAGAAGAGTCATTTCTTCTTAGGGCCATTTGAAAAGAATGAATTTTTAGCACCGCTTCAGCTAACAGAAGGAACATTATAAGAATTTTAAAGATTCTTGTAAAGCTGTCTACATCAAGCTGAGTCCATTTATCATTGACTATTTTAAGTCTAACTCTTAGCTCTTACTTTTGTGATTTAACATAAATTTAATTGGGGGTTCTCTGGCTCCTTTCAAGTTTATAAAAGGAAATTTCATGAGGAAAAATGTGGAATATTGTTTTTCAATTTGGTATAATATTAACTTGAAATAGAAATCTCCAAAATGGTTTAAAAGTCACTTTAAAATTTGTACTTTGGGACCGCTTTTGACATTTTAATGCAGTAATGATTTTCTCTATTTCTAGTGAATTTTTGAAGGAAGGAATATTAACCAGATTCTTATACATAAAGTATTCATCTAAATGTATTCAAGAACCAGAGCTTTTAAAACTTAACTAGTAACTCTTTAGTAACTAGTGAGTAATTAATTTAATTATTTAGCATTTGTATATGTAGATAATACCAACAATTGTCCTGCTTTGCATAAATATGATTAAAGACAGGTTAATTTTGGAATCTAATACAAAATATTAGATACTTTACATATGTCCTCTAATCCCTGATGACTTCTAGAAAGCCTTTCAACTCAATAAAATATAGTCATTCATATGTTAGTATAAATAGAGATAAAGGGTGGGGTGGGGTAGGGAATAACATCAAGAAAAGATGAAGAAAGGTTTTGCTTAAATCCTAAATTTCATTCTGAACATACTAAGAAAAGAAATAGTATTGATTATAAAGTATTTTATATACCTTATTTTTTATAATATCTTCAGTATATTTAATTGAAAATAAATATTAATTTGGTATGTAAATCACCTATAATTGCACCTATAAAATGATATATAATTCTTATTTTCTGAATAATTTGGTCTATGTGTGTATTTATATGGATATGTATATAATTTTCATGTTTACATGCATAAATGAATAATGGGTGAAGCTTATGTTTTTCACTACTTCAGAATTCTACTTATTTTTAATTATGAAAAATTTCAAATATACATTGAAGTAGAGAAGCTACTACAATGGACTTTCACGTATCCTTCACCAGAGTCAACAATTATCAAGACTTTGCTTCAACAATTATCAAGACTTTGCTTCTTGCTTCATATGCCTCTTTCTCTTTTTATCTCCTTCATTTGCTCATTAAAGCAAATGGAAGATATCATATCATTTCACTTTCACATAGTTTCATATGCAACCAGAAAAATAAGTGGGCTTCCATCTTATGTCACCTTAACGCCTAACAGAATTATCATAACCCATAAATGTATTCAAATTTCCAAAATTGCTCAGAAATATGTTTTTATTGTCGTTTTGTTTGAACTAGGATCTAAACAAGATCCACAATTGGTATTTGGCTGTTGTGTCTTTAAAGTCATTTTAAGTCTAAAAAAATAGAGCATATTCCTTCTTTTTTTTTTTTTTTTTTTTTTTTGCTTCTCTGCTACTGACCTGTTAAAGAAACTGGGTCAGTTGTCCTGCAGAATGTCCCACATTCTGGGTTTGTCTGCTTCCTTGTGGTAAGTTCCACTTACCTATTGTTGAATATCCAACAATCCCCCAATTTAAAATAGCAACATATTATCTATAATCTTAGTGCTATGGATTGACTGGGCTCAATTCCAATATTCAGTCTGATATGACTGAATATATTCCATATATATTCAGGTATATTCCATATACCTGAAAGTTGACGCTGCCTCTCAGCTTGGAAATCGGTGAGGCAATCAACAGAAAGGTTTATCTGTGGCATCTTCATGTGGCTTGAGCCTGCTTACAGCATGAAAGCTAGATTCCAAGTGTGAACATACCAAAACATATGCTCAACAGCAGATGCTGAAGGCTTCTTATCATCTAGCCTTGGATGTCACACAGTGTCACTTCTGTAACATTCTATTGATCAAAAAGCAAATCTCAAGAATCTCAAGCCTAGATTCAAGGGGAAGGGGGCTATCTAAAAGAGTAAAGATAAGGTTATTCATTGGAGAGCACTCTTTAGAGTTTAGCTACTATACTGTGTTTTTTAATTGGTTCCTTTAGTACCAATATATCCTATCAATGGAAGTTAACTCTAAAGGCTTAATTACATTCAATTATTTTGGCCAATGATATATCCTAGTTGTACTCTATACTTTATATTACACCATATCAGAAGGCACATAGTGCCAGGTATGATTTAAGGCATCTTACAAATTTATATGAAAACCAACATAGCATAAAGTAAGGTAATGAGAAAAATATTAAAGATAAGTGAGAGTAGATATATAAGATGCTATTAAAATACAGTGCATAAAAATATGTGCACTTAAAGAGTCTCTCATCCCACCTCCCACAGCTTCCATGCCCTGCTATGGAAGGACACATCAGAATCTCCAAGAAGAATGGAGCATGATGGCCCTTAATATGTCATTTTGAATATTGTCTTATTCACATGACTGAGCTCTTTAATAAGTGCATCTGTGTTGTTGGGAAAGAGAATCACATATGTCACATACGAGGTAGTCGTTCAGTGTGAGTCATTAGGAAACCATCTCATGATTCTGGGCAAGATGGACATCTGCCCAGTCCTACACTGTGAGAAATTAAGGATGTGTTGACTGAAGGACATTATTCTTCTCAAAGGAAACTCTGAAATCACTCAAATGATTGAACAAGTACTTGCCTGAGACTAAGGAGACTCACCAGATAGATCTGTCAGGTAAAATACTGGATGCCCAATTGAATTTGAATTTTGGATAAACAAAGTTTTCTTAAAAAGCATTAGGTATGTTACATGCACTATTTGGGACATACTAAAATAAATTTTTTGTTGTGTATATGAAATTCAATTTAAATTGGTGACCTGTATTTTTGTTTCCTAAATCTGGCAATTTTAACCCCAGAGGACATGAAAAAAAGTATCTCAATTTGATAAATTTAAAACAAAACTTTATTATTATAATGATTTTATTATGAAAGAACATCAGTGAGGCTCCCACAGCATGTCTGATTTGTATAGCATGGTCTGAAAGTTTCAAACTTCCTCTTTAGTGTATTTTGTGCCTAGAAAATAATAATTTGTAGAGTTTGCTACTCAATTTAGGACATTATAACTCAATTCAGGGCATATAGTCATTCAAAAAGTAGTGCGCAATTAGCTATGGTTACAAATTACCCTGTTGCCTAGTACCAGGCAAAGAACAAAAGTATGAGTAACAAAAATAAAACTTTTCCATATGAAGGATGGATAGAAGCGTTACTCCAATTATGAAGTAATTATGGTCCAAAGTATCTTAGTAAACCAACCTCACCACAGCTAGTATCCAAAAGATTCAAGTCAAAAAGCCTTGACTGGAAGACAAATAACACAAATGTTACTACGAGATTAATGCATTCGTCATGATAGCCCTTTCAAGAATTTATACAACACATAATCTAATATAGCATGATCTCAAGAGTATAGCTCAGGATTCAGGTTGCCCAGATTGATTTCCTGCTTCTTCCATTACTAGCTTTTTGTCTTTGGGTAAGCTCCTAACTTCTCTATGTCTCAATTCCTCTTCTGCAAAATGGGGAAAATAATATCTACAGCATAAGTTGTTTTGAGAATTGTTACTCCATGTAAGGCACTTAACCCAGTGCTGGTACATAGTGGGCACACAATCAATTTTGTCCATAATGATGATAGAAGATAAGGATGGTGGTGGTGATACTGAAAAAAATAGGTGTTAAAAAGAGGCATAGAAATGCTATTAGTTGTTATTCCCAGGCAGACTTGGTTTTCATTCTTATTCTTCCATTATTTGTGAAATTTTCTAAAACAGTGTAACTTTTATAATCAATCAAACCTAACATTTTAACTGCCCTTACAATGAATAATCAGAGTGTATTTTTTTACAGCTTGAGCACAAAACTTTTCGTTGCCCCAGCCAACTTCCTGATCCTCTATAGTGTCTAAAATCACAATCATACCTTTAGAATAAAAGTGTATATGTGTTACTTGGGAAAAAGAGAAGATATCGGTATAATCACAATGATGTTCCTTAGTATTGAGCACATCAGGCATCAAATGATTTAGCTAATGCTTAGGGACGAAGTAAGAAGAGAACTAGACAAGATATTGAGGTTTTCATGGAGAAAAAACTAGAGGGGCCAAGAAGGAAAGTTCTGAAATGCAGGGAGCTGTTTGGGGTGAGGAAGCATGGAAGAAGGAAGGCTGTGTGCAGCCTGAAGGTACAAGGCATCTGGGGGTGATTTCATACTGGAGAAATTTTGGCCACAAAATTGGAGATAAAATGCCAAGAGAGTAATCTGATTCATGACTTTGCTTACCATAGTCCTCAGAGTAATAATGTTGGTGAAAATGATAACCTATTGTGCTTAGCTGGTTTCAAACTATTCACATATTTTAGGCTTTCAATTCTTTGTTTTCCTCATATTTAAACTTAGTTTGGAAAGCCAGTGCACATTTTGGAGGTAGCTTTCTTTTTTTAATCTCGTGTCTCATTTTGACCTAGAAGCCACTAAATATTTATGTTTTTGCAGATTCTCATAATTCATACCTTAAATAATATTCAATAACTTTTCTATCACCTCTAAAACAATAATCCCTGAATCTTTTTCTCTAGCTAAACCTTCTTTCATGAACTCCAGGTCTGTAAACATTTACTTGGAATCCCCCGGGGAATTGCAAACTCAACATGTCCTGAAGGGAGCTTGTCAGCTTCCTTTCCTACCACCCATACCCCTATGTGTACTATATTAGAGACTGGAAAACCCCTTACTCATTTGTTTCTCGCCACACAACCCGCGAAGTCACACAGTTCTGCATTTCCAGTTCTCCTTTACCATTTTAGTCCATGGTAGTCTTTTTTCCTCCCCCAATGCACAGTTAGTTATACCATAGGAAAAATGTAAACTCCACCCTTGGAGGCTACCCTCATTTTTTCAGTGTTACAACACTGCTATGTATTTAGAAGATTCCATTTATACTTTCCGAAATTAGCCCATTTTAAGCTTTTTAAGTCAACCTTATATAAACTTTTCTGTTAAAGGACATATGGATTTCTTTAGTGTTTTATAATATTCAGCTCAGCAAGGAGAAATTTTGCCTCCAAATTTTCCAAACACATAGAATGTTTCTGTTAACAATTAAATGCATATCTCTAGATGAAGAAACAAACAGAACATAATGAAAACTTGGTAAGGTACAGACTAAGTGAGGTTTCAAGCATGTTACAGAAGTCAAAGAACACACTTTTGTGGGACAGATTTTTGTCACCTTGTAAAGATCATCTGCCATTAAGTGGGTTAGTGACTTTCCTTTGTTCAAAAAAAAAAATGACTGGGCTTCCCTGGTGGCGCAGCGGTTGAGAATCTGCCTGCTAATGCAGGGGACGCGGGTTCGAGCCCTGGTCTGGGAGGATCCCACATGCCGCGGAGCAGCTGGGCCCGTGAGCCACAACTACTGAGCCTGCGCGTCTGGAGCCTGTGCCCCGCAACGGGAGGGGCCGCGATAGCGAAAGGCCCGCGCACCGCGATGAAGGGTGGCCCCCGCTTGCAGCAACTAGAGAAAGGCCTCGCACGAACCGGAGACCCAACACAACCAAAAATAAAAATAAATAAAAAAAAAAAAAAAAAAAAAAAAAAAAAAAAGAATCACTACATTTAAAAAAAAAATGACTGACATTATTTAGTAATTTAAAAATAATTGTCAAAATAAAATTAATTGGTGGGCTCTAAGAATTTATACTTTATCATCCTCATAATGTTTTCTTCAGGCTCCCTTTACCACTCTCTGAATCATCAGTCATTGAAGACAGTTTTTTTCATGACATTTAATTAGGAAACATTTTGCCATCTGAATTATATGTATTATCTTCTCTTCATATTTTTTTTCAGAAAAACTCTGTGAGTTGTCTGAGGCAGATGAGAAAGTTGTGATGAAATATATTATGAAATATTGCCCCTTGTGTTCTTTCCCAAAGTTTTCTTGTACGCTGTGACCCTTCCCAAATGAACTGCAAGATACAGCTATTTCTTACTCCCAAGATGTTCTCAAGAATTAGTGGAAAGAGAACCAGCCAGTTACAATAAGGGTTTTGTCTCTTGTGACAAGAAAGGTGGGGTTCTCAGTGGATGTATTGGTGATCATCTGACTGGAGAGTAGTTGAGGATATAAACATTCCTGCAGATGCCAACATCAATGATTTACTGTACCCAAGATCCAGACTGGATGGCCTACATCTGAGCAAATGACAATGTGACACAGATAATGGTGCCAGAAGCCATAATCTCCCTCTAAATCACTCCCTACCCACCAACTAAATTTCAGGATGCTCATGAAGTTCCTGAACCACCTCAGGAAGAAAGATGGTGAGGAGATCACGAAATGAGGTGAAACACACCTAAACTTTGCCCTCCTTCTAGAACCTTTCTACTCACAACTTCTCAAATGGAAATAAAGCACTGATCTTATATCTTATCTCAGAACCTTTTTTCCCCAGCTTTACTGAGAAATAATTGACATACATCACTGTATAAATTTAAGGCACACAGCATGGTAGTTTGATTTACATATATTGTGAAATGGTTGCCACAATATGTTCAGCTAACATCCATCATCTCATATAGATGCAATAAAAAGAAAAAAAGGAGAAAAGAAAAAAATTTCTTGCCGTGATGAAAACTCAACTATTTTCCTATATATCATACAGCAGTGTTAACTAGAGTCATCATGTTGTGCAGGACCCTGTGCACTCTTGGTGGGATCGTAAATTGGTGCAACCACTATGGAAAACAGTATGGAGGATCCTCAAAAAAATAAAAATAGAGCTATCATATGATCCAGCAATCCTACATCTGGGAATACATCCAAAGGAAATAAAATCACTATCTTGAAGAGATATCTGCACCCCCATGTTCATTGCAGCATTATTTACAACAGCCAAGACATGGAAACAACCTAAGTGGATGAATGGATTAAAAAGTTATAATATATATATATGTGTGTATATATATATACACACATGTACTTACATATATATAATGCAATATTATTCAGCCATAAAATTTAGGGATACTCTATCATTTACAACAACATGGATGGACCTTGAAGGCATTATGCTAAGTGAAATAAGTCAGACAGAAAAAGACAAATACTCACGATCTTGTTTATATAAGGAAACTTTAAAAAAAAAGAAAAGAAAAGAAAAAGAAAAGAAAGAAACTCAATGAAAAAGAGAAAAGAGATCAGACTTGTGATTACCAGAGGCAGAGGGTAGGAAGACGGAGAATTGGAGGAAGGTGGTCAAAAGGAACAAGCTTCCAGTTATAAGATAGATAAGTACTAGGGATGTATCTAGAACTTTGAATTCATTTTCTCCTTACTATTTGACATACTTAAATGCGTTTGCAAACTAAGAAAGTCATTATATCCTTTGAACCAAAGAACAGTGTTTTACACTTGCCCTTATTAATATTCCTAGTTTCAGCCCATCTTCTATGTTCTCTCAAAATGGTGACTATGTACCTCTAAACAGGTATTCTTTAGTTAGTAGCAGGGTGATTTAGTGGAAAGAACTCTGATCTGATGACTGCATAACTGCTCCGTCTTTGTCACTGTTCTGGGACCTTGTTTCGGGGAAATATAATTTTTTAAAAAATCTCCCAACCCAGGAAATTTCTCCAAGAAGGCAGAAGAGAAAAAAAACAGTTTTATTATTGAATAAACATTAAACCAGAATGTGATATGCATCACAGGCAATCTGTTAAAGACAATGCCAAGACAGAAAGACATCTCACCCTTTTTCTGGAGCCAAGCAGATACAACACATTGTCTCAAGATAAACCTGAACTTGTCCTCAAGAAAGAGGACTTCACACACTATTTGTCACACGTGGTGCATCCTAAATTCACCTGGTAATTGGGGTGACCATCTATGTTAGCTAATTGACTTTATCCAGAGGAAAAACACACTTCTTATATCTGTATGATAGGAAGGAGTTTTGTAACTTGGTCTGAGGTTCCCATCCACCCACAGAAACTGGGAACTAGGGTCAAGATCTTCCTTGATGATTACATTTCAAAGAGATGGCTCCCAGGTCCTTGAGAAAGACAATCCTGGGTCATAAAGCTGGCAAGAGTCTTATTTAGCTTTTTAAAAAATTCACATGTATTTCAAAAAGAGAAAGAACTTACAAGTTTTCTAAAGTGAACACTAAGCAAAGGGGAGGGGAAGACTCACTTATTTTCAACAGGAAGAATTAAGTTTTTCATCTTTAATTTGTTTGCCCTTACACTCGGATAAGTCATCAGTTGCTTCAGGCCTTTGTCTTCTCATTTATAAAAGGCTAATTCGTATTGTATGATCTCTAACATACATTTTCTCTCTAGAGTCTACATCATCCTTGTTTGTCTTTTCATTGTTAATTGTGATTGACTATCGTTTTTCAACTTGATGTCATCTAGTAGTTTGATTAAGTTGCCTTCTAAGTACTTATCTAAATAAATCACTGAGAAAGAGGAAAGAGGCCCCTGACATCCTGGTCTGATGCTGACAGCTAAGCTGTATTGTTCTCTTCTCGAATGTAAACCATCTCACAAAACAGCAATATCAGACAAAGTCACTCTGAGTGTATGATAAAATGACACAACTCAGGGTCATGGTGTAACCCACAAAATACCAACCTTCCTTCTCTCCTGCCTAATATGAGTGACTGCTGCTTCAAAAAAAAAAAAAAATCAGCTATGGCTTCATGCTAGCTCCAGTCTGCTTTCTTTATAGATAAGATTGATTGAGGTACCCAATCATAGAATTATCCCTGCTTCTTGACAGCATCCAAAGCCCTGCTTCCTTAGACCCTCTCCAAAATGACTCAGCCAAAACAAATATCCTATAATAGAATTCCCCATAATAAGCATTCTCCTGCAACTGCAACAAATAATAAATCAAGCTTTTTCAAGTACAGATATGTTGCAGGTGGTCTTTGGCAGAAAGAAATTGACATCGTTGATTTAAAATGAAATGTGGAATAGGAAAAAACCAAGGGTAGAGCCTGTGAAACAATGCTGGGGGCTTCACTGCTTGTCATTGATCCTTTCATCAATAACTTTGGCCATGGAAATTTAACCCAGTACACATCCACCTGACGATACAACTATTCATTTCACCTCTTTCTATCTTCTTCAGAAAGCTATCAGCAGAGACTTTCTCCAATTCACTTGGACCATTTATGTAACATCTGTGACTGTGTCCTGATTTTTTTTCACTTTTAAATTGTTTGATTTGTGTGTGTGTTTAAAAATTGTACATATTTTGTAACTGGGAGAAAGGTGCTCAAGGTTTTTTGGCTTGCCAGTTTTTATCAAAATCATGTCATGTCAACACTTACTTCCTCCCTACACACTATTGAATATGATGTCTTTCCTTTGTTTGCCTATTCTCTTACCTAAAGTATCTTGAGTTTCTATTATTTTCTCATCTGTTTAGGCTTCAATTCCCTTATTAATATATTTGTGCTGTCCTTTCAATTTAAAGTTGCTGTTTTTTGGGCTTCCCTGATGATGCATAAAACCCAGTTAAGAATCTGCCTGCCAATGCAGGGGACACAGGTTCGAGCCCTGGTCTGGGAAGCTCCCACATGCCACGGAGCAACTAAGCCCATGTGTCACAACTACCAAACCCATGGGCCACAACTACCGAAGCCCATGAGCCTAGAGCCCAAGCTCCACAACAAGAGAAGCCATAAAAATGAGAAACCCACGCACCGCAACGAAGAGTAGCCCCCTCTCGCCGCAACCAGAGAAAGCCCGCACGCAGCAACAAAGACCCAATGCAGCCATAAATAAAATAAATAAACTTATTAAAAAATTAAAAATAAATAAATAAAGTTGTTTTTTAAGTAAAATGGCTCATTGAAAGGGTCTCTTTTTTTTTAAGACTTTATTTTTCAAATTCACAGTAAAGTAGAAAGTATGGAGAGTTCCCATGTGCCCTCTGCCCTCTCACATATAAACCTTCCCTACTATCAAATTCTGCATGAGCAGTGCATTTGTTACAATAAATGTTTACATTGATACACTGTTACCAACCAAAGTCCATAGATTACATTGTTTCACTCTTAGTGTTGTACATCTCATGCATCCACCATTATATTATCATAAGAAATAGTTTTACTGTTCTAAAAATTATTTATGTTCTGCTTATTCATACCTCCCTCCTCTCAAACCCCTGGCAACCACTGATGTTTTTTCTGTCTCCATGCCTCTTCCAGAATGTCACATAGTTGGGATCATACAGTGTGTAGCCTTTTCAGATTGGCTTCTTCCACTTAATAACACTCATTTAACTTTTTTCATGTCTTTTCATGGCTTAATAGCTCATTTCTTTTTAGTGATGAAAATGCTTCCATTGTCTGGATTACTGCTGTTGATTTATCCATTCACCTATGAAAAGACTACCTGGGTTGCTTCCAAGTTTTGGAAACTATGAATAAAGCTGCTATAAACATCCAAGTGCAGGTTTATGTGTGGAGATAAATTTTCAACTCACATGGGTTAATAAATACCAACTGTGAGGATCATACGGTAAGAGTACATTCAATATTGTAAGAAACTGCAAATTGTCTTCCAAATTGCCTGTACCATTTTCCATTCCCACCAACAAAGAATGAACGTTCTTGCTGCACATGCTTGCCAGAATTTGGTCTTGTCAATGTTTTGGATATTCACCGTTTTAACAGGTATGTAGTGGTATCTCGTTATTTTAATAGGCAGCTCCCTCATGATATACAATGTTATTGTGCATCGTTTCGTATACTCATTTGACATCTATACATCTTCTTTGGTATAGTGTCTCTTAAGATCTTTTGCCCATTTTATAATCAGGTTGTTCATTTCCTTAGTGCTTAATTTTAAGCATTGCTTGTATGTTTTGGATAGCAGTCCTTCATCTGCTATGTCTTTTGCAAATATTTTCTACCAGTCTCTGGTTTCTCATTCACTTGACAGTGTCCTTCTCAGAGCTGAAGTTTTTAATTTTAATGATGTCTAGCATATTAATTATTTCTTTCATGGATCAAGTTTTTGTGTTGTATCTAAAAAGTCATCACCAAACCCAAAAGTCATCTAGGTGTTCTTATATGAAAGGGTCTATTTCTGTTATGTTGTTTGCCACATCTATTATAATCAGTGGAGCTAACAGAGTCCCTAATATATTTAGTATTCTGATTATTACAAAGAACCTTAATAATTAACCTTAGTAATTTTTTTTACCAAAATTAACTCATTAGATGCCCAAAAATTAAGTAGGTCTAAAGCTAACTAGGAAAGAATCAAAAAGGTACAAAAATGTATAATGAAAGTAAGGACTCTGGGAAACAATGATCACCTCTAGGGGAGAAGGAGCAAGGGAAAATGTTGGCATGGTTACAGCCTACAGGCTTGAAGGAGGGATCAGTGAAGATGGGACTCAGGCTTCTGCCGAGGGGGTGTTGTGCTGGCGGGTTGGGGCTGGTGTCTGCCTGGGGGGTTTGCAAGAGACGGGAAAACAGCAAACTGGATTCAGGTGCTTCTCCTGGAAGAAGCCATCTCTGCTGGGGTGAAAAGCATTGCTGGTCTTATGCTCACAGGAATAGCAAACAGATGCAAGTCCACAGAAAGGAGAACAGCCCTTTTCCTTCCCCCAACCTCGCATGTCCTTCTGATGTCCTTCTTGCCAGAGCCCAGCAAGAAGCAGCTGGCAAAGCAGAAATATGGTCTGTGGAATCTCAGCCCCAGCCTCACGTGCCAAGTACACAGAGTGGGCTTGAAACTGAGAGACAAGAGCTTAATAACCGGCACACTCTCTCAATGGTTCATGCCAGGCTTTTGTGCTTGCCTTTGATTAAACATCCTGCTTTTTCTTCTTTTTACATGTCCTGTCACTCGTCATGAATTTTTTAAGATGCTTTGCCTAATGTCCAGAACCCATTTGGCTGTTCCCAATCAGGATCATGATTTCTAAGGTGACATGGTCACTCTCTCCCCATGCCCCTTTGACTCCCTTTTTACCAACAAGTTTTCCGTAATTAAACACAGAGAGATATGTCCCTTCATTGTTTCCTCTTCTTTCTGAAATAAGTCACTATAACTTTCCAAAAGGTGACCTGTACAGTCATAAATCTGTTTATCTTCTCCCGAGTCCACCTCCATGAACATATATTTTGCATTCTCCATGGTGTATATATCTTTTGGATATTCACTGAATGTGTTAATGACACTTCTAGCTAGCTTCTAGTAAGTTTTTTCCTGAGCAATAAATATAAAATCCCCCAATCCTGTCTCTTCAGAGAAAATCAATTTTTTTCTTTATATTCGAGCATTTTCTTACCTTAGTTTCCTTGAATGAAAGCCATCTGCTTTTTTTCTTTCAAAGTTTAATAACTAAATATCCAGCCTTTTGATTTTTTATGGTATGCTCCCCATGACCAGATCATATACGTTTATTTTGTTTGTAATGCAGCTTCCGTGTTTCCTTTATTCTCTTGTTTTTCTCTGTCTGCTTAGGTTCTACCTATACTATTCTATTATTTCTATTGTGCTGGATCTTCTCCCATTACAATCTTCAGGTGCTCCCTACCACATTTGCTTTCTTCTTCTGTGGACTTCAGACAATACCACTTCCTTACAACTTAAAATTCCGTCTCCTTTCTTCAGCAGGAACTCTCTTCCCCCTGCTGTATTCTTACTGCCCTCCTGTGTCACCTCAAGCACCTCAGTTGTTTCATCCTCCCTATTCTCACCCCAGCTCCTTTCTCCCCATATTTTCATTCTCTTCAGACTGAGGATTCATTCCTTATCTTTATTTATTCTTTATCATTATTTATTCCTTATCATTATTTCCTTATCATTATTTATTCCTTATCATTATTTCCTTATCATGATTTGGTTTTCAGTAATTTGAGAGAAAGAACATAACATGCAATTTAAATGGATGACATTAAGACACTACTATATTTAAAATAGATAACCAACAAGGACCTACTGTATAGCATGGGGAGCTCTGCTCAATATTCTGCAATAACCTAAATGGGAAAAGAATTTGAAAAACAAATAGATACATGTATACGTATAACTGAATCACTTTGCTGTACACCTGAAACTAACACAAATTGTTAATCAACAATACTCCAATATAAAATAAAGTTTTTTAAAAAAACTTAAAAAGAAATTAAATGGATGACACTAGCCTGCCTTTCCTTCTTTCATGTAAAATATCTCCTTTTACCATATGCTCAATCATTTTTTTTAACCTGACTTGTGAAGGGGAGCAGAATATGCCATCCCAAATTTGTGTCACATTGGCATGTGGATTATTTTGACCTGAAGGCAATCAAGACCCAGTAGGCTCAGAACAAGCTTTTTAACTCTCCCTTAACAGCCTTTATAAAAGAATTTAGATAGGAGACATGTACCAGAAAGAGAGCTATTACCAGAGACAATTTTTTTTTTTTTTTAATCTGAAAGACTTATCTGTATGGCAGGGCAAACATCTAATTAGCAAGCATCTCATCTCCTTATTGCCCTGTGAGTTCCCCTCTTCTCCTTTGAAGCCCCAGGCCCCTATCCCATTCCTGAGCTCAGGATGGCATAGGAGCCTAAATTGCCTGACTGCCTTTGAGTCTCATGTCTTTGTGGGTTCCCATAAGTACATAATAAAATGTGTTTTTCCCCTGTTAATCCATCTTATGTCAATTTAATTATTAGACCAGCCAAAGGACCTAGAAGGGAAGAAGGAAGAATTTTTTCTCCCCTACACACATAGAGCTTATCTTTGGCTTTCACATATACTAGCTATAATTCTTTTCTTTCCCACACAAAAAAATTAAAAGTTCCTGGCAGTGTGATCACATCATCTTCCCCTTTCCACAACTGTTACACAATTGGATTCCCCAGAACAAATCTAAGCTGGTCTGCCATATACTGGAATTGTTAAAATAACTCAATATTAGATATAAAGTGAATAAATTCTGCATTATGCGAGAAAACGGAATCAGCCCAAAATTCTCAAGTGACATAGATTTATTTTCTTCTGACACAGTCCAAAATAAACCAAATGTCTCTGATGATCTAAATCTAATGTCAAATTTTCCAATTCCCAGGGCCTGGATTAGTATCTATACTATACTATACTATACTATACTATAAAACCCCTTTGTTTTGTTCTATTTGAATTAATAATTTGCACTTTCCAAAATTATTTCAAATATTTGATTAGTACAGTACTCTGTAAATCAGGCAGACAAAAAATTATTTTTATATTACAAGTGAAAAAACAAAATATGCTAAATGATGTTCAGGGTCACAGAAAAGTGGAAAAACTAAGACAAATTTAGCTCTTCTAAGTATACTCCCTTTCAACTACAAAAGAGAGTTGCCATGTTCTCACCACATCATGTCTTGCTAGCAAGATCCCTACACAATTTGAGAAACAAATTGATATTAAAAAAAGTCTCCCATTAGACACTGTTTCAAAACTTCGTTATAAATTCTTCTGGAAAGCTATTTGGCAATGGACATCAAATATCATAAATATTTTCTTACTCTTCAACCTAATTATGCTACTACCACATATCCATCTTGAGACAATAATCTGAAACACAAAAATGATTCATGCACAAATATATCCATGACAGAGTTAGAATCAAACTACACGCCAACTCTGATGGAAAGTTAAATAAATACAGTAAATCCACAAGGTAGAATTACAAACAGCTGTTAAAATAAGGCCCATTACGAGTTTCTATTGTTATGAAAAATTGTTATTCTACAAATGTTCATTGAACAGGACAGGATTCAAATGTATATATAAATTATGACTACAATTATCACATATCCTCATCCAATTCATTTGTGTACATTTAAAATGGTCATTTAAAAATTTTGTTTTCTGAAAATGTATTATTAAATTAATGCTGCTCTTATAATCAATGGCATTTTACACTGAAGGAAAGATATTTCATAAAATGCATGAAAGAACTTTGGAATAAAAGTAAAAAAATATTAAAAGTTATTTGGAATTGGGGCTTCCCTGGTGGCGCAGTGGTTGAGAATCTGCCTGCTAATGCAGGGGACACGGGTTCGAGCCCTGGTCCGGGAAGATCCCACATGCCACGGAGCAACTGGGCCCGTGAGCCACAACTACTGAGCCTGCGCATCTGGAGCCTGTGCTCCGCAACAAGAGAGGCCGCGATAGTGAGAGGCCCGCACACCGCGATGAAGAGTGGCCCCCACTTGCCACAACTAGAGAAAGCCCTCGCACAGAAACGAAGACCCAACGCAGCCAAAAATAAATAAATAAATAAATAAAATATAAAAAAAAAAAAAAAGTTATTTGGAATAGATGAATTGTGAATGATTTTCTTCTTTTACTTTTCTATATTTCTCTCCAAACCTATCAGTTAGCAAACAATAACAACAACACAAACTCTCCCCCCAAAAGTGTCCCTATTGTCTATTTTCTCACCAAAACCAAATATCTTTTCTTACGGTTGGTCTTCATTCTTACATCCTTTACTAATGTAACTATAATGGAAACATTTTAGATCAGCAATATTTTATTTCTTTCTGTTAACTCTTTCTATGTCCCACATTTTTCCCTCCCATTTATTTTTCAATTTAAATTCTCATCTTGTTTTTTTTTGTTTTGTTTTGTTCTTATTTGCTTCCTGAGAGTGTACTAACTCATAAAACTTTTGTTTGAGGTTCCCCCTTCTACCCTCCTCATGGAAGCCATTCTCTGACCTGGTCTCCCAGGTCTCTAATCATTTCTAAATTTCTAAACTAATCATTTCTCTCATAATCTCAAAAAGGCACATCTCCAGTTCTCAAAATTCTTTAGTGACCGACACACCGTGAGACCCAACCACCAGGGGTCTACCTTCATAAAGAAATGAGGAGTCTCTCCAGAGGAAGTTTACATTAAATGAACAAAAGCTTCTGCTTGGGGCTTCCCTGGTGGCGCAGTGGTTGAGAATCTGCCTGCCAATGCAGGGGATATGGGTTCAAGCCCTGGTCTGGGAAGATCCCACATGCCGCAGAGCAACTAGGCCCGTGAGCCACAACTACTGAGCCTGGGCGTCTGGAGCCTGTGCTCCGCAATAAGAGAGGCCACGACAGTGAGAGGCCCGCACACCGTGATGAAGAGTGGCCCCCACTTGCCACAACTAGAGAAAGCCCTCGCACAGAAACGAAGACCCAACACAGCCAAAAAAAAAATTTAATTAATTAATTAATTAATTAAAAAAAAATAAACTTCTGCTTGTGTCTAAATTTGTGGAAATCATGAACTTGTCACAAAAACATGTCTCCTGATCTAGGACTCTTCTGTAAGAATGCTGGTACGTCATAAACTTACTTTTTCTCTATTGAACTTCCATAGTTTTACACAATGACTCCCTGAGCAGGAAAAAAAAATGTGTTTCCTAGAATGCTGTATATATAACATTTATGTGAGGGGCAGAGGAGAATTTGTTATCTAAGATGTTGACCTAAGATATGGTAATTAGCTGAACTTCTAATTAAACATAGTTAACCTAGTTTAGTTAGACCTAAGGCTAGAGGATTGTCTTCCATGACTATGAGACTGTTGGAACAATGGTAACAGGTAACAAGTGCTGATAGAAACACAAATATGAAAGTTCATCAAATATCACCGAGCCCCAAACAGCTATAATGAATATAATATGAGAGTTAAAGTGGTAAAATGAGGAGAATGCTATGCTGACTACCTAAGGTTAATAATTGAGGAAATAGTTTTAAATTTCATCATAAGATTGATGACTGGAAATTAATAGTTCCTCAACCTCCTCATACACCCAACTTCTTAAGAAATTGGAATCCATTCGAACCCACAAAGGACAGCATGGCATAATTGTAAGTACATTCACTCTGCAGCCAGACTCTGGATTCAATCTTGGTTCTGCATCTTAGGCAAGTTGCTTAACCTCTCGGTAACTCAATATGTAAAATGGGACTAATAAAAGAACCCATCTCAAGGCATCATCATGTTGCTTAAATAATTATCTAGTTACAATGTGCTTAGAAATATACCTGTGAAATGGAACTATGCCATTCCCAAATATGCCTCTTTTCCATAAGGATTATTTTTGAGCTGATTATTTTAAGAAACAGTAGAGACAGGAGACACAGGAGAAGCTCTGAAAACAGGGTAGAAGTTACCTTTTTGCAAGGGAAATTTACATTTATAAAGGAAATCTCCATTTGTGTCTCCCTCTCTGTACCAGGAAGAGAAAGATACTCTAAATCACAAGAAACTCTTATCTATGGAGAAGGCAGGAACTTACCTCTGACTAACAACCTTACCCTTTTTTACTGTGTTTTTCCTGATAGCTTCCTTTAACTGGCCTCCCCTCACACCTCCTGCCCCACCAACACCTTTCTTTTGTCTTTTACTGCAGTTGGTGTTTAAGGTGGTTACTTGGGCCATTTCAGAGAGTTTTACTCACTTTTTCTGCATATCTCCCATGTAAATATGAGGTATACATGCTTTTAAACTTCTGTTTGTTTTTCTCTTGTTAATCTGTCTTTTATTACAGGCGTATCTCAGCCAAGAACTTAGAAGGTTACAGGCAAAATTATTCTTCCTTCCCTTTGCCTAGGACATAATAAATACTAAATAAATTAAATAAATAAGGGAAAGCATCTTGAAAAAAGGTCAAAGTTTTGTTCCGGATTTTGTTCCATTGGTTGAGAGCCTCACCCACAGAAGTCTGGACCCAACAGTGAATTTGAGATTACTAAAGTAGTCTGTTACCAAATATGACAAGAAGATTGTTGTGATAGTCAGTTTTAAGTGTTATTTTGGCAAGGATGTAGTATCTAGTGTTAAGGGAGAAGAAAATAACTTTCCCTCTACCCTTCTAAGTTCTCAGCTGGGAACTCTGTAACAAAAGACAGATTAACAAGAGAAAAACAAACAGCAGTTTATTAACACATCTACCTGGAGTATATGTGGTAGATACCCAGAGAGAAATGAGTAACTCTCAGAGTTAGCTTAGAATTCAGGCTTAAGTACTATCTTTAGTTTAAGGACAAAGGAGAAGAGGGCGTAGGGGAAGCTAGTTATGAAGTAGGCGACCAGGAAAAGTATGGTAAACAAAAGTAAGGTTTGTTATGCAGATTTAAGTCCATGCCATCTCCATTGATAAGAGTTTTTGATGATTTAATCTATCTATATATCCTACAAGGGTTCTGTTTCTCTGGTGGAACCCTGACTGATCAATTGTCAAAAGAGCTGGGCCAGATAATAGATTTTTGTATTGGACTTAAACTTTATTCCTAGATGAGTAGAAGAATCAACTACCTCAGAGATAAGCGTGTCACTGATCTCGGGTGGCCTCAGCCTGCAGCAGCTTGAAGCAGGTGTTCAGTTCCTGGCCAGAGACTGATGTCAGGTTGCGGTGGTGAGAGCACTGAATTCGAGTCACTAGACAAGTGGTCAGTGACAAAGCCCTGGCCCTACGGCTTTGCAGAAAAAGTATTCCCACAAAGACATGGAAAGTAGTGAAACAAGTAAAGTATTTATTAGGAGAAAAAAAAGAGTACAGTACTTGTGGATAGACACACAGGTGGGCTCAGAAAGACAGTCATGCCCTTGTGGCAATTTGAATCACTTTCATGGAGCATTTCTTCCATGTTTCCTTTGGCCAATCATTTTGATTTGCCTGGTTCAAAATGCGTATTTGGTATATCTCAGGATTTTCCCATGTGTGCCCACGCCTCTCTTAGCCAAGATGGATTCTACCAAAGAGGCCTATGGGTAGACTGGACATCATCACTTGGCATCACTCCCCTTTTGACCTCCAAGGAACCTTTCTGTGCATGTGTAGTCGGGGAGGTCTCCTGACTTCGAGAATGGGGAATACGTGGTCTCTTATTTTCTACCTGGGCAGGGCCCAGCCTGTTCTCTCAATTGTCTTGTTATCCTTGTCTCAGAGTATTGGTCCATAGGGAACGAACTCAAACCATTTGTACTGGGGGCCGTCTATCTCCTGCCTCATCACCACTATTGAAAGATGACAAGAACTCAATTTAAGGGTGGTTCTTGGAGTTAACCATACATGCCAGTATTTTTATGCAGAAACACATCACTTTCCTTGAACAATTTATACCAAGGTGGAACTGAGTATCATCCAGGTACTGAATTCATAACCATTAATCAACTACTCAGATAAACACACTACAGCTGTCATCCACAGGGTGACAGTTGATTGAATTTCCTGTGGGCAGGGAGATGAGGTGGAGGTGGGAGAAGAAAGAGGTCATCAATCAGACATTAATCAGCATTGCTGAACTTCACTATTCTGATGTGTCACCTGAATGATACTCTTTAGGGGAAAGTAATCAGACTGACATACATCTGTAATCTTCTAAGAGTCAAAACCGCAAAGTACACATCTAAGATGCAGAAGTAAACTGGAGAATCCAGAAGCATGTCAGTTTTACCTTCACCTCTGAAGACAGAGCCCAGCAAGTAAAGTCCTACCAGGGAGTTAAGTCCCTATTCTGGTCTAGACAAGCCCAAGTTCAGTTTAAAGTCATTTACCTCTAAATTACTTTTTCCAGTGTGAGTTTGCTACCAAACACAAGCTCGTGTGCCCAACACACAGTGAGGCCAAACAAACCAAAATGTCAAAGTTTGGAGCAGAGAAAGGTTTATTGCAGGGCCAAGGGAAAAGAAGAGGTGGCTTGAACTCAAAACCCCCTGAACTCCCTGAGGGTTTTCTGGGAGAATTTTTTATGGGCAAAATTTAGGGTGAGGGCTGCAGCGTGTGTGACTCTGCTGATTGGCTGGTGGTGAGGAGACAGGGTGGTATTACAGGAATCTTGTGCTCAGCCTGAAGTTACCATCTTCCATCTGGGGGGGGGGCTTAGTTCCTACAGAAGGACTCAAAGACATTGTTATGTTTATTCCTTGAGGTGAACCAGGACCTGCCTCAAGGCTGCACTATGTTTCTTGACTACTCCTCCCTTGTCTCTGCATTCCCTCCCTTCCCTGATCAGCAACTGTTCAGCTCTGCTCTTTGGGACTCAGGGAAGGTCATGGAGGCTGGAGGCTGTTACCTACAAACAAGGAATGGGGAACACAGAAAGGCTTCCATGTCCAGGAGCCCCACGGGGTCCTGCTCAGTTTCATTATTTGATTAAAATTGTGACAATTCAAATTTTTTCTACTCTGAATTTTATTCTGCCAGTTTTAAGCTATACATTGTAAGAGTGAATTCATCAGTAATGCTGACATTTTCTTAATAGGAAATGCTGACTCTTTTCCACAAGGGGGTGGGGAGGTGGAGGAGGTACAAACTGGCTTGCTTCTTTGAAGGAAGAAAGAAATAAAAACTGCATTAAATTTAAAACCCCTACCTTATGCCACAAAAAGAGAAAAGAAAGTCTGAAATTGAAATCAAAGGAAAGTTATTTGTAGGAAACCTTGAGTCTTTGAAATATTCAGATTCCAAAGGAACTAAATTATTTTGAAAGGAAAAATGCAAGATCAAAGCCATGAAGAAGACTGAAGCTAAAATATCACCTCATATAAAACAGGTCACTCGAGTTAGTATATGCCCAGAGTCTAAATCTGAGGGGGAAAAAAAAAAAAAGATATGACATATGAGGCCAGCTACAAAAAAGTCTGGAACAAAGTTAAATTTTCTTAGGTTTTATGGAAACCCAAAGAGGGTGATTGTTTGCTTTATAAAGTATGCATCACCAAAAGTTATTTTCATCAGTATGAAATGAACCAGGTTTCTACAAAGTCAAAGCATTTGCTGTCCTAGAGTGAAAAGAGAAAAAAAAAAAATAGACATTTTGACCACTGTGAGGTATGATTTATTTGTCTTGTTTTGTTTTATTTGCAATAAAGTATTATACATAATATAATCAACAAAGATTGTAATTATAGCTGAAAATAAACAACAGTGGACAAAATTCTGATTGAATAAATTTTGGGTTTGTTTTGATGAAGAACCAAACTTCCTGCCTTTGATAAGGAAATAACAGTAATTCATCTTGGAGTGTCAAAGGTTTAGAATTGTCCTGTGATTCATGGATTATCTCTTGGAATGCAGGCCTTTGGAAATTTAAAGCTTTTCAGTGACCTGATATGTCCGCCAAGTCAGAAGAGGGTAAACTGTGAAATCTCACTTTCATTTGTTCCAAATGTCCCTGTGGTCAAGATCCTGCATCAGGAGCCTGCATTTTAGCTGAGTAAGTCTGTTCTATGACTTTCTGATTCGGTGTAATTAATTTGGTACTCTGATCTAGTTTGGTCTCTTTATTTTTTTTAGATGCAATGAAAAGTGATGATTAACACATCTTATTGCATGTTTAACAGAACAAAGTGATAAAATATTAAGGTTAAAGAGTTAATTTCTGTCTGGAACTTTTCTAAAGACTGCAGTAAGTTCCCTACATATGAACGAGTTCTGTTCCAAGAGCACATTCATAAGTCCAATTTGTTCCTAAGTCCAACAAAGTTAGCCTACGTACCCAATTAACACAATCAGCTATATAGTACTGTACTGTAATAGGTTTATAATACTTTTCACACAAATAATACATAAAAAACAAACAAAAAAATGAGGAAAACATGCTTAATCTTAGTACCTTGAAAAGTACAGTAGTACAGTACAACAGCTGGCATCCAAGGGCTGACACACATGTTCTCATATTTGAAAGTCTGCAACTTGAAGGTTCATATGTAGGGGACTTACTGTACAGTCATACTTATTGTTCCTTTTGTAGTGCCGGAAATACTATCTCATTCTACTTTACCAGGCACTGCCTACAGGTGTGTGTCTCTTTCTCTGAGAGGTCCCAGGTTCACCAACGTTCCTGGTCTGCCAGGAAGTGACATCCTTTACCACCTCTAAGGCTTACGAGTCTATAAATACTAGAGTAGTGATAAAGGAAATTTGTATATCTGAACCCACGAAAAGGAGGCTGCCCTCACGGCCAGGCAGCATGTTACAATTCGAAACCTAAGTCTGCCCACACTTATGGGATCCACCTCACTGTCTAGGAAACCTAACATATACCAATCACCATCCTCCAACTCAGCTTTAGCTAGTTCACCTTACCCTAGAGAATAGGATCTGCCAGCCTTACCAGGAAGTCCCTGATCTCTTAGCCAATCATGTCTTATTTCTGCCTTGCTGCTTTTAATTCACTAAAGCTTCTAACATGAGTTTTATAAACTCACTCCTGCCCAAAATCCCTTGGGAAGAGTGCCTCACTGAGGCACTGCACCTCCCAATCTATGGATTGTTTTCCCTTGAATAAATGACATCAAACTTGTTATGAAATTATATTATTTTGGTCATTTAGTAGTAGATATCAGACCAGTTGCCTGGAAGGACTTTGAAGCACTGTTTCCAAAACTGGAAAACAGGCATGTTCCTTATAATAGCCTTACTACACTTAATTTAAAGATTTTTTTTTTTAAATGTTACTGTTGAAAAATATATATAACCAAAAATTTGCCATTTTAACCAGTTTTAAGTGTACAATTCAAAGGCATTAATTACATTGACAATGTTGTACAGCGATCAGCACTACCTATTTCCAAAACATTTTCATCACCCAAAATAAAAACTGTACCCATTAAGCAATAACTTCCTATCTCACTTTCCCCTCAGTTCCTGGTAACTTCTAATCTACTTTCTGTAATGAGTTTACTTTTAAGTATGACATTTCTGGAATAGTCCTGATTACAAATTTTGGTTCCTCCAATTAAATTTTGGTGGAAAAAAGAATAGATTCTTATTGAACCAATGCAAATAACTACATTGCCATGAAAAGTATTGTTTATGGTATTTGACCATTTACCTAATTAGTCTAGAAGACAAAGCTAATCAATATACAATCACTATTTTCTATACATTAACTATTTTTAAGTTCTGATAATGACATTAGATTATCATCAGACTCTCTTAAGATTTTCCATAGGTATTTTTTCCCAAATTCTGAGAGGGTTGGTTGGGGCAAGACAACATTCAAATAGACTTTTATTTCAGTTTGCACAAATGTGGCCTGTTAAATTGATGATTAGAAATAAGCCAAGGAGTGCTTCCCTGGTGACACAGTGGTTACAAATCCACCTGCCAATGCAGGGGACACGGTTTCGAGCCCTGGTCCGGGAAGATCCCACATGCCGTGGAGCAAATTAGCCCGTGCGCCACAACTACTGAGCCTGCGCTCTAGAGCCCACAAGCCACAACTGCTGAGCCCACATGCTACAACTACCGAAGCCCACGTTCCTAGAGTCCGTGCTCCATAACAAGCGTAAGCCACCGCAATGAGAAGCCCGCGCACAGCAACGAAGAATAGCCCCTGCTCCCTGCAATTAAGAAAGCCCATACGCAGCAATGAAGACCCAAACGCAGCTAAAAATAAAAATATAAATAAATAAATAAATAAATAAGAAGAAATAGGCCAAGGAGAAAGAAAATTTTTTTATAATATGCCCATGAAAAAAATATAACATTAACTATAATTAAATTCCCCTTATATCAGTTACAGTCAAACCTACATAATTAATTCTTTATAGCCAGGACTTGGCTTAGAAGTCTGCTTTCACAGAGTCGTCTGTTTCTAGACTAAAGGTCTCCCGGATTTCCTAATCCAGTTCCCTGGTAGAGCCTAACAAGTGTCTGTTCTGGTAGTGATGTCAGCTGATACCTGAAAACCTGTACTCTGAATGTGGGAAAGTCAATATCACTTAATGTTATCAGAGGAGACTGGTTATTATATCAAAACACAAAGACAAAATGATTAAAGTCTTGACTACAATTTTAACCAAAGTGACAACGTTTTAAAATAAAAATAGCAGAACGTCACACTGATTACAAGGAATGTGAGCTCTTTCAGAAAAGAACTTCTGATTTTGACTTTTAAATGTTTCCCAAACATAAGAAAATCAGCACAAAGGCACAAAAAGTTAACAAGTCCTCAAATGAAGATGTTCTCAAACACAGTTTAGACCAGACTAAAATTACCCCCCTCGATCCAGTTACAAAGAAGAGGGGACTAATCACGGGGGATTTCCCCAAGTCCTGTAAACATACAATAGAGCATACTCAAATGGTCCCCAAAACAAAATAATGCATATCTGCATGAAGTAGAAGTAAACCAGAAATAGACTCAGGGAGAGCAAAAACTCTATCACCATATGTTAAAAGTCACCTCTGAAACCAAGTAAGGAGACTGGGCACCATGAGGTGCCTTTATTCAGCAACTTATTTTGTTCAATTTTATTGGGCAAATCTTTAGGGGAGTCTACATAGGTCCTCCAGAAACTATCAAACAAACAAACAAACAAAATAAATAAGCAAGCAAGAAGGGGGACGCTTAGAAAATTTAGATCAATCTATAAATGAAGATCTTCTTACTTGCAATAAAGCATTATTCCAGGCAGATCAGCATTCAGAACAAGTAGCTTCCTGGAGTAAGGAGTGAAGGCTGTATTTATAGTTCAAATTCTTATATTCCAGACGACAATTCTGATTGGATAGCATTTGGGTCACTGTCAATAAAAAACAGAATTTACAGTCTTTCATAAGAAAAAGATTATCATAGCATATTTCAGGATGTAGTTTTCAAAACTGCAGATAGTAAGATCCAACTGAGGCAAAGAAAAGAAGAAAGTAAATAAAACAATAAACAAGAAAAATACACATACATGCACATATAGCACATGTTACATATAACATATGTAATATATACACATATATAATAAAACTTGAGTACATTTTATTATCAGTGTGTTTTAGCATGTAGACAGACTCTTTTTTTACAATTCAGTAAAAGTATAAAATAAAATCTGAGCTAAAAAAATCTTAGGTTTAGTTTGCTGCCAAAAACCACAGTCTTTCTAGTTATTCTATCATGAAAATATACACTGGGCATGGAATCTTTATCTTGATTTTGGTGACAAATACATGTTTTTCCATGGTTGTTTACAATTCTTCATTCAGTTGTCCCACAAAATAGCTCTGGCTGTGAGCGAAACTTGCATTTAAAACCAAACTGAATCTGTCTAGCTTCCTCATCACTGTAGTAAAATGAATTTTAATGCTCACTTTTGATTTAACAATACAACTACTTCATTACTCACATTCTCTAAAAATGTAACATAAGCACATTTCTGAATATGAATTTGCAATGCATTGCTTATTTAAAAGACTCCATTCTTCCAAGAGCAGGTAAACTTCATCAACTCAGGCTATTCAAAGGGACAATAGTCAAAATAGTAAAATATTTACAAATACACAAACAAGTTCTCATTTAGAGGACATTTATTGACCACCTATTTGGTGCTGGCCATTACGCCAAACACCACTGGTAGGCAATTAGGAAGCTATGAACATTGTCCTGGAGCAGAGTTTTCATAACAAAGAACACAAATGTAACCAAGAGTAACCAATTTACACCAGAAGTGCTATGATGCAGTATAAATAAAATGCTATGCCCATTCAGAATGAGGAGTATCTAACTACCTCAGTCTTACAAATCTGTAAATGAATTCACACGGTCTTGAAGAGCAGGAAGAATATTGCCATCCTAGAATGGACAAAAGTAGCTCAAGGAGAATCACTGAAAAACAAAATGACCTAACTTATTTCCTCATTAAAAAATATCTCAAATATGTCCACTCTTATCCACAGCCACTGCTACCAGCCTAGCCTAAGCCACTGTCTTCCCTCACCAGGACTTCTGTAATTCTCACTAACTAACATCATCCAATCTTGTTTCCTTATATGAATCCCCCATAGCAGACATAGAATTTTTATTTTTATTTTTTGTGTATATTGAACCTTGTCACTGATGCTTATAGTTTTTCATTGCGTGAATGAAATCCAAACTCCTTATCAAAGCCTAGATAATCTGCCCATTCTTCCCACTTCAAGCTCCACACCACCACTTGGCTGTGATATATGCGTCATCTGTAAACTCTTTCTCCCAACTAATTTATTTGCCTGTGAAGCCATATTTCTAAATGCTCACATGCATTTCAAAATCAGAATCTATTTTGAAATATCAGAACAATATTTTTTAAGGGTGGCCAATTGTTCGGTACTTTCTTTTTTATCATACTGGAAACATACAATCTCAGAGAAAAGGTATCAGATTTATAACTATATGGGAAACCTATTTGTTTACTAGATGTGCTTTTAAAAAATGGAAAGAAATACTATTTTCTTAAACTTGAAATCATATTTGAATTGCAAAAGAGGCTTCCTGTACTCATGAACTAGATCAGTCAGACTGCCCTTTCCAGTGAGGATAACTAAAAAAACCATTTAAAAAAATTATAGACATAAACTTTGTAGGAAATGGAGAGCCAACAAGTCCATGCAGAATTATTGGCCCAGGATTTGGGAGACCATGGAAATCCAGAAATGTAAGTCAGGCATTTGAGACCACTTTTCTCTTGGACTTTTAATAATTCCACTGGCAGTAGGGCAGTAGGGAGGCTGACAGACTGGGGAAGGGGGAGACAAATACGAGTCCAGAGCAGACAGAGGTTTGTTCCTAAACTCTCCTGCATGGGCTAGGACCTGAAATTTACAAGTTAGGTATCAACCAGGCCTCACAGGGATTGCATCTCAACTTTGAATTACTCACTCATCAAAATTAGATTAAGGAGACCCCCTGACCCAGAGGTCTAAAAACAATAGATGTTGGGTTCAAGCAAATAAATGCCCTTTCTGGAGAAGGAAAACACCATCCTAGGACTCAAGTTATTTCTATAAATAATTTTTCAAATACTATGTCTGGCATGCAATAAAAAAATAATTGGGCCCATGAAGAAACAAGACACCTTGATTGAAAACCAAAAAAAGTAACAAACAATAGAAACAGATCCATTTTCTGGAAGTGGAAGAAAAGTACCAAAATATATTAAACTTTGTTAAGTAGAGGATAAATATTGCAATTTCTAAGATAATAACTAAAAGAATAGTAAAAGTCTATATAACGTCTAAGGTTAATAATGACCAAAATATTAGAATAATAAAAAGTCTGATGAAAAGAAGTCGAGAAAAGAGAGGAAAGAAAACATCATACAAGTGAAGCAAATAGAAAACAAGGAGGAGTATAATGTATTTACAATTAAGGATCTAGATAGTTCATCTCAAAAAATAAATCTTGTCAAAATAGATGCAAGAAGAGAGCATAGCACACTGGAAAGGATGAGAGGTGAGGAAGCATCCTCAGGTTTGAAAAACAAGCAATGCCATTTGATGGATTTGTAATCTTGAGAAAATTACTTAATCTCTCTGGATCTCTCTTTCCATTCCGTAAAGTGGCAAGTAACACACAGATATACCTCGAAGATATATATTGCAGGTTCAGTTCCAGACCAGGGCAACAAAGTGAATATCTCAATAAAGTGAGTCACGGGATTTTTTTTTGGTTTTCCCGTGTATATAAAAGTTACGTTTACACTATACTGTAGTCGATTAAATGTGCAATAAATTTTGTCTAAGAAAACAATGTAAATATCTTAATTTTAACATACTTTATTGCTAAAAAATGCTAACCATCATTTGAGGCTTTAGCAAGTTATAATCTTTTTGCTGGTGGAGGGTCTTGCCTCAATGTTGGTGGCTGCTGACTGATCAGGGTGATGGCTGCTAAAAGTTGGGGTGACTGCAGCGATTTCTGAAAATAAGACAACAATGAAGTTCACTACATCAATGGACTCCTCCTTTCACAAAAGATTTCTCTGTAGCATGCAATGCTGTTTGATAGCATTTTACCCACAGTAGAACTTCTTTCAAAATTGGAGTTAACTCTTGTAAACCCTGCCACTGCTTTGTCAACTAAGTTTGTATAAGATTCTAAATCCTTTGTTGTCGTTTCAACAATCTTCACAGCATCTTCACTAGGGAGTAGATTCCATCTCAAGGAACCACTTTCTTTTCTCATCCATAAGAAGCAGCTCTTCATTCCTTAAAGTCTTATCATGAGATTGCAACAATTCAGTCACATCTTCAGACTCCACTTCTAATTCTAGTTCTCTTTCTATTTCAACCACATCTGCAGTTACTTCCTCCACTGACGTCTTAAACCCTTCAAAGTCATCTATGACAGTTGGAATCAATTTCTTCCATACTCCTGTTAATGTTACTCTTTTGACCTCTTCCCATGAACCATGAATGTTCCTAATGACATCTAGAATGGTGAATCCTTTTCAGAAAATTTTCAATTTACTTTGCCCAGATTCATCAAAGGAATCACTACCTATGGCAGTTATAACCTTACAAAATGTATTTCTTAAAGAATAAGACTTAAAAGTCAAAATTATTCCTTGATCCATGTGTTGCAGAATGGATGTTGTGTAAGCAGGAATAAAAACAACATTAATCTCATTGTACATCTCCATCAGAGCTCTTGGAAAACCAGATGCATTGTCAATAAGCATTAAAATTTTGAAAGAAGTCTTTTTTTCTGAGCAGCAGGTCTTAACAGTGGGCTTAAAATATTCAATAAATAATGTTGTAAACAGATGTGCTGTTATCCAGCCTTTGTTGTTCCATTATAGAGCACAGGCAGAGTAGAGTCAGCATAATTCTTAAGGGCCCTGGTGTTATTGGAATGGTAAACAGGCATTGCCTTCAATTTAAAGTCACTGCTTTAGCCTCTAACAAGAGGGTCAGCCTGTCTTTTGAAGCTTTGAAGCCAGGCATTGACTCTTCCTCTCTAGCTATGAAAGTTTTAGATGGGATCTTCTTCCAATATAAGGCTGTTTCATCTACATTGAGCATCTGTGGTTTTGTGTAGCCACTTTTATTTATGATCTTAGCTAGATCTTCTGGATAACTTTCTGCAGTTTCTACATCAGCACTTGTTGCTTCACCTTGCACTTTTACACTATGGAGGTGGGTTCTTCCATTAAACTTCATGAACCAGCCTCTGCTAGCTTCAAACCTTTCTTCTGCACATTCCTCACCTCTATCAGTCTTCACAGAATTGAAAAGAGTTAGGGCCTTTTTCCGGCTTAGGCTTTGGCTTAAGGGAATGTTGTGACTGGTTTCAACTTCTTTCCAGACCTCTAAAATTCTCTCCATATCAGAAATAAGGCTGTTTCATTTCTTATTCATGTGTTCACTGGAATAACACTTTTAAGGTCTTTCAGGAACTTTTCCTTTGCATTCACAACTTGGCTATTTGGCTCAAGAGGCCTAAGTTCTGGCCTATCTCAGCTTTTGACACGCCTTCCTCACTAAACTAAACGATTTATTGCTTTTGATTTGAAGTGAGAAACCTGTGACTCTTCCTTTCTGAACACTTAGAGGCCACTGTAGGGTTATTAATTAGCCTGATTTCAATATTGTTGTGTCTCAGGGAATAGACAGGCTTGAGGAGAGGGAGAGAGATGGGGGAACAGCTGGTCAGTGGAGTAGGCAGAACACACGTAATATTTATCAATTAAGTTTGCCATCTTATGTGGGCATGGTGCCTCAAAATAATTACAATGGTAATATCAAAGATCACTGATCACAAATCACCATAACAAATATATCAATAATAATAATGAAAAAGTTTGAAATATTGTGAGAATTATCAAAATGTGACACAGAAACACAAAGTGAGCAAATGCTATTGAAAAGACGGTGCTGATAGATCTGCCCCAGTAGGATTGCCGCAAACCTTCAATTTGTAAAAAACGCAATGTCTGCAAAGCACAAGAAAATGAAGCACAACAAAATGAGTTATGCCTGTACATATAAGTTATATCTCCAGGGGCAGTTAGGCGGTGAGGCCCCAGATGCAGTGCCTGGCACACTGGAGTGTTCCTCCCTCCTTCCCCTATAAGATAAATATATTAGATAAGACCAAGTTTTCTTATAATCAGATTCACTTAAAGTGAAGTGCATTTTTAATTTTAAAGTTACTTTACATGATTAGGTCTACTTAGCTCTAAAGAGGAATAGCGCTATTATAAAACATTAACTGGGTCATTGAAGTACATGGCGTGAAGCTTGATACACAATTAAAATAACTAAATATGTCCTAATACATCTCTTTGAATGTTTTATTGATATTGCTGGCTGAATATGAGAAGTAAGTGTGATTTTGCTGTCTTTGTGGGTCAGATTTCATTATATAAATGTCTCAATTTTAATCAGGCAGTTATTATGTTAATATATTCCATTAACAGTGGATATTTATTTTCCACACCTAACAATCTACAATCTGGAAAACTAATTTAAATAGAACTTTTTATAGCAATTCTGTGAAAAACTGTGTATATTCATTAAATTAAGGATCACTTTGCATGCCAGCACATCCAAATTGTATTTTGAAATGATGCAGGATAAACAACAGATGTGTCCAAGATATATTTTTCTTCAGTTGCTAAGGCAACATTGTTCAGTTTTAAAAGAGTGAGGTGATGCAGAAAAAAAGACCAGGAAATAATTTCTTTGGGCACTTGATTCAATAAGAAGGTACCCTTCATATTTGCCATTATAATGTGGCCAGTATGGTTCTGAAATATTCCCATATTGTATTATCTGTGCTAGGTTTTATGTTTTATTATTTTGTCAATATAGCAAGTTATTCTACGGGCACAATTTTGGACAGCTCTCCATATATTTCCACCTCAATTTACTCTTTACTGCTTACCTCAGCAAAGATCTGACATGGGTCTCAGCATTTCTCAAGCTGAGGGTGTAATTCTGATGGTGACAAAGATAAAATTCTAAGAATTGTGGAGATTTCCAACTATCAGGAAGAACTAGTTTGGTAACAGGGTGCCTATTTTCTCATTCTCTTCTTATTCAGGAGATCTTTCTCTTCTCCCATGCATTCCTGATTACTGTCCACCCTCATTAATATGTACTTACTTCTCTCCCATTTGTACAAGTTCATTCAGTGTCTTTTTATTTATTTATTTATTTATTTATTTATTTATTTATTTGGCTGTGTTGGGTCTTTGTTGCTGCATGTGGGCTTTCTCTAGTTGCAGTGAGCGGGAGCTACTTTTTGTTGCAGTGCGCAGGCTTCTCATTGCGGTGGCTTCTCATTGCGGTGGCTTCTCTTGTTGTGGAGCACGGGCTCTAGGTGCGTGGGCTTCAGTACTTGTGGCACATGGCTCAGTAGTTGTGGCTCGTGGGCTCTAGAGTGCAGGCTCAGTAGTTGTGGTGCACAGGCTTAGTTGCTCCACGGCATGTGGGATATTCCCAGACCAGGGCTCGAACCCATGTCCCCTGTATTGGCAGGTGAATTCTTAACCACTGTGTCACCAGAGAAGTCCCTCCGTGTCTTTTTTAATTCCTCTCGGACCAAACAAGGGGAATATCTTACCAGCATTTTTTAGGATAACACAGAAATTACCATTTACAGTTGACCCTTGAACAATGTGGGCTTCAACTGTGTGCATCTACTTATATGCAGTTTTATTCAATAAGTATATTAGAACATCTTTTGGAGATTTGTGACAATTTGAAAAAAAACCTGTGGTTGAACCATGTAGCCTAGAAATACCAAAAAAAAATTAAGAAAAAATTAGGTATGTCATGAATGCACAAAATATTTGTAGATACTAGTCTCTTTTATTACTACAACAAAATATATACAAATCTATTATAAAAAGTTAAAATTTATCAAAATTTAAACGCACGCAAACATTTCCAGATCGTACATGGTGCCATTTGCAGTCCAGAGAAATGTAAACAAGCATAAAGATGCAGTGATAAATCATATCTGCATAAAACTAACTAGTACATACTGCACTACTGGAACAACTTCGTAGGCACTTCTTGTTGCTATTGCAGCAAGTATTCACTTAAAACACCATTCGATGCTAATCATCTCCATGTGAGTAGTTCATCTCTTCAGTAAGTTACATATCCAGTAAAAAGTGATCTCTTGAGGGTCTTGTGTATTTTATATCATGTTTAGTGCAATACCGTAAACCTTGACTAACACCATGGGATGCCTATGATGTGCTACTAGTGATGCTGGAAGTGCTCCCAAGAAGCAGAGAATAGTCATGACATTATAAGAAAAAGTTGGATTGCTTGTTATGTACCATAGTTGAGGTCTGTGCTGTGTATACCCACCATTGCAAGATATATGAATCCAAAATAAGGGCTACTGCAAAAAAAGAAAAGGAAATGTGTGAAGGCATTGCTGCAGCTATGCTATCAGGTGTGAACACCTTGCACTTTTTTTTTAATATCTTTTTATCTCATATTGAAAATGCTGCTTGTATGTAGGTGCAGGATTGCTATATGAAAGATATCTATAGACTCTAATATAATTTGAGAAAAAGCAAAGTCATTTTATGACACCTTAAAGCAAAAGGAAGGTGAAAGATCTAAAGGTGGAGAATTTAATGACAGAAATGGATGTTTAGATAATTTTAGAAAAAGATTTGACTTTAATAAAAGTGTCCAGATAACAGGAGAAGCAGCTTCTGCTGACCATGTGGCAGCAGATAAGTTTCCAGATGCCATTAAGAAAATCATTGAAGAGAAAGGATATCTGCCTGGACTAGTTTTTAATGCCGATGAAATCACCCTATTCTGGGAGAAAAAAAAAAAAAGAAGTCACTAAGGACAGTTTTTAGTAAGGAGGAAAAGGGAACACCAGGATTTAAGGCAGGTAGGGATAGGTTAACTCTACTGTTTTGTGCAAATGCAGTCAAGTTTACCATCAGGGCTGCCTTTACCTATAGAGCTGCCAATTCCTGAGCCTCGAAAGGAAAAGATAAACACCAGCTGCTAGTCTTTGAATCACACAAGAAGGCCTGGACCAAAGAATGCTTTTTCTGGATTGGTTCCATCAATGCCTTGTCTCTGAGGTCAGGAAGTATCCTCCCAGTAAAGAACTTCCTTTTAAAGTTATTTTCATATTGGACAAGGCCCCTGGCACCCAGAACCCCACGAGTTCAACACCGAAGGCATCAGTGTGGTCTACTTGCCTCCAAACACAATGTCTTTAATTCAGATTAGGGGCTCATAAAGACCTTCAAGGTTGATTACACATAGCACTCTATGGAAAGGATTGCTAATGCTCTGGAAGAGAACCTCAATACAGAGAACATCGTGAAAGTCTGGAAGGATTACACCACTGAAGATGCCATCAGTGTTATAGAAAAAGCAGTGAAATCCATCAAGCCCCAAACAATAAATTCCTTCTGGAAAAAAAAAAACTGTGTCCAGATGTTATGCATGACTTCACAGGATTTACAACAGAGGCAATCAGGAAAATCATGGAAGAGATTATGGACATAACAAAAAAAGATGAGAAGTTTTCAAAATATGGAGATGAGTGCTTCCACACCAGTGCCAGATGATAAGAAAGAAGACATAGAAGAAGCAGTGCCAGGAAACAAATTGACATTAGACAATCTGGCAGAAGGCTTCCAATTATTCAAGACTGTTTTTGACTTCTTTTATGACATGGAACTTCTATGATACAGGCACTGAAACTAAAGCAAATGGTGGAAGAGGATTGGTACCATATAGAAACATTGTTTAAGAATAAAAAAGCAAAAAGTCAGACAGAAATTACAATGTATTTCCATAAAGTTACACTGAGTGTGTCAGCCTCTCCTGCCTTCCCTTCCAGCTCCTCCACCTCTTCCACCTCTGCCACCCCTGAGACAATAAGACCAGCCCCTCTTCTTCCTCCTCCTCCTCAATGGACTGAATGTGAAGATGAGGAGGATGAAGACCTTTATGATGATCCACCTCCACTTAATGAATAATAAATAAATATCTGTACAGTTAATAAACTTATCTGTTGTCTATGTGTATGAGTGTCTTCATGGGAAAACCTAATAACTGTATGTCAAGAACAGTATGAGACATTTTTGTGTCATCATTGTCACCATCACTGAAATATTCATTGTGTAGAACATCGTGTGTAGTGTGTAGTGAAGTGGACAGCCTAGCCTTACATAGGCATATGGTGAGTAATATTTAATATAAAATTAATAATGTGCTAGTTTCTTACTGTTTTATCACTTTGCTTTTGAAGAATTACATTACCATACAGGATGCCTCTCTCTCTCTTGCAATTGGAGAAACTGTGTATCAGCTTGTCATCACAGGTAAGTGGCTTTTTAAAAAATGGAACAGTGTTTCTAATACTGTATTGTGAATATAACTCTAATACTGTATACCATAAAAATTTTATAATCATTCATTCATTAGTGTATAAGCTAGGCTACAATGAAGATATTGTATCGATTACACTAGGCTACCATTAAGCAATCATATTGCTTCTTTGTTATCAATGAATGCATAAATCGTTATGCCTGTAAATCAATATGAATTTCTTTTTTGCATTATCTCTTCATTTTTGATGCCTAGTGTTGATAATACGTGTAACATCTATAGTGTTTTGTAGCATATAAGACAATATTGATGTAGGTACTGACAGATGATTCATCTTGTAAACAAACGATGTAACCTTATGGTATTGATAAATACAGTACAGTACTGTGAATGTATTTTCTCTTCCTTATGATATTCTTACTAACATATTCTTTTCTCTAACTTATTTAATTGTAACAATACAGTATATAATACATATAACATACAAAATATGTGTTAATCAACTAACTGTTCATGTTATCAGTATGGCTTCTGGTCAACACTAGGCTATTAGTAGTTAAATTTGGGGGGAGTCAAAGTTATGCTCAGATTTTCTACTGCAAGAAGGGGGGTACTCCTAACTGCTGCATTGTTCAAGGGTCAACTGTATTCATTATTTTCATTTTTGTTGGTGGGGTCATGTGAGATAGCAAGAAACATGGGTCTTCCTCAGATAGTCCAGAGTAAAAAGGTTCAGAGAACCAGTGTGTGGCTCCAGATTATCCGACATGAAAATATCAGCACAACCTAAGGGGGGTTTATAAGAAGAAAACTGTAAAAAGCAGTTACAGAGCTAGGTGATACCCATCAATAGAAAAACAGAAATTAACTATGATTCCAGAAAGAATGTTGTTGGCTAACACATTTGGCCTTATTCCTTGACTGTCCATTAGGTTATTTTAGTATTTAGTAAAAGACTTGGTAGAACTGTATTATGAAAAGGCAGTGAGAAGGAATTTTAAAATGGTGTAAGAGTCCATGTGTCTATATATATGAAGAACACTTAAGGTTAAATGTCTGAAAACACTTTTCTAGAAATAATTTTACCAAAAACAAGCTTCTCACAGGAGGTGTTATTTTATGTGAGACTGTGTGACAATAATAGTTCTTTTCTGAGATGCTTAAAACTTGAAGTAAAATTGGAATGTTATCTCAACCTCTACACTATTTAACTGTGTAAAGTCTATCTTGAAGATTTCATTATCATATTAAATGGTCTCCTTTGATCTTGGAATGTAAAAAAATAAATAAACATTAAAATTGCCCCTTGCTAAAATGTGCACAATGTTAACAATTTTAGAAGGTGAATATTACATCTTATTATTAAAACATTAAAAAGTTTTAAATGTGACTCAAACATCACATCACTGTAAGAATTTATAAACAATAAACCACATCTTTTCTTGATCACACAAATTTTAAAAGTAGAGACTGAGAAATGTGTGGCATATTTTGAAGACGTCTCACTTAAAATGGCTAGTAATAGGGGGGAAAAATGATTTCTCCATTTGTTAGTTGATTTGGGTTTTTTGGATGACATTTAATATGTGTTTTAGAGGTGGGATTTTATCAATGGCATTTTCTCTAATATTTATTATTTCTTCCAAATCTATTGTTATTTCAATATTTGGAACAAAACAAGACATCTAGGAATAAGAGAACAAAAAAAATTTATTGTGGTAGTGCTAGCAAAGACAGTCCTAAGTCCTAGCTAAACTATTTTGTGGGTTAAATTCCAATAGAAAAATAAGACTGTTGCCCAGAGACCCTGAAATACAGGGTCATTTCTTTGAAACAAATTAAAATAATCAGCAAGTAGAAATAAGAGAGAAAATAATAGAATAAGCAGGATTTAAATATCTATTGGAAGGATAATTAAACTAAAAATTCCAATTATGGTGATTCATTTGGAACAATTTAAAAAACTCACAACCTTATCAATTTTGAAAAAAAAAAAAGTTCTATAAACCACAAAGGAAATTTTATGTGTATTACTTTTAAGCTATTATATATTTAACCCTAAAGACTTGCTAGAAATATTTTAAAGTGTGGGTAAGGGAACATTTTGGAAGTTATTTGACCCAATTAAGTCCCATATTCCCACACAGAAAGGAAAAAGAAGAAGACAAGAGGAGTAGAGGATAAGAGTGAAGGGGTAAATTGTGAATGGGGTAAGGAGAGAAAATGGAAGAGGAAAAGAGAGAAGTGGAGAATGTGGTCATGGTCTCATGGAATACAAGCTCACTCTAGTACGTCACTAGATAATATAGATACACCTGCAGCAAATTTGATTAAGGAAAAAAAAAAAGAAGAAGAAGAAGAAATGAAACAAATAAACAATTGTTGGTTCACAAATTGGACCCTAGGCGTGGAGGGCAAGGAGAGTCTGCAGAAAGAGGCAGACCACTTCAGATTGGTAGGTGGAAGTTTAATAAGCAAGGAAACTTTCTTACATATGAGGCTTGTCTAGGGTGGCAGCAAGATGAGTAGATCTCAGCACCCACCTGCCAAAATCTTGAACCATTGTATAGGGGCCTTAACTGGGTTTAGTCACCTATCCCATCCAGATGGTCTCAACAACACAGACTCTCTCAAGGCTGAGTCCTTGAACGTGGCTCCCACTGTGGTTAACAGTGGGCAGAATGTACTTTCCAAGAATAGGGAAGGGAGGGAGGAGCCTCCAATTACCTGGGTCCAGCTCGCTGGTCAACTGGCCATCGCATCCTCTTGGTGACCTCCTCCAACAACAATTTAGAAATTATAAAGGAGACCTAACTATATCCAAAGATTTTTTTTCAAAAAAAATATAAGAATCAGGTATAGCTTTACAACAGTAAATTTGAAATTCTCTCTAAAATCAATTTTTTAAGAAAAATTTAAAATGCACCTCAAGAATAAGCAATGTACTCACTCTGGAAAATAAAAAGGCACAGACAAACTCTCTCAAAACCATACATGAAAATACAAGTTATTACTGGCAAGTTTTACCAAACCTTCAGAAACAGATATATCCTATATTACATAAACTGTTCCAGAGCAGAGAAATATATGTGGCTGAGAAATGTTAAGGCTCTCAACTAAGGAAAGAGGGTACTAAGGACTCTCTATTCTAAATTCAAAAATCTTCAAGGAGATGGTATATGCCACTAGGACATATGCCAGTGAAGTAAGACCAAAACCAGAAAACAAAAACAAAAACCACACAGGTACAAATAGTAGAAAGAAATCATAGTTTTCAATGTGTTACTCTATTTAGCAAATGCAAGAAAATAGTGTGTTAAACAAAATAAAATTAATGCAAAATTTCAGTCAAGTAACTAGCTTCAGGATAAACATAAATTTGATGAGTTTCATACATAGTAGTAATAAGAATCAGTAAGTAAATATATTATTTAAAAGGAATCCATTTAAAATAGCAACTATATATATATTTAAAACTCATAGTAATACATCTAAAAGAACGATTCAATAGGAATATTACAAAGATATTAGAAAGGTACAAAATAAATAGGGATACAGAACATGCGCTGGAAAAAATTCAATATTTTGAAGACATCAGTTCTTCTCTAGGCAAACTCAATGAGAATCCAAACATTTTTTAAAACAAAACTCAACAAATTAATTACTAACTTTAATCTAAGAAAAAAAATGCTGGAGCTGAGCCAAAAAATTTTTGAAGAGAAAACTGAAAAAGGATTTGCTCTACTGAAATTTAACACAAGCTATAAAATGTTAAAATTTAAAATTTCTTTGGTTTTGGTAAATATCAGACAAATATATCAATGGAACATAATAAAAAGTTCAGAACTACACTTGTATATTTATTTGAATTTATTAGACACTAAAAACATTTCACATCACTAAAATGATAAATTATTCAATCAACTATATTTGATAACCTGGCTGTCCATTCACATGATTCGCAAAAAATAAACTCTCTATGGATTAAATTTCTAAATAAAACATTTGGGAAAAAATGTGGAAATATTAAACTATAACATAGGTTATTTTGGTTATGTCCTGATGTCAGGAACGCCTTCAAAAATCAAAACATTAAATGCAAAGTTATGGGAAAAATTGTTTGTAATTTTAACTACATCTAAATTTAAAACTTCTGCATGAAGTTAAATCTTAAACTTAAAAGATAAATGGAAATCAAAAAGAAAGTTAAAAATAAATGAAAAACAAGAAGAAAATATGCTAAACAGGTAAAATATTTCCAGAGTACATACTCAATCAAAAAGGTGGAAGTGTATAAACAAACTCTATTGTCACAATTCACAAAAGAGAGAATATAAAGTAAATCATAATGAGCTATTTTTACCCATTGGATTAGCAGAAATGATAAAGTTAGACCATATCAATGTTTCTGAGGATGCAGGTAAAAGAGTTTTCTAATACTCTTGATGGTGGAAATTTAATTAATACAGCCACATTGGCCATCTCTAATAATATGTAAAAAGTGTGGACTCAGTAATCTGGCAGCTATCTATCCTAGATGACTACACATAAATATGTAAACAGGAACAAGTACAATAGAATAAAAAACAAAACAATCAAAATTTTTACCAATAGGGATGGCTAAATAACCTGTATGGTATAGCCACATGTTGAAGTACAGCACAGCAGTAAAAAGTAACATGATAATATCATATTGAGATATGGAACAATTTCCCAAGAAATTATAGAAAAGAAAGTTATAGAAAAATATATACAAGATTTATGCAAATAGATGCAATATATATTTTCTATATGCATTTATATGTCTCTAAATTATATAGAAAATAAGACTGATAAGGTGGTTATCTTCAGGAAAGAAATTGGGATCTTTAAGTAAGTATGCAGATTTTTGGTTTATATTCATGAATTATTTTTGTTATTAAAAATAAATTTTTAAATCATTTCTTTAAAGCCAGGGAAAAACAATGCAAAATTAAATCCAGCAGGCTTTTAAATATGGCAGAAATTGTATCTCATTACTTAAAGAAAAATATCAACTCATTTCAATATAGCCATCCACACAAATCATGTGAAATCAAACCCATATTTTCATGCATGGAGACTATTCATAAGCGTTTGAGGCTTTTATACCTCTATCTGGAGTATAGGGTATACACAGCACATCTGGGACTTGTTTTTAATGCTATAGCAGGGCTTTTTGTGATTAAAGAGATTAATGAAAACAAAATCTAACTTAAATGACTCTTTCTTTACTCTGAAACACCCAAGAGAAAAGCATACAGTTAAAAATATTACTCTTTGGGCTAAGTGACTATTGTAATATGTTCAACAGGCCAAGACTCAAGTACGTCAACAAATTGGAGAAAGCAACTTACTTGAAGGAGGGTAATTTTATTAACAGAGGTTGTGTTCCCTGAGGAAGCATAAAAGAGGGTGAAATAGTAATAGTGCCAGCATCACTTGAAGAAATTACTTTTTAAATGTGAGGTATTTTTCCAAGGCTTTGTCAAAGATTTCTGTACCAGTTTCAACTCAATATTTATTTAGTGCATCTCTGTTAGGATACATAAGCAGAATTCTTAAAACCTGAAATTTATAAACTGGTTGGGAAGATGAAGTCTACAAATACAAAATAATAAGGAACATTAGAAAATAATATATTTTCAAGTGTTAATTGAGGTGAGGAGATATATAATGCTATAATAAGTCCATACTGGAATGAGTCATTGTTATCTGGAAATATTAATTCGTTGAATACATTGAAACAAGACTTAAATTCTTATTGTCAATCATCTACACAGGGGCTTCCCTGGTGGCGCAGTGGTTGAAAATCTGCCTGCTAATGCAGGGGACACGGGTTCGAGCCCTGGTCTGGGAAGATCCCACATGCCGCGGAGCGACTAGGCCCGTGAGCCACAACTACTGAGCCTGCACGTCTGGAGCCTGTCCTCCACAACAAGAGAGGCCGCAATAGTGAGAGGCCCGCGCACCGCGATGAAGAGTGGCTCCCGCTCGCCGCAACTAGAGACAGCCCTCGCACGGAAACGAAGACCCAACACAGCCAAAAATAAATAAATTAATTAATTAATTTTAAAAAATGGGTATCACCTCAGAATGGCCTTATTTAAAAAAAAAAAAAAATCATCTACACAAACTGATCTCTACATTATCCCTGCCAAGAGTACATCTATCTTGAAAAAACTAATTTCAGTGTGTATCAGGGAATTCACAAACCATTATGGACCAGCTCAGAAGATTCTTAGACTGAGTTGAAATCTGCTTCCCCATGGCTCTCAGCCGTATATACAGTCAAAGAGAAAATAGTATATAATCTTGCTTTTTATATGATAGTCTTCAAATGCTTGAAGACTTCCTACCCCGAGAGTCTTCTAATCTCCAGGATAAACATTTGGTCTGTAACCACGTGATCTTGATTTGAGTTCCCTCTTCACCTAGTCACTCTCTTTTCCTAGTGTTTTAACTCTTTCTGTACCTGACCATGTTGGGATTCCTTTTGTTGTAATAAATAGAAGGAAACCTGAGTTTTATAACCAAAAATTATTTATGGGGGGAGGGGAGAGTAGTTAGAAAAATGCAAGGGAATCATATTGACGCCAAGGTGGAGAATTCATCTTATCCACAGATTAGAAGGAGGACCAGAAGCCATCATGAGCCAGGGCTCTCCACCTCTCATGTCTCTTTACCTCTGTGTATCAATTTTCTTCTTCCTCATTCTCCTCCTTTTTAAAATCTTTGCTCGCTAATTTGTTCTGTTGCCTAATTTTAATGTTAGACTAGAGATTCTCACAGCTCCAAGTCTCGATATTATGGATCCAGCCCCACAGGACTTTTTCATGTAGTCTTCCCTGAAAAGGTTTCTGATATGGTACAGTTTGGATGTGAGGGGCAACCTCTTGTCTCCTAATCCAGAACTCTGGTTCTAAGGGTTGGGGGCTGGGGAGGTGGAGTTGTGTTGTTCAAAATGGCTGCTTAAAGGCCCAACCTGGGACTTGGGTACAAGTAAAAGAATCATGACAAGTTGGACAGATGGCTTGAAAGGTGAAACTCACAGCTAAAATATAAAACTACAGGACTGATCTAGTCAACATCACAATGGTGTAACATCATGTCAGACATGAAATTACTGTAATTCATCTTCCAAATTAAGAAACTGAGATAAAGAGAAATTGAGTCTTAAAGTTGTGTAGTTAGTTTTGTGGCTGAATAAGGATGGCAATACATTTCTTCTGAATCCCACTATATCCCTCCTGAAGGGTCTTCATAGAGAGATTTCTCTAACAAAATATTTCTCCCACTAAAATCTGAGAAAAGAATGGCTATTAGACCTAATGATGTAAAGGAAGGCAAGAGAAAATTGTCAAAATCCTCGTATGAATATTATTTCATAGTGAAATATTACTGCAAGGACTCCTATTTGCATATAAAATGTCAGGAACATGAAAACTTGCCTAACATAAACACAGAACAAATTCTAAATTATTTTAATATTTAGAATTAGGTAATTTACCCTTCTTTGTTATAGGCATCCTAAATAAGTTACCTAAGTGAGAACATCCAATAATTTTCAAAAGATACAAGGTTAAAATGGTTTTAACCCATTATTCTCTATTTCACTTTTGAATCTGATTTTCAATCTTGTACTTTCTATATTTTCTTATTTTCTGTATTCCTGACGCTCCGGAATTTGGGGCTTAGATTTTGGAGGGACTGCCCCTCCTAGAGCTACCTGATTCTCAGAGATAGCAAACTACTCCCCTGTGAGTATGTCTTTGATATACCAACCAACCAATCTAGAGCTCACATCCTCAATTATCTCCTTTATCAAACCCTCCCACACCAAGCCAGTATTCCCCTTGCCTTAAATCACCCCAGGGCAGGTACTAGACAACTAAGGACTACCTCTATAGCATCCACTGAAATTATTCAAACTAGCCAATCCTGAACTTAGCATACCTAGCTTGATTCATCCATTCCTTCTTGCAAAACTTCAATAAAGGCTCTGGGCTATGTTCTCCCTCCCTCTTTTCCACCTCCTGACCCTGGTTCTTCCCTATGTGAACCCCTGTGTCATGGTGTTTCTCCTGTTTCTTGGAATCTGTGAAAATAAACTTCCTCCTTCATGACAATTATTTCCATATCTTCCGTTGTACCATAACTGATTGAAATAAATCCCAGGCATGTTTTAGAAAACCTCTTAACCTTAAAGATTTGGAATGAAGAAATGGTAAAACCAAAGTACTCAAAAATGGTAGATATTGATCTGAAAATATATTTTTTTCTGGCTTACAATTGAAAAACTCCCAAACACATTTAAAAAAATTCTATCCAAGTTCCTAGGATCTCTAGAAGAGAAATTGCAACTCCTTTCAATGTATTTTGAGTTTATTGACCCCTCTCTCAGGCAGTGCACGTTTACAGTTATTCTAAATCCTTCAGTCTTCTACTTAAGATCTGTGTGATTGGTTTTATCATCTCCTTCAAGGCTAGAAGGAGTTAGTTTTCACCATGAGTTCTCTGATGAGGAGGAAAAAAAGAGAAGCCATATCCTTCCCCTCTTTTGTTCTCCTGAGGAGCTAGTTTGAGGCTTGTGCTTTAGGGAGACTGAGTTCCTGGATGCTGATAAAAGAATCCAGCTACTCTTTCAAACAAATCATCTGAGTCCTTCGCTTCCATTACGTAAAGGCCAGCGTGGCCAGTGTGTGCAGTTCTACCTAGAAATCGTGACAGGGAACAGCTGTTCTTCTCTCACACTAACACCTGGACACATCAGAGACATGTCAGTAGGATGTGTCACTTGAGTGTTTACTTGTCTAATAGAGCTACAACACAATTCCAGTTAAACGTGAAGAGAAAGATAATCACACAGATTATGACAGATTATTCCACTCTAGTAAAATCGTATTTGCTCTATAAGATGTGCTTTGACCACCCATTTGATATGTAATGTTTCACTTTTACATTTTGAGAATTTTAATTTTTATGCATGTTTTAAATAATTAGAGGGAACATTTAAAGTTACTTTTAGTTATTTAATTTTTTAATTAAAATGTAATTTAGGTATATTTAAGAAATAGTGTAGTAATTTTTCTGAGTTGAAGGCTTCCTGAAAATGTGTGTAAAATTACTTTTGTTATTCTAACATCAAGCTATGAGCGTCACCCTCATAGAGTGTCCAATCCAGTAAGTGATGTGGCAAGGTATGTGCAGGGTGCCGTAGCAACACACAGTAGTGGTACTTAACCCAATCTAGGAGGGGCCAGGGAAGACTTTGCTAAGAAATGGCATTGAAGCTGAGATCTGAACACTGAATATCTATTGGCATGGGGATGAGAAAATAGAGAAAAAAGATATAGGCATAGCTAAAGGCCAAGAAGCAAAATAGAATGAGTGGCAGATGATTGTACTAATAATTCCAATTTTTCAAGTCTTTCCATAGCCATATCCTTTGATATTGCCCTTCCACTCTGACCTTGGACTTGGCCATGTGACTTGCGTTGGCCAATGGGATAGCAACAAACTTGGTGCAAGCAAAAAAAAAAACATGTGTGCATTTTTGCTTTCTTTCTTGAATTCCTGTGATCACCATAAGAGCAGGTTCAGGTTATCCTGTTGGAAGATGAGGCATGTGGAGTCAGACAAAGTCATCTTAAATGAGTCAATAGCATGAAAATTGCCCGACTTGTGAGTGAATCCCAACCAACACCAGAACTACTCAGCCTGGCCAATATTCACAGGCAGAATTGCCCAGTTGTCCAGGAGACTTGGAGAACTAATACATACTTGGTTTCTTAAATTACTAGGTTTTGAGTAGTTCGTTATAAAAATTATTGAGACAATAGGTACATGACAGAAAAGATAACACAGATTGACAGGCTAAAAAAAAAATAGCATTTCATATTCTTTGTTTAATTAACTTTCTGCAGAGGCTGAGTCCTCTTTCAAATGGTAATCCCAATTATGTTGCCTCTTTGGGGATGCACCTCTTTGTGTTCTTTCATTTTGTTTTTCTTTGCTTCTTCATTTGTTAACATGTATTTGCCCCACCCCATTTCTTTGAAACTAAATAGTCCTCTTGAGAGTCTTGCTAAAGTAGATTGGGTACCTAGAGCTACTGTCATGGTTCCATACTCTAGAGCTATCTTGCTCTGGCTTTTCTCCCATGTATATGACCTTTTGCTGTTACTTTTTATAGTTTAATGACCTTCCCCAAGTTTGAGCCTCTTCTGTGCTCCCTTCATTTTATCTTCCTGGAAACCTACACTTTCCAGGAAGGAACATAATCACTGCCGACTCCCTTGCCTCCACAAAGCCCATTTGGCCAATCTCCCTTTCAGACTCCTCAGTCCCCTTAACCATTTTTTAATCATATTTTAATTTGGTTTATACTTATGTTGATGTCAGGAAAAAAGTTCATAACTTAATCAATCTTCTTTGAGTTTGAAGGTTTTTTTCCCCCAAGTTTTTAAGCTTAGAAAGCCCAATGTTAATAGATGGTATCATTCACTTTTCATACAAAAGTAAAATTTCTAATTTTTAAAATAATTTTTGGCTCAGTAATACTGCTGCTGGTGATTTGGTGGTTGAATGCTAAAAATTTGGCTAATCTATAAATATCCTAAATGTCCATTTTTTTTTTTTTAACTTTTGGGGTTTTATTTATTTATTTATTTATGGCTGTGTTGGGTCTTCATTTTCTGCGCGAGGGCTTTCTCTAGTTGCGACAAGCGGGGGCCACTCTTCATCGCGGTGCGCGGGCCTCTCACTATCGCGGCCTCTCTTGTTGCGGAGCACAGGCTCCAGTCGCGCAGGCTCAGTAGTTGTGGCTCACGGGCCCAGCCGCTCCGCGGCATGTGGGATCCTCCCAGACCAGGGCTCGAACCCGTGTCCCCTGCGTTGGCAGGCAGACTCTCAACCACTGCGCCACCAGGGAAGCCCCTAAATGTCCATTTTTAAGTCAGTATTTCAACAAATTACGTTGTATGTGACAAAAAGCTACTATGCAGCTGATCAAAATATGATATGGATCATCATTCACTGTTAGGAAATAATCACTATATTAGAAGTACAGACAATATGAGTACTATGACTTCATGAATGTAAAAAATACACATAGTATGCGATTATTTACATAACATATAATTACCTTTCATACATATTTTGTTACATGTTTATGTTTTTCAAGAGGGCTTCAGAAAAAAAATAACAGTAGCGACCTTCAGAGAAAGCCATTTGAGAGGGATAGAAGTGGGAAAAGGAGGGGGCGTTTGTGTTTACTAATTATTTTGTACTTTCTTGTGAAGACTGAATTTTGTACTAACGACATGTAATTTTTTTTATTATTTTTAAATTGGATTTTAAAAGTCTTTCTATTTTGCAGACATTTTATATTTACTTTTGTTTTCTTCCAGGTTATTTACAAAGCTTGATTCCTTCTTTCAATGTAAAGTTTTGCATTTAGGTTTCCCAGGTAGAAAATAAAAAGTAACATCACAACTCACTAAAATCTGCAAAAACACGTAATTTAAAAATATTTTTAAGATGATTCCAAAATTTAAATAACATTTTCAATAACATAGTAACAGATCACTTAACCAAATTAAGGCTAGGTCTAATCAGGAGATTATGACAAAGTAAAATGGAGCCCACAGACTTCTTACTTCATTCCTTCTAGACATTGGCATCCTGAGAAGTCCTGGACTCTAGTCTGACTGGTAAACCTTTCCCATCAGATTCTTCCTCACACTGTCACATACATACCTATCCTCCCCACATACACAGACAAAAGCAAAACAATTATCAACTTGTGAGACTAGTGTTTTGTTGAAAACAGTTTGGAGAAGCTGCACTAAAGTCTCTGCGTGAACTTTTCTAAAAGAAGAATCAAAGGTTGTAAATAGTGCTGTAATGAAAGCAACATAAATGTCCATTGACAGAGGCATGGATAAAGAAGATATGGTACATATACACAATGGAATATTACTCAGCCATAAAAAAGAACAAAATAATGTCATTTGCAGCAACATCGATGGGCCTAGAGATTGTCATACTGAGTGAAGTAAGCCAGACAGAGAAAGACAAATATATGTTATCACTTATATGAGGAATCAAAAAGATGGTACAAATGAACTTATTTACAAAAGGAATAATGTCACAGATGTAGAAAACAAAGTTATGGTTACTGGTGGGAATGGGGGAGAAGAGGGATAATTTGGGAGACTGGGATTGACATATACACATTACTATATATAAAATAGATAACTAATAAGGACTTACTGTATAGCATATGGAACTCTACTCAATACTCTATAATGACCAATATGGAAAAATAATCTAAAAAAGAGTAGATATATGTATATGTATAACTGATTCACTTTGCTGTATACCTGAAATTAACACAACATTGTAAATCAACTACACTCCAATAAAAAGTTCTTTAAAAAAAGAGAAGAATCAAAAATTAGTTCTAGAAGCCAATCATGATAACTCCTGACTCTTTCTTAAGCCTAGGTATCAGATTTCACCTCAACTCCTCCAAGCCCACACCATAGCTCTAAAGCATAGCCAGTGAGCTGAAGAAATGTTTATCTGCTTCCAGCTAGAGCCCAACCTCAATTTGCTGAGGCTAAATTATTTGCCTGATATTCTTTACCTGGTGGCCCTCCCTTTCCAAAGCTATCATGGAGTGAGACCTAGCCTCACCAGCAAGTTGTTCTCTGTTCTCTTCCCCAATGCTCTGTCCATTCTTGATCTATCTTTCTAGGTAACATACAAATCTGCAGAAGAACCCGATGGTTAAGAAAATGGACTTTGGACCTGGATTGGCTCGATTTGATTCCTTACTACCACTTACTACCTTGATCAATTCACCAAATTTCTCTATAGTCTCACTGTCTTCATTTTTAAAACAGGGTGAGGGGACTTCCCTGGTGGTGCAGTGGTTAAGAATCCACCTGCCAATGCAGGGGACATGGATTCCATCCCTGGTCTGAGAAGATCCCACGTGCCGCAGAGCACCTAAACCCATGCACCACAACTACTGAGCCTGTGCTCTAGAGCCCGCAAGCCACAACTACTGAGCCCACGTGCTGTAACTACTGAAGCCCACATGCCTAGAACCCATGCTCTGCAACAAGAGAAGCCACCGCAGCAAGAAGCCCGTGCACGGCAACAAAGAGTAGCCCCCGCTCGCCGCAACTAAAGAAGACCTGCGCACAGCAACGAAGACCCAATGCAGCCAAAAATAAATAAATAAAATAAATAAATTTTTTAAAATTTAAAAATACAAAAATAAAAAACAGGGTGAAATCTCCAAAACATGGTTTCTGAAATATCTAAATGAGATAATATATGTAAAGAATTATTTAGGGTCCTGTTCCCGTCAGAGTAGACCCAGTGAATATTGACATCTGCCTGAGTTGAATTTGACACAAACTGTCTAGAGATGGAATTTGAATTTTGAACTTGGAAGATAGAGAAGGGGACAAGGGCACCATGTATCCTCAAGGCTCATTTACTCTCCTCAGCCACAGATTCACACAGAGTGGCCAGTTACAGATTTTTTCCAAATTGCTCTTCCACATCACCAGTGGAAATGTTAGCATACCTCTGAACTAGTCACTCTTAGTTAAAATCAACAGTAATATACTTGACCATTTGAATTTTGCCAGGGTTTTGACATATCAATTTAGAAGTAAACAAACCTTTATTTGATGATAACTGCTGTGCCAAACTTGTTACTTACAGCAACCTTCTGAGTTCTGGATTATTACTGATATTTTACAGGTGAAGAAACCAAGATTCAAAGACATTTCTAAAACTAGATAAGGTCAGAGAATAAGTGAGTATTAGGAATTAGCAAAGGCTTGCCAGATTTGAAAGTTTGAAACATTTCTTTTCCTATTAACATCATGCTGAATTCCTAAGTGGGAAAAGAAAAAGACTTGCTGTTCACAGTGGGAAAAGCAACAGTCCTAACCAACTGCTTGGGCTCTGAAAATTTAAGGCACTTCCACTCCCTGAGCCATAGCAGCAGACGTGGAAACCACAGAAACCCTCAGACAGAAAGACCCATCAAATTGGTTCAGTCTCCTTTATCCCCTGGTAAATGCAGAATCAAGCACTTCTCAGATATTACACACCTCACAGTCATCTGCAAAGGGTGGGATTCTCCATCAATTTGACTAGTCCTCAATCTCTAGAGCTGGCAAAACACATTTAGTGGTGGGACTCAGAGCAGAGATGCTGTCCTGACATATTTTATTTCTTCTCCCAGGACAGAAGAAGTAACCATATGAGACATATCATCACAGCCATTTGTTATTTTTGTTGTTTTAAATACTTAGGCTTACAATTGTACATGTTTCTTCCTAATTTTATCAAAACATAACAAGCAAGTAAGCATTAGTTTTGAACAACAGAAATTTTAAAAAGTAATTTGGATATATTAAATATTTTTCTTCCTTAATGCAAAATGTGGTCCATCTCTAAGGAAGTGCAAGAGAATTTACCTAATAATAGTAGAAAGTGTTAGTTTCATTTAAAAATTTTTCCTCAAGAAGGAATAGCAATACAATGTCAGGAGATCTTGAGCTCCATCTATAGGATATTCAAGAATGTCTTCTGAAAAAAGAGGGAAGAGTCAGGAAACACTATCAAAAGCGAGTGGAGGGAGAGAAAGGATTCTGGGAAGATGGCAGAGTAGGAAATACCAGGAATCTGTCTTCCCACTTAGATAACAATTGCACTGGCAGAATCTGTCTGATGGAACTATTTTGGAACTCTGGAGTTTATTGAACGTTTGCAACTTCCAGGGAAGTTTTGGACAGTAAATTGTGGTTAATTTCAGTCAATCTAATCTCTTAGCACAGTAGAAGCTACTCAGTCCCCTTCTTCCCAGCCCTGTGGCAGGTGGTTCTGCACTTGTTCCTGGAACAGCCTGCATACAACAGAAGGAAGCCAAGGTGGGCAAAAAGCACCCAGTCTTTCAAATACCGGGGACGTGTGCTCTGATTGCTGATTGCTGTTTCTGGTCAGGGAGGTGCAAAGAGGTGCGTAGACACCCCACAATGTCGGATGCACCGCCCCCTCTGGTTAATGACTTCCTAGGGCTTTAAAGAGATGGCATCCTTTTATGCCCCCACTTAATTTTTAATTTTTCTTTTTCTCCTTTTGTAGATGAGACATTAAAAACTAGGACATTGAAAAAGCAACTGCAAATATGGAGAAAAGTAGACAGTGACTGTGTATGCCCAGAGAAAAACTCAGGCTCAAAAAAGACCTGAGGAGACATGAAGTTTACACCTCAGGCTGACCCTGGGCACAGAAACAACCTACAACTATCAAAACAAATAAAAACAAAAACAATAGCAAATAAACTAAAACAAAACAATTTTTAAAAATTGAAATCTTGATAGAATTTGGATTATATCGGTGTATGCATTTGTCAAAACTCAGCAATTGTCATGTCATTGTTATATAAGTTTTACCTCAAAAGAAAAATCTATCAAATATTGAACTCTCATTAGTGATATGCATGCTGAATTATAAAGAGAGAAACATACTAATGTCTGCAATTACTTTCAAATGAATAAAAACAAATTAAGGTGAATTGATGGATGGATAGAGGAATGCATAGATTCATAGATATGTGATAAAGCAAATACCTCGTATGATACAATGTTAATAGGAGAATCTAGGCTTTGGGTATATAGGTGTTTACTGTAAAATTCTTTCAACTTTGCTGTATGTTTGAAAGTTCTATTAAAAATTTTGGAAAAAACAGAATAAAAAAAAAGCAAATGGAGGCATTCAAACATTTTAGCAGTTTGTAGCAATTTAGTTTGGGAGTAAATAACTCTTCACATTATGATAGTTCCTGAAGTTGTGTTTGTAACAGAGTACACTCATCAATTTCATAATCGTGAGCCATTTCATAATGATGGGTAAAGTGTTTCCTATTTAAGAAGTCATAAAAGAGCATGATCTATTTGGGAAATACTGCCATCCGTAATAAAAATTAAAGTGTTGGCCTCCTAAATAGAAAGTTTCAGTTATTAAAGAAAATTCTATTTTGGTGAAACAGTTTCTTCCCTGTTTATTTCCAAATAAGAAGCCTTTGGATGTTAAGCAAATCATACAGATAGCTTAGTTTATTTCCTTGTTTAACAGGACTTACATTTCCTTACTCCGTTTAAATATATAATAAATTAAATGGTCAACTTGTTTGTTTCTGTTCTTTTGAAAAGGTGCACAAAATTTTAATGTAGTAATATATTTCAATATCATTATGAACTAGTTCAATTTTAGATTAAGTCAGCTATGAAAAATAAGTATGGATGTCTAATTTGGTGTCTTACAGAAATAAGGATAGACTTAAAAGTAATCTTGCAGTGGATCTAAAGAATTCTGGTAATGGAACTAATAGAAACATAATATATTTAGCTAGTTCTCTTATGTATCATTTGTTGGCCTTTTTATTTTTTTTATTTTTTTTATAAAGTATTTGTTTATTTATTTATTTATGGCTGTGTTGGGTCTTCGTTTCTGTGCGAGGGCTTTCTCTAGTTGCGTCGAGCGGGGACCACTCTTCATCGCGGTGCGCGGGCCTCTCACTATCGCGGCCTCTCCTGTTGCGGAGCACAGGCTCCAGACGCGCAGGCTCAGTAGCTGTGGCTCACGGGCCCAGCTGCTCCGCGGCACGTGGGATCTTCCCAGACCAGGGCTCGAACCCGTGTCCCCTGCATTGGCAGGCAGACTCTCAACCACTGCGCCACCAGTGAAGCCCCTGTTGGCCTTTTTAAGATGAAATTTGCTTGTGTGTGAAGCTGCTCTGTGTAGACAGCTACGTATGTTCTTTTTAACCTTGTGAGGAAAGAATAAAAGGAGATGAGCAAAAGCAATCAGAAAATAAGATAGAACTGATGAATGTGGGTAGAAGTGAGGCGAATTTTACAAACCAAATCCTGTGTTTACAGATAGAATGCTTTCAGGTGATTTGCAAAGCTAACTAAAGATTTTCTTACTCTCATTTTCTCAGTGCTCTGCAGTTAAATGCCCTATTAACATGCTGCAGCATTTTTTAAATGCAGTTTTTCTTTCCACTAGAAGCAAAAGGATGTGCGTGAGTTTACACTTATTTGAACTTCTTCCCATGATGTTAAAAGAAAAAAAAAAAAAGCAGACCTTCTGCTTATTGGCTGTGTGATTAGTAAGGCATTTCATTTATCTGAGACTCAGTTTTCCCATCTGTAAAATAGATAAAATAATTCCTACCTCATCAGACAATTTTGAGAATTTAATGAGAAAATACATACACAGATGCGTGCAAGCTCAAGAATATACAAATGTGAACTCATGCTATTATCACGGGCTTTTCACATAGCCGAAAAATTTATTTTGATTGACTTATAAACAGAATAAATCCATATGTAAACACACCTACATGCACAGCTGAGCCAAGGACTGCACAAAGGATACAGGCGTAGTAGAAATCAAGACTCCTGATAACAAGTAGCTTATATTCTTCAGTCTCTGTAACAAGGTATCGAAATCAAATGCCTTTGGCTCCAGAAAGGGAGCACATAGGATTAATGCCCAGATGTGTAAGGATAGGGTATGGGTGAGAGCTGCAGGAAAGGGAGAGAAGGTGTGTTCCTCTTAAAGGCACTCAAATTCAATTTCAAAATTATTGTGTTTGCAAACGCACAGTTCTGGCCTTGGCAGAGTATGCCCCATATGGTTAAAAAGATGAAATTAAAAGATATGAAATGATCAGAAAACAAGGAAAAGTTCAACTCAGTAGCTGACGAAAATTCAGTGGAAGCTGAGAGCAAGCTGGAGTATTCGGAACTCAGGTGGAAAAGAGGGGGCTAGGAAGTTACCCTGAGGATTGAGTAATATCCAGATAGATGGACACGAGGAAGAGAGGGAGAACCTTCTGATAATTTATGCACAGAGCCTCGAATGAATGTTTTCCTTAAGATCCATCGTTCCTTGTAAGACTGAAAGATTGCTTAGGAAAAGCAAGAGATAAAGTTGAAAGATAGAGCACAAATGTAAAGCACATTAAAATCAACTGTGAACAGAATGTTCTAGGGTATAGGGCCCCATTGCATAGCTGAGAAAAGATATATGCAAATGCAATTTCCGTACTAAAACCTTTTAGTAAGAAAATTGTTACAATAAAAATGTAACCAAATAAGAAGTACTGAGGGCTGAAAAAACCAAAAGGGGGTTAAGTCTTTCAACACAGAAATGTATTTCAAATGAGTAATGAGTAATTTATCATTGATCGATTTTCTGATTTTGATTAAATTGTGAAAGATGTTGAAATGACAACATTTCAACATCTTATTCTAGGGTTTGTTATGGTGTCTACAACACCCTTGGTCTTATCCTAGTCTGTAGTGATCTGCAACTTTTATATCTATTTAAAAACTTACTTTCAGCATTGCTCATTGCTTAAATAGACATATGGGCTCTTTATAGTCTCCTTTGAATCAGTTAATAGTTTACTCTTTCCCTTATGCATTGGTGTTTTTTTAGAGCTGCTGCAATGAAGTACCATAATCTTGATAGCTTAAATCAACAGAAATTTATTCTCTCACATTTTAGAAAGTAGAAATTTGAAATCAAGGTGTCAGCAGGGCCATGCTCTCTCTGAAGGCTCTGGGAGTGTCTCTTCCTTACCTCTTCCGAGCTTCTGGTGGATGCTGGCAATACTTGGCCTTCCTTACCTTGCAGCTGCACCACTCCAACTCTGTCCTGCATAGTTACGTGGCCTTTTCCACAGGGTCCCTATGTTCCTATGTCTTCACATGGCCTGCTTTTAAAGAGACCAGTCATTTGATTAAAGGCCCACTCTAATCCAGGATGACCTCCTCTTAATTCAGTTATATCAGCCAAGACCCTATTTCCAAATAAGGTCACATTCACAGTTACAGGGGGTTAGGACTTCAACATCTTTTTGGAGGGCACCACTCAGTCCATAACACCTCATTAATTAACGAAGTAAGTAAAACCTCCAACATTTGTTCCTTTTATATTTTGTAAGAGTCACGGTTTTGCCTTTAAAAAATTATATTTAAACAAAATTAACATTTTACGAAAGAAACACACTGCTCCCATTATATATTTTCAACAGCTAAAATCTAAACTGTGGGGCCTTCTAAGAACAGTTTCAATGTCTTTCATTGTTTCATCCTCAGCATATAATATAATGTTAAGTACAACAGTATATACTTGATAGAGGTTTGTTGGATTTAAATCAAAATACGGGTATTTTAGTTCATCTCTGTTTACTTTGTGACTGTGGGGAAGGAGACATTTTCCCTCTTTCCCTTCTTAGTTCTTTTGACTGGCAATTAAAATAACATAAGACAGATTAACAGGATAAAAAAAGATGGGGAATACACATAAGTATAAAGAATTCCAAAGACAGCAAGGCAAGTTGAGGTATTATATTATTCTGGGCTCAGGAAAAGGAGGTAGGGGTCTGAGGCTTCAAAAGGAAGTAAGGTAATTCACAAGAAGATAAAAAGAGTCAATGTTTGGTAAACAAATGTTTCCTGGGCCTGAAACCCAGTCCCCCTAAAACCAAGTTTCCCTGCCAAGTTTATAATTAACCTCTCTATCTACAACTTTATTCCCTTTCTTGTCCCACCCCTGTTTCCCTCAGGACTGAGGAGTATGAAAGAAAGCAGGAGACTGAAACCCAGCAGGACCTTGGCCAGGGGGGAGGTGTGGAGGGGGGGCTGGATATAAAAGCCCCTTTGTGTCCCTGCCTCTTGTTTGTAGAAAAAGCTTTAGTCTCCTAGGCCTCCCTGAGTTCCAAAGAACAGACTCAAACAGTTAATCATTTAAGAAGGAGCAGAAATGGGAGTAAAGAAGAGGCAATCAAACCAAGAAGGAGAGAATTACTTAAGCAATAAGTCAAACTGTGAGATGGAGTCCTTGAGAAAAACAGATAACAATGTCTGATACACATTCTTAAGTTGTTTTTACAGAAACCAGAACCTCACCAGGTGAAAACTGCTGACCTCAAACACATAGACCTTAGGTTGGAGTCAGAAGATTGATGGTTGAGTTTCCTGAAACACCACCCTGCTACCTTACCACCAAATAATCAGGAAATCATCCACGCGTTGGTCACGCATCTTACAACCCTCTCCCCTAACATAGTCTTTAAAAGCCCCTGCCTGAAAGCCATCAGGGAGTTTGGGTCTTCTGAGCACTAGGTGCCCATTCTCCTTGCTTGGCACCCTGCAATAAATGCTATAATTTCCTTCAACACAACCTAGTGTCAGTAGATTGTCTTTGCTGAACAGCAGGAGCGGGGACCTGAGTCCCGTTCAGTAACAGGCCATTCAAAAGCAATGGGACAGAGAGAGGAATTTGATCAAAGGGGCCTTGCTAGGTTTCTCCCTATCTCTACCACACCTAGTCCATACTTTAACAAGTTATCTCTGGTGATAGCTCCTTCCTAGGACAGGTCTCCTATATTAAATTATTTTAGGCAATAAGGGGGAATTTCAATAGTTCTTGCTGAGAATTTGGGGCCTTGATTTTTCTCAGCTCAAAATAATATGCATGCTAGAGTGTCACATCTTGGGGCAGCCATACACTGAACTCAATTGTGAACAATCCATCCTGCTCTATGAAGAATCCATTAACAATTTTTCTTTCTTTATAACAATTCAACTTAAGGAGAATGGGTTGTTCAGGCCATAAGGAGGTTGCTTTAGTGCTCCAGCTGTGAAATGGTAGGGCCTGGATCAAAGCAACATGGAAGAGAAAGAGCAAAACTGAATAAAACATCAGAGGAAGAAAATTCAGAATTTGGTGATAAATGCTAGGAAAAGTGAAAGAAGAATCTAACATGGCACCAAAGTCTAGGAAAATTAAATCAAAAACAAAACCAAAAAGCCTATATCACTTGAATGTTCTGTGAGGTTAATCTTCTAATAATGAAGGAGGTGGGCATTTTGAGGGAGGCTGACTAAAGACTCGTAACCTTTCAAAACCAGAGTTTCTTAGAGTCAAGCTTCTTCACTTTGTGGAGTGTTCATTGATTTTTCAAAAAGTTAGGTAGCCAACTTATATATCCAGTAAGTGAGAAAACAGGGTATCTTGACTCTCAGTACAATGGTCTTCTTGCCAAACCATGCTTTCTCCCCAGGAACATATCTTTGAGTTTTGTGCTACTAACAGGATCTCCTTCATAGCAACCTCTCCCATCTACTCCCAAATAATAAAGAGAACACCAGGAGCAGTTAGTCCATACCCAGATAGTCACGCTGTGTGTGTTAAGAGCATATTTTTCCTGACTAGAATGGCTGTATCAGAGGTGGTGTCATTCACTGCCCTCCTTCTGCATTAGTCAAGCTTGCTTTCACCCATCATCTCTCTATTGGCCTGGGTCAATGGAAGGACCTGTGATTCTTAACATCTGAGATTACAGTGGTCATTCTCTCCTTATCCTCCCAGATCCATTCTCCACCCTCTTTCTGTCTTGCTGTGTGCCTCAAGCAGTGGACCCTTATGAAGTATATTTCCCAGGTTTCTTGTTATCTGACTTCTAGTGGGTTTGGCCAAAGGAAGCATGAACAAGAGATCAAAGACTGCGAGGAGAAAGTTTGGGATATTGGGGTGATTTTTTTCCTATTTCTTTTTCCTATAACCACACTCCCAAACCCCACTGTCCCATACATATACCAGGTCTATATTTTCTGGCATTGCCCGTATCCCTTCTTGACTGTGGCCCCTAAGAAGTGGCCCTTTATCCATGGCTTTCCTTGCAAAGCTTTATTTCCAGTACAGATTTTACTTTACCAGTACATTACTCCCGCCCTTTGTCTCTTCAGGTCTAAGGGTAGTAACCGCTTCCTATTGTTGATTATCTTTGGTTGTCTCCATCTCACCTTTTGGTCCCTTGTGCCTGCCCACAACTCTGTAAGCAGTTTTTTCATTAAAGTCTTCAGCTGAACTATTTGAATGGAATTCTGTTCCACACTGGGGTGCTGACTGGTAGAGTGATTGTTCAACATTAGTCAACCCTGAATTTAGATATAACTTAAATACATATACACATAATAATAAGCCACTTAAAACCAGCTATTTATGGAATAAAAGGTTAAATAAAAGGTTAAAAGTCTAAAAGTCTAACTCAATGTTTTCCAATGGATTTAATCACAAAATCCTGAGGTCTCTTTCTTAGTCCATTCATATATATATATATATATATATATATATATATATATATATATATATATATATATATATATATTCTTTCCATGTTCACCACATTCTTTTTTGCTTTCTAAAATCTTCTTTCATCTTTTGTATGACATTTTGATGAATCATAGATCTGTCATTATTATAGAGAACCTCAGTGTACTAGGTTTAAAAATAGCATATGGGGTAATACAAAATTATATAATAAGCTGTGTCTTTCAGGAGCATACAGTCACATACATCAGTTCACGTAAGTGGTCAGAGGACCACCCAGACTTCCAATTTCTCAAGTAATAGTAGCTTTTTAGCAAACTACCTACATATATACAATATGCATCTCTGGAAGTAATATTAGGTAAAAGCATCTATAAAATATTTAGACATGAAAAATCATTTTTCACAACTGATCCTTCTGATATATGAGCCCATGGGGTCTTTGGTCAGTTAATTAGAAAATTAACAGACTTACTTCTGTTATATTCATTTACTTTTTCTTTTTTTTCCCCCAATGGAACAAGATTTGTTTCCCAATTTTCAATGTGAATTTAATGCTAAAGTTAGAAAAAAATATGCCTCATGGGGATTTTAATGAGAAGAAATAATTTAAATAACATAAGGGATCCAAAAACATTTTTGTCCAGACTTTTTCCACCCCCTTTTTTTATACCTACTCAGACAAGGGGTAGAGAACATTACCCCACAACTGGAATAAGAAACCAGAATTTTCATCCTGAGTTTCTCCTTCACTGTACCAATGTATAAGAAACAATTCTCTGAGCTGGTATTTTCTGAGACAGATTAGAAATTCATTAAGATCTCTTTAGGCTTTTGGATTCTGTATTCCGCCTATAAACTGAAATTTTTCTTTTTACCATCCCAGGAGGGTAGCCTAAGGGATTCTTAGTTTCACAGAAAGGAACTGCCTGGGGACAAACCTGGGAGGGGTTGACTGACAGAAAGGCGGCTTTAAATTCTTAGTACTCCAAATAACTATCCTCACTCCTTGAGCAGTTACACCCTTCATTCAAAGAGCTATGGTGGCCACATGTCAAGATGAGAGAACATGAAGGATCTATAGCTTTAGTGTTGTTGTGAAGATCTTCTTCAGACTAGTTCTGTTACCTCTGCCTTCTGATCATGATGAGGCAAGTCTCTCTCTGTCCTTTACCTTATGGAACTCTTTGACAAAATGCCCACAAGTGTCTTTAGACTGGTACCTGGACCTCTTTATAATCTCCAAGGGGGGTTATGTCCTCATAAAATATGTAATTACTTAACCACCCTCTAAATTTTAGTCCCTCTAACATCTGGTAAATTTTCTCTCAGAATAGCTACTTTTGTTGGGTTTTCAGCCACTACTTTGACTAAATTTAGTCATCTGGGAGCTTTCATTTTTATAGTGCTTCTGAAACTGAGCAGGACACTGTGGAGCTCTCCCAGGTGCAAAAGCCTTTCCATGCTCCCCATTTCCTGTTTGTAGGAAAAAGGCTTCAGCCTCCTAGACCTTCCCTGAGTTCCCAAGGGCAGATTCAAGCAGTTTCTAATTAAGAAAGTGAAGGAATGCAGAAACAAAGGAAAATCACTCAAGAAACAATAGTACAGGGATTCCCTGGTGGTGCAGTGGTTAAGAATCCGCCTGCCAATGCAGGGGACGCAGGTTCGAGCCCTAGTCCAGGAAGATCCCACATGCCCTGGAGCAACTAAGCCTGTGCACCACAACTACTGAGCCTGCACTCTAGAGCCCACGAACCACAACTACTGAGCCCGCATGCCACAACTACTGAAGCCCATGTGCCTAGAGCCCATGCTCCACAACAAGAGATGCCACTGCAATAAGAAGCTCGTGCACTGCAGCAAAGAGTAGCCCCTGCTCACCGCAACTAGAGAAAGCCCACGTGCAGCAATGAAGACCAAACGCAACCAAAAATAAATAAATTAAATTAATTAATTTTTAAAAAAAAGAAAAGAAACAATAGTACAGTGATGGGTCAGGGTCCTGGTTGCTCCTCAAGGGATAAACATAACAATATCTTTGAGTTCTTCTTCGGGAACTGAGGCCTCCCACCCAGGTGGAGGATGGTAACTTCAAGCTGAGCACAAGATTCCTAGAGCACTGCCCTTTTACCTCACCACCAACCAATCAGAAGAAAGTCGCACGCCCTGCAGCCCTCACCCCAAATTTTGCCTATAAAAACTCTTCCTCAAAAGCCATTGGGGAGTTCAAAGGTTTTGAACCTGAGCCACCCATTCTTCTTTCTTGGCCCTGCAATAAAACTTTCCCTGCTCCAAACTCTGATTGTTCAGTTTGTTTGGTCTCACTGTGCATCAGGCACATGAACTTGTCTTGGACAACACTTCTAACTATTCCCTGCTGGCCATCCTTTCCACTGCTTTGGCTGCCATTGTAAGCAGATAGGTTAGGGGGTCCCCAGAGAAAGAGAACAAGGAATGGCTTTCTTGACATAAGAGAAACCATTTTGCCCTAAGCCGTTTTGTGTTCTACGCCTGGCCACAATGCTTGCCCTTGAACAGGTCTCAGTAATTAATGATCTTAAGGGAAAAAAAGGAATGCAAGAACAGAGAAGAGGCAGTCAAACAATAGAACAGTGACAAAGCAGAATCTTAGTTCCTCCTCAAGGGGTATAAAAACATATCTTTGGGTTCTGTAGGAACTAAGGTCCCCACCCAGGTGGAGGATGGAATGATGACGTTGACCCTCCTGATTTCAATCAACTAAAGCTTGGACTCTGTCAACCTTTGACCCAATTCTATGCTGAATTCTCCTCTGCTCACACCCCTTCATGAATATACATGTACCCTTAGCTTAAAATTTCCCCAATTTTGCTCTTTGGGGATACACTGCTTCGGGAAAGATTCACATTGTTCTCCTTGCTTGCTGCAAGTAATAAATCCTTCTTTCTCCTGTGCCTTGTCTTGGTTGTGTCTTTTGGCTCAGCACCCACCAAGAGGTGAACTCAGGTTTCAGGTAACATCATCAGTAGTTTGTGTGTCAGGGGTCTCCTTTTTAATCTTGCAAAGATAGTCTTTGCCATTGGGGAATTCAAGAAATTCTAGCTCACAGCCTCTCATGCCTGTTGGGTTAGGAAATCAAAGATGACTGTCTAGACTGGGGAGAAGGAAGGGGAATGACACACAGCCCTATCTTCACTGAAATCCTTATAAGATGATCAGGGCACAGGTTACCATCACTTTTCCTAAGGGCATTCTGCCTCACTAGTTTCCCCATATCAAACACATCCCTAAAATACAATAGGGGTATGAGGAGAATCTGTGGCTTTCACAGAACAGTAGAACATAGTGATGCCAAATACTCAGCCTCTGTGCACTGGTGCGGAATCAAATCTTGGACACAGAGTTTTGGGTGAAGTAGAAAAGGGGGACACAGCAGGCTCCTGCCCTCAAAGACTGTGTGTCTCAACCCAGGAGGATTTGAGGAGCAGTTTTACAGCAACGTTACAGCAATGGTTCAAGGGTGGGGTTGCTGACAAGACCAGGGTATGCGCAGGGCCTGCACTCCTCTAATCTGGTCTCAGGTAATCTTGATGAGCTTCTCTGGTTCCTTTAATGTCTTTCTCTGGGAGGAAGAATGCTGACGTCTTAAAGAGCTTAAAGACATTGTTATGTGTATCCCTTGAGATGGAACCAGTACCCCAGGACCAGTGCCCCAAAGCTGCACTCTTGTTTCCTGGCTGTCCCTCCCTTGTCTTTACATCCCTTCCCTTCCTGGCTTAGCAACTATTCTGAATCTGCCCTTTGGAACTCAGGGAAGGTCATGGAGGCTGGAGTCAAGAAACGGGAGACAGAAAATCTTCTGTGCCCAGGACCCACAGGGTCCTATTTGGTTTATAAGAAGCACCAGGAATTTTAACATTAACTTAATTTTTCCTCATGAACCACAGAAAGGTTGGTTGTACACCTTGGCTATAGACTCCTGAAGAGAGCTTCTCTCCCTCTCTCTCTCTCTCTCTCTCTCTCTCTCTCTCTTCCTCTCTCCCTTCCTCCCTCCCCCTCACTCAATTTCTCTCTTTACTTCCCTTCTTTTTCCTTCCTCCTCTTCTTCCCCTTTCTGCCTACTACTGATCTTCCCAAGCCCTTTCCTTGGGAAACTTCCAAAGTTTTGTCTTCTTTTTTGTCTTACAAACTCAAGCTCCTGCTCTTTCTTGGATGCTAATGAAGCTCACTTGAAAAAGAGATTTGCTCCTGTTACCATTTAAGCCACTACCCTAGATGAAATGATCTCTTTCTTCCAGCCATCAGGAGAGAGTGGTGAGGGATCCAACTGGGGTCTTCTCACTCCCAATGTCATACCTACTAACATGCAGGTGTGGAGGTTTTCAACTGATCCTGTGAGATACAACCTCCTTTATTACTGTTCTCCTACAACACACACAAACATAGTGGAGACCAATATTCCAGATTTTTCAAAAACAAACATAGGTCCTGCTAAGAGAATAAAGCACTTCCTTGATGATAATGGAATTTTCATTAAATTCACATTTAACTCTGTAACTCTTATGACTTTTATGACTTTCTGACTTTTATGATCACTCAAGTAAAAAGATTTTACTAAAGTAAAGCATAAAAGATGTTTTACACATCTCAGATTATTACAATAAGACATTAAAATTCATTTCTATTTACTATCACTTTGGTCACTAGATGATATCTTTAGATTTTCTCTCACAAAAACCTTCAGCAAGATTTTTTTAGCCTTTTTAGCTTTTTGTTGCAAAATATATATATACTTAGAAGTGTTTGTATTTTCCAGGACCTGAGTTTCCATCCAAATATTAACAGCTATTTTATATATGATTTAGAGTTTTGATTTCCTCTAACGTCTCCCCATTATCCTGGAAATGGATAATAATTTATTTGAGATGGAAAATTCAGGAGTATCTTTATTTAATACACTCAGCTATGCTAAAAAGTTAAGTTTTCAACAGCTCTCCTCAACACATGGTTATAGAATCTTAGCTCAGCCAAGAATGACTTTAGACCAAAAGTTTGTTTATAGTCTGTTTTCCACAGAATATCCTAAATTCAATTTTTCTAATAATCTTGGGAGTGCAGATCTGACACTCTGTCTGACCTTTACAGCTCCCAAACTTTATTGCAAGATCCTCTATTCTTATTCTTTTGTCTCTTTTATTTCCCTTTTCTATTTCTAGTTTCTCTCTTTTCCTAATTATTCCCCAATAGAAATGAGTCATGATTTGGTGGAACCAAAATTCTCTCCGCCATGGAAAAGTAAATACTGGAATAAATGTTTCTGCTGAGTGGAGTTAGGCAACTGCCATTCCAGTCCCAAGAATTCCTGTGCAGGGACAAGGGGGTAAGGATTTAGCAGAAGGTTGAGAGAGGAGTTTTAACATTCATTTTTATAAAGGGACCCAAGGGAGAAAGAACTAATAGAAAGAAACAAAAGATTATTGTAAGCCATCTATTCCCTGCCCAATCACTTGAACTAGATTTAAGTTCTTTATGAAAAATGGCAAAGGACCAGAAGAGAAGTTGCTATTTATTGGAGACTCTGGGCAGAAATATTGCTGTTTCTGAACAGGGGTGACACAGAGCAATGCAGAGTTGGAGAGAGGGTAGTTCCTCCTTGACTGCACAGAACTCAGCACATTTCCAGCCCTACAAGGATGGGCAGCTTTGGATGCATACCTGGACAGTACCCTTGGTGTGTACATTGATGTCCTTGTAATGCTCTCAATGTGTGCTTTGTCACCACCCACACTGGTGCTACACTTCTACAGCTTCACAGAGGAGGCAGAACAGGAAGGAAAGTATCTAATGGATGCCATCTGGTACTGCAGATGATTGACAGATGTGTGAATTCCTACAATGCATCCCTGTGGGTCCACAGAAATACCTAGGGGAGGTATATGGAATTTCTGCATGTGCAGTTGGAAATAAGACTAGAAATTTGGGTTATTAAGATTAATGTGATTTCTTTCATGTTCATATATAAGTAAGGATTGGAGATAATTAGGTAATAATTACCTACTAACAAAGAGTGCTCCAAGTTGGCAGTGGTTACTCTATTTAGGATGTTTCAATGCAAAAATTATTTGGAGCCTTTAAAAACTTCTCATAAATGTATTTATCACCAGTTCCAATTTAAATAGTTTACTGCAAAAAAATTAATTGACAAAACCTCACGATTTTAGTTTTTGAACCAGCAATCTGAAAAAATTGTCATATTTTGAGTAACCACTGAAAAAGAAGGAAGTAAAGATGGAGACTTACTGTTGAGACAATTCTCTATTTGGAAAGGTCTGCTCAAGGGAAAAGAATTTCAGAAGGAAAGTGGAACTCCAGAAGAATATGTTATATTAGAAGAGCATTGCTTCAGATTGCCTAATTTGCAAACTAAAAAGAAAGCTTTAATTATTGACAACTTCATGATCAGAGACCCCCCTGACAAGGCATCTCTCAACAGAGTTAAATACAGAAAGGAATAATGAATCTGATATTATCATTTGACAATGTTTAAACACCAGAAAAAAATAAAAGGGAATTTGTTATATCCTGTTAGAAAGGGCATTACAGTGTTTGTAAATCTTTGCTGTTGTTAACAGGGCATAATGTTAAAGAGCCCATTTTCTGCAAAGAGACTTCCTGCATTTAAATCTTATCTCCATCAGTTTCTAGTTGGGTATCCTTGGTTTCTTTATCTGTAAACCAGAGGTAGTAATAGCATCAACCCCACAAGTTTGTCCTGATATTTAAATTAACTAATACTTGTAGAAATCATGAGATGTAGCCTGCATGAAGCATCCAAACAAAAAATCATTTCTTTAAAGAAATTAACAATTAGGATTTTTAAAAGTAGATAAATATATTTTAGATTTTAAAAAGGGGGTTTTCTATTGCCAGCCCTAAAACATCATCTTTACTACAGTCTTTTCATATTATCTGTTAAGAAAGGAAGGACCGGGGGAAGAGGCAAGATGGCGGAAGAGTAAGACACGGAGATCACCTTCCTTCCCACAGATACAGTAGAAATACATCTACACGTGGAACTGCTCCTACAGAACACCCACTGAACGCTGGCAGAAGATGCCAGACCTCCCAAAAGGCAAGAAAATCCCCACGTACTTGGGTAGGGCAAAAGAAAAAATAAATAACAGAGACAAAAGAATAGGGACGGGACCTGCACCAGTGGGAGAGGGCCGTGAAGGAGGAAAGGTTTCCACACACTAGGAAGCCCCTTCGCGGGTGGAGACTGCGGGTGGCGGAGGGGGGAAGCTTCGGAGCCACGGAGGAGAGCGCAGCCACAGGGGTGCGGAGGGCAAAGCGGAGAGATTCCCGCACGGAGGATCGGTGCCGAGTAGCACTCACCAGCCCGAGAGGCTTGTCTGCTCAGCCGCCGGGGCGGGCGGGGCTGGAAGCTGAGGCTCGGGCTTCGGTGCTAGCCGGGAGGGAGTCCGGGAAAAAGTCTGCAGCTGCCGAAGAGGCAAGAGACTTTTTCTTGCCCCTTTGTTTCACGGCGCGCAAGGAGAGGGGATTCAGAGTGCCGCCTAAACGAGCTCCAGAGATGGGCGCGAGCCGCGGCTATCAGCGCGGACCCCAGAGGCGGGCGCGAGCCGCAGTTATCAGCGCGGACCCCAGAGACCGGCAGGAGACGCTAAGGCTGCTGCTGCCGCCACCAAGAAACCTGTGTGTGAGCACAGGTTACTCTCCACACCACCCCTCCCGGGAGCCGGTGCAGCCCGCCACTGCCAGGCTCCCGTGATCCGGGGACAACTTCCCCGGGAGAACGCATGGAGAACCTCAGGCTGCTGCAACGTCACGCCGGCCTCTGCCGCCGCAGGCTCGCCCCGCATCCGTACCCCTCCCTCCCCCCCGGCCTGAGTGAGCCAGAGCCCCCGAAGCAGCTGCTCCTTTAACCCCGTTCTGTCTGGGCGGGGAACAGACGCCCTCAGGCGACCTACACGCAGAGGCGGGTCCAAATCCGAAGCTGAACCCTGGGAGCTGTACGAACAAAGATGAGAAAGGGAAATCTCTCCCAGCAGCCTCAGAAGCAGCGGATTAAAGCTCCACAAACAACTTGATGTGCCTGCATCTGTTGAATACCTGAATAGACAACGAATCATCCCAAATTCAGGAGGTGGACTTTGGGAGCAGGATATATTAATTTTTCTCCTTTTCCTTTTTTTGTGAGTGTATACGTGTATGCTTCAGGGTGAGATTTTGTCTGTATAGCTTTGCTTTCACCATTAGTCCTAGGGTTAGGTCCGTCCATTTTTTTTGTTTTTTGTTTTTTGTTTTTTTTTTAACTTAAAAAAATTTTTTTTCCTAATAAATATTTTCTTAATAATTTTTTCCGTGTTTTCTATTTTTAGAAAGTAAAAAATTTTGTTTAATAAGGTTTTTCATATTTTTTATTTTAAAAAATTAAAAAAAAATTTTTTCTTAATAATTTTTTTCTTATTTTTATTATAAAAAATTAATAAATCTATTTTTAAAAATTAAAAAAAATTTTTCTTAATAAATTGATTCTTAATAATTTTTTTCTTATTTTTTAATATAATAGCTTTATTTTATTTTATTTTATCCTCTTTCTTTCTTTCTTTCATTTTTTTCTCCCTTTTATTCTGAGCCGTGTGGATGAAAGGCTCTTGGTGCTCCAGCCAGGCATCAGGGCTGTGCCTCTGAGGTGGGAGAGCCAACTTCAGGACACTGGTCCAAAAGAGACCTCCCAGCTCCACGTAATACCAAACGGCAAAAATCTCTCAGAGATCTCCATCTCAACATCAAGACCCAGCTTCATTCAACGACCAGCAAGCTACAGTACTGGACACCCTATGCCAAACAACTAGCAAGACAGGAACACAGCCCCATCCATTAGCAGAGAGGCTGCCTAAAATCATAATAAGGCCACAGACACCCCAAAATGCACCACCAGATGTGGACGGGCCCACCAGAAAGACAAGATCCAAACTCATCCACCAGAACACAGGCACTAGTCCCCTCTACCAGGAAGCCTACACAACCCACTGAACCAACCTTAGCCACTGGGGACAGATACCAAAAACAAAGGGAACTATGAACCTGCAGCCTGTGAAAAGGAGACCCCAAACACAGTAAGATAAGCAAAATGAGACCACAAAAAAACACACAGCAGGTGAAGGAGCAGGGTCAAAACACACCAGACCTAACAAATGAAGAGGAAATAGGCAGTCTACCTGAAAAAGAATTCAGAATAATGATAGTAAAGATGATCCAAAATCTTGGAAATAGAATAGACAAAATGCAAGAAACATTTAACAAGGATGTAGAAGAACTAAAGAGGAACCAAGCAACGATGAACAACACAATAAATGAAATTAAAAATACTCTAGAAGGGATCAATAGCAGAATAACTGAGGCAGAAGAACGGATAAGTGACCTGGAAGATAAAATAGTGGAAATAACTACTGCAGAGCAGAATAAAGAAAAAAGAATGAAAAGAACTGAGACAGTCTCAGAGACCTCTGGGACAACATTAAACGCACCAACATTCGAATTATAGGGGTCCCAGAAGAAGAAGAGAAAAAGAAAGGGACTGAGAAAATATTTGAAGAGATTATAGTTGAAAACTTCCCTAATATGGGAAAGGAAATAGTTAATCAAGTCCTGGAAGCACAGAGAGTCCCATACAGGATAAATCCAAGGAGAAACATGCCAAGACACATATTAATCAAACTAACAAAAATTAAATATAAAGAAAACATATTAAAAGCAGCAAGGGAAAAACAACAAATAACACACGAGGGAATCCCCATAAGGTTAACAGCTGATCTTTCAGCAGAAACTCTGCAAGCCAGAAGGGAGTGGCAGGATATACTTAAAGTCATGAAGGAGAAAAACCTACAACCAAGGTTACTCTACCCAGCAAGGACTTCATTCAGATTTGATCAAGAAATTAAAAACTTTACAGACAAGCAAAAGCTGAGAGAGTTCAGCACCACCAAACCAGCTTTACAACAAATGCTAAAGGAACTTCTTTAGGCAAGAAACACAAGAGAAGGAAAACACCTACAATAACAAACCCAAAATATTTAAGAAAATGGGAATAAGAACATACATATCAATAATTACCTTAAATGTAAATGGATTAAATGCTTCCACCAAAAGACACAGACTGGCTGAATGGATACAAAAACAAGACCCATATATATGCTGTCTACAAGAGACCCACTTCAGACCTAGAGACACATGCAGACTGAAAGTGAGGGGATGGAAAAAGATATTCCATGCAAATGGAAATCAAAAGAAAGCTGGAGTAGCAATTCTCATATCAGACAAAATAGACTTTAAAATAAAGACTATTACAAGAGACAAAGAAGGACACTATATAATGATCAAGGGATCGATCCAAGAGGAAGGTATAACAATTGTAAATATTTATGCACCCAACTTAGGAGTACCTCAATACATAAGGCAAATACTAACAGCCATAAAAGGGGAAATCGACAGTAACACAATCATAGTAGGGGACTTTAACACCCCACTTTCACCAATGGACAAATCATCCAAAATGAAAATAAATAAGGAAACACAAGCTTTAAATGATACATTAAACAAGATGGACTTAATTGATATTTATAGGACATTCCACCCAAAGACAACAGAATACTCATTTTTCTCAAGTGCTCATGGAACATTCTCCAGGATAGATCATATCTTGGGTCACAAATCAAGCCTTGGTAAATTTAAGAAAATTGAAATCGTATCAAGTATCTTTTCCGACCACAACGCTATGAGACTAGATATCAATTACAGGAAAAGATCTGTAAAAAATACAAACACATAGAGGCTACACAATACACTACTTAATAACGAAGTGATCACTGAAGAAATCAAAGGGGAAATCAAAAAATACCTAGAAACAAATGACAATGGAGACACGACCACCCAAAACCTATGGGATGCAGCAAAAGCAGTTCTAAGAGGGAAGTTTATAGCAATACAAGCCTACCTCAAGAAACAGGAAACATCTCGAATAAACAAACTAACCTTGCACCTAAAGCAATTAGAGAAAGAAGAGCAAAAAACCCCCAAAGGTAGCAGAAGGGAAGAAATCATAAAGATCTGGTCAGAAATAAATGAAAAAGAAAGGAAGGAAACAATAGCAAAAATCAATGAAACTAAAAGCTGGTTCTTTGAGAAGATAAACAAAATTGATAAACCATTAGCCAGACTCATCAAGAGAAAAAGGGAGAAGACTCATATCAATAGAATTAGAAATGAAAAAGGAGAAGTAACCACTGACACTGCAGAAATACAAACGATCATGAGAGATTACTACAAGCAACTCTATGCCAATAAAATGGACAACCTGGAAGAAATGGACAGATCCTTAGAAATGCACAACCTGCCGAGACTGAACCAGGAAGAAATAGAAAATATGAACAGACCAATCACAAGCACTGAAATTGAAACTGTGATTAAAAATCTTCCAACAAACAAAAGCCCAGGACCAGATGGCTTCACAGGTGAATTCTATCAAACATTTAGAGAAGAGCTAACACCTATCCTTCTCAAACTCTTCCAAAATATTGCAGAGGGAGGAACACTCCCCAACTCATTCTATGAGGCCACCATCACCCTGATACCAAAACCAGACAAAGACGTCACAAAGAAAGAAAACTACAGGCTAATATCACTGATGAACATAGATGCAAAAATCCTCAACAAAATACTAGCAAACAGAATCCAACAGCACATTAAAATGATTATACACCATGATCAAGTGGGGTTTATTCCAGGAATGCAAGGATTCTTCAATATACGCAAATCAATCAACGTGATACATCATATTAACAAATTGAAGGAGAAAAACCATATGATCATCTCAATAGATGCAGAGAAAGCTTTTGACAAAATTCAACACCCATTTATGATAAAAGCCCTGCAGAAAGTAGGCATAGAGGGAACTTTCCTCAACATAATAAAGGCCATATATGAAAAACCCGCAGCCAACATTGTCCTCAATGGTGAAAAACTGAAACCATTTCCACTAAGATCAGGAACAAGACAAGGTTGCCCACTCTCACCACTATTATTCAACATAGTTTTGGAAGTGTTAGCCACAGCAATCAGAGAAGAAAAAGAAATAAAAGGAATCCAAATCGGAAAAGAAGAAGTAAAGCTGTCACTGTTTGCAGATGACATGATACTATACATAGAGAATCCTAAAGATGCTACCACAAAACTTCTAGAGCTAATCAATGAATTTGGTAAAGTAGCAGGATACAAAATTAATGCACAGAAATCTCTTGCATTTCTATACACTAATGACGAAAAATCTGAAAGTGAAATTAAGAAAACACTCCCGTTTACCATTGCAACAAAAAGAATAAAATATCTAGGAATAAACCTACCTAAGGAGACAAAAGACCTGTATGCAGAAAATTATAAGACACTGATGAAAGAAATTAAAGATGATACAAATAGATGGAGAGATATACCATGTTCTTGGATTGGAAGAATCAACATTGTGAAAATGACTCTACTACCCAAAGCAATCTACAGATTCAATGCAATCCCTATCAAACTACCCCTGGCATTTTTCACAGAACTAGAACAAAAAATTTCACAATTTGTATGGAGACACAAAAGACCCCGAATAGCCAAAGCAATCTTGAGAATGAAAAATGGAGCTGGAGGTATCAGGCTCCCTGACTTCAGACTGTATTACAAAGCTACAGTAATCAAGACAGTTTGGTACTGGCACAAAAACAGAAATATAGATCAATGGAACAGGATAGAAAGCCCAGAGATAAACCCACGCACATATGGTCACCTTATCTTTGATAAAGGAGGCAAGCATATACAGTGGAGAAAAGACAGCCTCTTCAATAAGTTGTTATAGGAAAATTGGACAGATACATGTAAAAGTATGAAATTAGAACACTCCCTGACACCATGCACAAAAATAAACTCAAAATGGATTAAAGACCTAAGTGTAAGGCCAGACACTATCAAACTCTTAGAGGAAAACATAGGCAGACCACCCTATGACATACATCACAGCAAGATCCTTTTGGACCCAGCCCCTAGAGAAATGGAAATAAAAACACAAATAAACAAATGGGACCTAATGAAACTTAAAAGTTTTGCACAGCAAAGGAAACCATAAACAAGACCAAAAGACAACCCTCAGAATGGGAGAAAATATTTGCAAATGAAGCAACTGACAAAGGATTAATCTCCAAGATTTACAAGCAGCTCATGCATCTCAATAACAAAAAAACGAACAACCCAATTCAAAAATGGGCAGAAGACCTAAATAGACATTTCTCCAAAGAAGATATACAGATGGCCAACAGACACATGAAAGAATGCTCAACATCATTAATCATTAGAGAAATGCAAATCAAAACTACAATGAGGTATCATGTCACACCAGTCAGAATGGCCATCATCAAAAAATCTAGAAACAATAAATGCTGGAGAGGGTGTGGAGGAAAGGGAACACTCTTGCACTGTTGGTGGGAATGTAAATTGATACAGCCACTATGGAGAACAGTATGGAGGTTCCTTAAAAAACTAAAAATAGAATTACCATATGACCCAGCAATCCCACTACTGGGCATATACCCTGAGAAAACCATAATTCAAAAAGAGTCATGTACCAAAATGTTCATTGCAGCTCTATTTACAATAGCCAGGACATGGAAGCAACCTAAGTGTCCATCATCGGATGAATGGATAAAGGAGATGTGGCACATATATACAATGGAATATTACTCAGCCATAAAAAGAAATGAAATGGAGGTATTTGTAATGAGGTGGATGGAGTTAGAGTCTGTCATACAGAGTGAAGTAAGTCAGAAAGAGAAAAACAAATACAGTATGCTAACACATATATATGGCATCTAAGGGAAAAAAAAAAAAAGGTCATGAAGAACCTAGTGGCAAGACGGGAATAAAGACACAGACCTATTAGAGAATGGACTTGAGGATATGGGGAGGTGGAGGGGTGAGATGTGACTGGGTGAGAGAGTGTCATGGACATATATACACTACCAAATGTAAAATAGATAGCTAATGAGAAGCAGCCGTGTAGCACAGGGAGATCAGCTCGGTGCTTTGTGACCACCTAGAGGTGTGGGATAGGGAGGGTGGGAGGGAGGAAGATGCAAGAGGGAAGAGATATGGGAACATATGTATAAGTATAACTGATTCACTTTGTTATAAAGCAGAAACTAACACACCATTGTAAAGCAATTATACTCCAATAAAGATGTTTAAAAAAATGAAAAAAATGAAAAAAAAAAGAAAGGAAGGACCTAACAATCCCACTTTAATCAGACTTGCTTAACTCAGATACACTGAAAAGCCTGGGACATCCTTCAATGTTTCTGGCCCAATGAATAAAGTTTATAGCCAAGATATCTGCAGTATGTTGAATGATATCATGTCTTAAAGCACTTGCTCATTGGCCATTACTTGGGAACAGTAGCATATGGCAGGCAAGAACTTGAAACCTTCACATGGCTGTGGGTATGAGCCAGGAAAGGGGGAATTAAACAGAATCAGAAAAGCAGATGTTGGATCTAAGTCAGGAGTCAGTACAAGACCTCACAGAAAAACAGAATGACTCATAATTCTGTGCCTCCAAGAACAAAGTCCAATGTGACTAACATGTCACTATGTTAAATTCCTGCTCCAGGACAGTCAAAAAGATGGTCTTAGACTTTCTAACGGACATTTCAATAAGCCAGATTGAGGTAAGGCAGAAAGATCCAGGAAGATAGAAAAAGGTCTATAAGGCTTCCTCCTTTAGATTTATATGTCTTTTGATTTTCTCCTGTGCCCTGGAATATAGCTGGTGTCAAGCAAATGAAGGAGAACTCCTGCTCTAAAATACTATATAGTTAGCTAGTTGGGTACCAAGCAAGAGATATATAGAAAGATAGATAGATAGATGATTGATAGCTAGCTAGCTAGCTAGATATAAAATGATATATATCCTTTAATATTCTTAGAGGTTATCAATTAAAGCATTAAATTCAATGAAGAGTAACCCTACCTTACTAATTTTCCATATAATGGTCTCACAATATGGGGAAAAACTCACCTATGATCTGCCTTCAGTCTTAAAAAAAAAATGCTGAAGTTAATTGAGTGATCATGTCATGCCAATCACGATGCTCGGAGACATGTATGCATTGCCAAAAAATTTGTGTGTATGCCACAAACCCATAGTTAAGTACTTTTATTATCACCATTGTATACATGGGGAAAACTGATTCTCAGGAAGAAAAAGTCAGTTCCTGCAAATCACAAAGTTCACACGTGTGGGTTTATAACTTCAAACCCAGGTCAGCCTGACTCCATCATAAGTGTTTCGGCTTTACCACGACACTGCCCTCAAGTCAAGCCCTGAATTTTTGCCGTGGTTGCCACCTAGCAGCTTTTATAAGTCCTAATGCCCAGGCCATTCCTGGCACCAATTCAGAAAGAAGCTCTGGGTCGGGACCCAGGCATTCGTAAGTTTTTAAAATTCCCCAGGTGAGTCCAATGTGTAGCCAAAGTTAAGAGCATCACTCATGTATGTATTCCACTCAAACAAAATTTCATAATTTTTAATTTTGTTCATTCCATAAAATTGCCAAAGAGGATCTCACACAGTCTCCTATTTTCATACATGAAAACACATTTTACTGAAAATTTATGTCTAACCATTCTCAAGATTCAGAAATGCTCCTAGAAAGATTTCAACCAAGTGTTTCCTACAACCATTGTTTCCTAGTTCATTATTTTTTATTTCATGGGTTAGAATACTTCAATACTAAGTAAATTTAAAATTCTCCATAGCATGACAGTTTGGGATTGGGGATTTGGAGCTGGAGTGTATAGGTTTGAATCCTGGCTCCATCATTAATCTTGGGCAAATTATTTAACCTCTTTGTGCCTTGGTTTTATCATGTTTAAAACGGAATCAATAATAGTACTTAACTGTGTCAGAATTAAGTTGTGTGGAAAGAAATCCCAGAATAATACCTGTCACAGTAAAAAACTCAATACATTTTAGTTATTATCATTGTTATTTTGTATGTAAAAAGAGAATGTGTTTTCCCCTGTCATGTACACATTCACTGATGAAATAAAGATCTAATTTTCAATATATCTCATATCATATTCAAAAACACTCCCCAAATTTGAAATGTAATTTTCCTCATCAAAACTAGTCATGTCATAACCTGCTTTTAATTGCGAGAAAACTTGCTGCAAGCTTCTTTTACCTTTGCCATTGAATGTAAGTCTCAAAAAACTGGTCTGGAAGAACAAAGAAAACCCAAAGTCAGTAGAAGGAAAGAAATCATAAAGATCAGAGCAGAAATAAATGAAATAGAAATGAAGAAAACAATAGCAAAGATCAACAAAACTAAAAACTGCTTCTTTGGGAAGATAAACAAAACTGATAAACCCTTAGCCGGACTCATCAAGAAAAAAAGGGAGAGGATGCAAATCAATAAAATTAGAAATGATAAAGGAGAAATCACAACTGACACCGCAGAAATACAAAGGTTTATAAGAGGCTACTACAAACAGCTATATGCCAATAAAATGGACAACCACGAAGAAAAGGACAAATTCTTGGAAAGGTACAATTTTCCAAGACTGAACCAGGAAGAATAAGAAAATATAAACAGACCTATCACAAGTAATGAAATCGAAACTGTAATTAAAAATCTTCCAACAAACAAAAGTTCAGAACCAGATGGCTTCACAGGTGAATTCTATCAAACATTTAGAGAAGAGCTAACACCTATCCTTCTCAAACTCTTCCAAAATATTGCAGAGGGAGGAACACTCCCAAACTCATTCTACGAGGCCACCATCACCCTGATACCAAAACCAGACAAAGACGTCACAAAGAAAGAAAACTACAGGCTAATATCACTGATGAACATAGATGCAAAAATCCTCAACAAAATACTAGCAAACAGAATCCAACAGCACATTAAAACGATTATACACCATGATCAAGTGGGGTTTATTCCAGGAATGCAAGGATTCTTCAATATACGCAAATCAATCAACGTGATACATCATATTAACAAATTGAAGGAGAAAAACCATATGATCATCTCAATAGATGCAGAGAAAGCTTTTGACAAAATTCAACACCCATTTATGATAAAAGCCCTGCAGAAAGTAGGCATAGAGGGAACTTTCCTCAACATAATAAAGGCCATATATGAAAAACCCGCAGCCAACATTGTCCTCAATGGTGAAAAGCTGAAAGCATTTCCACTAAGATCAGAAGCAAGACAAGGATTTTCACTCTCACCACTATTATTCAACATAGTTTTGGAAGTGTTAGCCACAGAAATCAGAGAAGAAAAAGAAATAAAAGGAATCCAAATTGGAAAAGAAGAGGTAAAGCTGTCACTGTTTGCAGATGACATGATACTATACATAGAGAATCCTAAATGTGCCACCAGAAAACTATTAGAACTAATCAGTCAGTTTGGTAAGGTTGCAGGATACAAAATTAATGCACAGAAGACTCTGGAATTCCTATACACTAACAAAGAAAAATCAGAAAGAGAAATTAAGGAAGCACTCCCATTTACCATTGCGACAAAAAGAATAAAATACCTAGGAATAAAGCTACCTAAGGAGGTGAAAGGCTTGTACTCAGAAAACTATAAAACACTGTTGAAAGAAATCAATGATGATATAAACAGATGGAGAAATATACCATGTTCTTGGATTGGAAGAATCAATATTGTGAAAATGACTATACTACCCAAAGCAATCTACAGATTCAGCACAATCCCTAACAAACTGCCAATGGCATTCTTCACAGAATTAGAACAAAAAATTTTACAATTCGTATGGAAACACAAAAGACCCCAAACAGCCAAAGCAATCTTGAGAAAGAAAAATGGAGTTGGAGGAATCAGGCTCCCTGTCTTCAAACTATACTACAAAGCTACAGTAATCAAGACAATATGGTACTGGCACAAAAACAGAAATATAGATCAATGGTACAGGAGAGAAAGCCCAGAGATAAACCCACACACATATGGTCACCTAATTTATGACAAAGTAGGTAAGGAACATACAATGGAGAAAAGACAGCCTCTTCAATAAGTGGTGCTGGGAAAACTGGACAGCTACATGGAAAAGAATGAAAGTAGAACACTCCCTAACACCATACACAAAAATAAACTCCAAATGAATTAAAGACCTAAATGTAAGACCAGACACTATAAAACTCTTAGAGGAAAACATAGGAAGAATGCTCTTTGACATAAACCACAGCAAGATCTTTTCTGACCCACGTCATAGAGTAATGGAAATAAAAACAAAAATTAAAAAATGGGACTTAATTAAACTTCAAAGCTTTTGCACAGCAAAGGAAACCATAAACAAGATGAAAAGACAACCCTCAGAATGGGAGAAAATATTTGCAAATGAAGCAACTGACAAAGGATTAATCTCCAAAATATATAAACAGCTCAAGGAGCTCAATATCAAAAAAACAAACAATTCAATTAAAAAATGGGCGGAAGACCTAAATAGACATTTCACCAAAGAAGACATACAGATGACCAAGAGGCACATGAAAAGATTCTCAGCATCACTAAATATTAGAGAAATGCAAATCAAAACTACAATGAGGTATCACCTCACACCGGTCAGAATGGCCATTATCAAAAAATTTAGAAACAATAAATGTTGGAAAGGGTGTGGTGAAGAAGGAACCCTCCTGCACTGTTGGTGGGAATGTAAATTGATACAGCCACTATGGAAATCAGTATGGAGGTTCCTTAAGAAACTAAAAAAAGAATTACCACATTACCCAGCAATCCCACTACTGGGCATATACCCTGAGAAAACCATAATTCAAAAAGAGTCATGTACCACAGTGTTCATTGCATCACTATTTACAATAGCCAGGACATGGAAGCAACCTAAGTGTCCATTGCCAGATGAATGGATAAAGAAGATGTGGCACATATATACAATGGAATATTACTCAGCCATAAAAAGAAATGAAATTGATTTATTTGTAGTGAGGTGAATGGACATAGAGTCTGTCATATAGAGTGAAGTAAGTCAGAAAGAGAAAAACAAATACCGTATGCTAACACAGATATATGGAATGTAAAAAAAAAAAATGGTTCTGATGAACCTCAGGGCAGGACAGCAGCAAAGATGCAGACATAGAGAATGGACTTGAGGACACGGGGAGGGGGAAGGGTAAGCTGGGACGAAGTGAGAGTAGCATCGACATATATACACTACCGAATGTAAAATAGATAGCTAGTGGGAAGCAGCCGCATAGCACAGGGAGATCAGCTAGGTACTTTGTGACCACCTAGAGGGGTGGGATAGGGAGGGTGAGAGGGAGGCTCAAGAGGGAGGGGATATGGAGATATATGTATGCATATGGCTGATCCACTTTGTTGTACAACAGAAACTAACACAGTACTGTGAAACAATTATACTCCAATAAAGATCTATTTAAAAAAATAGAAAATAAAATAAAATAATACAACTGCAAAAAAAAAAAAAAAAGCTTGGTCTGAATCAATTCTTCTGACCTGAGATTATGACTGTCCACCTATTTTGTTGTCTTCACACAGCACTTCACACAATTCTGCTCCACATCTGAGTAGACACTATAGCAATAATTAAGGCAAGTTCCAGGTCTGGTGTAGCACATGGAGCTTAAGTCTGTTTCTGCCTAAGTCATTTTTTCAGCTGCCTCCAACAGGGATCAGAATTCAGGGAGTGACCTTAGCAAGACTCCTCTCAGCTTGCTGATAAGAGGGAACTTGCTGGGAATACAGTGGTGAGGCTTCCAGCTTTCTGTAGTAGACACTCAACAAAACTTTCCTTCTCAGATGACACAGAAACATCTATATCATAATTTACAAGCGTTTTTAGTTTTATTTATTTATTTTTTAAATAGATCTTTATTGGAGTATAATTGCTTCATGGTACTGTGTTAGTTTCTTTTGTTCACCAAAGTGAATCAGCCATATGCATACATATGTCCCCATATCCCCTCCCTCTTGAGCAGCCCTCCCATCCTCCCTATCCCACCCCTCTAGGTCATCACAAAGCCGAGCTGGTCTCCCTGTGCTATGCTGCTGCTTCCCACTAACTATTTTACATTCGGTAGTGTATATATATCAGTGCTACTCTCACTTCACCCCAGTGCACTACTAAATAACTAAGAGATCACTGAAGAAATCAAAGAAAAAAATTTAAAATACATGGAAACAAATGACAATGAAAACACGATGACCTAAAACCTATTGGACACAGCAAAAACAGTTCTAAGAGGGAAGTTTATAACAATTCATTCTCAATTCAAGAAACAAGAAAAATCTCAAATAAACAATCAAACCCTACACTTAAAACAACCAGAGAAAGAAGAACAAAGAAAATCCAAAATCAGAAGAAGGAAAGAAATCATAAAAATCAGAGCAGAAATAAATTATATAGAAACGAAGAAAACAATAGCGAAGATCAGCAAAACTAAAAGCTGCTTCTTTGAGAAGATAAACAAAATTGATAAACCCTTAGCCAGACTCATCAGGAAAAAAAGGAGGGGATGCAAATCAATAAAATTAGAAATTAAAAAGGAGAAAACACAACTGACACCGCAGAAGTACAAAGGGTTATAAGAGACTACTACAAACAGCTATATGCCAGTAAAATGGACAACCACAAAGAAATGGACAAATTCTTGGGAAGGTACAATTTCCCAAGACTGAACCAGGAAGAATTAGAAAATATAAACAGACCTATCACAAGTAATGAAATTGAAACCGTAATTTAAAATCTGTCAACAAACAAAAGTCCAGGACCAGATGGCTTCACAGGCAAATTCTATCAAACATTCAGAGAAAAGCTAACACTGATCCTTCTCAGACTCTTCCAAAAAATTGCAGAGGGAGCAACACTCCCAAATTCACTCTATGAAGCCACCACAAGGATTTTTAATTTAGTGATGAACACTGTAACATATATTTGCAACTAGACTCTCTTTTTTTTTTCTGCTTTTCTTTTTCTCTATAGATCTCAGCCTAAAATCTATAGAATTTTATTTAATGAATGACAGACTGTTTTCCATACATCTTATCTCTATGCTACAGTATATTTTGCTTAAGCCATTTATTTTCTTCCTTTCTCTATTTCTATCAAGAAATCCTATTCCATTTCACTGCTGAGAGGTATATCTTTTCAAGATGACTAAGAAGTTTAAAAGAGAATGTAGGGGCTTCCCGGGCAGTCAGGTGGTTAAGACTTCACGCTTCTAATGCAAGGGGCGTGGGTTTGATCCTTGGCTGGGCAACTAAGATCTGACATGCTGTGCAGTGCGGCCAAAAAAATAAGTAAACAAAAGTAAAAATAGGGCTTCCCTGGTGGCGCAGTGGTTGAGAATCTGCCTGCCAATGCAGGGGACACGGGTTCGAGCCCTGGTCTGGGAAGATCCCACATGCCGCGGAGCAACTGGGCCCGTGAGCCACAACTGCTGAGCCTGCGCGTCTGGAGCCTGTGCTCCGCAGCAAGAGAGGCCACAATAGTGAGAGGCCCGCGCACCGCGATGAAGAGTGGCCCCTGCTTGCCACGACTAGAGAAAACCCTCGCACAGAAATGAAGACCCAACACAGCCATAAAAATAAATAAAAAATAAATAAATTTAAAAAAAACCAAAACTTGCTTCCTTGTAAAAATAAAAAGAGAATATAAATTGATTCTCACATACATAAATGACTGGTTGGCTTCATTTTGAAACTTGAGGTCCGTAATCAAAATTCCCACAGAGAAAAAAAAGGAATACTCACAGACGGTCTGGTCAAGTTCTCAAGGCCAAACATACATTCTTGAACAGAAGTGGGTGGATGAACAAAGAAGTCCAGAGTCTATCTAAAAGCAAACAAACAAACAATAGAGCATGATATCAATAGAGGCCATTTAATAGTCAAATATGTTATATTCTCTCAAGGTTCAGATGGACCTAGTAGCTGAGGGCTTTCTGATGAGGTAACCTCTTTCCAAAAGGTCAAGGCCAAGACCAAGGTGGCCTGCTGAGAGCCATGGCAGAAACACATTGATATCTTGTCAGTCTGGTCCTAGTTAGAGGTTTTTCAAAGCAAGATAGGGACAAAGCTCCCTATTACTGAGAATTCAGCCATTTGGCATTGGAAATTTGGCACACATCATAAAACAGTACCTAGGAGTAAGTTGTGCACATTTGGAGAACATCTCAAGCATTAAATGGTGACTCTAAGTGCATTAACATGTCCTGGTAACCTTAAACACTTCATATAACTTCCAAAATTGTTCACATCATACATAGTGAGTAGCTTGACTAGCTTACACATTTAGACAAGAGACTCTTTTCTACTTATATATGAGATGTCCCCTCCATTGATATATTTGCAGTGGCAGTTCTTGTAATTTTACACTCTAGTGTCTATTCTTTGGAAAGACACATTTGTATGATATAACAATAGAAAAGTCTTAAAATCTTATTTTTCCAGTACTCACAGCCAGAATTCCTAATGGAATATATCAGACACTGATATATACTAAACCATAATCTATCGACAGTTTGTACTGCATGTAATGGGATCCAATACTTTTACATTTCAGGACAAGGATGGATACAGTGGCATTTTATACCAGGACAGAGCTGAGCTTTTACTACTAAGCTTATTATCTTACAATGCAAGAAAATTAGGCTTATGTCAGAGCTGGGGGAAAAAAAATCCCACAAACTCAATGGTCTTCAAACATTGTGCGTGGTGTGACCTGTTTAAAGGAAACACGAGGACCTCAGTTTCCTAATTTCTACACGGAATACTATCAAACCCCTTTCCCTCAGAGAATTGCTGTGAGGTTAAAATAACATAAGTAAACATATTTTATAAAGTGTATAGAGATACATAACAGTACATTCTTATTTCTGGTTCTAGTAGTACAAATAGCTCTCTGATATTTTCATGAATTTTTTTCTCTAACTTCATTTAAAAAATTTAAAGTCATAATTATCTAAATATTATAATCATTATAATATTTTATAAAACTGCTTTTTGTGTAAAGTTTGCCTATTTTATAGATGTCAATTTGCCAGTTGATTTCTTACATGGTGTGCTCAGAAATCAGATAGTCATACGTTTTTCAGTCCTTCAATCCTAAGCATGAACTAAGATTTCTAAAAAATTTCCTGCTAAGAAAACATGGTTTCCACATGGAAATTTGATCTTAACAATTAGAACTTTATAATCTTCCTGTATCTTCTTTTGAAGGTATTATCATACCAAATTTAGCTGAGGAAGGAACTTGATAGAGAATGGGGACTAGTACCAAATTTCTCCTCTTTCTAATTCAGCTCCTTTCCAAAGCTCCTCAGGGCCTCTCAGATCCATTGCTTCTTTCTTCTTTGGTTTTTAGTATTTGTCATTCCATTATTTAAGGTTATCAATTAGCCCAGACAAAATTCTTCCTTCGTAGCCCAATAAATGATAAATGGATAAGTAGTCTTTAATTATTAACAGAGGCTAATAAAACAATGTCAATTTTTCATCAGTGGTTTAAAATATTGAGAAGTCTCTTTCCAGCGATGCATGATCCACATTTTCTCAATTCTTAGCATTATGTTGCTCTGTTTGTGCCAAATAGCCAACCAGGAAGTGAGGAATTACTAATGCTCTCTATGACTAGTGTTCTACCCAACTGAGTGAGCAGAGTGTTACAAGTTCTCTTCTGCGTCACTGACTTTACCTTATGCAAATCCAGGTTACTATCCTCGGTGTCCTCCCATGGATACACTGGGGAGGGATTCCTTCAAAACAATTCTAAAGACATCCCAATTTATAAATCCATGTATCCATTCCAATGGACAAATTTGAGAACTTGCCAAACAAAAATGGTCTCTCTTCATAAATTTCACTGATTACTCAAGCTATAGGAAAAAAAAAAAAAAACAGGTAAAGGTTTAAGACTTTCATTAATTGATTTTAATTGTATTCATTCATTCATGTATTCATTCATTCAATTTGGACACCAGCTGCCATAAAGTGATTTGATTTTCACTTCTCACTCCATGGCACTTTATTATTATTGGCCTGTGAATATCTATCTGTTCATGTTTCTGCATTTTCCCTTCATCCTCCTTCTAAATATTATCCCTCATCCTTCATAAGCACGCACACTGACATAATTAAGGTATGGCCTTCAAAACTATTTTCTGTAAATTATTTTACCCATATGTATATCTGTGAAACTTGTGTAGTTTGAGGTTTATAATTTACATAAAATGATTGCTCTGTTTTTTTCTTAACATAGTATTTTCGAGGTCTATTTATATTATAATATACAGATTTATATCATGCCTTCTGACCACTGAACAGTATTACAATTAGATTGTAGTCATCCCACCTTTCATTACCTATTACTCTGATGTGCTTGATGATTTAGGGAGAGTTAAGCTGTGACTACACTACAACAGATATATTGAATATGCTTGGCTTCCCAGTGGGGATTAGGAATTGGACAGCAGTTGATGAAAGCTAAGAGTAAAGAAACTATTCCTTTTTACCAGGGGAAGAAAGAGGAAGGCAAGCGTCATCCATCAAGGCTGCTCCAGCTGAAATGGAGTTAGAGGACACAACATTTTCCAAGATTAACTATAGTTAATCTACTTCTCTGTAATTTGTGTGATCGCTGCCTGGCCTTGCCTAGGCCTTGCCCTACCCTGTCTATTCAGGCCAAAAAGCTAACATTTAAGAGGACTAAAACCTTATTGACTTTATTCACTGAATATTTCTTCCTCAACCGTCTCTCATTTTCCATTTTCCAACCTGTTTGGTATTCCATGCCCCATGTTTCCGACCTTGTCTTCTATCTACAGCTTCACACACGCACTTTGAATCTGACACCTGATAAAGCTCTGGCAGGGCTCACATAACCTCCCTTTATCTATGATTTGCATTCACCCTTCAGACTATTGCATTAAGCTGTTCCAAGGAAACAATGCAGATGTCTCAAATTCACGTTTAAAGGCCATCTCCAACAATCAATATTTCAGTTGAGTTTGCTTCATTAGAAGGAATAGCAAAATATGGATCAAATGAACCAAATTGATAGTAATCAGCTGTCAAGGCTTGGGAGCTATGAATGGTGAGATGCCGTTCCTCTGGCAAAGAAAATCAATGGGTAGTACACTGCCTTCCAGATATCTGATTAGCCTACTCTAATTGGACTATCACAAATCCACAAGAGATTTATTATAATACTTCATATTTCATCTTTAGTGTCCACATTAGACAATCTGATTAATTGTCCTACATTTTCAGTAATCCTTAAAAATTTCTGAAAGTGAACTCATTTCATTGTGGTTTTCCACCAAGGATTTTTTTTCAGCAATGAGGCTACACCTGAAAATTGACATAGGATTCACGAATACAAAGAATGTTACATAAAAGGAAATTCTATAACCTTTAAATGAGTTGGAGATGACGAACTTCTCTTACATAATGGACAGCAAACATTCTAGTTACTGAGTCACATATATGGTGATAACCCAGTGCGACATGATCAGGTCGTCAACTCAATGTTTTTATTCACTTTTCCTAGAAATTTCAAGGCAAATTTTAAAATTTGTAGACTATGATTATAATGCAGTTTTTATTATTGGATACATGTTATGCAATTTATTACCGTTATTAATTATCAAATCACAATTATTGTGATAAAATACAATTATACAAAAAGACATACACATATTTTAAAGTACACACATGGAATATGCAGAAGAAAGGAAGATAATAAAAGTGTTTGAAATAAAAAGGGGAATTAGGAAAAGTTCTTACATGGCTATTGATATCCACCCATCTGTCACTGACTAAAACGTCAATATTTTGTGGTTCAGAAAAATAAAATAAAAATTTAAAGCATATTATATTCTTATCCTCTTGGTTTTTTCCTATTCATTTTAAGTAAGGATAAAGAACTAAATCTGAGTCCTCACTATTTCACTGCCTGGCTCAATTTGTGTTCTGATCTGCATATCTTTTTACCATACCCTCAGATTATAAATCAGGAAAGTGCCTCAGTCCTTAGAGGACAAAGCTAATTCCTTAGCAAACTCATCTAAACTGGGATGCAAGCTTATCTGTTCAGACCCATGTCCTCTCACTCCCCAGCATATGCCCTTCTCTACAAATGCACAGTTACTTAGATTTCTGTAAGCAAGTCATACACTTTTTTTTTTCTTGAACTTTTATTCAATCTTATTACCTCTGTCTACAATGTCCTTTCCGCCTTCTCTGCCTGGCAAAATCTTATCCATCAAAGCTTACTCCAAATGCTACCCCCTCTGTCTGACAGTCTTAGAAATTTCCCCACTTCCCCCTCCTACAAATAGAGTTAATCACCTTCCCTTTGCATGTACTTGTCAGTAGATAGGTAGTTAGGTACCTATAAGAATTAGTGTCAGTAACTATATAGTCCCTTGTAACTACATCTACCTTCCTCCTATAGCAGAAGACTATGTAATGCACACTATACAATACTGTATAATAAATACAATAAATACTGAGCTTTGAATGGCTGTGATGAAAGAAAAGACTATGACAATCATATACCTTTTTTCCTAATAAGAAACAGGATACAAGTTTCCAAGTGGAGAAATTATGCGTCTCATCAAATTGCTGAGAAAATCTACTCATCACTTTTACCACCGTAGATACAGGAAATATCCAGGGGCTACAACTAACTGGTGCGATTATTAGTTACCCCTGAATCTTGCTCGAAATGTTTATCATAGGGCAATACAGGCCCAGCCAGTGCATATTTCAAAAAGTCCTAACTCCCCTCAATATGGGAGATACTGTTTTGAAAATTCTAGATATTCTACATCCTTTTTCAAAAGTCATGTGCCAAAATCCATGTCAAATTGCAAACAGATTAATAAATTGGGATTTGGTTATATTTGCTTTCTCAAAAACATTGGACACCTGGTTGGACATATGGGTCACAGTTATAGTAATATACGAAATCCATACTGAGAGAGCCTAAAATAATTCCTAATGCCAGAATTTACCCTATACCTCTGAGAACTGGTGACAGAATGTATTCACTCCCTTAAATATGAGGGGGCCTCAAGGGCAATAGTGGATGAGCCAGCTGGGGCCTAGGAACTAGCATCCCACGGAGAGTTTCCTTTACCAGGAAGAAAGATGCTGCCCTCCTCTTCATCTTCCTCTGTGTCCTCCTCTCCCCTTCCTCCTTCTAAATAATCATATTCAACTTATCACCTTTGCTAAAAGATATCAGCATAGCAACTCATCTGGAAATAGTAATAGTGCTGACTACTACTGTGCTTTCCGAAAACTTCAACCATTCACTCATTCTGTGTGTGTCTGTGTATGTGTGTGTGTGTGTGTGTGTGTGTGTGTGTGTGTGTGTGTATGCTACATTATATAAAATGCCTTTGATATCTGGGAAGTTGTGCCTATGAGGAGAAAGAGAGCCACAGGGACAAATGGCAGCTCTTGGTATCATTTATCAAGAAACTATGGTACTGGGACATCAATCCTCTCACAGTAGCTATAGAAGTGTAAAGGACTCGGTTTTAACAAGTTAGAGTTTGGAGAAAAATTGGTGCACTTTGTTCTCCTTGCCATGGTAGGTGTTCTAGCAGACGGCAGAGCTGTGATCTGAATGAAGATATTTCTACTTAAAAATTCCAGTGCTGGAGTAAGCTTGACAGAACATGAATATCCCCAGGTTCTAACCCAGATCCACACACTAAGACAGAAACATCGCCCAAATATAGCATGTTAGTATGACAGCATTAGCTACCACTGCTTAACAAAGCACATGAAACTTGGCTTAAAACAACCACCATCTATTTAGCCACAATTCCCTAGTTCAGCAATTTAGGCTGAGCTTGGCTGGGCAATTCTTCCTGACTTGGCTGGGCTCCCTCTCTCATGCATCAGCTATCATCTGGGAGCGTGGCTTTGATATTGTCTAGGCTCTTCCACTTGTCTTTGCCCTCTGCTGGGAAAACGGGACTAACATTACTCCGGCTGAGGCAGTCTCTCATCCACAGCATGCTTGCCTGCCCTTGTCCACAGAGCAGAGGCAGGGTCCCAGGAAGTAAGTGGAAGCATGAAAAGACTTCTTAAGACTTGGTCTCAGAACTGGCACACAGTTCTACCAAGTTTTATCGCCCAATACAAGTCATACTGCCCACCCACATTCAAGGGGAAGGGAAATAGACTCCAGCTCTTGCTAAGAGATGCTGCAAAATTATATGCAAAGGGATGGGAATTCAGAAAAGGGTGCAGGATTGTGGTCATGTTTACAAGGTACCACTGTGTGTTAGAGAAGGTTCATTGCTTCTTACCCTTGGGGAATCGCTGATATCCTGAAGATGTTTCATCTGATGTGTTACAGCTCGTCCTTAATGAGCTAGTGCTGGTGTGATGAGTTCTTCTTAGTATCATCATGCCACACATTGATGGAGTGCTGTGAACTCTGACATTGGCTATCAGCTTTTAACAAAGAAGGTTTAAGAAAAAAATTTCACTTGTTGCTTGCTACAGAGAGGACAAGCTTGATGCTACTCATGAGGGGCCAAAGAATTTATATAGATATTTACTGGGCTGTCAAACACAAATACTTGAACTTTGATGATAATGTAGCTTCAGTGGTTCCAGAAAGGAGATGACGAATCATGCTTACATACGCTGATCTGCTGAAACCTAGCAGAGATGTTGGTCAGCATTATATACACTTCAGAAAATAATCAGTGGCCACACACATTTACCTTCCTAACAGACTCTAGCAGAGATATCATCAAGATTCCCAGAATATCGAGGCAGGAGTATGCCAAATGATCTGGAAAAGTCTCTGTACTAAAACCCTTGGGACACAGTGGGCTTAGATAGGGGTGCATGACACTGGAGATTTGTTCAAGAGTGTAATGACTGATGATATGGAGCATGCTTCTTAAGGCTCCTGAGGTCCAGGAGTTCCCTGGTGGCTAGTGGTTAGGATTCAGGGCTTTCACTGCCGTGGCCTGGGTTCACTCCTTGGTTGGGGAACTGATATCCCGCAAGCCGCGTGGCATGGCCAAAAAAAAAAAAAAAAGGCACCTGAGCTCAAATGAGAAATTTTACCTAAACATACACATATGCAAAACATGCAGTTGTGGAAATAACAAGATTAAAAATAAGATCATCAGCTGTGCAAAGCATGATCTGCAATGCGAGGATGATTCCTAAACCCGTGCCTATGGTTTATCCGGGATTGTCAGGCTCTACAGGACTTCTGATCCTGAATGTAATGTTCTTATTGAGCTACGTGGGGAAGGACTATAAACTGGCCAAGAATGAATAGAAACACAGGCCACCTTTCTGAGTTAAAGAACAGAGGTTCTATTATGGAATGGTCATCTTCCATTTTCTTAGGGGATTTGAACTTGGGGTGCTTTAAAATATATTGATGCCTGGGTCCCACCCCTAGAGATTCTGACTTAATTCATCTGAAGTGAGATATGGACATGTAGAGTTTTAAAATCACTTAGATGATTCTAATATGGATTCATTCCTCACTTAAGTGGGCAAGAGGAATTAGAGAAATTCCTGGAAGGGTGAAGACAGAGATTTCCTCGAGAAGTACAAATGTTCCAGAGATGCTTGCTTCAAGTTATAAGCTGTCAGCCATCCAGGGAGTAACAGGCTATAAAAAGATTGACACTACTTTCTGGCTCTCAAATCTGTCACAGTAGACTATTTCTTGAAGTGCCATTCATGGCTATAGAGGCGATGCCCCTGTTGGGGCCGTACTCTCTTGTCTGTCATGAACAGACACAGAAAGAAATAGCTTCAAGATCTCAGGCTTACATTGCTGAGAATAATCTGATAAAAGAATATTGGGGCAGGAATGCTGTCCAGGATTTGAATATTTAATATTTTGACCATAATTCAACAGTATTTTGTGTGCTTTAATATACACCCAGAAATGTAATAAAGGGAAAGGGTTTCTGTTGATTTTTATGTTGCTGACACTGTATTTGTGGTATTTATGTCATCATGGGTTGCCTATAACAGTCTCTAGTAAGCTGCTTTGAAGTGTATGGCTGAGCATAATTTGATATGAAAAATAAAATAGGGATAGATTTGGGGCTCAGATTCTACATGACAATAGGTTAAGAGGACCCAACCATGGGGATAGAAGAGGACCCAGATCTTTTTACCACATTCCCACTGTGGTCCCTAAGAGGGGACTTTTGCCAGTAATTCCACATTCTAGGGAAGAAATGTCATCCTATTACTCACTCCTCTCCAAGGGAATAACAACTGGGTGCCGTTAGCAGTGAGTTCTGCAGAAGCAATGCTGACTGGCCTCAGCCCTTCTCTTGCTCGTGGCCTTCAGACCCCAGGTGTAGTGGAACTTGCTCTCTCAGTCCCCGTGCACGTGGAAGACAACATGCACCTCCCTCAAGGAGTCAGCTCCGTCTCACCTTCTCTGTCTGGCCCTCCAAGAAGAGCAGGGACAGCCCAGGTGGTGGGCTTCTTGTCTCAAAAGAGGAGGAGGCCCTGTTTTGGTCTCAGGTCACCCATTACACTCTACAATCCAACGTTTCCAGCAAGAAAACTGATACAATAATTTGCCTCATTTCACTCCTTGGGTCAATTTTTCAATTTGGTACAACCAAGAAAGATGGGCAAGTGAACAGTCCGTATCAGGAGCCACACAACTTTGCTAAAAGTAATTAAATGAAAGTAGCAAATAATATAATTCCAATGTACTCATCACTAAACGTTCAAGTGCCTGCACTACTGTGATCTGCTTTGAAGGATCCATACTTGTGTGTGTGTGTGTGTGTGTGTGTGTGTGTGTGTGTGTGTAGAGAGAAACAGACAGAGACAGAGAGACAGATGAAGAGACAGGCAGGGAAGGAGAGCACTCTCAAAACAGGTAATAAATATATAGCTTTATATATATATTATGTCCACATATATTAAATATTTACATATATACATATACCATATATATGTAAACTATATATGTTTATAATGCATGTAAATGTGTATACATGTGTGTATGTATATTAAGCCAGATTATCAGTTAAGCTTATTAATTATTTAAATACAAGCTTCTTCATTTTGGAAATATTTTTTATAAACCCTAGGAATCCCTACGATTTATATCATTTTTCAAGAGCAAACGAATTTTAGTGAAAAAAGCAAGGGAAAAAAACCCAGCTCCACAATTTACTCACCATATAATCTGAATCATGTCACTTGAAATATTTTTCATTTGCTTAATCAATATAAAGAAATAATATTAACAGATGTCCCACCAAAAAATTACAGCAAAGCTTAAATGAATTAAGAAGAATTAAATCCTTACATAAAAATTCAAAAGACCATGCAATTGTTATTATATTTACTTTCATTGAAAATAAATAAGGGCTTAGAATAAAGACCAGACTCTTCTCCCCAGCTGTTCATGATTTTATCAACCATTGAGAAATTAGAATGCAATTTAATAAACTATCTAGAAAATTACAGGCTGTTAACAAAAGTTATATTCTCACCAAAACTGTAGTAACATCTGCAAACGTTATTAACCCATTACTGGATAAATTACCTTACATGTGCTCACATTAGCACATGGAGACCCCGGGGAGGTTAGCAGTTCAGAACATAGGCTCTGCGGCTGGAGAACCTCCAAAGCCCTTCTTACTTCTGTGGCTTGATTGATTTCCTTAACCCTCTGTGACTCAGTTTACTCATCTATAAAATAAAATCTATCTCATAGAGTCATTTGAAGGATTAAATGTGGTGATAAGTGCATATTAACTTAATGTTGAACTTAGCACATAGCACTCAGCTCTTATTATTAAAAAAACAGTGTTCACTATTTTATTTTTTATTTATCCTGCTTTTTGTTTATTCCAAAATGTATAAATATGCTTAAAAATACTAATGTCTCTGTAACTTTGCTGCAGTCTTCCTTGACAATTTCTGTCAAACCTAAGCTCAAGTCATAATCAGGCAATGAAAAACATATAATAGCTCAAAAAATATGACCAAAATGTAAAAAGAAAATAAAAAACAACCATCCAACTCACCAAAATTCTCTTGCTCTTTATGTCACCAAGTAGCATAACTGACATTTTTCACTAAATTCTCACCTTTAAACTTATACAAGTACATTACATAGCTCTTTTGGCAACTTAGAGACAATTCCTTAGATATTGCTGTGAATGGCCAAATCACAAGTCTATATATCAGTCCACTTGTATCTTTATTTTAATTACATACATAGATGTATGATCCTTTTAATGCCAAATAAGCATTTCTGAAAGTCCTCGGAGAAGATCCAAGCATCTATCTACTCTAAAAATAATCACATTAGCACACTGGTGAATAGTAAAGGACTTCAGCCAAATTAACAGTATTATATGGCAGAGAGACAGACAGACAGATCCTATCAAGCCCCTAAGAAGAATATTGTTTTATCACAATTCATTGTGGATATACCTAATTCACTGTGCAGACTTTTCCAATACAATTCCACCCAATGAGATAATGTATATTATTGCAATAGAGCCAAGATCTACAACACTATTACATAGTTTCCAAATTTATTCTTAGAAAGCTAGAACTAGCTTCGGGTACTTCATCACCATTTGCAAGGTTCAAAGCTTGGAAATAGGAAATGGTGGATGAGTTTATTAACATTTTACCTTGCAACTCAGGTTCAGTGATAAATGACTAGAGGGCAGCCATGCTTGAAATCCACTATACCTTTGGGTTCAACTCAAATAATCTAATTGGAGTTACAAAACAGGTCTAAATTAATAAAAATTTGAAAACCAAGTCAGATAAATGCAGTACTAGAATGCTGATTGTACCTGTAATAGTCTGCTAGGGCTGCCATAACAAAATACCACAGACTGAGTGGCTGAACCAACAGAAATTTATTTTCTCACTGTTCCAGAGGCTGTAAGTTCAACATCAAGGTGTTGGCAGGTTTGGTTTCTCCCAGGAGAGAAAGGCCACCTTCTTACTGTGTCCTCACCTGGCCTTTCCTTTGTTCACAGGCATTCCTGGTGTCTCTTCCTTTTCTCATAGGAACACCAGTCCTATTGAATCAGGATCCTACCCTTATGACTTAATTTATCCTTCATTACCTCTTTAAAGCCTAATCTCCAAATATAGTCACACTGGGGTTTAGGGCTTCAACATACGAAATTTGGGGAGACACAATTCAGTCCATACCAGTACCTCTTCTGCAAAGTAAAATGTCAGCAGATTTATTAACACTGAGCTCATTTTATTTGCTCCCAAGTTCCAAGCTTCAAAATATCAATGTTGATTTATAGTATCCATGATGAAAGTCATAAACTCACGATGTGTTAAGAATAGCAACAGAGAGGAGTAAAAATGTCAAACCAGAAAAGAAATTTCTACTTAATCAACCAATATTTTTGTCTGATTATATAAAAGAACCATAGAGTTAAAACATGACAACAAAATATACATGTTTATCACTAATCCAATGTTCCAGGTTATTAACATATGAATGTATAATTAGTATTATGGAAGTAGCTATATCAAGGGAGATAAAAAATTGGCATAAACTCAGAGTACTTCACCTTAATTATAGGAACACTAAGTGTGGAGCACTCCAGATGGAAAGACTTTAATCCACATGCACGGTCCCCCCCAAAATAAAGTCTTGCACATATATGTACAAAGTGTTTTTCAATCATATATGTAGATTCTCTTAAAGTTCACAATATTCAATCTCATTTGAATCCATTAGTGAATTAGTAGCAAGTATTCACCTTTGTGATTTTTTTCAAACAAGTGATATCCAAAATACAACTAACAACAAGTGGCAGTTTATGAGCCTTATAGATATGCACAATAAAAATAAATAAATAAATGAAATAAAGATTTGGAAACATTGTAAACAATAAAACTATTTGGAGTTCAAAGGCAAGATAAAACATCACGGACTAGGATGCCCAAGGAAAGTGTTTTGGAAATTGTGGGACTTGAATAGGTTGTTGAGGGATGGATGGGAAGATTCATAACAATTTTATAAAAGAGAAGAAGATATTAGACATGAAGGCAGTGGCATAATGAAAGCATTCATCTAATTGATAAGGGGGCTACTTGTAAGACTAGGTAACTGGACCAAAGTTTGAAGAAGTAAAAAAAGATCAGAGCCTTGAATACTCAGTTACAGAAGTCAAATTGTATCCTGAAGGAAGGATATGTTGAAAGAATTTCAGTGGGAAAATATCCACAAGAAACATTTTCCTGAAGATCATGTATCCATCCCCTCTATTTTAAAGACCAATAGCTGAAGTTTCCCTCAAAAACTGCCCTTTCTGGACTCTTAGTCCACGGGTCCACGACAAATGTGGAATTCATTTCATCCTCCAGGCTTCACGCATGGACATTGGTCCCAGGACTGATGTATTACAACCCCTTGGCCAGGGCTGAAGTCTTGAGACAGGCAAAGCCAGTATGACAGTTCAGGGAAATTTGTTGGAATGGTTGAAAAGAGAAAGTCTCATTCTGCTAGGTTTTCTGGGCTGTAAGGATATAAGCGGAGAGATGCTTGGAATCACAAACAGAACCTTGAGAATGAAGATGACACAGAGGAGAGAAGAACCAAGAGATGGGAAGAAATCGTTTGCAGGTAACAGATTTTTTTGAGTGTCTTGATATATCTGCCTGAATACAATTTTGTCCCCGAGGCATTCAATTATATCAGCTAATAAATTCCCTTTTTGGTTTAAGCTGGCTTTCAGAATGTTCCCTGGTTCTTGCAACCAAAAGAGGTCTTATTAACTCACTAATAGAATGAACATGTAGGGTTATGTCAAAAAAATCAAGGTCTGTAACTATGGAAAAGGAACACCCTGGGTTACAAAGTGAGTGTTGCTCCAGTGATTTACCACTGAAAAAGGAAAACACATCCCCAGGATGGCACTTTCCTCAGAGAGGATGATGGTGGAGTCGGAAAACCATGCAATAGGGAATTAGTGTAACAGAATTGGAAAGCGAAATAACTGACCCCATAAAACTACAGCTAAAGATGGGTCCTGAGCCATGCTCCAGGGAAAGTGGTCTGCCATAAATTTATGGTGGAAACATACAGTTTACTGTTAAGAATACAGCTTTTGAATGAAGCAAATATGAGTAGAGTCTAAATGAGACCAAAGAAACAAACATTTTGAAAAAATCTAAGTGCTTGGGAAGCAATGTAGATTTTTGCACACTTTAAAAAAAAAAAAAGCATGAAATGTATAGTTCAGAGCATGAAAGTGGATGAAATGGTTTCATAGGAATTGATTAAATCTGTAAAACTAGTATTTTAAATCAAACATTTTTGTTATCTATTCTATAAACTAATTATGTAAGATTCACTCTAACTCAATTTTTAAAAGGAAACTTTAAATGATAAATTTAAATTGTAATATTATTTCCAAGAGAACTTTGGGGGGGGGGGAAATAGTACTACCATCCACTTAAATAGATTTCATGTAAGAATTTAATATATAACAGTTTAACAAATTATCTTCCATTGTGCTGCTGAAAACTTGTTATTTTGTCTAACACTAATAAAGTAGTTAAGAATAACCCAGTTTGGCAAAGGAAAAATCTTAATGAGTTAGAAGGAAAGAGCTTACAAACCAACAGAAGGACAAAATTGTAAATGCCACTGAGTCTGGAGATATTTGGTCTAGTGTCAAAACAGGACTAAAAGTATTTATATATCTTAAACCTCTGGCTTAATTTAATTAAGACAAGAAAGAAAGGGAGAGAAGGAGGGAGGAAGGGAGGGAAGAAAAGGGGAGAAAGAGAAATGGACAAAGAGAGCAAGGGAGAGAAAGAAGGAAGGAAGGGAAGGAAAGGAAGGAAGGAAGGAAGGAGGAAGGAGGGAGGGAGGGAGGGAAGATGGAAGGGAGGGAAGGAAAGGGAGGAAACTACAATCTTTGGTTTAAAAAGCTAAAAAACCAAACATGGTTTTTCACTTGGAACATCTCTGAATGCGGTGAATGAGCTAGGTTGAAAGGTCATTGCCTCTTTCAGGATGCTACTTTTCCATTAAGCATGGTAGAAAGATAATTGCTAAGTGAAGTTTCTCATTGACTTCCACAGAACCTGATTTCACAGACCTCATAAAAGTATATAAAGGCATTAACAGAAATGGTCTCTAGAAACTTCTTTAAACAAGTGTAGTTCCCTTTAGAGCTCAACAAAATCCTAGCTTCATCCCTCAGTGATGACATAAATTAGATGCACATTATCTCACTCATTCTCAAATTTCTATCTTACAAAGAACATTCATTTTTTGACACTCTTCCTTATGTGATGTTATCTAGCCCAACACTCATATTTTTCTTGTGAAGAAATTGAGGCTTGAAGAGAGTGCATCATCTGACCAGCTCACATAATCGGTGATTGACCTGGGCCGTGTCCACGTGACTCTTAACTATATACTCTTTCCATAGACAGTCACATTTCATACACCAAATATCTGGCCAAATATTTAGTTTCCAGAAAGTGGATGGTGATTGCCAATAAAAGTATAAAAGCATAAGTTTTATTCTCCTGTGACGGTAAAGTAAATATACAGGGAAGTTGTCAAGATTCTGCAAACGTTTGAATCTAAATTCGCAGTTTGGCTGCATCTGTCTGATGAACTTGCGGGTTGTAGCCCCACCTTCCTGACTCCAGGTGTCTCTATATGAGTTTATATGCATAGGAATAATGCAGCTTGTCAGGAGTAAGGTTATTGTGGGGGGTTTGTTCGGTTTGGTTTTTGTGTTTTGTTTTGTTTGTTTTTAACATTTGTCTTAGCTTTTGCTTTGCACCAGCCAAATGAGGCAATGAGTCAGGGATGAGAGGAACAAGATGATGAAAAGAGAGCCTTCTCTAGGCCAATCCCATGGATTCAGTTTTGAGCACTAGGATAGATGACAGTCTTTTAAAAGAAATTGACAAAGCTTGGTCCAATTGAGACTTTACGAGACAGATTGAGGAGGAAGTGGAGCTACTTTGGATGAAGTCAACTGCAGAATTAGGTAGAGCGTTCCTTCCAGTTTTTGCAAGGGACATAACTTGACTTCAACAAAGTGATTATGTAAAAGAATGCACTTCTATATGTAACCTCAAAGTTTTTGTGCTGCAGAAGCTTCAAAAAAAACCTGGAACTTCCGGAGAGAAGGACCATTCTTAGAGGGAAAAGAAGTTCCAGTGACAGGGATGGGTCACACCTTCCACCCAAAACAGTTTCTAGACAGCAGGAAAGGAGGTCAGACTGAAAGCATGAAGAGGACCCTACCTCATCACACTCCATGGTACAAACCCGCAGAAAAAATGGACCAGGCTTTAAATGAAGACCCTACAATAATGTAGATAGGAACAGCATAGCAGCAAAATGTGGATATTAGTGAGATTGTCCAAAGCTTGTGAGTCCCAGGCAAATTCTAATTAATTTTTATTAGCCTTTGGTTAACTAATTACAATCAAATGTGTAGTCACAGTTTCCATAGGAAGAGAAAATTAGTGATGGAATCAGACATTTCACACAAAGATTTGAACAACTAAGAAGCAATTAGAATGTACTAGGAAACAAACATTCCTTTTAGTAATAGGTTATACATTAATATACACAAACAGGTTATTTATCTATTGTCAGTAACAGGAAACCACAATCCATGTTTGCTTAACATATCTTTGGTAGATAGAAATTTTACTTTCCTGACAGTATTGCATTTAGAAAAATTGTGGTTTGATTCAAAAATGCTGACACTCTCTCAACCATCAGACAATACATCTTCTGAAGATAGTCATATCACAGACATAAATATAAATGCAGGCAAAAATAAAATGCCAACTCAGACATGTCTTGAGTTTTTTAGGATTTTTCTCATGTCTTTCAATATGTTTATCTTCAAAGTGAATCTCCTTTTCATATTTCAACCTTCATGGTTAAAGTCGAGTTTCCCAAAATATTGGGCTTGTGAAACAATTGACACTAAATGTGAATCATTTCTTGAGAAACTTGGTTTAAACCAGGAAATAACATTCTGGGTTAAAGTAGAAACCTAAGCCCACATAGTTGACTCTCTCCTTCCAAAGGCAATAGTCAGTCCAAGATTTTTCTTGTGTTGTCAAGTCTGGCCAGTAATGCAGATAAAGACATTAGTAAGTAGCCTGGGGCCCTTTGAGCTTCAGAACTATTTTGCATGTACTCTAAAACTGACCCATACAACAAGCTGGATTAGATCACTGGGGAAAAGGACTACAGGATATCCTTATGCCTCTTAACTATTAGAGCACTAGCCTCTAAATTCCCTTTCCTAATTTTAGTCCAGATGTCAAATATATAGTATATCTTATATTTAATTGATATGGTATTTCTATTAAAATTTGAGGTATTTTGGGTTAAAAGCATTAAAACACCTCCTATTAAGTAATAAATAATAGCTGACATTTTATTTTTACTTTCAGCAAAACTGTAAAGAAGGGTAAGCAACATGGTCTAAGGACAGATAAATAGGTTATAGAGAAAGAACAAAAATATTCCTTGGAAACCAGGCTGGAGTAAGAGAAGAGGCTGTAGTTTATAACGGACTATGTGCCAGAAATTTATAAAGTACCCATATATCTCTCTAAAAATTGTCTTGGAGAATTCGTTCCAACTAAATTGAAAAACCATCAGCAATTGTTCTATTTTCAGAAAATGGGCTAGAAATTTTGAAAAACATGCCTGAGAATAACTAGACAATATGAAAAAAAGTATTTAAAAACATGTTTGAGTGTATGAAAGAGCTAGCAACAGAAAGAGTTAAGATCAAGAGAAAAAGGTAAACTAGCACAATGAATCCAGATTTGGGGCTAATTCTCCCATAACGGCATCTGGCAATTCTAGCAGAGACAGTTGAGAAGCTGAGCAGAACTTTCAAGCAGGTCGAGTGGCTGGGAAAACAAGAACTGGATGTGAAGGCAGGCTTATGTGGGAGAAAGCCAGGTCAAACTCACAGATTTTGGATTGGGACACCAAAGGTCTATGCCTAGGAATAAGGTGTAAACATAAGAAATAAACAGATCCTGGGAAGGACTGAAGACCGCTTTAAATGACTTCATGAATGAGATATGGGAGGCCCTAGCTGCCTTTGGGAGAAGGAGAGAATCAAACGAATGAGTTTTGTTCACTACTTCTGGGACTTAAATTATAGGTATGTCAACCTTGTTCACTTCATTCCTATGTATCTTTGGTTTCCTTCTGTACTTACCATTCTTTGATCTCTCAGTATTTCATCTTATATATGTCTCTAATCTGCTGTTAATCCATCCTTAATTTCAGTTATTATATTTTTCAAATCTTGAAACTAATATCTTTAAGTAGTTTTCAATCCTCTTTCAAACTTCCCAATCTCGTCATATATTTTTAAACACGTTAACATTGTTATTTGAATATCTTTGAATATCCACTATCTGGATATTCTATTCATTTGTTTATAGGGTTTTTTTTTTGATTTTCAAATATTACAAACAAAAATTATGGAGATAATTTAAGGTATGGGGTAGGCAAAACCATTATCAAGCCAAAGATTTAATAACCACTACGAGCTACAAGCATGACAAGTGCAATGTAGACAGTTTATAGAGCAAGACCACTGAAAGGTAATGACAATAAAAATTTTAAAGTCAGACAGACCAAAAAGAAATGTATAACATTATTAACCTTGTATGAACCTAATAATATAATCCGTTATGAAGCAAAGAGTTTACAGGACTAAAAGAGCAGGAAATTTTAGCACACTTCTCTCATTCCCTAATAAAGCCAATAGACATAAAAATCAGTAAGATGTAGAAGATTTGAATAACATGGTGAAACAGTCAGATTTAATGATCATTATTTTGCACCATAACTCACTGAAGCAGGTCCTATTATTTACACCTTTTTTATATAGATGAACAAAAAAGAAGTGACTTCAAGAAGCTAATGCATTAGATTGCTCAGCTACCTATGAGTAATTAGTCCATGAATAAGCAGGGGAGCCAATAAGAAGCCTCTCTGAGTTTCATTTGTTTGTTTGTTTGTTGTTGTTGTTGTTTTCTTTTTTGCTGGAGCAATTGCTAAAGGTGCTGTCTTCCTCTGGAGTTAGAGGCTGTAGAGACACTTAAGCTGGCGCACCTTGCAGCCATCTTCCCAGCCAGACGAAGAAAGCTTTCTGCACTAGGTAAGAATGAGGCCAATGAAGAAAGAAAAGCAGGGCCCAAAGAAGGCGAGAGAGGGGCCTAAAGTGAAGCTTTAAGTCCCTAAATTCAGCCATTATGTAGAAAGTCCTATCCTAGCTACATTTGTGACACCACCTTGCAAATATATAATAGGCATATTATTTCTCTAGTATACAGACAAGGCTTGATGTGCTTGCAGACTTGTGGCCTCCTTGAAATAAAAGTATTTCCTTCCTGGCATCAGGATTCTGTGGGTTGGAAATCAAGCTCCAGGCAATAGAAAGAACTACTGCTATTAGAACAGGAAGCTAGCAGAATTATAGGACAAGGATAGATAAAATGGCTAGCTTTAATTTCTGAGGCCAATGAAAATTTCAGTAAAATAACTATGGTCCTTTTTATGTAAATTCAGTATGACTTGACTTCATTTCTTTCCTCTCAATTTTTTTCTAAAAGATATTTATATATTTAACATATCTGTTGGCATAGAGTTATAAAAAATATTTAACATTGTTTCCAATTAATTTATCATGTCAAAAAGGACTGAATTAAACTGAATAGACATATTAATACAAATATTTTCAGTATGTTTAAATTGAAGAAGCACCTTCAATTTTTTTTTTTTTAAAGCTGAAATCTATAGAAATTTAGTTGTAATACACCCAGGCCCTTGCAACATCATTTGTTTGCAAATCCATTGTTTCTCCTCCTTAAGTAAGTGTAACTCTTTTTTAATTCAAAATTAACACTCTGTGAAATTATTTGTTTTGAGAATCAAAAGTCAGCCTTTGTCAGATGCTTGGTTTCTGAGGAAATGAGAAGCTCGAGTTTTTTGACATTGCCGCCTTTAATTTTCTAAAGTGCAACAGATGATTCTCTGGATATAATAGATGTGTGTTTACATGTAGCCTTCCTTTCTAAATCAAACTTCCAGAAGTATCTGTCTTCATGTGGGAAAACAAAACAAAACAAAACCAGATCAGTCTTTCCATAACTCTTCTGTGTAAGCACTATGATGAAACTTGCACGACAGGACATTTGTTTAAATAAAGATTTAGTTTAGGTGGTTGTTACTGTTGATGTTGTTTCTGTTATGGTTACTTGGAGCCTATCGCTCTAAATAATCATTACTATATCAAAGAGGTGACGCTCAATGTTCTACATGATTTATAAGAAGCCCTTGAAGGCAATAGGCAAGGTGGCAAAACACACCAGGTCAAGTCTCTGAGGGACCTGCTTCTTCAGATATATCTATTTTCTCACCAAGTGCTGTCAGGTTTTTTTTTTTTTTTTGACGCCATTCACAATGCCCCTTTCATTTTTTCGCTCCCTGTCTGATTTTCCTGCCACCCCTATAGGTTGTCAGACCTCTTCCCTTTCACTGTCACCACTGCCACTGCATCCTCCTTACTCTCCCTGCTGCTCTTCTTAACTTGATGCAGTTGTCCTGACTCCTGCAGTTGGATTCATCTTCCCTAAATACTGTATTAATTGAGTAAACTTTTGCCACCACATGCTATATTTCTAAAAATATTAAATATAGCTCATTTACAAAGGCTGGCACAGTGCTTTCAAAATTCTCCCCTTACCTCCTTATTTGAAGTCTTCCTTTAAGACACGTCCGTTTGTCACCTCTAAAAGATACTTGTCCTTTTCCAGTGTTTTCTCCTTCCTTATTCTCTCCTTCTGCCTCTCATTTGCTGTCCGCATTTTACATATCCACTCATCCGTCAGAGTTTATAAAAGTGCTAATTTTCTGCAAGGCACTGAATCTCACTTTCCAGTTCGTATTGTCCATAGCTTTCTCATTACAGACATATTTATATTTTATAAATATTTGTGTAAATATCTCTTATTACATGGTAAGATTTTGAATAACTTATAATTCCCATGGTGCCATCATGTGTTTTATAAATATATTGAATTTTTGAAAGAGGTAAAAATAAATAGATGATCTTTTAATCTCTGTATTAAATTGGTGGGGAAAAGAAATATAAAGTTTCCAAGCTAAATGTCACAATTTGAATCCCAGTTATCTTGAATATTTTGCTTTCAATAATTTCCAGAGTGTACATGTGTAATTTACCTTTTTAACTAAGACAAATATCTGGTGTTTTCTTCATGGAACAACCTACACCACCCATCCCATGGACAGTTTCTTTAACTGTGAACAGAAAATAAGAGAATCAGCATAAATAGGTTTTGGCAGATATTCCAGACAAAATACTTTTGACAGTCATGGCCACATGTAATGTTTTTGGATATTTTATTCCATTTATACATCCCTACTTCAGCTCTATAACTCAAAGAATTTGTTTAATCTGTTTGATATTTCTTTCACATATTTTAATTCAGATATAAGTTACCAGATACTTTACAAGGGCCTAATAGTATTATACAAATATTGTAAAATGGGAAAGGTGAATTTCACATTCAAAATACCACAGTTTAGACCCCAACTCAATTTTAGCTCCACTCACCTCTGTAACTTGGAATTTTAGGTTTCCATTTTTATAAGCTCCTTTAGTTTACCCATCACTGCAGAGCTGACATCTGACTGCAATAAAGGAATATTGACAAAAAATGGCTTTCAACAGCTAATACTAAGGGCATGACAGAAAAGATCTTTTTTAAGTCATCATAAAGCTGTCTTAATCCTCTTGAACAAGGTAGGATATAAACGAAGTCATCTTTTTTCTTTCCTTAGGGAAGGCATATATGAAGCTCATTTTCTCACAATTTGGAAAGGAAATTTCTTCATTAGTTTTCCATGAAGGGCTTTATCTTTCTTTGCTTACAAAAACAGTTGGCGGTACAACTTTCTCTGTAGCATCCAAAATTTGAAATCCTTCCTGCTTCTTACAAACAGTAATATGTAGCATATGCCCACCATAGCACAAAGATGAAAATACAAGCCATTGAGATGTCAGAGAATGTGAAACTCCCAGAGAGGCGCTAACAGCCTCCAAGAGCCTCAGACTCAACTGACCAAGCCCTCCTTCCAACACCCGCCAACTTTTCCTCCAAAATTGATTATGATGGCTCCATGCAGTACTCAACCCCCCAAAAATGGATCCAGGCTAGAATGTAGACATGACCTCCTCTTTCCCCAATACAATGTAGAGAAAAATCTGTCTTCCCAATCATTTTCTCAAACCAGAAGAGGTGGAGAAAGACATGTGCCTTGGACTGAGGAAAGACTTCTTCTAAAGGACCTGGAGAGCAACACTATGAAATGAAAACTTAAAAAAAAAATTTAATATTGAGAAATTTTAATAAGGAAGCAGGTTGATATCTGAAACCCATCACCATCATTTAACCTTAGTTAAAGCATTTAATACCCTAGGATCCAACAGTCTAACAGGAATATATAACCATTTATTCTTTCAATAAATGCTTATTGAATGCATACAATGCTTCAGGCAATATTCTGTGAATAAAGCAGAAGATAGTTCCTGCCAACACAGAGCTCAGTACTTAGCAGGGAAGGTACATATTAATACACCAGCCCCTCCATTTTCTGAACCTCTTCCCCTTATCTCAGATGTTGGCATTTCTCCCTGCCAGACGCCTGGGACCCATTACATACTCTTTCTTTTCTCTCATTCCGACTCCTCTCAGTTATCAACTTTTGCAAATCCTAGCTCTTAAAACTGCTGTCTGTGCAAACAAATGACACTTGGGAAATGCTTCCATCCCAGGTGAGACTGGTGCTGACTGGAACTAAGTTTAAAGACTGAATACATAATCTATTTCTTTAATTCCATGTGCACATTTTTACTTGTGTTCTCGTCAAGGCAGGGCCACTTATAATGAGTTTCTTTTAACTTTCAGTATACCCCAGCCAATAGTTTTGCATGTTTCTTATTTCCTTCTTCTCAGTTTTAATTAAGGTCTCATTTATTTACTATGAATGCCTCCACATTCTTTCCATTTTCTTCTGATTATAGAAGTCTTCATTTCTCTGCCTTAGCAACAAAACCAGGTAAGGCAAAGAAAGGAATGATTTCCACGTGGATCATATTTGGGTCATGTTTGGTGCTTGTTGCCCAATCACACAGCTTTGGTAACTAAATCTGTCTAATGCCTCTTTCAGTTTTCCTGAACATTTAAAGCTAAGGAAAACAGGCCCAACTCTAAAATGAGCTTGAGCTTGAAAGCCTACCACCTGCCAATTATCATTCTCATATTTTAAGAAGAATTCTACAGAAACACATTACCATTACGCAATCTAGTAAACTTTTAGCCAAAAGTCAACCAAATAGCCTTTTGGTCATTTATTATATCAGAATGAAGGAAAAAAGCCATGGGAATTGTGAAAGATATGCTTTGGAGTGGGAACACTTCTCATTTTCCATTCCAAGGAGAATGGAAGATGTTATCAGAGGAACAATCATTATTTTCCCCAGTTGAGACCTATTTTAATGCATGCAGTAACTGATTACAAAGTATTAAGCATATAGTCAATAGCCAAAACTATAATTCATTAAGGTAAAAAACAAGAAGGCCTGAAAATATTCAGAGGTATTAGAGATACAACTTTTACAAATTTAGAAGTGTAATTCCGGAGAGCAGAATGTTGCTCATGAATTCTAAGCTTTAACTTCTTACACGTTTATATGCAAGAAAACGTCAAGAAGAGAAAGTGAAGATTTATGTACATTTCATTTTAGATATCACAAATTTTATCCATTTTTATGAGGTAGGCTTCATAAAGTTTATCTTTTCATAACATTTAAAGCTCTCAATATAACTTTTCCTTGACTCATACAGAGATAATAAAATTATGCTTGAAAATATCTCCTCCTCACCTCACTCCAGAAAACCATGGTGGTAAAAGAAAGGAAAGGATTTTACAAAATTTCCAGGGAGTGTGTCTAAAGTCAAAAGGGAAGGGAAACAAAGCTATGTGTCAGTCAGCATTCTTCTAAAAAATCCTAATTATTGAAGTTTCTTATGCACTGTCATTGATAAATGTGACTAACTTCCCAAACGAATGATTCCTAGGTCTTCTGTCATACTCAGATGTTAGACAAAACTATACATGTTACGTGAGCCATGTCAAATGGTAATAATGACACATAGTTCCAAATTGTGACAAATTTAAAGAAATTTTTCTAAAACTGCTATGTATGTATGGTTAATCTGTTCAATGTTCTTACCAGCCCTCCTCTGACACTAGAAGCTCAGAATCTAGCTGTATAAAATAGGACACACTTGGCTGCAAATAACAGAAAACTCAACTGATTGGTTCAAGCAATAAAATCACGAAATCATGACACATCAAAAGTCTGAAGGTATACAGTCCTTTATGTAGTTCAGCAACTTAATGCTCTCCCCAAGAAGTCAGGCTTTTCTATCCTTCTGCTTCACCATCCTCATGCCGTTGGCTTTTGGACCTGGTGGTAGTTTTTTTTTTTTTTTTTAATTTATTTATTTTTGGCTGTGCTGGATCTTTGTTGCTGCGAGGGCTTTCTCTAGTTGCGGCGAGCAGGGGCTACTCTTCATTGTGGTGTGCAGGCTTCTCATTGCAGTGGCTTCTCTTGTTGCGGAGCTTGGGCTCTAGGCACGCGGGCTTCAGTAGTTGTGTCTCGCGGGCTCTAGAGTCAATAGTTGTGGCACATGGGCTTTAGTTGCTCTGCAGCATGTGGGATCTTCCCAGACCAGAGATCGAACCCGTGTCCCTGCATTGGCAGGTGGATTCTTAACCACTGTGCCACCAAGGAAATCCCCTGGTGGTACTTCTTACTGTAGAGTCACACTCAACTCTGCAGACAGCTGGGAGACCCCGTGGAGTTGGCACCCATGCCGGTATATCTAACCCTGAGGGTGGGGAGGTGTCTGCCATTGCCGCCAGAGCCAGATCTGCCCACCCCATAACCAGGACCTGGCCACCTTGTCAACAGAACAACTCGCGCTGTAGTTGCTGCTCCCTCCTCCAGAGGGGGACGGGTTTACCTAGCCATCTCCCGCAATGGTTTATTTCTCACTCATATGAAGTCTGCTTAGGTCCAAGAAACTGTCCAGGGTCTCAGTTCTCTGAACAGATACTCACCATTAGAAGCTGTTTTAAGCTTATGGCACCTCTTATAAGCTCATGCTTCCAAGATCATGGTGACAGGGAAAGATGACAGTGGAGAAATAAATACCAGCGTTTAAACACTTCTTCCTAGAAGTGTTCTAACATTTAATTCATCAAAGCAAATCCCATGGCTTTACCAAATTTCAAGGGAATATGTGCCTAAAAGAAATGGAGAACAGAAAAACCTCATGAACTCTAGCATTATCTAAGACATTTGATGGAAAATATTTTTAAATCACATTCTTGAAATATCTATGACTTCTTTTCCATCTGATGTTTTTAAGTTGAACCCATTTCATGCCATATTTGGATGTAAAACTGTGTGCTAATTTAATTCAGTACACACTTATAGAGTACTTCCTAAGGTCCAGACAGTGAAAAATCATATGTAGATTTAGACCTTTGTGAAGTCTTCTTTTCTCATTTTCCTAAATTCCACTCATCCTTCGTTTCCCACATACGTGAAGTATGTCATAGTACAATAATAAAGAGTACAGATTCTGAGATTGGAAAAGTCTAGGTATAAATCCTAACACTACTTATTAAGTTACTAACGGAGTCACCTTTCAAACATTTACATTCGCTGGGCCTTAAAGTCCTCATTTATGCAGTGAGTATAATTACTGCCTCCCAGGACTGTTCTCAGGATCGAACAATAGAAAATAAAACTTCAGAGATTAGAGTGACTACATGTGTATTTTCTTCCAGATATTATATAAGGGTAATACTATAAGTATTAATGCCTGACAATTGTTAGCTGCGCTTTTCAATAAGATTATTTTGAATAATTTCCACTTTCTCAGCAGCCCTGCCGCTCTTGACTATGAACCACAACTTCTCTCTCCTTTACTGTCAGCGTGCCATAAATCTGAAATCTGGGGAAAAACAAAAGGACTTCAAGAGATTTTGTTCCCACAAATTTTGTCATTCATAAATGAAGATATTGCTTTGAGTTTAAACTGAAGGTTGTAAAGTTTTTGTGGCATATCCAACGTTAACCAGGTAATAAATGTTTGTGTGTCAATGTACGGTGGGACTTCATCCACTCCACAATAGTATCAATATTCCTTTAGACACCAATTCATCAACCATCTTGTGCTGTTTCCAAATTTTCTCCAGTTTTATAACATCACGTCTAAAGTTTAGATAAAGTTACTAAAAGATGAGAACGATGTGTTGTTTATTATGTCTTTCATCATTGTAGAGTAGTACACAGATATTTGACAAAGGCTTTAGTCCATGTTCAGGTCAACAGTGGACTTTTCAGGACTACTCTCTCAGAATGGCCTGCCTACAATTAGGCTGTGCTGGTTATGCAGAATCCTTAAAATCGATATTTCATGAAGTTTAATAAAATAAGTGATCTAGATTCCAGCCAATGTCAGGGCTCAACAGAAGAGAGTTCTGTGCCCCCAGAAATGGGAATAATGGATGTTATCTCCACACATACACCCCCAAGCTCAAGGACATGGCTGAACTGAACAGGACTGAAAATTTTTACAGTATTAAAAATATTCTACTCCATTTAGTGGAATATAATAACTTATACCTAACAGAAATCAGAATATTTTATTGGTTAAGTTCACCAGGAAGTGATTAATTTGATTTAGGAAATCAGTACTGTTCTAGTATTTATATACAGGTTACCTAAAGTAGAAGGAATATATTTCTTAACCATATTCAAAATAATCTCCTCATCAGTTAGGGATCTTTGGACACAAGCAGCAGAAAACAATTCTGGTTCATTAGGCAAAGAGAAGTGTATTGGATGCTTATTGAGTTTTGAGATAATCAAGGAGAATCTGAAGAACCAAGGTGAAGGACAATGCAGTTTTGGGGACTGGAAAGCAGGAAGAATCTTCTCCAAGAAGAGTAAAATCACATCTCTTGGAAGAAATGGATCTCCAAGTACTTCAGGTTCTTTGTTTCTTAGAGAGGAAGCAGAAGAATGACCTGACATTGGTCACCTGCACGTGCTGTGGTAAGGGAAAGGGAAACCATAGGTTTGTCCCAATAAACAGTGATCATGAAGAGGTCAACTCTCAAGGGGAAAGGGCCTAATGAACGTGAAGCAGCCAAAACCAGGCGATGTCTACCTTTTTGTTTTGATTTTTGTATAGCTATCAAAATAAAAGCATGAAGAAGAATTGCCATTCTAACACTATTGTTTGTGCTACTTTTCAAATCATTTTGCTTTGAACTCTCTGGAGCTTCCATTATAGGTAAAATAAGTATATTTATTTTAATGTCTCTAGCTCACCTGTGCTAAGTCTGTAAACCAAGCTGCTTCCGGATGATATTTTTCAGACGCTAAATGCACAGTGAATTATAATCCTATGTAATTTATCTGAATTTGAAATAAACCTTTTTCAGTCAAACTTCTCCTAAAAGCAGGACTAACTCCGTAATTCCAGGAACATTTAAACAATATAGTGAGGAGGATAAGAATTTAAAGATGTGAAGGAAAATGTACAGGTTCATTCAAATAATTCAGGAATATTCTCAAGCATGTTTTAAACTTAATAGATTTCCTATCCAAACTCAACAAAAACCATTTATGAGTATTGGGCTGAACTCTAACAATATCATTGCTTCCACAAACAAACCCAATCCAATTTAGCAAAGGGGTAGGGGAAGGCTTCCCAGAAAAATTTTAAATAGATCACCCTTTTTGTAATGATTGGAAAAATACTGAAAGAAATAATCTGCCATTTCCCATTAAACACTAGAGTTAGACCTAACCAAAATGTCTTTTATGAAGGACAAAACATTCAGATTCACGTGTCTCCTTATACTTCTCCAAGAAATTGGCAAATCTTCAGTATAAACAGAAACAGCAGAAAACATCCAAAGGTGCAATATATGATTTTAACCATCTCCACTAATCACAGATATTTAACTATTCACACTCAAAGCAGTGTAACCAAAGGCATTATTCCATATTTATTTTACACCAAAGATGAACTGTTATAGTGTGTCTGTTCATAAATATTTTTATTAAACACACATACACACTTAATATTTGAGGAAGGTTAGCTTGTCTAGTAACTAAATGTAGTAAACTTAGCAGCGAAAATAACTTATATTATCTATTTTGTAGTTTGTTATATATTTACCTATCTTTGCAATCTAAGTATATCAAAAATTGTTTCATACTTCCTTGAAGATATAGGTTATGAATTATGAACATTGTTATATTGGACTGTCACCCAATATAAAAATTGTGTTAACATAGTACAATCTAGTGCATCACTTATAATGACTTTTAATTCATTTCTCTCCAAATATCTGCATAGAGTTTATACAGCTACCTTACAATTCATATAAATCACATTTCAGCCTTCATATAAAATTAGTTATTGAATCCGTGACTATGTTTCAAAGTTTTCTTCTCTCTCTGGTACCTGAGATTATTACTCACCCCTTTCTTCCTTCAGGTTTTTCTCCCAACTCTCTCTTAATCACTGGGACCCTCTTTGTTCCATCCTCTGTGCTCTTCTCACTCTGTGCAGATTCTATGATAGTTCTGTTTCCCTCAGAATGATGACTCAATCATTCTGATCGCCACACCTAAAGAACGAACTGCCTCTTAGATGTTTCCATTTAGGTGTCCCCCAAATACCTGTCAACCCATCCATGTGAGACATCTCCTTGGCTTTGCCCACCCCACTCCCATCTGCCAACAGCATCACCATCCAATCAGAAACTCAATTCATCTTTTATACCTTCCCTTATTTTATTCCCACATTCAATTTGTCATGAAGTCCACTCAATACTACCTTCTTAATGTCTTTTTATTCCCTCTCCTCTCACCTTCTTCACATGACCCCTCTTTTATCTAGGCATCATCATTTTTCACCTTGAATATTGCCTTTCCCTGATTCAAACCCCTCAGCAACTCCTCGAAGCCTTCAAAACTCATTTGTGTTACTACGGTTGACTCACAACCTTTCCATAAACTAGACACTCTTTGCATTTCTAGCTTCAACTCTAGGCAGCCCACCCCACCTAACCCATCACACTTGCTGATTCCCTAAAAGGTAAGTTCTGTTTTGCCTCTGTGCCTTTGCTCATGCTGTCATCTCTTCAACTGGCTCACTCATCAAAAAAGCAGGTTTGCATTAGGTATCATCCAATTATACATTTGTCTTTTCTGACTAGCATTTTATGTCTTTGCTTTTATTTCTTTATCTACAGCACTTACCACAGCAGCTGGTATGTGGTAAATATATATTTTTAATACTAAAAACTTCTACCTAAATGGGCAAACTAATCTCTTCTTGGACAAATTGGGCAAATTATTTAATCCTGGCATCAGTTCCTCACTGGCAAAATAAAGACGTATAATGTCTACTTTATAGTGCATATGGGAGGATGAAATTGAGTTAATATATATAAAGCATTTATAACCATACTTGGTATGTAATAAGTTCTAAATAATTATTAGATATTATCATCAGTACTAGTTATTATTATCATTCCTTTTCTAGTCCTTTTCAGCCACCTCTTCTGGAATTGTTCATGGAACATTTTAAGCATTGTTATCCTGAAACACCTCTGACATACTCACCTATGTGGCTTTCCTCTTTATAGCAACACTAAACACGCTTAGCTTTCAGCAGTTTTCGGAACATCTCCCTTTCCAGAATCAGTTACCATTTTCAACTTCCTTTCACTGTCAACACACCATTCATTTAAATAAACACTCTGGCACTATAGCATAGGTATTAGGAAAGCAGCTTCTACAACCAAACAGCTTGGATTTAAATCCTGGCTCCTTCATTAACAACTGGCTGCTTCAGGGAAAAGTATTTAGTTTCTCTCTGCCTCAATTTCCTTATCCATCAAATAAGGCTGAGAATAGTACTCACCTTATAGGATCATGGTAAAATTAAGCCAATTAATAGTTTTAGCATACTTAGAATATTAGATGGGAATAGTATGCACTTAATGTCAGTAGGAAGACATCCATTCAAGTGGCACAGCGCACTCTATTAGGAAACATCAGTGCCTAAAGTACATTTAGAATATGGTCACTTATGCCAAACTAGGCTTTCAAAACCACAAGCAAAAATAGAATATATATTTTTTGTCAGAACTCAAGACCTGGAAAGGACCTTAAAAATAATACTTCCAAAGCCCTTGTTTGATAAATGAGGAAATAAAGATCCTTATACATTGGGTGGTTTGTCTTCTTCAACTGGGCTAGTTCATAAGTTTCTGCGTCAACCCCCAATATCCAATATTTGGCTAGTGTTGTCAACAGAACAGAGAACACACTCTTGCACACAGAGAGAGCAAGGACCATCATGATACAAAGGAAAATGGCCCAACTATTATAACACACAGGTAAATGCTACCCTTCCACTGCACTGAACCAAAACAGCACACAGAGAGAAAGGCAGAATAGAAGGCAGTAGTCAAAAGCATAGAGCCTGGGGCTGACTACCTGGGTTCAAATCCATGTTCTGCCACTTAGTAGCCATCTGACCATGGGCAACTAAGTACTCTGTGCCCCCATTTCTTCATATATAAAATAGGGGATATTAGAAGCTAAACCAATAGTTCATTCAAAGTTAAAATGAATTAACATATACATACACAAAACTTAGAACAGCATTCTGCGGGTAGTAGCAATATATAAGTTTTACGGGTTATTGTTGCAAATACACAGCTACAAGAACATTGTTAAAATTTATTTGTTGTTACTTCAAAGTCACCACTGTGTATCTTGTGCTAAAATTCAACACACTTCCTATCATTCTCCCAAGTACCATAGGCTACTGGGAACTAATGACTTTTTTGTTGTTGTTGTTTTACATAAATCTTATATTCATGGTTTATTAAAATAAAACTTAGTTTTTACCTAAGTAGTTCACTTGGCTTAAGATTCTGTAAGGCAGTAAGTCATTTTCCCAGGTGGTGGTACCAGAAGTAGAATTACCTCAAAGCCAGTGAAGCTTCAGTTTCAGAGCCCCTCAGTTTCACAAGCTCCTCCAAGACTGTAGGAGGGTCTAAGAATGTGTTCACCAAGTAAATATTTTAATGTTCAAAAGTTGTATATGTTTATGTATTTTTTAAAAGAAGAGACCTCAAATTGCATAAGCTTCACGTTGCCCCAAACCTGGATTCACCCTTGGCTAGTATTGGCATCACTGGCATATCTGTATGTAAGTGGGACAGAAATACTATCGCATGGCAGTAGTCCCTTCTACCCTGGGCACCTGGGAAGATTTCCATGCTTTCATTTGAAGCCACAGCATTATTTGCAGGAAATTCCTGTCTCAAGACCTCAGACCAAGCCCCATCTTCCCTGACATAGTCACAAGCTTTGGGTTTTGTGCATTGTTTTCCTGCAACCCACAGATTTGGTGTATCATTTGGATACGTGCTATATGTCAAATGTATTGCAATTCTTTTATCCACCCTGCCACCAGTAGCCTACAATAGCTGCTGTTTGATTACCTTCTTTTCACAGTGACTTTGGAACCCTCAGGTATGTTCCTGTCCCTGGTAGGATTTTCACAAAGCAGTACTGACACTAAAACCAAGAATTATGTTATACACAGCATGTACAGGCATACGCTCACAGATGCACAGAATTCACTGCATTTTCTATCACCTTCCTTTCAATTCTTTGTACTCTATAGAAAAATATTCATCTACCCAAGATAGTTCTATTGCTGCTTCTGACACTGACACCACAGTCTCTGAGCTGTAGAATGAGACACCCGCCACAAAACAGTCTATGTATTTGCAATGGAAAATAAGAATTCTTAGTCCACAAGCTGTTATGTATTAAATTGGAGCTACACCTGTTTTTCTCTTGCTTATACCAGGTTTTGGGGAACTGAGAACCAGATGGAAGCTGCCATTGCATTGTGAAGTATTATTCTCTTCAGGTTATTATTACTCAGATACTGTAGATCACACTGTTGAAACAATCTTGCATCTGCAAAATGTGCTCCAGGGAAACATCGGCAATTCCATTACTGTGAAAGGTACTGGAAGATTGTTTGTGGTTAGCTGCTGGCTCCTATTCAGCTGGTTATATACTCATTCTATAGGCCTCGCAGAGAGTTTTTACTGCTGAATGAAAAACAAAGAATTTTGTCATAACGTAGGAAACAGAAGAGACGTAAGTTCCTTGAATTACAATTCTGCCATCTCTTTAATGCTAGCCTATTGGCAATGTTATGATATAGAAACGAGCCCTAAAACTTCACCTTGTCCTTATAGAGCAGTTCTTGATGAATGTTCTTTATGGTTTCTCCAAATAGCCACAAGCTAGACAATATATTATCCTCAGTGTACCAAGAACTGTCTGTAAACCAAGCATTCCTGTGGGTCTGCTTAATCTAAAGAACCAGTCAAAAAATATTTTAAGGACTGAAGTTTTCCCTTATATTAATACACATATTTCAATAATTATCAAACTTTACTAATTCTTTGTAACAAAGGAAGCCTTTAGATTTACAATGAGACTAATGGGATAGACTGGCATAACTGATTTTTTTTTAACCTCTCTAAGCATCAGTTTACTTATCTGTAAAAGGGAAGTGATATGTTTACTTTGTACATTTGATGTGAGTACATGTTATAATGCCCAGAAGATGACTAACATGCTGCCTTCCCCAAAATAGCTTACATTCATTGAGAATATACTACAATTACTACCACTATTCTATTACTTTGTATTATTTTTTATTACCTGTCCTAATCTGCCCCCTAGATTATGAACTCCTCGGACATTAGACTTTATTTTCTCCTTGCAGAACTTCTTTTTGTTGTTATTGGGGGGGTTGGGTTTTATTTTTTTTGGTTTTTTTGGTTTGTTTTTATTGAAGTATGGTTGATTTACAGTATCATGTATTCCTGAGACTAACAGGATACTATAAATCAACTACACTTCAATTTAAAAAAAGGCGTAACTGATCTTATCTAATCCTTCCTGTATTGCCTCAGGCTGACTTTTACAGGTCCAAATATTGAAGCCTCATTGCTATTATATGTGTGCTCCAACATGGTAACCTCTGGGCATTGCTAGGGCTGAGTCTTTGCAAACTCATAAATATGCCTATATGGAACTATGAGGATACACAGGTTCTAAACTGTTTCTGAATCACAGTGGCTAGGAGTCCTTTGCATATTAAAACACATAACATAGTTAACTGACTTTTAAACATTTACTGAGGTTTTTTTCCCCTCTCATTTGAAGAACGTTTTCAGGATAAAAAAACAATGCCCAGGCTTTACCCAAATCAATTAGAGAATGAAGGTGAAGGGTAGAGGGAAGGATTGATAATAATATGTTCAGCCAGGCTGAAACTCTTTATCAATATTTGCGGCCAACACGTGACCTGGGAAGGCTACCAGTTTCTTTGCACAGTATGATTTAATGAGATTTAGTAAGATTATAATACACTTTTATTTTGTCCTCCCCCCGCCAAAAGCCCTTCTAGGCTTTTCAAAGAGCCATACTTTGAATTTTACATGTTTATTATATGGTAACCAAGCATCAGTTCATGGTTGTGTTTATTTTGATAGAAAAATAGGATAAAATTAAAATGTGTATCGATTCTAGCACATGTTAAATATACATGCATTAGTAAATTCTACAGATCAGTCATCAAGGTTTCTTTCCCTAAACTTAATATCTGCTAATGCTCTTAAAGTAGCCCTGCCACGATTATTCTAAATAACTTGGCCCTGTGGCTTAGACATTTCCCTCAGACCATGTCACTATGACCCCAAACATGGAAAATCTCATATTGATTTCCCCATCAAAAGAAGGAAAAGCTCTGCTTACTCTGTAAATGCTTAATTAGAGAAGCACTAAGCTGGTCGAAGAAGGTCAGTTTTGTATATCAAACAGCTCTCCTCCCTCTGTCTGTCCTTTTCATTTAGAAAGTAAAGATGCATTAAGATATGCAAATACAGAGAGATATGCAGGTCATATTTTCTTTTCTTTACCTATGTCATGATGAATTAAAAATTTTTTTAAATGCTAAGAGTAAGCACTCTTTCACTTACTTTTGGCTTTATTCTGCTAGAAGCTTGACCTTATCACAGGCTATTTAATGATAATATTATTTATTTTTATCTAGGGTTTTTATACTAAAGAGGGGCCTTTGGTGGTTAGCTACTCACACTCACACCAGCCTTTGGAAGAAACCACCAATATGCTCTGTAATAGGTAACCTCACCTTTTTGATAACAACTGATTGGATGAGGGAGGGGAAGCTGACCACAGGCAGTTATTCATAGGCCGTTAACTGGCCTATGACAAGGTATGCCCAAGAGAGATGCATTGTACTAGATAGAAACAAGACACCCAATCAGAATCTGAGAGGCACTTAGTAAGATCACTTGAACTCTTTCATTGTGTTTCTCACTCATTAAACCATCTTCCAATAGGCTGGCCTCCTGCGATTTTCCATACTACAAAGAAATTTGCTTAGCCTGATATCCTGATCTGCCTCTGTACTCTTGTATTTTTCATTGTGAATTAATAAATTGTCATGCAGCTAGGTAAGCAAGTCTACCTTCTGAGAGATCGATCAAAGCTTCGTGCACTGAAGGAAAGTCAAGCTGCAGAGAATACAACGCTTAACACCCATGGACCTCTAGAGCAGTTCTTCTTAAACTTTAAGTCTACACAGAAATCACCAGATGCTGCCGCTGTTACTCCTCCATAAACCATGTGAGACTCCAGAGATCCTTGCTCTTCAAAGTGTAGTCTTCAGTCCAATAGCATCATATGGGAGCTTGTTAGAAAATGCAGAATCTTAGGCCTTGCTTCACAATGACTGATCAGAATCTTTATTTTGACTTCAGTGATCTTATGTGCAGTAATAATTGAGAGGCAATTAATAAGGCCAGTAGTTGTCAAAAGACCAGCAGCATTGGCATCATCTGGGAATTTATTAGAAATGCAAATTCTCACACTCCAGCCCAGAACTATTGAATCAAAGTCTCTGGGACTGGCACCCAGTAATCTGTGTTTTAACAAGGCTTTCAGATGATTCTGATGCAGGTGAAACTTTATAAATCACTGCTCTAGACCAGTAGCTCCCAAACCTTGCTGCACATCAGAATCGCCAGGAGAACTTTGAAAATTCCTGATATCCATATTACATCTTGCAAATTAAATCAGAATGCCTGGGAATGAGAGACAAATGTCAGTATTTTATAAAGATCACAGATAAGTCCAATGGATAGTAAAGTTTCAGAACCAATGCTTATACTGTAATAAATTCACCAAGAGAAATGGCAACTCTAGCAGAGGTTTTCTATTTTAGATCCACATTGCGATCATCTAGTCGATGCCACGATCCCATTCCCAGAGGTGCTGAGTCAACTGTCTGGAAATCAGGATTATTTTTTCCTTTTAATTTTTCAACTTTAATTTACGAAGAGAAAACCTCACTATTTGTGGTATACTCTTCCATGGGTATTCACAAATGCATACAATCACACTTCCACCACCAGAGTCATTGATACAGAACAGTTTCATCGTCCACAAAACTTCCTCTTACTGTCCTTTTCTGGTCAACCTCTCCCCCAGTCTTCAGCACCTGCAATGACTGATTTTTTTTGTATGTTTCAATTAGGGTAATTTCTGTTGGCTTAACCTCACGTTAATTGATTCCTTCTTCATCTGTGTTGAGTCTACTAATGAGCCAGTCAAAGACACTCTCCATCTCTGAGTGTCTCATAGCTATCATTGCTGGGTTTTTTATCATCTCTCTGCTGTAAGTTTACATAGAAACTTGCTTGCTGTTCAACTTTTCCATTAGAGCTTTTACTATGGCACACATTATGATTTTAGATTCTCTGTCAGATAGTTTCGATATCTATGTCATACCTAACAATAGGTATGTTGATTGTTTTGTTTCTTGGCAATGTTTTTTCTTCTTGCCCTTTTTATGCATCACAATTTTTTGTTAAAAATGGCCAGCTGTGAAAGATAATACAGGCTGAGGTAAATAGGTTTCATGCTTGGAAATGAGCACTGCTTTCCTTACACTAGGTTTGATTAAATCAAGTCAGAGGTTAGTCTGGATTTAATGTTTGTTGTAGCCTTGGTTACCCTCCGTGACCCATGTTGCTTTAAATGTCTCTAGTGATAGCTTGAGGTTGGGAGCTGGTCTGCCAGAAGGTTTTTCAGTATCTTCTCCACCATCAACTTTGTCTTCTTTTTACATTACGCCTTAGAGGGGGTCTAGCTTCATGTTCTTGCAACACTTCCAGCAGTATTCCAGTCTTACTTGTTACTTGACCTTGTTGATTTGGGGGTGGAGGGCATGGAGGGGGTGTTCTATTTTCTTCTAGTTTAGACTCAGCCTCAGGAAGCCACTGTGTCCCTGGGTCTATGGGGTGTGGACTTCCCAATGCTCCTGCTTCTCTCCCAGCTATTCTTGCCCCTTCTCCCAGTGATAGCATTTTTTTTTTCCATTCTCCTCCTCTATCTGCAATGTGTTTTCACCAGTAACTTAGAACAAAGGCTCTTTTTCCATAAGAGATATAGGAGAGAAGAATCCAGGTACAATTTTGCATCATCATACAGTAGCTGTCACCCTCCACCTCCCCCAGACTTGCACCATCAGAAATGCTTTATCAGAATTCTCACCAATCATTTTGGACCTGTTGGGATCTATGGAGAAGAATATGCAAGGCAGTGAGATCATCCCCTATATCTGGCTCCACAATGTCTTGCCAGCCCACACTCATCCTCCAGCAATTTGTCATACCTTCTAGCTGAGTTCTCCTTCCTTATTCTTCCTTCTTTCTACATCTGCCCCAAGTAAGCAAATGCTCAGTTTCTGTCTATCTCTGCACAAGTCTCTTTTTATATTTTGGGCAGTAAGCTGGGTTCAAGAAAAGCCACGAACTTACAGTTATTCATCTCTTTTTGTTGTGAGGGTGTGTATGATACTCCTCCCAGCTCTCTACTTTCCAAAGCAGAAACCAGAAGTTTGGCAATTGGAATTTTAAAAGCATCCCAAGTTGAGCATCCAAGGTTGAGGACTACTGCCTTTTAAGAATAATCTTTGATGCCAGCTAGATTCTTCCAGTCAGAACATTCTACCTTGCCCTTTGCTGAGCATACTGCACCACTCAAAATGGTTACAGGAGAATGCTTTTGAAGCTAAAAGCAGGTTAATTAATGGCACTAAGTTAATCTGCTTCCCCATGTTATGATCCAGTACTCTCCATAAGGCTATTAGCTTGATTTTATAACATACTAGAGTTGTTGCCAAACTAAGTAGGTAGATTTCTAGCTTTAAAAAAAAAAGAAAGAAAGAAAAACCAAAGAAAAGGAAAGAGAAGAAGGAAAAGAAGGGGTAATAACTCCACAAATAAACTTACGAATTTTTCAAACCAAAGCATGATCAGGCATGAAAAACCAGTGAACCTAAAGGGAAAAGAGAGACAGGAAAAGAGACACATACAGGAAATAATCAGCCTGGCACATGCTGCAACTGAAGAAGGAATATGTGACCTTTTCAAGTCAAAATATTTGAGGTAGAACTAGAAATGGCTAACTACATAAAATTATACATTTTAACCATGCTGAAAGAAATGTTCAGAGCTAGTCACCATTGTATTATTTGAGGAAAAAAGTCAGAGACCCAAAAGAATAAATGATCACTTAAAACATTTTTAAGGGCTTCCCTGGTGGCACAGTGGTTGGGAATCTGCCTGCTAATTCAGGGGACACGGCTTCGAGCCCTGGTCTGGGAGGATTCCCACGTGCCGCGGAGCAGCTGGGCCCGTGAGCCACAATTACTGGGCCTGCGCGTCTGGAGCCTGTGCTCCGCAACAAGAGAGGCCGCGATAGTGAGAGGCCCACGCACCGCGATGAAGAGTGGCTCCCGCTTGCCACAACTAGAGAAAGCCCTCGCACAGAAACGAAGACCCAACACAGCCATAAATAAATAAATAAATAATTTTAAAAAAAAAAAAACATTCTTAAGCTGTTCTGCACTGTAACTTTCACAGATAGAATTTCCAATGTTTGTGTTCCTTCTTTCTTTGAAAATGGAGATCTTTTGTTTTCCATAAAGATACTTTTGGAAAATTACTAAAATCTCCCTTATCTTTCTCCTTTTCAGGATTTATATTACTGTCTTATAGGTACTATTTCCTAGTATATTGATATTCTCCAGTTTCAGGAACTTGCCAGGTTCTCCAAGCTTCACATATCTACCTTGAACTCAGAAGAGACAATGCCTACAGGAGTCACTATCCCATAATGTAGGAGCGTCTAAAGTACTAAAGAAGAATTACAAAATGAAGGTCATTTGGCCCATTCTGACTTTTTTTTTTTTTTTTTTTTTTTTTATGGCTGTGTTGGGTCTTCGTTTCTGTGCGAGGGCTTTCTACAGTTGTGGCAAGCGGGGGCCACTCCTCATCGCGGTGCGCGGGCCTCTCACTATCGCGGCCTCTCTTGTTGCGGAGCACAGGCTCCAGACGCGCAGGCTCAGTAGTTGTGGCTCACGGGCCCAGCCACTCCGCGGCATGCAGGATCCTCCCAGACCAGGGCTCGAACCCGTGTGCCCTGCACGGGCAGGCAGACTCTCAACCACTGCACCACCAGGGAAGCCCCCATTCTGACTTTTTAATTCACTTTGCCTCTACTCCTACTCTTCTTAATCCAACACAGAAACACACACACACACACACACACTCACAGACACAACTATACCCACTTAATTACAGGTAACTGCCATATATCCCTGGAAACACTCAAAAGTGAAATATAGCTTCTAATTTTACATCTAGCGCACTTGCTGACTCCTGGATACTATTCTATTTCACATTCAAGGTATACACCCAATTGTGCATATCTATGCATATTCTGAAATATGTTTTCTTAGTTCCAATTTCAACAACCCCCGCTTTCACCTGGCCATCTAGTCATTTGCTTGCTATTCTAAAATGTAAATTCAGTAATTGCTGCAAAATTTAATCTAGACTGGTTTAATACCAGGAGTCACGGATGTTGTAACAGCTCAAAATAGGCTCCCAAATTAAGAAAACATGCTTAAATTACATTTGTTAAAAACAATACTTTTACACTCATGTTTTAACTGATACCAGTAATTGCCAGAGAATGTAAGAGTCAATGAACGAAAAAAGGAGCATTACCAATTAGTGCTTTTGCAATCTGTGAGCAATTTAGAAACAGGTTTCCAAAATGTAGATAAGAACATGAAAAACACTCAAGAAACTGCTAATGAATAAACCCCAAGGTGTGTAGATTACAGCTGGGGATTTACCACCATTATCTGATAACTCTAGGTCACCTAATCCACCGACCACTGACTTTTCATGTGCAGATACATACATTTTACTTTTGTTGATTAAAATTTCATTAGGTGGTATTAAAGAGGATTTATTAGGCAAGAAAAGATGAAAATACATTTACTCAAAAGATGTGTATATGGACACACATAGTTAGTTCCCTTTCCTCTTGCAATCCAGTCAGTTGTGGCTGGCTAACTACACCCTGGAAATCAGAGTGCATCTAAAGGTTCCCAGGTCTCTGTAGAAGTATAGGTAAAAAGACAGTCCAATTTAATTTCTAGGTGGTAGATTCAGGTCAGTTCCAAGTTTTCTCAAAAACTCACGGGAGTTGGGGCTTCCCTTGTGGAGCAGTGGTTGAGAATCTACCTGCCAATGCAGGGGACACGGGTTTGAGCCCTGGTCTGGGAAGATCCCACATGCCGCGGAGCAGCTAGGCCCGTGAGCCACAACTACTGAGCCTGCGCGTCTGGAGCTTGTGCTCCGCAACAAGAGAGGCCGTGACAGTGAGAGGCCCGCACACCGTGATGAAGAGTGGCCTCCGCTCGCTGCAACTAGAGAAAGCCCTCGCACAGAAACGAAGACCCAACACAGCCAAAAATAAATTAATTAATTAATTTAAAAAAAAAAACCCTCACGGGAGAGAGATTGTAATAATATTGGGCTTTGAAAAAAAAGATAGTAAGAGTAGACAGAATAGTGTTCTATAACCCACTCACACTGGCTCCAGATAACCAACTGTGTACTTCTTCCCAACTGTGCATTGAAATCGCTGTGACAGGAATATGTAGAACATGAACATGGACAAAAGCTACAAATGAAATTTGTTGTTTGTTTTTCCTCCCAGAGAGCTAGTTTACCAGTATTAAGAATAGAAGTTTGCAGTCAAAATAATATGAATGTCATCAATAAAAATTGTACTATAAGGAGTGCTGTGAAATTAGGTTAAATTATGGAAGAGCTTATACTATGAAAGATTTGCTCCCATTTGTGAGAAAGATATTCACTAGGTTTATTTAAGCTGATATCCAGAGACCAAAATTTATATTCTTATTTGCCCAATAAAACACAGTTCTCATGGTTGAAAGTGTTATATCAAATAGCCATATTTACTAGTCAACAGGTATGTAACTACAATGGTCTGAACATATGTGTCCCCCTAAAATTCATATGTTAAAATCCTAACCTCCAAAGATGATAGTATTAGGAGGAGGTGGAGCCTTTGGGAGACACTTAGGCCATGAGGATGGAGCCTTCATGAATGGGATTAGTGGTCTTATAAAAGAGACCCCACAAAGTCCCTAGGCCCCTCTACCATGTGAGGACACAGCAAGAAGGCACTGGCTATGAACCAAGAAGAGACCCTTCACCAGAATGTGATCATTCTGATGCTGTGACCTTGGACTTAACAGTCTCCAGAATTGGGAGAAATAAATTTCTACTGTTTATAAGCTACCAGTTCTGTGATATTTTGTTATAGCAGCCTGAACAAACTAATAATTTGGAATGAGAAACACAAAAGTACCTAAAATGGTAGTAGAACTCAGTCCATTTTAGTTGTTCTCTTTTTTTCTACATAATGAAGCACATTTTCTCCTTTCAAAATAAATATACTGTTCTTTGGCTGGAAGTACTAAACTATAAACCAGAAGGCCAAAAAGCCTGTGGTTCAGATGAGAAAGTCTGGAAAAGCCGCCTCAGTGAGCACTGTGTATTTTCCTTCCATGTGATGATAGAAACTTCATATTTATCCTCAGATTTTCACTTTCTAGGCCAATAAAATCTTGCAATCTCTATTTTTCTTGATTCCTATCCTGAGTTGACCTCAAGGTGACTAAAGAATTCTTGGTAGTTGAAGTTACACATAAGGTTCAGAATGGGGAAATAGTCTAGTAGCATTTGTAAAAGTTACCCTGTGTTCAATTTTTCCAATAATGTACCAGATGTAATACAGAAAATGAATCCAGACATTACAAAAACCTGCCAGAAAAATTCAAATTTAATCTTAGAGAGGTTCACAGGTGCTTTAACCAAGCAGCAGTCAAAATTAAAGTGTACTGCATATAAGAAATACCAGAGTTGCTTTTAAAGGCCTCCAGAAAAGTTGCAAATTCTTAGCATTTTTAATGCTGCAATTAATCAACATAAGTTGGATGATTTCAGTTCATTAAGACTGTATGATTTAGAGAAGAGCTAACAACTATCCTTCTCAAACTCTTCCAAAATATAACAGAGGGAGGAACACTCCCAAACTCATTCTACGAGGCCATCATCACCCTGATACCAAAACCAGCCAAAGATGTCACAAAGAAAGAAAACTACAGGCCAATATCACTGATGAACATAGATGCAAAAATCCTCAACAAAATACTAGCAAACAGAATCCAACAGCACATTAAAAGGATTATACACCATGATCAAGTGGGGTTCATTCCAGAAATGCAAGGATTCTTCAATATACGCAAATCAATCAACGTGATACACCATATTAACAAATTGAAGGAGAAAAACCATATGATCATCTCAATAGATGCAGAGAAAGCTTTCGACAAAATTCAACACCCATTTATGATAAAAGCCCTACAGAAAGTAGGCATAGAGGGAACTTTCTTCAACATAATAAAGGCCATATATGACAAACCCACAGCCAACATTGTCCTCAATGGTGAAAAACTGAAACCATTTCCACTAAGATCAGGAACAAGACAAGGTTGCCCACTCTCACCACTATTATTCAACATAGTTTTGGAAGTGTTAGCCACAGCAATCAGAGAAGAAAAAGAAATAAAAGGAATCCAAATCGGAAAAGAAGAAGTAAAGCTGTCACTGTTTGCAGATGACATGATACTATACATAGAGAATCCTAAATATGCTACCAGAAAACTACTAGAGCTAATCAATGAATTTGGTAAAGTAGCGGGATACAAAATTAATGCACAGAAATCTCTTGCATTCCTATACACTAATGATGAAAAATCTGAAAGTGAAATTAAGAAAACACTCCCGTTTACCATTGCAACAAAAAGAATAAAATATCTAGGAATAAACCTACCTAAGGAGACAAGAGACCTGTATGCAGAAAATTATAAGACACTGATGAAAGAAATTAAAGATGATACAAACAGATGGAGAGATATACCATGTTCTTGGATTGGAAGAATCAACATTGTGAAAATGACTCTACTACCCAAAGCAATCTACAGATTCAATGCAATCCCTATCAAACTACCCCTGGCATTTTTCACAGAACTAGAACAAAAAATTTCACAACTTGTATGGAAACACAAAAGACCCCAAATAGCCAAAGCAATCTTGAGAATGAAAAATGGAGCTGGAGGAATCAGGCTCCCTGACTTCAGACTATACTACAAAGCTACAGTAATCAAGACAGTTTGGTACTGGCACAAAAACAGAAACTTAGATCAATGGAACAGGATAGAAAGCCCAGAGATAAACCCACGCACATATGGTCACCTTATCTTTGATAAAGGAGGCAAGCATATACAGTGGAGAAAAGACAGCCTCTTCAATAAGTGATGCTGGGAAAACTCGACAGGTACATGTAAAAGTATGAAATTAGAACACTCCCTAACACCATACACAAAAATAAACTCAAAATGGATTAAAGACCTAAATGTAAGGCCAGATACTATCAAACTCTTAGAGGAAAACATAGGCAGAACACTCTATGACATAAATCACAGCAAGATCCTTTTGGACCCAGCTCCTAGAGAAATGGAAATAAAAACACAAATAAACAAATGGGACCTAATGAAACTTAAAAGCTTTTGCACAGCAAAGGAAACCATAAACAAGACCAAAAGACAACCCTCAGAATGGGAGAAAATATTTGCAAATGAAGCAACTGACAAAGGATTAATCTCCAAGATTTACAAGCAGCTCATGCAGCTCAATAACAAAAAAACAAACAACCCAATCCAAAAACTGGCAGAAGACCTAAATAGACAGTTCTCCAAAGAAGATATACAGATTGCCAACAAAAACACATGAAAGAATGCTCAACATCATTAATCATTAGAGAAACGCAAATCAAAACTACGATGAGATATCATCTCACACTGGTCAGAATGGCCATCATCAAAAAATCTACAAACAATAAATGCTGGAGAGGGTGTGGAGAAAAGGGAACACTCTTGCACTGTTGGTGGGAATGTAAATTGATACAGCCACTATGGAGAACAGTATGGAGGTTCCTTTAAAAACTAAAAATAGAGCTACCATACGACCCAGCAATCCCACTACTGGGCATATACCCTGAGAAAGCCATAATTCAAAAAGAGTCATGTACCAAAATGTTCACTGCAGCTCTATTTACAATAGCCAGGACATGGAAGCAATCTAAGTGTCCATCATCGGATGAATGGATAAAGAAGATGTGGCACATATATACAATGGAATATTACTCTGCCATTAAAAGAAAAGTAATTGAGGTATCTGTAGGACAGTGGGTGGACCTATAGTCTGTCATACAGAGTGAAGTAAGTCAGAAAGAGAAAAACAAATACAGTATGCTAACACATATATAAGGAATCTAAGGAAAAAAAAAAAAGGTCATGAAGAACCTAGTGGCAAGACGGGAATAAAGACACAGACCTACTAGAGAATGGACTTGAGGATATGGGGAGGGGGAAGGGTAAGATGTGACAAAGAGAGAGAGTGGCATGGACATATATACACTACCAAACGTAAAATAGATAGCTAATGGGAAGCAACCGCATAGCACAGGGAGATCAGCTCTGTGCTTTGTGACCACCTAGAGGTGTGGGATAGGGAGGGTGGGAGGGAGGGAGATGCAAGAGGGAAGAGATATGGGAACTTATGTATATGTATAACTGTTTCACTTTGTTATAAAGCAGAAACTAACACACCATTGTAAAGCAATTATACTCCAATAAAGATGTTAAAAAAAAATTTAAAAAAAAAGACTGTATGAAAAATAGCAAAATTATTGGTAAAAACAAGGAATGCTTTTGGAAGCTCAGATTTTGCCCTTTAAATATAATTAGCAATGTTATTTATTAAATATTGTGACACAACGTTTCAAACCAAATCATTCAGAATATTATTTTACTTATTCTAAATCTTTGCCACACCCGAACATATTATATGAAAACAACCCTCCTTAATAACATTTTTACATATTAGGCACATGACATGTTTAAATAAATCATAAGACAATAAATTCAGATTTTGGCTCCCAATATCAAAATAAATACCTATCTTAGACAACGTGCTAGAAATGAAGTGAATTTTTAACTTTATAAATGTATGTGAAATTTTGGGATTTCATAATTTTTGAGAAAACCTTACTATTTCAAATAAGTTACCAGACTAGAACATGCTAATATACAAAACTGGAGTAGGGGAAGATAAAGGAGGGCTCCATTTTAGCCCACAATATTTACTATAGTGCATTTCCTACACTAGAAATTCCTGCTTGTTGATGCCAAAATTTGGAAAGGAGTCCACATAAAGTTCTTTTTAAAATGCAATGGCTATTACTTGTAGGCTAGCCTCCCTATTGGACCATTATGGATGCTGCACATGCCTGGTCCATGTAGACACCCCTGAGTCTAGGAATGACACAAGCTACAAGGATCCTACTCTAAGTGTGGATAAAGAAGAGACAGCAAAATACATTCTGGGTTGATATTGGGGAATGGAAGATCTATAGTTTTTTTAAAAAAAACACTATTAAGGTACTACTTCCTAAGGCCAGTATCTGGAAAGCTTTACCCATACAAAGTCCCAGCATCTTCTTTTAGCTTTTTTATATTGACTCCTATGTTAGAAACAGTAAAAATTTATAGTATCTTAAAAATTTTTTGGAGAGATGAAATCAGTGAAAATGATGGTGTAAGAACTCAGAATTCTCTCCTCCATTAAAGCAATGAGGAACTGGCAAAAATTTGTCAGAACTCTGGAAATTAACCAAAGCCTTGCAGCAATCTGAGGAGTATTTATCTAAGACATATGGTTGAATATCAGTAAAAAGAGCAAGCTTTTTGGCATTTTAACTTGCCCTCATCCCATCCTACTCTCCAGCTCTGTAGCAGCCTGAAAAAATCAGCTTATGATCAGAGTGAAAGCTAACAGTTAAGCAGCCAACACACAGGGCAGAATGGGTTGGAACTCTTTCAAAATCTCACTCTCAGAGAATTGTAACTCCACAGAAGCCTCCATTTGCAAAAGCTGCCTTTACTTGACCTGCCTCTGAGCTCACGCAGTACAAAAGTCTTTTCCCCAAGGGAGTTTGCCAAAAACATTTAGAGGCCATTGTTTAACTTTCTGGCTATCTGAGGCAGTAAATAAAATTTGGGGCAAAATATAGCTACCCAAAAAGATTAAAAGAAAAATCTGGAGAATAAGATATTTATGAGGTGCCTTGAGCACCCCTGGCCCCTCCATGACCATGCCCTGCCTGACTTCAGATACTCAGCCTCCACCTTTACTTTCACCTATGTTGGTGTCCCCAAAAGATAGATATGCCTAAAATATCTTGAGGAGGACTTTCAAGATGGTAGAGGAGTAACACATAGAGATCACCTTCTGTCCCACAAATACATCAAAAATACATCTACATGTGTAAGAACTCCTACAGAACACCTACTGAATGCTGGCAGAAGACCTCAGACTTCCCAAAAGCCATGTGGCTGACAGGGTCTTGGTGTTCCGGCAGGGTGTCAGACCTGAGCCTCTGAGGTGGGAGAGCCAAGTTCAGGACATTGGACCACCAGAGACCTCCCGGCCCCAAGTAATATCAATCAGCAAGAGCTCTCCCATAGATCTCCATCTCAATGCTAAGATCCATCTCTACTCAATAAGCAGCAAGCTCCAGTGCTGGACACCCCATGCCAAACAACTAGCAAGACAGGAACACAACCCCACCCATTAGCAGAGAGGCTGCCTAAAATGATAATAAGGTCACAGAAACCCCAAACACAACACTGGACGTGGTCCTGCCCACCAGAAAGAGAAGATTCAGCCTCATCCACCAGAACACAGGCACCAGTCCCCTCCACCAGGAAGCCTACATAACCTACTGAACCAACCTTACCCTCTGGGGGCAGACACCAAAAACAATGGGAGCAATGAACCTGCAAAAGGAGACCACAAACACAGTAAGTTAGGCAAAACGAGAAGACAGAGAAATATGCAGCAGATGAAGGAGCAAAGTAAAAACGCACCAGACCAAATAAATGAAGAGGAAATAGGCAGTCTACCTGAAAAATAATTCAGAGTAATGATAGTAAAGATGATCCAAAATCTAGGAAATAGAATGGAGAAAATACAAGAAATGTTTAACAATGACCTACAAGAACTAAAGAGCAAACAAACACTGATATACAACACCATAAATGAAATTAAAAATGCTCTACAAGGAATCAATAGCAGAATAACTGAGGCAGAAGAATGGATAAGTGACCTGGAAGATAAAATACTGGAAATAATTACCACAGAGCAGAATAAAGAAAAAAGAATGAAAAGAATTGGGGATAGTCTCAGAGACCTCTGGGACAACATTAAACACACCAACATTTGAATTATAGGGGTCTCAGAAGAAGAAGAGAAAAAGAAAGGGAGTGAGAAAATATTTAAAGAGATTATAGTTGAAAACTTCACTAATATGGGAAAGGAAATAGTCAATCAAGTCCAGGAAGTGCAGAGAGTCACATACAGGATAAATCTAAGGAGAAACATGCCAAGACACATATTAATCAAACTATCAAAAATTAAATACAAAGAAAAAATATTAAAAGCAGAAAGGGAAAAGCAACAAATAACATAAAAGGGAATCCCCATAAGGTTAAGAGCTGATCTTTCAGCAGGAACTCTGCAAGCCAGAAGGGAGTGGCAGGACATATTTAAAGTGATGAAAGGGAAAAACCTACAACCAAGATTACTCTACCCAGCAAGGATCTCATTCAGCTTCAATGGAGAAATTAAAACCTTTACAGACAAGAAAAAGCTAAGAGAATTCAGCACCACCAAACCAACTTTACAACAAATGATAAAGGAACTTTTCTAAGCAGGAAACAAAAGAGAAGGAAAATACATACAATAAGAAACCCAAAACAATTAAGAAAATGGTACTAGAAACATACATATCGATAATTACCTTAAATGAAAATGGATTAAATGCTCCAACCAAAAGACATAGACTGGCTGAATGGATAAAAAAACAATATTCACATATATGCTGTCTACAAGAGACCCACTTCAGACTTCAGGACACATACAGATTGAAAGTGAGGGGATGGAAAAAGATATTCCATGCAAATGAAAATCAAAAGAAAGCTGGAGTAGCAATTCTCATATCAGACAAAATAGACTTTAAAGTAAAGACTATTACAAGAGACAAAGAAGGACACTACATAATGATCAAGGGATCAATCCAAGAAGATATAACAATTGTAATTATTTATGCACCCAACATAGGAACACCTCAATACATAAGGCAAATGCTAACAGCCATAAAACGGGAAATCGACAGTAACACAATCATAGTAGGGAACTTTAACACCCCACTTTCACCAATGGACAGATCATCCAAAATGAAAATAAATAAGGAAACACAAGCTTTAAATGACACATTAAATAAGATGGACGTAATTGAAATTTATAGGACCTTCCATCCAAGAAAAACAGAATACACTTTCTTCTCAAGTGCTCATGGAACATTCTCCAGGATCGATCATATCTTGGGTCACAAATCAAGCCTTGGTTAATTTAAGAAAATTGAAATCATACCAAGTATCTTTTCTGACCACAATGCTATGAGACTAGATATCAATTACAGGGAAAAAACTGTAAAAAATACAAACACATGGAGGCTAAACAATATTAAAAAACCAAGAGATAACTGAGGAAATCAAAGAGGAAATCAAAAAATATCTAGAAACAAATGACGATGAAAACACAAGGGCCCAAAACCAATGGGATACAGCACAAGCAGTTCTAAGAGGGAAGTATATAGCAATACAATGGTACCTCAAGAAACAAGAAACATCTCAAATAAACAACCTAACCTTACACCAAAAGCAATTAGAGAAAGAAGAACAAAAAAACTCCAAAGTTAGCTGAAAGTAAGAAGTCATCAAAATCAGATCAGAAAGAAATGAAAAAGAAATGAAGGAAACAAGAGCAAAGATCAATAAAACTAGAAGTTGGTTCTTTGAGAAGATAAACAAAATTGATAACCTGTTAGCCAGACTCATCAAGAAAAAGAGGGAGATGACTCAAATCAACCGAATTAGAAATGAAAAGGAGAAGTAACAACTGACACTGCAGAAATACAAATGATCATGAGAGATTACCTCAAGCAACTCTATGCCAATAAAATGGACAACTTAGAAGAAATGGACAAATTCTTATAAAAGCACAGCCATCCGAGACTGAACCAGGAAGAAATAGAAAATAAAAACAGAGCAATCACAAGAACTGAAATTGAGACTGTGATTAAAAATCTTCCAACAAACAAAAGCCCAGGACCAGATGGCTTCACAGGTGAATTCTATCAAACATGCAGAGAAGAGCTAACACCTATCCTTCTCCAACTCTTCTAAAATATAGCAGAGGGAAGAACACTCCCAAACTCATTCTATGAGGCCACCATCACCCTGGTACCATAACCAAAGATGTCACCAAAACAGAAAGCTACAGTCCAATACCACTGATGAAAACAGATGCAAAAATCCTCAACAAACTACTAACAGAATCCAACAGCACATTAAAAGGATCATGCACCATGATCAAGTGGGGTTTATCCCAGGAATGTAAGGATTCTTCAATATATGCAAATGAATCAATGTGATACACCATATTAACAAATTGAAGAATAAAAACCATATGATCATCTCAATAGATGCAGAAAAAACATTCAACAAAATTCAACACCGATTTATGATAACAACCCTCCAGAAAGTAAGCATAGAGGGAACTTACCTCAACATGATAAAGGCCATATATGACAAACCCACAGCCAACATCATTCTCAATGGTGGAAACCTCAAACAATTTCCTCTCAGATCAGGAACAAGACAGGGTTGCCCACTCTCACCACTATTATTCAACTTAGTTTTGGAAGTTTTAGCCACAGCAATCAGAGAAGAAGAAGGAATAAAGGAATTCAAATCGGAAAAGAAGAAGTAAAACTGTCACTGTTTGCAGATGACCTGATACTATACGTAGAGAATCCTAAAGATGCTACCAGAAAACTAGTAGAGCTAATCAATGAATTTGGTAAAGTAGCGGGATACAAAATTCATGCACAGAAATCTCTTGCATTCCTATACACTAATGATGGAAAATCTGAAAGAAAAATTAAGGAAACACTCCCACTTACCATTGTAACAAAAAGAATAAAATACCTAGGAATAAACCTACCTAAGGAGACAAAAGACCTGTATGCAGAAAACTGTAAGACACTGATGAAAGAAATTAAAGATGATACAAACAGATGGAGAGATATACCATGTTCTTAGATTGGAAGAATCAACATTGTGAAAATGACTATACTACCCAAAGCAATCTACAGATTCAATGCAATCCCTATCAAACTGCCAATGGCATTCTTCACAGAATTATAACAAAATTTCACAGTTTGTATGGAAACACAAAAGACCCCGAATAGCTGAAGCAATTTTGAGAAAGAAAAACAGAGCGGGAGGAATCAGGCTCCCTGTCTTCAGACTATACTGCAAAGCTACACTAATCAAGACAGTATGGCATTGGCACAAAAACAGAAATATAGATCAATGGAACAGGATAGAAAGCCCAGAGAAAAACTCACGCACATATGGTAACCTTATCTTTGATAAAGGAGGCAAGAATATACAATGGAGAAAAGACAGCCTCCTCAATAAGTGGTGCTGGGAAACTGGACAGCTACATGTAAAAGAAAGAAATTAGAACACGCCCTAACACCTTACACAAAAATAAACTCCAAATGGATTAAAGACCTAAATGTAAGTCCAGAAACTATAAAACTCTTAGAGGAAAACATAGGCAGAACACTTTATGACATAAATCACAGCAAAATCCTTTCCCTCCTAGGGAAATGGAAATAAAAACAAAAATAAACAAATGGGACCTAATGAAACTTCAAAGCTTTAGTACAACAAAGGAAACCATAAACAAGACGAAAAGACAACCCTCAGAATGGGAGAAAATATTTGCAAATGAAGCAACTGACAAAGGATTAATCTCCAAGATTTACAAGCAGCTCATGCAGCGCAATCAAAAGAAAAAACAACCCAATCCAAAAATGGGCAGAAGACCTAAACAGACATTTCTCCAAGAAGATATACAGATTGCCAACAAACACATTAAAGGATGGTCAACATCACTAATCATTAGAGAAATGCAAATCAAAACTACAATGAGGTATCACCTCACCCCAGTCAGAATGGCCATCATCAAAAAATCTACAAACGATAAATGCTGGAGAGGGTGTGGAGAAAAGGGAACACTCTTGCACTCTTGGTGGGTATGATACAGCCACTATGGAGAACAGTATGGAGGTTCCTAAAACACTAAAAATAGAACTACCATATGACCCAGCAATCCCACTACTGGGCATATACCCTGAGAAAACCATTATTCAAAAGAGCCATGTACCACAGTGTTCATTGCAGCACTATTTACAATAACCAGGACATGGAAGCAACCTAAGTGTCCATCATCAGATGAATGGATAAAGAAGATGGGGTACATATATACAATGGAATATTACTCTGCCATTAAAAGAAAAGAAATTGAGGTATTTGTAGGACGGTGGGTGGACCTATAGTCTGTCATACAGAGTGAAGTAAGTCAGAAAGAGAAAAACAAATATGGTATGCTAACACAGATATATGGAATCTAAAAAAAAAAGAAAGGCTCTGAAGAATCAAGGGCCAGGACAGGAATAAAGATGCAGATGTATAGAATGGACTTGAGGACACGGGGAGGGGGAAGGGTAAGCTCGGATGAAATGAGAGTGGCATGGACATATATACACTACCAAATATAAAATAGATAGCTAGTGGGAAGCAGCAACATAGCACAGGGAGATCAGCTCCATGATTTGTGACCACCTAAGGGGGGGGGGGATAGGGAGGGTGGGAGGGAGATACAAGAGGGAGAGCATATGGGGATATATGTATATAGCTGATTCACTTTGTTATACAGGAGAAACTAACACAACATTGTAAAGCAATTATACTCTAATAAAGATGTTAATAAATAAATAAATAAATAAATAAAATATATTTTTTAAAAAAAGATATTTAGGAGGGCTTTGAAAAGCTGACATATTCTTAGGTATCAAGAAGTTTATACCCATGTGGTGGGCTGTGTGTATGCTCAGGAAAAACCTAAAGCCCTAAGGGCTTACCTCAGACCGAACTTTTGGCTAGTGAAGGCTAAGGCAGAATTGTCGACTTCCTGGCTGAGTGTTGAAGGTACCCCTCAAAAACAAAACAGAGTTCCTTGGCAAAAACTGGGAGACTTATTGGTTCCAGGCCTGAAGGAAATCTTCATCCAATTATTAGCTGACAACTAGTCTAGCCAATCAGGGACTTCAGTTGTCACAAATGATGAAGATAGACCTTACAGAATTAGTTCAGAAAAGTCACTTAATAAACAGATAATGACGAAAAATAGTAACAGCCACAAACTCTGGGGAGAGGGGAGAATCTTATTTCCAGAGTTGAAACATTATATTATTTAAAATGTTCACTTTTCAAAAAAATCTTCAAGGCATAAGGCATGCAAGAAAATAGAAAATATGGCCCATTCACATGAAGAAAGCAATCAATAGAAACTGTCCCTGATGAAGCCCAAAGGTTGTACTTACTGTACAAAGACTTTAAATCAGTTGTTCAAAATTTGTTCAAGGAACTAAAGGAAAGCACATCTAAGGAATTCAAGGAAAGTGGAGAATTGTGTCTCAACAATATCAATAGAGGTAAAAATTATTAAAAAAAAAAAAAGAACCACACAGAAATTCTAAAATTGAAAGTACAGTAATTGAAATGAAAAATTCAGAGGTGCTCAATAACAGATTTGAGGAGATGAAAGAATCAGCAAACATTAATATAAGCCAATTGATATTATCCAGTTTGAAAAAATGAAGATAAATGAACAGAACTTCGGAGACCTGAGAGAAACCAAGAAGTGTACCAATACAGATACAATGGAAGTCTCAGAAGGAGAGAAGAGAAAAAGGAGCAGAAAAAACATTTGAAGAAATAATGGCAGAAAACTTCCAAAATTGGATAAAAAACATTAATCTACACATCCAAGATGTTAACAAACTCCAAGTGGGATACATTCAAAGAAATCCACACCTAGACACATTAAAATCTAACTGTTGGAAGCCAAAGACAAGAGAGAATCTTGAAATCAGCACATACAAAATATCCTCAATATGATTTACAGTTAATTTATCATCACAATCCATGAAGGGCAGAAGACAGCTGGATGGAATATTTAAAGTGTTGAAAGAGAAAGACTGTCAACCAAGAATTCTATATCTGGCAAAATTATCTTTCAAAAATGACAAAGAAATTAAGACATTCTCATATTTATGAAAATGAGAGTATTTGTCACTAGTTAACCTGCCCCACAAAAATGCAAAAGGGAAACCTTCAAACTTTAATGAACTAATGTTATACCGTGGCTCAAATCCACATGAAAAAATAAAGAGCATCTGTGATTACAGAGGTAAATGTAAAAGAAAGTCTAAATATATATTTTGCTTATTACTTTTTTCTTTTATGTGATTTAAAAAACAATTAATTGCAAAAGGCAATGATTGTAAGTTTGTGTTGATGGGCATACATTGTATAAAGATGGAATTTGTATGACAATAATGGCACACAAAAAGAGGATATAAAGATGGAATTTGTATGACAATAATGGCACACAAAAAGAGGATGAGAAACACAGCAATACAGAAGTGAAGTCTTTGTATTCCATTAAAATTAAGTTGCTATTAATCACACTAGATTGTGATAAATTAAATGTTAATTGTAACCCCGAGGCAATCACTAAAAATAATGACTCAAAAAATATAGCAAAAGAAATGACAAGGATATTTAAATGGTACACTAAAAATATCTATTTAAGAAAAAAGAAGGCAATAATAGAGAAATAGAGGAACAAAAACACACAAGACATAAAAAATTAGCCAAGTTGCAGATATAATTCCTACCTTATCAGTAATTTCATTAAACTTAAATGGATCAAACAATTTAATCTCTACTTCACACCCTAAACAAAAGTTAACCCTAAATGAATTAACAACAAAAATGTTAGTGCTAAAACTATAAAAATGACAGAAGAAATCAGAAATGTAAGTTTTTATGATCTTGGATTAGGTGATAATTCATTAGATATGACACCTAAAGCATAGGGACAAAAGGAAAAATAGATAAATTGAGCTTCACCAAAACTAAAAACCTTTGATCATAAAAAGACTCTATCAAGAAATTGAAAAGACAATCCACAGAATGAGAGAAAATATTTGCAAATATATATTTGAAACATATGCCCACACAAAAACATGTACACAAAGTTCATGGTAGCATTATTCATAATGTCCAAAAAGTGTAAACAACCCAAATGTCCATCAACTGATGGAAAACAAAATGTGGTATATCCATACAATGGAAAAATATTCAGCCATAAAAAGAATGAAATACTGATACTCACTGTCACATGGAGGAACCTTGAAACCATTACACTAACTGGAAAGAGTCAGATACTGTGGTCACATAGTGTATGATTCATTTATATGAAATGAGCAGAAAAAGCAACTCGGAAAATAGGAAAGAAAGTAAATCAGCAGTTGCCAAGGCTGGATGAGTTGGGTGGGGGCATGGAGAGTGAGTGGTACAGTGTTTCTTTTAGGAGAGACAAAAATGTTCTAAAATTAGCTTTTGGCTATGGTTGAACAACTCTGTGAACATACTAAAGACACATTGAATTAAATGCTGTAAACAGATGAATTTTTTTTTTTAAACATCTTTATTGAAGTATAATTGCTTCACAATGGTGTGTTAGTTTCTGCTTTATAACAAAGTGAATCAGCTACAGATATACGCACGTTCCCATATCTCCTCCCTCCCGCATCTCCCTCCCTCCCACCCTCCCCATCCCACCCCCCCAGGCAGTCACAAAGCACTGAGCTGATCTCCCTGTGCTATGCGGCTGCTTCCCACTAGCTATCTATTTTACATTTGGTAGTGCATATATGTCCATGACACTCTCTCATCCTGTCACATCTCACCCCTCCCCCTCCCCATATCCTCAAGTCCATTCTTTAGGAGGTCTGTGTCTTTATTCCCATCTTGCCACTAGGTTCTTCATGGCCTTTTTTTTTTTTCCTTAGATGCCATATATATGTGTTAGCATACTGTATTTGTTTTTCTCTTTCTGACTTACTTCACTCTGTATGACAGACTCTAACTCCATCCACCTCATTACAAATACCTCCATTTCATTTCTTTTTATGGCTGAGTAATATTCCATTGTATATATGTGCCACATCTTCTTTATCCATTCATCCGATGATGGACACTTAGGTTGATTCCATGTCCTGGCTATTGTAAATAGAGCTGCAATGAACATTTTGGTACATGACTCTTTTGAATTATGGTTTTCTCAGGGTATATGCCCAGTAGTGGGATTGCTGGGTCGTATGGTAGTTCTATTTTTAGTTTTTTAAGGAACCTCCATACTGTTCTCCATAGTGGCTGTATCAATTTACATTCCCACCAACAGTGCAAGAGTGTTCCCTTTCTCCACACCCTCTCCAGCATTTATTGTTTGTAGATTTTTTGATGATGGCCATTCTGACCGGTGTGAGATGATACCTCATTGTAGTTTTGATTTGCATTTCTCTAATGATTAATGATGTTGAGCATTCTTTCATGTGTCTGTTGGCCATCTGTATATCTTCTTTGGAGAAATGTCTATTTAGGTCTTCTGCCCATTTTTGGATTGGGTTGTTTGTTTTTTTGTTATTGAGCTGCATGAGCTGCTTGTAAATCTTGGAGATTAATCCTTTGTCAGTTGCTTCATTTGCAAATATTTTCTCCCATTCTGATGGTTGTCTTTTGGTCTTGTTTATGGTTTCCTTTGCTGTGCAAAAGCTTTTACGTTTCATTAGGTCCCATTTGTTTATTTGTGTTCTTATTTCCATTTCTCTAGGAGCTGGGTCAAAAAGGATTTTGCTGTGATTTATGTCATAGAGTGTTCTGCCTATGTTTTCCTCTAAGAGTTTGATAGTGTCTGGCCTTACACTTAGGTCTTTAATCCATTTTGAGTTTATTTTTGTGTATGGTGTCAGGGAGTGTTCTAATTTCATACTTTTACATGTACCTGTCCAATTTTCCCAGCACCACTTATTGAAGAGGCTGTCTTTTCTCCACTGTATATTCTTGCCTCCTTTATCAAAGATAAGGTGACCATATGTGCGTGGGTTTATCTCTGGGCTTTCTATCCTGTTCCATTGATCTAAGTTTCAGTTTTTGTGCCAGTACCAAACTGTCTTGATTACTGAATCTTTGTAGTATAGTCTGAAGTCAGGGAGCCTGATTCCTCCAGCTCCATTTTTCATTCTCAAGATTGCTTTGGCTATTAGGGGTCTTTTGTGTCTCCATACAAATTGTGAAATTTTTTGTTCTAGTTCTGTGAAAAATGCCACTGGTAGTTTGATAGGGATTGCATTGAATCTGTAGATTGCTTTGGGTAGTATAGTCATTTTCACAATGTTGATACTTCCAATCCAAGAACATGGTATATCTCTCCATCTATTTGTATCATCTTTAATTTCTTTCATCAGTGTCCTATAATTTTCTGCATACAGGTCTTTTGTCTCCTTAGGTAGGTTTATTCCTAGATATTTTATTCTTTTTGTTGCAATGGTAAACGGGAGTGTTTTCTTAATTTCACTTTCAGATTTTTCGTCATTAGTGTATAGAAATGCAAGAGATTTCTGTGCATTAATTTTGTATCCTGCTACTTTACCAAATTCATTGATTAGCTCTAGGAGTTTTCTGGTAGCATATTTAGGATCCTCTATGTATAGTATCATGTCATCTGCAAACAGTGACAGCTTTACTTCCTCTTTTCTGATTTGGATTCCTTTTATTTCTTTTTCTTCTCTGATTGCTGTGGCTAACACTTCCAAAACTATGTTGAATAATAGTGGTGAGAGTGGGCAACCTTGTCTTGTTCCTGATCTTAGTGGAAATGGTTTCAGTTTTTCACCATTGAGGACAATGTTGGCTGTGGGTTTGTCATATATGGCCTTTATTATGTTGAAGAAAGTTCCCTCTATGCCTACTTTCTGTAGGGCTTTTATCATAAATGGGTGTTGAATTTTGTCGAAAGCTTTCTCTGCATCTATTGAGATGATCATATGGTTTTTCTCCTTCAATTTGTTAATATGATGCATCACGTTGATTGATTTGCGTATATTGAAGAATCCTTGCATTCCTGGAATAAACCCCACTTGATCATGGTGTATAATCCTTTTAATGTGCTGTTGGATTCTGTTTGCTAGTATTTTGTTGAGGATTTTTGCATCTATGTTCATCAGTGATATTGGCCTGTAGTTTTCTTTCTTTGTGACATCTTTGTCTGGTTTTGGTATCAGGGTGATGGTGGCCTCGTAGAATGAGTTGGGGAGTGTTCCTCTCTCTGCAATATTTTGGAAGAGTTTGAGAAGGATAGGTGTTAGCTCTTCTCTAAATGTTTGATAGAATTCGCCTGTGAAGCCATCTGGTCCTGGGCTTTTGTTTGTTGGAAGACTTTTAATCACAGTTTCAATTTCAGTGCTTGTGATTGGTCTGTTCATATTTTCTATTTCTTCCTGGTTCAGTCTCGGTAGGTTGTGCATTTCTAAGAATCTGTCCATTTCTTCCAGGTTGTCCATTTTATTGGCATAGAGTTGCTTGTAGTAATCTCTGATGATCGTTTGTATTTCTGCAGTGTCAGTGGTTACTTCTCCTTTTTCATTTCTAATTCTATTGATTTGGGTCTTCTCCCTTTTTCTCTTGATGAGTCTGGCTAATGGTTTATCAATTTTGTTTATCTTCTCGAAGAACCAGCTTTTAGTTTCATTGATTTTTGCTATTGTTTCCTTCATTTCTTTTTCATTTATTTCTGATCAGATCTTTATGATTTCTTTCCTTCTGCTAGCTTTGGGGTTTTTTTGCTCTTCTTTCTCTAATTGCTTTAGGTGCAAGGTTAGGTTGTTTATTCGAGATGTTTCCTGTTTCTTGATGTACGCTTGTATTGCTATAAACTTCCCTCTTAGCACTGCTTTTGCTGCATCCCATAGGTTTTGGGTCGTCGTGTCTCCATTGTCATTTGTTTCTAGGTATTTTTTGATTTCCCCTTTGATTTCTTCAGTGATCACTTCGTTATTAAGTAGTGTATTGTGTAGCCTCCATGTGTTTGTATTTTTACAGATCTTTTCCTGTAATTGATATCTAGTCTCATAGCGTTGTGGTTGGAAAAGATACTTGATACGATTTCAGTTTTCTTAAATTTACCAAGGCTTGATTTGTGACTCAAGATATGATCTATCCTGGAGAATGTTCCAAGAGCACTTGAGAAAAATGTGTATTCCGTTGTTTTTGGGTGGAATGTCCTATAAATATCAATTAAGTCCATCTTGTTTAATGTATCATTTAAAGCTTGTGTTTCCTTATTTATTTTCATTTTGGATGATCTGTCCATTGGTGAAAGTGGGGTGTTAAAGTCCCCTACTATGATTATGTTATTGTCGATTTCCCCTTTTATGGCTGTTAGCATTTGCCTTATGTATTGAGGTGCTCCTAAGTTGGGTGCATAAATATTTACAATTGTTATATCTTCTTCTTGGATTGATCCCTTGATCATTATATAGTGTCCTTCTTTGTCTCTTGTAACAGTCTTTATTTTAAAGTCTATTTTGTCTGATATGAGAATTGCTACTCCAGCTTTCTTTTGATTTCCATTTGCATGGAATATCTTTTTCCATCCTCTCACTTTCAGTCTGTATGTGTCTCTAGGTCTGAAGTGGGTCTCTTGTAGACAGCATATATATGGGTCTTTCTTTTGTATCCATTCAGCCAGTCTGTGTCTTTTGGTGGGAGTATTTAATCCATTTACATTTAAGGTAATTATCGATATGTATGTTCCTATTCCCATTTTCTTAAATGTTTTGGGTTTGTTATTGTAGGTGTTTTCCTTCTCTTGTGTTTCTTGCCTAGAGAAGTTCCCTTAGCATTTGTTGTAAAACTGGTTTGGTGGTGCTGAACTCTCTCAGCTTTTGCTTGTCTGTAAAGGTTTTAATTTCTCCATCAAATCTGAATGAGATCCTTGCTGGGTAGAGTAACCTTGGTTGTAGGTTTTTCTCCTTCATCACTTTAAGTATATCCTGCCACTCCCTTCTGGCTTGCAGAGTTTCTGCTGAAAGATCAGCTGTTAACCTTATGCGGATTCCCTTGTGTGTTATTTGTTGTTTTTCCCTTGTTGCTTTTAATATGTTTTCTTTATATTTAATTTTTGATAGTTTGATTAATATGTGTCTTGGCATGTTTCTCCTTGGATTTATCCTGTATGGGACTCTCTGTGTTTCCAGGACTTGATTAACTATTTCCTTTCCCATATTAGGGAAGTTTTCAACTATAATCTCTTCAAATATTTTCTCAGTCCCTTTCTTTTTCTCTTCTTCTTCTGGGACCCCTATAATTCGAATGTTGGTGCATTTAATGTTGTCCCAGAGGTCTCTGAGACTGTCCTCAATTCTTTTCATTCTTTTTCTTTATTCTGCTCTGCAGTAGTTATTTCCACTATTTTATCTTCCAGGTCACTTATCCGTTCTTCTGCCTCAGTTATTCTGCTATTGATCCCGTCTAGAGTATTTTTAATTTCATTTATTGTGTTTTTCATCATTGCTTGGTTCCTCTTTAGTTCTTCTACGTCCTTGTTAAATGTTTCTTGCATTTTGTCTATTCTATTTCCAAGATTTTGGATCATCTTTACTATCATTATTCTGAATTCTTTTTCAGGTAGACTGCCTATTTCCTCTTCATTTGTTAGGTCTGGTGTGTTTTGACCCTGCTCCTTCACCTGCTGTGTGTTTTTTTGTGGTCTCATTTTGCTTATCTTACTGTGTTTGGGGTCTCCTTCTCAGAGGCTGCAGGTTCGTAGTTCCCGTTGTTTTTGGTATCTGTCCCCAGTGGCTAAGGTTGGTTCAGTGGGTTGTGTAGGCTTCCTGGTGGAGGGGACTAGTGCCTGTGTTCTGGTGGATGAGTTTGGATCTTGTCTTTCTGGTGGGCCCGTCCACGTCTGGTGGTGTGTTTTGGGGTGTCTGTGGCCTTATTATGATTTTAGGCAGCCTCTCTGCTAATGGATGGGGCTGTGTTCCTGTCTTGCTAGTTGTTTGGCATAGGGTGTCCAGCACGGTAGCTTGCTGGTCGTTGAGTGAAGCTGGGTCTTGATGTTGAGATGGAGATCTCTGAGAGATTTTTGCCGTTTGGTGTTACGTGGAGCTGGGAGGTCTCTTGTGGACCAATGTCCTGAAGTTGGCTCTCCCACCTCAGAGGCACAGCCCTGATGCCTGGCTGGAGCACCAAGAGCCTTTCATCCACACGGCTCAGAATAAAAGGGAGGAAAAAAATAGAAAGAAAGAAAGAAAGAGGATAAAATAAAACAAAATAAAGCTATTATAATAAAAAAATAAGAAAAAAAATTATTAAGAATAAATGTATTCAGAAAAAATCTTTTTTTAATTTTTAAAAATAGATTTGTTAATTTTTTATAGTAAAAAATAAGAAAAAAATTATAAAGAAAAAATTTTTTTAATTTTTTAAAATAAAAAATATGAAAACACTTATTAAAAAATTTTTTTAATTTCTAAAAATAGAAAATAAGGAAAAAATTATTAAGAAAACATTTATTAGGAAAAAAATTTTTTTTGACTAAAAAAAAACAAACAAATAAAACAACAAAAAAAAAAAAACAAAAAAAAACATGGACGGACCTAACCCTAGGACTAATGGTGAAAGCAAAGCTATACAGACAAAATCTCACCCAGAAGCATACACATATACACTCACACAAAAAGGAAAAGGGGAAAAATTAATATATTCTGCTCCCAAAGTCCGCCTCTTGAATTTGGGATGATTCGTTGTCTATTCAGGTATTCAACAGATGCAGGCACATCAAGTTGTTTGTGGAGTTTTAATCCGCTGCTTCTGAGGCTGCTGGGAGGGATTTCCCTTTCTCTTCTTTGTTCGCACAGCTCCCTTGGGTTCAGCTTTGGATTTGGACCCGCCTCTGCGTGTAGGTCGCCTGAGGGCGTCTGTTCCCCGCCCAGACAAGACGGGCTTAAAGGAGCAGCTGCTTCAGGGGCTCTGGCTCACTCAGGCCGGAGGGAGGGAGCGGTACGGAGGAGGTGGGGCGAGCCTGCGGCGGCCGAGGCCGGCGTGACGTTGCAGTAGCCTGAGGCGCGCCGTGCGTTCTCCCGGTGAAGTTGTCCCTGGATCACGGGACCCTGGCAGTGGCGAGCTGCACAGGCTCCCGGGAGGGGCGGAGTGGAGAGTGACCTGTGCTCGCACACAGGCTTCTTGGTGGCGGCAGCAGCAGCCTTAGCGTCTCCTGCCCGTCTCTGGGGTCCGCGCTGTTAGCCGCGGCTCGCACCCGCCTCTGGGGTCTGCGCTGATAGCCGTGGCTCGCGCCCGTCTCTGGAGCTCGTTTAGGCGGTGCTCTGAATCTCCTCTCCTTGTGCGCCGTGAAACAAAGAGGCAAGAAAAAGTCTCTTGCCTCTTCGGCAGCTGCAGACTTTTTCCCGGACTCCCTCTCAGCTAGTACCAAAGCCCGAGCCTCAGCTCCCAGCCCCTGCCCACCCCACCGGGTGAGCAGACAAGCCTCTTGGGCTGGTGAGCACTGCCCGGCGCTGAGCCTCCGTGTGGGAATCTCTCCGTTTTTCCCTCTGCGCCCCTGTTGCTGTGGGATCCGCGCTGATAGCCGCGGCTCACGCCCGTCTCTGGAGTTCGTTTAGGCGGCGCTCTGAGTCCCCTCTCCTTGCGCGCCGTGAAACAAAGAGGCAAGAAAAACTCTCTTGCCTCTTCGGCAGCTGCAGACTTTTTCCCGGACTCCCTCTCGGCTAGCACTGAAGCCCGAGCCTCAGCTCCCAGCCCCCGCCCGCCCCATGTGGCTTAGCAGACAAGCCTCTCGGGCTGGTGAGTGCCACTCAGCACCGATCCTCCGTGCGGGAATCTCTCCACTTTGCCCTCCTCACCCCTGTGGCTGCGCTCTCCTCTGTGGCTCCAAAGCTTCCCCCCTCTGCCACCCACAGTCTCTGCCCACAAAGGGGCTTCCTAGTGTGTGGAAACCTTTCCTCCTTCACAGCTCCCTCCCACTGGTGCAGGTCCCGTCCCTATTCTTTTGTCTCTGTTATTTCTTTTTTCTTTTGCCCTACCCAAGTACGTGGGGATTTTCTTGCCTTTTGGGAGGTCTGACGTCTTCTGCCAGCATTCAGTGGGTGTTCTGTAGGAGCAGTTCCACGTGTAGATGTATTTCTACTGTATCTGTGGGAAGGAAGGTGATCTCCGCGTCTTACTCTTCCGCCATCTTGCCTCTCTCTCCTAAACAAATGAATTTTATAATGCGTGAATTATTTGTCAATAAAAAAGATCAAATGTTAACAAAGTAATTAAAATAATATTTATAATGTGAAGAGGGAAAAGAAACATGACTCAGAAACCAAAGGGAAAGTGCTGTAAAGAATATGTAAACCTAGTCTAGAGAGGAATAAGAATGAGATTCAAGTAGCTGACCCCAAAATTGAGGTTGAACAAATTCTCTGTGGAGAGATAGGATCCCTCACTATTTTCAAGAAATAATTTTAGGTTTTCAAACAAAGAATTATGTGATCTATCAATTTTCATATTCTTCGGTGGCCTGGAGTCAAGAACATTGACAGGTAAGTTGTCCAATCAAATTCCAAATGTACCGCAAGGTCATAGTAATTAAACCACTGAGGTTTTGGTAAACATACACATCAATGGAAATAATAGAAAGAACACATATATTTATGCCATTTTAGATCGTGATAAAATGGTAATTAAATTATTGGGAAAAAGATGAACTGTTCTATAAAGGAATTAGGACAACTGACTATCTATTAAAAGAAAACAGAAAGTATGCTTGATTCCTACCTTACCTCAAATAGAATAGTATATTCTAGATGGCTTAATGATAAAAATTTTTTTGATAAATGATTTTTTTTTAATTTATTAAATTTAAATGAGTTTTACCTATTTCTGCAATCACTCTGAGAAGTAGCTCTGGGAAGACAGGAGCCAGAAGATTTATGAAAATTTCCTCCTATTCCATACCTTTTCCATAGGTGATATAACCCGATATATTTGTAGTGAAGATTTCCATGAATAAATCAGGGCCCTTGAGTTATTTCAGAAACAATCCATGGAAGATTTTAGAATTTAAAAGTTAAGGTAAATAACATTAGTTGGAGTCTTTCTTGCGGTGTGCATATCAATAAAAACTTCTATCTCAATCACTAATTTAAATGATCTTTTAGACTTTGCTTTTTCAAGAAATAAACAGTCTTCTCAAGGGATAACTCTCCCCTAAGCATCATTCTACATGGCATTTTTGAAGAGGTTGCCAAGTAGAAAACAGTCTGAAAATTATATACAAGTTTGACAATGGTTGTTTAAATGTTGATATTAAAAGTCTTTTGTATAATCTTCTTTTCTATATTTCTAAATTTACTAAATGAACATAAAAATATAAATACCAAAAGTAAAAAGTAGTAAACTTTAAGCAGCTACATGGGAATCTCTGATTTTTGGAATCAATTTGACAACATCAACAGCCTCAAAAGCGTCTTTATTGGTTGTTTCTTAGAAACGAAATAAAATTCTTCAAGTGTTTTGGGGAAAAGAATATTCAGTGAGTAACAAGATTTTTTTTAAAAGGCAATTTATTATCATCTTTTAAAAACAGTTGTAAATCATTGATATAAATTATTCACACATGTTTTTCAATGCCAACACAATGGAACTATTGTCTAATGTGATATTCTGAAGTACAAAGAATAAAATTTTATCCACCCCCTTCAATTTATAATTTCAGAAGCTAAAAGAGGGGTTAATTACAGGAAGTCCTTGCTTTGCCTGGCACTGTATTAAGTGAAACTAGTGCATATTGGAACACTGTGTTTGCTTTGCCCTGTAACCAGTCTCAGATACCATGGAACAATGTGGTGAAGACAGGGTTCTCACAACACACATTTCCATTAACAGGGTACCGTGTAAAAGTGAGAACTGACTATAACTGTCTTATTTGGTAGATTCCATGATGATTAAAATTAAAAGCTCATAATCACTTGTGTGATCTGAGTGAGCTGTTCAAATATTGCTTTTTCATAAGCTATGTTACCTGACTTCTGAGATATTTTTATTACTCTTGTTGAAGGAGCTTGAAAAATTAACACATATTCTAAGATTCACTCCTACTGAAACTTGTACCCATTATCTTGAAAAGCTGTATAATTTTAAAGTGTACAGTGTGTGTGTGTGTATGTGTGTGCAAGTGTACATGTATATTTTACTTTATTTCATCTCTTAGAGTTATGTGGTACTCAGAGAAAACTTCTGTTAGGAATTCAGTCAGTCATTTTTGAGGTAAAGTTTTGAGGAATCAAGTTTCTATAATAGCATATAAATATTAAATAATTTTATTTTATGATAATTTTTGAGTGATATACTTTTAATAAATTGATGCAAGGAAGCAGAGATAGCCAGCTAGTGTTTCTGAGTTCTTACTGTACCAGACATGGACATCAAAACATGTCAATAACATCAATTAGGACTTACCAAATGTCTGAGATTTCACTTTTTTTGAAACAGGAATATTCTCCGTAATGAGTTATTAGAGTGTCAGCATTCTCTCTCCTTACAGATTCATGCTACTTAACTCAGCTCTCAAGGGAAATTAAATCCAAATTAACTATAAAAAAAGGTTTCTGCATCATTTAATGATGCAAATTTGAGGTAACAAGGGTAAATAATTGTTCATGAATATGATATGAAATGTAGATTTCCCTAGTGCTACCACCCTGGTAATAATCCCCCAAGAGTTACCATTATCTTCTCCTTGAACATTAGAGTGAGTTTGTTTGTCTTTGAACTTCATATAAACAGAATCATATATTACTCATTATTCTTTCAATATTGAATATTTCAATATTGTTCACTCATATGTAATATTTACGTTGTTGCAAATAGCAGTAGTTCATCGCAGAGCAGAATTCCACTGAATGAGCTTACCACCATTTATGTAGATATTCTACAGTGGATAGACATCTGTGCTGTTTCCAACTTTTTCCTATTTTGAATAACACCACTATAAATATGTTTTCATAGAAATAAGCATTCATTTGCTTGGTATATACTTAGTAGCAATTCTGGGTCATAGGTGTAAGTATGTTTAGCTCTAGTGGATACTGCCAGCTTTCCAACATGGTGGTACCTATTTACATTCCCCCCAGTCAATGTTTGAAGATTCCAGTTGCTCCTCATCTTCATCTTGTTTTTAATTAAGTCCAGTTTATCAGTTTATCGATCTTCTCTAGTCAGTCTTATTGGAACACTGCTTAGGAAATCTTTGCCTATCCCTAAACATATTCTCCTACATTTTATTCTAGAAACTGTGTTGTTTTACTTTCACATTCAGATCTAGAATCAATCTCAAAATAACTTTTGTGTATATAGTGGTCAAGATGTATTTTTCCATATGGATATCCAGTTGATTCAGTACCATATAATGAAAGACTAATCCTTCATTATTACACTGCCTTTGTAATTTTGCTTTAATCAGTTTACTGTATATGTGTAAATCTGTTTCTCATATCGATTTTCTTCCGCTGGTCAATTTGTCTATCATTGTCACCAATAGAGCATTCTCTTAATTATTGTAGCTTAAAAATATCAATGTTTGGTACTTTAAAAATATTTCTTTGGATAATTCAAGTCTTTTGTATTTCTTTATAAGTTTTGAAGTCAATCTGCTAACTTCCACAAAAAAAAAAAAAAAAAAAAGCTGGACTTTTGATTAAGGTTGAATGGAGTGTGGGCAGAAATAATATCTTAACAAAAATGAGCCTTCCATTCAATGCAGATGGTGTTTTATTATAAATTCAAAAATGGTGTTTTAATTCCCCAATTGTTATTAGTTTATAAAAATGCAATGTATTTTATGTATTTATTTATTTATTTTTCTAGTAGTTTGTCGACTTTGCACAAATGTTTATTATATCTGCAAATGATGAGAGCTTTCTCCTTACTGTAAAGATTAAGGAAGATCCCTTCCATTCCTAGTTACCTGCATGCTTTTGTACTAACTGGGTATTGGATTTATCAAATGCTTTTCCTGCATTTATGGAGTTAATCATAAGATTTTTCTCCTTTATTTGATAAGGGTGGTGAAGTATATTGACTGATGTCCCAATGTTTAACCAATCTGGCATTTCTGGAATAAACCTCACTTGTATTATCTTGTTTAGGATTTCTGCAGCTGTGTTCATGAAAGAATTTGGCCTTGGTTTTCTTTTGTTGCAAAATTGTTGTATGATTTTGGAATAAGAAGATAAGTTGAAAATTTTATCCTTCTTTCTCTACTTTCTGTGATAGTTTGTGCAAGATAAATATTATGCAGACTATTTCATCCTTAGGTATTTGTAAGAATTCACTGGTGAAGCAACCTAGGCTTGAAAATTTTTTGTGTGTCTGGGAAGTTTTTGTGTGTGTCTGAGAAGGCTTTAATTGTGAATTCAATTTCTTTAACAAACATAAACTATTTCAATTTTCTAGTTATCCTTATGCAAGTTGTGTTTTTCAAGAATTTATCTTTCATTTAAATGTTCAAACATACGAGCATAAAGGCGTTCATAATATGTTATTTTGTTATCAAAGGTATGATTCACATACCATAAATTCACCATTTTAAAGTGTACAATTCAGTGGTTTTTAATATGTTTACAACTTTGTGCAACCATCACCACTGTTAATTACAGAACACTCACCAGCTCCAAAAGAAACCCCATACCTGTTAGCAGTCACTTTCTATTTCCCCTCCTTCCAGCCCATGGCAATCACTGATCTATTTTACCTCCCTATAGATTTACCTATTGTGAACATTTCATATAAATGGAATCATAGGCTTTATGACCTTTTGCATCAGGCTTCTTTCATTTAGTGTAATGTTTTCAAGGTTGATTTATGTTGTAGCATGTATCAGTATTTTATTCCTTATTATGGCTCATTAATATTCCATTGTACTGATATACCACATTTTGTTTATCCATCATTAGTTGATGGACATTTAAATTGTTTCCACTTCTTGGTTATGAATGCTGTTGCTATGAACATTTGTGTAGAAGTTTTTGTGTACATATATGTCTTCAGTTATCTCGAGTATAGACCAAAGAGTAGAGTTACTGGGTCACATGGTAACATTCTAAGTTTGACATTTTGGGGAACTGTCAAACTATTTTCTAAAGCAGCTGCACCACCAATGTATGAGGGTTCCAATTTCTCTGTGTTCTCGCCAGCACTTGTTATTTCCCTTCTTTTTTTTTTTTTAATAAACCATTTTAGTGGTTGTAAAGTGGTATTTCATTATGGCATTTCTTCACTGACTAGTAATTCTGGGCATCATAATGTGTTCTTATTGTGGTTTTAATGATATGGTGAGGTTGCCTTTTTCATTTCTTAGATGGGTAATTTGTGTTTTCCCTTTACTTGTCCATTATCAGTTTTGCTAGAATGGTATTAGTTTTTTAAATCTTTTCAAAGAGTATATATTTAACTTTGTCAATTTTCTCTGTTATATATTTGCATTATCTTTCATTATTTCCTGCATTCTCTTATTTCTTTGGGTTCCATTTACTATTTTTAATAGCTTTTAAAAATGGAAGTATAGATCTTTTATTTTCAACCTTTCTGATATTCTAATATAGGCATTAAAGCTCTAATTTGCTTCCAAAGAAAATTAGCTTTAGCTGCATCCCCACAACATTCACATATGGGATTTTCATTAACATTTAGTCAAAAATATTTTCTAAATTTTATTCTGATTTCTTTTTTGTCCCACTGGGTATTTGGAAGTTTGTTGCTTAATCCAAATGTTTAGGGTTGTCTGTATATTTTTCTGTTGTTGATTTCTAGCTTATTTTCATTTTGTCAGAGAATATATTCTATATTATTCAATCCTTGGAAATTTGTTGACCCTTAAAATAAATGTAAAACACAAGGAAGTCTCAAAAATATCTAGAAATTAATGCTTAAATCCTACTATTTCAAGAGTCAGATCTCAGTAGAAATCTTCTAATTTTTATTCTCTACCTCTTTCATATGTATTTATGTAAAAAAATATTGCTTAGAAATATAACCATAATGAAAACTGTGCATGCACTCTGTGTGTGTGTGTATATATATATATTTATATATATAAAACCATTCTATAACTGGCCCTATAAGCTATATTTTTCCTATCAGTTGGGCAAATTAAAATTTGCCAACTAAAAATTGTCACTTTCCATCTGCCTCTACAAGGATTAAGTCACTAGCCATCGTAGTTGCTGACCTTCAACACACCCTGAAAGAAGTTCAGGGTGGAGATCAGGAATGAAGCACTCCACGTTCTGGGAAAAACTGGCAGAACAAGTTTTCAGATAGTTAGATATTTTCAAGAGAAGAATTTATGAGCTCAAATTCTTGTATCTTCTCATATCTAGAAAAGCAATAAAATCATTAGCAGAGACATCTGCCCCTCATGACTAGCAATAACCTCCATGAAACTAGCAGCAACCCTCTGCCAAAAATGTGCAATTGATTGCATGTACCCCCCTTCACCAAAATCACATATCAACTGACCCCCCCACCCCACCTTCGGAGCAATTCTTCAGAGCTATCTGAGATGCTGTCCCTCAGGCTATAGTCCTCATTTTGCCCCAAATAAGACAGCTCACAACTCTCACATTGTGCATTTTTGTTTTCAGTTGACAAATCATTAAAAAAATGAATGCAGGTTATTCTCATTCAGCAATGTAATAAGCACACCTGACCTTTGGAAAGTGAGTGAAAATTCTTCCTGTATGATCCATCAGTGCTGCAGACTGTCTCTGAGCTTCCCAAAGTCAAACACTGATAGCACCTTGGAACATAGATTCCTAATTTGCACTTCAAAATTCCATTTCATTTGTAGCTATATTTCCTGATATACATTGGCTCACAAAATACGTCGTCAGGCCGTTTGAAGTTCTGTCACAACAAATTTGTCAACAACAATTCTACTTTTAGAATAAGAAGTCATGCATTACCTTTACATTTTTGTTTTCACATCTACACAAGCAATGGTATAGGCCATAACTATAGCATCTAATTCTGAAACTGAAAATATATCACAACTTCAAATAGCACAGAGCAATGAAAAGAGTACAAGTAAAAAAGAAAAGCCACCCACACTCACTAGTTTTTACAAGCTTGAACAAGTTAATCAACATTCTAACCCACAGTTTCTTCATTTGAATGACAAAAGAATATTGAAATATATTTCAAGGTAAAAGAGGCTTCAAAGGAATAACTTATGTAAAGTACATAATAGATTGTCCTTCACATGAATAGTGCTTACAAAGCATAAATTACTTCCTTCCAATACTTTCTGACCTCTCTTACACAGTATCCCATGTTCATTGATAGCAAAAGTGTACCCCAATGGGGCAAGCAATATTTAGAACCACATTCCACATTTCAGGTTAGGTTAGGTTATGCTATAGTAACAAATGAAACCAAAACCTCAAAGGCTTAAGAATAATGAAGATTATTTCTATATCTGATTACATGATCAGCACAGGTGTGCAGAGGACCTTTTGTTTACTGTGTACATCTAATATTGATACAAGTGTAATCTTATCATGTATTCAGAAGGAAAGGAGATCTTAAATATTTGTAGCAGCCTTAATGACTAGCACAGGATCCCTCATGACCTATATTTCAGCTTTGTTGAAAGTGAAGGGGTTCAGAGTGAGCCTCCCAAAATGTGCCACTCCAGCATGTAGATTATTTTGAGCTGAAGACAATCAAAGCTCAGAAGACTCAGGAAGAACTTTTTACCTCTCCCTTCACTACCTAAAAGAATCTGGCTCAGAGGGAGAGACAGCTATTACCAGAGATAACTTTTATCTGAATGACCTATCTGCATGTCAGGGCAAACATATAATTAACATCCTCTTATTGTCCTGGGAATTCCCCCTGTGAAATCCCAGGACCCTATCCCATTCCTTAGCTCAGGACAGAATAGAAGCCTCAATTGCTCAACTTGCCCTTGGGTCTCATATCTTTGGGGCTCCCGTACATACATCATTAAATTTGTCTTTTTCCTGTTAATCTGTTTTATGTCAATTTAATTATTAGACCAGCCAAAGAACCCAGAAAGGTAAAGGAAAAAAGTCTTTCTCCCCTACAAAAGTATTGAGAAGCATACCATGACACAGCCACAAGTATGCCTAAAATGGAAAAGACCAAACAACCACACCAAATGTTGGAGAGGATTTGCAACAACCAGAATTCTCATACTTTGTGATGGTGGGAAAATATAAATGACACAACCAGCTTGGAAAGCTGTTTGGCAATTGATTAAAAAGCTGAAGATAAACTTACCCTTTGACCCTGCAACTCCAATCCAAGAGAATTGAAAGCATATGTCCACAAACACCCTTTTACAAGAATGTTCAATCAAATTTATTCATAATAAGCAAAGTCAGCCAGATATCAGCAACAGGAGAATGGATAAACAAACTGTGGTAGATTCATACAGTGAACATATTGTGTGTGTTCCTCACAATAAAAAGGAGCAAACCTCTGATACATCCAACAACATGGATGAATATCAGAATATTGTGCTGAGTGGAAAAAGCCAGAAACAAAAAATATTCTGTGTGTACAGTCCTAGAATAGGCAAAACTAACTTATAATGATACAAATCAGATCAGTATATTCCTTTAGCTTCAAGGGTGGTAGAAACTGACCAGGAAAGAGCACAAAGGAACGTTTTTGGTTTATGGAAATGTTCTGTGTCTTGGGTGAATGTGTCTACATTTGTCAAAACAAATTGAAAAATTCACTTAATATTTGACCATTTTACTCTATGTTTATAATAGCTTGACACTTTGAAAATTCAAAAGTATTCAGAGGACACTTCAATCATACAATTTTTAATACTTTATTTGAACAATCTAATACTATTCATTAGCTAGTTCAGGATATTTGATTTAACTCAGATTTTTAAGGTAATGTTTTACTAAGAAGTTTTGGGATGAAATGGTACTTTAAAAAACTGAAAATTAGTAAAAACATCATTACTCTGATAATAGTCCAAGACAGTACAATTCAATACATTCTAGACTGCTTCAGATATCTGTGCAAATTTTTAAATAAGGAAACTGTATTGAAAGAAAAACATTAAATCACCTAGATGCTGATATCTCATAGAGCATTTCCATCCTCTATTTCACCAGTTAGACAGCTATTTAACTATTAGCATCACTTATGATAAAGCTTGAGCTTTGGAAAATGATAGACAACCATCTAACTAGCCGTTGAGCAAGATACCTAATTACTCTCAGCTTTTCTCTCACTTACTAAACAACATAAAAAGCATCTAAAATAGAACCAGGCACATGATATAAACTTAATAAATGTCAGTTATATTCTTGTACATAAAGTACCTTCAAAAATGTGTTTTCCTCCTCCTCCTCCTCCTTTTCCTTTTTCTCTTTTTTCTACCTTTTCTTTTCCCCTTTCTTTTTCTCTCCTCATGTTCCTGCTTCTTCTTCCTCCTTTTTCCTGAACCTTTCACAATATAGTCCCATGACAAGTAGGGAGAAAATAAGAGAAATGCTTATGTATGAGGTTTTTAAAATCTGTCCTTTCTAGTTATCTTCAGATCTGTTACCTAATGTATTTAACAAATGTGAAAATAAAGAAAAGTATATTTCTGTTGCATAAATAAATTCTAAATTTTTGAGCTTAGAAATTTAAGACTAGAAGATTTTTCGTTGGATAGAGTGTGAGTCTTTTCTGTAAATATGCATGAATTCTAGGTATTAACTTGACTAGGAGAAGAACAAATAACAATCACTGAGCAGCTGTAAACACCACTATTGGGAAATCTTGGCTGCCCCATCCCATAAAATCTAATCTGACGGAGGAGGAAATAGGCAGTCTACCTGAAAAAGAATCCAGAGTAATGATAGTAAAGATGATACAAAATCTTGGAAATAAAATGCAGAAAATACAAGAAACGTTCAACAAGGACCTAGAAGGACTAAAGAGCAAATAAACAATGATGAACAACACAATAAATGAAATAAAAAATTCTCTAGAAGGAATCAACAGAATAACTGAGGCAGAAGAACAGATAAGTGACCTGGAAGATAAAATGGTGGAAATAACTATCACAGAGAAGAAAAAGAAAAAGGAATGAAAAGACTTGAGAATGGTCTCAGACACTACTGGGACAACGTTAAATGCACCAACATTTGAATTAGAGGGGTCCCAGAAGAAGAGAAAAAGAAAGGGACTGAGAAAATACTTGAAGAGATCACAGATGAAAACTTACCTAATATGGGAAAGGAAATAGTCAATCAAGTCCAGGAAGTGCAGAGAGTCCCATACAGGATAAATCCAAGGAGAAACGTGCCAAGACACATATTAATCAACCTATCAAAAATTAAATATAAAGAAAAAATATTAAAAGTAGAAAGGGAAAAGCAACAAATAACATAAAAGGGAATCCCCATAAGGTTAACATCTGATCTTTCAGCAGAAACTCTTCAAGCCAGAAGGGAGTGGCAGGAAATATTTAAAGTGATGAAAGGAAGAAACCTACAACCAAGATTACTCTACCCAGCAAGGATTTCATTCAGATTTGATGGAGAAATTAAAACCTTTACAGACAAGCAAAAGTTAAGAGAATTCAGCACCACCAAACCAGCTTTACAACAAATGCTAAAGGAACTTCTCTAGGCAGGGAACACAAGAGAAGGAAAAGACCTACAATAACAAACCCAAAACAATTAAGAAAGTGGACACTATATAATGATCAAGGGATCAATCCAGAAAGAAGATATAACAATGGTAAATATTTATGCACCCAATATAGGAGCACCTCAATACATAAGGCAAATGTTAACAGCCATAAAATGAGAAATCGACAGTAACACAATAATACTATGGGACGTTAACACCTCACTTTCACCAACGGACAGAACATCCAAAATGAAAATAAATAAGGAAACACAAGCCTTAAATTACTCATTAAACAAGATGACTTAATTGATATTTATAGGACCGTCCATCCAAAAACAACAGAACACACTTTATTCTCAAGTGCTCATGAAACATTCTCCAGGATAGATCATATCTTGGGTCACCAATCAAGCCTTGGTAAATTTAAGAAAATTGAAATAACATCAAGATCTTTTCTTACCACAATGCTATGAGACTAGATATCAATTACAGGAAAAAAACTGTAAAAAATATAAACACATGGAGGTGAAACAATACTAAATAACCAAGAGATCATTGAAGAAATCAAAGAGGAAATCAAAAAATATCTAGAAACAAATGACAATGAAAACACAATGACCCAAAACCAATGGGATACAGCACAAGCAGTTCTAAGAGGGAAGTTTATAGCAATACAATCCTACCTCAAGAAACATCTCAAATAAACAACCTAATCTTACACCTACAGCAATTAGAGAAAGAAGAACAAAAACACCCCAAATCTGGCAGAAGGAAAGAAATCGTAAAAATCAGATCAGAAATAAATGAAAAAGAAATGAAGGAAACAAGAGCAAAGATCAATAAAACTAGAAGTTGGTTCTTTGAGAAGATAAACAAAATTGATAAAGTGTTAGCCAGACTCATCAAGAAAAAAAGGGAGAAGACTCAAATCAACAGAATTAGAAATGAACAAGGAGAAGTAACGCTGACACTGCAGAAATACAAAGGATCATGAGAGATTACTACAAGCAACTATATGCCAATAAAATGGACAATTTGGAAGAAATGGACAAATTCTTAGAAAAGCACAACCTTCAGAGACTGAAACAGGAAGAAATAGAAAATATAAACAGACCAATCACAAGCACTAAAATTGAAACTGTGATTAAAAATCTTCCAAAAAACAAAAGCCCAGGACCAGATGGTTTCACAGGTGAATTCTATCAAACATTTAGAGAAGAGTTAACAGCTATCCTTCTCAAACTCTTCCAAAATACAGCAGAGGGAAGAACACTCCCAAATTCATTCTACGAGGCCACCATCACGCTGATACCAAAACCAGACAAAGATGTCACAAAGAAAGAAAGCTACAGGCCAATATCACTGATGAACATAGATGCAAAAATACTCAATAAAATACAAGCAAACAGAATCCAACAGCACATTAAAAGGATCATACACCATAATCAAGTGGGGTTTATCCCAGGAATGCAAGGATTCTTCAATATATGCAAAACAAACAATGTGATACACCATATTAACAAACTGAAGGACAAAAACCATACGATTATCTCAGTAGATGCAGAGAAAGCTTTTGACAAAATTCAACACCCATTTTTGATAAAAACCCTCCAGAAAGTAGGCAGAGAGGGAAGTTACCTCAACATAATAAAGGCCATATATGACAAACCCATAGACAACATCGTTCTCGATGGTGAAAAACTGAAACCATTTCCACTAAGATCAGAAAAAAGATAAGGTTGCCCACTCTTACTACTATCATTCAACATAGTTTTGGAGGTTTTAGCCATAGCAATCAGAGACGAAGAAGAAATAAAGGGAATCCAAATCAGAAACGAAGAATTAAAACTGTCACTGTTTGCAGATGACATGATACTATACATAGAGAATCCTAAAGATGCTACCAGAAAACTACTAGAGCTAATCAATGAATTTGGTAAAGTAGCAGGATACAAAATTTATGCACAGAAATCACTTTCATTCCTATACACATATGATGAAAAATCTGAAAGAGAAATTAAGGAAACACTCCCATTTACCATTTCAAGAAAAAGAATAAAGTACCTAGGAATAAACCTACCTAAGGAGACAAAAGACCTGTATGCAGAAAATTATAAGACATTAATGAAAGAAATTAAAGATGATACAAACAGATGGAGAGATATACCATGTTCTTGGATTGGAAGAATCAACATTGTGAAAATGACTCTACTACCCAAAGCAATCTACAGATTCAATGCAATCCCTATCAAACTACCACTGGCATTTTTCACAGAACTAGAAAAAAAAATTTCACAATTTGTATGGAAACACAAAAGACCCCAAATAGCCAAAGCAATCTTGAGAAAGAAAAACAGAGCTGGAAGAATCAGGCTCCCTGACTTCAGACTATACTACAAAGCTACAGTAATCAAGACAGTATGATACTGGCACAAAAACAGAAATATAGATCAATGGAACAGGATAGAAAGTCCAGAGATAAACCCATGGACATATGGTCACCTTATCTTTGATAAAGGAGGCAAGAATATACAGTGGAGAAACGACAGCCTCTTCAATAAGTGGTGCTGGAAAAACTGGACAGCTACATGGAGAAGAATGAAATTAGAAACCTCCCTCACACCATACACAAAAATAAACTCAGAATGTATTAATGACCTAAATGTAAGGCCAGACACTATAAAACTCTTAGAGGAAAATATAGGCAGAACACTCTATGACATAAATCACAGCAAAATCCTTTTTGACTTATGTGCAAGAAAAATGGAAATAAAGACAAAAATAAACAAATGGGACCTAATGAAACTTCAAAGCTTTTGCACAGCAAAGGAAAACATAAACAAGATGAAAAGACAACCCTCAGAATGGAGACAATATTTGCAAAAGAAGCAACTGACAAAGGACTAATCTCCAAAATATACAGGCAGCTCATGCACTGCAATCAAAAGAACAAAAAACCCAATCCAAAAATGAGCAGAAGACCTAAACAGACATTTCTCCAAAGAAGATATACAGATTGCCAACAAACACATTAAAGGGTGCTCAACATCACTAATCATTAGAGAAATGCAAATCAAAACTACAATGAGGTATCACCTCACACCAGTCAGAATGGCCATCATCAAAAAATCTACAAACAATAAATGCTGGAGAGGGTGTGGAGAAAAGGGAACCCTCTTGCACTGTTGGTAGGAATGTTACAGCCTCTATGGAGAATAGTATGGAGGTTCCTTAAAAACCAAAAATAGGACTACCATATGACCCAGCAATCCCACTACTGGGCATATACCCTGAGAAAACCATTATTCAAGAGGAGACATGTACCACAATTGTCATGGCAGCACTATTTACAATAGCCAGTACATGGAAGCAACCTAAGTGTCCATCGACAGATGAATGGATAAAGAAGATGTGGCCCATATATACAATGGTATATCACTCAGCCATAAAAAGAAATGAAACTGAGTCATTTGTATTGAGGTGGATGGACTTAGAGTCTGTCATACAGAGTGAAGTAAGTCAGAAAGAGAAAAACAAATACCGTATGCTAACACATATATATGGAATCTAAAAAAAATGGTTCTGAAGAATCTAGTGGCAGGACAGGAATAAATGCGCAGTCGTAGAGAATGGACTTGAGGACAAGGGGAGGGGGAAGGGTAAGCTGGGATGAAGTGAGAGACTGGCACTGACATATATACACTACCAAATGTAAAATAGATAGCTAGTGGGAAGCAGCCGCATAGCACAGGGAGATCAGCTCAGTGCTTTGTGAGCACCTAAAGGGGTGGGATAGGGAGGGTGGGAGTGAGACGCAAGAGGGAGGAGATATGGGGATATATGTATACATATAGCGATTCACTTTATTGTACAGCAGGAACTAATACATCATTGTAAAGCAATTATACTCCAATAAAGATGTAAAAAAAAAGAAATAAAAAGAACCCCAAACAATTATGGTTTAGTAACTGTAGGACATTGCCCAGTTTTGAATCTCTTAGCAAATTCATTTCAGCTCCTTTGGAACAACTTACAGTATAAATCTGCATTCCTTGCCTCCTCCTTTGAACCACTCTTGCCATCATTTTGTTTCCCTCATTAATAAGTTGAGGAAAAATTTTGACACATGTTCATTCTAAAAAAAATAAAATCTAATCTGGCAGATACATGTTCTCATTTCTCCAGAGCAAAATTGAGTCCTTGAGTACATTCCTATGACAACTTTCTTCTTTTTTCAGTGTTCTTTCAAGCTCTTTGGTCTGAAGAAGATTATAAGTGAGACCTAATCAATTTTATATGTTTTTGTACATACCTTAGTTTGAGGGTTTTGGTTTTGTTGTTTTTTTTTTTTGATGTTGCCTCCTGGTGGAAGCCACATTAGATTTGGGGGAGGAATTTGGCAGAAGAGATGCTATCTTTTTTTGTTGTTGTTGTTGGCCACGCTGTGTGGCATGTGGGATCTTAGTTCCCTGAGCAGGGATCAAACCCGTGCCCCCTCCACTGGGAGTGTGGAGTCTTAACCACTGGACCACCAGGGAAGTCCAAGATGCTATCTTTTTATCATTCTATTAATCTTGTACATGATGTTGAATTTTCTTATTATTGGAGTTGTTAACTTTGACTACTTAATTAAAAGAGATCCTGCCAGGTTTGTTTGTTTTTTTTCCTCACTATATGGTGGCTCTTTTATTCTTTATCACTAATAAGTATTTTGTGAGGAAATACTTTGAGATGTAAATATTCTATTCCTCATCAAACTTTCACCCATAGTTTTCACATCCATTGATATTTCTTGGCTGAATTTATTACTAGGATTGCTGTTTGTTGCTTTTTTCTACTTCTGTTGTGGTTTTTTTTCTACATTTATTAGTTGACATTATATGAAGGAAAATCTTTCCCTTCTTCTTTATTTATTTATATTTAGTATGGAGCCATGGATTCTTATTTTGTTCCATTGATTATAATCCATTATTGTAAGTCTTGTCCCCAAATTGTCCTAAACTTGGTCAGCAGTAACCTTTTGAAGCTGACTCCTATGTCATTTTGACATAACCCCATCATTCTTTGAGAATTCCTTACTTTCTGGTACAAAATAATGTTGTTCCAGGTTCATTGTGTGCTTTCCCTTCTCCAGTCCCAGAAACAGCCATTTATTTCCTCAAGGAGTTCCAGTTTCTTTAATGAATAATATTTGATAGAAATCAACATCTGGGTGATAGCTATGCCCATTATTATTGGGGTGTTATTATTCTCAGAGCTGGGGAACATGCATCGTTTATACACATGCATTTATAACCATATTCATTGCCACATTGAAAACCATCACATCTACCATTTGAAGCCCAAGCCACAGTTTTATATAATGTTCTCATTTTCTATATTTGCATCTCCTGTCTCTGACATGGCTCTCATTAACCTTAATTTATTTTTGGTTCAATTCCCCCATGCACAACAAATGTCCCAGTGTTACCACTGCCCTTCGTCCCCAATGCCTCTCCTCCCTCCCTCAGATTCTGACACCTCACGCTGAGTCCCTGCAACCACCACTGCCCTCCTCTGCTGATGCCCTTCTTGCCCCGCTGCTCGACTCCGATATCCTGCACAGATCGAGGCCACCAGCACCACCAGCATCCTTCTCCCACTGCTCAGCCTCCAACATCCTGCTCTAATAAGTGGACACCCTCATTCAAAAGCCAAATCTAAGCACTTATGTTAGTCCTGGTCCCCCAAGAAGCAGACACCAAGATTGGAGTAATGCAGAAGGATTTTAATCAAGGACACGTCTGTGTGAAAGGAAATAGGGAGGTAGCCAGACAACTGTGGGAGAGCCCTCAGGGTGCAAACAAGCCTGACTCCAAGTGTAAAGAAAAAGTTGAGAAAGGCTGGATGGCAGTGTCTAAGGGAATTTTGACAAACTCCTCAAGGAGTCCTCCACCCAAAGCAGATTATCAGAGGAGTCCTGTGTCTCCCAGTTATCTTTCTGCTTCAGTATCCATCTCTGCCATGCTCCATCATTGAGCGCAAAGAGCCTGTCGGGAGTGTGGGATGAGCACAAAATAAGGGATGGATTTCAGAGCCTGACAGCTGGGAACCCTCAGTAACCATACACCCTGTGGTTAGAGAAGCAAGATCTACATTCTCTTGTAGAACATTTAGATCATTTTTCCCTTTAAAACATTTTTCCCTTCAGAGCCGCAACAAAGCAAACTCTTTCTTATCTATTGAGTTTATCAATAAGAAGACATTCTTTACCAAACGATTGGGCCTTTATTTTTTCTTCACAACTCAGAAACAAAGACAGCACCGCATAGTCAAACCCTTTTAATATAAAGAAGATGTTTGCAAGTGTGTCCTTTAGGAACTTTCTGAAGAAGAGTTCTTATTGCATAAGTAGTTTTTAGTTATCAAATCACTGGACCTCGTGGCTGGTATTAAGAGGCAATGCTGAACATATTGAATGAACACTTTTTTGGCAAGTATATTCCTTAACGATGGTGCCAGGAGGCTGGCAAAGATGATGGGGAGTGTGGGAAGTCTGGTGGTTGGAGGGGTGGGTGGGGGGAAGTAGGGGCTGGGTTGGGGGATGCTCTGGGGTAGGAAAAACATAGCATTTCAGAACTTTGATTTCTTTATTGAGTATGTTGTTATTTTTCTTAATGTTGTGTCAAACTTTCTCAAATAAACAAATACAAAGGGTAGGCAGAGTGTTTACATTTCGGAAAATGTAAGCTAAAAAGGAGGGTGTCATAGCAATAAAGAACAGTTTTATATTACACAGTTTTATTGAACAGTTATAGACATAACTGAGCCTCAGAACTACAACTTAGCATTTCCTGCTCTCCTGAAAATTACTTTTGCATTTAATCCTCACATTTTAACAACAATTTGGGTGGAGGCCATATGTTCAAACTTCATAAGCTCAGCTTAAAATTGGCATAATTCTGAAAAGCCCCGTTGTCCCCAAATACATAAAAATGTTATACAGGAAAGATAGCAAGGAAGTGTAGACAAAGATATAAAACTAGGCACCTAGAGCAAATAGATAAAGATATAAAGTATTAGACACTTGTAATGATTTTTCTGATGAAAATTTTAAAATCTAATTTTCACAAACATCCCTGAAATTTAGAATGTGCCTTAGAAAGTAGGAGAAATTCACAGGAGGAAAGAATTTGAGAAGAAAACCCAAGACCAAAGCACATTGGTATGACAAAGAAGAAAACTATTTTTTAAAAAATATTTATCATTTACAATCATTCAACATTTTATACAGATTTATGGAATGCCTACTGTGTGGTAGATATTGTCTTTACATGCTCAAAATGTTGTTCAAATTGGAATTCTCCAGTCACATATATTTACTGGGCACTTAAAATTGGGCTAGTTCAAACTGAGGACATGTCTTAGGTGCAAAATACACACCAGATCTCTGAGACTTAGGATGAAAAAAATAAAAGCAAAATATCTCATTAGTAATTTTATAATGATTCTTTGTCAAAATTATATTATTTGGATATATTTAATTAAATAAAATATTTTATTAACATTAATTTAACCCACTTCTTCATACTTTTCTAATGTGGATACTAGATCATTTTAATTACATATGTAAATCCCATTATATTTCTATTGGAAAAAAATGTGATACCTAGTATTGTAGTAGATATTCACGATGTTCACTAAATAAATCTATCTTTCCATCCTTTGTGGTGCCTGGTAGGATGGTACTACCTCACACCTCTTGAAGTTAAGAGTGGCCAAGAGGGCTTACCTGGTGGCGCAGTGGGTGAGAATCTGCCTGCCAATGCAGGGGACACGGGTTCAAGCCCTGGTCTGGGAAGATCCCACATGCCGCGGAGCAACTGGGCCCGTGAGCCACAACTACTGAGCCTGCGCGTCTGGAGCCTGTGCTCCACAACAAGAGAGGCCACGATAGTGAGAGGCCCGCGCACGGCAATGAAGAGTGGCCCCCGCTCACCACAACTAAAGAAAGCCCTTGCACAGAAACGAAGACCCAACACAGCCAAAAATTAATTAATTAATTAAGTAATGTAAAAAAAAGAAAAAAGATGAAAGTCAAAGTCTTATTAAAAAAAAAAGAGTGGCCAAGAGAGGTTTCCTTTGACTGAAAAATTATGAGGGGAAGAAAGTGTCACTTCCCAGAAGAGATGTTAAGAGTCAGTATGTATTTCACTTCCCAGCTGCTGTTACTACAGAAACAGATGTTGTAAAGAGCCTTCCGTCTTCCTGGTTGCCCCACTGCAGGCATGTAGTGTGCAATAGAAACTGTTAATGCTTTTTTAAGCCATTAAGTTTGGAGTTGTAGCATAACTTGGAGTCTAGTATTTCCCAATCTTCAGCATACACCAGAAACACCTGGAGGTTTGTCAAAACACAGACCACACGTCTGACAAGTTCCCAGAGGATGCTGATGCTGCTGGTCTGGAGACGACATTTTTGAAAACCACTGGCTTAGGCAATCCTGACTGGTAGGTGTTATGAACAGAAAATTTAAAAAAAGAAGAAAAGAGTGCTATGAAACTTGGGGTTGACTAACAGTTTAAACAACCCCTATAGAATTGTTGATAATGATTCCAATATTATTGCTTATCAAAATATACTAATGAGATGAATGTCCATACATCTATGTTATGAGAAGTTAAGATTATGGATTAAACAGGTTTTTTTAAAATATTAAATTATGCTTTTACTTACTCTATTCTATCTCAGGTATTGTCCACATCAATACAAATGACATTTTCTACTGATCACTTTCCTTTGCCTACCCATTAGAAAATACAGGGGATAAGTTGTATTCCAGTCACACAATTTATAACTTGGCTTCTAAAAAGAAGTCTTGTTAGAACTTGAACAAAAAAATCTTAAAATTTGTATGGAGACACAAAAGACCCCTAATAGCCAAAGCAGTTTTGAGGGAAAAAAACAGAGCTGGAGGAATCAGACTCCCTGATTTCAGACTATACTACAAACCTACAGTAATTAAGACAATATGGTACTGGCACAAAAACAGAAATATAGATCAATGGAACAGCATAGAAAGCCCAGAGATAAACCCATGCTCCTATGGTCAACTAGTCTATGACAAAGGAGGCAAGGATATACAATGGAGAAAAGACAGTCTCTTCAATAAGTGGTGCTGGAGAAACTGGACAGCTACATGTAAAAGAATGAAATGAGAACACTCCATAACCCCATACACAAAAATAAACTCAAACTGGATTAAATACCTAAATGTAAGACCAGACACTATAAAACTCTTAGAGGAAAACATAGGAAGAACATTCTTTGACATAAATCACAGCAAGATTTTTTTGACCCACCTCCTAGAGTAATGGAAATAAAAACAAAAATAAACTAATGGTACCTAATGAAACTTCAAAGCTTTTGCACAGCAAAGGAAACTATAAACAAGACGAAAATACAATCCTCAGAATGGGAGAAAATATTTGCAAATGAATCATCGGACAAAGGATTAATCTCCAAAATATATAAACAGCTCATGCAGCTCAATATTAAAAAAAACAAACAAGCCAATCAAAAAATGGGTGGAAGATCTAAATAGACATTTCTCCGAAGAAGACATACAGATGACCAAGAGGCACAGGAAAAGCTGCTCAATGTCACTAATTATAAGAGAAATGCAAATCAAAATGACAATCAGGTATCACCTCACATCGGTTAGATGGGACATCATCAGAAAATCTACAAACAACAAATGCTGGAGAGGGTGTAGAGAAAAGGGAAACCTCCTGCACTGTTGGTGGGAATATAAATTGATACAGCCATTATGGAGAACAGTATGGAGGTTCCTTAAAAATCTAAAAATAGAATTACAATATGACCTAGCAATCCCACTACTGGGCATATACCCAGAGAAAACTATAGTTCAAAAAGAGGCATGTAACACAATGTTCATTGCAGCACTGTTTACAATAGCCAGGGCATGGAAGCAACCTAAATGCCCATTGACAGACAAATGGATAAAGAAGATGTGGTACATATATACAATGGAATATTACCCAGCCATAAAAAGGAACGAAATTGGGTCATTTGTAGAGACGTGGGTGGACCTAGAGACTGTCATATAGAGTGAAGTAAGTCAGAAAGAGAAAAACAAATATCATATATTAACGCATATATCTGGAATCTGGAAAAATGGTACACATGAACCAGTTTGCAAGACAGAAATAGAGACACAGATGTAGAGGACAAACGTATGGACACCAAGGGGGGAAAGTGGGGGGTGGGGGGTGGTGGGATGAACTGGGAGATTGGGACTGACATATATACACTAACATGTATAACATAGATAACTAATAAAAACCTGCTGCATAAAAAAATAAAATTAAATTAAATTAAAAAAAAAAGTCCTGTTAGATGGTTTCTGACAAATTCTAGAATTTATTTACTAACGAAAAAAAGAAGTAAAATTACTTAACTTGTGCTGAAACAATTTTTTAAAAAAATTAACCTGGAATCCATAGAAGGTACTCTTAATGTCCACAAGGGATAATGACATAGTTTCTAGCTATTTTTCAAGATGGAAAATGGAAACAAAGATCCTCAAGAATATCCACTGATTATAATTGACTAATGTGAAAAAACACAAAGGAAGCACAGACACAAAAACTCAATATGCACGTGGCTCATGCTTCTTCACTTGGGGGCAGAATAAAGAGCCATTTCTCCAACAGTGTTCCACAGAAAATCATCCACTACATACAAATAAAACATAACTTTTAAAAAACTGATGGTACACACTGTGCTCATATTTTATTTCTAATACAATTTTCCAATTTCTCCTTGGAGACAGGCAAAATGAGCCTGCAACATCTTGAAGTGCCCCAAAGTTAGAAAGTACACAAAAGACAAAACAATGGTGGTGATATGTCCAAAGGACACAGGAGCCAATTGAAAGAGCTCTAAATGGTCAAAGCTGGAACAATTGGAACAACAAAAAATAACATAATATTTCATCATAATTCAAAGTATAAAATAAATATCCATGAGTCCATAGTGAGATAACAGATTGAATATGTAAAATCTCCCTTGCAGAAAAATTCCTAATTATGTAGATATTCTCCCCTCAAAGAGGTAAAGCTGAACTCCTCACCCTTGAATTATAGGCTATGTTTAGTGATTTGTTTCCAAATAGTAAAGTATGGGAAGCAGAGTGGGAGGAACAAGTCACTTCACAGTGGGGAAGCCTGGCAGACATTACTTTTTCCAGGTGATCAAGGTCAACATCATCGATAATAGGTCATGTGGCTAAAATGTACCCTTAATACATTAATATATTAATATATAATGTTGAGAGTGGCATTTCACCTCTGTGGTCTTCCTCCCCAAAAACCATAACCTACCTAACCTGAGAAAAACATCAGACAAACGTAAATATCAGACATTCTACAAAATACCTGACCTGTACCCCTCAAAAGTGTCAAGGTCATAAAAAAGCAAGGAAATTCTGAGAAACTGCCACAGCCCAGAGGAACTTAAAGAGACATGAGGACTAAATATAATTTGCTATTCTGGGAACAAAAACAATGAAAAACAAATTAGAGAAAAACTAATAAAATCCAGAGGGCAGACAGCAGAAGCAAGAAGAACTAAAATCCTGCAGCCTGTGGAACAAAAACCACATTCATAGAAAGATAGACAAGATGAAAAGGCAGAGGGCTATGTACCAGATGAAGGAACAAGATAAAACCCCAGAAAAACAACTAGATGAAGTGGAGATAGGGAACCTTCCAGAAAAAGAATTCAGAATAATGATAGTGAAGATGATCCAGGACCTCAGAAAAAGAATAGAGGCAAAGATTGAGAAGATGCAAGAAATGTTTTTAAAAAACCTAGAAGAATTAAAGAACAAACAGAGATGAACAATACAATAATTGAAATGAAAAATACACTAGAAGGAATCAGTAGCAGAATAACTGAGGCAGAAGAACGGATAAGTGACCTGGAAGACAGAATGGTGAAATTCACTGCTGCAGAACAGAATAAAGAAAAAAGAATGAAAAGCAATGAAGACAGCCTAAGAGACCTCTGGGACAACATTAAATGCAACAACATTCGCATTATAGGGGTCCCAGAAGGAGAAGGGAGAGAGAAAGGACCCGAGAAAATATTTGAAGAGATTATAGCCAAAAACTTCCCTAACATGGGAAAGAAAATAGCCACCCAAGTCCAGGAAGCACAGAGAGTCCCATACAGGATAAACCCAAGGAGAAACACACCGAGACACATAGTAATCAAATTGGCAAAAATTAAAGACAAAGAAAAATTATTGAAAGCAGCAAGGGAAAAACGACAAATAACATACAAGGGAACTTCCATAAGGTTAACAGCTGATTTATCAGCAGAAACTCTACAAGCCAGAAGGGAGCAGCATGATATCCTTAAAGTGATGAAAGGGAAAAACCTACAACCAAGATTACTCTACCCGGCAAGGATCTCATTCAGATTCGATGCAGGAATCAAAAGCTTTACAGACAAGCAAAAGCTAAGAGAATTAGCACCACCAAACCACCTCTACAACAAATGCTAAAGGAACTTCTCTAAGTGGGAAACACAAGAGAAGAAAAGGACCTACAAAAACAAACTCAAAACAATTAAGAAAATGGTCATAGGAACATACATATCGATAATTACCTTAAACGTGAATGGATTAAATGGTCCAACCAAAAGACACAGGCTTGCTGAATGGATACAAAAACAAGACCCATTTATATGCTGTCTACAAGAGACCCACTTCAGACCTAGGGACACATACAGACTGAAAGTGAGGGGATGGAAAAAGATAGTCCATGCAAATGGAAATCAAAAGAAAGCTGGAGTAGCAATACTCATATCAGATAAAATAGACTTTAAAATAAAGAATGTTAAAAGAGACAAGGAAAGACACTACATAATGATAAAGGGATCAATCCAAGAAGAAAATATAACAATTATATATGCACCCAACACAGGAGCACCTCAATACATAAGGCAACTGCTAGCAGCTATAAAAGAGGAAATCGACAGTGACACAGTAATAGTGGGGGACTTTAACACCTCACTTATATCAATGGACAGATCATCCAAACAGAAAATTAATAAGGAAACACAAGCTTTAAATGACACAATAGACCAGATAGAATTAATTTATATTTATAGGACATTCCATCCAAAAACAGCAGATTACACTTTCTTCTCAAGTGTGCACAGAACATTCTCCAGGATAGATCACATCTTGGGTCACAAATCAAACCTCAGTAAATTTAAGAAAATTGAAATCATATCGATCATCTTTTCTGACCACAACACTATGAGATTAGAAATCAATTACAGGGAAAAAATGTAAAAAACACAAACACATGGATGCTAAACAATACGTTACTAAATAACCAAGCAATCACTGAAAAATCAAAAAGGAAATCAAAAAATACCTAGAGACAAATGACAATGAAAACACGACGATCCAAAACCTATGGGTTGCAGCAAAAGCAGTTCTAAGAGGGAAGTCTATAGCTATACAAGCCTACCACAAGAAACAAGAAAAATCTCAAATAAACAATCTAACCTTACACCTAAAGGAACTAGAGAAAGAAGAACAAACAAAACCCAAAGTTAGCAGAAGGAAAGAAATCATAAAGATCAGAGTAGAAATAAATGAAATAGAAACAAAGAAAACAATAGCAACGATCAATAAAACTAAAAGCTGGTTCTTTGAGAAGATAAACAAAATTGATAAACCATTAGCCAGACTCATCAAGAAAAAAAGGGAGAGGACTCAAATCAATAAAATTAGAAATGAAAAAGAAGTTACAACAGACACCACAGAAATACAAAGCATCCTAAGAGACTACTACAAGCAACTCTGTGCCAATAAAATGGACAACCTGGAAGAAATGGACAAATTCTTAGAAAGGTATAACCTCCCAAGACTGAACCAGGAAGAAATAGAAAATATGAACAGACCAATCACCAGTAATGAAATTGAAACTGTGATTAAAAATCTTCCAACAAACTAAAGTCGAGGACCAGATGGCTTCACAGGGCAATTCTATCAAACATTTAGAGAAGAGCTAACACCGATCCTTCTCAAACTCTTCCAAAAAATTGCAGAGAAAGGAACACTCCCCAACTCATTCTATGAGGCCACCATCACCCTGATACCAAAACCAGACAAAGATACTACAAAAAAAGAAAATTACAGACCAATATCACTGATGAATATAGATGGAAAAATCCTCAACAAAATACTAGCAAACAGAATCCAACAATACTTTAAAAGGATCATACACCATGATCAAGTGGGATTTACCCCAGGGATGCAAGGATTCTTCAATATACGCAAATCAATCAATGTGATACACCATATTAACAAATTGAAGAATACAAACCATATGATCATCTCAATAGATGCAGGACAAGCTTTTGACAAAATTCAACACCCATTTATGATAAAAACTCTCCAGAAAGTGGGCATAGAGGGAACCTACCTCGACATAATAAAGGCCATATATGACAAACCCACAGCAAACATCATTCTCAATTGTGAAAAACAGAAAGCATTTCGTCTAAGATCAGGAACAAGACAAGGATGTCCACTCTCACCACTATTATTCAACATAGTTTTGGAAGTCCTAGCCACAGCAATCAGAGAAGAAAAAGAAATAAAAGGAATACAAATTGGAAAAGAAGAAGTAAAACTGTCACTGTTTACAGATGACATGATACTATACATAGAGAATCCTAAAGATGCCACCAGAAAACTACTAGAGCTAATCAATGCATTTGGTAAAGTTGCAGGATACAAAATTAATGCACAGAAATCTCTTGCATTCTTATACACTAATGATGAAAAATCTGAAAGAGAAATTAAGGAAACACTCCCATTTACCATTGCAACAAAAAGAATAAAATACCTAGGAATAAACCTACCTAGGGAGACAAAAGACCTGTATGCAGAAAACTATAAGACACTGGTAAAAGAAATTAAAGATGATACAAACAGATGGAGAGATATACCATGTTCTTGGATTGGAAGAACCAATATTGTGAAAATGACTATACTACTCAGAGCAATCTACAGATTCAATGTAATCCCTATCAAATTATCAATGGCATTTTTTACAGAACTAGAACAAAAAATCTTAAAATTTGTATGACTCCAAATAGCCAATGCAGTCTTGAGGGAAATAAACGGAGCTGGAGGAATCAGACTCCCCGACTTCAGACTATACTACAAAGCTACAGTAATCAAGACAATATGGTACTGGCACAAAAACAGAAACATAGATTAATGGAACAGGATAGAAAGCCCAGAGATAAACCCACGCACCTATGGTCAACTAATCTATGACAAAGGAGGCAAGGATATACAATGGCAAAAAGACAGTCTCTTCAATAAGTGATGCGGGGAAAACTGGACAGCTACATGGAAAAGAATGAAATTAGAACACTCCCTAACACCATACACAAAAACAAACTCAAAATGCATTAGGACCTAAATATAAGACCAGACACTATAAAACTCTTAAAGGAAAACATAGGAAGAACACTCTTTGACATAAATCACAGCAAGATCTTTTTTGATCCACCTCCTAGAGTAATGGAAATAAAAACAAAAATAAACAAATGGGACCTAATGAAACTTAAAAGCTTTTGCACAGCAAAGGAAACCATGAACAAGATGAAAAGACAACTCTCAAAATGGGAGAAAATGCTTGCAAACGAATCAACGGACAAAGGATTAATCTCCAAAATATATAAACAGCTCATGCAGCTCAATATTAAAGAAACGACCCAATCCAAAAATGGGCAGAAGACCTAAATAGACATTTCTCCAAAGAAGACATACAGATGGCCAAGAAGCACATGAAAAGCTGCTCAACATCACTAATTATTAGAGAAATGGAAATCCAAACTACAATGAGGTATCACCTCACACCTGTTAGAATGGGCATCATCAGAAAATCTACAAGCAACAAATGCTGGAGAGGGTGTGGAGAAAAGGGAACCCTCTTGCACTGTTGGTGGGAATGTAAATTGATACAGCCACTATGGAGAACAGTATGGAGTTTCCTTAAAAAACTAAAATAGAGCAATCCCACTACTGGGCATATGCCCAGAGAAAACCATAATTGAAAAAGACACATGCACCCCAATGTTCATTGCAGCACTATTTACAATAGCCAGGTCATGGAAGCAACCTAAATGCCCATCAACAGACAAATGGATAAAGAAGATGTGGTACATATATACAATGGAATATTATTCAGCCACAAAAAGGAATGAAATTGGGTCATTTGTAGAGACGTCGATGGATCTAGAGACTGTCATACAGAGTGAAATAAGTCAGAAAGAGAAAAACAAATATCGGATATTAACACATATATGTGGAACCTAGAAAAATGGTACAGATGAACCGGTTTGCGTGACAGAAATTGAGACACAGATGTAGAGAACAAGTGTATGGACACCAAGGGGGGAAAGCCGCGGGGGTGGTGGTGGTGGTGTGATGAATTGGGGGATTGGGATTGACATGTATACACTAATGTGTATAAAATTGATGACTAATAAGAACCTGCTGTATAAAAAATTTTAAAAAAACACACACACGAAAAACTAATAAAATCCACATAAAGTATAGAGTTTAGTTTATAATAATATATCTATATTGGTTCATCTGCAACAGTAATATATTAACAATAGGGGAAACTGGGTGTGGTGTATATGGGAACTCTTTACACTGTCTCTGAAACTTTTCAATGAATTAGAAACTATTGTAAAATAAACATTTTATTTAGATATAAAAAAAGTTTATAGCCACTTTTAAAATACCCCTATCTTTTAATTGTGAGATAGCTGAGCCAAGATTCAGTCTTTCACTTTCTGAATTACCTCCTAGGAATTTTCCATGACGAGCTACCTCAGAGGGCAACTGTGTCAACCAAGGAAGGCTTGCCTTGGTTGATAGGATGTGAGCCTTCACTCTGGTGAAATATTCTGGTGTTCACAATGACACTGGTAGCTGTTTCAATTAGCCTTGAAAAGTCACTGAAATCCTGAGTTATTAGAAATTAGACTAAAATTAGTAAAATTACAACAGATAAAATTATGTTTGTTATTCTCACTCCTTCCGCAGAGCTGATCCCTTGAGCTTTGAATGGTCCTGGGTTCAATTAAATCTGAACGAGAAGTTTACTGATTTCCACCTAGAGGAATGAGCTTCAGTCTATGCCTCTGGGAATAAATTAGATGATGGAACTGACTCTACTCAAAGTCATTATTAACTGATTTGTATAAACATATATGCAGCATGGAGGCCAGAAATGGAAATTATGTTATGTGGTTAAGATAATATCCATACCTCTTAATCCCTAGTTGTTCTCATGTAACCAAATTCAAATTTCAATCTAATAACCTTGAAATGATGTTCCCACCATCTTTTCTTTATTTTTCCCTCTGTCTTCTTCCTCTCTCTCTCTCTCCCTCTCTTGAATTTTGGTTCATTTCCCCATATTCCTCCATGTCCTAGAAAGAAACCTGAGAAGGGGAGGTTTCTAGGGAAGTCTGGGTGCCCGCTGTTGAATGGGATGGGATGGGATGTGAAACTATAACCCTTCAGCCCAATGTGATACAGGACTAGCTCAGTGACAGCATTACCTCCACTGTATATTCACACAGCTGTGGAGTCACTGAAATGACCTATAGGTTCTATTGCTGCACATATTCAATTAGAACTCTTTATTAATGGGCCGAGGATGAACAAGGAAATGGGGAAATTACTGTACAAATTGCTTAAATCCATCCTGTTCTCCTTCCCTTTGCCTTCATTGATTAGTCTCAGAATTTTTTCTTTCTTTTCTCATCCTCTTCCCGTAAAATCCATATCCTTTACTTTGTGTTTTAATCTACATTTATTTTTCTTTCCATTACCATGCATGCATGTGTGTGTGCACGTACAAACACACACACGCACACACGTCCCAGGCGTGCAACAATGTTTCCCTCCCTTAAGGGTTTCTTTGTTATGCAAAACTCTTCTCTATGTGTAATTTCTTGAAAAATACTGGTTTACATAGAGTTCTAAATCTCCTAGAATGAATAAATACATGCCCTATTTAAGGTGAGCATTCAGTGTTTGACTAGAATTTCACAGGAATTATACAGTGCTTCTTACTTCTAGATAAGAACAGTTAAATTTAAAACTAATTAAAAATTAGTCAAATAGAGCTCTCTATGTATATGCCAACAAGGTCCATTTAGAAACTGGCATGGGCTCAAATTATCATACAGTCTTAAAGTTCAAAATGGGAAGTCAGAGATCTTTCTTAAAGTAAATAACTAGAAAGAAAAATACACCTACTGACCATTATCTAAAATCCACTTTCTCTGATAAGGTTGAAGTGAATTGTCCAGATGGTAGTTCAGAGCCAAACTATTCTTCCTGGTTGTAAATAAACAGAATAAATCCCCCAAAGATATTGCTCAGATCTAAAATACAGACCAAAGATGTGTGCCAGTGGCTTCTGCATTTGACTTTACACATATCTGCATTTTAGACCTGAGTAATTATTTTGGGGGTCATCAATTATTTATTTTTCCAAAAGTATCATTTCCACATATCCATGCTATTGGGTTAGATGTAATGAAAGAGACAGAAAATTATAAGATGCAATGTCCACCCTCCAGGAGATTATAATCCATTTGTCATATTATTATAATATAAAAAGAACAAAGATCTGCCAATCATAAATGTTAAGACGTGTAGGTAGATTGAAAAAGGTAAATCTTACGATAATGCTCCTCACTGGCACATTTGTCTACCCCCATCCACTCACACCTACCCAGAGGCGTCGTATTAAACAAAAGATATTGAGGAAATATTTTAAATATTTCCTAATGTCTATATATTTTTCCCCTTTACTCTGAAACACCACATGCATCACCACTTCTAATCTTTGATCCACTCTACTTTTAACCTGGAAGTAGAGATAAGGAGCAAGCCCCCTAAGGTGTGCCTCGCTCTGTCTCTTGGGAAGCTCTGTGACCTTGAACACCTAATGTACAAACTCTATAGCTCAGTTTCCTTATCCAGTAAATAATGTTAATAATAGAACTTATAGCATTATTGTGAGGGTTAAATAAATTTATAACAGTATTTGGATAACAGTGTTTGGCATACAGTAAGCATTTACTAAATGTTGGCTTTTATTATTATTGATCCAGTAGTTTACTGCTTTCTTGGACTCAGGAACTAAACCACAGGCAAGATGTACCATGCTCCTGAACCCAAATGGAGACTTAGGTCAGCAACAACCAGACCCATATCACTATGCCCTGGTAAATGGGACATATAGACATTCGGAGGAGACAGAAATTGCTTTTCCAATCTAAGAGAGTCTGATAAGGCTTCACAGCAACACAAAATTTGTCACTTTCTCACACAAACACATAGTTATATTTAAATTCTACTTACAAAGCTTGCTTCAAAAATTCAAAACAGACTTGCTTTCATTCAGGTTGAAATGACAGTGTGCTGTATCTTTTTATGAAGATAACTCTGATATATGACCAAACTTCATAGCTTAAAATTTGGCTGAAATTTAATTTTGTCTTGTTCTTTATAACTCACTTTAAACATTACATTTGGTTAACTCTTTGCTCTGAGAGCCTTATGGTGACATTTAAACGGAACCTCAAATTCTGACCCAAGGAAAGGTGTCGAAGCAGATTAGAGATTTGAACTATAAGAATTCTTATCTCTTTAAGCAGAGCCATCATCGGCAGACCATGCATAAAAATATTTAAAATATCATTCGATTTCTAAAGAATTTAAGAATTTTCAACATCTAAAATAAAGAAAAGCTGCACAAAGGAGAACATGACCTTCTCCAAAGGGACAGCAATGGTTTGGCTTTGGGTGACAAGGATAATTTACATCAATTTACAAATTAAATAGCAGTATGACAAACATGAAACCAGTCAGTATTCGACGTGGGGATATTATTAAATAACTGTCATCTTGTAGTATGTTAAATTAATTTGTTTCGATTCATTAATTTTTAAATTAATCCGTTCTATATGTTCTTTTGCAAAAAAAACTGCAATGATTTTCCTGCAGCTCAACATTGCCCTCCTATGGATTAAAAGCCATAATATAGTATTCTGGATATTTACAAAAGAAATAGGAAAATTATACTCCTATGGCACAGGTTTTTAAATAAGCAGTGAGCTCTCAGAATTCTGAATAGCAGCACACACAAGCCTCCCTAACATGACCTTATCATGCTGGAACTTCTCCTCCCATGGATAAGTGCTGCCTTGAAGACATTTCCCAGATTTAGACAACCCTGCAGTCTTGTGGGTGGGCAACAATTACCGAAAAATGAGCAACGTCATGACGAGTCAGTCATTTCACTGAGCCTGGCCAATACTTACAAAAGGCTTTTGTAAAAATTTACAAAACCTGGTAGATTTCTGGGAGGTATGGTGAGCTTAAAAATAAGGGAAACTTTGCATTAATTAAGAGAAGAATAAACAGTGCTCGTGAGTTTGATAGTCAAAGCTGCCAGATAGAAATAAGCCTGATTCTGCTAGGAATTCAGCTGGACCTCTGGACTGAGCTTGTGTAAGTGAAAGTCAAACAGTTGGGCAGGATAGAAATAACTGTTGAGCCATAGGATCAAGCTGGACCAGGCAAAAAGAAAATGTGAGGAAGTTGGGAAGATGATTTTTTTTTTTTTTTTTAATAAAAGTCACTGGAAAATTTCACTGTCTTTTTTGAAATGACAATATTAAGAAAATGTTTTGTGTGGGCACAGATGATGGTCAAAAAGAGTAAGTGGCCCAACGGCAGTCATTTTCATACAATGTATATGCAAATAATATTCTTTAATCATTGTAAAATAATTACTAGTAAGTTGGGGGTAAGTTGTTTTAACAACCTCTATGAGCCTCAATTTCCTCATTTGTAAAATAGTATTATTACTCCTATTTTGCAAGTTTGAGAATGTAGATGAGAAATAACCTGGGCAAGGTACCATACTTAGCAAATTTTTTGCTACGGAGTGGAAGCTTTGTGAAAGGTAACTGATTAATAAACAGTAACTAGGGCTTCCCTAGTGGCGCAGTGGTTAAGAATCCACCTGCCAATGCAGAGGACACGGGTTCGAGCTCTGGTCCGGGAAGATCCCACATGCCGCAGAACAATTAAGCCGGTGCACCACAACTACTAAGCCTGCGCTCTAAAGCCCGTGTGCCACAACTACTGAAGCCCACGTGCCTAGAGCCCGTGCTCCTCAGCAAGAGAAGCTACCGCAATGAGAAGCCTGCGCACCACAATGAATAGTCCCCACTCTCTGCAATTAGAGAAAGCCCGCGCTCAGCAATGAAGACCCAACACAGCCAAAAAAATAAATAGATAAACAGTAACCATAATTATCACCTTAGATTTTAGAATATGTCATGTCCTTTCCGTGTATTTTTAAATTTCATTTTATTAAATATAGTACAATTATTAGAGTCACTGCTCAGTGGTATGACTCCCCTAGAGTCTTCAGACTAGAGAACAAAAAGACCAATCTAGCTTAGGAAATTTTAAGAAACTCAATGAGAGCAAGCAACAAATTTATCATCTCAAGACCAACTCATAAGTGCATAAAATTTCACTGAGGCTTTATTGTAAAAAACCGCAGCCAAAATTGAACATAATTTCAATTGCCTCACACTTGAGTCCCTCCCTTCTAAACACCATAAAAAAAATCTACATTCCAAAAACGTGGTAGGAGCCATTTGTAAGAAAAGCTGGAGAAATGAGTCTAAGACCTTCATCTCTAGGCCCAAGTGTTTGCCCTCGAGAGCCTTTTCTGGAAATTGTATGTTTTTCCTGTGGGTTCTTGGTGTGCCAGGAAATGTAGCTCCAGCCACTCACTCTACATAGCCTTCCTTGGGCTCCAATCACCTTGGCCCCAAAGATACCATGTATGCCACCTGTGTCCTCTTCAACATCCAGCATGTTTGGGTAAGTCAAACACTAGCTGCAAGCAAAGATGGGGAAGGTAAAGATACCAATTATTTAATTATATTTCAATCACAGAAAGGAGCCAAACAAGTTTTCTGAGGCAACAGAGATTGTTACCTACAGCACTCAAGAAATGGAGCTTTATAAAATAACTCTTGATGGAGGGAGATGCAAGAGGGAAGAGATATGGGAACATATGTATATGTATAACTGATTCACTTTGTTATAAAGCAGAAACTAACACACCATTGTAAAGCAATTATACTCCAATAAAGATGTTAAAAAAATAAATAAATAAAATAAAATAACTCTTATCTTGCCATTTTGATGTTATCTACTGTCTTCCCCCCTCAAAGAACACCAATTTTGACAGTCACAGATGAGACCACCTTTGTAGAAGCCCAGGGGTCCAGCAGAGAAGTTCTGGCACACTACTGGGGCAAAAAAAGAGATTAGATACATTGAAGAGGGCAAGAGGAAGAGTTTCACTTTACCCATGAACCCTCCCCTAAGGTAGTACAGCTTAGTGACAAGAGGGACCTTCTCAGAACATGACGCAACCCATGGAGGAAAGTGACAGTGTGGGAGTGAGTGTCCAGCTTCCCCAGTTGTGTAGGAGGCTACCTAAGAGAAGCACTTCTTTCTCCTCCCATCCAGAATACTGCGGAGTGCTGAACAACTGGGGGTCAGGCTGGGAGAACAGCAGTCAGGGCTCTCTGAGAACGTCAAAGCAGATCCTACTATTGCTTTGCAGACTTCTTCATAAAGCCCATCCATGAGCCACTGGGATTGCCTTGAAGGCAGAACCCGTCAACTAGCCCATGGGCACCTTCAATGCTCTGTGCACCTCATTCATAACAACCCGACACCATAGATAAATTCAAAATATTAGTGGGTCGTATTAACCATTGAAAAGTACACTATCCAATAAAACAGAAGGGGATGTAAGCCAAATCATGAAGTGATTTGAAATAATAAGAGTTCACTTTTATTTAATTCTAAGACACAGTTCTAGGTCCTTTCACACAAATCGACACACTTAATCATTGCAGCAAACCCATAAACTATGAATGTATTATTTATCCACATTTTACAAGTTTGGAAACTGAGGCCCACAAAGGATAGGTTTCTTACTCAAGATTACACACGTAGTGAGTGAGTGCACTCATATTAAAACCGAAGATGAAGCCAATATTCAAATCAAATGTATCTAGTTCCAGAGTCTAAGCTCTTATCACTCCATGATATTGCCTTTCTAAATCATTAAAATTATTCATGCATATTTTTTCTCTTAAAATACACCACAAATCAAAGATATCTTTGTACTGGTTGGGAGACCCAGTAAGATTTATTAAACATGTCTCCCTCTACAAGGTAAAGCTATGAGCTAATATAATTAGACTTGTACTTTATCAAGAAATGAAGCAATGAAAAATCATGTATTCTTCTGCTAGGGGAGAGCGGCTGGTGAAAAGTTGATTTTCTTTTGATGGGTAGAGTTACTGTGAGAGCAACATGGAAGGCCTGATCCTGAGTTACAGACTGGAGTTGCTTTGCTATGGATGGCATTACATTGTCCCTGATTAGATGTTGCTCAGAAACCCAAATCTACCCTGCTATCTCTTTGAGACATGAAAAGGTAACACTGTGTCCCTGAGCCATGGTAAGGAAAGGGGAGCCCCTATCAGCAGCTATAGAAATCAACACTTGTCCCAAGGGAAAGAATGCCTGCACCCTAAAACTAACCTATGCTATAATAAATTTATGACAATGAGAAGATCATAGTTAATGGTACTTTCTCCTTTGTTTATAACATCCACTTAAGTAGACCTCTTTTCCTTTAGAAAGTCCTTGATATAAAAGCAATTTATTTAGTTGATACATTTGTTTGGATCAATTTACATAAGCTGCTGGAAAACTGGTCTGGAAGGTATTCTGGAACAGCCCCTTAAAGAGGATCTCCTTAAAGAAATACTAGAGAATTTGAGCAGAGTGGGGCATGTCAGGGGTCCGACTAGTTAATTTTAGGACTGACTTTCCACAAGAAAAAATTCAAGTCAGCTATACCATACAGAAATGAGAGTAAAATGAGAATCAAGTTGGTCCCCCATGAAATGAGTAAGCATTAGAAAACGGCAAAGTCTTGGAAGATATGACTTCTATGAAGGAACTCCAAACCCTATCAGAAAATTAATTTTAATGTAAATTTGTTCCTTAAGACAATTATTGATGTCAGAATGTTAATGAGGATTTATCAACAATAATCAAGAATTTTCCTCAGGAAGAGTGCACATTGGCAGGGATGGAAACAAGGCAGTAAAGTACAAATAAGAGCAAAATTCAGGTGACTTTAGCTTTGAAGAAGACACGTCTATTTCAAAGATCAGCAAAGGACTGAATTTTAAAGATGAAGGAGCATTGATGGTAGCCGGATATCACAAGGTAAGTACTGCATATGATAAAGAGGAACACTGAAAGAAGTCACTTATCTCAGAAGAGGAAACGGACAATTTTACAGTGCTTCTAAGTATTACCATTCAGAAACAAGCAAAAAGAAAAAAAGCCAGTTAGAAGGTTTGAGCCTCAGACACATTTACTGAACTAGAAATTCCCACTATATTCGTAGTGCTAAACGCTTTGCCTCCAGAGACAAACTTTACATCATGGCCATGCAGATTCCTTCCATAAGTGTATTTGAAAATGTTAACAGAAACTTCCCACCTTCAAAAATAGATGGGACATGGGGATAAGAATAAGGAAAAAAACTATTGATCTTTATTATTTCCCTAAAGGATGTGGAGATCATTTTAAGAGCTATCTGAGCTGGAGTTGGTTAAATTCTCAAGTTATGGCTTTGTGAGCTTTAAAGTTGCCTACTGTGTTGTTCAAAACTAAGAAACCATTCTAAAGGAGGACAGGAGGCCATTTTTTTAAAGTACATCATCTGGTTATGAGGATATGATGGTTAAAGGGAAAGTTAGTGTCTTCAAAGGAAGCTGTGGAAAGATACATGGTACAGAGAGCCTGCCACCCACAAGGAAAACCTGGAGAAGAAAAAAAATGTCTGGTTATGTTAATTAAGTCTGGTCTTATACTAAGGTTTTCCAGCTTATTTGCCAGGCTGCTAAAATAGCAATACGAAGAAGATGCAATTATTGGTTTGCCCAGTAAGAATTACAGACTTTTTGAGATGAAAGAAAAGCATCACAGAGATCACAAGCCTAAATCCCTTAGGTCACAAACCGAAATCCTTGCTGATGTCAAGGACATGTGTGGGTAAGGGTGGCCCAATGAGTACTGTGGCGATCAGGAACGCACGCGCCCCTTGTAAAATGGCAGGACCGCCACTTAGTTCTAGCTCGTTCTCCCGTGTGAGGACCCAGGCTCTGCATTGCCAGGTCTTCTAATTTCTCATAAGAAACAGGAAACACAGAGTTATATGTAAAATAACCTAGTGTGTTTTGGTTTTATTTTATTTTATTTTATTTTATTTATTTTTAATAGACAATTTTAGAGCGGTTGCAGGTTCATGGCAAAATTGAACAGAAAGCACTGAGATTTCCCATAAACCTTCTGCCCCTACACACGTATAGATTCAAAGGTCTGATTCCTAAGATCATGTTATTTCCAATGTGTCAAATGGCTTCTTAATTCCAAATGCCCATCAACAATTTTTTTAATTAATAAGCTTTATTTTTTTTAGAGTAATTTTAGATTCACAGCAAAACTGAGCAGAAACTGAGTGGAAAGTACAGAGAGGCTCTGTCTACTCCCCATCCCCATGCATGCATAACCTCCTCCACGTCAACATCGCCCAGAAGAGTGGTACATCTGTTATCATTGATAAACCTACATTAGCCCATCATTATACCCCGGAGCCCATAGTTTACATTAAGGTTCACTCTTGGTGTTGTACATTCTATCTGTTTAGACAAATGTATGACATATAGACACTGTTATTTTCACTGCCCTAAAAATCCTCTGTGCTCAGTCTATTCAGCCCTCCCTCCCCTCAACCCCTGGCAACCACCAATATTTTTACCACCTCCATACATAGTTTTCCTTTTCCCAGAATGTAATATAGTTAGAAGCATACAGTATGTAGCCTTTTCAGATTGGCTTCTTTCACTAGTAATATGCATTTAAGTTTCCTCAGTGTCTTTTCATGGCTTGACAGCTCATTTCTTCTTTAGCACTGAATAACATCCCTTTGTCTGGATGGACCACAGTTTATTTATCAATTCACCCACTGAAGGACATCTTGGTTACTTCTAAGTTTTGGCAGTTGTGAGTAAAGCAGCTATAAGCATCCATGTGCAGGTTTTTATGTGGATATAAGTCTTTAACTCATTTGGTTAAATACCAAAGAACACAATTGCTGGATCACCTGCTAAGAGTGTGTTTAGTTTTGTAAGAAACCACCAAGCTGTGTTCCAAAGTGGCTGTACCATTTTGCATTCCCACCAGCAATGAATGAGGGTCCCTATTGTTCTACCTCCTCGCCAGCATTTAGTGTTGTCAGTATTCCGGATTTTGGCCATTCTAATAGGTGTGTAATGATATCTGTTGTTATAAGGAGTTTTTAAATGTTCAAGACTCTTTGGCTAAAATACCAAGAATGTTTATATTGCTTAAACCTCTGGCTTAATTTAATTAAGACAAGGAAGGAAGGAAGGGAGGGAGGGAGGGAAGGAGATGGAAGGAGGGAGAGAAGGAAGGAAGGGGAAAAGGAAAGAAGCAAAAAAGGAGGGTGAGGGCTATGTGAATCAAATAAACCACATCTATGGGCTATCAGAGTTCTAATTCCATTCATCCTGTCAGAGATAAGGAGCTTGGCCAGGAAAAGAGAAGAGCTTGGTGAAGATCATGTACTTAGCTTCTGATAGAGCAGTGATCATGTTAGGATGCAGGTTTCCTTTTTCCCACCTCAGTCTTTCCTGGCTTGTGCAGTCAGATATTTTCACCAAATCACACTGAAATTCTTACTTTGGCAGCAGGCTTGCTTGTGTGCTTCACTCTCCTTAGCAGCTTGGTTGAAAAGTCTCCAGATAAACTCCAGCTCCACAGCCAGCATTGCTGTGGTCCATCAAGTAAATCCTCTCTCAATCTGGGAGGCAAGTTGGAAAAGAAGGTTAAACACTGATGTTTTACAGAGGTTATAAGAGTTGGAGTCAATGCAACTGAAATCTTCACTCCGTGCTGGGCCTAATGTTTTGGAATCTATGTCTTTTCTTTCTGTTAAACATTTTCAAAGTGTTAGTGCTGAGCCGACTATAAAAGCTTCTCCAGGAATAAGATTTAACAAAGGTCTTAGGTTTTTTAAAGTACTCTGACTTGTGCAGGAAACTTGGAGTCAAAGATTCCCTGAAAGAAGCAAAGTTTCAAGTAGTCAGAGGCATAAAGATGTTGCATAAAATGAAAAATTTTAAAGGTCAAAGGGACAGAAAGGCGAAAAAAATGAGAGGGAAAAATCATATGCCCAGAATAAATAAGAATTTAATGCTCTTAAGGAGTGATACTATTGTACTGAATTATAAATATGGCTCAAAAGGTATTTTTTTAGGAAAGAGATCCCTTAATACACCTTCAGTCATACACAGGAAAAAGAAGGTTTAAGGCAGTATTTGAAAAGTAATTACATAAAAATAAGTGGAAAAACGTCTACAATTTGTGGTTTTTTCAATGTCATAATCACCCAGTGCCACGTGTCTGCATTTTACTCTAAAATTGGCTCTTTCACAGTATTTTGCTTGGTGGATTTCTAGAGATTCTCACACAATCACAATTATTTTTAAGAATCATGACTACTATGAATCATAAATATTTATATTATGCCTAATTTTATTTTTTAAAAAAAGAGGTTTACTATCTAAATACATGAGAGAGTTGGGGAGGGCTTTGTTTTATAATACTAGAAAAAACTTGGTGATCCCTGGGAGCTCAGATCACTATTTTACTCTTAGGAGCTGATGTGGTTATTGTCATCAGCAGTCTCCTTCATAAACTGGAGATTTTGATAAGAGCAATTCAGAGCTATGCATAAATGAAAAATTCTTTCATGTGCTTTCAACCATCAGAATTTAATTAAACATGGTTCATACGTTTTGTATTTTTTTAACCAAATCTGCAGCATTGTCTGCTGTAATTGACAGCTTTAGTCAACAAGATCAACATTTTGAGCAGGGGAAGGCATATGTGTAGCATTTACTATTAAAATTGAGGAAGAGAGGAAAATAAATGTCGAAGTAGTTTGGCTTTGAATTATTTTTCACTTTCAGTATAAGTACAGATACAAGTGTCCAATAATCAAATTCATTTTCAAAAATGTCATTACTATAGAAGAACGAATACGTGAATATATTTCAAAATTCAGGATACCTTTCATCACATCTCTCTAGCAGAGTCTTTTCCTTCTTGCTTGCTTTCCTATTGAGGTGGCCCAAGGTCCACCTGTGTGGGAAGGATGGCACTTCCTAAAATAACTACAAACATGGGGCCCTCCCCTCAGCTGGTCCATCGTTGAGAAGCTTGTGCACCCCCATCCCACAATTCCTTGGCTTCTGTCATCAGCTCTAAACCCATGGAGACTGTTTTATCTTATGCTCTAACAATCTTCCTGGTGGTGGGGTGTTAGAGGGGGCAGATCTCATCTAACCCCCATGATGGTAAATAGCACCTTTATACTGAAGATTCCCACATCCACCTCTTTAAGGAAAGCCCCTCTCCTGAACTTAGGCTTATACATCTAACTGCCTTAAAGGCACCTCAAATTCAACATCCAAATGAGCTCATCATCTTTCCCTGAACATAAACATGCTTTGTTTTTTGATAGTAGTAGCTAGAACTCAACAATCCACCAAATTGCTCAAGACACAAATCTGGTTGCAAGGGTTGGCTCTTATCTCTCCTTTTTCTCCTTGTATCTGATCAATTATGCATTATCTTTTATTCAACATTCCATGTGCATATAATTTGCCAAATTTTCTTCATACTCACATTGATGGACACCATGATATGTTTCCTGGATCACTGCTGTATCTTCTTACCTGGGATCTTCTACTCCAATTTTTTAAACCAATAATTTTTAAACCAATAATTCATTTCTGTAAGCAGACTGACCTTTAAAAAATGTAATGCTGACCATGCTCATTTTCTAAAACGCTTCAATAGTTCCCCATGCTCTTAAGGTAAAGTCCAAAACCTACATGGCTTGCATGGCCAATGTGACTGTGCCTACCATATACCTCTTGGATACAAGGCCATGGACAAATGTTTAAAGAAAACAGTGCAGTAGCTTTTTTCACTTATTATCACTGCCTCAGTTACCAATTTATTTCAACAAATAAACCTTGGTGAATTTTGATTAAACTATTATCTTGTTTTAATGAGCTTATACTGTGTACATCTTAGCTGTACTCTGACAGATCCAGGGGTTACTGCAACTCTACATGGCTTCACAGAGGCCCCAGTACAGTTCTTCCTTCAGCAACATAAGCCCCAAGGAGCGAGTGATAGCACATGCTATTGCTAAACATCAGAAGTTCTGCTTCCATTAGTATTTCTAATCTTCACCCCACCTCACGCTACCTTTTCTCCCTTCAGAAGTTGACAGAAGATAATTAGGATCACTCATTGACCCTCTATGTAAAAAACACACACACACACAAAGTAAATTCCCCTGTGTCTTAGTCCATTTGGCTGCTATAACAAAATACTATTGACAGAGTGGCTTATAAGCAACAAAAATTTATTTCTCACAGTTGTGAAGGCTGGGAAGTCCAAGATCAGGGTGCCAGCAGATCTGGCTTGCTTTCTGATGCAGGCACTTTCTAAAACAGCTTGTATCTCTTATCACAGATGATTAGCTTTTGAAAAACAGTTTCAAATTAAAACTAAATGAGACTTCTAAAAACAGATGTAAAGAGGTTTTGTAAAAAAAAAAATGGCTATATTGACTATCCAAAGAAAATACAATCTCTTCTTGATTCCTTTAATCCTGAGAGTCTAAAACCCCATGTATTTTGTTCTATAATGCATGGAGGTACAATTTTATTGGAACCCAAGGCATCTCCACAATCTTTTAAAATTCCTTTTTTCTAAAACATAGATTTTTTTGTTTTTTTAATCCGGGGGCCAGTTGTCTAGGGATGATGTGGTGTTCCAGACAGGGAAGGTTGAGAAATTGAATATTTCCACTTTCTAGCTTTGATAGTGGAAGGAGATGAGAAATTTGAATGGCTTTTAGGCAGCCTAAGTTCACATCTGCCCATAAATTGACATTCTGGATGACTTGATGATGAAACAAATAAGGCACCCAAACTTACTCTCTACAGATGAAATTCTTCTGCACAAATATGGAGTGTATTAGCCTTTTGTACTGCAGATTTTCACAAAAGTTTTAACCCCTGCTTAAAAAAAAAAAAAGATGAACTATGTAAATTGTTTAAATAAAAATAAGCTAGAGTATTTACAGAGTGCTTTAAGTTAGCCAGATGTTGGTCAGATGCTAGATATATCCAGACTTGACCTCAAAGGTAACTTTGCTCTTTCTGTGGGTAAGCTCAAATTACTGCTCTCTATGCTTTATTTAACTTAGGCTTTAAGCTTGCAAGTAATGGTAGTCTGTGCTCTCAAATTGCATGAATGGGAGACCCCAGGGCTGTCTGTGTGGCACAGACTATAAGCATATGGGGCTGATAAATTTCTCCAGTGAGAAGTAGTGATGAACTAGGGCCATAATTAGAATTGGATTATAATGTGATAAAATGCATAATGATTATCTTTCAAAAAGTAAATTCTTGATCAAAGTTCAGGACATTTGTGAATGCAAATCCCTCTACTCACGATCTTTTAAAGTTCATGTACAGCTAAATAGATTAACAAATCAATGACCTATTCTAGAATTATTTTTCTTACTAGTGAATTTGAGATTCTAAACTGATTTATAAGTTAACTTCCATACATTACCTTCAAGATGTCAAATTCCTCAATGTCTAAAGTTATATTGTCTTCATTTTCTCTTTTAATGAATATAGATTCTGCTTGTACTTTTTGTTTATATAAACTTATTCACACAAAAATGTAAAGTGGAAGAGAAAAATAATTTTGCATTATGTCCAATTTTGACCATTACAGATAGGAAACAATTAGGAGTCCAACAAGGACAATGAAGTTACATACATAAAACTTCTTATTGTGTTGTGTTCCTAAGTTCTAAAAATTATTTTTAATTTTTAAAAATAATTTAAATAATAATAATAATGATTTAATAAAAATTAAAAATAATAATTTTAATAATTATTATTTTTAACTGAAAGAAGCAGGAGGTGTAAATACATCACAATCAATAACACTTTTCTAAAGAACTGGGTTTTGTCTCTAGTATAAGAAATAGTACAAGAACACAGCCTGGATTTTCATGGTAATACCAGATTCTAAGAGCATCTTCTAACTGCTCTCACACTAATAAACTATGGTTTGAAAACTGAAGCCACAGAACACTTTTACTTGAATGGAACTTCAGAAAGATACCAAATATACATTGTTTTGTTTTGCATCTGTGTGTTTCTTTAAAGCCTCATTCCCTCAAAATACCTTTCTTCCTACAGCCACATGTCTATCTGTGAGCAAGGCTCTCAGCTTGACAGGTGATTAAAAGAGGGAATAGAGGTTTTGCCAAAGCTTAAAACACTCATTCATTTTAAAGATGCCATAGAGAAGAGTTTTCTAGAATGTGCTTACAATATATAGTTCTGCATTTAACTATATTTAAAAGACCCATAGCAAAGAAAACAGCTCACAGACAAGTATATAAATCTATTCCTTTATCTCTTGAGAGTTCAAAATATACATTAACCTATCTGAGGCTTCAAGAAGTCCCACAGTGGGGAAATCTGTTTGGCTTTGTTTAACATGGCGGGGGGGGAGGACTCACCTTTCCAGACACTGTAATATTTATTAATGTGGCACTGTATATTGAGGAAATTGCCAAGAATAATAAGGTTGAAATGGGAAAAATTATTTTCAGATTATGTAGAAGTATTCAAAGGTCAATATCTTACCATGATCACAATCATAAGGTACTTTACAGTTTACAAAACACTTTCATATACGCCATTTCATTTTATTCCTATAAATATCTTAGGAATTAGAAAGGGCAAGTATTAATAACACTCCCTTTGAAGATGAAGTAACTGAAGTTTACAAAACTTAAGTGAGGGTTCAAGTTCCTGTGAAGATGAAGTAAGCAGCTCCACTCTGTCTCTCCAACCACATACAACCAAAGCCCTTGGCCAGAATGCACGGAGTGGGCCACACAGGAACTCTAAGTAAATGGTAGAAGGTGGCTTGGGAAGAAAAGCAGAACTCAAAGTACAAGCAATCAGTGGGACGTTTCCTTGTTTTATTCTTTTTTCATACTTATCTCCTTGTCTTTGAGTCAGCACAAATCCCAGAATAGTGTACCAGGCATGGACAAAAAGAGTTCCAAGAGAAATTCATCTTCTTTTGTTCTTAGGATTGGGAAGTGCAGCTTCTAGAAGACGGAGAGAGTAGGGGTAAATTCCTAACATTTTCTTCTTTCTTTCTCAGCTTTGCTGCCAGCAAGCCCCACTCCTGAAGCTGCAACCCTGTGGTGGTGGTGGCAGTGGCAGTTAAGTGAGTACCTGAAAAGGATAATCCTGCTCTCCAACCAGGGAAACCAGTGATCCAAAGGGCATAAAGGAATATCTCCATTTTTTCTCTCTATCCTCCTGCCACTTGCATCTAGAAGCAGAAGCACGCTCAGGACATGCATGCAGGTTAAAAAGACTAGCAGAGGACCAGAAAGGAGGAACCCGGGGAGCAAGATAGTTTGGGGAGACACTATAGAGAAGAAGGAGCTCAAGAAAAGGATTTCAAAACATTTTATATGAACCCTTTGGCTCACCCCTGAGCTGAGCGGTAGATATGACTCTAAACAGTATACCAATAAGCTTTGAGAACTGAAGTATGAGGTAGACTGCACTCAGGCTTCAGACTGGCCCCCATGAAGCACACATGCAGGAGAGAGCTGAATAACATTGGGAAGACTTTGAAAGGTATTCTGACATTTGAACCACAGTCCACATAAGTCATGTCAGAAATTGCAGCCAGCACCTGAGTCAATTGCTTACTAAAACAAAACAATAACAACAAGAAAGCATTCTCCGTAGGATCTAATCTAGACCAAGAACACTATAACTTAATATTCAAAATATCGCAGTCCCAAATTATTCAATATATGAAAGAATCAGAAAGGTCTCACAAATTGCCAAAGGAAAGGAAATCAACAGACATCAACCTAATATGAATCAGATGTTGAATTATCAGACAAAGACTTTAAAGAAGCTATTATGAAATGTTTAAAGAAGTAACAAAAAACATTCTTAAAACAAATGGAAAGATAAAAATTTCATCAGATAAATAGAGGCTATAAAGGAGAACCAAATGGAAATTTTAGAACTGGGAAATACAATCACCAAAATAAAAAAAAAATTTACTAGATGGGTTCAATAGCAGAATGAAGACAAGAAAAGAGTTAATGAACTTGGAGGTAGATTAGTAGAAATTATCCAATTTGAATATTAGAAAGAAAAAAAATTGAAAGAAAAAAATGAACAGTCTTAAGAACCTGAAGAAAATACCAGAAGGTCTAACATTTGTGTTTTTGAAGTTTCAGAAAGAAAGGAGAAAGATTATTGTACAGAAAAAAATGTACTTGAAGAAATAAGGCCTGAAAACTTTCCAACTTTGGGTAAAGACATAAGCTTGCAGATTCAAGAAGTTCAGCAAACCCCTAACAGGATAAAGTCAAAGAATTCCGTGCCCATACATATCATGATCAAATTGATGAAAATCAAAGAGAAAAAATCTTGAAAGCCATTAGAGAAAAATAAAGCATTACATGTAGGAGAATAACTATTCAAGTGACTGTAAGTTTGTCATCAAAAAGAAGGCAGTGAAGCAAAAACGATATTGCACTGTAAGAAAAGAACTGTCAACCTACAATTCTCTATCCAGTAAAAATAACTTTCATTCACAAATTAAGATGAAATAAAGACATTCTCAAATGAATAAAAACTAAGATAACTTATCACCAGAAAACCTAATATACAAGAAGTGCAAAAGGAAGTGTTTCAGGTGAAAGGGAAAAGATACCAGAGAGAAACATGGAACTTTGGGAATAAAGGAAGAGCAACAGAAATGGTAAACATTGCATAAATAAATAGACTATTTTTCATTGAAGTTATTTTAAATGGTTCTTTAAATTTTTTAAATGGTTGAAAGTAAAAATTATAACATTGGTGGATTGTTCAATGAACATAGAGTTAATAAATATCACAACTAAAATATAAAGGAAGATATGGTGGTAAGGTTTCTACATTTGACTAGAAATGGTAAAATATTAACTCTAAGTAGACTGTGAAAACTTAAGTATGCATATTGTAATACCACTGGAAAAGATACAAAAAGACATATTAAAAATATAATTGATAAATTTAAAAGTAATACTTAAAATATTCAAATAACCCAAAAGAAGGCAGAAGCAGTGGAAAGAAAAATAGAGGGGACAAACAGAAAACAAAAAATAAAATGGTAGACCTAACTCTAAACATATAAATAATTAATTTAAAGATAAATAATTTAAACACGGTAATTAAAAGACACAGTTTTCAGATTAGGAAGAGGGTAACAAATATATATGGTCTATAAGAATTCCACTTTAAATATAATAATTTAGGTAGATTAAAAAGGAAAACAACAGTAATATATAAACACTAGTCAGAGAAAAACTGGAATATATTATTATCAGACAGAATAAACCTCAGAGCCAAGAAAATTACCAGAAATAAAGAGGGACATTGCATAATGATAAAAGAGTCAATACATTAATAAGATATAACAATGCTAAATATATGTACCTAACAACAGAGCTTCAAAATATTTAAAGCAAAAGTGAATAGACATGACAAGAGAAACATATCAATCTATCACTATACTTAGGGATTTCAACACTCCTTTCTCAGGAATCATAAAGATACAGAAGAACTGAACAACACCATCAGACAACTGGACTGATTGACATTTATGGAACACGTCATTCAACAATAGCAGAATACTCATTCTTTTCATGTGCACGTAGAACATTCACCTTGATAGACTACATCATGAGTCATAATACAAACCTTAACAAGTTTAAAAGAATGGTAATCACACAATCATGTACTCTGACCATAAACATCATACATTTACCATATGGCACAGCAATCCCACTCTTAGCTACTTACTCTAAAGAGATATAAACTTATGATTATACAAAACATGTACATGAGTGTCTATTAGACATTGTATTCATAATCACCTAAACTAGAAGTAACTCAAATGTCCTTTGATAAGTCAATGGATTAAAAAGCTATAATTCTTCCATATCATGGATTACTATTGCAATTACTATTACTATTACTGTACTATTGTACACAATAAAAAGGAACATGCAATAGTATTGATGAATCCCAAAGACATTATGCTGAGTGAAAGAAGCCAGTGGCCAAAGGTAACATGCTGTATGAGTCCAATAATATGACAACCTAAAAAAGGCAAAACTATTTGGAAGATCAGATTAGCTGATGTCAGCAATTAGGAGTAGGGGGAGGTTTTAACTACAAAGGAGCAAAAAAAAGACATTGTTTTGCTGTGATGTTCTGTTCTATATCCTGATTATGGTGGTTGGTACAAGAATTTACACCCACGTTAAATCTTATAGAACTGTGTCTCAAGAAAAAGAAAAGTTTTAAAAAAAATCCTTAAGTGAGTTGCCGGAGATTATGTGACATTATGTGATGAATCAGAAGAGAAGGCAGGTTAGACGCTTTTGCCCTGGGCCTTCAAATACTTATTGAAAGAAATGAATTGATAAATGAAACAGCACCCTACTAGCATATGGCATAATAGTTATTTCTTAATACAGTGGACCCTTGAACAACATGGGTGTGAACTGCATGGGTCCACTTATTCCGGAATTTTTTTTCAATATGTACTAGCGTAGTACGTGATCTGTGGTTGGTTGAATCCGTGGATGCGGAACAGGGGATACGGAGGGCTGACTATAAAGTCTTACTCGGATTTTCAACTGCATGAGGGTTGATGCCCCTAATTCCTGTGTTGTTCAAGGGGTCAACTGTACATTAATTAATTTTTTTAATTGGGAAAATTATTTTTAATGTTTTAAATAACACTTCATACCTTTCAACAGTCCTTCCTGTTTCCACATTCTCTGCCATGTTTCTCTTCCTAAGGGTTCCAAGTGTATTTCTTTATCCTTCAGATTAGGTTCAGCAATATGACTTGCTTTAGCAAAAGAATAATATGGAAGTGGTTATGTGCCACTTCCAAGGTCCTTCTATGTTTCCACTTGCCTTTCCCTCTATCATTGCCATGGGGGAAATATGCTGGGGTGAGACCATTGGGCCTGGGAGGGAAATCAGAGATTTACAGCAGAGAAAACCGCATTAAGCTGAGCCCAGGCAACTCATAGATCCATGAAATTAAATTATTGTAATTGTAAGGCACTGTGCTATGGGAGTGGTTTGTTATGTAATCTTTTGTGTGGCAAAAGCTAACTGGCATGTTTGTAAAGCACAAACTGACCTCTAGTCCTTGACAGGATCCCAGTCTCAGGGTAACAGCAATGAGAATCAAGATATCCAGGAAGGTGTTCAGACAAAAAGAACAAGACCAATCCAGTTCTAATAAATGAAGAGTATGATTTCTCCACAGGCTCAAAATAAAACTTGGTTAACAAATCCGACAGGAAAAAGTCAAAGCAAAACAGGCACCAGTGTTAACTCGTTACTAGACCTACTTGGGGCCCTTGAGCACAGACAGGATTAGAACTGAGGTGAGGGCAAGCAAGACTGAATCTCTAGGTGAAGGTCCAATATATATAGATATAGGGGAAAAAAAAAAGGTGAGTAACTGGGCAGTGAAAAATGTCTTTGGGCAACATCAAGAGACCTCTGTATAGTAACCTATTGTGTTTCTTCTTTTGTCTTGGCTATACAGAGAGAAATAATAAGATTTGTGTGCAATTACAAAAAACATCTCACCACTTCCTCTAAATGTTTTCTGACCTCTCGTATCTGCATTTTGATGGTATTAGCATTATTCCTCTGGACTATCCCTAACTCATTTTAAGTGGATGTGAAAAATACTATGAACATCAATGCATGATGCCTTAGCCTAAGAACTAGTGCTTTCAAAACTGTACATCATGATCATTATCAACAATGTACTCAATATACCAAGAACAATGGGGCATGCAGCATGAGGGCTGCTCCTGGCCTTTTAAATAAAGGGCCAATAACATGGATTTTTAAGAAATTCTAATTCACTCTACTGCAAAGCTTGGGCAATCTTGACCCAGAGATGCAAATTTAAATAACTGCAGTTGTTCCTCTTAACTCTTACTCAACACTGATTAATTTCAGATGTGCCAGACTCAAAGCTTTCTGCCGCCAAACTTTCTAAAACAACATTCCTTTTAACAGCTGAAAGATATCGAAAGTTTAAGGAATAAAAAGTAATTTGGATATGCCTTGAAACCTAGTGTTTTAATAGAAAAAGAGCTAACTAACAGAGGATTAATGCTTGTTTTGTTTGGAAGGACCTGGAATTTGGAAAAACATTCTTGTATCCCGTAAATACTGGTCTCTGTCATCTGCTAACAATGATCATCCAAGTTTATTCATAGTATGACGTAGGATGCTCTTACATACAGTACAAATTATGCATAAACCCAACAATGTAAGAAATATTAAATTAAAATGAATTCATCCTTCTACTTCTTAAAATTCCTTTCCAAACTTTTCTAAATATCTTATGGACCTTTTAGTAGTTTCAGTGTTCTAGCTTTGTTGAAGATTGTTGAAGATTGACCTCACAAAATTGCATTTGGAAATTATGGGACTCCTATTATCAGAGATAATTAAACTGGAACAGAGCAAAAGTCTGATATTTTACATTCAAATAAAAAATTGCATTTACATACAGGTTGAGAGAAGCCTCATTTAAGAGCAAAACTCATTACTGCACATTAAAATCACTGAAGCACTTTAAAAAGTAGCTGTACTTGGGCCTTACTCCTAGAGATTCTGGTTTCTTTGGTCAGGGCAAGGACGTGAGCATCAGCATTGTTTAACTGCTCCCCCAGGTGATTTTAATGTGCAGCCTGGTTTGAAAACCACTAATCTGGTGTTTTCTTTTAAATCATTGCGGCATAACCCCCTATACAAGATGATAAAATCTTAGGCTTTACATCTAGAAATATAGTGACCAGACCAAAGGAGGCAATCAGAATCACTGCAGTAGCCAGGTTTCTAGGTGACACGCTGTCAAGTGTGATGTTGACAATGGAGAGAGAAGCAGAGAGCCCCAGAGGACAGGATGATGAGATGGCTGTGAATCCTGAACTGTTTATCTTGGAGAGCAGATTTAGGAAAACCACAATCCATTTGCACTGCTAACACATAGAAAGGGCATTCAACTTAGTCTGTGTTCCTTTAGAAAGCAGAACAAGAGCCAACAGGAAGAAGTTGCAAGGGCAGCTGATATCAGCTCAATATAAGGAAAAGCATTCTGCTAACAAGAGCTTTTCAACCACAGATGAGCAATCTGCAAACCCTCAAGCAGAGGTCTAGTGATCTGTCACGGACATGGGGAGGAAGCTGGACTATGTGACCTTTCTTTCCCATTGTACAAATAACCTGAGAGAACATCTTGCAGCTTCATGAAATTCCTCAAACTGTGTCTGTGCTTTTGGAGCTGAAGAAACAAAAGACTGAGGGAACTCAGGCTATTGGCTGGAACCAAGGCTGTCTAATAATCATGAGCTCTCTCTTCTTTGCACGATTGCACCAAATCTTACTTGACCATCTTACCACTGGTCAAGTCTCTGGACATAGTATACCCTCGGGAGAAATTGGTTATTTTTGTCTTTCAATATAAAGGACTAGGGAAGAGTCTGATATTTTAAGTGTGGAAAAGATAAAAGGATGAGGCATAAGGGGTTGCGGGGAGAGAGGAAACAGTTGTGATTACTGCAGTTAAATATTTGAAAGAGACACCCATGTTAAAAGGCATTAATTTTTTTCATATCATTTTCAAATGTACATGGATAAACTTTAAGTAGAAGTTACAAAAGACAGATTCTAGCACAGTTAAGAAAATGCTCTGCTGTGTCTGTGTCAGGATTCAATGACTTGATCATCACTGGATTGTAATGCAAGGATGATAAATCCTATTAATCTAAATCAAATCTATAATGTCAGGTACAATGATAGGCATGTAAGAGGCGCCTAATAAACATTCACTAAATAAAGTTTTCAAGTACAGTCTGGATGATCATCAACCAGGAAAACTTGAAAGGGATTTGTTTAGGGTGAAAGCAGGACAGAGATTGGACTACCTAGCTTTTAAGACCACTCCAATCTTGAGATTCTGTTGTTAGATGATACAAATTAAATCACTAAACCCTAAAATAACTCTAGGTTTTCATTATTTTAAAACCAACACATACCTAAATCTATCTTCTTCAATTAAAATATGTATCTTTTTCTTAAACATGTGATTGGTATATTAGGTAAAAATAAGCCATCTTGCAAGCCTGGAAACCTCAGTGGCTTAACATGTAAAACTTATTTCTTTCTCACACATATCTGTTGTGGGTCTGATACCCCTTAACGGAAACTCCCTTCCAAATAGTGACTCAGGATCCAGACATCTCAGTATATATGCTTCAAGGGTCGCTATAATGGGCTCTTAAATGTTTGGCCTTGGGAGTGATCCACATCATTTCTGGTCATAGGCCAGTGGCCAAAAAACAGTCACATGGCCCCACTTAACTATGAGTGGGTGGAAAGTCTGGGAAGCACAGGGATGTTCAGGGAAAATTACATGTAACTGTTACAAATGTAAACCATCATTGAGGATTTACATTCTGGGCTACAAGCATCTGAGCTCTCCAATTAATCATGTGACATGGACAAGTACGAATTCTGCACATCTCGTTCTGTCCTCATTTTAGACTTTAAAAAATAAGGAAACATTGGAATAAGTATTTGCAAGAAAGTCTGCTGAAGGATGAAACTGTTTGAAAAACAGTGCACACAACATGCTTTCCCCCCAAAAATAGAATCTGAAATCTTAAGGCCAAAACAAACGTCCCAAATTAGGAGGTGAAACCTTTCTAATCATTGGCAAGTTAGGTGGGGTTTATGTCCATTTTTCACGTCCTCACTTTGGACTATAATTAGATTGATTATAACTCCTCGATCTCATTGTTCTCTCCCATGTCTTTGTCACCTGACACACTTGAATTCACTGTTTGTTACCCTTTTAACCTCTCGGATCTGCCAAATCCTTTACCAGTTTTAAACAGTTAAAGATATCTCCTCTGTATTTGTATAAAAATACTTTTTCCCTAGTCTGTTTTACTCAAACTATTACTGACATGCAGTCAAGAAGTTTCTAAATTCTGTTTTTTCTTTCTGACATCATCCACGTTACAGCTCTCCTAAACAATTCATTTTTTGAACAAATTCATACAGCTCCATACTTTTGAAATTATAAAGTTTTAATTCCATTATTGATCACATTTCTAGCACCATACTGAATAGATGTTAAAATGCTGTTTGGTTAACATCAACAAGCCACACCCAATGAGCAGTGTAATCTGTAACTATGGTAACAACAGTAGTTCCAGTGAAAATACACCTCAAGGACACACTCTCCTTGGCATTTAGAAATCCACCGTTTTCACATGTTTCTACCTTAGAACTATTTCTTAGTTTAAAGTGGGATGATAAAATATAGAGTTTTTAGTCAGTATATGGATATAATGCTTTTGCATTTTACTAAAAACTGTTTTAAGACGTGTAAAACCAAATTCATTCAATTCAAAATATTTATTTAAAGTCTAGTACACATATGGCCACCAAACAGTTTACTCATAAACTGACCATTCCCTGTCTCGGTCCTTTCTCACAGGATATTGAGGATAACAGTGATATGGGTTTCTTTTTATAACATCTTAGTACATCACTCTATCCAACTTGGGGCCGCCTACATATCCTTTTATTCAGGAACAGATTGTACAGTCTTTCTCAAGGCTTTACCTCACACAGCACAGCCAAAGAACACATAGATTTATTTTTTTTTTTTTTGGTCTGTTAAATTCAAAACTCCTATTTCTTTCGGGGATCATTTTGATTCAAATACAACAAAATCTCAGACATAAAATCAACTCCCAATTACTCATTCACACATACTGTATGCCAGGCTATCTCTAAAACTGAAAAGACTGAATAAGGACCAGTTCCTTCTTTCAAGAAACATGGCTTTATTGAGGAAAATGAAAGGTAAATAAACAATCCAGTACGTTAAGTGCTCAGGAAAGCAGGCCCAATTAGAGAGGAAGTATGGGCAGTTATCCCTGTTTTGGTATCTATTGCTGCATAATAAACTATGCAGAGCTTAGTGACTCAGAACAATGTAATCTTCCTCTCTCACGGCTCTGTGGGTTGACTGGGCTCAGCTGAGTGGTTCTCGCTTGGGGACTCACATGTGGTTGCAGGTGGAAGTCAACCATGGGGACAATAGTCATCTGAAGGTTCGACAGAGCTTGATATCCAAATAATTCACTCACACGGTGCCAGATGATGTAGGAACTGAGCTTCCACTGTTGGCTGGAGTGCTTTTATGTGGCATGGGCTTTTCACAGAATGGCACCTGGATTCCAGGAGTGCCTAGGAGTGAATGTTCTAAGAGATCAAAGCCACTGGGTCTCTCCTGACTCAACTTGGAAGTTATGCAGAGTAACTTCTACTGCACTCCACTGGTTACAGAAGGCCCACCCAGGTTCAAGGTGAGAGCGAAGTGTACAGAGGTACGAATCCTGGGAGGTATGGGTCATTGAGGACCATCTTTGGAGACTTGCTGTCACAGACACCAAACCATTTAGGTTTTGATCATACGTATATTTTTAAATTTCCTCTCCTCTTGGCTCACAGAAGATCAAAAGGAAAGCCACCTTAGGACAATATGAAAATCAATGAAATTGCTCTAGACTTAGATGAGCAGCACCTGAATTCAGTCAAGCAGCCAGGGTGCAAGGCAACTCAGAGGAGGGGAAGATGATCAAGAAGTATGCGGGGCAACTACTGAATATGTGAGAGCTAGAGTAATTTAGAACTACTCTAGTACACCTCCCTTCAATAACTTCAGCAGGAACAAATTTCCTTAATCCTCAAAAAACCAAAACAGAGAACCTGTCTTCATTGCTGCACTTTACTAGCCCTGTGCTGATTATGAGAAAAAAAAAAAATGTGATTTACCTTTCCCTGCCACAAAGGAATTTTTAAAAATACATTTGTTCTTTATAATCAAACCCTTTGGAAGTTTTCTAAAGTCATGTAAGTTATTTTGTTTACTCAAAACCAATTACTGCATCAGTTGTAATTGAGTCTGACCATTTCTAAACTGATTTTATCATTGGCCCGTATTACCTAGTGAAAACAGATTAGCAGTTTCCAAAGTACATAAAGTATAGAAAACAAATAACTTCATCAGTACTAACTAGGAATATGCTAGCTACCCCTTATTTCAGAATAAGGTATCCCAATTCCTCCTTTTAAAACACTGTGTTGTATCTACAAAAATAAAAAAAGGAATTCCTGAAAAAATCACCCAAATTTATATCATTTTTATTTATGTTAGCCTTTAAGAAAAATTTTGAAAGCATGAACCTTAAAAAAAATTTAAGGCTCTTGCTTTTTGCTTAAAATTTAGACTCTATTAGTTATCTACACTGGCCACAAGGTGGGGCTCTGATGTCACACTTTGGCAAGATTTGTAAAATGTATATTTATGTAATCACAAATGAAAATAATAAAACAAAATTTAATAGAATAATCTCATTTTTAAAATATGCACATTTTCAATTAATCAATTATCTAATCATTTACGATCAGCAGAAGAAAGTTATGCTTTAATTTGTCCATTTCTCACCTGGAAGTTAAGCTCTGTCAAATTTTAAAAGTCTCCTGAGTAGGTGCAGGATTTTATATCATTATGTGCTTTCCTTAAGGATTTTTTCTGCCATTTCAGATTATATTCCTAAAGGAAAAGTAACTGAACTTAAATCAGTGTTAAGAAAAATGTCTTTTAAAATTATTTTTTAAATTATTTTATAATTAAGCAGAGAAGTTCATTACTTATTACAAATCAACATGAAACATTTTTTTCTCTTTCTACATCCTTGAATTCTCTTTTTGCAATCTAATAGTTACTTTGGGATGAGGATAATTTGAAAGGAACAATATTTTTCTTAAATTGTTGATAGCATGCATGATGTTTTCCATTTCTTTTGTTAAAACCATTTTTTAAGTCGATTACTTGTTTATTTTATATTGTTAAATAGGCAGAAATTCTTTTCTAATTTTCAGAAGAGTTTAAGTAATCAGATTTTTTTAAGTCAGCCATTTTTCAGTAAAGATAGAATAGCATGCTAAAATAATCGTTACTTGATTTATCACAAAAAAAATTACAGTACCTCAAGAATCAGCAAAGAACCTACTCTTCCAAATTAATATTTTCTAATTTATTTCAATATATTAAGAATAAAACAAAATTATAATTTAAAGTTTATCTTTAAAATTAAAAGAAAAAACTGTCTGGAAGATTTGAAATGTATGAAGTCCACACATCCCTTGCATATATATCCATCTTTCCAATTTTCTAATTCTTTTTATTAGAATACTTTAGCAATATAGTACTCTGCATTTTTAAAGCATGTCTGTGTGTACAGTTTTCTTCTCTTTTCATTACTTATTTCTTAGTGTATTTCTCTTCAAATTTAATCCAAACTTCATTGCTTTCATTGAAGAGCTTTATACATTTCCCCCCTGTTTCTCCCCAATGGCTTTTTCTTAATAAAGAGTTACACTAAAAGAAGTCTGTAGCTTGCTATTCTGAAAGACACAGATAAACAGTGCAGTTTGACAAAAGCTGCTTTCATCAAGTTTAAAGCCTTTAATTTTCTGAAATAGTCAACATCTAGTCAAAGTGAGGTATTTACTGAGACTGACTCTCAACTGTGACAGAAAATTTTGTTTGGCTTTCCTGCAACTTGAAGAGATCTGTTGTATAGACCACTCCATATTTCAGATGAATGACATGCCCCAAAAATGTCATACAAGATAGGCTTTAGGGCTTAGCAAGCAGGGAAATTAGGAAGTGCATATGACAGACAGGAAAATAGGAGTGAAGGAAAATATAAAGAGATTCTGTCATTAGGATGGGCCACTCAAATTATATGTTAACTGTTTTCCATATGTTTATTCTGTAGAAGGGTACTTGATTTCTTAGGTAAGTTACCAATACAGGTAAATTACTAGTGTTTTTCAAAAATAAAGCAGAGTGAAAAAAATTAATATACTGGACTACTACTAAAGTATCCATATTAAGGGAAGATATTCACATTGATTCCTATGCACATTAAGAATGAGAAAAAATGCCACCATTAGCATTTAAAGCCCTTTGGTAATATATGTATACACACATTCACACACACACGCTCACATACATGTACCCGCAGACACCAATAGTTACTATTGACATCAATACACTTCAATTTATTGTAATTAAATTACATTCTCTTTTCTTTCTACTGTTTTTCTCTTTAAACAATTAATACACAGATGTATTTCCATAGTAAAAGATTTTGGTTCCTCAAAAACTTAAAAATGACAATGATATGATCTAGCAATTCCACTTCTGAGAATATATCTGAAGGAAACTAAACCATTATCCCCAAAAGCTGTTCACATTCCCATGTTCACTGGACCATTATTTACAACAGCCAAGACGTGGAAACAACCTAAGTGTCTATCAATGGATGAATGGGTAAAGAAAAAATGATATATATAAATATACACACACACGCACATGCACACACACTGTAATATTATTCAACCATGAAGTAGAAGGAAATATTGCCATTTGTGACAACATGGATGAGGCTTAAGGGCATTGTGCTAAGTGAAATAGGACAGAGAAAGACAAATACTGTATGATCTCACGTATATCTGGAATTTTAAAAAACTGAACTCACAGAAACAGAAAATAGATTAGTGATTGCCAGAGCTGAACATGTTTCAAGCTATAGCTTTCCCTATCCATCTAATCCTGCCTGATTTCCAGCTTTCAAATTTTTGACCTACTTAGGGCATTTGTTGCACTTTCGCTCATTAATTATGAATTGTTCTTTTTTTTGTTTGTTTGATGAAACCTCCCCCGGAGCTTCAATCAACACCGATGTCCTCCCTCCTCCTTCCTGTTCATTTATAGCAACCATTGCTTGCAAAATGCACACATTTCCATTGTTCATGTTTTATATAGTATTTCCTTATCTGATAGTCTTTGTTTATTAATTTAACTCTTTCTCCTACACAGATATAATCCTATTAGAGGCAGGGATCATTCTTACAATTCAGTTTTGTTTTCAAAAGACTGGGAGTTAGTGGAAAAAGACAGACCTTTGGGAGCCAGACAGATCTGTGTTTACAGACAACCTCTGCTTCTGCAATTTGCCCATTGTGTGCCCTTAGGAAAGTCATTTTATCTTCTTGAGATTTCGTTTTCTTCCATAAAATGAGGATAATAAAACTTGCACTGTGAGATTGTTGTGACAATTATAGATAAACTACATAAAGTAGCTGGCCTACAGTAGGGACTCAATAAATGGCCCCAATTATTATAATATGGTGCCCACCCCATGTTATGATCAGCACTTAGTAATACTTGATGAGTAATAAAATAATGATGATAGTTGATAGGATAACAGTAGGACTAGATTTAATCTTCAGGATAAATTGTTCTATTTAAAAGTACATTTCATATCATTTCATGAAGTCTGGACAAAGAGGAAAGGTAGAAAATGTGCTCAGCTGATTGCCTTGATCCAATTTCTGGCAACAAAGCATGAGATTAAAATAGCTACTATAAGTCACCACCTACTACTGGAAAGAACTAGTATCTGGTTATGTCTTTCCTCTGAAGTGTACCACAAGGGACATTAAGCTGGCTTGCACTGGTAGAACTGTTTTTTATAACCAAAGTCTGTTCTGAATGGTTGGTATCCATGACATACCAGTACATATTTAGAATAGCATCCCTGAAGTATAGTAATATAATTCACAAATAATTACTAAAATATCTCTTCAGTCAAGTTGATGGATAGTATAGGAGTTTACTTTGGATACTAAGTGCCAATAAAGAACAAAAAGGTGATAGAACCCAACTCCTTATTTCCTAAATCCATCTCCCAGTAATATAACATCTTATTCATCACCATACCTTCAGTGCTTGGACCAGTGCCTGGCCCACAGTAAGGACTTGAAAAACACCATTGAATAAATAAATATATATCAAATAAATATTTTTGTCTCTGTTTTCTCACTTGTAAAATAAGTTAGATCAAATCCCTAGTCAGTCTGAAATTGAAGATATTACAATTCAATTTGGAATTCAATAACTAGAATGTTTATTAAGTTCTGATATCAGTAAATGTACCAAGCAAAATTTAAAAATCACAGCCTATTGCATCCAGATATTCTTTCAGTATACTCCACCGTACATTCTCTTCTAAAGATAAATCACCAATAATAGAGAGAACAACAGAAACTTATTTTAAATTATTTTATTTTTCATAATTTTCTAACACATGGTGTTAGAAAAATGAAATTTGGCACCATGACTTAAAACTTTTTTCAAGTTTAACCTTTAAATTAAAAACAGTAGCTACAATAAGAATATTTAAACCTCACTCAGAGTAATGGTAAAAAAATCAAGTCACAAATTTTTTTGTGTTGGGGAATTTTTTAAAGTGGGATAAAAGGAAGGTAATAAAAAGAGTAAGAAGGATAAAACGGAGACTATGCTGGGAAGACAAAAAAGTGAATCACCCTCCGGAAGAAAAGAATTAGGAGGAAGACAAAGGGTAAAAGGGAAGAACAAAGGCTCACCAACTTTATTTTCCTGATATAAAATTCAAGTACTTAAAAACGTAAAAAGAGTTTTTTAAAAAAAAATCATAAAGTGTTACTACTAATCTCAATGAAATTTTCTTTTTCCTCATTATTTTCTAGAATTAAAAAGAAAAACCCTGTTTTGAGTTAAGGACACCTGCTGATCTTAAGTTGATACTTGATGTACTTTAAGAAATCGAAAGGCTCAAAAGCTTTCCTAAATCTAACATCTACTTAATATAATCCACCTTGGAAAATTCATCTGAAGGAACATAAGGCTTGATTTCTACTGCAAATGTAAAAAAATCTGTCTAACAATCTAAACAGAAATAGTTTCCACTGGATATGTACCTCAGTTGTATTTTGTACTAAGTTTCTTGAGGGAAAACATTGTGTAATATTGTTCTTTGTATTCCTTCAGTAACTACTGTAAAAGGTACCTATATAGGCGGTCAAAAAAGCACTTACACAATTAGTTGCATACAAATTCAGTTAGAACTCCAGTTTTTCAGCATTTCACAAATTGAAATTTTTGAAATTTTCATTTATATCCATTTTGTCTACATGTTGATAAATAAAACTCTTCCCAGCCTTTTAATAAGAAAATATTATTAGTCTCATTTGTCACTTGTATATCTGTACCTGAATACTTTATCAACTGAAACACAAATTCAGAAAATTGTCATTATTCTCAGAGACAATAAGGCATAGAAATAAATATTTGCTTTTACATTTTTTTTCCTTTTTCTTCTTCTTCAATCTGTGTTTTAAGGCTCAGAGCAGACATTAAGAAATATCAATTTTTTATAAGAAGTTTTTCAAATGTTTGGCCCAAAGTGAAGTTGTTCTGTGGAAGTTATTAAAATTTTCTTCTCATCGTCTCAAGCACAACTTCAAAGACATGTTCATGCCAAGCATCCATTCCGAAAGAAAACTGAATTCAATGAAAAGTAAATAACTTAGGGATCTATAAATGACACGGCGATGTATCTCGTTCCATTTTTAACAGGAAGTCCTTCATGCAAATGCGTGAGTCTCCCTGGATGCATGAAACTCCAGCCTTTTCTTGGTGACTCAATAGAGCAATTGTACCTTAGAAATTTGCATCCACCACCCTAAAAAAGATAGACCAATAAATGTATCAACTTGTTATGTTTAATTTTTAATGAGAGATAAAATTCAAATGATGATATCTAAGCAGAATCTAAAAGAAAATAAGGCAAAGCCCTTTCATAATGATGTATTTCTTTTGAAAAATGTAAAAAAAAAAAAAAGCCGTAATTACCTGAAAATCTTCTCCCACATTATTGAGTGCAATGTTGATGGTAAATGTAGAAGCGTCATGATGAGGGCGAAGAGAGCGTTGTCTTTCAGGGGAGTATTTTACTACAAAATTCAATAGTGCAAACCCCTAAAAGAGCAAAGTAAATCAATGGATTTGCTTATCAATAACAATATAAAATAGGACATTTGTGTAAAAACTGGTAGGAGGTAGGCAGCAGGAATGGGAGGATAATTACCTTAGTATAATAGCCTGCAAAGACCTTCAGCGTAACAGGTGCAATAAATTCCCGGATAAAATGAAGCCATACATTCTCCAGACCAATTTGCTTCATGTGGATATCATCAGTTGGGACATTTTCATAACCACCAGATATACGGCTATCCTAGAAAGAGTATTCACGACATCATAAACTGTGGTCTGTGTGCAATTCACACTTACATTATCTTGGAATTTTTTTCAACCACAAGATCATAATAGACAATAAAAATAACAGTTCAATTATGGTGTACCATCTGCTTTAATTGCGAAACTATCAAAATAACTTAGATAACATGGCTTTGCAAATGTATCAATGATGAAGCAAAGTATTACAGAGTAAGACAGCTTTCCTACTTATTTAATAGATATGTGAGGTCTGATGAGAAAGTAAATAAAATTGATTGCCAAAGCCTTCCCATTTCCCCTAGAAAATGAGTTTTTTTATGGTGAACCTTCAGGCAGTCTTAGCTGGTGATGGGCATAGATTCTGTTTGTCTGCCACTTGGATTACCTGTCACTGAAAATAAACTTTCCCTGCCACGTTCCTCACTTTTATTTTGTGGCACCCAAAGTGCTTCTGTGATTGCTTTTCATTATCCTACCACCTGCTGACTTCAAGTTCTTCCTCATACTTTGAACTTCTGTCTTCCTGATCAGCTAACTAGCTGGGGAATATATAATTGAGCAGAGGCAGTGATATTCCAGAATATTCCACTAAAATTCCTCAGTACTGTGAAGGAGCTGGCATCTGTGGGTTCTCAGAGGAAAAGAAATACCTTGAACCACCTACAGTAATGCTTTCAGCCAAGTCTTTGACTCTGAATGTAAATGCAAAACTGAATTACACCAAAGGCATTCAAATAGATTCCTCCTGTCTATGTTTACACAAAAAAAATAGCTTTGGCAGTCAACCAGAGAAACTTTGTCTTGGTATTTTCACTATAGCTCACTGCAAAAATGCAGAAAATAAAAAGTGGCCTTGGAGAAGAGCAATATCACACAATAGGCATGTATTACCTTACCATCCCCAGCCAGGAGACACTGACCCTTAAGGCCTATCCAGTGTAATTGGAGATGAAACTGAGGCCCGGATAGATTAAATGTTAAACAATTAGTACCAGAATTAGGCTAAAAACAAGAGTTCTCTTGACAGCCTTGGGTAGCCCCTTCATTTAGGTCTAAGACTCAGAGATGTAAGACAAAAAGGACAAACCTCCTCTACCTTCTCTAAATATCTACGCTCCTCCTTGCCCCACATACACATTTTAGTTCTTTGTGTGAAATGACAACTTACATGATGTTTCCCCCCAGACCACTGGCCATAATGCTCCATTTCTTCCACCAATTCATCGCAGGCTTTTTCAGAAAATATAGGAAACCAAAAAACATCTGGACAAGGCTATTGATAAAACATGACATCACCATTAAGAGAGTAACATTTTGTGTCTTCTTACTAAGAAATGGCATTTCAAAAGTATAGAATATTCAATATTTATCTCACTTAGATGTCTTTAAGAAGTTTGCCCAACATTACTGACATTACTGTTACAAACAATACTAGTTTGGGTTTTTTTTTTTTAAACAATTTCTAAGACTTTTATTTTCATTTATTTACTTATTTTGTTTGCATTTTAAACAAGACGTGTTTAAATCTGTGCAATCAAGACGTGTCTCAGAGACACAGTTGGCCAGGCAGCCATAGTGGTGTAGTTGTTAATGCCACAGGGCCTGTACACTTGGTCAGGCATTCATTCTGTCCTCACTTTGTTTGTTTGTATGTATCTGTGTGTGCACATGCACACATTTAGTTGGCACTGCACTTGTTGACTTGCCCTTTGAAACATCTTTTTAAATGATTTACACTACCACTCATTGAAATGAAATGCTATTATGTATACAGTGCTCTGTAACATATAACATCTATGCCTTAATAAGTCTAAAATAGCTCTTTCAATATGCATAAAATAAAAAATTCTAAGTGACTAGAAAACATTGCATCATAGTTTAATTGGCAGTATTTTTTTCCTTTCTCACGGTACACAAAATAACAGAGCATCTCAGAATTAAACACATTTTAGACACTTTACATTCTCTGAAATAAGGTATTAGCAATAGTTTGGAACACTAACCTCAAACAGAGTTCATTTTTTAAAAGACCTCTCTGAGAAGAGACGTGTGGAGCTCAATTTCTTTCAAAGATAAACTTTCATTGAAAGAGGCCTACACCAGAGATCTGCCAAAAATTCCTTATTTTTGAGATAGCTATAATATTTGGGAGTATGCTAAAAAAATGGCATGATCTTAAAATTATTGTTAATTCTCATTTTTCTACATGTTTACAACTGTAGGACCCTTAAGGCTGTAAAATTGGTAATTAAGTCATATGAATTTTACCTAAAGGATAAAGTTTCTCCACTTTCACAACATCTGCTGCTAAAGCAGTATTGCATTAATAATATTCCCTGTTGGAAAATATAGCAAAAATGCTCTACATATCATAGTAATTATTAATACAAACCTGTTCAACTATATTTTCAGTGAAAATCTTTGAATAATCTCGGTTTATATACTTTTCCTTCCAGTCCTACAAAAAAATCAGTTGCACAGATTAAAGCAAAAACCTTTTCATAAATACTTTAATAGAAAACATAAAGTACATGCACTTTAGAAATTGCTCAAGCAATTTATAAATGACTACATGTAGTAGACAAAGTAGGAATTTTCAGAAACCGCAGTTTATGTTTTTTAAACTTTGCCTGATTCTATGTATGTTCACATCATTTTATGAAATGCAAAATTTTTATTTACGGAGTTTTATAACTCAGGATTTTAAAATTTGAGTAATCTTATAGTCACTATATTTATATGCTATATTCTATGCATATATATAGGTGTAGATAAATATGTGTGTTTTAAAAGTGAAAGATAAGGAACATAATCCTACCAACAAATATTAGTAAAAATTAATCCTACCAACAAATATTAGTAAAAATATTAGTATTAGTAAAAATTAGTAGGTAAATATGTGTGTTTTAAAAGTGAAAGGAACATAATCCTACCAACAAATATTAGTAAAACTTAATTAGTAAAAATTAGTAAATCTTGTAAAAATATTAATCAACTTGGCCTTACTTATAATTTTATAGTGAATTACTCTAAAATAATTTTGATTTTTTAAAATGTATTTAAAATTTCTGCCTTCAGTTTTAGATGTGTATCAAAGAATGATCATGGGGTTACTATTTCATATCTTTTAGTTACTGAAATTAAGGTATAAGACCATATATTGAAAAATAGCTCCTCTTCATACTAATTCATGAACCTGAATCTTCTCTTAGTCCAATCACTGACACGTAAGCCACACACTAAGATACACCAATTTTTGTCAATATCAGCTAAGGAATCCTTTTCCTGGGTCAAGTGTTTTATTTAAAAACCCAATATTTAAAGGGTATATATTAAAATATGAGTCAATATCCAAAATGATCTTTTCTTAAATATATTTAGACCATTTAACAAAATTCTTAATTTTCTCTTTGCAAAGTACAAATTAAGTGAGCAAAGAGGAAAGAATTGAGATATGGGTTCAAAATAATTCCAATCAAAATACGTTTCAAAAATATTTGTCTGAAATATATCTTTTGAGGCCACAATTCAGAAGGGCCCTGATAATTTATTTGCCATTCTTAGTTTTGCATATCTCTGCTTATATGTAACTCAGAAATTTTTGATATGGAAGAACAAAAGTTATCTTCAAATTCTTTAACAAATGTAATTTATACATAGTATATCATTATAAGGATCAAATTACTGTATTATCTCATTATTCCCTTTAATATTAATTGGTTCTCTGATTCCAAAACATGGGGGAAAATTAGCAGTAAATAATCATACATAACATTTCAGAATCTTTTTTTTTTTTTTTTTTTTTTTATTTATTTATTTATGGCTGTGTTGGGTCTTCGTTTCTGTGCGAGGGCTTTGTCTAGTTGTGGCAAGCGGGGGCCACTCTTCATCGCGGTGGGTGGGCCTCTCATTATCGCGGCCTCTCTTGTTGCGGAGCACAGGCTCCAGATGCGCAGGCTCAGTAATTGTGGCTCACGGGCCTAGATGTTCTACGGCATGTGGGATCTTCCCAGACCAGGGCTCGAACCCGTGTCCCCTGCATTAGCAGGCAGATTCTCAACCACTGCGCCACGAGGGAAGCCCTAAATATTTTTAAGTATTCTTTCCTGGCATCATTATAGATTTTTTGAAGTTAAAGAAACAAGCTCCTAAGATTTTACATTAAAGCATTAATATTAACTTTTCATTTTAGACTGCTTTTCAAATATCATGGAACAAACTGACTTTACTAATTTCTTAGAAGTTCTGATAATGGGATAATCATTAAATATTTTGCTATGGGATACCCCTCATGAGGCATGTCAGTCAGGCTAATTTACCAAAAACAAAACAAAGCATGGAAAGAAAAGCAGTTCCTATTATTTCTGATATATTCATTGCATACTCTCTAATGATTTGAATTCTCACACAAATATCTACAGGATATAACTTGGGACATTTTTTTCAGGAAGCTAATTATTACCCAAGAAATCAAATAATTCTGTCTCTCAAAATACCAAGAGATTCAGTGCCAAAGTAAAATATGTAATTCCACCCTCACCATTTAAAAAAAGCCTCTTTTCAATTCTACTCCTGTGAAATACGGAGATATGCAGCTAAAATGAAACAAAAGTATTTTTAAAATACCCCCAAAAAGTCAAAAGATATTCTTTTTCCTTCAACAGAGTTCCAGAGACCATTAAATTTACTATTCCCAAAAATCAACTACTACAAAATAAAAGAGAATTCTCATCAGGTGGATTGAGTCTTTGTAATTTAAAACTTTTACTATTGGGAAGGAGAAAACCATAAATAGTAGTATTACAGAGATTAGAGAGAGTATTTTCCTTTGAATAATTGTGCCAACTTGACTAAAAAAAACCAACCCAGTAAGACAAAAAAGGAAGTAATGCCTACATGATTCAAATCTTTCAGAGAAGAAATAATTTTGGCCTTCAAAAGGAAATCGTTTCCTCAACTTAAGACTTTATATGCTGAATCCACTTACTCTGCTATTTTCTCTAGCTATCTTTGGTGTACATTCACAAAATTGTTATAAAAAACAAACAAAATGATAAAATAAAATCCATTTTCACAAACTAACTTTTTGAATTTTTTTCCTGAAAGTCAAAATGTAATATTGTCATACGTGAGCTACTTGTAAACATTTTCCTCTGAAATTGTGATTAAAAATTTGTTGGAGTTTTTGAATATATAAAACAGAGATATTGGGAGAAATCAAAGAAACTGATAATTCCCTTCCCCAAACCTCATATGTCTTTAAAAAGAAAGTTCTTAGTCAAGAAATATAATTAATTATGCCTTAAAAATATATGATTAAAAATACCTTTTAAAGCCTCTTACCATATTTTCATATTATTAACCTAATTGATTTACATCCATTTAGAGTTATAGGAAAATAAGTAATAAATGAAGCTGAGCATGAAATACATACCACAGGATTTTCAAAAATCTGCCAGAGGTCATTGTTATAATGGGAAATATTATAATTAGCAGTTGATAATAGTCTTCCAAATTCATGTCTATTAGAAATGTACATAAACACACCCTATATGCCAAAAAATAATAGTATTAATAATCTTGGAGGAAAGTACAAGAACATAAATTTAACCACAGGAAAAATATACAGAAGATATTAATTTCAACTTTTATATCTCATTCAGGAACATGCATTTTTATTTTTCACATAAAACATGCATGATTTAAAATAAAAAATAAAATTTTCATTAATTATGAATTCAGACACCACACAAAACTAATTGATAGCACTGACACTCAACTGAGAAAAAGAAGAATAACTGTTTTTGTCCCTTTCTCATTGGTCCTAAATGTAGACATCAAGGAAAAAGAATTCCTGTTTGAAAGCAGAAATATTTTTGTGACACCAAAGTGCAATTAATTGTACCTCTTTCGGCTTCTTTCCCTTTTGAAGAAGATATCACATTTTTAAACAATAATTCAAATGTCAATTTTATTTTGTCAGTCTATTTCATACTTTTATTGTCCTGATATTTAAAGACTGAACACAGAAATTACTCCTGCATTATGAGGCAGCTAAAGAAAATCAGTCTCCTGTCCTTGCCCCAAACCAAATAAATGTGGCAAACACAGTTAAGGTAAGGTTGTTTCTTTTTGTACCTGTTTTAATAGTAAAAGAGTTAGTTAGTAATAAAAAAAAAAATGGTGAAGAGTACCCAAATCTCATTTTAATCAGGATGTACTTTATATTTACTCCTACTTCTTCTCTCCCTTAAAAAAACAAAAACTGGAAAAACTAGTTAAAGTGATTTGGATTTAACTTTCTCATTTGTCAACCATAAAATCTAAATCAGCCCAAAGAACTAAGAGGTGAATATCACACAATGCGTACCCCAACATGCAAAGCACACACATACATATACAGATTCAGAACCAACGAATACCGACCGTTTACACCAAGCTAAAAGGAAAGAAGACTCTTAAACTTTACTTCTAGACAATATCTAGTATTTTAATTAAATAAACAAAATTAAATAAACCAAAACAAGTAAAAATAAATAAAAATAACACCTTTGGGGGCCTGAGCATTTGGAATGTTTCCGGAGTAGGGGAGTCTTTTTCCCTTTGTAAAGTCTAAAATGAAGAGAAGGATTGGGTAAGTTGACCTGCACACCCACTCTCTCAGGTATTCTTAGGTAAACAAAAATAGCAGCCTTTGATCAAAAGCTGACATTCTGAAATGTCCTTCACAGACAACATGCAGAACAAGCAAAGCTTACAGCGCACACAAAGAAACAACTCCAGCCCTTTTTTTTCTGTTGGTCAAACATAAATCCAAGCTCATTCCTTAGTAGAATTCTCATTAGATAACAAAATTAAGACAAAGGAAAAAATGTGTAAGAATGGCCATTCCAGGATGCGCTGTTGAGTCAAATTAGCCAGACATGAGCACAAATTACAGTCACAAGTACTGAGTATAGTCAATATAACAATGGACATAAGTTTATAGGAAAAACAAATACATTCAAACAATACATGCCTTATTAAACCAGAAAAAAAGTACTTGCCAACTTTCCTGATTTTTTCCAAAATCACATTTGCTTATATAAATTTGAATAAAATAACCCAACCATTTTAAAACAGAAAACCATATAAATGTTTTAAGATGTATTAACACATTTTGAAAAACAAACTATTTTCTATAATCACAAGTTTTATCAAGAAAGTACATTTGTAGAATAGCAATGTATCATTAATTTTTCACATAGATTAAATAGACTACATGTTTCAATCCTTCTCCCAGATTACTGGTAAGGAACGTCTTTTTGAGAGTATGGGGTTAATAATGATAGAGAAAATATGGACATTGATTTCAGGACAAAAGTGTGTTTTTCTTAAATGTGTAACTGATCATTTCACCCAGACTTCATATAGTTAACTTTAATTAGGTCAGGTTTTAACTATAGAATTTCAAATGAAAGTAAAGGCAAATTCTTAAAAATGCAAAGCTGATTTGTAATAAATCTATGTTTATTATTGAAAATCTTACTGTTGCTTATGAGTTAACCTAAGCACCAAGCCTAACTTTTTTCAAGTTGTTTCTATAGGTAAATGTTCCACAGGTAAATTATTCTCCATAATTGCTTCCAGTATTTCAATACGGAACCAAAAAAATTGGCTAGTACTACAAATCAGAAAGAAAAAGGGCACCAAAACAAATGACACATCAAAACTGGGAAAGCAAGCCATCTTACAGAGACATTCAAGCAAGCCATCATTGTATACCCTACCATTTCTCTAGCATTTCGGCAAAGAGCCATATCAGGATCCAATTTATCACGAACAAAATAGTTCCTTTCATTCATCTCTGATCGGAGTGTCTTTCCTTTAATTAAGTACACGTTAGCCATGTATGGGACATTCCATATCCCTCTGAAAGTAAAGATAAGACGTTCCAAAATACCACAAATACGAAGTTTTATTTTTATGTTTTTAAAAATAAATGCCTTCAATGTTTTTAAATTTTGCAGATATAAACTACTGAATCAAGTTACACACAAATGCAAACACATTTAATGATATCTGGCACATATGTACACACACATACACATGAGATTACTTGGTAAACACTACATGCTATGAGATAAATCACTATCTCCTTACATAAACTTCATTTTAAGATCGATATGTTTGGCATTTTGGCTGTCATCCCTCACTCTGTTGATACAGCTAGAGTTATACTATTCTGTTGTACATTTAAGATTAAGCAGTCTGATAGCAAAAAATAGCACATCCAGCCAGTGGCGTACTGCAGCCAGCTCACACTGGCTCCCCAGAGCATTTAGCTTCCCTTCTGACTTCACACTGCAAGCTTGAAATCAGCCGTGGTAGAACTATTCAGAACACAGAACTGGGCAAACACTACAAATCAGGGCATCCTCCAACCCAAAGAACTAGTTGTTAGACATTTACCAGCACATCACTGAATACAGCCTAAAATTCTCCTAAAATATGGTCTTTTGAAATTCATTAAGCTATCTCAATTGTCTGTAGAAAAAAGAAGATATAAAGAAACACAGCTGGAAGTACATGAGCGTTGGGAGACACTGTTTATTTTGTCCTTCATTCTTTCCCACACTTGTCTCCTTACTCTGAACATGACTCATTTCATAAAAACAATATAACAGAGGTTCACCTGAAGGGATATGCCTTTGCTTTTAGAGCACAGAAAGGGAAGATCCTGACCAAGGAAATGTAGTTAGATATTGAAAGCAATATAGGTAACATCATTTTGTCTTACTAGATGAGCCTCAAAGGAAATGGCCAATCAAAAATATACAATGTGTCTGCTGAATTCAGAAATTAATCACTGGTATGGTAGAGTGTGCACTGTTTCAATTTTAAAGGAAAACACACACACACACACACACACACACACACACACACACACGTCACAAGATGTCATTCTTTCATGTAGCTTTTATTCATAAGGTACATTCTTCTATTAACTAAATCAAAAACCTCTACTTTATTCTTTTCCTTACACTTTAGACAACAATTACAGGAGGTTGGACAGAAAAACACCAGTGCCTAAAACAACTTAAATGAAATATGAGTTCTCTATTTCTACTTCTGTGAAGCCTTAGCCCTGCTATACCCACAGACAATATCAGGCATATGGTCTATCCTGATCATTCCAGAATCAATTAACGTACTTTGAAACAACAGAATATGATCTTAATAGCATTTTCTCAGTTATCATGCTTCTTAACTGCAGCTAACAAAAGCCTTTATCATTTACATCATTCAAATTTACTATTACTGTTTTTACACCTATTATTATTTTCACAAGCAAAACATCTCTTTACCACTCAACTGTTCAACAAGAAGTGTGTGGGTTTTTTTTTTTTTCTAAATTTTAACCCTTTTTAATTGAGCTGATGTATCTGAGAAATTAGGCAAAGCACTTAATGTCTCAGTCACTCTGGTCCATCATCTGTATGAAAAACAGGACACATTCTTCCTTAATATTACCTTAGCAAAAAAACTACTTCAAGTGTGATTAATTTTTAGTTTAAAAAATATCAATTGTTACCTTTGAAATAAATATCAATCATGCACATACTTTGTAGTAAGTATATTCTTTTCAAACTCTAGAAATGGAACTCATACTGGCAAAGCAATTTCTCTTTAAAGCAGAATACTAGCTGCTTGCAAAAATTCTTGCAGAAAGGAAAATTCTTGCAAAAGGAAATGTTGGAAGGTTTGATTGTTGGTGTTTCTGTTTGCTCATTTATAAATTTTATAAGCTATCAAACAACCTTCACCCTGGCCACTAAAGAAATTAGCTAAACTAAATTCCCTTTCCAAACTTTAAAGAATATTCCTCTTCTAACAACCATAAGATGACTACCCATGGTAATCATACATTGCCTTTTAGTATTTCCCACAACTGAGAGTTTGTGCCTTTGAAGATTTACAACTTTAAGAACAATTTTTTAAATATTAGTTTTACACTAGTATTGCAGGATCCCAAGTGGTCTCCAGGTCTTCAAATTTCCACTTAACATAAAGAGATAAAAAATGTTTTAAAATTCAATATAATATTAACAAGACCATATCTTTAGATAAAAGTATTTTACATTAAAAGATCAAATCAAGTAACTTACACTCTATTCCCTTGAACAATATCCACATAATCTTCAGATCGAGCGTAGTATCCATCAGGACTCAAGGCCCCCCAGAAGTTGGACCACAGCTTTCCATGACGAGTTACAAGAGGAGCAATGATCTTTCTAAAGATGAGAGAAAAACAAATCCAGATAATTATTTATTTTTTAACTGCCACAGAATTATGTGTTTTGGGCTTAACATGACACAGAAAACAATAAAGTTCATTTAGCACACATGTAGTTAGTCCAAAAAACTAAATGTAAAATAAAATAGAGAGGAATTTCCTCCCCTCACTTTTTTAAAAATAAGTACATTGCTGACTTTCAATGATGTTTTTTAAAAAAGACTAATGAGAAAGGAAAAGTAATTGAAAATGTGAATGAAAGTATAAAAACAACTTTTAAAAGTATCATACTTATATCCAAAGAGTATAACTACCTTAATTATTTAGTTATTTTAGTATTTCGAAAATTATACTAAATGAAATCAAATATCTTCATTGTTATTAGGCAGACGTAACAGGCCCTGGTGCATTAAGGTATCCAGTAAATATTTGCTGAATAAAAAAATATATGAAGATGGGCTGAGATATTTGTAAGTAGGCCAGTTTTCCTAAAGTTAAGCCTTGAATTACTTTAAAGTATGTTTCCGTTTTTTTTTTAAACTTTTAAAATGGGTTGTGCTAGCCCTGGCAACACTAAACATTTTTCTGGTCTTTTGACTATTTTAGAAAACAAAATAGAAGGTAACTGCTATACCGTGCTGTCTCACTACCTACCAGGAAAGCAGCCCCTTTAAGACAAGTATATGTTACAAATTCAAAACATGTCAGATTTCTTTTAAGGAAATCTAATTTATAATGTGTCAACATTTTCCAAATGAGGTAACAAAATCTGAAGTTCTGCTAGAATTATTTTTAAAATGAAGTAAATTGTAGTGGTGTCATACAATTTTGAAGAAAATCTCACACAACTCCTCCAAGAGGAAGGTTATAGACCAACTATTTCCACAAAAAAACCTATTTCACAACCCTCCAATCGTGTGAAGACCAGGTGTGCCCTTTCTCTTACCTATGGAAAAGTGACACACAGTTTGTAAATACACTTCATACAAAATAATGATTGTAGTTTATTTTTCCTGGTTCCTATTAGAATAAAATGTTAACCAGATACATTTACATTTTGTTTTGTTTAGAATACCTATAATATTGGAAATAAAAACATAAATTAGAATCTACATATTATGTTAATCTAAGGAATGAATGATAATTCAATGTTGATACCTAACAAGATCAAATATTTAATAGAAAAAAATCTTGTAATTTATAATCTTAGCTGCCTGACAGAGCTGGGGAAAGAGACATTGAAAATCAAAATCCAACAATCATCGACAGGAAGACACTGGAATGCACCAAAAAAGATACCCCACATCCAAAGACAAAGGAGAAGCCACAATGAGACGGTAGGAGGGGTGCAGTCAGAGTAAAATCAAATCCCATAACTGGTGGGTGGGTGACTCACAGACTGGTGAACACTTATACCACAGAAGTCCACCCACTGGAGTGAAGGTTCTGAGCCCCACATCAGGCTTCCCAACCTGGGGGTCTGGCAACGGGAGGAGGAATTCATAGAGAATCAGACTTTGAAGTCTAGTGGGAATTGATTGCAGGACTTTGACAGGACTGGGGGAAACAGAGACCCCACTCTTGGAGGGCGCACACAAAGTAGTGTGCACATCAGGACCCACGGGAAGGAGCAGTGACCCCGGGGGAGACTGAACCAGACCGATCTCCTAGTGTTGGAAGGTCTCCTGCAGAGGTGGGGGGTGGCTCTGTTTCACTGCGGGGACAAGGACACTGGCAGCAGAAGTTCTGGGAAGTACTCCTTGGTGTGAGCCCTCCCAGAGTCTCTTACTAGCCCCACCAAAGAGCCCAGGTAGGCTCCAGTGTTGGGTTGCCTCAGGCAAAACAACCAACAGGGAGGGAACCCAGCCCCACCCATCAACGGTCAAGTGGATTAAAGTTTTACTGAGCTCTGACCACCACAGCAACAGTCAGCTCTACCCACCACCAAAGCCTCCCATCAAGCCTCTTAGATAGCCTCAACCACCAGAGGGCAGACAGCAGAAGCAAGAAAAACTATAATCCTGCAGCCTGTGGAACAAAAACCACATTCACAGAAAGACAGACAAGATGAAAAGGCAGAGGGCTATGTACCAGCTGAAGGAACAAGATAAAACTCCAGAAAAACAACTAAATGAAGTGGAGATAGGCAACCTTCCAGAAAAAGAATTCAGAAAAATGATGGTGAAGATGATACAGGACCTCGGAATAAGAATGGAGGCAAAGATCGAGAAGATGCAAGAAATGTTTAACAAAGACCTAGAAGAATTAAAGAACAAACAAACAGAGATGAAAATACAATAACTGAAATGAAAACTACACTAGAAGGAATCCATAGCAGAATAACTGAGGCAGAAGAACGGATAAGTGACCTGGAAGACAGAATGGTGGAATTCACTGCTGTGGAACAGACTAAAGAAAAAAGAATGAAAAGAAATGAAGACAGCCTAAGAGACCTCTGGGACAACATTAAACGCAACAACATTCGCATTATAGGGGTCCCAGAAAGAGAAGAGAGAGAGATAGGACCAGAGAAAATATTTGAAGAGATTATAGTCGAAGACTTCCCTAACATGGGAAAGGAAATAGCCACCCAAGCCCAGGAAGCACAGAGAGTCCCATACAGGATAAAGCCAAGGAGGAACACACCGAGACACATAGTAATCAAATTGGCAAAAATTAAAGACAAAGAAAAATTATTGAAAGCAGCAAGGGAAAAACGACAAATAACATACAAGGGAACTCCCATAAGGTTAACAGCTGATTTATCAGCAGAAACTCTACAAGCCAGAAGGGAGTGGCATGATATACTTAAAGTGATGAAAGGGAAGAACCTACAACAAAGATTACTCTACCCGGCAAAGATCTCATTCAGATTCGATGGAGAAATCAAAAGCTTTACAGACAAGCAAAAGCTAAAAGAAATCAGCACCACCAAACCAGCTCTACAACAAATGCTAAAGGAACTCCTCTAAGTGGGAAACACAAGAGAAGAAAAGGACCTACAAAAACAAACCTAAAACAATTAAGAAAATGGTCATAGGAACATACATATCGATAATTACCTTAAACATGAATGGATTAAATGCTCCAACCAAAAGACACAGGCTTGCTGAATGGATACAAAAACAAGACCCATATATATGCTGTCTACAAGAGGCCCACTTCAGACCTAGGGACACATACAGACTGAAAGTGAGGGGATGGAAAAAGATAGTCCATGCAAATGGAAATCAAAAGAAAGCTGGAGTAGCTATACTCATATCAGATAAAATAGACTTTAAAATAAAGAATGTTACAAGAGACAAGGAAGGACACTACATAATGATCAAGGGATCAATCCAAGAAGAAGATATAACAATTATAAATATATATGCACCCAACATAGGAGCACCTCAATACCTAAGGCAACTGCTAACAGCTATAAAAGAGGAAATCGATAGTAACACAATAATAGTGGGGGACTTTAACACCTCACTTACACCAATGGACAGATCATCCAAAATGAAAATAAATAAGAAAACAGAAGCTTTAAATGACACAATAGACCAGATAGATTTAATTGATATTTATAGGACATTCCATCCAAAAACAGCAGATTACACTTTCTTCTCAAGTGCGCACGGAACATTCTCCAGGATAGATCACATCTTGGGTCACAAATCAAGCCTCAGTAAATTTAAGAAAATTGAAATCATATCAAGCATCTTTTCTGACCACAACGCTATGAGATTAGAAATGAATTACAGGGAAAAAAACGTAAAAAACACAAACACATGGAGGCTAAACAATATGTTACTAAATAACCAAGAGATCACTGAAGAAATCAAAGAGGAAATCAAAAAATACCTAGAGACAAATGACAATGAAAACACGACGATCCAAAACCTAAGGGGTGCAGCAAAAGCAGTTCTAAGAGGGAAGTTTATAGCTATACAAGCCTACCTAAAACAAGAAACAAGAAAAATCTCAAGTAAACAATCTAACCTTACACCTAAAGCAACTAGAGAAAGAAGAACAAACAAAACCCAAAGTTAGCAGAAGGAAAGAAATCATAAAGATCAGAGCAGAAATAAATGAAATAGAAACAAAGAAAACAATAGCAAAGATCAATAAAACTAAAAGCTGGTTCTTTGAGAAGATAAACAAAATTGATAAGCCATTAGCCAGACTCATCAAGAAAAAGAGGGAGAGGACTCAAATCAAAAAAATTAGAAATGAAAAAGGAGAAGTTACAACAGACACTGCAGAAATACAAAGCATCTTAAGAGACTACTACAAGCAACTCTATGCCAATAAAATGGACAACCTGGAAGAAATGGACAAATTCTTAGAAAGGTATAACCTTCCAAGCCTGAACCAGGAAGAAACAGAAAATATGAACAGACCAATCACAAGTAATGAAATTGAAACTGTGATTAAAAATCTTCCAAGAGACAAAAGTCCAGGACCAGATGGCTTCACAGGTGAATTCTATCAAACATTTAGAGAAGAGCTAACACCCATCCTTCTCAAACTCTTCCAAAAAATTGCAGAGGAAGGAACACTCCCGAACTCATTCTATGAGGCCACCATCACCCTGATACCAAAACCAGACAAAGATACTACAAAAAAAGAAAATGACAGACCAATTATCACTGATGAATATAGATGCAAAAATCCTCAACAAAATACTAGCAAACAGAATCCAACAACACATTAAAAGGATCATACACCACGATCAAGAGGGATTTATCCCAGGGATGCAAGGATTCTTCAATATATGCAAATCAATCAATGTGATACACCATATTAACAAATTGAAGAATAAAAACCATATGATCATCTCAATAGATGCAGAAAAAGCTTTTGACAAAATTCAACACCGATTTATGATAAAAACTCTCCAGAAAGTGGGCATAGAGGGAACCTACCTCAACATAATAAAGGCCATATACAACAAACCCATGGCAAACATCATTCTCAATGGTGAAAAACTGGAAGTATTTCCTCTAAGATCAGGAACGAGATAAGGGTGTCCACTCTCACCACTATTATTCAACATAGTTTTGGAAGTTCTAGCCACGGCAATCAGAGAAGAAAAAGAAATAAAAGGAATACAAATTGGAAAAGAAGAAGTAAAACTGTCACTGTTTGCAGATGACATGATATTATACATAGGGAATCCTAAAGATGTCACCAGAAAACTACTAGAGCTAATCAATGAATTTGGGAAAGCTGCAGGATACAAAATTAATGCACAGAAATCTCTTGCATTCCTATACACTAATGATGAAAAATCTGAAAGAGAAATTATTGAAACACTCCCATTTACCATTGCAACAAAAAGAATAAAATACCTAGGAATAAACCTACCTAGGGAGACAAAAGACCTGTATGCAGAAAACTATAAGACACTGATGAAAGAAATTAAAGATGATACCAACAGGTGGAGAGATATACCATGTTCTTGGATTGGAAGAATCAATATTGTGAAAATGACTATACTACCCAAAGCAATCTACAGAATCAATGCAATCCCTATCAAATTACCAATGTCATTTTTTACGGAACTAGAACAAATCATCTTAAAATTTGTATGGAGACACAAAAGACCCCGAATAGCCAAAGCAGTCCTGAGGGAAAAAAACGGAGCTGGAGGAATCAGACTCCCTGACTTCAGACTATACTACAAAGCTACAGTAATCAAGACAATATGGTAGTGGCACAAAGACAGAAACATAGATCAATGGAACAAGATAGAAAGCCCAGAGATAAACCCACGCACCTATGGTCAACTAATCTATGACAAAGGAGGCAAAGATATACAATGGAGAAAAGACAGTCTCTTCAATAAGTGGTGCTGGGAAAACTGGACAGTTACATGTAAAAGAATGAAATTAGAACACTCCCTAACACCATACACAAAAATAAACTCAAAATGGATTTGAGACCTAAATGTAAGACCGGACACTATAAAACTCTTAGAGGAAAACATAGGAAGAACACTCTTTGACATCAATCACAGCAAGATCTTTTTTGATCCACCTCCTAGAGTAATGGAAATAAAAACAAAAATAAACAAATGGGACCTAATGAAACTTCAGAGCTTTTGCACAGCAAAGGAAACCATGAACAAGACGAAAAGACAACCCTCAGAATGGCAGAAAATATTTGCAAACGAATCAACGGACAAAGGATTAATCTCCAAAATATATAAACAGCTCATTCAGCTCAATATTAAAGAAACAAACAACCCAATCCAAAAATGGGCAGAAGACCTAAATATACATTTCTCCAAAGAAAACATACAGATGGCCAAGAAGCACATGAAAAGATGATCAACATCACTAATTATTAGAGAAATGCAAATCAAAACTACAATGAGGTATCACCTCACACCAGTTAGAATGGGCATCATCAGAAAATCTACAAACAACAAATGCTGGAGAGGGTGTGGAGAAAAGGGAACCCTCCTGCACTGTTGGTGGGAATGTAAATTGATACAGCCACTATGGAGAACAGTATGGAGGTTCCTTAAAAAACTAAAAATAGAATTACCATATGATCCAGCAATCCCACTACTGGGCGTATACCCAGAGAAAACCATAATTCAAAAAGACACATGCACCCCAATGTTCATTGCAGCACTACTTACAATAGCCAGGTCATGGAAGCAACCTAAATGCCCATTGACAGACGAATGGATAAAGAAGATGTGGTACATATATACAATGGAATATTACTCAGCCATAAAAAGGAACGAAATTGAGTCATTTGTTGAGACGTGGATGGATCTAGAGACTGTCATACAGAGTGAAGTAAGTCAAAAAGAGACAAACAAATATCGTATACTAACACATGTATGTGGAAACTAGAAAAATGGTACAGATGAGCCGGTTTGCAGGGCAGAAGGTGAGACACAGATGTAGAGAACAGACATATGGACACCAAGGCGGGAAAACTGCGGTGGGGTGGGGATGGTGGTGTGCTGAATTGGGTGATTGGGATTGACATGTATACACTGATGTGTATAAAATTGATGACTAATAAGGACCTGCAGTATAAAAAAACAAACAAACAAAACAACTAATACTAAACTTTCATTGGGTTATTTGTATGGAAATATGTTAATATAAATGTTTCAGACATTACGTGAAATTTCTAAAAATCTTATATGTTCTGGTGTAATAAGTCATAATTCTAGTTATTACTTTAAAATGTATATCTCAGAAATAACTAAATTTCCTTGTCAATTGCACCATTATGAACTTTCATCAAATCTTTAACTGTGGTCATTTTTAAGTCTTTTGTCATTTACAGACAGTTCTGGGTGTACTCTGATGCTTTTGCAAATATGTTCCTATAAAAGGGGTTCATCTTCAAGGAATTCATAGAAAGACTCTGACAAGTACAGGTTTCTGGTAACTGTACTGCTGAACTGAATGAATAAGCATTTTCAGAACTCTAATGAAAAACTGATGAACTCATAAAAGTGCTAACAAAAGATCAAGATAAAAAAAAAATTAATTACATGGGACTGAGTGAACTGATGAGGATGATTATAATTTTTGTGACTTTCTGTTTGAATTAAAAAAAAAAATCCCACAAGGACTCAGAGGCAAAGAATATACAAATCAATTTTCACTGCAAAGTAAAGGAGCTGTTACAGTGGAGGATTACTGGACTGAATGTCAATATTATGACACAGTATGAGTGTGTTTCGTGTTTGGTAATTGCAATCATTGTTGCTTTTGTTGTGGTCATCCATGTACAATGCTTGGTGTCAGTCTATTTATCTCTTGTAAAAATAAAATACAGTGTGTGTGTGTGTGAAAAAAAAAAAACCTTCTTCATACTTTTTAAGCTTCCTTTCTGCTTATTATATAGTTATATTCATTGAAATATATATTTCTACTAGGCTTAATACCTGTTACTTGCTGGGTAAAAATATGAATGAGCACAATAATGAAATTCTTTTACACTTATTATTTTGCTGTCTGCTTTGTACCAGTTTTCATTGAAATACTTGTCTATATATATTGTGGTTACCTATACATTCACATTTATTGCATTTTGTTGCTTGTTATGCATTTTTACTGATATATCTTCTCTGTCTGTATGTATTGGCTAGGAATTCATTCAAAATCACCTTCGATCATGTTTTTTGGTTAATAGTATTCACTAAAATAGAGTGGGCAAAATTCACTTTCATAATATTGCATGTATGGTACAGAATGTCATTTGTTAGTAAATTCATTATGCTTTGATACTTGCCACATACCCCAGTTTTCATTAATATCTATGTATTTCTTTTTTGTTATGTAATATGTTTTTCATGATTTTTCTTTGTCTTTCTAGAAATTATTGTATCTTCCTCCATATAAATCATATGCAATAAAAATAAATAAATAAATAAATAAACCTTTTCTATGTTAAGCCAAAAAAAAAGAAAATCAAAATCCATCTTCTGTGTACCTCAATGTTTTCAGTATGGTATTAGAAGATTAATACTGAGAGGTTTTAGCTTTTGAAATAATAACTGAATTCTCAAATTGACAAATTACACAAACGATGGATTAGTAGAGTATAATAGACTTCTTACCTATTTTATTCAGAAAAATGAAAACAGTAATTCAAACGTTTCATTGCTAACCATTCCATTTGTTAAGAGAAATGATTGTGTTAATAATATATGTGAACATACACAGAGTAATACCTGGTACTTAATAAGCACTCACTAAAGGTGGGGTATTAGTGAGAGTATTCATAGTAGTAGCAGCAGTAGTAGTAAATGAAGATTAATATCATTATAAGGTGGTATAGATGGTGCCTTTTACCCATTTCAATTCAGTTAAATGAAAACAGGTACTGCCTAGAGATAATTAGTTCAGTACTAAACAAAATCACAGGTCAGGCTGTGGAATAATATGTACCTCTGAAATTTCTTTCATATTCTAAGAACTTCCAACTCTGTAATAACTTTTTAGGTCTGAAGTTTTATGAAATTCTACTTTAAAAATATCTGTGGAAAATAAGACAATTCTATTTTTAGATAGATCACAATTTCATCTAGCTTTAAATAGAAAAATAGGCCAAATATAATTGATAAACATCAAATTTGTGATTGTAACTAATATTGAATATTTTGAAATTTTCATCAGGTTGTTTTCTATTTGACTTCTTTAAAAGAAAACTAATTACTTAGAATTGAAAGTTTATAAGGTGTAGAAAATAATTTCTTGTGAGTTCCCTCAATTTGCTAAACACAGACAAGTAATTATAGCATGTCCACGTAGATACAGAAAATAATTATAATTTTAAACATGAATTGCCATTGAATCATATATAGTACCTGTTTTGTTCAATCAAAATTTTTAAAGTCCTTGGATTTGTCAAAACAACATCTGCATCCACACTAAAGTAATAATCACAGTTTTCATCCTGACGGCAAAAATCCCTGTCATTGAAAAAGAAATAAAATATGCATTAAATAAAATAAAGATTTGCTAGTTGAAAAATGTTAACATAAAGCTCATAAGCAAAATAAGGTTTCTCTAAAATACTTTTCTAATCAAAATAGTAAGACTGTATCCAAAAGGATAAATATTATCTTAAATTTCAAAATGGTCAGTTGATCAACACAGATGTTCACGGGTAGAGTGAAACTAAAAATTTTAGGGCAAGTGAAATATATTTTCAAGCCACTAAATACTTCAAAGCATAAAACATCCAGTCAGAAGGGCAATTTATAATTCAGCATTTAATTCTCTCTAAAAAGGGAACATAATTTATATCAATGTATTTATCAACAAATTTTTTTCACAAATCAAAATGTTTTCTGCACACAGACACACAAACACACATTCACAGTGTAAAATCCTGTATATCCAACAACTCAGTTTTAATTGAATCTTGGAAATACAGGTGTATAACTCTTTAGGTGTTAATACTTTTTAAACTTGATTTGCGTGGAATTCTTTCTAAGATGGTCATTGCCCTGCTCCTTATCCGGGGACACGGATTGTGATGCATGCTTTCTTGGTAGAGTCTGGAGCGTTATCAGGAACGCGAAGGAATGAACTACTTGTGATACATGATAGGCTTCCAAGTCTTACGGTTTCTGCATTTGGAGCTCTCTCTTTCTGAGCTCTCCTCCCTCACTGCTGATCCGAGTTATCACTTTCTGCTACTGTCAGTGTTTACCTCCATGACACATTTGTTTCTAAGCAACTGTCAAGCAGGACACCAGACAGGAAAGTTTGTTAAAATTGTGCAAAACAATTAGAGGAAATTTTTTTAAAATACTGTAACTATGCACGGTGACAGATGGTAACTAGACTTATTGTGGTGATCATTTCACAATGTATACAAATATTGAAGCTGTGTTGTATACCTCAAACTAACATTATATGTCAATTATACCTCAATAAAAATGAAAATCAAATAACTTTTTTAAAAACAGCTCAAATTATCTTGGAAAAAAATTTTAAAATGTATACCGCATGATTTCAAGATTAATATAAATCCCTAGTAATAAAGTGTAGCACTGATCTTAGAGCAACAAAACAGAATTGAGAGCTCACAATCACTCATAAATACTCAGTTATCTGATTTTTGACCAAGGCCAAGTCAATTAAGCAGGAAAAGAAAAGCCTTAAATTAAAAAGGAGCATTGAAACAACTGGAATTTCATTTGCAAAGAATAAAAGTTGACCCCTACTTCACTCCAAACATAAAAATGTATTCAAGATGAATTGCAGATTGAAACATCTTAAACATAAATGCTAGAATGATAAAGCTTATGAAAGAAAAATTCCAAAGAATGTCTTCATGACACTGGAATAAGAAAGATTTCTTAAACAGAAAATAAACCCCAAAGCACAAAGCATAAAAGAAAAAGATGAAATAGAATTTTATTAAAATTAAAATTTCTTCTCATTAAAAGGCAATATTTAAAAAGCAAAAAATCAAGCCATAGAATGGAACAAATATTCACAAAACATTATAGATAGAGATAGAGATAGAGTTTAGATCGATAGGTAGATAGATAGATAGATTTTGTATACAAAATATATAAAGAATTCCTACAAATACACAACAAGATAACCCAATGTAAACAAAGATGCACAAAAGATTTAGATACCTTTAGATACCTAACCACAGTAAGATACCTTTTCATACCCAGTAGGGTGGCTAAAATAAAAAAGATGGGCAATATCAAATGCTGACAAACATGTGCAGCAGCTGGAGCTCTATTACCTTGCTGTTACAAGTGTAAAATGTACAACCATTTTGCACTATTCAGCTGTTTCTTATAAACATACATCTATCCTAACCCTATGACCTAGTTAGTCCACTCCTTGGTATTTTCCCAAAATATACTAAAGCATATGTACACACACACACACACATACACACAACACACATATTCACACTTCTAATAAAGAATCTTCATTAGCAGCCTTATTCATAATGGCCCCAAACTGGACATAGCCCAATGTCTATCACCAGGGGCGTGTGTAAACCACTTGCAGTATATTCATATGATAAAATACTAGTCAGCAATGAAAAGGAATGAGCTGCTGATAATTGTAATGACATGAGTGAATTAAAAAACACTGTGCTAAGGCAAAGCCAGATACAACAGAGCACATACAAAAATTTTTTAAATAGAGAAAGTAAGTTCTAAATGTGGACCCAAGGTACTCTCCAATGATGAAGTTATGGAACCATTAGTAATAACATCTGTTTGGTTTTTCTAAGGCCCGTTTTCCTGCCTGTCCCTTTACCCCCATAATAGGCACTGTCCATCACTTTGGGCCTGAAGCTTCCACAGCACAAGACAAGAACATCTCCTGCTGAGAAATCACTGAGTCTTACCTTTTCATTACCAGCTTTTAACCCACTGATGGGCATATTCAATTAACATTCACTGAATAAGTGATCGTTTTTGCTATTACCAGAATTTTATTAGTAATCTGTCTGAAGTATTAAAGGGGCTAAACAAAGGACCTAAAATATTTCTTCTGTGGTTATAGTACTATTTAGGTCAATAGGTAACTAGAATATCTGAAACACACATTTCTGCCACACAAAAGCTTCAGATAATGTATATTTAAATCACTGCTACATCAGTCACACTACTCATCTGTCTGGGGATTTAAATCTTGATCTGAAGTTCAGTTAATAGTCTGATTAAATATATTGACTCTTAGCCATTAAAAGAAAAACGTAAATAACTTTCATGGCCCTTTAGACATAAATACACACAAACATAGATATAGTTCGAACAGCAGAGGTATGCTCATGTGTGGGCACAAACACACACAGACACACACGCACACACACAGTTGAGACATCCAAGTTTAGGACACTAATTTTGAAGAAAAGTTGTCTTTCTTTTTTAAGTTTCTTTAGTAGATACTGGTTGAATTTAAATTTGCTAAAACATACATTCCCATGTTTCTGGCTTCGGCTTGACTTAGATTTTCTTCCGGTCCTACTATTTTCATAGTAGTGATTTCATGTTTAGCTTTATCAAAAAACACCTTGATGTCCTTTTCATGATAAACTTCCTGTAACATATTTTAAAAATTGAAAATTAGTTTAAAAAAAAGGAGAAAAGTAGTGAGATAAAACACAACAAGATGACTAAAGTATTCATATGTAGGGATGATTCACATTCAAAATTTGTGAATTCCACCATTCACATATTCACTCACTACAGGCAAAGTGATAACTATATTAAGCATATTATATTGAAATATCATCTAAATATCACATGTAGAATCTAAAATACATACATATCAATTTTTTTTAAAAAAAGATACTTCAAAATTCTTTTAACATCTACTCCTAGTCCTTGCATTAATATTTAAATCCTGAGTGCTATAAAATATTTATTTCTGACTTGAGAGGGAAAATGGCTTGTGCCCTGAGAATCTTAGACATGTTTTGTAAAATATCCATAAAAAAATATCTATTAAACCTAACAGATTAACCTGTTATAATCTTTTTTATAAAATAAATATTACAATATTATTTTAAGCAGAGAGAAAATGGTCACATAAAAAGTTGTGTCTTTTACAAAAAGAAGGGAAAGTTAAAATTTTATTGATAAGAAAATATGATGAGAAAATAATCAACATGAAAAGTCATCAAATTAGTGTGATTCAACTGTGCTAAAATTTAGATAAGGTTATCTAACTGTGCTAAAATTTAGATAAGGTTATCTATCTCCATCATTAGAGCATTTCAGAGCTCTTTATGTATCATGTCTCACTAAGTATTTTTGAAAGCTTTTCACAGCTTGTTAAAACTACTTATCATACGAAAGCTGCATAATTTTAAATAAAAGAAGATAAAAACTCCTGCTATCAAGAGGTTTTAGGTCCTATGAAAGGAGGAAAAATATAAATAAAAGACACAATACATAAAAACAAAATACTTTAATGTACGTACATGTATTACAATGCATTTTACAGAGCCAATGCTCAATACATTCACCCCTTTAAACTTATGTGAGGTGGTTTTCTGCAAATATAAAATAGTCTCTGGAAAAGGCAAATGATTAGCTGATATGTACATCAGGAAGAAAGAACAATCTTAAACAAAAAAGTATTAGGACAAAAGAGAGAAAAGAGCATACTTCACAGCTATTGAGTTTTTCTAGGTGATAATAAATGCCAACTGTTTTAACAGGGAAGAGACAAGCAAAATTGAAAAATATTGAGGAAAAATGTCTTTAAATTTAGACTATACGTAGGAGGTATTTGGGAGGTTCTGAATATTTTTGAAGGAAATGACAGTATCAAAATCTTTAGAGGAAGAGCATGCCATTGTGTAATTAATCAAAACAATACTGTTTATGGAAGATATTTCAAGTTCTGATGTTGGGTATTATCATTAGCTGCAAACAATTTAATGATCGGTTCTATAAAAGAAAGTACCAGAACTAACCCAAAGGCAAAGGACTAGAGGCCCTTTGACATCTCTTCATTATACATTAAGTTGAACATATAAAAATGGCTGATATTCAACCATTTTTGATCTACAAAAAATTGAGAGTTTCATGTGTCTCATCCCAATAGTATGATACTAGTTTCTAAACTTTAAAATCCTTAGGTCCTAAATACGCAGAGTAGTAATGACTTCAAAAATCCCCCACTGAATTTAACTCAAATTTTTAATTTTTTTTTTAGACATGACTAAATAGTAACAAATAGTTCCAAATAAGATCAAAATAGTTTTCCCATAAAATATTCACTTCTCAAATACTTACTTTGTTATGGATAAAGAGTTTAACGGCTTCTTTTGGGTAATCCAGTGTCAACAATATGTCCAGAAATCGAGGTAGGAAAGGGGTTGGTTGCTCAATAAAAACACCTATTGTTACATTTGGGTGAACCTTTGTTTTGTGGCAAACATAAAAGCAAATTAGAATTAGCATGGTTTTACTTTAAATTCTATTCAAGTTTTAATCAATACAACATAAAACATACTAGAATATCGGTACAACTTAACCTTCTAAATTTGATTGCCTCATGACAATTCTCTAATACATTTTTGTGGACCCCACCAAAGTGATTTTACTGAATCACATCTTGATATTATGATTTAGGTTGAAGAGGAAACTCACTATCGTATAACATAGGGATACTCTAATTAAGGTTATTGCCTGCTCTACTATTTAACGCTTCCTTTAAGATAGTCCTAAAAGAAACTTCCTTCAGATCTGAATCTATTTGACAGCTTCATCTATGAAGCCAGAATGCTAATTGTGCTTCCATGTTTGTTTCCATGGTTTGGAAGTTTAGTGGTTAATTTGTAGCTCAAAGAAAACAATCACAGAGGACTTGAGACTTTATTTCTATCCTTGAACCTTTAATCTCATTTTATTGATAGTACTTTATTTTGCTTCATCATTATATTATATATAAGGAAAGCTACTTTCTTTCACTAATGTATTTTATCTTGTATCGATTTTTAACATTTTCTTAATTTCTGTTTGGGTATGTTTTAGAGAATAGTTTCTTTCATTCATTGTATGAACAATTCTGAAATATCCACTATTAGTCCGTCCTTGTGATAAGAAACATTTTTAAAAAGGAGTGAAAATTCCTTGTTTGGAAAACTAACAAATGATTGAGGAAGACAGAAACATAAGTAAATGCCATGTAATAGTGTTATTACCAGAACCATATGAAAGATTTCTTTATAATGCTTTTTTTAATCAGTGTCTTAAAGCCTGACTTTAAAGATTATAGATTTTTAAATTACAAACTACATACAGATGGGTGGAGGAGGTCAAAAGGTAAAAAAAATAAATAAATACAGTGCATTACTGAGCAAGAAAAAAATTTTTAATAAAGATTACAGATATTTTAAAGTACCATATATGTTAAGTGCTGAATTAGGTACCTCTCCCCTATCTTTTGACACATGATACCTCACATATTCCTCTGTTATCTGGATAATAACATTATTTGTTTGCATTGGAGTACAAGTCATACACTGTTGTCCTTCTTACCAATTCATTGTCACCCAAATATTTATTGCTAAATCAATAAACAAATACAAACAACTAAAGACAAAATATCTACCTTCTAGGAGTTCTCAATTTAACACGGAAAATGAGTAAAAACTAGATGACAACTCTGCCTTATCAAATGATGTGATTCATTTCATTTAAATTTTGTAACAACCTTAGAAGTTATTTATTATCCCAAATTTACACATGAGGAAAATGGGACTTAGAAGAGTTAAGCAACTCAGAACACATAAATTAGCAGGTAAAGAACTGGGCTTCAACATGCTACATCTCCACTGTCAATCTAAGCTCATTTTTATATACTAATGATAATAAGAGTACAACAGTTAGCTATTATCAAGGCTTAGCACCTCATATATATAATTTATACATATAAAATATCATTCTATATACATCTATATAATTTCATTTAACCCTTCTACCAATCCTCTGAGATAGCCATTATCATTTTTACATATAAAGAAACTTGCCTATGGCCCACACCTAAGTACATGGTAGCCCTAGATCTTAACTATCCACATAATTTTAATTTTTATATCTCTGTTGTGTAATTACTACACATATAAAACACATAAGAAATTTATTTTGCATAATAAAATGGTTTTCCTTTCTAACAGTCTATAAGACAAAAAAGCTTAGCTTAAGAATTAGGTGATTTTCACCTATATGCAAAAAATAAAGATAAAAAACTATAATATGAATATTTTTCAATCTTTGCACCAGAAAGTTTATGTAAAAGGATACTAAACAGATAAAAAGCTTTAACTCTCCCTCCAGAAGACTTTGCAGAAAAGATCAGGATGAATTTTTAAACATCTTCATGATGAAGCTTCAGTCAGAAAGTTTCTGGCTTTCTTTCCAGATAGGAAACATGCAGTCTGTTATTTGAGAGACTGGCCAAAAAGTCTTATTTTCAAGTAAAACAGGGTTATATTCAGAAGGTCCTAAATGTGGACAAGTTACTCTTTATCCTCCTTTTCAGAATAGAACAGAAACTATTTAATTCAGAAGCCTGAGTGTTTTACAGTGAGAGTATTTTTGTATTTGCATGGGAACAGGAGTCACCAGAACTATATTAAGGTGAATTTTATTTCTGTCTATACTTATCTGGCATGCTGTAGATACTCAGTAAACCTATGGTGAATGAAGGAAAGAATCAGCCTTAATGACAAAATCATCCCTAGAATTCAATTGTTCATACACATAATCGTCTTCCAAGTTACAAGAGAAATTTTTTGGAAGAAAAATGTTACTACAGGATATCCTAAAACTGTTCTGGTTGATGAGAGAAGGATGCATAAAATGTTTAATAGACACATAATAATTACTTCCAGTTGCTCATTTACTCTCAACGTATAAACGTTAAACCATAGCTATAATTCCCTATGAAACACATGTATAAGTAGCACTGTGTCTGGCATATAATATGTACATCAATCCAAGCGAAATTGCACAGTGATCAAGATTATAGGATCTGGAGCCAGACTGCCTAAATTTAAATCCCACCCCCAACACTTAAAAAAAGTCACATGCCTTAAGCAAGTCACTGAACGTATATATACCTCAGTTTTCTCATCTGTAAAACTCAGTCAACAGTACTACCTACTTAAGGGATTTGTGAAATTAATATAAGTTACTATCTATAAAATATTAAAACAGTCCTTAGTTATACAATAATATATTATTTTAAAATCATCAAATTTGAAAATCAAGCACAGATAAAATTAGTCCATATAAATAATGAAACATTGTACCTCAACACTTTGACCAAGTTACCAGACTAAAATAAAACAAGAGCACCCAATCATAGCCAGCTAGTAAGTATTAACAACCAAGCCCTTTTCACTGGGGTCAATTATTAACTGGTTTTGCTGGAAATACACAAATCCAGCAATTTTCGGAGTCATCATGTTTTAGCTTTTTAAATCCATTATCTACCATATTATCAATACTATAGAATAATGTGCTTTTTTTCTTTCACAAATTATTGTATTTCATAACAATGTACTTTTTTTTAATAGATCTTTATTAGAGTATAATTGCTTCACAATACTGTGTTAGTTTCTGTTGCACAACAAAGTGAATCAGCCATATGCATACATGTATCTCCATATTCCCTTCCTCTTGAGCCTCCCTCTCACCCTCCCTGTCCCATCTCTCTAGGTCATCTCAAAGCACCGAGCTGATCTCCCTGTGCTATGCTGCTGCTTCCCACCAGCTATCTATTTTACATTCGGTAGTGTATATATGTCGATGCTACTCTCACTTCGCCCCAGCTTCCCTCTGCCCCCACTGTGTCCTCAAGTCCATTCTCTATGTCTACGTCTTTATTGCTGCCCTGCTACTAGATTCATCAGTACCATTTTTTTTTTTTTAGATCCCATATATATGTGTTAGCATACGGTATTTGTTTTTCTCTTTTTCACTTACTTCACTCTGTATGACAGACTCTAGGTCCATCCACCTCACTACTTTTTATTACTACGTTTCACACAGAGTCAATTCCACTTACATCTACTGCAGACAAGTCAATTGTATCCACTTCACAAAGAGTGCAGCCACTGTCTTGTGTCCATGCATTAGGTACATAGTTTCCAAAATAATTCACGAGAATCTAGCAAAAGAAGGAAAACTGTATTAACAAAAGTAAACCTTGGACTTCCCTGGTGGTGCAGTGGTTAAGAATCCACCCGCCAATGCAGGGGACAGGGGTTCAATCCCTGGTCCGGGAAGATCCCACATGCTGCAGAGCAACTAAGCCTGCGAGCCACAACTACTGAGCCCACGTGCCACAACTACTGAGCCCTCACACCTAGAGCCCGTGTTCCACAACCACAGCAAGAGAAGTCACCGCAATGAGAAGCCCGCGCAGCACAACGAAGAGTAGCCCCCACTCACCGCAACTAGAGGAAGCCTGCATGCAGCGACGAAGACCCAACGCAGCCATTAAATAATTAATTAATTAATTAATTAAAAGACCCTTCTCAAAAAAAAGAAAAAAAGTAAGCCTCTCCCATCAATGTGCTTTCATTCTATAAACCTCCAACTTCAAAGCATGTTTTCTGCATTAGGATATCCCCTTAATAATTCTACTAATACAGTGCACAGTGAATGGGGCAGTGCCAGTGTGTACAGTGAATGGGGCAGTGCCAGTGTGACCTCCTACCAGCCATCACCACACAAAACAAATATTGTATATACTTTATCACCAAAAGGCACTAAACTCTTTTGGGAAACTATGTTACCCACTATGACCCAGACTTCTGGGCAGTGATTCAAGGGCACCAACATGAAGAAAAGAAAGCCTGCAGATTAAAACAGATCTAGAACAAGTCCTAATTAGAACAACCTCACAAATCGTATCAATAATAAACTAAAGTGGGGGTAGAACAAGACAGCAGAGAAGGAAGACCCTGGGCTCACCTCCTCCCAGAGATACACCAAAATTACAACTACAGATAGAGAACCGTCTCTGAGAATGACCTGAAGACTAGAAGAAAATACTTTCCACAACTGAAGATAAAAAGAAACACCTACAATGAGACAGGTAGGAAGGGCAGAGATGCAGTCTAATCAGAACCCATGTAGCCAGTGAAGGAACCCACAGTGGGAGGGGTATCACAGCCCCAGAGGTCTTCCCCAAGGAGTGAAGGGTCCAAGCCCCACCTTGGGCTCCCCTTCCTGGGAGACCTGCACCAGAAAGATGAGCCCCCATAACATCTGGCTTTAAAACCATTGGGGTTGGGCTTCCCTGGTGGTGCAGTGGTTGAGAATCTGCCTGCTAATGCAGGGGACACGGGTTCGAGCCCTGGTCTGGGAAGATCCCACATGCCACGGAGCAACTAGGCCCGTGAGCCACAACTACTGAGCCTGCGCGTCTGGAGCCTGTGCTCCGCAACAAGAGAGGCCACGATAGTGAGAGGCCCGCGCACCGCGATGAAGAGTGGCCCCCGCTTGCCGCAACTAGAGAAAGCCCTCGCACAGAAACTAAGACCCAATACAGCCAAAAATAAATAAATAAATAAATAAATTAATTAATTAAAAAAAAAAAAAAGAAGAATACCCAGGCTTGGGTCCCATCCCAAGCTTTGGAGTTAATCAGAAAAAAAAAAAAAAAAAAAAAAAACCATTGGGGTTTACGCGCAGGAGAGCAGAAGGGCCGTAGGAAACTGAGACTCTGCTCTTAAAGGGCACATGCACAGATTCACTCTTTCCAAGTCCCAGTGCAGAGGCAGCAGTTAGAAAAGTGCCTGGGTGATATAAGAAAGAAATTCATTTACTAATTTTAGGGCATGTGCTTGAGGGGCAGGGATCTGTTGCAACTTTCTCTGGGTATAAGGGGCTGGCAGATGCCAGTGTTTTTATTTGTTTTGTTTTTATTTGGCTCACCTTCTACCTAGCAACCTGGCACTAGCAGGTGACATTTCTGACTCTCTCCATCAAACTTAATAGTACCATTTGCCCCACCCCGGTTTGCCCATGGACCTGACACAGCCAGCATTCCTCTAAAGTGGCCCCCTACCTTGCCAGTCCCAACAAGCACCCTCATCCAGCACCAGAGCCCCACTAAAGCAGCCCTTCACCCTGCCAGTCCCAGCAGGTGCCCTTGGTCGGCACCAACATCTCCTCAAAGAGGGTCCCATCCCATTGGCCAACCCAGTACACCAGAGTGCCCACAACAGTTGTGGCCAGGCCTTATAGCCAGTTGTACTGGGGACCAGCCCCATACACTAGTGCACCCACAGCAACTGCAGCCCAGCCACAACAGGAGGATGCACACAGCCCACACAGAGGACATTCCTGGAGCACCTGGTGCGGGTGACCAGGAAGGACCACACCACTGGGCCCCACAGAACACCTTCTACACAAAGCCATTCTTTGAAGACCAGGAGATATAGCTGATCTACCTAATACATAGAAACAAACACAGAGAATTAGGTAAAGTGAGGAGACAAAGGAATATGTTCCAAATGAAAGAACAAGACAAAAACCTCAGAAAAAACTAAACAAAATAGAGAAAAACAAGAAACTAGAGGGAACCACCAGCAGATTAGATGATGCAGAGGAAAGGATCAGCAATCTGGAGGACAGGCTAATGGAAATCACCCAATCAAAATAGCAAAAAAGAAAAAAGAATTTTAAAAAATGAGGACAGTTTAAGGAACCTCTGGGATAACAATAAGCATTCTAACATTTGCATTATAGGGGTCCCAGAAGGAGGAGAAAGAAAGGGACAGAAAACCTATTTGAAGAAACAATAGATGAAAATTCCCCTAAACTGGTGAAGGAAATACATTTGAGTCCATGAATCCCAGAGAATTCCTAAAAGGTGAACCCAAGGGGATCTTCACATATACACTATCATTAAAATGTCAGAAGTTAAAGATAAAGAGAGTATTAAGGGCAGCAAGAGAAAAACAACTTGACACATACAAGGTAGAACCAGTGAGTTTATCAGCTGATTTTTCAGCAGAAAACTTGCAGGCCAAAAGGTAGTGGCATGACATATTCAAAGAACTGAAAGGAAAAACACAACCAAGAACCTCTAGCTGGCAAAGTTAATGTTCAGAATTGAAGGAGAGATAAAGAGTTTACCAGACAAGCAAAAAGTAAACGAGTTCATCACCACTAAACCAACCTTTTAAGAAATGTTAAAAGGACTTCTTTAAGCAGAAGAGACAAGAACATAACCAGAAATATGAAAATTATGCAAGAGAAAAATGCCACCAGTAAAGGCAAATACAAAGTAAAGGTAATGGATCAACCAACTATATAGCTAGTATGAAGATTAAAATAAAAAAATAGTAAAATCAAATATATCTACAAAAATTATTTAAGGACACATAAAATTTTTTAGATGTAAAATATGACATCAAAAACATAAAACATGGCAGAGGGGAGTAAAAATGTAGTGTTTTTAGAATACACTCTAACTTAAACAATGATCAACTTAAAATAGACTGCTATATACATAGATTGTTACATAAGAACCTCATGGTAACCATAAACCAATTGATATTAGATACACAAAAATAAAGAGGAAGTAATACAAACATTAACTGTAAAGAAAGTAACCAAATCACAAGAGAAGAAAGGAACACAGAAGAACAACAAAAATAACCAGAATACAACTAACAAAATTGCAGTAAGTACATACCTATCAATAATTACTTTAAATGTGAATGGAATACATGTTCCAATCCAGAAAATAGGGTGGCTGAATGGATAAAAACAACAAGATCCATATACATGCTGCCTACAAGAGACTCACTTCACATCTAATGTCACACAAAGACTAAAAGTGAGGGGATGGAAAAGGGTATTCCATACCATACAAACAGACATGAAAAGAGATTGGTGATAGCAATCCTTATATCAGACAAAATAGACTTTAAAACAAAGACTGTAAAAAGAGACAAAGATATTACATAATGATAAAGGGATCAATCCACCAAGAAGACAGAACAACACACACACGTACATACACACACCCATAGGAGTATCTAAACACATAAAGCAAATACTAACAAACATAAAGGGAGGAACTGACAGTAACACAATAATAGTAGAAGACCTTAACACCTCACTTACATCAGTGGACAGATCATCCAGATAGAAAATCAATAAGGAAACACTGGCCTTAAATGACGCATTAGACCATATGGACCTTTCTTTTTTTTTTAATGTTTTCAATTTTTTATTTTTTAACATCTTTATTGGAGTATAATTGCTTTACAATGTTGTGTTAGTTTCTGCTGTATAACAAAGTGAATCAGCTATATGTATACATATATCCCCATATCCCCTCCCTCTTGCATCTCCCTCCCACCCTCCCTATCCCACCCCTGTAAGTGGTCACAAAGCACCGAGGTGATCTCCCTGTACAATGCAGCTGCTTCCCACTAGCTATCTATTTTACATTTGGTAGTGTATATATATCAGTGCTACCCTCTCACTCCGTCCCAGTTTACCCTTCCCCCACCCATGTCCTCAAGTCCATTCTCTACGTCTGCACCTTCATTCCTGTCCTGTCCCTAGGTTCTTCAGAACCATTTTTTTTTTAGATTCCATATATATGTGTTAGCATATGGTATTTGTTTTTCTCTTTCTGACTTACTTCACTCTGTACGACAGACTCTAGGTCCATCCACCTCACTACAAACAACTCAATTTCGTTTCCTTTTATGGCTGAGTAATATTCCATTGTATATATGTGCCACATCTTCTGTATCCATTCTTCTGTCAACGGACACTTAGGTTGCTTCCATGTCCTGGCTATTGTAAATAGTGCTGCAATGAACATGGACTTAATAGATCTGTATAGAATATTCCATCCCAAAGCAGCAAAATATACTTTCTTTTCAAGTGCACATGAAACACTTCCCAGGACAGATGATGTGCTAGGCCACAGAACAAGTCTCAATAAATTTAAGACTGAAATCATATCAAGCATATTTTCCAACCACAAGGGCATGAGATTAGAAACCAGCTACAAGAAAAAAAAAAACTGCAAAAAATACAAACATGTGAAGGCTAAACAATATACTAGTAACCAACCAATAGGTGACTGAAAATATCAATGAGGAAATAAAAAAATATCTCCAAGTGAGAATGGAAAAACAAGGATCCAAAATCTGTGGGATGCAGCAAAAGTAGTTCTAAGAGGAAAATATACAGTGATACAGGCTGGCCTATCTCAGGAAACCAGAAAACAATAAACAATCTAACCTTACACTTACAGGAACTAGAAAAAGAACAAACAAAACCCAAAGTTAGTAGAAGGAAGGAAATAATAATACTGAAAGTGGAAATAAATTAAATAGATACTAAAAAAAAGAAAAACATCACTGAAACTAAGAGCTGGTTCTTTGAAATAATAAACAAAATCAACAAACCTTTAGCCAGAGTCACTCAGGAAAAAAAAGAGAGCCCAAATCAATAAAACCAGAAATGAAGGAGGAGAAGTTAAAAAGGACACCACAGAAATACAAAGGACCATAAGAAATTACTACAAACAATTATATGCCAACAAACTGGCCAACCTAGAAGAAATGGATAAATTCCTAGAAACATACAGGCATACCTCAGAGATATTATGGGTTTAGTTCCAAACTACCACGATAAAACGTATATTGAAATAAAGCAAGTCACAGAAATTTTTTGGCTTCCCAGTGCATATATCAGGTTTGTTTACACAATAGTGTAGTCTATTAAGCGTGCAATAGCATTGTGTCTAAAAAAAACAATGTACATACCTTACTGAAAAAATACTTTATTGCTAAAAATTGCAAACCATCATCTGAGCCTTCAGTAAGTCATAATCTTTTTGCTGGTTGCGGGTCTTGCCTCAACGCTGATGCTGCTGACTGATCAGAGTGGTGGCTGCTGGAGGGTGGGGTGACTGTGGCAATGTCTTTAAATAAGACAACAATGAAGTCTGCCACATCAACTGACTCTTCCTTTCACAAATTATTTCTCTGTAGCATGCAGTGTTGTTTAATAGCACTTCACCCACAGCAGAACTCTTTTCAAATTTGGAGTAAACCTCTCAAACCATGTCTCTGCTTTAAAACTACATTTATGTAATATTCTAAATGATTTGTCATCATTTCAATATTCGATTAAAGTTTGCCATTTTATATGGGTGAGGTTCATGACACCCCAAAACAATTACATAGTAATATCAAAGATCACTTATCGCCATAACCGCTAACTGGTCACAGATCACCATAACAAATACAACAATAATGAAAAAGTTAGAAATATTATGAGAATTACCAGAATGTAACACAGACACACGAAGTGAGCAAATGCTGTTGGAAAAATGGTGCTGATAGACTACTCAACACATGGTTGCTACAAACCTTCAATTTATAAAAAACGTAGTATCTGTGAAGTGCAATAAAACAAAGTGCAATAAAATGAAGTAGGCCTATACAATCTTCCAAGAATGATCAGAAAGTTATAAAAAATATAAACAGACTCATTACTAGAAATTGAATCAAACATCTAAAAAATCCCAACACATAAAAGTCCATGACCAGACATTTTCACAGGTGAATTCTGTCAAACATTTAGAGAAGACTTAATACCTATTCTCCTCAAACTATTTCAAAAAACTGAAGAGGAAGGAATGCTTTCAAAGTCATTCTATGTGGCCAGCATTACCCTAATACCAAAACCAAACAAAGACACTACCAAAAAGAAAATTATAGGTGATTATTACTGATGAACATAGATGCAAAAATCTTCAACAAAATATCAGCAAACCAAATTCAATAATACATTAAAAGGATCATACATCATGATCAAGTAAGATTTACTCTAGGGATGCAAGAATGGTTCAAGATATGCAAATCACTCAATGTGATACACCTCATTAACAAAAAGAAGGATAAAAATCATATAATCATCTCAATAGATGCAGAAAAAACTTCTGACAAAATTCAACATCCATTTACAACAAAAACTCTCAACAAAGTGTTATAGAGGAAACATACCTCAACATAAAGGCCACATATGACAAACCCACAGCTACTGTCATACTCAATGGTGAAAAGCTGAAAGCATTTCCTCTAAGATCAGGAAGAAGACAAGGATGCCCACTCTCCCCACTTTTATTCAACACAGTTTGGAAGTCATTGCCAGAGAAATCAGGCAAAATAAAGAAATAAAAGTCATCCAAGTTGGAAAGGAAGAAGTAAAAGTGCCACTGTTTGCAGATGGCATGATACTATAGATAGAAAACCCTAAATACTCCACAAAAAAACTATTAGATCTACTAAATGAATTCAGAAAAGTTGCAAGATATAAACAATATACAGAAATCTGTTGCATTCCTATAAAGTAATAATGATCTATCAGAAAGAGAAATTTAAAAAACAATTTCATTTACAATTGCATCGAGAAGAATAAAATACCTAGGAATAGATTTAACCAAGGAGGTAAAAGATTTGTACTCTGGAAATTATAAGACATTGGTGAAAGAAACTGAAGAAGACACAAATAAAGGAAAAGATAAACTATGCTCACAGATTGGAAGAATTAATATTGTGAAAATGTCCATACTACCCAAAGCAATCTCCATTCAATGCAATTCCAATCAAAATACCCATGACATTTTTCACAGAACTAGAATAAATAATCCTAAAATTTATATGGAACCACAGAAGATGCCAAATAGCCAAAGCAATCTTGAAAAAAGAAGAACAAAACTGGAAGTATCATGCTCCCTGATTTCAAACTATACTACAAAGGTACAGTAATCAAAACAGTATAGTATTGGCACAAAAACAGATACATAGATGAATGGAACAAAACAGAGAGCCCAGAAATAAAACTATGCCTATATGGTTAATAATCTATGACAAAGAAGGCAAGAATATACAATGAGAAAAGACAGCCTCTTTAATAAATGGTATTGGGAAAACTGGATAGCTACATGCAAAAGAATCAAACTGCTTTCTCATACCATATACAACAATAAACTCACAAAAGATTAAAGACCTAAATGTAAGACTTGAAACCATAAAACTTCTAGAAGAAAACATAGGTAGTATACTCTTTAACACTGATCTTGGCAATATTTTTTAGATATGTCTCCTCAGGCAAGGGAAACAAAAGCAAAATTAAAAAATGGGACTAAATCCAACTAAAAAGCTTTTGCACAGTGAAGGAAACTACTATGAACAAAACAAAAAGGCCACCCACTGAATGGGAGAAGATATTTGCAAATGATATGTCCAATAAGGGGTTAATATCCAAAACATACAAAGAACTCATAAAACTCAACATCAGAAAAACAAACAACCCAATGAAATATGGGCGGAGGACCTGACTAGATATTTCACCAAAGAAGACATACAAATGGCCAACCAACACATGAAAAGATGCTCAACATAATTAATCACTCAGGGAAATGCAAATCAAAACCACACATGAGATATCATCTCACATCTGTTAAAACGGCTATTATCAAAAAAAAACAACAAATAACAAGTGTTGGCGAGGATGTGGAAAAAGGGGAACCCTCATGCAATGTTGATGGGAATGTAAATTGGTGCATCCACTATGGAAAATAGTATGGAGGTCCCTCAAAAAAACTAAAAACAGAACTACCATATAATCCAGCAATTCCACTTCTGGGTATTTTTTCCAAGTAAACAAAAATACTAACTCATAAAGATACATGCACCCCTATGTTCACAGCATTATTTACAATAGCCAGGATATGGAAACAACCTAAATGTCCACCAATATATGAATATATTAATATACAGACATGGTGGGGGCTTCCCTGGTGGCGCGGTGGTTGAGAATCTGCCTGCCAATGCAGGGGACACGGGTTCAAGCCCTGGTCTGGGAAGATCCCACATGCCGTGGAGCAACTAGGCCCGTGAGCCACAATTACTGAGCCTGCGCATCTGGAGCCTGTGCTCCACAACAAGAGAGGCCACGATAGTGAGAGGTCCGCGCACCGCGATGAAGAGTGGCCCCTACTTGCCGCAACTAGAGAAAGCCCTCGCGCAGAAACGAAGACCCAACACAGCCGTAAATAAATAAATAAATAAATAAATAAACCCAAAGTTAAAAAAAAAAAAGTTAGCTGTTAACATAATAAAAAAATATATATATATACAGAAATGGTGATACATATATAAAATGGAATATTACTCAGCCATAAAAAAGAATGAAATCTTGCCATTTGCAACAACATGGATGAACCTAGAGGGTTTTATTGAAAGTGAAATAAGTCAGACAGTGAAAGAAAAATGCCATATAATTTCACTTACATGTGTAATCTAAAAAACAAAACAAATGATCAAACATAACAAATAACAGTCATAGATAGAGAACAAACAGGTGGTTGCCAGAGGGGATGGGAGTGGTGAGGTGAGAGAATTAGATGAGGGAGATTAAGAGGTACAAACTTGCAGTTATAAAATAAATGAGCCATGGGTATGAAATGAACAGTGTGGAGAATATACTCCATAATAATGTAATATCTTTTATGGTGACAAATGATAATTAGACTTATTGTGGTGATCATTTTGTAATGTATAGAAATATCGAATCACTATGTTGTGCACCAGGAACTAACATGGTGTTTTAGGCAATATTTCAAAAACAAACAAGTGAACAAACAATCTCACAGAAAAAGAGATCAGATTTGCAGTTCCCAGAGGCAGGAGGCGGGGGAGAAGAAACTGGATGAAGGTGACCAAAAGGTACAAACTTCAGCTATAAGATAAATAAGTACTAGGGATGTAATGTACATGATAAATATAATTAACACTGCTGTAGGTTATACATGAAAGTTGTTAAGAGAATAAATTCTAAGAGTTCTCGTCACAAGGAAAAATTGTTTTTTCTTTTATTTCGTATCTATATGAGATGATGGACGTTTACTAAATTTATTGTGGTGATCATTTCATGATATATGTAAATCATTATGCTACACACCTTAAACTTATACAGTGCTGTATATCAATTGTAAGACTGGAAGGAAAAAAAAATAAAGTACAATATTGCTTCCCTACCTACTCTTTTCAGATCTCTCACAGCATCTCCTTTGTGCCTTATCTCCCCTTCTCCTTAAGCATCTGTTGGCATTCATTTTATATGTAAAATCTGAGTCCTTGTGTATGTTTTGGGTTTAGGAGAAGATGAGGGAAGATGGATGACAGAGAGAGGTAAACACACTGAGAGATGCTCTGAGCCCTCAAAAAAAAAATCTTGAATATACCTAGAGTGTAAATATTTTAGGGAAAATTCTGCCAATCTTCTTTAAAAAATTACTACACATTCTACTGCAATTTTAATACCTGTAGTGGTAGGAACAGTTATAGTTTTTAATTTTTTTATTATTTCTTGTCATAAACTATAATTATCTCACCTCAACACAGTGAAGCTGAAGCAAACTAGCTTTGGCTGTAATTTTATATTACTGTTAAAAGGAAGCACCTAAAATCCTCACTATGTTTATATAATCATTAATTTTTCACTGCAAATGTGAAATGAACTCAAAAGAAAAAAATATTTATACATTAAATATGATGGTCAAAAATGTACAGAAGTGCCAACTGACTTTTTCTAGCTTCCTAAGACCCTAAAAGAGATGTTATGGTATAGAATAGATGAGGAAATTAGTCCAGTACCATTTTATCCAATTCCTCTCAAATATCTGGTATTCCATCCAAATATTTCTATTGTACTAAAACTGAAGCAAATGCTATTGAAACAAGTACCGTATTAATTACAATGAGAAAACCTTTGTGTTTTACAGATATTGTAGACAGTTACATTATTCTGTACAGCACAATCATAAGACGTGGAAAAGATAACTCATTCACATCCCTTTTGAACTACGTGATAATTCAGGAAACAAATTATTCAATACAAGGCAGGAAATATGTAGTTATGACATTCATTAATGACATTTCAAGAGTCAATGTGGCCAACTGAATTTGCCTCTATAACAAAAACAAAAATTTGACTGTTGTCAAACTACAGTGCAAACATTAATTTAATCATTCATGTTCTATATAATATTATGGTTTTGAAGAAAATAAAAAGATTCATGTGAAAATGGATTCTCTTTATTAAGCATTATTTCTAACAGGAATTTTTTAAAAGGCTAGTGTGCAATTTTTTAAAGGCTGGTGTTTTATATATCCTGGGAAAGAATTTTTTTAAAAGAAAGAAAAAAATCCCCCACAGATTTGGACATATCTAAAATTCCCATCTATATATAAACACTGGCACTTTCCTCATCTCAGAAATCTCATAAGAAATTAAATATTTATGTCATGAATTATTGATCAGTCTATTAGGATCCCTATGTGAATATGAAAATGATCAATATCTTTTTTAAAAGGTTAGAGCATAGAAGGCATTACATATAGCTTTCTCAGAATTAAAACTATATTATAACTTTTCTACTTTCTACTCTTCACCTAAATCTGATTTTCATAGATCATTAAGACTGGAAGCCTCCCTCTTTTAGATCTCTCATCACACACGCAGAGGTTACCATCACCCCCACCCTCCATTTATGTCTGTTTTCTTCATTAAAAATCTCAGACATTTATGCTGGCAGCTCTGGAAAGTACAGAAAACTGTTTATGTAGTTAGGCTGTTCCGGGCAGTCCCCGGCTACTAGGTGGTAGTGCTTTCCTGATCCTTCTTTCACAATATCAAAATGTTTCCAAGGGTGATGTCATGTCATTGGCAGAGAAACTTTTCCAACTGAATCTTTTCTTTTTTTCCTTTTTTCTTTTTTTTTTTTCAAATCATCCAATTATTCAAGGTCATAGTGACCCAAGCATTGAGGTTTATATGCACAAAATTAAGATCTCTATTTAGATTGTAAATCAAATTTGTTTCAGAAATGACTTGTTTTCATGTGCAAATTAGGTGATGTGCTCTTCTTACATTTAACTTGTTTGTATAAAAATACTGCCAATCTCATAATGACTGATATTTAAAAGAAAAAGTTAGGTATTCAAATAAGCATCTTATGATGTGTTACTAACAGTAAATAAGTTTCAAGAATAAAAAGTAAAACTTCAAACCAGAAGTCACGGTTTCTATCTAAACACTGATTTATATTAGATCGCATCTAGACAAGCATGATAATAATTGTGTAGAATAAATTAAAAACATATTTCAAATAAAATAATTAAAAAGCACAAAATTGTTTATACACCATTATGAAAACAAATGAAAAATATGAATGCTCCTATCTATATACCGCAAGGATATAAATACTGAAAGCAACTATGAATGAAAACAACATGAGAGGGTAGTGGGATTATAAGTGATTTTTAAAACTGTTTATAATTTAAAAGTTGTTCTTCCTAATAGCATGAGATTTAGAGAAAGTAACTAAGAAATAAACTCACCTTTACATACTTTGGTCTATAAACACATTATAAACAATTTATCATTTACAGATTATGTATAGTTTTTTCATACTATGTACACTTTTAAATGAAAAAAAATGGCTTAAATATTAACATTTGGATTAAGGTTATGGCTTACTGACATTATAATCATCTCTTAGTACATAAAATAATAAGTTAAATTATAAAATACCATATAAAAATCCTTTCATCTTTTATGATGGTTAAATAAAAAGGGTATATCTAAAAAGAGTAATCTGCTTTCTTTCCTCATTATCCTGAACATAGAGGAAAATGTGATATTATTTAACTTTAACATATTCCTAAATAAAGCATTAGCATTAGTTGAATGCTTATTTATATAATCCTTTCTCAAATTTTATATTATACCAAACAATTTTTACAATAAAAAATTACTTAATTTTTATTGCCAAATAGAATCATAAGATCATGTCACAGAAAATATAATAGGATCATCATACTGCTTGAAATGCCGGAAACAGTGATAACCCAAACTGAAAATGTTTCTTGGAAGACTTAAAATTTCTTAGTACACACAGGTCTTTCTAAATGACTGAGGACTAGAGCTCCTTTTCTTAAGAGAAGTCTTTCAATCGCTTTGTAAAACTCCTATCAGCATTATCCTGGAAATTTGGAAAAAATCGGTGAAAACAATGGAATCACTGAATATCAGGCCTCACTCACAATAACTAAATTCTGGGACCAAGCGCCCTCTTTAAAGACATTTAAATTTGATTAAAATATTACATTACCAAGGAGAAATAGCACACTACTTAGTTATAGATGTCCAGTTGTAAAAGTCCATTTATCTGCCTAGGGACAGTAACAGGAACCCACAGAAATTTTTTTTTTTTTTTAATGATTTGCTTATTTATTTATTTATTTATTTTTATGGCTGTGTTGGGTCTTCATTTCTGTGCTAGGGCTTTCTCTAGCTGTGGCAAGCGGGGGCCACTCTTCATCACGGTGCACGGGCCTCTCACTATCGTGGCCTCTCTTGTTGCGGAGCACAGGCTCCAGACGCGCAGGCTCAGTAGTTGTGGCTCACGGGCCCAGTTGCTCCACGGCATGTGGGGTCTTCCCAGACCAGGGCTCGAACCCGTGTCCTCTGCACTGGCAGGCAGATTCTCAACCACTGCGCCACCAGGGAAGCCCCCCACAGAAATTTTATGACTGTTTTGCCCTGCCAGAAAAAAATCTACCTCACCATTCCCAAGAATAATGCTAGGTCATTAGATTATTTATAGACTCAGACATTCAATCACAATTTATTGAAAGGCTAATATATGCTACACATGTGCTGGACCCTGGCAAAACAAAAAGTGAACAGGATAGATATGATTTCTGTAATTCCTAGGCTAAAGACCCAGTAAGAGACGACAAAAAAAAAAAAAAAAGTTCAGTTCCATCCCTGTCCAGCGTGTGGTATTATGTTCTGTGATGGACAAAGTTCCAGATATTATAAAGGCATTCAGGAGACTTAAGGAGTAAAGCAAAGCTGACACCTAAAAGATGAACAGCACTTAGTAGATGGGTACAGCAAGTGGGAATTAGGTCAGAGGACTCCAGAATGAGTGAAATGCATGTACAGGAGACTTGCAGACAGAGGAAACATGAAACATTTGCGAAGTTCATATTAACTCAGTACGGCAGGAGCTGAGGGAGAGAATTATTGAGAATGAGATATTCTGTATAGATATTACAGTGCCAGGGGTGGGGGAGTAGGTAGGATGGTAGACTTGGGACCCCTAAACCAGAAGCAAAATTAAAAAAAAAAAAAACCAAGTTGAGAATGTGGAACTTCATACCTAAGTCTATAGAGGGCATAACACAGGTGAGTAATGTAACTGGGTTTCTGCTTCAGCAGAATAGTCTAGTTCCAGACTGCTAGTGGGTGATTGCTACTGGTGGGAGGCTGCAGGTGGCCTGAACTAAGGAGGTTGCTCTTGACTCTAAGCAAATTAGACAAACCACCATGCATAGGAGCTAGAAAGGATGTCTCTTGGATTGGGAGTGGGAGGTAAATACAGTCAAAACAAAACCCAGGTTCTGGTTAATCAGGTGGGTGGAAGAGGAGGCAGAGCTGAAGGTCCTGACCTCCAGGTCTTGTATGACACACAGATAAATCCAACAACTGGGTATTCACACCCAGAGCTCAGGAAAGACAGACGCTACAGCAAGGATTTGAAAATAATCAGCGCTGCTGACTTGGGAATGAAGCAGATTACCTAAGAATGCGTGTAGCTGGGGAAAGGAAAGATGTCTCAGACAGACACCTGCAGAACACTTAACTAAAACAACGCAGGAAGAGGATCACCCGACCCCTGAAACCCCCTACACACACAGAATGTTAAATTTTTAAAATGTATATTAAAAAAAGAAAGAGAGAGAGAGAAACTGAAAAGGCCAGAAAATTATCAGACAAACCAGCAGAGCATCATGGAAGCAAAGGGAAGTATTTCAAATTGGACCAAACGGGATGAACATGGTCAAATGTTATCTTTGGATGAAAGAGAAATGAGGGCTGATGAGCGTCTACTACTCAACAAGGATGTCACAACAGACCTTGACAGGAGCCATTCCTGGGGGTGATGGGAAGAGGAATAGTGGTAGCAGTGAGTTGTCTCTACTTTAAAGAGTGTGGCTGTGAAGGGGAGGGACAAAGACAGGCAGGCTGGGAGGCAAGGTAGATTGAAAAGGATGTTGCAGTTGGTGTTGGCTGGGTTTCTAGGATAAGAAAGGCTTGAGGGTCTTTAAAATGCTGATGAGAAGGAGAGACTTAGAGCTGGGAAAATTGCTACCAGACAGAAAAAGGAGCCCACTGGGAAGGCTCTGTAGGAGGGCTGGAATGGGATGAAAAGCAAGGTGGAAAGATTAACTAGAGAAGGGGAATCTACTTCCTCCATTTTCACGGTGGAAAAGCTGCCAGTGTGGGCTTTTCCTTGAATGTCTTCCCACGCAGATAGCTTTTATTGGAATTCAGGCTACTCACTCCACTGAAACAGCAGACCCCATCTCCCCATCCTCTCGTCCCACAATGCAAATTTATCTGGTAATCTCTTTTCTAGGTACTTATGAGTAAACCAGGCATCGTCTTAGTATCTCAGAACATTGTTTTAAGCACTGTATTACTAAACATATATGTGTATGTTTGTGTGTATATATGTGTGCGTATATACGTGTATGTATACTTATATATATATATAAAACAATTCATGTTCTATTTTAATTGGATTCCGGCGATACAATCTTATTACAAATTTTGCAGTCAGTAACACTGTCAGCAAGCTCAATTATACATGTTCCAAAGCACATAAAATTTCATTAGACAAATTATATCTTTATCAACTATAATCCATCAACCTTGTTATAGAGTAAGTGCAAGAGGAAGCACTCTGGGCCTACGGTTACACCCCAACGTTAATAGAGCTATTAACTTTGACAACGGTGACTCAGGTGAAACGAATGATCCCTTATAAACCTCAACATTTCTTATTCAGAGAGGATACTCTGTATCAGGGAAATGTGGCTCACTCTCAAGTAAGCTATTACGTGAAACATTAAACTGAAATGTGTTACAAATAGAATGGAAAGTTATCCATCTGCTGAGGAAAAATCATCGGTTTGATTAATCTAAATGAAACCAGATAATACAGTGTGTAAAAGATGAAACTAGTAAATTGTCGGCACCAAAATAAAACCTCTTAAAGATATTTACAATTTTATTTTTATTGACGTGTAGTTGATTTACAATGTTGTACCAATCTCTGCTGTACAGCAAAGTGACTCAGTTATACACATATAGACATTCTTTTTTTTAATATTCTTTTCCATTATGGTTTATCACAGGATATTGAATATAGGTTCCTGTACTATACAGTAGGATCTTGTTGTTTACCAAGCCTCTTAAAGATATTAAAGAAGGAGAAGGAGGAGGGGGAGGAAGAGGTGGGAGAGAAGGAAACAGGGGGAGGGGAAGAAGGAGGGGAAGGAGGGGAAGTGGGGGAGGGGGAAGACAGGGAGGATGGGGAGGAGGAGGAGAAGTCATTCTATATATTGCTCCATAATCTATCTCCAAGAAATAAGGAAACAGAGAAAGGTCACCGTGACTCACCTTGGTGGGTCCATTTCCATTAATCGCCACTGGTAATGTTTCATAAAACACATTCTTAGCTCTGGCTTTGCCATTTTCAAATTTCAGAACAACTTCATCTGGGTTAAAAAGACAGATTTCAGTAATTTAAAACGTGTGTGCATGTATTCATATATACATATACATGTATATATATCTATCTATACATCTTGTTTTTGTTATAAAATTTCTCATGCATGCTATTCCATGTGCTATACTTTTGGAAACTTTGCTTGCTCCAAGTCAGCAGATATCCGAAATGAAGGACAGCACTGACACAGATACGGATTCTGAGCACCTGACTTTCTCCAACCTGGTGCTGGCAAACTGAGGTGCTAAGACACCAAGGGGTCTTGGTGGAAGGAAAGCATCTTTGCAATACTGCCTCTGCCTTTTGAGAGTGACATAACCCCAGATGAATTAAATTATTGTCTCAACTTATTCATCGATAAAATGGGATTCTTGCCTGCTTTTCTAGGCTATTATAAAGATAATAACAATAAATGTATGGCAAATAGAATACTGCCAGGCATAAGCTAGGTTTCTACAACTCGCCATCACTGATAGTATTTCCAGTTCTTGAAAATCAGGCCTAATGTAAATTCCAGGAATATACAAGTCAGATGGGAGCAGAAACATTTTTTTTGTTGTTTTCAAGTTCCTTTCCTCACATTTCCAGAGCACTCCAAACTAAATGCCTTCCATTCTAAGAATCCTTTTACTTATGAACTGCCTTGAAGAACTGTATTGAACTGCAATGTATTTTTAATTTGTGAAGTATTAATGCATTAATGTATGTTTATTTTTAATGTATTAATTAATTAAATTTAATGTGTTAATGTATTTTTATCAAGATACATGTCTATCAGGAAAACACATATAGGCATGCACACACACACACACACTCACTCCACAGTGTACATGTCTCATTACCAGTTACCTTTAACCTAGGTTCAAATACTCTAATACTCCTGAGTAACTCACAATGTAAAGAGCTGATACTGAAAACCGTGTAATAACAAACTGTAATTAATTCAAAACTACATCTACTGTCCCCAGATGGTGAGATACTAAAGTCTAAGTTACCTAAGGGCAGAAGCCTAACTCTTTGTACTATTCTTAGGAAATGATTTTAACTGAATGTATTTATATCAAACTCAGCTTGAGTACAATATTTTTTAAAAGCTGCAATACCTACACATCAATCTTAGTCATAGCCCCAAACGAATATAACAAAAGACAGACAGTTGAAAACACAGGTGTTCATTTGCACACGTGAGCAACCCAGTATTTAGGAAGCATACCTACAGCTCCATTTAAGGTCTGGAAAATTTTGCATTTGTGATCCAGTGTGATGTTAAGAGCTTCCTAAAAATGAGAATAGAAAAAATATTAAAAATGACAATAAAAACAGCAAACAACACTATCATGTTAATATAGTTTGTTTTTTTAGGGAATTTAAAGATCCTATACATAAATTATTATAGCAACCTTCTTCAGAAAGACCCCTGTTATGTGAAGCTGTTGAGGTTGGGGATTATTATTATGCAGCATAACCTCCCTGACTGCTACAATAGGTTTATAATTAATCAACCTAATCATAAAGATTAATCTGCTTTACAAATCTTATTCTCAATGTAGTTTTTCAGCTACATTGCTCTGTCATAATAATACTCCTAAAATTGTCTTTGCATGCTGTTATGGATTGAATTTTTGTGTTCCCTCAAAATTCATATGTTCAAGCCCTAACCCTCCCTCTGTCTCTGTCTCTGTCTCTCTCTCTACCATGTGGGGACACAGCAAGAAGGTGGTCGCCATCTATAAGCCAGGAAGAGAGCCCTCACCAGAAACCAACCATTCAGGCACCCTGATCTCAGACTTCTAGCCTCCAGAACGGTGAGAAAATAAAGTTCTGTTATTTTAGCTACGCAGTCTATGATAATTTTGTTATGGTAAACCAAGCAGACTAAGGCACATGCTAACCAGATAAAATCTTATGCTTAGAGAAAAACTTAAATAGGATTTACACAACAAAAAATATTACAGACCCAGCAGTGATATTTCAGAGGAAGCATCCTAAAGCAAAAACAATTAGATAAGACTCAGAGCACTTTCACTGTTGAATTACACTCAGAAAGACAAGCATCAAGCTGCATGGGCTAGCACTCATGCCAAGAGTAGGTTTCTGCTCTCGGACGAGAGACCAAGTCCTCAGGCTAGCCGTGCCAGGCACGTAGAGACAGTACAAAAATGGAGAGAAGAAAAACAAACAGTTAAAGAATACAGTTTCTTAAGAAGTGTCTAATAAAAATATACAGATAACTGGAGTATTTATCTAAGAAAAAGCAGCAGCTACAGTTGCAAACTCACTGGAAAATATACGTAAAAAAACACTTATGTTTCCTAATGACAGCACCTAGAAATACACAATTCAGTAAATTTTAGAACTGTACTGGTTATCCATGGTAAACTTATGAAACATTAACTTACACTAGGTGAATATACTAAAAATATTATCAAATTAGAGAACTTTGTTTTTACTTTTCTCCAAAGTTTCATTTAAACCAGTCTCAGGAATATTGTCCTTAGGGTTTATGGCAGGCTGCTATTGTCTGCAACATTCCTCCCGTTAATGAGAGAATTCAGATTTTTAGTAGGACACATGAACTTGAAATAAAGAACAAAACTCCTTTGCATATTATGTGTAGCCAAATAAATATGTTCTGGTCAAAGAAAAGTATGAGAAAGTATTTTGTAAGACTTCTAGATAAGCTACTTAGAGAGCGCTGACACAACTGAAATAGCCCTTTATTTATTATTCTGCCCGTTAACTGCCCAGAATATGGATGCAATGGCTGGAGCACCAGTAGCCATTTCAACAAGGAAGTTACACTGAAAGTGAGAGCTATTACCTACCCTCTTCAATGGATCAATGTAAATTTTAGTATAAAATAACTGATCATCATCATTATCCTGGAGATTCCACTGTTGAACTATACGGTTGATATATGGAGCATAACCAATAAATCCTGCAATACAAAAGAGAAAGAATAGAGGATTCAGAATTCAAAGACCAAAACTCGTGTCTATGTTAATTTTATAGACCAGTCGCACAGACTTGTAAAGCTATTAGTCCTAATCCTTAATTTTGAATTTCACAGCTCATCATGACAGAATTATGAGTTATTGGGTATCCTTTGTTTCCATATATAAACTGCAAGAGAGGAAGTTTTTACTACCAATTGCAAAATCAAAGACTCTCTTTGAATAAACGTATTCCCCAAATTACTTGACACTAATGTTTTAGAAGACTTGTAAGGGAAAAAAGAGTTACTAGGAAAAAATTAGAATTAGACAGAAGAATTTTCTTTCTGACTTTCTAAAATGCTGTTCCTAGATCCTTTATAAAGGATTCACTGTTTCTGAAAAAAAAAGAAAAAAAAAACTCTACTACAGTGGTTTTAATGTTAGTACGCAATCAAAGGAATGTTGGATCTGTCACTGACTGCAAACATCCCAAAGAAATTTTATATCTAGGACATTTGGGGAATTTTTCCTTCACTGAGCTTGTCAGTAGTGTGTTTGCTAAACCATTTTCTGGCTGGGTTTTGTGTGTCATGGTCTAGAGAAAGGAAGTCTAAAGTTGGATTGTTCACCTTGGCCTTAGAACATAAGCATTAAATATGCCAACAACAGCTGTCTGTAAAAGACACAGAAAACAGGATCATTTTTCCTGTGTTTGAGTCTTCCCCTGAATTTCAGAAATGCAGCCAAACTGCTATGCTTCATTGATATGCAGTACTTTTTAAAAAGGACCAATTTTACTCCTGTGAATTGAAAGGAAACCTAGTTTGTTACCCTGAAAATTAAAATGTCCTCATAGGAATAAAATAATTAAAAGAAATAGGTCCAGGAATATTATTGTTAACTAGAGGAAACAAGACAAAATGAAAACATGACTAAATCAATCACTGGTGGCTCATTTTTTTGTGTCATTTTTGCCAAATAAAAAAATCCCAAAACACTGAAAAAGATGTATTTTTTAATTCTTATAACCAATCTTCTGTGATAAAAAACATATTCAAGAAGCAACACATGATATTTTCCAATGGTTTATACTACTGTTTTTCAAAAATTATGTTTCCTTATCCTTTTCATAAATCCCAAGTGTCCTAAAAAGTGAAAAGGAATTACATCTATTTTCATAGTATGGGATATATATTTTATGATTTACATTTTTCTATTAAACTGTCATATTATTTCAAAAGAATTAAGTTTCTAATATTGTGCAATTTTCCTCATAAGGAAACATGTTTACTCTCCATGATAAAGATTTTTTTAACTAAATGAGGTACCCACAAACAAAACTCATGTCTCTTAAATAACTTCAATATATCAATCATAAACTTACACAAACTTTTACTGAACACACTTAGATTTTCTAGCATTTCTTTAATTATTTTGACTACAGAAGGCATAAGCATGACGTTTTGATGTCCTTGTACGATCACTTTCCCACTTATAAACACCTTCTCCTTAATTAAACTTGCTCACAAAGGCACTCGCTAGTGTTTTGCTGTTTCCACAGTATTGTGCATCTGTCTGAAATTCAGGTTCTGGAGTAGATATATCGTGATCTAGATACATTTACATATGATATATTTCACACTACATGTTTAGAAAAACTAATAAATACAAAGTAAAACTTATCTCAGAGTTCCATAGCTAAGCGGCTCTTAAACTACCTAGGGCTTAGGATAAGTTAAAGGTTAGCCATGTGTCACTGAGGGTCTGACAGTTGGAGATGGAAGCTGCACTCATTCCCAATTCAATTGCTCAGACAGAGAAGTCAAGAGCGGGCAGCCATCTCTACTGTAAATCTCAGAGGAAGGACTGCTAAAATACTGAGGACAAAGTGACCAATATGAGAAACCCTGGGTCCTGTCTTGAATATTGAAGTAAAATCCAAAGGTGGTAGATAAATTAGGAGAAAAATAAAATGGTCAGGAGATCCCCAAAACCATGAACTTTTTAAAAACATATGGAGATGAAGAGAAAAAGTGAGTTGAAACTAGGCAGTACACACAGGGATTTGAGGTTTCAAAAATGTAATATTTATATGGGTTGACAAAGTTCCAAGGTACCATATGGAAATGGGTTGCTAAAGTAAAATGCAGGTGAGTACAGCAGTAATTGTGGCATCTCAGAGAAAGGGAATTACTCGCTGAAAGTTTCCTTGACAAAAGTAACTGATCAAAGTCTAGAATCCAGACATGCTGCTATCTCAAGCAGCACTTATTTGAACTGACCTGAATACAATCAGTTATTACATATAAATTACCCCAAAATCTGTTTTCCCAGTGTGGCTTGCAATTTCCACCCAACTTGTTTCTTTGACATGTCCCCCATCCTACAGCCATGTCTTCTGGCCGTATGTTTATATTATTCACAATCTAAGGAAAACATTTTGGAGTTATAATAAGGTCCAAAGTCAAATTTTATTTTATATTTTGAAGGGAAGAGGGAAATGTGATCATTTGTTCCTTTAATCTATGATGGCATAGCTGATGCAGTACTTAAAATACACCTAGACACTCAATGTTGAATCTTTTTTTGACTAGGGATTTCAAGATAAATAATTTACTCCAATATATTTAAAATATAGATAAAATTAAGTAATGCCTATTTTTTAAAGCTACATGAGTGTAGCACTTTTTCCTAAGTAAGGGTATTCACTAAACCCATTATCCTAGAGCCAGAAAATTCTTAATGAAATTATAGTCAGAAGACCTGGATCCCTGTTGTTTTTCCTTTAATAACTAAATGTCTCTAAGAAAAGTCACTTAACTCGGGGAAACATGGGTTTTCTCACTTATAATGCAGAAATAATAACATTTACACTGCCTAGTGCTGTTAGCAGCATCATATGATATAATAGATGAAAAAATGCTTTGTCAACTATAAAATGCACTGTGGATTTTAAACTGATATAATTTTCCCATAGGAAAAGAAGATAATGGTTATTTCAAACCTCATGTCTACAGTGACATATTTTAAAAAAGGTTGCTTCATCAGTATTTATAATTTACTATGACTTGCATTACGCTTTTCTTCCAGCACCTTACCCACCTCCCGAATTCAGGTAGCGTTTCCCAATGTGCACAATGGGATACTTGTCTGCTAGTCTTTTATCCGGCCACAGAATTCCATCTGCTGCAAAGACCACTTTGTGGTTTGACTTTTGGAACTTTTTTAGAACTTCTTCTGGACCACCAGCAAATATAACATTAAAGCTGTTTGATGAGGGAAAAAAGAAGTTTTAAAATACAGTTGTCAGAATTTAGACATATAAAACCAAGAAACAGTCTCTAACAAAAGTCAGAATTTAGAATCCAACACAGGATTAATACCAACTATTTACAGAGTAAACAAAACAAGCTTCCCTCAACTTAAATTATATGGATTGTATTAAATTATTAGTGCTTACATTACATTGTCAAATGAAATCCAAATAAAAGACAGCTTTTTCAGCATTAATTTTTTTCAATAATCACTTACTCTCCAAAATCAAAATTCTAAAAGTGTTGAAATGTTAAAAATCAGTAAGTTGCTGTATAACATAATATAAACACAATCATTGACAGAAGCTGCCATTGTAACTGCCTAATGTTTCTATCTAATTTGTACCCATCCATTATAATTTCTGAAGATTTCTTTATCTTTGACAAAATGTGTTTACCTACTAAATGTCATCAATATAAATTTATATTTGAATCACTATTTAGCCTGAAATCCGAAAATAGAAGTATATAGACAAGTGTACCTTTTTAAAGCTCAATACACTTGAAAAAAATATGTAAAAAATGAAATTTATAGTTTCACTGATTTTTCTGGAGACTTTATTCCTCATAGTTCATCCACAGAATCACAATGACTTATAATATGAAATTATTATAATTCTTAGAATAATTCTTATAATTCTTGCTACAACTACAAATTCTTTTGCATCTTTTTTTAACACTGGAGTACCTCAAAACCAAAGGTTTCCAAAGATAATAATTTAATGACTTGACATCCCAGGTGGCAAACAAGAAGAGTAAACTAATGCTCTTTATTTTTTTTTTAATTTTATTTTTTAATTTTTTTTTAAATTTTTACTATTTAGTTGGTTGCGCCGGGTCTTAGTTGAGGCAGGCGGGTTCCGTAGTTGCAGCTCACCAGCTCCTTAGTTGCAGCAGGCGGGCTCCTTAGTTGTGGCATGCATGTGGGATCTAGTTCCCTGAAGAGGGATCGAACCCGGGCCCCCTGCATTGGGAGTGCGGAGTCTTATCCACTGAGCCACCAGGGAAGTCCCACTAATGCTCTTTAATTCAGTACCAGGTCTTCCTAATAGCCAATAGTCCAAATGCACTGCTGTGATATATGAATTGGGGAGTAAGGAGGCTGTTCCACATGCCTTTGCCAGACTTGCTCTCAAGGAGTTTGTTAATATGCTAGGACAGTAGTAATGCATCAGGCAACATTTAATAACTTTCTATATATGAATTATTTTTATCAAAATAAAAGACTATTTCTCATCTCTATAAAAGTACAAATCCAATGAAACTTTAAAAAATTAGTTTAGCAAGAATAGTCTAAGTTTACACTTATGGCAGAGATGCTAAGTGACCCCCATATGCCCCCAAAGGCATTCCTATGCCTTTATTTTAATAATGGAATCCCGCATGTTAACTGGGCACATGGCTAAAGATTACTCTGAAGCCATGTGGCCACATGACCAAGTCTGTCCAACGGAGTGTGAGTGGAACTGGTGTATTCCTGCAGTCTCCAGGACTTGTGCCTACCCTCTGTTTCCTGTCTCTCTTTCTTTCCCTTAAAGAACCAGACTTCACAAGTATACACGCCCTCACCAGAGAGTCCATTTCTCAATCTTTTTTTTAAAAAAAAAGATTAAAATGTTGCTAATGTGCAACTAAATTTAGTAATTATGCCTAGCCAATTTTTTAAAAACTAGTAAACGTAAAGTTGGAGTCAGAGAGATACACTATTTTTTTCGTTTTAAATTGTTCTATTTAAATTTTATCATTGCTTTTTATTTCAGTTACAAAAAAATAACTTCAAAATTAAAACACATATTGATATATGTGTACATAGATACACTTTTTGGCATATAGTTTTTTCTTTCCTCTAGGATCAATGGGCAGGAAATTTTTAATACTATTAATAACATAACCATAAAGTGATTCAGTGCGTACAATTTGAAGTCTGCCAGTTGGGTTTCTAACTCCAGCTCTGTCACTTGTTATCTGAGTAACCACAGACAAGTTAGTAATTTAAACTCTTTATGTTTCAGTTTCTTTAAGTATAAAATGAGGGGGAAAGTAGTACCTATCTCATCAAGTTATTGTTAAAAATAAAAAATTAAGAACAATACTTGACACATTATAATCTCTCAAAAAAGTTAACAAAATTAACATTATTGCTACTATAGGAAAGGGACTGAAGAAACAAGAGGTAGGAGAAAAACTCACTTTTAAGTTTACACCAGTCTGTAGTTTTAAACAACTTTATTTTTAGCCAAATACACATACATTTTAAGATAAATTTTAAATCAGAATAAATTTGTTCTGACTAAAACCTCAAGCCAACTCTTCCCTCCCTGTTTATTTACAAAACTGAATTAATCTGACTTCACAAAATATTTACATAAATACATCAACTTCCTTTTTTTCTTATAAGTACAACTGATTTCATCGTATGATCACTTTAGATTTTCGTCTCCTAGGATAATCCTATCTCTTCTAACAGGGGTATTTTCCTCAAGACTACTAGTCACCGATATAATTTTTTTTTAATATTGAAGATTAGGAAATAAGACCAGTTTTACGTGTAAGTGAGCCACAAGCGGTGAGGCAAGTACAGCAAACCCTCTGAGGCAGAGACTGCCTGGCAAGTTGCAGAGGAACACCAACACATTGTCTGGAGAGATGGATGAAGAGAGTTCATTATGTCAGAGAATCATATGATTGGAGACTTGGACCAAATTGATTCAGATATTTTGTAGGTAGCATCATATATTCAAAGCTATAAATGCACAGTTGGCAAAGTGATTGTTTTGTCTTTGTAATCCCAGCGAAGGATATAGTATCTCCACAGTATAGCTCAAACTATTAGCAGACGTCAGTAGCTTGAGAAGGAGGAGTGTTAGCAACTTGTGCTCTTATAATTTAGTATTTTATAAGCAGGCATTACCTTTATAAACAAAAAGCAATTCCTGTAAAGCAAAACGTAAAAGGCAAAAATTATCTTCATGTAATTCAAATGAGGATTTGACTTTGAATAAAAATTGAAGGTTGCTGAAATGTTCCCCTTTTCTTCTAGTAGCATTGTTGTTTCTGTGTTTAAGTACTTCAGGAAAGTTCTTTGAACCGATTTAACTTTTCAAAGAGCAAGAAAGGTTTTCTACTTAGAATTATTTTAGCCACAACAACCTAAAAGCTCAAACTTTCTAAAAAATGCACAACAGTCATAAAAATAATTCTCATAGTAAATCAGTCCATTTAAAAATGAAGAATAAAATAAAACTTTCCACAGCTAACTGTGGTAAATATTCCTGGGTCCTGCAAAAACCATAAGGTGGAAACCTCATGTGGTCATATTGAGTCCTCTAGCAGACACGTCAGTGTTCTTTCTCTAACAGGTCACTGAAACTTTTACAAGTGTTTGTCCTTCTGTGTTCCCTGTTTCTGTGGCACCAGCGACCATAGAGGCACCCAAGCTGAAAATCTTTCATTCAGCCTTGCCTCCTCCCTTTCCAAGGCTTCTCTCATCAAATCTTTTTCCAGATCCCATTGATTCCATCTACTTAATCTACTTAGAATTTAAAGCCTCTCCACTCCCACTAGAAGTCACTAATTCAAACACCCTACAAACAAGCCTCCACATCACCCACCTTCCTCCCCACTTCCAACAAGGACTGTCTGAGAAACTCTCCTGAAAACTATTCTGTGCCAGTCCCCTGACTGAATCGGTGGTTCTCCACTGTGGTCTAAAGCAGGACTCAGCAAATATTTACTATCTAGCCTTTCACAGAAAAGACCTTAGGCTTTGAGGGCAATATGGTCTCTGCAGAATGACTCAACTCTGCCATTGTGGTACAAAGCAGCCATAGGCAATATGCAAATAATTGAGCATAGCTGTGCTCCAATAAAACTATTTACAGAAAAGAGCATGGGCCAGTCCATAGTTTACCAAACCCTGGCCTGTAAAATAAAATCTAAATGAATCAGCCTCACACTAATAACGTTCCATTAAATAACCTGTTCTGAAGTCACACTGAATTATTTGATCTGTCCTCCATATCTTTAATCATGACGTTTCGTCTGCTTAGCACGCCTTTTGCCAATCATGTCCAAACCACTCACCCTCAAGGCCCATTTCAAAGGTCACCTCCTCTACAAACCTCTACTTGAGCAGCATAAATGTAAAAGATCGTTTCCTTCCTCTTAACCTCCACCGCTCTTTTCCTCTCCTTTTTCACAGAATGTTTTATCTTCTACTCTTCATGCTGGGATTGCCTGTTTATACTAGACTGCATGGTCTTCCTTCAGATCCATGACTTTATTCGTCTGTATGTTCCCCCTACTGGGGAGCCAGAGAAGAAAGCAACAGAAGTGTTCCCTAATCTTATTTATTTGTTCCTCCCCACTGATATAAACTTAAGCCAAAAGTTATAATCACCCAAACTATTAGCAGCTAGTGTTTAAAAGCTTAAAAGCTAATGAAACTGAAGCAAGCAAGTAGCAACACACCTGATAATTCTGTCTTTATTTTTTTTTATACATCTTTATTGGAGTATAATTGCTTTTCAATGGTGTGTTAGTTTCTGCTTTGTAACAAAGTGAATCAGTTATACATATACATATATCCCCATATCTCCTCCCTCTTGTGTCTCCCTCCCACCCTCCCTATCCCACCCCTCTAGGTGGTCACAAAGCACCGAGCTGATCTCCCTGTGCTATGCAGCTGCTTCCCACTAGCTATCTATTTTACATTTGGTAGTGTATCTATGTCCATGCCACTCTCTCACTTCGTCCCAGCTTACCCTTCCCCTCCCCGTGTCCTCAAGTCCATTCTCTACAGCTGCATCTTTACTCCTGTCCTGCCCCTAGGTTCTTCAGAACCTTTTTTTTTTTTTTTTAGATTCCATATATATGTGTTAGCATACGGTATTTGTTCTTCTCTTTCTGACTTACTTCCCTCTGTATGACAGACTCTAGGTCCTTCATGTCTTCACCTTAAACACATATCTATATTTTCATAGCTAATTAATGCCACAAACCAATATTATGGAACCACTCTCCCCACACCCCCCAAAGGAAAAAGCAGTTGAAAATGTCCACCCAACTGAACTTGCAGAATAGATTACAATGAAATCACAATGGAAATGATTAAATTTATTGTAGAAATTTTGAAGGAAGGGGAAGGAGTTAATTAGTTCGGATAAAGTGGGTTCTATTTTAAAAACTATTACTTGGGGGAGTTTTCCTCCAAATGGTATATAATTTCATTTCCTGAATATAGAATTTTTACTGAGGCTGGGCAGAGGTAGGAGTCAAATGAGGACACTGGCTAGGTGGAGGGTCATTCTCTCCAGACAGTTTCCTGAGAGTAGCCTTGTGCTGGAGTAACACTAGCGGAGAGGGCAGCCAAGGAGAGAATGTGGCAAAGACCTCAGACTGCTCGAGCTGCTAGCTACCTGTCATTATCACTTGGTGTTTCTGGATCCGTCTCTTTATCGTAAAATAAATGGTGAGATGAAAATCTCCCTCTAATTTTAAATGATAGTTAAACTTATCTCTGCAACACTAGAACTTTCAAATCTGGTAACTATTTGGTGCACAACAAATGTTCATTGAATCAATGAAGAAATCAAGAAGCTTTTTTTTAATCCCCAGCACTTATTAGGATGTAGCTACAGCATGCCAGATATAACGTATACAAACCTATGGATAGAAAAATGTATCCAGAGGGCAAAATTTCTGTCCCAGTCACCTCCCTGATCCAGCCACAGCAGCTAGCACCATATTTTACACAATAACAGATGTTTAATATATGTTTACTCAAAAAAAACCAAGATTCAAGGAGTAGATAATCTGGTTTGGGGGGAAAATTATATATATATATATACATACACACACAGAAAGTAGACAAATTAGTACCATTTATCTAGATATATATAAACAACCAATGTTTCTTTTGTATACAATCTGCTTCTTCCTTATTTCAACATACCCACTAATATACTCAGTAAACACTGATAAGAATATTTGAACAATTTGAAAAAATGTCACTCATTTCCTACATAATTCCTAATCATACTTCACACTATCATGGAGGAGCCTGAAGGCACTGCATATGTCTAAGTGTCAGCTAAAGATTTCAACCTTTCCTTCAAAAAAAAGGGAAAAAATTAAAAAGCAGTATAGAAGCTGAAAACTGATGTGTTTTGGCTTTCCTTCATACTAATGAAATGTTGTCCATCACTAATGACTAGGTTATTTGTCTCTGCACACTTAAACTGTCCTCACTGCCAAAAAGAAGTCCATCAAATAAATCTGCCATATAGTTAGTTAAAATTTTAGCCATCATTCTTAAAAAGCTTTGCTTTTAGAAAATTTTCACTCTGCCTTCTGTATAAACTATGTAAGACAATACAAAATGTAGGCATACTGGGAATGTAACCTAAATTACGAGAGGTATAAAATGTTTATTTCATAGAATAAAATAAGATAGGATCTGGTCCCCTGTAGAATTAATACATATAAATTATACTTCTTAATAACAACAAAATCATAAAAATACTTTCACAAACAATTAGCAAAATGATCAAATAAAACATAATCTTTCACAAGTTTCTAAAGGTAAATGATTCTAAAGAGATTATGCCAACATTCAAGTTTTTTTTGAAGACACACATTTTTCTTCTAAATTAGGTTGGTTCAGTTTTGTTTGCAGAATTAGTATAATATGAGAATTCCTTGAGGGTGGGATCTGTGTCGATCTCTTTTTCTATAGTGTTAAGTTCAATACCTGGGTCAAAGCTTCTGCTCAAGACATGTATTCTGAATGCAAAGTGAAAAATATGCTCACTGATGTCACTTCTAATACTTAATTAGAAGTTAAAAGAAACAAACACTGGTTGACATGGGAAAGATCAAAAGCAGCAGCAGCACCATTTTCATTGTTTCTAATCAAAAATCAATTTTTAACGTAATTTCTATCTTTGAGATTTAGAAAATACGGATGCTTTCCTGCCTTTAAGTCACTTTATTTCTCCAAATGAATGAAGAAAAAAATCTTTAAAAATAGTTTCAAAACATCCACCATATTTCTGCCTCTTGCAAGATGTTTCTCCGTCTTTTAATGCCATATACTGTTACCCAGTATTTATTGATTCCTTGCTATTTACCCTGACAATATGTAAATCAGGTACAGCTCTAAGCTTCACTGTCTGAAGCATAAAAACAATTACAATTCAACATGAACAAAAAGCTAGCAATATACAATCAAAGTGAGATGAGGCATATACACTAACAGCAAAGATTTCTGTAACTAAGACTATCCCTCAATTTTCAACCAGTGTTTGCTGGATCAATCTCCCAGAACAGAGCCACCTAGAAAACTACTATAATATCAGCTTTACTTTATATTCTTTTTAATTCAATATCAACTTTATTTTTATATTGTGACATTGACTACCATTCTAGTTTTTTTTTAATTCAGTCTACCTTACTGCTATCATTAGTTAGCAAGAGCCTATAAATTGCAAAGTCAATTCCCTTATCTTACCTCAAAGTCATAGAGCTAGTCGTCTTTAAACAAATACTTTAATGAACTGGGGAGTTGCTATATATCAAAATCCTTGGGTAGGTATTTTCAGAGAGGAAATACTCCTTTTGGTGAGGCCAAGAACCACCACCAAATACGTCTTTCAATTATTTCATATATTGGGAGTCTTTCAAAACAAAGCACATCTGTATTCTGTTTAATGGTGTTACATTCAGTGCCACCAAAAAAATATAAATTTCTGCTCCATCCAAATTCAAACTCAAATAATTACACCAACTGTATTTCTAACTACTTTTATTCTAAAGAATTTTCTTTAGCCTAAAAGAAAATGAATAAAACAAATGACCAAAGTTTTTATTATTTATCTGATACTCAAAAGTATTCTACAACATACAGAAATCTGGACTCTGCTGGTTTATGTTTTACTGTACCCAGCACAGAACAAGTTTGTGGGAATATTCAGTATGTATCGAATTTACTCACAATAACTTAAAACACCTTTCGTTACATATTGGCCTACATATTATCCTTAAAAAAAAAACAAAAAAACTGCCCACTATGTAATAATAATTAGGTCTGACCATATGTCTTCAATGTGACTAGACTAAAAGAAATACATGTTTTACTAGGTAATTCTAAAAGTAATGCAAAGTGCCTTATTATAAATTCAAAATGTTCAGCTACCTTGACCAAGGTGAATTATAAAATCATTATAATTTTAATCCATAGGGAATCTTCAGCTATCATGTTACAATATTTGTCCCCAAAATCTTTATGAGCCTATTTCAAAAGAACTCATCACGCTTTGTCCCTTAAAGTCATTAAATCCATTATATTTACTAGTGGTTGTTCTAATCAAAGGGAGATTGTCAACTTTACAAACTTTTTTAATTGCAATAAAACACACATGCACGCGCACGTGCGCGCACACACACTGCAGTATGAAATAACTTGAAAAAAAGTCTGTGGTACTTTCTCATATGGAGAGCTTCAGTTTTCATTTTGTTTTGAGTAGAACCCAAACCCTTGCAAAATATTTATTTTTATCTGAAATAAACATGATAAATCTTAACTTACAGAGTATATTTATAAACATCCAGTCTCTAATATTAAACGTTCATCCAAAAGTCAGTTTAGAACACATAATCCCATGGAAACGATATTATAAGATTGCTTCCAAATTAATTCACAAAAGCCTATCTAAATGAGCACAGGAATCACTGTGGGTTACTGGAAATGTTCTAAAATTGAATAGTGAAGATAACTGCATGACTCTGTAAATTTAATAAAAATTATTGAATTTTTCACTTAAAATAAGTGTGTCACAGTATATAACTTCTACCTCAACAAAGCTGTTTTTTTTTTTAAAAAATACTATTTAAACTATTAAGTACATAAATCTTGGTATTTTTTTCATATAGTAGTAACCTATGCTTCCATAAAACTAATTAGTACAGTTAAACTGTCCTTTAAAAAAATCATATAAGTAGGAATTTGTTTGATATATTAAAATTATAATAAATTCTGAACTGTAGCCTTAACCAGAGGTAAGCTTAATTAGGAGATTAGCAATATTGTTGCAAAATGGTTTTCCTATTTCAAATAATTTACAGTCTAATTCATTTCTCCCAGACCTTGGATTACCCACAATTTCTACTGTATTGATCACTTGTACACAGTACTTTTTTAAAAAAAAAAAAAAGAAGAGAAAAGAGCTCTAAAGTGGCACCAGTTGTCCATCCTTCTTTATCTTGGTTACTTATTCATTATCCCTAGGTTCCTCCAGTAAGACAGATAAGGCAGGTGGGAATGACAAGAGAAAATGTTAATGCTTCTTCCTAGACAAGGGCTTGGCTGAGTTGGGCCTGCATGTTTTCGGTTAGCTGGCCGTTCTCAGAGAGGGAGTTGTCAAGAAATTTTATCTTTGGTTCACTGATAAATCCCAAATACTAACAGTGTCTGGCACACACTGGACCTTCCATTAAAATTTTATTGTTGTCTTTTCTGTCACACTAGATCTTAAAGTATCATCTAAATAAACAAATGCAACCTCAAGCAGTCTTCAGATATCTCACAGTGTCCCTTTTCTTATTAGAAACAAATTGGCCCCTTATTAAACCAGTTTCTTCCAAGCCTAAATCTCAGATGGGGGATAGCGGGGAGGGGCAGCCTGATAGGAGAGGAAAGGGAGAGGAAAAGGAGTTCTTCCTAAAATGCAGAAAGAGGTTTGGGAATCCAAAACTATTACTGGCTCACATGTGGTAACTTCTACAAGGAGAATTTGCCCCAAAGTCAAAGTCAAAACATAGGTGTGGCAAGTTCAAGCTGACCAAAATGGTTGTTTAAAATCCATGGTAATTTTAACCCAAACATACTCAATATTTAATCTACACCGTTTATTATCAACTTCCTGCTCCTTTTTCCTAAGGGTAAAAAAATAAATAATAGATTCTGTAGAAAAATTCTCAGTACACAAGCTAACACCATCTATACCACACCTCATGTTGCAAGAATAAATAACTATAAGCAGAACTTTATTTTTTCCCAGGAGACAGCAGAGAAATTCTAAAGATGCAAGTATATGAACCCTTTCAAAACCTGTAAGTGTTGATGGCACCAGGACTTCAGTATGTCCATTTCATTTCAAAATTTCTGCCTTTATTTAACATTTGCATAAAAGCATTGTTCTTACTTTCATCTGTAATAATCTGTGGTTTTGGATTTTCAAATTGAGGGAGAGATATAAAATAACTTGCCTAAGTTAAAGAGGAAAATGCAAAGGGATTTAAAATGATGACCAATGACCAAAAAATAAAAATATAAAGGAATGTAGAGGGACTTCCCTGGCGGTCCAGTGGTTAAGACTCCACGCTTCCAATGCAGGGGACCTGGGTTCAATCCCTGGTCAGGGAAGTAAGATCCCACACTCCGCATGGCCAAAAAAAAAAAGTTTAAAAAAAAAAAGAATGTAGAGAAAATGGAAGAAAGAAGGTGGCAACCAATAATGGCTCATGACAACTTGATGTTATTAAAAACATGTGAGAAGAAGATGGAAACACAGTGAACACTCCAAATTTAGTAGAAGAAAAGATATTTACAGATGAGAAAGGTTTTTCTTTATTATTAAACATAGGCTTTTTTATTTCTCACTTATAACTTACATGATGTATTTTCTCCCTGACAACCAGAATCCATTGAGTTGCTCTCTCAACAGAAAAATTCAATATGATCTTTATTCCATCTCAAGTGAGGATTAAAACATGAATTTCACAAAAATTTTAGCTCATGCCCTGTTTTCCCATTGGTGTTTATGGTAACTCATCAAATTTGATCATATTACATAACTACGTCAGACCATGGTTTTATAATTGTGAGTAAAATCTACTTTTTAAAACAATGATCCCATGTGAATAAAATAATTTAATATATAATCTACAAATACGAATTTCAACTCTTTTAAAATAATTTAATACAGACTTAGAAAGCCACAGGTTCTTTCTCTTACCATTCAGTAAACAAGACAACCAGATCCTCTTGACTGGCATAATGTTCCATGACTTCTTTCATCAATCTCACTTTTTGGCCCCCTCCAATAGTATTAATTCCATCACCACCTCTCCACTCCTTTCCTTGACCAAGGACCTATAAATGAAATCAACATTTCATCCCTGGGCAAAACTCAGATTATGATAGGATTATAAAAACTGGAAGTCACCAGCAACTTGTACAGTATAACACAGTATCACTCTTTAAATGTTACACTAAGTCATGATGCGAAACAGAAAAAAATGTGATGCCTAGGTTAGGTCATACTTCTTCAATAGTATTTACCCTGTAAAATGCCATTCCTAATTTTACCATTTCAAAAGTGAAGTCTAATCCAAGGAAGCTGGGGGTTGGTGGGGGAAGCCCCAGAAATTATTTCTCACATCCTATTTCTCTTTATTCAGACTGAAATGAAAAAGAAAATGAAGAAACTTTCCGTAACACTTTTCAATCTGGCAGGAAATCTGTCTGATGAACGTTGGGAGCCCTGGAAACTCAGTGATTCCTGGCCGGGGCCCTTAAGCGATTTTCCTGCTGAAACCAAATGGGTTGTCCAGGGAAACACAGAGGGCATCAAGTCAAATGTCACCTTCTTTACCTTAAAAATCTTAAGCTTAGGTTACCCTCAAAAGTTTAATAATTTATCAATACAAGAAATCGCCTAAGCACATTACTCAGAGCTAAGTCTACAGCCATTCTCGGCTCTTGTTTGCTTAGCCTCAGCAGCTGCCTCCTGAGTCATACGCCTGCTGACTCACCTGGCTGTGAGGGAGCAGGAGGCAGTTCTATGCCCCCTTCCACCATACACACACGCCTTGTATCTTAGTTTCACCAAAACAAAGTCTGAAGTTCCCCAAATAAGGATCTACTAAAAGATTTGTGAAATTCAGGGGGAATGAAATTAAGAATAAATACAAAAGAAAAAGATCAAATTAATTTAGAAAATAAATATTATTAGTTCCAAAGTTACTTAACATTGAGCCAAATACAAGAGCTCGTGGGGTTCCCAGCCTCAAATCTCTAGTGAGCACTTCATCACTACTTATACTGAAGGGATAAATGTTAACTCAAACTGTGGCAGGCATCTGGATTCATAAGGGGGCTAGTTTAATAGAATTATTTGTTTTTGCCCTAAATGACCTCCTCTGGCCCTAAGATTTGTTACATTTCTGTTCTACAACCCTTCTGGACTTCTCCAATATTGCAGTCATACCAGACCTAAGTGCTTCTGAGCGCCTACTCTGTGCAGCACTGTGTTGATTAAGCTCTAGTCTCTGTTTTCTATCCACAGCATCTGTGTGTCTAACTTTGGTATGCATCAGAATCACGTGGAGGGTTCGTTAAAACACAGACTGCTGGTCCCTTCTCCCAGGGTCTGCGATTCAGTAAGTGAGGGTGCGCCTAAGAATCCTCATTCCTATTTCCCAGATGATGCTGATGCTGGTGGTCTGGGTCCACACTTTGAGAACCACTGCATTTCACAATGGAAAGACAGCAGGAAGATCAAAAACTCCAGAGTCAGTCAAACGGGGCTGGGGTCCAACATTTGACGCCTTACAGGTGCATACCCTGGAGCAAGTTTTCCTCACTAATACGTAAAGTAATACCTACCTTACATGGTTTATACAACGAATCAACAGCATACCATATATGAAGGTCCTAACACAGTGCCTCACATGTAAAAAATATTCCACACTCTCCCCTTGAGATGCCCCTCATTGGATTTCAGCATTATTTTACCCTGATTTTTCTTTCATATTGCCCCCTATCAATGCATACTACAATATTTCCCTTCTAACAAACTTCTCTAACATATTTCTCATTTATCCTACATTAAACATCTACATCTCTTTTCTAGCAAAGTTAGCCTCTTTAATAGTTATTCTATATTAATAACATCTGTACCTAGTCTTCCAGTGGCTAGGTAGCAAATATTACCTTTTTTGTGCATTACATTCTGAAACAGCTCAGTTCTTCCCTAGGCAAAAAAGCAATTTTTCTCTCCCTTTTTTTTTTTTGTTTTGCTGTTTTGTTTTGTAAATGTACTAAGTTTATTTGTTTTCCTACCTGGGATATTTCCCTATTCTCCTCTGCATGTGAAAAAGACCTGGATGACACAGCCTAATTTCTATTAGAAAATAAATAAGTTTTTTTGTTTGTTTTTTTTTTAAAGGCAGGCCTTTCACAGCTCAGTTTACTAGTCCTACCAAATACCCCAGGTTTCCTCTGATCATTTATCAGTGAGCTATTTCCCTGGAGATAAGTCTTCTAAAACCCTTTTATACTTTTATAATGTTATTAAATTCCTCTGAAACAAACAAACAAAAAAACAGGAAAAGCACCTCTCAATACGGGAACAGAAAAGGTATCTCCTTCACAGTAATGTTTCCAATTCTCAGGGTAGACAAACCCATTACAGAAAAAAATTCTTCAAAGTAAGTGAAAAAAACTACTGTCAAATCTTATTATGTTGTACCTGTACATGATCCCCCAAAAGAAATATAAGTATAAATATATTTTTCTGTTGTTTTACAGAACATGTTTACACAAAGCATTAGCAAATATTAAGAAATTATTGTCTGAGTGGCAGAGTATTAATAAGGCCAAAACGTATCTTTAAAACAACCAATTATAGGTAAACTGACACCGTTATGTAACCCAACTTCATCATCCTTCTGGGGATTGCAGATCATGTTGTGGTTGTTATTGTTGTTGTTATGAAAAATGTACTTCTGGCACATATTCTAACATCTCCATGAACTAAAAGAGATACCATACCTTCACAGTATAATTGAAGTATTTGGCTGACTGCATAAATCGATGGAATCCATCACTTTCTTTTGTTGCTACAGTTATGACTAATAATTTATCTGCAAAGACAGGGGGAATAACATAAGACAATTTACCAACAGGCTAACTCCTCACACTTTACAGATCACCGCAGTGATTAGAGACCTCATTAAACCTATGGGAATGTTCTGGTTTGTTCATCTACATGAGGCTAAACAAAGAGCTGTTGAAAAATTAGGCAATTAAAATTGGTTATATTACTGCCAAATGACAGACTGCCAAATAATGAATTATTTTAATGGTAAAAAAGTGCATTTATTTTTAAGGTGAAGCATGCCCTCAACAGAGGATTTCAACACTAAGAGAAACACGTCCATAAAATGCACAAAGTTTTTATCTGTAAAGACAAACTCTCCTAAATGTTATCTAATCAACAAGGTTCACTGTCACCTATAAGTCATCACTGATTTATTACACACATCAGTGAGTCCAAAAGCACATTATATTCCTCAAAGCACATGTACAAAAAGAAGAGATCCAATCGTGAGACTGATCCTAATTTTTTAAAATAAATTATGATGAATTGGGAACAAATATTTAGAAAGAGAATCTTAATTTTTTCCTCCTATCAATGAATTTTTGTATATGGGAAGTCTATAAAATCCACATTTACACCACCTTCAGTGCTTTGTTTTTTCTTTAAAGAATAAAAGGAACTAAAATCAGCACTGCCCTGGTAAATACAGCTTTGAGTCACCATTTTATAATGAATTATTTTCAATCTAACAAAACACCTCTTCTTAGTAGAAGTAGATAGATTTAAGGAGTCACTTCAAAATACCTGTAGAAGCTATTAAGGACAATGGTTATTGGGAAAAGACATGTTGGAAAAATGCATAAAAGAAACAAGTGCATCAGAAAATGCCAAAGGTTAGCAGCCAGGGCATTTTTTTTTAACCTTAGGATATAGGAGGACCAAAGGACTAAGAAAACAAAATTAACATCTTTTTAACATTCTAGACACCGAGTTATATCATCTGACTCTCACTTGATTGTTACCAATAAGAAAAAAGTCAGATAGTGTTAAGTATCCCTTAAACAGTAGACAATCATTGAAAATGAAATATATAGCATTAATGTATTATAGGAATCAATTAAAAACAATTTCATATGACCCAAGGTAATCATCAAATTTTGAAAATACTTTAAACAAGATACACATACGTATAAGACACATAAAGAAAGAAATTCAAACAAGTCAACCAAAAAAAGGAAAACATTTTCATGAAAATAAATATTAACATTCTTAGATATTTTTCTAGAAATATGTATTTCTCACATAACTTTCACCATTATGAGAAGTAGATATTTAAGGAAAAATAAAAGTCATTTTCATTAAAGCTGTCAGGGCTGAAGCAAATATATTTTAAGAGTACTTTTTCAATTAACTATTCTTTAAAAAACAAAATTTCATTTGTAAAGTTTCAAACAGGGCTTAATCAACTAAGAAAACTTGACCTATTTATCATTTACAATAAATTTTGAAATAGGCAATACAAGATTTTATTTCATAAGAGTAAAAGGAATACTTTTGAAGTCTCTTTTCTGCGTAATAAAATGACTAAAGATAGCTTTCTTTCTTAACTTTTTCTACACAAAAAAAGTTTATAGATTTTGCCTGGACAGATTTTTATACTTATAATTTCCAGTACAAAATTAACAGCAAGGATTTTATCATCCTTAATAGGAAAAGTAATGGGAATATATGTATACATATAGCTGATTCACTTTGTTATACAGCACAAACTAACACACCATTGTAAAGCAAGTATACTCCAATAAAGACGTTCAAAAAAAAAAAGAAAAGTAACGTTGGCCAGACCCTTGGGTAGACAGAAATGTTATGGAATCTAATGACTCAGAAGGCAAACCTAAAAATATGTAGTCTGACGGTGTCTGGCAAGCCTATGCCAAATAAGGACTCCTGTTGCTTCAGTACTGTTGCTAATTACAAAAAAGCAAAACCAAGTAATAAATAAGTAATTCTGTCAAAGGCAGGCCTGTTCAATAACATTACGTAGAAACTTTTGTTTCTTCTTACCTGCTGTTCACTATGGTGACTGTGATGAGAAATAAATCTTACTCAACTGGGGAAATAAAAGAAGAAAGTGCTGACGTGCACCACTCACAAGTTCTTGCCAACCAGTTCAACAGTCCAACTTGTTCACCATCTATGAAGTATGCGTGTCAAAAAATTTAACCTACAGTTGACACATACTTTAGATTCCACTAAAATTTATACCACAAATTTATCAGAAATATAAGGACAGAAGACAACTGATCTACAGAATCAATGGCAAAAGAGAAAAAAGGAAAGGGAAACTATTATAGCATATCACCAGAATTGAGACAATTCAACCAAACATACATCATGGCCTTTATTTGGGTCCTGATCTGAAAAGTCAACTATAAAAGGGTATTTATGAGAAAATTAGGAAAATCTGAACACTAACTTGTATTTGTCAATATTACAGAATTATTGCTAATGTTTTAGCATGCTAATGGCATTGATATTTTTTAAAGAGTTCTTATAATTTAGGGACAAGTAATAAAGTATTTACTCAATGAAAGGAAGTAATGTTGGTGATTTGTTTTAAAATTATTAGGGGTAGATGGGAGACAATGGAGGAAGAAGATAAAGAGTAAATAAGACTGCCCACGTATGATGACTATTAAAAGTGGGTTCCATTTATAAATGTTTGGAAAGCCCTACAATTAAAAAAAGAGAGAGTTCAACTTTATGCACAATCCTTAATCTTCCAATCAGAAAAATATTCAATATAAAACTCTTTTCAACAATCTGAATCATCTAAGTAAAAGGAAAAACAGAATAGACAGAAGAAATTTTCTAACTAGACAATATTATAATTTAAACAACTATAATTAGTACCCAATCCACCCACAACAACCAAAAGGATCAAGTGAGATGATTGAAGAAATGGGCTTGAATAATGGGTACCCATCAACCACTACCAAAACTAGTCTAAGATGGTGTCAAAGAAAAGATAAATGGAAGCCCAACTGTGACCAAACGTAAACTCTAAAGCCACTGCCTGACTCTTAGAAAAGTTAATACAGTTTGCATGAGCAAGAAACATGTAAGGCATCTATAGAGTGTGGTCTATTACAACAACCATTTATCAAATGAAAATCACATCATAGCAAAAAAAAAAAAAACAAACCTTCTGTAATCATATTTACAAAGTCCCTCAAAATACCTAGCACTGGGGCTTCCCTGGTGGCGCAGTGGTTGAGAATCTGCCTGCCAACGCAGGGGACACAGGTTCGAGCCCTGGTCTGGGAAGATCCCACATGCCGTGGAGCAACTGGGCCCGTGAGCCACAATTACTGAGCCTGTGTGTCTGGAGCCTGTGCTCCGCAACAAGAGAGGCCGCGATAGTGAGAAGCCCACGCACCGCGATGAAGAGTGGCCCCCGCCTGTCACAACTAGAAGACCTCGCACAGAAACGAAGACCCAACACAGCCATAAATAAATAAATAAATAAAATTTAAAAAAAAAAATACCTAGCACCATAGTAAGGTTTAATAAATATTTGTTAAGTGGCTTAATATTTAGCCCCCTATGAAAATTTAGATGAATAACAGAATTTCTCCAAAAATCTAAATCTTTTTTATTTAGAAAGGCAAAAAAACAAAAAACACCCCGCTATGTTCTTTCTTACTAATGAACTTACAGCTCTGGGGAGGAAAAATGGCATTGTTAGTTAGTCTTTTTTTTTTTTTTTCTCCAAATAGTTGTTGACATAATACCAGAATTCATCAATTTTTAGAGCTGATCTAATTTTTCTTTCCAAAAACAAATCATGGCTTTAAAACAGGAAGTTTTTTGGCTAATATATCCTATCTACAAAATGCTAAAAAAGAAAAAAAAAAAAAAAAAATCAGCCCATAAATCCAGCTGAAATTCATTGTCTTAATAACAGGCATCACATTCAGTAACTCAGCGCCAGCCCAGCTGCCTTTGATCTCAACTCAGAGGGAGAATTCTCCTACTTCCCAAGAAACTTTCCCAGTCTTACTTTTAAATTTGCAAAAATCAAGAAAAATAATTCTACCACAGAAGGAGCTCTGAGTATATACTGTTCTTACTCTGTAATAACTCATTTTATGAAAGACGTGCCCTTCATCTGTAAGGATCAGTGGTGCTCAACTTTCTATTCAAGGAACACATTTTCTTAGGAATGGTTAGCATAGGGGCCAGCAAACTTTCACTGTAAAAGGCCACATAGTAAATATTTTAGGCTTTGTGGTCTACATACAATCTCTGTCACAATTCTCCTTTTTTCTTCCTTAAAACTTTTTTAAAATTAAAAAAAAATAATCCTTAGTTTTTTGGCTGGCTGTACAAGAACAGCCATGGGCCAGATTTGGCCTAAGGGTCATAGTTTGCCATTGTGGTTGGCCATAGGGATCTGACAACAAACTACTTGGGTTCCAGTTTCAGACCTACCATTTATTACTTGTTTGAAATTGGTCAGTTACTTAAACTCTGTGTCTCATCTGTTTCTCATCTATGTGTGTAATAATAGCACCTGATAGGCTTGCTGTGAGAATTAATGAGTTAATATATGTAAAGTGGATGATACACTTAAGTCCATACATATGTCTAATGACAGTATCTTATTATTTCCACTCAACAGATAAATGTGAAAGGGAGTTGATGTGCAAATCTCAGCAAGTTATGCAACTCAATCTTTTTCTCTACCAGAGTTATTCATTCAAGAACCAAATATTTCTTCCAACTCTCAAGATTTTATGATGCTAGTACAATACTGTCCCCTTACCCAAGGTTTCTGTTACCCACAGGGTCAATCATGGTCTGAAAATATTAAATGGAAAATTCCAAAAATAAATAACTTATAAGTTGTTTAAATTGCACACCATTCTGAGTAGCATGGTAAAATCACTTGCCATCCCGTTCTGTCCTGCCTGGGATGTGAATCATCACTCTGTCCAGTGTATCCTGTCCATTAGTCACTTAGTAGCCATCTCAGTTATCAGATCCACTGTCACAGTATCACACTGCTTGTGTCCAAGTCACCCTTATTTTACTTAATAATGGCCCCAAAGCACAAGAGTAGTGATGCTGGTAATTCAAATAAGCCAAAGAAAGCTGTAAAGTGCTTCCTTTAAATGAAAAGGTGAATGTTCTTGATTTAATAAGGAAAAGGAAAGCACATGCTGAGGTTGCTAAGATCTACGCTAGGAACAAACCTATCTGTGAAACTGTGAAGAAAGAAAAAGAAATTCATGCTAGATTTGCTGTCTTGCCTCAAACTGTAAAAGTCATGGCCACAGTGCATGGTAAGTGCTTAATTAAGATAAAAAGGCATTAACTTTATACAATAAGATATTTTGAGAGAAACCACATTCACATAACTTTCATCACAGTATATTGTTATAACTGTCTATTTTATTATTAGTTATTGTTGTTAATCTCTTAACTGTGTCTGATCTGTAAATTAAACTTTATCATAGATATGTATGTACAGGAAAAAACAGAGTATATATAGGATTAGGTACTATCCACAATTTCAGGCATCCACTGGGGGTCTTGGAATTTATCTGCCACAGATAAGGGGTGGAGGCAACTGTAATGGGGGAAAAAAATCTATGTAAAAACAGTTCAATTTAAACTGTGCACTAAAATAATTTAGCAAGTAACTGCAGATACACCTTCTCAAATCTTTTCATTTCTCTCCACCTCCAAGCAAGCTAACTCAAATCACGATCATCACTAGCCCAGGTTTCCACAATAGCCTCCTAAATCCCACTATACCCACTCCAATCATATCTTTACAAAGCTGACTTAATCTTTTCAAAAAAATTAGATATCTAATCATGTCACCCCATTGCTAAACATCCTTAAATGATTTTCCATTGCTCTTAGCACTGTGGCCAAGCTACTTTACCTCAATGTGGTCCTTGACTACCTCTATCCTCTTTAATCTCACCCACTACCTCTCTGCCCTTTGCTCTCTCTGCTCCAACTGCACAGTTTTTCTTTCAGTTCTCCAACAATGCCTGCTCCCTCCCACCCTGAGGAGAAGAGCCTATGCAAAACCTTTATCTAATGTCACCTCTGATCTCTTGATGCAGACACTGCCTGTTCAATTCATTGAGATTCTTACACATATGCCATTTCCTTGGGGGAAACTTCCCTGACCTACTCAAGTATGTCAGTGCCCATTATACATTTTCACTGCATTCTCTACCTCTCTTTTGGAGCACTTATGACAAATTGTATTTACATATTAATTTGCATGATTATTATTCAAGATTAAAGTCTCTTTCTCTGACTAGACTGTAAATTCCAGAAAGGCAGGATGTTTTTTGCTCAGCACTACACACCTCCAGGACCTATCAAAGTGTTTAGCATATAGTAGATTCTTAATAAATATTTGTTGAATGAGTGGATTCAGGAACAGGGGATGTTATATTTTATCTGTGTGGGTGTATAAAATAATTTGTTCCCAACAAAATCCTTATGTAGTTTGCATTATTACATCCAACTCATAGATGAAGAAAATAAGGTTAAATAGGTTAACTTAGCCAAAGTCACCCAACAAGTTACTAGCAAAGCTGGAAGTGGAACTTTGGGTATTCCTCAAAGTCCGTTTCTTTCCAATGTTTCATGTGGCCTCACTTGGTGGTAAGAGGTCAAGAGGCTAGAATCTGTTTAAAATTAAAATTAAAATCTGTTTAAATGTACAGAAAAGAGATAACATAGCAAGCCTAAGACTTCAATCTTAGTTTGCAGGATTGATTCTCAGCTGGCGTCTGGAAAGCTGGATTTGGAGAGGATTCCCACCATTCCCAGATAAGAACAGCTCATTGTATCTGAATTGCACAAACAAGGTATTTATGCTGAACACCAGCTTTACTTCTAGGAGATCGGAATTCTGGTACAGAGGTTGCCTCTATGACCAGCCCCAAATAAAAACCTTAGGCACTGAGTCTCTAATGAGCTTTCCCAACAAATAACATTTCACATGTGTTGTCACAACTAGTTGCTGGAGGAATTAAGCTAATCCTCTGTGACTCCACTGGAAAAAGACTCTTGGAAGCTGTGTCTGGTTCCCCTGGACTTTGCCTATGTGCCTTTTCCCTTTGCTGACTTTGCTTGGTATTCTTTCAATGTAAAAAGTCATAGCTATCAATATGATGATATGCTGAATCATCTGTGTCCTCCTACTGAATTGCTGAACCTGGAAATTGTCTTGGGGATAGCTGACCCATTATGCTTCTAGCTACAGGCAGCACTTCTTCATCTGAAAGAGACACTATGGGCCTAATTGATTATGTCTGATACATGGCTGAGTTTTACATTCTGGGCTCAGAGACCAGGCTAGAGACATACAGCAAAGACTCCAAATAGACTCCATAAAGGAAATATTTGGTAGATAAGACAATCATACCCTGCTCCTCCACTGATTGAGAAGCATTTCATTTTAACATAACATTACTCAAATACAAACTCAAAAATGAGCCAATGTGTGAGACTGCTGACCAAAACAAACAAATAAACAAAAACACAATCTTAACGAAAGAGGTGACGATCCCACTGTAACCTGTGCAGTTCATGTACAAGACATTATCGGACGTTTGGCCTGCTACATTAAGGAGAACTTTGACAAACATGGAGTTTGACCAGCATGGTTAGAGGTTTGGCAATCATTTCACATACTGAATAATTGAGGAAGTGAGAATTTTTCTACCTGAAATAAAAGATTCACCACCTCTCTACCTCACCATGTTTGAAGAGGAAAAAAAAAAAAAAATGGATTTCCTCTATTTTATTTTCAAAGAGATAATTGGCTAGGGGAAGAATTAATGGAGAGGAGGCAAATTTTCTATCAATACTGTCTTACTCTGTTCAGGCTGCTATAACAAAATACCACAGACGTGGTAGCTTATAAACAGCAGAAGTTTATTCCTCCCAGTTCTGGAGGCCGGATGTCCAAGATCACAGCACCAGAATGAACATGTTCTGGTGAAGGCTCTCTTCTTGGCTCATAGCCAGCACCTTCTCCCTGTGTCCTCACACGGTGGAAGGGGCCAGGGACTCTGTGGGATCTCTTTTATAAGAACACTAATCCCATTCATGAAGGCTCCGCCCTCATGACCTAAGTGTCTCCTATAGGCTCCACCTCATCGTCTTCAGATGTTAGGATTTCAACATATGAATTTTAGGGAGACACAAACATTCAGACCATTATAGTTACCAACCTGTTGACTAAAAAATATGGCTATTTTATGAAACACTTTCATCCATGGGAACTGTTATAGTGGGCAAATAAGAATAAGCTTTGGTCTCTGGATATTAGCTTAAGCAGACCTTCTAATGAATATCTTTCTCACAAATGGGATCGAATATTTCATAGTATAAGCGCCTTCATAATTTTATCATGGTGAAAGGGGATGGGGTATCTTTGGGACCTCTTTTATAAGAGCACTAACCCAATTCATGATGACTCTACCCTCATGACTTAAGGATCTGCCAAAGACCTTTGCGGGTGAGGATTTCAATATACGAATTTTGGGTGGCCACAAATATTCAGGTCGTAGCAAATACAAAGTACAGTTAAAAGCACCCAGAATGAATAGACTGTCTTGGAAAAGCAGCATTTCCTATCTTTACAAGTATTAATATAAATAGCACAGGACCATTTTCCAGAATTTATGACTTGGAGAGCACAACTGATCCCTTCAAAAGTTATGAGATGCATACCTTGAATGTAATTTTAATGTCAAAGGAAAAAGGATCTGCCCTCTTCAAGCCAGAGCTGACTCAAATCTGTTGAATTCCAAGGGTTCAAAGGTTGCAGCAGGACTTCCCTGGTGGTGCAGTCGTTAAGAATCCACCTGTCAATGGAGGGGACACAGGTTCGAGCCCTGGTCCGGGAAGATCCCACATGCCGCGGAGCAACTAAACCCGTGCACCACAACTACTGAGCCTGCGCTCTAGAACCCGCGAGCCACAGCTACTGCGCCTGCGTGCCGCAACTACTGAGGCCCGCGCACCTAGAGCCCGTGCTCCGCAACAAGAGAAGCCACCGCAATGAGAAGCCTGTGCACCGCAACGAAGAGTAGCCCCCACTCGCGGCAGCTAAAGAAAGCCCCTGTGCAGCAAAGACCCAATGCAGCCAAAAATAAATTAATTTAAAAAAAAAAAAAAAGGTTGCAGCAACCTCCAAAATAGAAAGATGTACCAGTAATGAGAACCTCCTTTGAGTGGGATGATATAACCCATCTGCTGGCCAAATGCTTTAGCAGACAGTATGAACCGCCTGCCAGAAATTTGGTCCCAAGGTTGTACGGTTTGTTCAAACAAATTATTGTGTTTGGTTTACAATCTGATCTACTGCTCTTTATTCCATATTATGCATAGGCACTAAAAGTATTTCCCAGACTCATCAGCAAAGGGCATCAATAATAAAGTTAATTACCAGAACAAAACAGCAGGGGCTGAGATCATATACTCCTGCTAATTCACCTACAAATGGAAAAAAAAAAAAAAAAAACCACACAAAAAAACAGTTGTCCTAGGGCAGAGAACATCCTGAGATGCACCTGTGGTCCATGTGAGACAAAGCTGCAAGGGTGAGGTGCCTGAGCCAAGATGACCTTTATTTCTCGATAATGGAAAACAAAAAAATCTTTTTAAAGACGTCTGCTTAACCTAGAGGAATGAAAATAAATCAATGTGGGACGCAAAATTAAAAGCAGACCTGACAAAGTGTGGAGGGGCTGAAAGGAAACAAATGAAAAGTCGTAACTGTAATTCATCATCTTCAACTACACAGAAACATTTGCTTCTCCCACTCCACATTGCCATGGACACATTATAATTATATATACTTTAAGAGGGCATTTTCCATTGTACCCAGGTAGCATAAAATGAGTACAATTAATCTGAGCAGCAGCCCATCCTCACCTGCCTTGAGAGTTTTATGGCATCTTTTCTGGCAGTTCAGAATCCTCCACCACAACTTGCTAGTTCCCCACAATGTCCAACAAGTTGAAGCTGCCATATAAAAGATTACTATAAAACCAAATCAGCACATTAGACATTTCAGGGACATAAAATTAAATGTAGATGATGTGACATCTACAACTATAAATACCTTCTCCTATGGAATTACTATAAGACTCCAAAATAAAGCTTTATTATTCACTTTGTGTTATAAAATGTCATAAACTATCATCTTTATATGAGAAGTGTCTTATTTTTTTGGAGTATATCCCAGAAAATAAAAGAAATATTCTAGTATTCACTATGCCAAGTTAGAGATTAAAACAATATATTTGTATTACACATGACTGCTTTTTCCTTCTCCAGCCACTTTTTGTAATTTAATTTTTGGACTGGGTGATAAAGTAGGAAATGATATTCTTTCCCAGCCCTTTCTCCCAGACATATAGCTGACCTTCCCTCAGGAGATACCGATGATATTGTTCTTATGGATGCTTCAAGAGATGTCAATGCATACAATACCAAACACTTTATAATCTATACCCCATTTTGCTTTTCTTTTCTCAATTTATTTACACTTAAAAAAAAAAACAGTTCGCCAGTTTCTTCAACCCCTCAACTCCCCAACTTTTGGCAATCACGTATCTGTTCTCTGTATCCATGAACATATATATATATGTGTACATATATATGTGTGTGTATATATATGTATATATGTATGTGTATATATATATATTGTGTGTATGTATAAATATACATATGTTTTAAGATTCCACATGTGACAGCAAACAGTATTTGTCCTTCTCTGTCTAACTTATTTCATTTAGCACAATGCCCTCAAGGTCCATCCATGTTGTCACAAATGGGAGGATTTCATTCTTCTCTATGGCTGAGTAATAATATTTCATCGTATATATGTACCACAATTTCTTTATCCGTTCATCTATCGATGGAAACTTAGGCTGCTCCAAAATCTTGGCTATGGTAAATACTGCTGTGATGAACTTGACTGTGCACATAGCTTTTCGAATTAGTGTTTTCATTTTCTTCATATAAATAACCAGAAGTGGAATTGCTGGATCATATGATAGCTCTATTTTTAATTTTTTGAAGAACCTCTATAATGTTTTCCATAGTGGCTGAACCAAATTGACATTCCCACCAACAATGCACAAGGGAACCTTTTCTCTTATTACAGTCTTTATTTTAAAGTCTACATTGTCTGATATAAGTACAGCTACTCCAGCTTTCTGGTGGTTTCCATTTACATGGAATATCTGGTTCTATCCCTTCACTTTCAGTTTGTGTGTTTCCTTACATCTAAATGAGCCTCTTGTAGGCAGCACATAGATGAGTCTTGGCCTGTTTTTTTTTTTATTCATTCAGGCACTTTATGTCTTTGGATCGGAGAATTTAATCCATTTAAAGTAATTATTGATAGGCATGTGCTTATTGCCATTTTGTTCATTGTTTTCTGGCTACTTTTGTAGTTAAATTTTTTTTTGCATCTTTTAAAAAGAATTTACATATCTTTGAGATATTTTCAAATGGAATCCGGCAGCACAGTATTCCATTACATGGATGAACCATAATTTAATTACCACCATGCTAGTGGCAGATATTAAATTATTTCCAATCTAATAATGTACTAAAAAAAATCTGCATTTGATAATGATGTACATAAGTAATTTCTTACATGTAAGATTGTATCTGTAGAATAAATTCAAAATAGAATTTCTGAGTCAAAAATTTCCTCCCATTCACTATCACTATTATCATTTGACTTTGCTTTGACATATGATTTCTGCCAGGCAAAATTTCTTTTCCTACAACATTGTTTTTATCCGCCATTAACTCTTACATTCCTAGGTTTGTGTTATACTTTAAAAAGTCTTTCCACGTTATAATTATAAAATAATTCTTCAATATTTTATTCCAGGTTTTTTATATTTTTTTTATATTTACTTTTTTTATCATGTGGCTGAAGTTGAACAAATGAAATGCTGAACCTGTTGAGGCTCTCTCTCATATTATTCCAAACAAGGAAGTCCTTGGGTTCCATTCTGAATTTTATAGATAGATAGATAGGTAGGTAGATAGATTGAATTTTTTTTAGAATTTCTTTTTTTAATCTCTCTCATTTTATTTTATTTTGTTTCATTTCATTTCATTTCAGTCCGCTCAGCATGCGGGATCTTAGTTCCCCGACCAGGGATCAAACCCGTGCTCCCTGCAGTGGAAGCGTGGAGTCCTAATCACTGGACAACCAGGAAATTCCCTCCATTCTGAATTATTAAAACCTATGTCAAATTAACACATTAATGTTTTAAAGAGAAATAGCAATTATTTCAACTATGATTGCAAGGTGACCTATGATTTTTTAAAGACAGAGAAAAAACAAAAAAATGTCTCAAAATATACAAATGCTGAGAACACTAAAAGTTAACAGGAACATAATACTGTCCCATAATTTGTTTTTTTGTAAGTAAAACTGGCTTTATAACACTATTTTGATTGGATATAAAGACCCACGTAAAAGGGTTCTCTACGTGCTCCTGTCTGCCACACTGACAAAAACTCCCTTAAGATGGAATTATCTCTGACCCAATCAGCTCCCTGTTGTCTAAGTGCCTGATATTCCTCCCTTCTTATTCCTTCTTTCAGTTTTGAATAGTGACTTTCTTGAATTCTGAACCAGGTCATGTGTTAAAAGGCATACATTGATGATTCTCACCGACAAGTCATTGTTGAACAGGTTTGTGGCTGATCAACCTCAGGACCTTGAGATAGCCAACCTCCCAGAATGGCCTCAGTCACATCAGTCACGGTTCATCAGAACCCCTGCACCACACTTCCAGATCTAGGTTAATTCCATAGGGGGGGATGGTGTGGTGTGGGTAAGCATGCACCTCAACATGGGGCTCAGAACTCTTGAAGGACAGCAGCAGAGGAAATTTACCCAATTGACCTTTCACCCTATCTCATGCAAAACAATATAAAGCCCTGAACATGTTAACTTTTCTAAGTTCACTGCCCACTATAATGTGTATGATAGGTCAGTTTTAACAGGAAGCCAAAGATCCTTCTGAACATGTGTTTATATTCTCCTGGTGCCTAAAGTACAGTTTAATTCAAGTTTGAAATTAGGGGAAAAAAATTCAAAAAGATTGGTATCATATAGCAAACACAATTATATGATTAAAATAAGTCCTTATAAAGAGCCAATTATTTTAAGTGTTTGATTTCAATCCATTATCATTCAGGCAATAAAGAGATAGAAACATGTATACTGGTACATTACCTGTGTTCAAGTAAAATATTTAATTTGATATGTAACACATAGTTGACACTTATTTGTTGACTTTAATGGTTTCTGTGATAACCGCCCCACCCCTACCCCTGGCCTCTAAACACCACCCCTGAGGCCATTTAACCTCCATCCAAGAGTTCACACCAACCTCTTCTCAGTCCTCAGGTTCTTCCATTCCAAGCTCTTCTGCAGAGACAGGTTCCTTTCCTTAATAACTGGGTTGTCTGTCCTTCACTTTTCCCATCAGTGATCAGATACCTATCATGACATATTATTTCAATAGACGACTAGAATCTGGTTTTGTACCTTCTTCCTCAATTTTAGGTCCTGTCAAAATATTCCAGTCTCAGAGCTGGCACGCCAAACGCTTACCAGGAAAGGCCATATGTGCTGCCTCAGACTTTGCATGGCTTACCATTCTCAAGATTTGCCCAGTGCTAATCTCACAACTTCCAAGTTCTCTGCTAACCTTCTACTGTCCAAAATTTACTCCACAAGAAGAAAATCTGAATCATGGACATAAGCATTCACTAACAGAGTTCCATTCCCCTGACTGTCCTTTATCCCGTAGACATGTTTCCTAGTTTCTTTTTCAGAGAAAAGTTTTTGTTTACTCATTCTTGGAACATTCTACCTCTGGCCCTCCTACACCCATTTTAGTTTCCTCCCATCTCTGGGGATTGCTGAACTGGTTCAACTGGTTCCTTAATTCAGACACTCCCAGTCTGGTCCATCATGCTGATGTCCTTGCCCAGCAGTTCTCAAACGTCAGCTTGCATCAGAAATACACAAAGCCTTATTAAAACATGCATTTCTGGACCACACCCCCAGAATTTTTGATTGTTATGTCTTAGGAGAGGTTCAGAAATAATTTCTGTACACCAGGCATCCACACCAGGAGATGCTGATAATGCTGAACAACGATCGCATTCTAAGAACTACATCCTAGGTAGGCCAGTGAATATACACACTTCAGTATCTCTAATTCTAGATAACAGCCCAATGAGGAGGTTAAACAATGAAGAAAGAAATCAAAAGTAGTTGGGGGGGTAGTGCCATAGAAGAAAAAAAATTTAGGGGGGCCTCAAAGATGGGATAAGACTTAGCTAGTCAGAAATGAGGAGGAAATAATAGTTTTCAGTATCCAGAATGACAGGAAATGGTTAATTGCAAATCGTAATTTAGGAGTGAGAGAGACCAGCTGGCAGCCGAGATGTGGCAGACCATGGAGGCCAAGGCCAAGGGCACCGAGCTCTGTAAGGGACAGGAATGCCACAGAAGGGTTTGAGCAGAGAATTAACATTATTAAGGTGCCATAATTTCATTCACTCCTTCAAAAAATATTTATTGTATGCCTACTATATGCCAGACACTGTTCGAGAGTTTGGGGATTCCAGAGTGGACACAAGAGACAAAAAATAAATCTTTGCCATCATGGAGTTTACATTCTAATGCAGGGGGACAAAAACCAAAACAAAAAATAACTTCATCTAACTTGCACGGCTAAAGAGAAAGGAGGAAGGGGCATAGGGAGTCTTGAATTGTTGGCATTTGGGACAGCATAATCAAGTTTCACGGAGAGGGTGATGTGAAGTGAAGGAAGTGAGTTAGCTCTGCAGGTATCTGAGGGGATGCTTTCCTGTTAAGTGGAAAGAACAAATACAAAGAATGAATGAGCCAGTTTCAGGACTCATACGTGCTTGGGGGAGAGTGGGGAGTACACTACAGGCACCAGAATACAGAGGAGACTAAGCAAGGGAGAAAATGAGATGTGTCCAGAAATCAGAGTGACGAGATTGTGCAGGGCCTAGGAGGTCATTGCAAAGACTGTGGCTTCTACTCCGAATGCAATGGGAAGCTCTTAGAGGATTTTGAGTCAAAGGATGACATAATAGTTGTTCAAATACTAATACTATTACTATTACAACTACCACTGCTGCTGCTGCTGATACTAATACTAATAATAGTGTCTACCATGTAGATACTATTAACTCTTTTAATCCATACACTACAGCTATTCCAATTTTATATTTAAATAGGTTGCCCAAGATTAAACACACCATAAATGTCAGGACCTAGATAAGAACCCAGACAGCCTAGCTCCAGAGTCTGTGCCCATAACTGCAATGCAATACTGCATTCCAAAATCTGACTAAAGTTTAACAGGTTCATTCTGGTTGCTATGACTGAAAGAGGTCAAGGGTAAAATTAGGAAGCCTGACTGGGAGAAAATTTACAACAATAATCTAGGCCATGGCACTTCCCTGGTGGTGCAGTGGTTGAGACTCGGCACGTCCAATGCAAGGGGGCCAGGTTCCATCCCTGCTCGTGGAGCTGGATCCCGCATGCCTGCCGCAACTGAGAGTTCACATGCCACAACTAAGAAGCCCGCATGCCACAACTAAGAAGCCCACATGCCGCAAATAAGGAGCTCACTTGCTGCAACTGGGACCCGGTGCAACCAAATAAATAATCTAGGCCACGGGGACATGCACCAAGGAGTAGCAGTAAAGAAGGTAAAAAGTGATCGGTCTGGATATGCTTTGATAGATTAAACAAGGCTGACTGACATTAAATGTGGGATTTGAAAGAAAGGTGTGAAGGACTCCAGATTTATTTAAGAAGACTAACCTTAAAAGATTAGTCTGCTGCATGGGTAAAATGGTAAGAAAATGTTTAAATCAAAAGCGATTACTGTGACCTTCAAGATGATACAAAAGCTAAACGCCACACTCCCTGTCCTGAAGGGGATACAGTCCTTATAACTTCTCTTTTGTTACTGGTGTGCTCCTGGAGCAGTTATGGACCCCAACTATTGACAAACTAAACATAAATGAAGTAGTTTATTTTAATACATAAAATAGGATCATGGCTGAGCTCACCCTAAAATGTAAAGCTTTTCTGTACTTCATAATAGTTATTTAGATTTTCACTAGTTTTAGGCAGAAATCAAAATGCAGAGGTTTTCTCTCTTTTTTTTAAAATCTATTTTTGTAGAATAAGCAAGGCATACTTGCACATTCCTGTATAAATGCCATCACTTTAAGTCATTAGTAAGAAATGCGTTAGATTAGATTAGAACATGTACGTAGGGATTAGAACATGTACGTAGAAAAGCAACTGGGGAAAGAAATATCAGCTGCTGGCAAAGAGCACTGTTAGAGGAAGGTCACTGAGAAAACGCTGATCCCTCCCCCTCTCTTTCCCCATCTCCTGAACAATCATAGTCAATTAATACCTCACCCACTGGTTCCTCAAAAAGAAGAACAAAAACACAGCAAGGCATGAAGTAGTCATAAACAACATACATATTTAAAGCAGATGTTTATAGAATAGCTCCCTTTTGAATGCAATCTAATCTCAGCAGTATAAATCCAGTTGCGGGGAGATGCTCCTGTATACTGCGTCAGGGTGTATCTGAATGAGTCAGCAGCTCACTCAGGGACCCTGTGTATCAGGGACGAAGATCCCCTAGTTGGAAAGCTTGGCCAGTTGTCACATGGGGCCAGTTGCTGCAAAGACTCCTCAAAAGTCCAAGCTCTCAAGAAGCCTCTAGACTCTAGCCAATAGACTTTCATTGTTAAAGTCTTATTCTACCAAGAAATATAACTGCCCTGGCAGAAAATTTCAGGTCCCTTTTCTTATGCCTGTATTGGTCTTAAGGCCTAGTGCTTCTTTTAGGCATTTTTTTTGGGGGGAATCTGTAACTACGTGTGGATTGTTGGAAAACTGTACTATCAGCTTTAATAATTGTATTAAGTGGCCCATTAGTGTGACATTAATACGCGGTGGGGTTAATATCTGAGGTCTCAGATGACTTCTGTGCCTCATGTGCTTCATGATCGGCGGAGGCTGCAGTGAAGAAGATGCACTGTGATGCCTGCCGGCGGCCGGGGACTGACCCTGAACCCGGGCCTGCGGAGCCTGCAGGCCCCCCTCACTGGCCGGTGACGCCAGTACCGGAGCAGCCCCAAACCCTGGCAGCCTCGTGGGCTTTGTGACGCCCCAGGGCTCCCGGTGGTCCGCGACTGGGAAGAGAAAACAAAACAAAGACCAGAATCAAAAGACATTCCCACTGCTGAAGGGGTGCTAGCATGACTCATCAGAGAGCTGCTCTGATGAACAGGGATAAACATTCAGTATTTCTTAGCATAGGGGTACCTCTCCAACGTTCCTCACTCCCTCTTAATTCCAAAATTTCTCAAAGTAGAGGAAAACTCACAATAATGTCATTAACTGGTATATTGTTAAATATTCATATGCCTCAAAGAATCTGGATTAAATGACACTGTGTATTTTTTCAGAAATAAACAACGTAGCTTAAAACAAGAATAGAGAAGATTTCTCAAATTCACAAATTACTCTCTGTTAGCATTTTTGGTCATTGAGAATTCCACTTATTTAAGCTGTGGAGTCTCTTTTTTTTTTTTTAACATCTTTATTGGAGTATAATTGCTTTACAATGGTGTGTTAGTTTCTGCTGTATAACAAAGTGAGTCAGCTATATGTATACATATATCCCCATATCCCCTCCCTCTTGCGTCTCCCTCCCACTCTCCCTATCCCACCCCTCTAGGTGGTCACGAAGCACCAAGCTGATCTCCCTGTGCTATGCGGCTGCTTCCCACTTGCTATCTATTTTACATTTGGTAGTGTTATCTATGTCCATGCCACTCTCTCACTTCGTCCCAGCTTACCCTTCCCCCACCCCATGTCCTCAAGTCCATTCTCTATGTCTGCGTCTGTCTTTATTCCTGTCCTGCCCCTAGGTTCTTCAGAATCATTTTTTTTTTGATTCCATATATATGTGTTAGCATACGGTATTTGTTTTTCTCTTTCTGACTTACTTCACTCTGTATGACAGACTCTAGGTCCATCCACCTCACTACAAATAACTCAATTTCATTTCTTTTTACGGCTGAGTAATATTCCATTGTATATATGCACCACATATTCTTTATCCATTCATCTGTCAATGGACACTTAGGTTGCTTCCATGTCTTGGCTATTGTAAATAGTGCTGCAATGAACATTGTGGTACATGACTCTTTTTTGAGTTATGGTTTTCTCAGGGTATATGCCCAGTAGTCTCATCTTTCTCTAAACACTTTTTAATAGAAATCATTGTATAAAATACTATAATTAAGCAAAGAATTCCAAACAAATATAACCTCTTCCTGATGCTTCATGTTCATTTCTTACTGCACCTTCCAGTGATACAGTAATTCCCCAAAATGCATCTCATTCTCCACAGCCATTTATCCCCATAATGAGGGGGCCCAGACATTATTTTTCACATGCTGTTTCAGATCTTTAATTTCTTGGTCTCCATTTTGATGTCTGAGTGTCAGAATGCCTGCTTCCACCAGTAACACAGCACGTTTCTCCAGTTACCTCCCCCTTATAATTTTTATACTATATTATGTACGCAGAGGTAGAAAACTCATTTGTTCATACTGTGTATTAAATAAATTAAAGATGGCTTTCCCATCTTTAATCATAAGTAATATAAAGAAACAGCTGGAGGTTTAGATTAATCATGGCCAAAAAAAGAAAAGTACAAACTATATTAAAATTAAAATTGCTGTATTTTATAAGTGTTCACCAATAATAAAATGATCACTACCACACGAAGTCTTCAGACATTTATCTTGCAGCCTGCTTAAACTATATATACTCCCCAGATGCAGTTTACAAAATAAGATCTAACACTAAGGGGGTTCTACTTTATATTGAAAGAAAAGTCAGGCTGCCCTAAAACATTCTCAGGCTGAAGTAGTGAAAAATATCTCAGGCTTCCATGGTATTTGTTGAAAATTTGTGTTGCTTTGATATTTATTCGAGTGGCACGGAAAAAATTCAAAACTCCTTCTGGGGAAGAAAATACACACACAAACATGCACACACCCTACCTACAAATTCATCTGCCAAAATAAAACAAGTAGTATTTGACGAGAAGAGAACCCTCTAGACAAAAACTCCATACTCTTCATCCTTTAGAAGATGTAATTTTGGACCCTGCATGTGTAATACAGTCACCTAAAGAGCCCAGAACTCATCTCAGACCAATTAATCATTCATAATCCCTGGGTTCTTCTTATTTCCCCTTTCAGAGAGGGAGATCACCGTGGTCAGAGAGAAACTCTTGTGCATCCAAGGAGGACCACAGAGGCAGGGGGAGCAGGAAATTTCAGCCTGTGATAGGAAAAAGGAGCCCCGAGCCTCAGAAGATGTTTATATTCCTGAACTACAGATTTAAGCCTTGACTCCACTCTACCTCTGAGCTCTGCAAATAATCCTCAATGACTTCTATCTTCATTCTTTCAACAACTAGCTACTAACCATTCTCTGTGAACCACGCACTGTACTAAATGTTAGAGATAAAATCGTAAAAAAAAGCGTACACTAGAAATGAAGACAATCTAAACTCCAGGAGCAGATGCATCCCCAACTCCTAGCTGACACGTAGCAGGCACTCAATACATAGTTTTGGAAGAATCAATCGCTGTCTTCGTGGATCCTACAATATAGTGGGGGGGTAGTAGGGCTGGGGTGGCAGATAGTAAGTAAATAATTGCATAAATAAGTACAAGTGGAAATGATGGTAAATGTTAAAAATGAATTCGAACAAGAATGAGGTGAGGGATTTTAACAGAGGAAGTTGTTTTAAATTGGAAGGTTAGGGAAGAACTCTGAGGAACTAGATTAAAGCTGAGGCCTGAAGGAAAGATGACTCCAGGTGAAGAAATGTGCTATTTGTATATAAGAGGGTGTCATTCAATATAATCCAGCAATATGGACATTTCAGAGGCCCCCTCTTTGTCCTCTGTTCTGGGTTTTCTCACTTCTGCCCCTAGAGAGTTAGAGGATTGGTAACAATGTCCCTTACTGTGTCACTGACCAAATGTTGCTGTCAGAAAAGCAATTACAGGGTTACAATTTAACACCATTCCTTCCTTACTTTTCAAAAAGAGGAAGAAAATATTTATCCCTTTGAAAGTAACTCTAAATTAACCACAACTGAAGCTACCATCTACTGTTATTTAACGTTCTTCATAAAAAGAAACCATTTTTTTCTAAACAGATTTTCGTCACTTAAACCAATATGTGTACAGTGTTTTCTTTTTCCACTAAGTAGACAATTAGATAATCCAACATGTTTCCGTGTTTGATTCAATTACCCAAAAGATTTAGTGCCAAATTCACTGTGCAGCTGTACCAAACCATCGTCCTGATGCTTCCCTCTACTGTTTTTTTCCTCCCTTCGCCTATTCATTTTCAGTCTCTTTTTCCTGTATTTCTTCCTCCATCTGCTTGTGAAAACTAAGAGTGGCACATATCAGAATCTCTAGGGACCTTTTTCCAACTCCAGGGTAGCTGCATTTTTATGCAAAGGATCATCAGTGAAAATCCTACAAAACCCAAACCTCTCGTCTCACAAGAATAATTTTCCCACCGAACTAAAAGGAAAGCAGAGGGAGAGGGGAGGACTTTCCGGTCACATATATCTCCCAGTGCTTGTCTTTAAACATAATTTAAGCATAAAAAAATAACAATAAACACTAAATTCACAATAAAGCTTTTTGATTAATAGACTGCATCAAAGTATAAGAGAAGGGCATGGTCAACACATTCTGCTCTCCTGCCAAGTCAAATGCACCGATGCCTTGGTGCAAACCACAGCTGACTCGGGGGTGCACTGCAGCAGTACTAAGCCTACAGTCACGAAGCTACATTCCCCCCACACTATTTGTTCCCATCTTACTTGCTTTGGTTACATGACAATTTCTGTAAACTTAAAATTCTGCTTCAAGCTGCTCTGTAACTTTTCAGCACTTTACCATTTTGCAGAGTGCTGGTTTCCAAACTCACAGCTCAGTGAATCACAGCAGCTGTTTTGGCCTTCTTCCTAGAGTTTAACATTCGGACTTGCCTTGCAAAGTTTCTGTTGTGGTGGCCTGTTTCTCAGCACTCACACTCTACTGAATAAACACCTCGGTACCAACATCAGAGGCACAAAAAAGACTATAAATTTAATAACGGTGATTATTAAAATAACTGTAAAATAGTCACCAAAATCCTTCACAAGGAAGTTTTAATCCATGTAAGCAAGAGGGAGAATATAAAGAATGGCTGGTAGAGTTATTCCTAATTGATGCAGGCTTCGGCAAATTTAAACTTTTTTTTTTTTCTTTTCGGCCGTGCCGCGCAGCTTGCAGGGATCTTAGTTCCCCGACCAGGGATCGAACCCGAGCCCCCTGCAGTGGAAGTGAGTAGTCTTAACCACTGGACCACCAGGGAATTCCCAAATTTAAACTTTTAACATGTAAAGTGTTAACGCCTCTGTTCCTCTCACATTCCCCATCCAATCAATCAATCTGCAAGTTCTACCAGCAGGAGAGAATCCAGCCTCGCATACCCACCTTCTCTGTGACCAGCCTCTGGGCACCATCATCTCCTCCCTGGACAATGAAATGGCCTCCTAAGGGATCTCCCCGCATTCACCCACGCCCACTTCAATCTTCTCTACATGGCCACCAACCAAGACAACACGTCTTCAGTTCTGTCCCTTGAGGGTCGCAGTGTACAGCTGTGCAGTTGCACTGCGCCCAGCCACCCAACAGAGGAGCCAAAGGCGAGATGGGGCTGAAACCCAGCCCCACTCCATTCACAGGTGGTAACTTATTCTAATTCACACAGATCTTGTCTCTTTTTGACTCAAAATAGTTCAACAGTTTCCTTCTTGTTCTCCATTAAATCCAAACTCTGCACCATAGTCCCCAAGTCCCTAAGTAACCTGGTCCTGTCATTCTCATCTCCTCTTGGAGGACCAGCCCCTTCCTGTCCCACTGCAGGCACGTGGGAAAATGTGCTGTTCCACGGACACATCAAGCACATTCTACACTCAAGGCATTTGCCCTTGTGATCCCTGCTGCCTGTAAGTCTCGCTCTTCTCCTAGCAAAATCCACTCCCATCAGGTCTGTGCTCAAATGTAACCAGTACGAAAAGTCTTCCCTGAAAGCAGCACCTAAAATGGCATTTCTGACCTCAGCATTCTTGCCCCGAATCTCATTTTACTTTTCTTCTTAGTACTTGAATCCACTAGATACATCTATTTATTGTCCCTTCTCATTCCACTAAGATGTACACTCCGTTGATGTGAATATGCGGCTCACAGAAGAAACAGCAGTGACTAAAAAAATGAATGAAAACTTCTAGTTTGGCAAGTAAAGAAATAACTCACCATAAATTTAAGAAATTAAAAAAGGAGAATAAAGAGAAGCAAAACTTATTTTTCCCTAAAAATTAGAAGAGATTCTTTAAAAAGTCATACTGCTGAGAATTTCCTACTGCAGACCATCTGGTACCCTGTTAGGGGAGACGGCAATCCACACAACCTTCTGGAAAGTGACTCAAGGATGTGGAACAAGAGATAGAAGAGTTCATATCCTTTGATTTCAGTGTCTTGTTTCTTGGACCTATCCTGTAAAAACAGAAACCAAAACTCATTCTTGAGAACATCCCTACAATATTATTTCTGTTAGCACAAAATAGCAAACTATATATCCAATATTGTTACATATTGAATATTGTTATATACCTAATAACAGGATAGTGGCTATAAAAATTATGGTATAATCTCATGACAGTTATCAAAATGTTACTTAAAATTCATGACTTGAAGATTATTCAAAGCCATGGGAAAATACTTACAATATAGTGTTTTGTGAATAACATAGAATAAAAAATTATCTCTTTATGCTTGTCAATATGTGTATGTATCCTGATTTTATAAAGAAAACATATGAGGATATATGAACAGGAAAAAAAATATTATCACAATATTTTACATTGTTTACTAATGATAGTGAGATCAAGAACAAATTTAATCTCCTTGAATGTCTTCTTTTTCAGTTATAAGCACTTATTTTCACTGTAACCAAAAATGCAAATTTTTAAGTGAAGTTATACCATTTTCATGAAGTTTGTTATAGCCTAGTTCTTAGGGATTCCTACTGGTGCTTCACCATTTCTTACAAAAGATCTGTCATTTCTTACTAAAGCTTTCAGAATGATTTATAGATAAAAACATTATGAGAGAAGGTTAAACTGACTGCATACTGGGCACATGTTACAGTAGTGGGCACATGTCATCAGAATAAATCCAGATTCACCAAAGGTTTATTTTCTTCTTCATCAAAACGAAAGCAAAAATTTTTGAGGTGTTTCACTTAAACACACACACACAAAACCAAAAAGCTAAAATTCCCATGGCAGCATATTAAACCTACATAAGTAATTATTAACCAAATCCAGCCATTTCCAATCTAGTTCTGTCTGCTTATTCATTTTAACATTGAAGTGTATGTATTTATCACCTGGAATTGTCACAAACAATAAGCAAAACAAATGTAATTAAAAAAAAAATAAATGTGTAGTTGGGAAGAACCTAGAAAAGTCAAATAAAATGAAACACATTTGCATGTCCCAACTCTAAGAAATTTTAAGGAAAAACAACATTCAAAGTGTAATGCAAGATAATCTTCTGTAGATTTGCTCAGAAGAAGTTTCAGCCACAAGCTTGTTTATAGTTTCTGTTATGAGTAGAGAAACTACAAAGGTAAAAAAAATGTTACCTGAAAACCAAGCTTTCAAATAAAAATCACTAAAAATAAATGTATAATTATGAAGTGTAGCTATGGTGATCCACAAAGGTTTTGAGTTTTGTTTTTTGGGGTTTTTTTTGTACTTTTGCTTCCATGAATACTTAAGAAGTGGAGTCAAATAAAATCCTTCCTTCCTAAATGAGCCAGAATTTTTCCATTATCTCTTGACCTTCTCAAATTCCAGAAGCCTTGAGTAAGCCCCAGTCGTTTCATCTCAGAAAAGTCGCTTTAGCCAGCTAAGTACTTACTGAAATTAATAGGGTGTTGTATAAGATGAAAGGACTAGAAAATAAAATTAAAAACTAGCTGAAAGTCAAACAAACACTACAAAATGGTAATTAGAGATAAGCTGCACTACATAAGTTATGATCCACTGGCCTAAAAATGGAGGGCAAGTGGAGGTAAATTCCTCTATTTTATGGTTTTATTTCATTTTTCCACGACTGTCTTCAGTAATTGTTGAAATTTGGGAAAGTATTCAATAATCTTCAAACTTTATAACAGAGTCCATGTTAACAAGCAGAGCACGTGTTTCACGTAATGCTGAGCCCATACTTGCATTCTTACTTTCAAAAAGACTTATAAATTTCTAAAATTATTGAATAATTTATCAAGCTGCAAGGAGAACAATTACTGAAGAAAGTCATGGGAAAAATAAATATTAAAGCTACATTTCTGGGCTTCCCTGGTGGCACAGTGGTTGGGAGTCCACCTGCCAATGCAGGGGACATGGGTTCGAGCTCTAGTCCGGGAATATCCCACATGCCGCGGAGCAACTAAGCCCGTGTGCCACAACTACTGAGCCTGCGCTCGAGAGCCCGCGAGCCACAACTACTGAAGCCCACATACCTAGAGCCTGTGCTCCGCAACAAGAGAAGCCACTGCAATGAGAAGTCTGTGTACCGGAATGAAGAGTAGCCCCCGCTCGCCACAACTAGGGAAAGCCCGTGCGCAACAATGAAGACCCAATGCAGCCATACATACGTACATACATACATACATACATAAATGAATAAATGAATAAATAAATAAATGAATAAATTTATTTAAAAAAAAAAGCTACATTTCCCCAACTCCTTTGGAGCTAAGCTTCTAGATGAAAATCATGCCCCTCCTTTTCAGATGCATTCCTGTGAAATTTGGAAGACAGGTGGTCTTCCCACCACTGCTAGCCGATTCCATTGGTAAATACTGTCAGGAAGGTACCTCAGGGTTCCTGTCTTCCACTTTGTGGAGGGAGGGATGGAGGGCAGGAGGGAGACACACAGATAGATATGCAGCAGAGGCAGTGGTTGAATTCTGCTTTCTAGAGTCCAGTCTCCAGCTTCCAGTGCAGAAGAAGTCAATGGAGAAAGCTTCCTGATCCCGGAATTACATTTACAGCAGCATACTCGTGTGGCAGTAGTCCTAATGGAGGCCTCCTGATTCCCCCCAGTTGGGACGGAGGTAGTAACCTCTGAGCCTGGTTAGCTCTCTCTGCTGTTCTAGGAATCAATGCTGGAGGCTCAGCCTAAAGCCTCCTCTTCCAGCCTTTCCAACAATTGCATAAACCCATAATTACTTTTGTTAAATAATCCCCTTCTGCTCAAGATATCTAGAATGGTCTCTCTTTCCTGAATGGAATGGACAAACACAGGTGCCCACTCGCCTTGTTAGTTGTGACTGGGGTGACATGGGTTATCTGACTACCCCTCTGTAGGGCCTACAGGCAAAGAAACCTCCGGAGGCTTGGAGGTCTGAGACACAGCAATTCACAGACTTGGTACCAACAATAAGAGATACTGTCTCTGTCCTCTTGCAGTTTAAAATCCAGCGGAGAATATGAAGTTAATTCACATGAAAAGTCTGAAAATAACATACTAAATCCCTAATTAAGTAACAGATTATAAGCTAGCAAATAATGTTGCAGGAGTCCAGCATGGAGGGAAGAACAAAGAACTAGGAGATACCTTGCATATACCACTTAATACCTCCAGATGCAGTTTCTTGGTTTGAAGAAGCAGAAACAGTATTGAGGGAAAGATCATCTTTAAGAAAGTTTAAAGATCATCTTTAAGAAAGTTTCCAGTTCTAATAAGATGATTTTTGGAGAATAATGTGGAAAAGTGTCATAAAAAACAGCTTCATGAATGGGCAAAACAGAGGACTTAAAAATGTTAAGTAGGGGGGACCTCCCCGGCGGTCCAGTGGTTAAGACTCCACGCTTCCACCATTGCGAGCACGGGTTCGATCCCTGGTTGGGGAACTAAGATCCTGCACGCCATGCGGCGAGACCAAAAAATTAAAAATTAAAAAAAAAAAAAATGTTAAGTAGGATTTTGACAGTGAGAAGAAATTGGAAAAACAGATATCACTAAAAAATGATAAAATTGTGGTATCTTGGCTGGATAAGGAGTCCAGTATGCATTATCAAGTGAAAAATGGGCAACAGTGATAAATACATTTGAAAATAGGGAAGGCACAGAAAGTTTCTAAACAGGGCAGTGAAATTGGAAATGTGCCATCAGACAAGGGCAGAGTTTCTCAACCTTAGCTCTACTGACGTTTGGGACCAAATAATTCTTGTGCTGTGCACTGTCAGATGTTTTACCAGCATTCCTGGTCTCTACCCATAGGATGCCAGGAGCACCCACCACTCACGACAATCCAAAATGTCTCCAGACGTTACCAAACATGCCATGGAGGGCAAAAAACCACTCCCAGTTAAAAGCCACTAGACTCGAGAAAGATTAGTATGGAAAGATGAGGCAAGATAATTTAACAATTTAAGAAGCAAGTATAACTGTCTTATTCTGTGATGTGTGCCCAGACCAGGAGTTGTAACACACAATAAACAGTGAAGAAGTGGGGCAGTGCAGGGAGAGTAGGGTGAACAGGAGTACACAAGTACCACCTACAGGGGGAACACCCCTCCGCATCAGCCAGCTGTGGCTGCCACGTGGGAGGGCAACTCCAGGGTCTCCAGGCCTCCTCCCCACCCCACCCCATCCCAAGAGAAATAAATTCCAGACTCTTCAGTAAATTTTCTTAATTTTAAAAACACAGGACTTAGTTCAAGTTTTCCGAAAAACAATAAGCAGGCTGAATTTGACCCTCAAGCTGCCAGAGATCAGTAGCCTAGACTAAGGTGATGACAGATTGAAGGGGTGTTTAGGAGAAATTGATGGATCTTGATCAAATAAACTAACTGTTAAAAGTCAGTTTTGAGAACAGGGGGCAAAAGTGAACTTGAATAAGTATTAGATGATATGAAGGAATTACTAGTGAGTGTGATAACAGTCTTAAGATTATGTTTAAAAAAAGACAGGCCTTATCTGTTTGTGATATTTAATTATATATATATGCTTTCCACTATAGATGAAACAAAAAACAGGGAGAGAGAAAAAATAATGGGTAAAACTCAACATATCTGAATATTAAGAGTAAATAAGAGGAATGAGGAAAAGTGACTTCAAAATTTTGAATTCAAATAAGCAATCAAAGAACATCACCGAAGAGACTGCACCACTAAACTTATTTATTTCCTTTGGGTTCCCCTGGAAAAAGCTATCTTTGTATCTTAACTTGTTAAAACTTATTTTCTAGAATTCACTGACAGCACACACTTTCCTCTCCATTATCAATCAGAACACAAGAATTAATTCCATACATTATATGCTCCACTTTAGAATAATGCTAACTGGAATTATACTCTTTAAAATTATACTCTAACTAAATGATAAATTTAGTTAGTAGCACTTATTGAGCAATTTCTGTTTGCAGACTCTGTGCTAAGCCTTTTACTGGCATTATCATATTTAATCCTCAAGTCAAACCCAGGAGGCAATTACTGTCATAAAGAAACTATGATTCAAAGAGGTTAACTAACTTGTTCCCAGGACAATCAGCAAATAAGTGGCAGAGATGGGATTTAAATGCAGGCTGTCTGATTCCATAATCCCATCTCCTTAGCATTATCCTATACTGTCTTCCATGGGTATCTTTCATAATTAGCACACAAGCAGTTTATGAACATCTGGCCTTAAAATAAATCATGTACCACAGTAAGCCAGGCAAGCTCATACATACCTTTAATTAGCACTTAGAGGTGTCTAGCCCCCTTCCTGTATGGTGAACCCTCTCTGGCTATATCTAGAAAGCAAGCATCCCCTTCTGTACTGCCTTTGCAGTTGCCCTAATGTTTCAAGAGCAAAGTAGCATCTTCCTCAAATTCTTAATAATATATTCAGGATGAAAGTAGGAACAATACAGCTTTCCAGATAACTCAAAGCACAATGGACTTGCATCTTAATTTATCAGAAACACCAAGAAATGTGACGCGACCTCTTCCACCATGGAACGCATCCATGGTTGGCATTATAGAGTCACAGTGTCTAAGTTTCTGAACCTCTGCTGATTACCACAGCAACCGGCTAATTCCCCATAACCAAACGAGAAGCCAGTCCAGTACTGCATACCGTCTCAGTGTGCATGTCCCACCAGGATCCAGGCACCCGGGCCTGCAGCCTGGGAGTCAGTGCATGGCAAGAATGGCTGGGACGTACGGTTTATTATGGTTAAAACAAAATGCTACACTATCAGTTAGCACAAACCAGGGAAATAAATTCCTCATATGAAACTATTCAAACCAAATTTCTGCTTAGGGAGTGTCCAGTTTTACATAAGCAAACTTCCCCTCTGCCAGCATTTGAGGCAGTGGCACTTTTCAGGTATTTCTGAATTAACTGCCTGAACCCACTCGAATCACATATTGTATAATTTTCTAACAGGCTTGCAAGCAATTTCAGCTCCTATCCTCCACTTCACCTCTACCTCCCATCACCTCTTCACACTGAGTAAGACTCATTTTTCAAAAGAATCTTCTACAATTCAGATATGCTTTAAACTCATTCAAATGTGGACTATTCTGACACTTATTAAGAAAAAGTCATACCTTACATCAACGAAGAATTTAAATCCAGTTTTAGAAAAGGAGATAGAACTGTCAAGTGTGGACATTTCTTAAGTTTACATGTACGATTTAACATAAGCTTCTTAGTTTATCTCTTACCTCAACCTAAAAAAATCCCACTCAGCCGTAAACTGTAACCCGCTGTAACTGCAACCCGTGGTGCTGCTGTCACTCGCGTAACAGAGCCGTTCAGCGACTTGCTATGGAGAAGAGGAGCTTGACTATTTAGGATTATATACCTTATGAAAAAAACCCATGCTTACACTTGAGGGACCTAAACGTATCAACTATTTTATAGTAATACAAAAGCAATTATTTTAATGAAACAGATTTTTCTTCAACCTTACCGATGCTACACGAGAAACATCTGCTAATGTTTACTTGCTTATTCAATAAATCACAGTTAATCTCCAAAAACAACACCCAGACTAAATGGTTCCGTGATTTCTTGGTAATCTTATACTTGAAAAAGTAACAACTGTATGTTTCAAAATTAAGCCACCCTCTTTCCCATCCAATTGTTTTCTTTGAACTGCTTCCTTCAATTTACATAAAATCTATCTGCAGCAGTAGGAAAAATAGCCCGAAGAGAAAAGCACCACCACCTCTTCCAAGGCCTGAGTCTAAGACTATACCATTTACTAGATATGTTTCACTCCAGGGGTGCAAACACATGCAGAATAAATGTTACTGTGACAATGAACGAAAAATATATCCAAGAAAAGTCCAGATCAAAAGGCGCTCCGAATTTCTACTCCACTCTCAAGGCTTAACAGTTATCTCTGTGGGTAGCGAACACTATGCATACACACACACAATGCACACAAAAACTTTTTTCTCCCATGAGCTGATTTTCTTTTTATTTACCATGTTTCTAGTTTACTAAATGCAATCATATTTTTAAAATATTTAATGACTCTAAAAAGTAGATCTAGGTGATTTGATAAGTGTTTCAGAACAATCTGGAGGAGGGCTTCCAATTTTTAAACAGCACATTTCATTAAAAAAATTCTTTAACTTCGAAAGAGTTATCAGAATCATTTTTGTTAACCAACAGGACTTAAACAGTCAGGGTGGAAACAGAGGAATATACAGTTATTTTTAAAAACAGCTTACAATATTTAAATGTACTGAAGAGTATATGATTCTTCTCAGGAGATGGAAAATAGCTTCATATAAACACCAGATTGTTTTCTCCTCTCACATTAAAACACTTGAAGTATTTTAAAATGTAAATTAATTATTCTTGGCCCTATTTTCTTACCTCTAAATCAAAAGTTAATTAGGAAAAGAAAAAATCGAAGCCTAAGTACAGCTCCTGATAGAATAACTAGAATATTAAAATACAAAACAACTTTGTATCTATGCTTTCTTTGGCCTAACAAAAATATCAATAGTAAATTTCCTTGAGACCTCACTTCTGATTCCTGCAGCACTTTGTCTCCACTACACATCCTGACATTTAGAATTCAAGAAACATCAAATAACAGAGCTAGAGAGATCATAAATTACCAAGAAGTCGGGAGAGGCAAGGTAATTGACTCAAGGTTAGTGAGTGGAAGGGTTAGAACTTAGATGTAGGTTTCCCGATGCCCAGATGTCTATGGTCTTCCCCACAGGCCAGGTTTCATCATAAGTGCTCTTTTGATTTGTTCAGTTTTACATATGCATTATTTTCTATGTAAGAATCTTAGAATTTCAATGTGGAACAGGAACTGAGCCTAACACATTTTTGGTTTGTCATGTTTTTTCTCTTTTTCCTCCATATAAGGCAACTTGGAACACAGACTAGCCATTCAATAAATACTCATAGAATTAAATTTTGAAATATTAATTGTGACACTTCAGAATATTACACAATAGGAATTGTTCTTAGCATGCATTTGTATCTAAGAAGTTACAATACTGCTAATTACCTCTAGAAAAAGTGTATTCTGGGAGAATTTTTAAAGTTATTTAAATAAGCGTAGATTTATTGAAGAGTAGATTCATATAAGCCAATGTAAATTACTACTCAAAACCAAGGAAAAAGCACTATCAAAAGAGTTGTGAGCAAAAATGCATTAAAAACTTACCCACTGAAGAAAATAAATGACTAGGGTTAGGCTGATAGGTCCCTACGAAACTATAAAAATATCTCGTGCACCGATGTCTAGAGAAAACACTATGGTGTTCTCCTCTACTATATACACACACAATACTTCTGACACCCATGTGTGGGTTTTTTTCCCACACAGACCCTTTCTCCCACATCAGCTGGGTGTCCTGCAATTCAGTTCAATTTAACCAGAATCACTACAGACCCGAAAGGTTAAGGGCTCAGTCCCATAAGGCTGCCCCCACTTCAGATGCCCATCACAAGTAGTAGGTCCCCAGGTTACTCACGACTTCTGAGTGACTTGGCTACAAATCAGAAGTTCCCAAGACCCCTCCCTTCTCAGGTTCAATAATTTTCTAGAGTGGCTCACAGAACCAAGGAAAACAGCTGACTTACTATTGCCAATTGATTACAAAAATATTTTAAAGGATACAAATGAACAGCAAGATGAAGAGATACATGGGTCAAGGTCTAGAAGGGTCCCCAGGGCAGGAGTTTCTGTCCCCTCTGGAGTTGGGGTGTACCACCTTCCTGGCTTGTAGATGCATTCCAAGATGCAGAAGCTCTCCAAAACCTGAACTTTAGGGACCTCTGTAGCGGCTTCATCACATAGGCGTGATCGATTATTAACTTAGTTTCAAAACCCTCTCCCTCCGTGGAATATGGGGGGTAGGGCTGAAAGCTCCAAGTTTCTAATCACGGCTTGGTCTTTCTAGTGACCAGACTCCATCCAAGAGCCCACCAAGAGTTGTCTCATTAGAACAAAAGATGCTCCTATCACCTAGGAAATTCCAAGGGATAGAGGAGCTCTGTGTCAGACACTCCTATCACTCAGGAAATTACAAGGGTTTTAGGAGCTCTGTGTCAGGAACAAGGCCCAAAGGCCAAATATTAGCAGGAATGGGGCGAGGGGGGCGGCTGTTGAGACCAAAATAAACATATTTTTTTATTATTTCACAACCTAGTAACATTTATCTACCTATGAACTTCATGGACTCCAACGCTGGAGAAGAAAGAGCTGTCTGTGTAAAAGAAGTTGGTGAGAAGTAGGACGGAAGAGAGGAGAAAGAAAAGCTGAGCACAGACACAGAACCTATGAATCCCCGAGGATGTGCAGGTAGGCAGGTCTTTAAGTAAAGTCACAGTAGAGTAAGAACTCTTGAGTCTCTAATTTGTAAGTCTGTTCATTGCTTTGCTTTGGTGGTTTTCCAGTTTGGGGTTTTGTTTTGTTTTGCCCTTGGTTACCCAGTAAAGTCACTGTTTAAAAAATTCCACCCCTGTTTAAACTAAACTAAGAAGAAAAGGAGAATTGTCCCTCTCTAGACGTGGCCGACAGGAATTTCAGAGGCTCTGGATGACCCAGGCACTCTGGTCACAGTTGTGGTGCCAGCTGGAGGCCAGGAAAGAGGTCTGCAAGGTTAGTGCAGGAGAGCAAGGGGCCCTCGGAAGACAAGGGTCCTCAGAGCTGGCTTGGGCATGACTGGAAAATCCCATCAGAGAGCCAGTTTGCCCTCTGCATGATGGCTCTGTAAGACTTCCCTAGGCGATTGAATTAGGGAGGTCCTTTTAATCTGCCTACAAACTGTTAGCCAGTTTCCTCCAAAAAAAAAAAAAAAATTTAATTCTATATTTGCTTTTTTGTTGTTGTTGGTTTTTTTTTTTTTGGCATGCTAAAACAGCTGCTCGTGTTTAGTATACTGCTAGACCCAGGAAGAAAAGGATCAAATATTTAAAGAACCAGTTTTGAGAATAAATTTTAAAAATCTAAAAGTTAACTGGCTCCCTTCCTAGCCAGGTGTGTAGCACCTAAAAGTAATTAGCACCCTAAGGCCCAATAAAAGTTGTAGCTTCAAACCAGTAAAACAGACTAGTCCATGAAAGAGCCTTGCTGATGGGACACTGGCTCTGTGTTGGGGCTCTGTGGTCACTGGAACTGAGATGCAGAGTTTCTGGGGCTTTTCCTGGACAGTGTCCCGGAATCAGGAACTCAAGACTGCCCGGACTCCACGGTCCTTCCTCCACTTGCTGCTGCGCCTGCAGACAGTGAAGCTGTGTGGCGTGATGCATATTCAGTGTCTCCTCAGTACCTCTGAACGTCTGGGTCTGACTGGGGCTGGTGATGAGAGCGATAAAAATTACATGTGCTTGCAAGCTCCTTCCTGCCGTAAGAATCTTTACCCTATGATGTCCACAGCGTTAGAAGAACAGAACCACAGCACTTTAATCAGAGGAAAATCCCCTCCCTCTTTCTCTTTGGAAGAAATGTTGAAACAGATTAGCAGTAACTAGAAAGATAAATAGAATTCCTTTTAAAAATTTTAGTATGTAACCCTAAAGTAAATGAGCAGATGATCAGTCAGTGTAATAACACCAGGCTGTCTTACACATCCAAAATAATAAAAGCAATGTTAAAATCAATATAACAAATGAGATTTAATTATAACCCTAGCCCATTTTGGAAACTCAACCATGATTTTTAGAAGCACTTTCCCTGACCATTTAGCCCCCTCATTTTAGCTGTATGTCCTCAAAAACTCTTTTTGTATTAAAAGTTTCACAGAATATATTAATAGCAATAAGCATGTTCTTTCAATTGTATGAAATTAAAGTGTTTTTTTCCATTTCTAATGAAGATTTTCATTATAAAGCAAAGATAGTCTACTCACTATTCAAAGTTTTCTCCCTAACTAGACAAAATGCAATTCCAACCCTATACAAACTAAACTTTAAACCGAATTTTTTATAGCAGAATATAAACAGTAAACAAAGTATATGTCCACACTAGCAAATTAAGCATTTTCTCATGTAATCACATCTTTTTTTAAGAATAAATTTAACAGAAACGAAGACCCAACACAGCCAAAAATAAATAAATTAATTAATTAATTAATTTAAAAAAAGAATCAACTTAGAATGAAATAGAGCTGTATTTAAAAAAAAGAAAGAAAGAAAGAAAGAAATTTAAGGGGGGAGATATACCCACATTTCAATTGGAATAAAAAATGATTGTTATTTTCCCATAACTGCTACAGTATGCCACTAATACAATCAAGGCCTGAAAAATACTTATGAATCAATCTAGTAACTAAGTATGTAAATGCACTAACCTGAATTAGTTTATTTTTTTAATAAAGAGATTTATATTTAAAAACTAAGTCAAAATCATTAACAGAAGTTGATGTGCCTCTTTTCACACACAAAAGAAAATATGTAATGGAAATCTTTCCTCTGGGTATACAAATAACATATCTTCACTCTTTAAATTTTGTTTTAAATAAAGTTATCCTGAAGGGGAAACATTAAAACGTATTTAAAGTTTCCATATTTTTTAATTATAAAAAGTATTTTTTGACAGAGCATTCCTGTGACACAGTTAATAGCATAGCGATAAATTCAGTAGCACCATTACCAAACAAAGGTTGCAACATAATAGGCCATAAGATAGTAAGTAGCAAATCAAGTGTACTTCAATTTTAAAAAGATAGTAAGTAGCATAAGGACAACAAATCATGATGCACTGTTTATAATTCTACTACTCTGGATAACTATTTCTTGGCTAATTAAAATCTCAATAGTTCTGAAAATTAGTTGTTATTTAAGTTTAGTGAGGCAAACACATCGCAGCAAATGCAAAGGGGTAAAATGCAAAAAAAAAAAAATCTGTCATTTTAAAAGCACCAATTTCTCAGTTTAGCCTAAGTTTTACAGCAAAGGTTGAAGAAGAATAAAAATAGTCATTGATAAATGTGCTAATCATTTCCTCCCAGGAATCAAGCCACAAATTCAGTCAAGTTTCTAGACCAAATTTCTAGAACACCCACAAGCTCTGAAACAGAAACATGCATCTCCTTTCCAATCAGCCCCCAGGGTGTTTTATTCTTTTTTTTTTTTTTTTTTTTTGACATCTTTATTGGAGTATAATTGCTTTACAATGGTGTATTAGTTTCTGCTGTATAACAAAGTGAATCAGCTCTACATATACATATATCCCCATATCTCCTCCCTCTTGCGTCTCCCTCCCACCCTCCCTATCCCACCCCTCTAGGTGGTCACAAAGCACCGAGCTGATCTCCCTGTGCTATGCAGCTGCTTCCCACTAGCTATCTATTTTACATTTGGTAGTATATATAAATCCATTTTTTATCCTCAGCACACTATTTACACCAAAGTACATGTCTCGTTAGCATCAAGCACCAGGTTTAAAAAGATGTAACAGAGAAGCTCTATGTTTGAATTCAAAATGCCACAGGAATCACTGGCAAAGGCTAAAATGAAAAACAGCTCTCTCAAGTGCCCAGAGCCAGCTGCTACTGTCCAGAATGTGGCTCTTTCCCAAAGAGCAGCAGATCTGCAGGAGACATGGCTTAAGAGGGAATATCATCTCCTAAGGCAAAAGTCGGCAAAGGGTTTCTGTACGGGGCCAGAGAGCAAATAATTTAGACTTTGCAGGACACATAGCCTCTGTGACAACTCCTCGACTCTGCCTTGTAGCACCAAAGCAGCCACAGATGACATGTTAACGAACGAATGTGGTTGTGAGCCAATAAAACTTTACGGACCCTGAATACTGGATTTCATATAACTTTCACATGTCATGAGATATATATATATATCTATATATTTATATTTATATTTATATTTATATTTTTCTGCCATTTAAAAATGTAAAAATCATCATTAGCTCACTGGCTGTACAAAAACAGGTAGCTGTTTATAGTCTGCCGGATTTGGCCCATGGGCTGTAGTTTGTCATCCCTGGCCAGGGGCCCAGCTTTCCTTCAGCCCCTGCCTAGCCCTTTCCCCTCCATTTATATAAACCTACAAAATGAGTGCTCTTTAGCAAAGCAGCCCTTTTGCTCCTTTAGATTCCCTGATGCCCAGTCTCTATTTCTTTCCCATCGTACCGAAAGTCCAAAAGAATAAAGGGGTCAGGAAAGACACAGAGCATGGCCTGAAGAAAGGGCACAAGTCCCTCTTGTGTTGCTTTCAGCTATCTGATCTTCAAGTAACAAACCATCTAAATGTCCATTTCACCATCTATAAAAAAAGGATCATGGTATCCAACCACATGAAAGCATTTCTGAAGGTGTGATTTTATATTGAGAAAGGTAGGTAGAGCAGAAAATATAACTTCTGGAGAAGAATCGCCAACAACTGGACTTCCCTGGTGGCGCAACCCAACATAGCCAAGGGAAAAAAAAAAGAGTTGCCAACAACTTGTTCAGAAACAAAGCCTTGCCTGATGTTTCATGGGTAAGTTCCTTGATCATGGTAGTGCATGGGTCCCCGGGTAGAGAAAGAAAACTCAGTGAACTTAGTTAAAACCCTAGGAAAAGGAGCAGCTAGCAATCTCATTGACTGCATGCCACTTTCCATAATTCTCCGAGGTGGCCAGAAACTCAACAAACATAAACTGAGAATCTTCTTTGTGTTAAAAGAACAGGGAAGGTACTGTGAGGAGTACAAAAATGAATAAGACTCAATCCTTTACTCCAAAAAATGTATTAAACATAAACATCTATCATACAAAGCAGATATGATCTGTATAAACCAACTGCATTAAGAAGTTAGAAAGAGAGCCAAACAAAAGGTAGGATGGAGAAGAATTTCTTAGGAGCTAGATATAAACAAAGAATATAATTTCAAGGAGAACAGACAGAGGTAGAAATCTGAGAGACCTGTACATGTGTATCTAGGATGGCAGGATACGTGGATTCTCAATTCCACTAGACATTACGAAATTGTTCTCCAAAGGTGTTGTGCTTCCTGAGACTTCTCACCCTCACAACAGTTGGTATGATCAGAGTTTATTTTTTAAATGCTTTAGTCAATGTGATGGGTAGAAAAGGGTATCTCAATTTAATTTTCATTTCTGGTCCTCACATTCTCTAGAATTGTTTTGTATGTCTATTTTTACATGAAAGAAAGGCAGAGACTGGTCGTTCTGTGTGGCTGGAGCCCAGGACACAGAAAGTACACAAAGGACAAGCCTCCCTCTCTTCTTCTTGAGTTTTTTCCAGGACCGTGGTTTTTTCCTCTCCACCCCGTAAATTGTCAGTTTGCATCAGCAGATAGGGACAAACCTTTCCTTTCCTCCTTGAATGTGCCAGGGTAAATTAAAGAGTTTATAAATGAACATGGTTGAAAAATACTGGTCTTGACAGAAACATGTGAAACCATTTCCTCCATTTTTGTGCAAAACTTGGTTTCTGCCCAATTTAGATCATGGAATAGGCAGGGTACCTTAGAAAACACACCAAATGTTGATCCAGGTCTGGAGACCTAGTTACAAATTCTTGGCAGGAATACACCTTCTCTCATTGAGAAGGAAAAAAGTGTAGGAAACATAAATCAGGGTATGAACTTGATTTGCTGATGCTTGTTAGGAGGGTTTTGCCTCAAACGCTCCCATGGAGATAAAAGTTTAAGGCAAAATTCCTATAAATGATTCTAGGAGAAAATGATTGTTTTTAACCAAATTCTTATTTAGAGTCTTTCCATGCTGAGAATAAAGTGGCAATCAAAAAGGAATGAATGCAGTACACAGTATAACTCTCAGGAAAGAGAACAAAATGCAGTGTTCTCAACTCTGGTTAACATACAGCATCAAAGCTAGGAAAAACTATATTCCAAAAATTGATTAATGTAATGTGATTCAAACAACACATTCCCTACTACAGTAGAAAAATGGAAAAATCACTATAAATATTTGTTTCCAAAAAAGAGTCGCCATTATCATTCCAGTAACACTATAATGCCACATTGCCTCAAATACACATAGATTTGTCTAATCCAGTGATTTCCCACCCTGGGCAATTTTGTCCCTCAGGAGACATATGGCCATTTTTCATTTTGAGACATATTTCATTTTCACTCCTGGAGGAGGTGCTCCTGGCGTCTAGTGGGTAGAGGCCAAGGATACTGCTAAACATCGTAAAATGCACTGGATAGTCTCCCACAATAAATAATTATCTAGCTCAAAATGTAAACACAGCCACAAAACCCTGGTCTAATCTATTTCTTCATGGCTAGCTGGGACATGGTGACAAAAATAGCAGGTTAGAGATGATAAGCGCTCCTCTTAAAGACCTCCTATTAAGTAAGCTAGACAACTTAGAGTTCTAAAGTTTGCTTGATATTTACATAGATGAGAAAAGTTTCCAATTTAGCAATTTTCAGTTGTAATAGTTTAGAGAGAAAATGGAACATAATCCATGATTCTCCCCATGTTATCAAGCACTGTACCATCTATATTTATTAGCTTATCACATCTACCTATACACAGTTCATAATCAAACTGTCTACTGCTGGCTCCATCTATGACAAATCAATATTTTTCTGCATTTAGATGATATCTGAATTCCCCACGCCCACCCACCAAAATCAGTCCTCAGTTGTCAGCAGTGGGTTTTACGTGGTCACTTTCTGAGAAAAGCATTCATATCTGAAATTCCCTTCTCTGATGTTACAATTCATTAAAACTTTACTGTCCAGCTCCATGAAACTTAAAAGTCAGATTAGGAAAGAAAGATAATTTTGAATGTAAACCTAAACGCAGCCACAAAGAGATGTCTTCTATAAAAAGTAAGGGGTGTTGATAATGAAGTGAAATAAAATATACAAAGGCTGAAGAGGTCCCTCTAAGAGTGGCAAAGCCCTTAGAGGTTATTTTATTTCCCAGTAAGTTTCCTTGGGTGTTTCAACAAAGAAAGTCGTTTTCCTGGGAATTTTTTTTTAATGTCTCCTTTTCCAGGTTTGCTGAAGGCATTTTCTTTTCTATTTTCTAGATGTTACAGTAAAAGATAATTTTAGAGTAATGAAAAAAATTCAGTTCAAATTTAAAGAAACCACAAAGGGTTGAGAAACTCATTTTGAAGCCATCACATATATCTGAGAGAAAGAAAAGTATCCTGTAGCTGACAAAAATCTATCCAAATGCTGAAGTTTCTCAAACTAACAAAGCAAGTACTGTTTGGCAGGAATGTAGAAAGATGGGCCACTTAGTCCACTGAAGTTTTCTGAAACACTTACAGATGAAAACAAAAGTATTGCTTACATGGATTGACTGGGTTCTACACCAAATGTCAACTTCTGAATGTAAACCTAAAATAGAAATTTCTGTCCTTGTGCTTAAGTAAAGTTCAAGCAGAAAAGTGCCCTATTTACTCCCCCCCCCCCAAAAAATGACAGAATGATTTTAATTTTTAAACAAAAGTGGTACAACAGAAGGACATTTAAATGCAAGATCTAATTTCAGAGAGCACAGAGTTAGAGCACAAAAGTGGAACACTCCAAGGATATCTCATGTGCAGCAAATGGCAGCAAAGTATGTTTCGACAAACATGTGGTGAGGCTCCCTTTAATCTTGCTAAATGTAAAAAGTTTTATTTTACATGAACTTGACTATTCGCTGCAGTTCCAGCTTCTGAAAACAAGGAAGGGCACCAGGCTTACGAAAAGGGTGGCCAAGCGGAAAAGCTGTGGACAGCTTCCCCTCCATAATCTACAAAGAGGAAAGCTACCTCCTGGAGGTATTGGGTAGCCAAGCAGCCTTACTGAAAACAACCACGGTTTTGAGCGTTGTTTCTGGCAGGAGGTAGGTGTTACCAGCTGCTTCCTGGGGCGCTGGAAGGAATGTGTCACCATCAATCAGAAAGTACACTAGCCCCGTGTTTAGGTCACAGAGGGAGTACTGCTTCGTCCAAAACGGATAAATCATGCCAACTCCAGCAAAGGAGGAGAAAGCAAAGTTGCAGGAAAGGTGCTGGTGCCCACCGACCTGCAAGACCAAAAGGAAACCCCAACTTGTGCTGAAGAAAACTTCGTGCGCTCTCGGGTTACGGAGAACTCCGAGAGCCCACGAGGGCGGATGCTCCCACACTCCCCCGGGGATCAGCACAGCCCGAGCGCAGTTCTGGGGAAGACCTGGGCGGTCCTGGGGAGGATGGACAGCCCACCCCGACTCACCTCAGTGGTCCCGGGGAAGGACAGGCTCCCACCAAATCACCTCTGCGGACCTGGGAGGGACGGGCGCCCCCCTCCACCAACTCACCCGGCCGACCCCACGCGAAGGACCGGTGGATGAATGAACTGCCCATCCGGCCGAGCCTCGCGGGACAGGGCGGCCCGCGGAAGTGCTCACCTGTGGGGATGCTAGAGGACTTCCCCGAGTCTGCACCCAGGCAAGGGTCCCAGGGCTGGAGGACGAGCGCCAGCAGCAGCAGCAGCCGCGGCTGCACCGCGCACCGCCCCATCTTCGGCCCGTCGACGGCCCGCGCGGGCTCCGGCGTCCCTGCCGCCCTGCAGCGGCCCACCTCTCGCGAGAGTGGAGACCCCTGATCCGCCCCGGGCCGACGAATGCGGGCGGAGGCGGATGGGCCGACTGGGCGCAGGGTACCCACGCCCGGCAGCTCGAGCGGCGTGGAGAGGGGCGGGAATCAGGTGGTCTGGAAGGCGCAGAGCGGCGGGCTCCCGCGGCGCCGCGGGCAACTTATAGGCTCCCCGAGGGGGAGGCGACGGGGCGGGCCGCGCCCCGGCTATTGGCCGCCGGCTGACCCGGCGCGCTGCTGCGTGCACCGTGCGGTTGCCTGCGCTCGCCTGCCTGCGCGCTTGCCCCAGCCCCACGTCTGGGATTGTTTGCTCAATTCCGACCTATTTAAGGAGCCGTCTGCGGCTACGTGTGGAGGCTCACGCAGGGCTTCTGGCTGGAACCGGGAAGCGTGCAGTTAAGTTTGGGAGTGGGCCCGAGACAGGGGGAGGAGACGCTGGGAGTCTGGCCGACGGGCGGCGCTCCCCTCTCCCTGCTCTCTGCTTCCCCAGCGCCCTGAGCTTCCCGGTAGCCTCTAAGGGTGCGAATCTGCTCTTGTCTACATTTAGATGCTACCCTCAGAGCAGAAGCGACGTCAAATCCATAGCAATCCTGGTTGAATGGGACCTCGCCCGACAATGAACGATGGAAATGTAGACACACCCCACACCCCTGTTAACTCAGGGGCAAGTTTCTAAACCCTGTAAAAGGAAGGCCCTGTTTTTAGTTTACTCTGTAAACCGAAAGTTTTTATTGTCCATTGAACATTTCTTCCTCCTCTGCCTGTGCCAGGAGAGCCTTAGACTCTCTCCAGTAATGGCTTATAAATCCTGCGGAATCGGAGTCCAGCATGTGTAACCCGGGCTGTGCCTTACAAGATCTTCCTTCAGTCCACATGGAAAATTACTCCCAGAGATGCTGTCAGAGCGAGCGATCTCTCAGCTCCCTGGCGCGTCCTCCCCTACTTCCAGTTTTGACTCATGTCTGAGAAAATTCCTTTTAATGTATGACTTCTCAGCACATTTTAGCTAGCACAGTGTTTAATCTGTTGGGATGAGCAGGGGCAAAAGCACAAATTAAGGCAAAAGCCTGACAATCTGCCTCGTATATTTCACGACACGAGAGAAAATGGCAATATTCTATAATGTTCTACCTCTATAATGTTCTACCTCTATAATATAGAAAATGGCAATATTCTATAATGTTCTACCTCTATCTTCCTAAAATGCGGGGGGGGGGGGAGGGGAGGGGAGCTGATTTGAGCCAATACCCTTTCCAACTCTGAGCCTTTGAAGTTAAAACAGAAAATTATTGGAAAAGACGTTCCATTATGATCACATTTTGTCTGAAATTAGCATGATGTCTAGATGAGTACTAAATGGTCGCATTAAAAACAGGTGGAAAACCTGTAAAGGAATGTTGCCTATGTGTGACATTTTCGAAAAAGAATCATTTCCTGTGCCCAGCCCTAAGCCAGTTGTCATGGTGTGTATAAGGTTTGGTCTCAGTATTTTAAGAGGGATATTGGAGAAAGTTCAGAGAAGAGTAACAAATAATTAAAGAAATGGAAAGTATGACACGTGAGAATGAAATAAGGATTGTTTAGCCTGAAGAAGAAAAGGCTAAGGAAGGGATTCCTTAATAACATCCTTCGGTGTCTGGCCAGTGCCACTCCATAAAACTAAGCAGACAACAAACAGCATCAGTCCTCTAAATCTGAGGACTCTGCTGGGATTGGCTGGTCTTTTGGCCAAATCTCAGTCTCCAGAATTCCAAATCTGTCTACTGTGCCTGAATCCTGCCAAAGTCCTTAAACTTGACTTCTCACTTTCCTGGTTGTCCAGTATCTTCAAGAACTTGCGTGGTTAGAACCTAGCTTTCTGCCCTTCCAATCCCCCTCTTGCCCACATGCATGCTTACAGCCTCTCCACATCACAAGGGTATGTGTGTTTCAACTGCAAAGTCCACCAATAATTGCAGGTTACTATGACATTCCTCCTTCTCTACTGAGAGTCATGAGGTCGGGACTATAAGACTTGTATAAAGTTAAGTGATTGCGTTTGTTGTGCAACAGAAACTAACACGGTACTGTGAAGCAGTTATACTCCAATAAAGATCTACTAAAAAAAAAAAAGTTAAGTGTTTCTTTGGGCTTTTCAAAATAGCCAGCCACATTTATCGCTGCCTGAAAGAGCCCCAATTCTGAAACCAAATCCTTCCTCCCTTCTTATATTTCCAGCTGTCTGCTGGACATTTCTACTTGGACATTCCACTGGCACAAACTCCAAATGTCTTTAACTCGTGAAATCTAGATCCCACTCATGGCTTCCTCATCTCTGTTAATGATACTGCTGCTGTTTAGCTCACAGAGCCTCAGACATTTTCTACTTCTCCCCTCCCACCACCTCCCTCCCCACATCACAGAGCTAGACTCCAAATCCTGTCATTTTTTCCCCTCACATTCTCTCTCCTCTATGCCTTTCCATTCTCACTGCCACCTCACTAATGCACTCCTAACTGTGCTGTTTGAACTGTTTCCTAACTGATCACCCTCCGTGTAGACCCTCCCTGCCCCCACGTACCACAGCTAGATTCATCATACTCAAATATCCTTTCAATTACTTTATCCCCAAACTCAAAGATTTCAGAAGAAATTTGGAAGCAAACCAAATCTCTTAACCTAGAATTCAAATTCCTTCACTGTCAAACCTGATCACCTCTCCCTATAGCCGACCTGGTTTGCTTTATTACCTCCCAAAGCAGACCAAAGACTGTAATTTTTATTCTCTAGAGTTTAGGAAGTAATCACCGTCTTCCTCTTCGTTCTTACAGAGGCCAACCCAGAGCCAAGTTTCAAGGACCAGCACTTTGTTGGGAGTTTCAAGGAAAAGGGGTAGTTGAGGGTGAAGTGACACAGGAAAGGGAATTAGCCAATAATGGGTACATTATTAAATCTACCACAGTAGATAACCACAATCCCAAAGAATGGATATAAAGTACACCCCACAGAAATATCCTAGCCAAGGGGCAGGAGAATAGGAATATATATATGCCAACACTCATCAGTCATGAATTAAGGGCTGGGGGCACTCATTCTCAGACATTCCCAGGCTGCTATGCTCACAGGCATAGTAGCTCCCCATGAATGATGCACGTCTTAGCCATGAGAAGTGAGGTTGGCATGCTCAGAAATGGTAAGGAGATTTGAGGAGAAATGAGAAAAGCAGTAATGGCATCTGCTTAGCCACCATGCCTTGTTCATGTTATCGCTCTATTTTAAAAGTTCTTCTAAAATAGACATCTAATAAGGACCTGCTGTATAGCACAGGAAACTCTACTCAATACTCTGTAATGACCTATATGGGAAAAGAATCTAAAAAAGAGTAGATATCTGTATATGTATAACTGATTCACTTTGCTGTGCAGCAGAAACTAACACAACATTGTAAAGCAACTATACTCCAATAAAAATTAATTAACAAAAAGAATTAAAGGTAAATGTTCTCAAGGAAAAAAAACAAAAACAAAAAAACTCTTCTCCAAATCTCTCCTCTTCCTTTCACTGGGCCAACTTCTGTCAGGCTCAGGTGCCACCTCCTACAGGAAGCCCAACTTGAGTGCCTCATCCTATCTCAGGATGGGTTAAGTATCCCTGCTCCATGCTTTCTAACTGTTTAAGCAAAACTCTCTCATTTTTGACAGTCTTTTACTAGACAGTTTGTTTATCAAGGGCAGGATCCAATTTTTCTTCATCATTATACTCAGTACTGGCACATAATAGCATGTATTCATTCATTTAGTTGCTCATTCAAAATGCACCCACTGTGTGCCTACTATGTCTAGGCACTGTTCTAGATGCTGGTAAGACAGATATATCAGTGAAAAAAACAAAGTCCCTCCCTTATGTAGCTTTTACTCTTGTGTAAAGAAAGAGACAATAAACACACAATGGTGATAAGTTGTAGAGAGAAAATAAATTAGGAAAGCTAACTAAGAAGGACCAAGAAGGAGAGGGTATGCTGAAATTTTGAAGTGGGCTGTCCTGAAAAGCCGTCACTGAGAAGATGATCCTTGAGCAAAGACCTGAAAGTGGTGAGGGAGAGAGGTAGTCATGCTCTATGGGGGAACTGTGTCCAGGAAAAAAAACAGGAAGTGTGAAGACCCTGGGGCCAGAACATGTCTGAAGTGTTGGAAAGGGCCATGAGGGCACTGGGCAGGAGTTCAGTGACTGTAAGATTAGTAGGATATGAAGCCTGGGTGGTAACAAACAAGGGATGGGAAAGGTAAACAGATAATCAGACAGTGTGATAGTGTAGAGCCTGATAGCAACTTTGACCTGAGGACATGATGCTAAGTGAAAGAAGCCAGTCACAGAAGGACAAACACTGCATGATTCCACTTATATCTAAAATAATCAAATTCATCGAAGCAAAGAATAGAAAGGTGGTTGCCAGGGGCTAGGGGGAGGGGGGAAGCAGAACTACTAACCAACAGGGGTGAAATTTCAGTTTCTCAAAATGAGTAAGTTCCAAAGATCTGCTGCACAGAATTGTCTCTGTAGATAACACTACTCTATTGTACACTTAAAAAATCTGTTAAGAGGGTAGATTTCATGTTTAGTGTTCTTACTGCAATTGGAAAAGAGAGAGAGAGCACCATTTGGATGGTTGCAAGCAGAGTAGTAACATGATTCAATGTAGGTTTTGAAAAGGATCGCAGATGCTGAGTGAGACTAAACTAAGGGAGATGGGTGGGAAAATGAACCGCAAAGTCTGGAAGCCAATTTGGAGTCTAAGGCAGTGGTCCAGGAGATGATGCTGGTTTCAGCTTGGTTGGTAACAGTAAAAGCAAGTCAGGTACGAAATAGACTTTTGATTGTAGAGCCAAAAAAACTTAATGGTTTGAATGTGGGTGTAAGAGGGGAAAAAAGGAGTCAAGATATTTATTCAATGAATATTTGTTGAATGAATGAAAGGTAAAGCCTTGAAAACACATATAATAGCCCTGGGGGGTGGAGAAGGAGGGAGGGGTTAAACGCAATAGATGAGAAGGAAAAACAACCTGACAGCCAAGAGCTGAAACTCGGAGACGCCAGACCCAATAGGGGGTGGAGGAGGAGAGAAGTCAGCAAAGGAGACTGATAAAGTCAGACAAACAGGAAAACATCTACAGAAGAGAGACTTGGGAAATGGGAAGAGGAAGCCTGAGAAAAGGTCATTGATTTTTAGCACTGGGGACACGAGTTTAATATCAAACTTTAGATGGGAGCAGAAAAGACAGTGAATGTAAGGTCCAAACTGGAGATGAGGGTGCGGAGGACACCGTGAAACAGAGCTTTCATTCTGTGACTCTTCAACTAAATCAGACGTCTCCTGCCCATATCAGGGGGCCACCTTTCTAACTGCAGGGTAAGTTGCCGCCAGTCTGAAGGTACCCTCTATATATGAGAGGCTTGTGGCCCCAGCTGTTTTCTTTTTAAATTCTTTAAGTTACAACTTGGAGAGAACAATTTCCAAAGTGACTTTTCCAAGAGTTGGAAATCCAAACAAAACCAGTGTGAGAAAAGAAAGTGACCTGCTTAACAGATGGTAAGCAAAATAGATTTCTTCAGCCAACAAAAACAATTATTTATCACAGGGGAAATGTGCCTTGGTTATCTTCTGAAGATTTTTACTCCTCCCTCTGGTTTCAAGAACCCTTTATTTATGAATCCTGGTTCTCATTCAGCACCTCTAGCCAAAGCACTATTTTTTTTTTAACCTCCATTATATGTTTTAGTCATCTGAACATGATTATATAGAATCTTCCCTCGGCAGATATGAATTGTGAAACCCTTGTAACTAGCAGAGTGATGTCAGATGTAAAACTATACGCAGCCAGATTCAAAGTTAGAAGAGCAGGCCAGGATAGTAAAGACAGCCAGAGAGTATACAAGTGTTCCAAAGATGATCCTAGCAGATGTTCTGTGACTAGTCACACTGATTGGGACAGAGCTATCTAGGCCATGAGTCACCCTACAAGGTCAGCAGCAGAAGTTTGTGGCTTCTGCATTCAGTCTTCCAAACATATTTTAGCAAAGTTTTTTTTTTTTTTTTTTTTTTTTTATGAATAGTGGTTAAGCAGTAACTTTTTTTTTTTTTTAATTTATTTTTGGCTGTGTTGGGTCTTCGTTTCCGTGCGAGGGCTTTCTCTAGTTGCGGCAAGCGGGGGCCACTCTTCATCGTGGTGCGCGGGCCTCTCACTATCGCGGCCTCTCTTGTTGCGGAGCACAGGCTCCAGACGCGCAGGCTCAGTAGTTGTGGCTCACGGGCCCAGTTGCTCCGCGGCATGTGGGGGTCTTCCCAGGCCAGGGCTCGAACCCGTGTCCCCTGCATTGGCAGGCAGATTCTCAACCACTGTGCCACTAGGGAAGCCCCCAAAGTTTTAAGCTATGACATATTTATTGACATAGGTAACTCCAGAATAACATTAATTATGATTAACCTAATTACATAGCATAGTGTCAAAAATTTCTTGTTCAGCTGTAGTTTCTCATGTTTTTTTAAGGCTCTCTGCTCTTATGTTCCCTCATTCTCCTGCTTCTCAGGACCATTGAACTCCTTTCTCTGGAATCATCTCTGTCCAGAGGCAGATTTGCCATGAAGCTAATAAAGTTTAAGTGCCAGTGACCTTCACTTGCAAAGGCCTCTGTGAGTGTTGGGAGTGGCTGGGGATTGTACAGCATCCTGGGTTGGGAAGGAAGCCAGTTTGTTACCAGGAACAATTACTAAGAAAGCATTTCTCAGAAACTATCCAAGGAATTTCTTAGGAAAAAAAGACTCGAGCCCAAGGATCCTGTAAATTTTTAAGTTGTTAGATTTTCTTTTCTTATCCTAAATAAGTACTCACTTCTTTACCTTATTTTATATTTGTAACTCTATTGTCTTTTTTTTTCTTAACAATCCCTAAAATGATATAAACCTCAGGCCTCATTAAACTTTGATTCGCTCCTTGTCCTATCCCTAGAATCTAGACCCAATCCTTTCCATAAGTATTGTGAATATAAGGAGTCTACAATCAACAATTTCTGGGCTCAGCACCGAGATGAGTCTTCCTTAGTCAACTAGGATCCTACACTCTGCCCACTTTCCTATAATGAAATTGTTACCTTATTCCTCTGTGACTGAGCTCTTCCTTACACACCTTTTTTTTTTTTTTAATTTATTTATTTTTGGCTGCGTTTGGTTTTCATTGCAGTGCTCAGGCTTCTCATTGCGGTGGCTTCTCTTGTTGCAGAGCACGAGATCTAGGCGCACGGGTTTCAGTAGTTGTGGCACACAGCCTCAGTAGTTGTGGTTCGTGGGCTCAGTAGTTGTGGCGCACAGGCTCAGTTGCTCCACGGGATGTGGGATCCTGCCCGACCAGGGCTCAAACCAGTTTCCCCTGCATTGGCAAGCGGATTCTTAACCACTGCACCACCAGGGAAATCCCCCTTACACACCTTAGCTCAAGCATCTTAGTCCTTATCTTGGATCACTATCTGATAGCCTACTTCATCTCAGACCGAGATCTTTACTTGTCATCTCGTAAATCTCCAGAGAACAGAGTTCTGTAACTTCCTCCCACCTCTGAACCTCCTCCAGGCCTCCTGCTGGTACTATCTTACCACCTGCTATTGGATGCTTCCTTATGTCCCCTGCCCCATTACTGGCTGGTCCTCTTGTTCTGGTCATCTCTGTCCTGGCAGAGCTGATTTTGATAGAATTGAACTTAACATGTGTTGATTACAAGTGTCTGATTTAACAGAATACTATGAGTTAAATAACTGAATTATAATGTCACTTAGTGATTCCTCCAAGAATGCTTATTTGAAATGAAGCAGAGCCTAACTAAGAAAATATACAGATCCATCACACAATAAAACAGATGTAAGTAACTCTAATATTAGATATCATAAAAAGAACAGAGAGGATAAAATAATTGAAAATCATAAAGGTTATTATAAATGGATATTATTTAGAAATATGCCATAAAAGTGCTAGTACTATTTTTAATCCATCATTCCTCAAATCTGGAAAATGAATTTTGTGACATACACTAAGGAAATATTTTGGCAATGGAACTGAAGGAGAATTTACTGTAAAGGGTGTAGCAATAGGGAAGAGCATGCCATGCCCAGTCTGAATGCAACACCCAGAATTATAACTATTGTCTTCTTTAGAGAATTTTCCATTACAGGTTTCCAAAAGGGATGGTTTGCTTCAGATATAATTTTCTGTACTATAGACACAGATCGTAATTCACAGAGCCCCTTCATACTTTTTGAAGCTAGCCATAATGATCACGTAGCCCATTTGCTGACTGCGTCTGAGCCTCTTCATATTGTATGTGAAATGTTCAGTGAACTCCCTGCAGGTAGCCATTTGGTGACTGCCTTCTAATTTATATTTTACTTCAATCACAGTGTTTTTCTTAATTGTTGCTCTAGTGTTACTTTTTTCCCCAACGGTTAATATGATTCTTAAAAATCACAATTTAAAGATAACTAACGCCAATTTTAGCCCAAAGTGAAAACACTATTTAGGTGCAAAGGATTGTGGGTATTTTTTTGTTTTAGGTATAGGCTATAAAAGGCAAATAATCAGTTAAAGAACAAGTTTTTAAACAAGAATTGGGTTTTTTTCCTTAAAAATTTAAAAATCTCTCAAAATGAGAAATATTATCGAATCAATTGATTTTTAAACAAGAATATTTTTTTAAACAAGAATTGGTTTCTTTTCTTAAAAATTTAAAAATCTCTCAAACAGAAATATTAGCATTCGATTACTCTAATATTTCCTTTTGAATTCTACAGTTTTTCAGTAATTATAATTTATTGTATGAATCAAAACAAATTAATGTTACAACTAGCATCCACACAGAAAAATTGCCCCAAATCCATCATAAAGGCAAAAATCTCTTTTTCTCCTTATTCCACTGATGATTTCCTTAAAGTAGGTTCACAGTTTTTCAGCTATTCATGCATGTGTAAATCATTGTGCTAAATAGTAAACTAAATCATATTATGCATTTCTGTAGTCTATATATACCTAAATTAAAATTTATTAAAGAAAAAATATTAACCATCTGTTTTTTTGGATATTACATTATTTTGTATATCTTAATGTCCCAGATAAAACAATAACTTGAATTATCCTCTAAAGATAATATATTTTTGTCATTTGTTGTTTGTAAGGATAAGGTATATTGATTTTGGTATATAGTTGAATAATAGAATATTCTATTAATATAATAGAATATATATTGAAATATGAAATATTATGAAATAATATGAAATAATATGAAATATTATGTGCTCTCAGGTCTTTTTTTTTTGGCCATGTCAATTCTCAGTATCAGTCTTTTTGGGAAGTATTGATATAATGTAGACCAAGGAAATAATTAATTTTGATACTTCAGTTACCAAAAATGCCATTTTTATTGCAAAAAATAAAGCAATGAAAGTTATTAGGGTTTTAATGTAGTCTTTACTTTTGATCAATAAGGCATGCCACTTAAATTTCATATACCTTAATTTCTTTCTCTGTCACAAAATTAATTTTAATTTTTAAGGTATACCCTAAAGATAATTCAGCAATGGTGATATGGTATTATGTTTATCTCAAATCTTTGACTCAGGACAACATGAGTTCCAATCCTAGTTCTACCACTTAGTACCTGTGAAACTTTGACTGGGTTTCTTATTCTCTTGAACTGGCTGAAATTAAAGAAAATTTACTATTGCTTATCCAAAGGTGTCCAGAAGTAGGGAGGTCCCCAGGCACAGTGTGTTAAGTCTCTGGCCCTATTTTTTTCTGATGTTCTTGACATGCCCTACTCTGTTTCTTGGGCTGGTAGTAACACGCATGCAGGGGTTCTGGGCATTACATTTACAGGAAGAAATCCAGAAAAAGGAAAGAAGCTGCTTTTTTCATGTCCAGAAGCTGCCCCCCCCCCCCAAAAAACATATCAGAAGACTTCCCCTGATGTCATTGGTGAGAATTAAGTCACATGGTCATCTTTAAACCAATCACGGTGGGGGAAAAAGATTGTTTAGCTAGTGGGGATATTTCCCTAGAGCTGTGGATAGGGTTGGCTTTCTGTGAGTCACATGAAGAGAGTTTGTTTTGGAAACAAACAAAGTTAGGTTCCATTAGGAAGAATGTGTAAATGTTGGCAGCCAACATATCTCATTATCTATTTGTTGACTGGCTACCAAGGAAGTTGAGGATTCAGTACTCATCACACACACACACACACACACACACACTTCTCCAAACCTTCCAAAGTATGTCATGATTTTAGTTAGATTAATATCTAAGGTTTGCATGATTATGACCGGGTAAATAATATTCACTGTTAAGCTAGATAATTTACTTTGGTTTTGTTTCCTTTTTTATACACTCTCTGCTTTTCCTGGAATTAATAATTACATTTTTAAAAAATTCAACTATCTTGTTTTCAGTGTGGTATTTTACATCATTTTCAGTGGATCTGGGTCCCTGTGTCCATGCCTCTCTGTTCCATATTCTGCAGAGAATAAATCTCCATGCTCCTGGAGGGTAGGGAAGGGGGAATTCATGGGAGGGATGGGTTTCTGGCCATGCCAGTTAGCATAGGGGATCTACATAGACCTTCCTATACATACCTTAAACCAATCCTTTTGCTTGTAGCTCTACCACTTAAACTTACATTCCAAGGAGTTTGATAGTTCCCAATTATGAGCCTTTCACTAGCAAGAACTGTTTTGTTTCTTGTTGAAATCCCTGCTCTGCAGGCAATCAGGTTTCAGCTTCCTCCTCTCTGCTAAGAGTTAATATGGATTTATCTGCTTTACATCTGCCCATAATTTACTGACATCATCCACTCCCATTCTATTTATATCACCTTTTGGGTTTACCCATTTGGATTTTATTCCTTCACTTACATTTTAGTGGGATTTCTGGAGAAAGTAGACCTAAAGGCATGTGTTTAATTTGCTATGTTTAACCAGGTTTCTGTTTCTTAACTATAGTAAGTCTCAACTTCCCCATCAGTAAAATGAGAATATTAATAGTACCTACCTCATGGTGTGGTTGATGGATTAAAGGGGCAAAGCATGAAAAATTTTAGTATAGAAAGCAGCAACTTAATATTTATGATTATTAAGGTTATATAAGAAATATACATACAGTAAATAATGCATAGGAAAATATATTTCCCTCTGCCTCACCCGGCAAATAATTATCTCTTTGTGTTATATTTTAGCTTCTGATTTCACTGATTCACAGTGAAGAAATATAATTATATTTCTGTAATCATTTCCTAAAGGAAAATTATTGATTTTAATAAAATAATTTGTGAGAGGGGGCAGGTAGTGAGACTTGAAAATGGATCTATAAATATTTCTAATATTTCTAATTCTGAAACTTTCATTTATCAAAAACTGAGGGACTACCCTAATCTTGCCTGATAGAAAGTATCATCACTAAAGGATATATAAAGTCCAAGTGATCAACATATTATTAAAGGTATATTCTTATAAAACTGTATCATCAAGATGAATGCAGTCACTAAAGAATGAATTTAGTGGTGCCTGGACATTCCATTGAAAATGGGAAGCAGTTAATCATCTTATCACTAAAGGGTTTCCCTGATCCCAGCAGCTGCAAGTCCTCCCTCCCTCTCTGCCCTGCCTGGTATTTCATCTGCATCCCTTCATCACCCTTGTTATCTCAGAGTTCACATACTTCCTCACACATGGGTTGTATTCTCCTTTGGGGCAGAGCCGGGCCTGATTCATGTTTGTATTTCTCACAGTCCTGGCATAAAGCCTTGAAAACTGCTGGTGTGCCATAAATATCTGATGAATGAATGAGTACATTTATTATTTTCTCCCTTTCTGTCACATGCAAAAATCTAATTCATTGGCCCCCTTTTCTAACCCAGGTTTCACTAATTGATATATTTTTATTTTACTTACTATACTCGGAATAGTAAAACAGGACATTGACTTTTCATACATAATTTTAACCACCCCAGATCCAAAGACTATCATAATTGCACTTCCCTGTTTTTAATTGCTCTTTTCTTTTGCATCATTATATATGAATCTCCACTTCTCCACATCTTTTTGGTCAGATGCTAGGAAGCTGGTATTAAGCCTGTCAACGTGTATCATTTTGGGAAGAGTGATACATGTACTTTTTCAGTCCTGTGAGGGGTGTTTGGTTGAACCATACTTTTTTTTTTCCTGCCATACTCTAAACTTTTATTATAAATGAAAAACAGTGTTAGTTTGCAGTCTTACATTTTAACTTATTGTGAAACATCAGAATTTATCACAAAACCGGCATTTAAAAAATATTTAAAAACAAGTGTGATAATTTATCAAGTTTGAAATAATATGTCAATAAGAACCAAAAATGTTTTCTATAGGAGTACCTCTCTCATTGGAATCCAAGTCAATGGAAAAACAAGAGGCAGCTTATAGGCAAGTTTACAAAACTATACCTGGTTGATAAAAACTTTTTCTGATTTTAATAATATATATGCCAGTACTTTATAAAGTCTACTAATCTTGACTGGGCTTTATTAATAACACGATGTCATGATGATTTCCTCAGAAGACATTCATTTTCATATCAACTCTTTACTATAAAATATTTGTTGTTTCTCCAGTGTATAGAATTATGGAATTTTTTAAGGACAAAAGTTGCATGTGTTTTGAGGGGCTAAATATGTAAAGTTTAATTTGGGGCCATGGGAATTTATTTAAACATATGCTTGTTTTCTTATTGTATAGATAAGTAGGTCTTGGTGTGCCCCTAGCAATCATTACACATATAATAATATAATTCATTGCAATCATGGGGCTAGAAATTTCAAAAAATGAGTACAGTGTATTGGATGAAATTTGAAAGAATAGAAGTATTTGAAGAAAGAATTTTTGAATTAGCAATCTTTCTTGTATTTTTAAAATGTTTCCCATGTGCCTGCCTCCAAAGCCTGAGGACCAGGACTTGCTATGTGTCTTAGTGCAGAGCAGATCCTTATCAGTACATGACGGCAGCCAGAGTTATGTTGAAGAAAACATTTTAAAATCTGGTTATTCACAGAAATGGAATCATAGTGTGGGTTCTCTGTGTCTGGCTTCTTTCACTCAACGTAATATTTTCAAGATTCATTCATATGGCTGCCTGAATCAATTGCTCCTTCTTTTGTGTTGCTGGGCATAGAAATCAGAACAGTAGTTTTTGCTGGGGTAGGAGGGGGATTGACTGGAAAGCAAGATGAGAGAATATTCTATGGCGATGGAAATGTTCTATATCTTAACTAGTGTACTGTTTACATAGGTTATATATTTGATACCGTGTTAAGATTTGTGCATTTGATATATCTATGTAATTATACTTCAATACAACTTAAAGTTGATCTAAAGGAATGAGGTGATCTGGAGAGAAATGTTTTAAAGAGGTTTTTATAGATAGTCTGTGCTTGTTTTATCTGTCAATAGAAACGTATTTGTGGTTCCAACTAAACTGCCCTGCTTTATTATTGCTTTCCCTTGAAGAAATAAAATGTGCTAACAGTATTTTAAATCAACAGAGGTAGTTCAAAAGGTCTGGATGAAAACATCTTTTATGAAAACCATTTTGATGCTTTCTTAAATGCCAAATATATGAATTCATTTGTGAAGTTTTGAGCATTGTGGACATCCTGAGTGATGGGGCTAGAGTGTGTTGAACTCAACAGAAGTATTCCCAGTCCTCCTGGAACCTCCAAGCTCTCAGAGAGGACAAAGGTGGAAAGAGGAATTACAAGCGTGATAAGTGTCACGAAAGGGGGAAGCACAAAGTGCTTGGAATTGGGTGAGTGTGGGAGGCTAATGCAGCCAGGGAAGACTTTGATGAGAAAATGTTTGAACAAGGACCTGAAGGGTGAGCGGATTTCACTAGATGAAGGAGGAGCTGGGGAGAGAGTGTTCTGGGAATCTGAGGATCACAGGCAGGAGAGCAAATATAAATTGCTGACCAGTAATGAGCAAGGGGTGTGGGAGAAGAAATGGACTAGAGAAGGAGAACGGAGTGGGGGTGGGTGGGGCGGAGGGTTCATACTGGCAGAGGAGACAACATAGAGTATTAAAGGCTACAGTGAAGATTTGGGCTTTGGCCCTTGGTCACCATCTAGAAAATCCAAGTTGATATTGTGCTTTTCTCGTCAATTGTTACTGAGACTTTCATATGTCCATCTATGTGGCTTTTTGATGCATCATTTGAAGAAGGGTTTTTGGTCCCACGACAGCGTGAAGAGGTTGTCATTGACATGAGACTTAGGTTTTACATTTCCCTGAATCATCACAAGGCTCTGCTGATACAATTTGACATCATCGTTGGTGTCACTAATCTCTTGTGCAGTTCAGCAATAAAACATGTAGCCTCTCCTAGAGGGATGTAGCTGACTGTAAAAAGTAGGATGATTCTACTGATATAATAATGAATAAGGTCACCTTTTGTGCCTCAAGGTCTTCTGCTTCTCCACTGAGTTCTCACTGGAAATTGCCTTCTCTCACCTTCCAGTCCCCTTCGCATGACAGGCCCAGAGTTATAGCAAGGCCTTCCATCTGCCTTGCAGCCTCTAACTCCGAACCAGCTTCCCCCATGAAAACATTTTTCAGCATTCTGAAATATGAATTAAGTTGATATAGCATTTTAAATATACTTTCATAGAATTGCTTGAGAAATAGATATGTCATCTTGGGGTGTAACAAAAACAAGGTAGAGCCCACCATGTATTTTTAAAGTTATGTCAGTGCAATTCTGTTTTAGGGAACTTTGCGTGTTAGTTCCAGGAAAAGATTTTTGATCAAGTGTGAATTTTCAACCTTACAAATAGTGTAACTCTTGCCCTACCCTTTTAAACTACAAACTAAATTTGAAATAATCACATTGCTTTTAATCTACGGTAGGACATGCAAAAAGAAGATGGATAGTGACTTTTCTAAAAGAAAAAAAAAACATTGATTTGCCGTGCAGTTTAATAAGATTTACCTAAGATGTCTAACTCCAAGATGTTGTTATTATCTTTTTTATAACAACCTTTTCCTCATTTTTCATTCTTCACATGAGTTAAGCACATATGAGAGAACAAAATTCAATAACAACAAAAAAATTGTTTTTCCATAGGAAGTTTCAGGGATTCAAAAATTTATTTTTAATCATTTGCCAACAGAAGACTACATGCTCCCAGGGAGTTTTCTCTCCCATTCCCATAACAGTTTGTAGAGTTCTTTACTTCTTTCCTCAAGATTCAACTCACAATTGCAATCTCAAAAGAATCCTTTGTCTTCTACTTAATAGAAAAAGTGGAAGCCATCAATGTGAAGGTTTTTGAACTACCTTCTCTCCCTATTCCCATTGCTCCGATGAAAGATGTACATTCATTCATTACCATCACTGGCCCTCCCAGGCAGGTCGCTCCACCTGTGCTCTGGGATGAATCACTTCAACTCACTCACATACTGGACCTTTTTAATGGCCTTCTCTCCTATACCTGCAACACCTCTCTTTGCACTTTCCTAAAGCACTTGTATACACTACAGATTCCATTATAATAAAATCAAAAGACCCACTTTTTTGGCTCCACATACCCATCCACCCAATTTCTGGACCAGAGACTCTCAAACTTTTTGATTTTAGGAGCACCTTACACCCTTAAAAATTATTAAAGGTCTTGAAGGACTGGATGTTTGTTTGTCCCCCCAAAATTTATTTGTCCATATGCCCGAAGCTTAATCCCTAACGTGATAGCAATTGGAGGTGGAGCCTTTGGTAGGTAATTAGGTTTAGATGAAGTCATGTGGATGGAACCTCCATGATAGTATTAGTGCCTTTTTAAAAAGACCTATCTTATCCTCTGCCATGTGAGGATACAGCAAAAAGATATCCATCTGCAAACCAGGCAGAGGGTGCTTACCAAACATGGATTCTCTTGACACCTTGATCTTGGACTTCTCAGCCTTCAAAATTAAGAGAAATAAATACTTACTATTTAAGCCACTCAGTCCAAGATATTTTGTTATAGTGGCCCAAATTGCCTAAGACAACTCCGAAAGACCTTTTGGTGATGTAGATTTTAGTCATTGATATTTACCAATTCAAAATTAAAACAAACATTTTAATAATATTTATTTATTCATTTTAAAGTACAAGTGAAAAAGCTACTATATGTAACATAAATAACATATTTTTATGAAAAAAACTATATTTTCCATAACAAAAAGTTTAGTAGGAAAAGCAGTAAATTTCTTTAATATGTGGCTTAATAGAAAACAGCTAGAGTCTCATAACTTCTTCTACATTCAATCTGTTGTAATGCTTTTGCTTTTTGGTTGAAGTATATGGAGAATATCTAGTCTCACACAAATATGTAGTCTAAAAAGACAGGATTATTGTAACTGACTTTTCATATTCTTCCTTGATGTCACATGAACATTTGAAAAGTAGCAGTTTCTGAAAGATTAGTTGCAAAGTGAAATCTCAAACCATGTCAGTGAAAGTTTGGCACCCTGTTACATTAAAATCCGTTGGTCTATTTTGCACTTTGAAGGGATCTTTGACCCACATATGATGTTATAACATTGTGCATTGGAAATTTGGAATACATTGGGTCTTTGAGTTATGCAGCTGTTCCCAATACACAGTGGAAAATTCACTGCACACTCATTAGAAAATAAGGGTGAAAAAAGTCAAACATTAATATTATTATGAAAATAGTTTTGACTATTTCTAGACTGTACAGTCTAGTGGTTAAGAGGGCAGGATCTCACGTCAGACTCCTGGATATGACTATCAGCTCTGCCACCCTGGGAAAAATCTGTACATCCATTTATTATGGGGATAATAAAAATACCTTCATCACTAGGACTGATGGTATATTGAAATAATATAATACATGTAACATACTGGCACACTGTAAATAACCAAGAATGATAATTCTTTTCACATTTCTTTTAGTTCCTAATTTTCTCCTGTACTTTCAATTTCTATTCTTGTTCTGTACTTTTACATCATCTCCTCTTCAGATCTCTGACATTCGTGGTATATGTGACCTTAGGTCAAGCCTGAAGAAAATTCTCAGAAATTAAAATCTTCAGCTAAATCCAAATTGGAGGGCCAGGAGGCAGGATAATGCATGCTTTTTAGGAAATGATAAGATTTCTAGAACTTGGGAGGCAAAGAAAATGAGTCCTTAAATTCCAAGGATCCAAAAGTTTCACAGAGGAAGGAAACAACTTGTTAAGGATATTTCCTTATTAAGGAAAGGATATAACATATTAAGAGGAGTCTCTAACAATTCCTAGGGCCTCCTTGGGCATCTCTGTAATAGGAAGCAGAGTTTCTCTTTCAGGTTCCTTGGACTGATGAAACACCTGGGAAAAGCATTATATCAACCTGAGGAGAATGGTTGCATTTGGCTCCTGGGCTGTTAAAAAAAAAAAAGGCTGACCAGCTCTTTGTCAGAAGTCTGACTCAAATTGGGTTCAAGTTTCCTGTTTTGGTTGCTATCGCTGTGTAACAAATTACCCCCAAATTTGACAGTGCACTTTAAAACAGCCATTTTATTAAGCTCAAAGATTCTCCTGTAGAGAATTCAGACAGGACACAGTATAAACAGCTTGACTCTGCTTCTCCATGTCTGGACCTCAGCTGGAAATATTTGAAGGTGGGGAGAAACCCTACAAAGCTGGGATCAGCTGAGAGCTCATTCACTCTCATTGTTGGTCTCAGCACCTACACATGGTGTTTCCACGGGTCTGAGGTGAACTCACAACATGGCAGCCTCAAGGTAGTCAGACTTGACACAGGGACTCAATATGAGTATTCCAGAAAACGAGTTAGAAACTGCAATGCCTTTTATGACACAGCTTCATAAGTCACATAATATCACTCTCACCATCCTGGATTGGTTGAAACAGTCTATCACAAGACTGCCTGTATTCAGGGAGAGAGGACATAGACACCACCACTCAATAGGACTAGTGTCAAAGAATTTTGTGACAATGTTTTAAAACTGCTTGAGTTCCAGGCAAGGAAGCTATTCTTTGGAGCTTAAGGAAAAGAACGTCTAACCCTGTGAGCTTGGACCCAGGGATGAAAAATGAACAGGAGCGGCTTCAGAGCCCAGTGAGTGAGAGGTAGACTTGGACAGCTTGGAACTTGGCTGGATTGGGCTTGAGAAGAATCAAGGGTTCTTTGGATGCAGAGCTGGGTATGAAGAGTTTGAATGAGAAAGCTTGGTGAGGTAAATGGGAAAATAACGTAGAAATAAAATAACATCACTCATAATCCAATCATCACCTAGAAGTGACCAGAGTTTACATTCTGATGTGTTTCTTTCAGTGTGTCTGCATGTATGTAAGTGAGAATGTTTATGAGTTGTGTGAGTTTGTGTGTGCATACACGTGTGTGTATGTATAATGTGTTGTATTTTTAAACAAAAAACTTTTTTTTCTTATGGCTAATGAATATGTCCAAAAAAGTAGTGTCTCATTCAAAGTAGCCATCATGGCTAGAGAGGAATTATTCTAATGATGCTGTTCTCATTCATACCCTTTTAAATTCCTCTTTTAAAACTATCTTCACAGAAACTATCATATTATTTTACCTATATTCAATGGCATTTATTCAACATTCATTAGTCTCTGCTTCTTGTTCGTCACTCTTGTAGGCAGTGAGGATATAGTGATAAACATGACATACAAAATTCCTGCCTTCTCAGTAATTATTATAAACAAAAAATAATATTTCTGATGGTGTTGGGTGCCGACAAGGAGAGAGTGAATTTGGGGGACTTAGAAATATTTTAGATAGGGGACTAGGGCATGCCTTTCTGAGGAGGCGAACTGTGAAGACAAGGAAAAAGCAAACTTAAGATCTGGGAAGAATGATCCAGGGCCCAGAGAGGAAACACAGTTTGCTTTTTGACATGTGGATAAATGGAAAGCTACTGCAGCGTTTTCAGAAGGCAGTAACTTAATTTGGATAATCTTTGAGAGTAGATTTGAGATAAGTAGGTGAATGTCGTCAGTGAGTCTTTGGAGTCATAGAGTTTATGGTACAAACTGAGTTTTGTAGTTTGGGAAGTCATTTCTAAAGGATGATTTTCAAAACTGTGTTAGCAACAGAGACCATAGAAGGCTCCCCACACCAGCCTCGCCCTCACTGAGTCCTTACAAAGAGTAAATATATCATTAACAATGGACGTATATATCCGTTGTTATATACATTGTGTATATACAGTGGAAGTATATACCACTGTTAATGAGATATACAAATATATAATATATAATGAGGGCAGATAAGTTTATAAAGAATTTAGTGTAAAGGACTGAACATGTAAATTATATCTAGCTAGATAATACGGTTACTTATATTACTTTTTAAATTTTTTTCTTTTTGGGAGGATTTAAATATACTGATTTTTTTTTTTTTTTTTTTAGGTTCTTCATGAAAACTGTAATAGTAGACTTGACTCCAGAGCTTGTCCAAATGATTCACATTTTCAAACTTAGAGGAGCCAGATGTAATGCAGTTTCCTTGAACTCTAAAAACAGAAATGATTCTGGTTCATAAGGGAAACTTAACCTAGCTAATCTACTTAAGTATATAGAGACATGGCATCCACACACATTTTTTCCATCTCACTGACTTTACCAGTCAGACTTTGGGGATCTTCCCGTAAGTCTGTCTGTGACTCATCCTTGGTTCAGATGACTTAATGCTTCCATCTAACCAAGGGAAGGGAACATGATCATTTAACAATCCACGATCCCCAGTTAGGATGCCAGGAGCCTCTGAAGAAACTAACCTTGTGGCTTTGGCACTTTTCATCTTTTCTTTTTCTTTTAAAAAAATCAGTGCTTACAGTTGGCCTACTAACTGGCATTTCTTTCATCCCTTGTGGGTATTTCTGGACCAGTTTGCTTTGATATCTCATAACAGACTACACAAGAGCCTGGCTAAGTTTCCTTGTATACAGACAGCAAAACAAGCCCTGTTCTTACTCTTCCTTCTTTTCTTGTACTTAGTAAAACTGCTGATGTGTGAAAAAGTCCAATTTTACACACATAAATTGTCTCACTGAAATTCTCACAATAACACTTATCAAAACAAGTCAGGCATGATGGTTTTAATTTTACAGATACAGAAGTGGTGGAGCACAAGAGCTTCATTTCAAGCCTAGTGTCGCTTAGTTAGCAAGGGCGGCTGCTGAACTGGGAGCAAAATCTGGGCCCCGCAGTCTAGTACATTCTTTCCGATACCACACATGTCTCTGCAGAAAACACCCAATACTTACCTGATACAAGCTTCCCCACCCCTAACTGAATATTAGACATTGTATACAATTTAAACTTTCTTGTTTTCTTATCGTATATTTGTTATCTATAGCTGCGATTTGTGTGGTTAAGGGAGAATTCTAGACAATGAAATTTTCAAGTTGGCAGAGACAATAGCCTTTCTTTCTCTTCAACAGACCATTGACTGAAGGTGACTCTGTGGTTTATGTTGAAACTGACACTTAAAGCAGCAGTTAGCCGATAAATTTACCCAAATTCCTAGTTCAACACTGACAGGCTATATACCCTGAAGCTTACATTTCCACATGAATTTTAAAAGCGGGATGACACCTAAAGAAAGGTTTCTAATAGCTCTGCACACGCGCACACGCACACACACACACACACACACACACACACTGGTCAACCCATCGGAACATTTTCTCGGTTTAGTACCTTTTCTGCGTGGCTCAGATAAAAAATTAGCAATATCTGAAAGTAGGTTGATTTAGTTGGTTGGTTGGAAGGAGGAAAGATTGAGGGTGGTGTGGGAGTGACAGGAGCAGAGTTTTGGAGTAACTCGCTTTATATTAAGTTTGGTGGGGAATCCAGCAAAGAAACTGAGCCAGTTGTTATAAAACTTAGGACTACTGGGTAAGAGGAATGAATAAAAAAGACTTTTTGGCTGTTTACTGGGCATTAGCAATGTGATCTCTCTTTGCTTTCTCCTCAAGGATTCAACCTCCTTTAAGATCCTTTACATACAGAGAAGGTCTACATTGCTCTTTTGTGATTTTTGGAGTAGCATTTGTTTTGTTGGTAGGAGTGCCAGATTTCACAAGTAAAAATACAGAAAGCCCAGTTAAATGTGAGTTTCACGTAAGCACTGAATAATTTGTGTGTGTGCAAGTCTCAAATATTGCATGGGATAATCTTTTACTAAAAACTGATATTTGCAATTCAAATTTAACTGAACATCCCGAATTTTATCTAGCAACCCTATTAGTTTGGCTAAACCATGGATACAAATAAGAAAGTTTATTTTATGGGCTTATATACAAATTGGAAGGAAGTTTCCTGGAGGCTTTCAGGCTGTAACAACTGTTTGCAAGCTTGGCTGCACACATTAGAATCACCCAAGGAACTTCAGATTCTGGGGCTGTTGCTCTCAGATTCAGCCAGGGTACGGAATTTTTCAAAGCATCCCAGGTGACACTGGAATAGCAAGAAGCTGGTGACTGATGTCCAGTGAGTCTCATCCTGTGCTATACAAAACAGAAATCTAAGGGAATTTTTGAAAGCACTTGTGCCTGGATCCTACCCCAGAGCAATTAAATCAGTGTCTGGCGGGGGGTGGGGGTGGGGGGGGCGGGCAGGCCCCCTACATTGCAATTAAGGAAAAGTAAATTTCAGTGTTCCTTCAGCATTAGGAAGCCCTAAATTATAGCCTAAAATATGACATCCTAGAGACAGCCAGCTATAGAAAACTTAAAAGTTTATTTTTAATTTTCTAAATTATGAAAAAATTATAATAAAAATTTATTATAATAAATCCAAGAAATAAAATAGCATCTAAAATATAGATGAACTTACCCAATTCTACTTCCCAGAGGTATCCACTATTAACAGCTTGATCTGTTTTGCCAGCCTGCAGGAAGCAGGAATCAATGAGAGGCAAATGATACGTGTCATTTATCTTTTAAAGAAGTTGCCAGACTTCACATTAAAATGGACCAGAATTTTGCCATGTCACCATGTCAAGGAAATATTATGTGTATTCAAGGCTTCACTGTGAATCAGTGAAATCAGAAGCTAAAATATAAGGGAAGAAGGTGAGAGGAGACTTGAGGGGACAAAACCATCTCTACCGCAATAATTCTCCACTCTTGACGTTCCATGCGATGGCAGTGTCACTGGAGAACACTCCTGGCCATTCTCCTTCCCCTCATTTACTCGCCTCAGGGAGCAAGGATGACTTATCCAGCTAGTGAGTTTAAAAGAAGGAACGGGACATGAGCAGTTCCTTGTTTTTGCCTCTCTTTGGGGAGGCAGCCTGACATTCCCAGCTCTTCTACGGGGTAAGTTTTATAGGTGCAAGTTTCCACCAGGGACCCCTCCTGTCTTCCAGCTCTGCCTGAGACAGGGAAGGTAACTGATTCTATACCACTCTGTAAACCTACTGTTGCCAGAGAACCCCCAATATCCTTAGAACAGCCTTACGAGGATAAAAATAATTTGTGCTTCCCTCCCTTGTCTACCTCGCAATTAATTTCATTCACAAGATAAATCTTTCAAAACACCAGCAATATAAATACAGTTTCCCTTTAAAAGTTACAGAGCTATCAGTGAAGGAAATGGCATAACCTCTTCCTGATTTCCACGTCCAGGCAAGTCCTGTGGCCTTATCTCAAACATGTGCCATGAACATGTTGTAAACAGACATACACAAAGCCCTATAGAATGGGGAGAGATATACAAACACAGAAAACAGAGAGAAAAACAGAAATGGCCTAACTAGTAGAAAAAATGATAGCAAAGCCACGTAAGGGGATAAAATAGACACTTAGCATTGCCAGGAATAATCCTCGTTGCTGACTCTCACCCCATCCACCAGATCCCGGAATGAAATATTCCCACATCCTGAGCCACGTCATCTGTTCCACGTCATCTGATGGGCCAGCAGGCAGACAGGACACATCCAGGCAAGAGTTGTGTTCAACTGTCCATTTGTCTGTATTTCCATTTCCCTACTCAGGGTAGTGTTATGATTGTCTTTGCACAACTGATACTCCATTTTGAACCAGCAATTATATTTCTTCAAAGCAGGAAAATCTATCAAACAATGAATAGACTTTTACCAAAAAATCTAAATACATATTTTAATAAGGAAATTGAACTCAGATGTGAGTGGTGACTATAAAAGGTATCAATTGTATCAGTGGATGAATGGATAAATAAATAAAGTAACCCTCTATGTTACCCATGACATAAACATTTTAAATGTTTTTGTTGTTGTTTTTGTAACATTGTAATTTAGTTTCTCCTTTGTAGTTAGAAGACCTCTGTGAAATTAATACGGTGTATTGAAGTACTGTAGACTCTATAAGCATGTGCTTAAAAATGAGTTAGAAGATTAGAAAAGTTTTAAACTGGGCTTTAATTTTTTTATTGGTTAAAATTCTGGTGTTATGAAAGATGTTGCATTAAAATGTTTTAAATCGCTGCTAAATTCTTGGGCTGGTGGAAGGAAATTGGAATAAAGAATGGAAGCCTGGGAATTCCCTGGCGGTCCAGTGGTTAGGACTCGGCACTTTTACTGTGGCGGCACGGGTTCAATCCCTGGTTGGGGAACTAAATCCAGCAAGCCTCGTGGCGCAGCAAAAAAAAGAATGGACATCCATTTTTACTTCTGGTTCTACTACTAATTCCTGCTATAACTTTGGACACATGACCAGGGCCTCTCTCAATTTCTTCGTTTATATATTAGAATGTAGAGCAGATACACCTTAATGCCCTTCTAACTCTAAAGCCCTTTGATTCTATTCATTAAAAGTTGTAGATTAGTACCAATATATTCCTGACTGAAAAAAAATGAGCAGAGCGTACTAAAGAAATCCACGAGCTGGTGCTGCCCCCTATAGTAGACTGACAAGGTGTAGGGCGTGCTGTAAAACTAGACAAATATTTTGTCATTCTAATTGTGTCTCTCTGGCACCCTCTATGTGCCTATTGCTGCAAAATCAAGAGTTTTTAAAACTGGCTAATTGCTAACTGTTTTTATGTGTTATAATGAGAGAATTAAAACTTAAATAAATTATATTTAATGACCCGTTAGCTAAGACAATTTGAGCAAACATTTTTTTTTAAAACTGTTCAAGGAAAAGAATGTTCCTGTAATTTCGCCAAATAAATTTATGAGTCTGATTTACAGAAGGGCTGGCACCATTTTATTTATTTTTATTTTCAAGTATAATATTTTTATTATACCTAGTTAAAAATTTTTTTTCATTGAAATATAGTTTGTTTACAATGTGTTAGTTTCAGGTATACAGTAAAGTGATTCAGTTACATATATTTATATAAATGTGTGTGTGTGTTTTAGATTGTTTTCTATTAGAGCTGGCACCATTTTAAATGAATCACTTTTTACTTAACAACAGCATTAGAAACATTAAACATGTTTAGTGCTGCTGGAGGGGCAGGGTGACAGTTGGGACTCTCTCCAGAGAAAAAGGCAATGGTTGATGTCATTTTTGCACTCTCTCTCTACCCCGACAGCACAGGAGGGCATATGTGGATGTGACACCCTCACACTGCCTTGCTGGGGCTGGCAGGGGTGAAAGGTTGCAGCACCCCCAAGCTCCCTGGCTCGGACCAGTGAGCATGAGTTGTGGCATCATTCTCCCACTCCCTTGCTTAAGCCTGCAGTCATGCGCACAAAGGCACTCTCCTGCTGCATCACTGAAGCTGTCTGGCAGGCAGGGTCAAGGCATTTCCCCACTGCCTCTCTGGCAGTGTGATCTGACTCCAAAAGTAAAGGCAACAGAACAAAAATAAATAAGTGGTAGTACATCGAACTAAAAATCTTCTGCACAGCAAAGGAAACCATCAACAAAATGAAAAGACAACCTACTGCATGAGAGAAAATATTTGCAAATCATATATCCAATAAGGAGTTAATACCCAAAATATACAAAGAACTCATAAAACTCAATAGCAAAAGGCCAACAATATAATTTAAAAATGGGCAGAGAATATGAATAGATAATTTTCCAATCAAAACCACAATGAGATATCACCTCACACCTGTCAGAATGGCCATCATCAAAAAGACAAGAAATAACAAGTGTTGGCAAGGATGCGGAGGAAAGGGATCCTTTGCGCACTCTTGGCGGGAATGTAAATTGGTACAGCCACTATGGAAAATGTTATGGAAGTTCCTCAGAAAAGTAAAAATAGAACTGCTGTACAATCCAGCAATTCTGCTTCTGGGTATTTACCCGATGAAAACAAAAACACTAATTCAAACAGATACATGCACCCTCATGTTCACTACAGCATTATTTACAATAGCCAAGATTTGGAAACAACCTAAGTGTCTACTAAAAGATGAATGGATAAAGAAATTGTGGTATATCTGTATATACATGTATCTATCTCTATCTATCTATCCACACACACACAATGGAATAATACTCAGCCATAAATAGAAAGAAATCTTGCCATTTGTGAAAATATGGATGGACCTTAGTAAGTTATGCTACAGGAAATAGATAAATATTGAATGATTTCCTTTATACGTGGAATCTAAAAACCAAAACAAGAATCATAGGTACAGAGAACAGTATGGTGTATGCCAGAGGGGAAGGGGGTTGAGGAGTGGGTCAAATGGGTGAAAGGGAGTCAAGATGTACACACTTCCACTTACAGAATAAATAAGTCATGGGGATGGAATGTGCAGCATCGTGACTATAGTCAGTAACATTGCAGAGCATACTTGAAAGGTGCCAAAAAGTTAATTTTGTATGGTGACAGATGGGAACTAGAGGCATACCTCATTTTATTTCACTTCACTTTATTGTGCTTGCAGGTACTACGTTTTTTACACATTGAAGGTTTATGGCAACCTTGTGTAGAGCAAGTCTATCAGTGCCATTTTTTCCAAAAGCATTTGCTCGCTTCATGTCTCTGTGTCACATTTTGGTGATTCTTGCAATATTTCACACTTTTTCAACATTATTATATTTTCTATGGTGATCTGTGATCAGTGATCTTTGATGTTACTACAACTTGCTAAAGGCTCAAATGACAGCATTTTTTAGCAGTAAACTATTTTTAAATTAAGGTCTGTACTGGTTTTTTTTTAGACATAATGCTATTTTACACTTAACAGACTACGGTATAATATTCACATAACTTTTACATGCACTGGGAAACAGAAAAAAAATTGTGTGAATCACTTTATCGCAATATTTGCTTTACTGTGGTGGTCTGGAACCGAGCCCTCAATATCCCAAGGTATGCCTGTAGATTTATTGTGGTGATCATCTCACAGTATACAGTTATCAAATTATTGTGTTGTACACCTGAAACCAATATAACATTGTATGCCAATTTTACATCAATAAACTTTTTAAAGATAACAAATGTTCATTGAGCATCTTAAATGTACAACTGTCTTGAGCTCTATGTTTACTGTAATAAACCATCAATCCCTGCTTTGTTTGATGAAAATTTACTAAATTGACCATTTCAGTTACATTCACCATGTATTCAGTTTGCCAACACGCTGTAAAATGCATCCTACTCATCTCCAGCAGTGCCAGGAAGTTTACCTGAGCTTATGACACAACCAGCCAGCCTGACTGTCTGATTAAATGGGACAGAAATATATCACCCAACACTTCAGATTGTGCTAGTGACATGGCCTCTATTGAATATGCCAACATCCCATTGAACACATGTCCACCCTGGTCCTCAAAGATGTGTATTTTGTTTAAAAATCTGTCTCATCCACTAGCCTGTGAGCCCCTGAGAGTAGTAATTATGTACTTTTCACATTTGTGCTTCCCTCTGCTTCAGAAATAGCTCAGTGTCTGAATTTAGAAGATGCTCAATAAAGTAATGATTGATAGAGTGAAATAGTAGAGAGGATGTTAAAACTTTTTACAGGCTACTATAACAAATATTGCAAAAATATATCCACTGACTTTATTGTTATTCATTAGGCAGAGGTGAATGTCTACTGAGTGAATGCCTACCGTGTGCTATTACTAACCATGCTACGTATAATCATGTAGCATACTATGCTGCCTCACTCTGACTACACTTGGAATGTATCATTCTGTTTTTCTCTTTTCTGGGTTTTACAATTTAGGAAGCTAGAGGCAAATGGGAAATGCATTCTGCAATGGTCGACCAAGTTATGGGAATAGATCCATTTTAAATATTAGCTATCACCAGCCAAAAAGCTGAATTTGGTATTCGTTGATTAAATCCAAACCTATGGGTTTCCCAAGCTTGCATCTTTCAGTATAAATTACATTAAACCTTGACTACTGGGGGGAAAAAGGACTGAGAAGTAGCCAGCAGTCCCATCAGGGTCAGGATGACATTCCCCAGAATCACTGCTTATTCTAGACTTGAGCTTAATTTAACATCTAGTTGTTTGGAAAATTCAGCTAGTAAATTAGTCTAGTAACCAGATTTTTATAAAATTTCTGGGAAATCTGTCATTAAGAAAAAAAAATATTTGAAATGTACCCTTCACCAACAATTACAAATTCTAGCAGCTTTTCTGCATGATATACTGGCATTGAAATCATACTTAAAATTTAAATTTGTCTTAAATAACTGAATTACAAATAAGCACTTATAAATAACTTGGTTATATCAGAAAGCTAGTTACTCCTACAAAGTCCGAAGTCTTATTTAAATATTGTCCAAGTTAGCTATGGGTGAGACGCAATGTGTGATTTATCCTGAAGCAAATTGTTCTCCAGCTGTGAACCTGTGAAACCAAACAAGTTGTGTGCTTCCAAAATACAATGGTGGGGCAGGCATAGGATAGACATCTCCATTCCAAAAGGGTAAAACAGGAAAGAATAAAGGAGGACAGTTCCCAGGTATGTCCAAGACTGAACAGGACAAACAATGTTAAACCTTAAGGCTCAAGAATAATCTTCTTTGATTCAATGATCTGCCTTCTAGACCCACTGAGATGGCAATATCACCCCAGGGCTCAGCAGGAAGGCCTGTAGCGACTCTCTGCCTGGGCTCCATGGCTCTCTGGGTCTGGGGTCCTTGGCCCATGAGTGTCCCAGGTGGCCCCATCCCCTGCAATTTAGGTAAAGGCAGCCATGTCTCACCAGACCTGTGCCAATGGAGACAGGGTCATATGGTCATCACCAAAGTTTGCTGCCTGTGCCCTTTGGAAGGGAAACCACTGAGGCCCATGCTACACTGGGGGTCTACCAGAGCTTCATCTGGGGTGTTGGAGGAGTGTGGCACAGACTACAGAGATCAGAGCCCTACATGTGAGATGGCACCATACAGCTGGCACAAAGGTCCCACAGGTGCTGGTGGTCCCTTCTCTGAACCACTCTGCTCCCCAGGCCCTTGCACTCAGGGCCTGTGATGGGAGTGGCAGCTCTGTTGATCTCTGAATCCCCTTTGGGGGTCGTTCTTCATTGTCTTGGAGAATAGTGCCTGGCTTCTGATCAGATGGCTGATCCATACTAATCTCCTTATCAGTCACTTGACCATGCCCTTAGTGTTCTCATTTTTTACAATATGGATAGGCTGAGAATTTTCCCAACCTTAAGTTCTTCTTTCCAGTCTTGAGGGAAAAAAACGGAGTTGGAGGAATCAGACTCCCCGACTTCAGACTATACTACAAAGCTACAGTAATCAAGACAATATGGTACTGCCACAAAAACAGAAATATAGATCAATGGAACAGGATAGAAAGCCCAGAGATAAACCCACACACCTATGGTCAACTAATCTATGACAAAGGAGGCAAGGATACACAATGGAGAGAAGACAGTCTCTTCAATAAGTGGTGCTGGGAAAACTGGACAGCTACATGTAAAAGAATGAAATTAGAACACTCCCCAACACCATACAAAAAAATAAACTCAAAATGGATTAGAGATCTAAATGTAAGACCGGACACTATAAAACTCTTAGAGGAAAACATAGGAGGAACATTCTTTGACATAAATCACAGCAAGATCTTTTTTGATCCACCTCCTAGAGTAATGGAAATAAAAACAAAAATAAACAAATGGGACCTAATGAAACTTAAAACGTTTTGCAAATGAAAGGAAACTACAAACAAGATGAAAAGACAACCCTCAGAATGGGAGAAAATATTTGCCAACGAATCAACGGACAAAGGATTAATCTCCAAAATATATAAACAGCTCATGCAGTTCAATATTAAAAAAACAAACAACCCAATCAAAAAATAGGCAGAAGAGCTAAATAGACATTTCTCCAAAGAAGACATACAGGTGGCCAAGAAGCACATGAAAAGCTGTTCGACATCACTAATTATTAGAGAAATGCAAATCAAAACTACAATGAGGTATCACCTCACACCAGTTAGAATGGACATCATCAGAAAATCTACAAACAACAAATGCTGGAGAGGGTGTGGAGAAAAGGGAACCCTGTTGCACTGCTGGTGGGAATGTAAATTGATACAGCCACTATGAAGAACAGTATGGAGGTTCCTTAAAAAACTAAAAATAGAATTACCATATGACCCAGCAATCCCACTACTGGGCATACACCCAGAGAAAACCATAATTCAAAAAGACACATGCACCCCAATGTTCACTGCAGCACTATTTACAATAGCCAGGTCATGGAAGCAACCTAAATGCCCATCGACAGATGAATGGATAAAGAAGACGTGGTACATATATACAATAGAGTATTACTCAGCCATAAAAAGGAATGAAATTGGGTCATTTGTAGAGACGTGGATGGATCTAGAGACTGTGATACAGTGAAATAAGTCAGAAAGAGGAAAACAAATATCGTGTATTAACGCATATATGTGGAACCTAGAAAAATGGTACAGATGAACCGGTTTGCAGGGCAGAAATCCAGACACAGATGTAGAGAACAAACGTATGGACACCAAGGGGGGAAAGTGGCGGGGCGGGGGGGTGTGATGAATTGGGAGATTGGGATTGACATGTATACACTGATGTGTATAAAATTGATGACTAATAAGAACCTGCTGTATAAAAAAATAAATAAAATATAATTCTAAATAAATAAATAAATAAATTCTGCTTCCTTGTTGCTTAACAAACCCATCTTTACGTCCATTCTCTCTGGTTGAATTTTACTGTAAGCAGTCAGGAGGAGCCAAGCTGCACTTCAACACTTTGCTTAGAAATTGTTTCAGCTAGGTATCCCATTTCACCACTTGCAAGTTCTACCTTCCACAAAACACTAGAACATGGACACAATTCTGCCAGAGTTCTTGACCACTTTACAATAAGGATCACTTGTCCTACAGTTTTCAATAACATGTTCCTCATTTCCATCCTGGTCTTTATTGTCTATATTTCTACCAACATCCTGTTCATGTTTAATTAGGTATTCTCTAAGAAGATTGAGGTTTTCTCTACAGTTTGCCCTTTTCTTCCTAAGCTCTCATCAGAATTATCATTAAAATTCTGTTCATGGCAATCTAGTCTTTTACCAGTATGCACCTTAAAACTTAGAGCCTCTATTCCTCACCCAGTGCCAAAGCCAGTGCCACATTTTTACATATTTGTTATGCAGCATCCCCATTTCTCAGTACCAATTTTTGTCAGTCTGTTTGGGCTGCTATAACAAAAATACTGCAGACTGAGTGGCTTAAACAGCAAACATTTAACTCTGGAGGGTGGGACTTCCAAGATCAAGGCTGGTAGATTATAAGGGCACTAATCCCATTCATGAGGGCTCCACCTACATGACCTATCACCTCCCAAAGGCTCCACTCCAAATATCGTCACACGGGTTAATTCATAAATTTGGGGGGGGTGGTGATGGGAATACAAACATCCAGTCTATTGCAAAGCCTCAATCACAAGTCAAAAATAAAACAGTATTTTACTATAAACTATATTATATTTATTTAGAAGCTAAAAACAATATGATGAAACATGAAAACACACACATTTCAGAGAATGGCTTGTTTTGTTAATCAATCTGATCAGTTTTACACAATGAAATATCGTTAAGAAACATAAAAATTATAATATAAACTGTAGTATAAAAATATAAGAAACATAGTATTATTTTTAAAGAAAGGAATTGTAAGAGACATGTTAATACCACAAAAACTTTAAACAGAAATTTAAAATGTCATGCTAGAAATATTTTTTTCTTAGTATTATGCATCAGGTCTTAGAATGTAGGGATGTAGGCAAGTAAAAATGAAAAGTTTATATAGTAAACTTTCTGAATACTATTGTCTGATCTGCTATATCAAATGTCAGACATCATTATAAGAAATAATATATCTGTCCATTTAAGACTACAATTGCCTTAAATATAAGGTAATTATTATTTTAGAAACAAGCAGTTTTTACATTTTTTTAGAAAGCTAGTAGTAGCATATAAAAATGAACATTACAAGAAACTGGGTAAAACAACATTTACCAGGAAAAGATGAATATAATTTAAAAATGAGGCACCTTTCTTTCACTTCAATAGGAACTGTGGGTGAAGGCCTTCATCTCATACCAAAGAACACTCAGTCTTGCTTCTTTTAACAAAGAGCAGTGGAAGAACACATTCCATTCTATGTACTGGCTGTGTTGAAAGAACACACACAGTTCATGTCCAGATAGGAAGCTAAAGTGCAGTAGAGGCAAGTTGATTTATCAGAGTGTAGTCACTAATACACTGTGATTTTAACTAGTTAATACAAATAAGTGTAATTTATACTTTTACTATGTTGATCCAAATAATCTTTACTGATAAGCTATAGATCCCAGAGAAGCAGCATGTTTGCTGTGTTTTATCATTTTCTTTGCATAGATACAGATTTATCTATCATTTAAATAAAAAACAGCAAAACAATATTAAGCAGTGTCTGCATTTGTAATTTTTGCTTTTACCAAGTGCTACGCAGAATGTCACATTTCAAAATTTAAAAACAAAACTCCAACTCTTGCAATTTGAACAGCACAGTTCAAATCAGGGATCTTCTTGTAAGAAAAAAAAAAAAACACATCTCCTCTGTGTCATATCAAATGAGACACAGGTTCAATAGGCAATCCTAGAGATTCGACCAAACCTATTTTACATGTAAGACATCTATAACCAAGAGAGGTTAAATGTATTAAATACAAGCTTCTCATAAGGGCACTGATGTCTCTAAATTGCTCAGAGATCTAGATTGGTTAATGGCCCTGGTAGTCTGACCCCATCTTCATACAGAGGCAGCTCCTGATTGTGCATGCTAGTAAATGAGGCATGGAAAATATAACCTTATGATATGAAAAACATGTTTTATTTTGTAATAAAATTAAAATTTCCATTGAAACTTTTATGAAGTTTGCAAAATGAGGTTCTGATACATTTGCACAGGTAAAATTTTCCTTGTGCAATAAAACATAATATTTCTGTCTGCCTTCCTTTTTGTTTTTAACAATGAAGAGTATCATTCTTTTCACCTGGAATCAAATTTGTCTTCAGTAACTGGACATGTTGATGGAGAGGAGAGGGTCAGAGATAGAAGCTATATTACTCTATCTCAACAAAGATTGCTCTAAAAAGCCCATCATTTTACTATCAATTAATGTGAAAGCTTTGGGATTCATTTTCCCTCATCTCATGTTTAAAGTGATTTCAAGTTCACTATATATATGTTTACTTGGTTAATGGGTCATAACTTTTTCAGGTAAACTCCTAGTCTACCAAGTAGACAGGTAGACAGATTCTCAATTGAAACACATGTTTAGATGTGCTCTTGCACTTACACTCTCAGCCTACCTGTCAAAGCTAATACCCAATAACAATAATCTGCAAGAGCAGATACATATATTTGTGAATAATTGAGGGCTGACTGTAAGCCCAACCAACTTTTCTGAATTTTTTTCATTAATCAGAATTGCCGATTTGCGGTATCCATCAATTATGAGTGGATGAACGTTGTGGTGGAGAGCTTTCAAAATACATGAAGTCCTGAAATTGGAAAAAGAATTATATGTATAGATAAATATCAAATTAGATAGATAAATAATTATATAAATAAAGAATGTAAATAGATAATTAGGTGCAATGCACAAAATGTTATTCTTCATAATTTATCAGGTGATCTCATTCCAGTTAAGAATAAATCAAGCTAAGGAAATCTTCATGAAGAGAACCTAATATGAAGAATAGCAATTGCAAATTTGAAACTGTGGGTAGTCAATAAGTTTTCCATTTGTGGTACCAATTAACTAAATTTTCATTGTTGAAAGGAGGAAAAACTTGATAATCAATATTAAAAATGTTAAATACACCAATTGCAATATGTTAATTAGGTTTTTAAGGTAAATGCTATCAATTTTTTTTCTATGCTTTACTTATGAATATTAGCCACTAATCAGACAGGAATACAGCAAGGAAATTGTACCTAATAAATCTAGGATGGTACAACACCAAGGAGTATATTGACAAAGAGGTAATAGATGAAGGGAAAGAACATCAGCTTTAGAGTTATTTTATTTCACTAAGAAATCAAAGAATAGGCATCTTTACGTAGTGAGAACGATAAGTAACATGAAATGATGACAATTACACCCACTGGATGCCTAGTATCTTTCAAGCACTTTCCTGGCCCCTTTACTCATATGATAGCTAATACTCATAACCCTGAAATATATATATATAAATAAGTATTTTCATTTCCATTTTACAAATTAGGAAACTGAGGCTTGCAAGTGTTAAACACTTTGCAAGACATATAACTAGTAAGTGGCAGAGACAGCTTCAAATCTTATTGCCTTTCTACTGCACTACACTGCTTCTCATCAGAAAGAATAATTCTCTCAGGATAACTCAGAAGCAAAAGGCTTACAATGAGGAAGCAAGCTCCAAAAATCATGGCTTTCACTGTCACATCCAGGTCTAATGGGAAGTGAATTTCAAAGTGGTCAGCATCGCTCATTGCTGATAACACACCATTCCACTTCCGAGTAATACTGCCGATACTGGATACACCATCAAGGGATATGACCTAGAAAGACAAGAATGTGACTTTATGATTGAAAGGTGTTCAACTACATGCTTTATTCTCCTGTTTATAAGCAGTTTACACTGAGGTAGTATAAATATGGTGCAGGAAATGAATATAGTAATAATATAATTTCAAATAGGGAATTATGGCCAAGAAGGGTTAAGTGCCTTGCAATTGGTTGACAGCCAAGCTGGGGAGTATCTTACAATTCTCAGGCCAGTGTTCTTTCTTCACCCTCAAATGAGTTATTAGGGAAGCCTGTCAGAGGAGGTATGATTTAAACTGATTTTGAAATTCTTTTTCATATAGCAAAGGGTGGGAATTGGGGATTGGGAGGGAGTCTTTCCCAGTCGAGGGAAACACGTTAGCAAAAGCAAGGTGGTATGGTTCTTTTCACTTCACAAAATCCATATGATCACTCAGGCTTTTGTGGGCCCTGTCTTCTTAAAGTATGTCAGAATCCCAAAGGGCTTCAGCTTCTAGAAGGCACTTGCCCTAAGGATAATACCCAAACACTACATTTTGGTGATTAAAATGATCCACACCCCCTGCCCTCAAAATCTGGCTTATCTACATTTCTTTTTTTTTTTTAATTTTATTTATTTTATTTTTTGCTGTGTTGGGTCTTTGTTGCTGCACGCGGGCTTTCTCTAGTTGCGGCGAGCGGGGGTTACTCTTCATTGCGGTGCGCGGGCTTCTCATTGCGGTGGCTTCTCTTGTTGCAGAGCACAGGCTATAGGCGCACAGGCTTCAGTAGTTGTGACTCACAGGCTCTAGAGCGCAGGCTCAGTAGTTGTGGCACACGGGCTTAGTTGCTCCGCGGCATGTGGGATCTTCCCAGACCAGGGCTCGAAGCCCTGTCCCCAGCATTGGCAGGCGGATTCTTAACCACTGTGCCACCAAGGAAGCCTACACTTTCTATCTATCCATAACGGCCTTTTAATAAATAAGTAATGGTTGATGAGATGGTTATGTAAAATGAGAACTAAGGAAAGTTTATCGGGTGTCATAGAAAATATTTGAATGAGCAATTTTGGATTATCAATTTTGTTGAATTGCGAGGCATTTAGAAAGAACTCTTTAAGAAGCCCAGGAATCTCCTTTGTCACAACTGTTAAGAGTAATAAGCTATCATTTTGTGGCCATTGAGACGAAGGCAAAACAGAAGGATTTTCTTTCTTCCAGAAAATGTTATAATCCACTATAAGATTTATCCTTGTTTATCACTGTCGTCTTGTTTCTTGAGGAGGCAGACAGACTTCTATCTTGCAAATAAGCAATTTGCACAACCTCAGGGGTGCTCTATTGGTTCTGTGATATGTGGGGCCTTTTCATTACTCAGGACCTATATTCTGTTCCTGGAAATCTTTGGTAAAAATGGTTAGTGAAATACAGCCAAGAATAAAATAAAGGGATTAGGTTAGGCTATTTACTCTCAGGTTTAATGTTTTAAATGGTTTCTTCTTATCGTTATCAAACAGTGAAATCATGCAAAAGAAGCTCACATTGTGGAAAACATTAAGCAATCCCCTAATGATAATTTGAAAAATTTTCAATGTCAACTGGTTAGTTAACTCTTTCCTCACATTACTTTATTCACTCACACCCAAAAAAATCATCTAAAAGCGCATCATTCTGAGGTCTGTTAGTAGATGTAGAAAAAATAGCAGAAACATTTATTTTTATATTTGTTTACCTCAAAAACAGAATCTGAACCACAGCCATAGGTTGAGCATGGCCCAAGCACTCCCATCATATCTTCTTTCTTCTCGTTTTGGATGCTGTACACTGCCCTGCACAGGTTCCAGTGTTCGGCAACAAAGCCAATGGTGACACCAGGAGGACACTGCACCTCCAGCTGCAAATGAAGCAGTGACAGAGGCGAAGGTGCTACATGTATAGGTATACACATACACAGATACACACAACCTAGGTATGTTCCTAATTCATTCAAGAACTAGGGAAACTGCCACTGGGAAAGAGTCTTCCATTATCCCCAGGCTATTTCTTAGGGTTGTATTTCAGTGAACAGCCTTGAGAGATGAAGTCATGTTCCCTTTGGGACAAAATTACTGCTTGTTATAAAATGGTCAGTTCTCCAAGCTCCATGTCCCTCAGCTGCATATGTAGCATCTACCTGGGATCCCCTGAGTCATCCCTGTAGAACTTGGGGATGAGGGGACCTACGCACACGTGCTGGAGCTCATGCTGCTTCCTGTGCTGTAATAAAGTTCTTTGCCCCTGACCTAGGGGGTCTCATGTCTTCTGGCACAATCCATGAAAAAGTAACATGCCAGCTTCTTAGACTGATAGCTCAGACATGACAATTGTAATAGAAAACAAAAGAGAAAAGAGGCATTCTGAAAATTGTGTGTTGTGAAGACAACAGAATGTGTGTATAAGTGTAGGATGAAGTGGAGATTCATCTCAAATATAAGACTGTTATTACACAAAGACAATAATGACAAAGGAGTAAGCTATCTGACAATTGCTAATATTCACTGAGCACTAAACTATTTGCCAGGCACTATGCTAACACAGTTGACATTTATTTACTATATAATCCTCAAAATAACCATCCTATGCGATAGGTACTATTAATATCTCCATTTTATAGGTGAATAAATCAAGGCACAGAGGCTATAAGTAAATTCTATTGAAAATGCTGGTACTTAACATATAATTAAAATCCCAGTAATCCTAGGAGGTATTTTTTTCTGTCCAGTTAATGTATTAAGAACACTGAGGCTAAAATAGGTTAAGTAAATTGCCCACTTTTAAGTAGGTGGCATATTAGAAATTCAAATTCTCTTGGATCTCTCTCTAAAACTTTTCTTTTCCCTGTAACAAACAATTTTCCTAGGGCAGCACAGATTACAGAAGAGCAACCAAACTGTAACTTGGCACACCTGCTTTCTAGTTCCAGCATCTACCAAGTGTAACACCATCCTCAGACACTTATTCTTTTTTAGCCACCCTTTCTTTGTCTGTAACAAGGTGTAGATTATGATGGGTAGAGTAAAAGTATCTGAAGTTTCTTCCAATTCTATTTAAAAGCATGTCTACATTTAGTGTGACCTTATTTGGGGATATGTAGGAACATTTAGACAAATGTGTGTTCTAGGTAACGGGCTAATTTCTAATTCAGTAGACACAACGGATAGAATTGCAATCACTGACTAAATAACCCTCATTTGTGCTTGACACCGCCCCCCACCCCCAGCTAGCACCTGAAGACATGAACCCACAAGAAAAATGTCTTTGTGGTTTTTCCATAGGTAAGACAATTTGGTATTTGGCTTCCTTCCCCACCCCCCACTATCTTCTTCCATTCTGCCTGTGCCATGAAAGTCCCCTCCTGTGTAGATTTGGAAAGAGCACAACCGTGCAGGGAAGAGTTGGATCAGGAAGAAACAACGGATGAGACTTCTGTCCTCTGACCTCTTGCCTGGTGGAGGGGCAACAGAAGCAGCAGCAGGTGCATCTGAAAGGTCTCTGCATTGTCATGACTTCTCGGCCCATACAGTCAGTGACCCGGAGCACAAAGGGCCTCAGTGTCCGATAAGCATTCCTGGTGTAGTCATCTGTGTCTTCGGTCACAAAGTAAACCATCTGGCCCAGGTTGTTTTTAATATCATATGTATTATTAGTTTCAAAACCTGTTATCACTAAAAATGAGAGAGCCATCTTATTTTAGAAGCAGTTAAAATGGGCCTCAAGAAGTCCTTTCATAGTATTTCACAGGGGTCTAAAGCAAAAGAGCTCTTTAAAATATTTCAGGCGAAAAATATGCAATTATTAGAATGCCACTGCAATTCATATGCCCTATAAGTATATACGTAATTCTGAAATTTTAAAACATTTCTTTTAAGAAGTTCAGTGTAAAATGATTTTTAAAACTTTTCCACATAGAAGCAAAGATTGGCAACAATATTCCTGGAATACTTGAATTAAGAAAACTTTAATTATAAAAACATTTAAAGGAAATTATACACCAGACCATGAATTAATCAGCTTATGAAATATGCTGAGAGGATTAGGGTCATTACTAATTGCAAATAAGAAAACCAACCAAGAAAAGTCAAAGGCTCTATGTGGAGGTAAAATGAATGAAATGAGGGTGTAGATCTGATACAGTGAGGGGAACTGAGAACAGGCATTGTGTTTACCGGGATTTTTTCTTACTTCCACAGCATTGGACTTAGAACTCAGCAGACTGAGACTCTATTTCCAGCTCTGCCGTTGATTAGCTGACTAGGGTGCCCTTGACTAGCTCGTCTAGTCTTTTTGTTCCTTCTTTTCCTTGTCCATGAAAAGTGAATATGGAGGAGTTGAGACAGGTAAAGGATAGGGGGTTCGACCAAGTAAAAATGTTAAGTCCTTTTGAAATCTAAGAGCTCATGTATGATGTGTAAACAGATAAAATTATACAAAGTTAAGTCCCTTTATTACTTTCTTGAAGATAGGGTAATAGAGGATAGTCTTTTCTCTTTGAACCACTAAAAAATGATCAATATAAATAAGGAACTAGATATTGGATAATGCAAATTTTCACCTGATTCAAATATTGCTGGACACTACAAAATTATACATACTTTCCAGGGGTTCAAAATGCTGAAGAACATGTATGTTGTCCAACTGTTGGGATAGAACAAAGCAATTAGGAGAGAGAGAAATAACAGAATCAAATCAAACCAGTATTAGAAAAAAAAACTGATGAGACAGAAATTAAATGTATCAATTGATACAAAAATATCTTTCTGAAACTGAATGGAATCAAAAATATTTTTATCAAGCAAAATCAGCCCATCTGCACCTGATCAGATGGTTATTAGCAGAGCCGTCCAGATAGAACACTTTCCTCCAGGTCCACCGTAAAATATTGAAACAATTCTCTAAAATATCAGAAAATCATCTTCCTGCTTCCGTAACACCACCTAGAAGAAGCTATGTTGCCTAGTTCAGTTCCTACTCATTGGTCTCTCTGACATGTCACCCACAGACTGGAGTTGTCAGGAAGTTCGGGACAGTTTAACATGGACCAGCCACAGAGAAGCCAATTTTCTCAGTGGCTTAGGGAGAGTGAATGAGGCAGGGTGGACCTTGCACAGGAATGTCCGATCTCATATTACTTCACAGTACCTCTGAAAGAGGTTAACACACTGACTTCCATTCACTTGGGCTGCTGATGCCAGGGTCTTCCCTAAGTGCAGACTTTAATAGGGGAAGATCCAAGAGAGCTGGAAGCATGTGAATAGGATTAGGGCAAAGGAGAGGAAACATTCTCCAAGGATGGAATCCCTTGAAAAGGGAGGTTGGTAATACCATTAGACCAACTTCTACCTTAACTTTACTTAGGAGTCACTGTAAAGATTAACACTTTGGCCCATCATCTGTTATACCTGAGAACATCCTAGCAGAAAAGAAACCCCCTTAAGGACAGACTACTCATATCTATATAATTTTAGATAATTTAGATCATTAGATCATTCCTAATGCCTGAGCCCAGAACATTGCCTGAAATGCCATATTTTACCAAACGTTTGTTGAATACATTAATTAATGAACATTACATTACTGTGGTAATAAATAAAATTTAAAATAATGTAACCTGACATAAACGTTTTGTGGCGTGATCCATTACAGGAGGGTATAGAGAGGATACAATCTTTCTTTCATTAAAAAATTTTTCTTTTATGAAAACACAGTCAGGTGAGAGGGCCTAAACGTGTCTTAACAAAATTATCAAAAGTGGCCACTAGGGTGGTTTACAGTCCCTTTGAAAAACTCTAGGGACTCTTAAACATCTATAATTAAAAAGTAAAAATATTCACTGCTTGGTAAGAGCTTCCACTGCTGAACAAAATATTCTAAAGAAATGATGCCTGTTACTGTGAAAGAAGTTTACCCAATAAGATACTACGGTTGTTAAGAAGCAGTTCTAACAAAGTGTGGAGTCACTGGCTAAGGCAATACTCTAGAAGTAATGTAAACCTGCTACTCTGGATGTTAAAGTGTCAGGATAGTCCTGATAATGATTCATGTCATTTGCACACGAGATGGCAAAAAGACTATGATAGGGACTTCCCTGGCGGTCCAGTGGTTAAGACTCCACACTTCCACTGCAGGGGCCATGGGTTCAATCCCTGGTCAGGGAACTAAGGTACAGCCAAAAATAAAAAATAAAAGGCTAGGATGAAGAAAATGCTTGGATGCCTGGCTCTGTGTCTTCCACCTACATACAAGGTGGTTCAACTAAAAACATCCACACAGCTATTATCCACTGGGTGGGTCCCATGTGCCAAAAATATTAGGCACGTTACAAACTTTATCTCATTAAAAATTCTCCTAACAACCCAATAGGGTAGGTATCACTAGCACTATTTTATAGATGATGAAATTCAAGCACCAAGAGGTTAGAAAAGTTACTCAAGGTAGTAGAGTGAGGAGAGAGTAGAGCTAGAATTAAAAGCCAGGTGTGTCTGGCTCTAAATCTGTTTTGTTTCTTTTTCAATTTTTTTTTTTTAACTAAAAACATTGCTGAAAGGGAAAATAGGATTCATAAAATATGCCCATTTAACTTCACTGAAAGTAATAGAAGAAATCAAGAAAATGGGTTTTTAATATTTAAATGAACAATATTAAAGCTATACATTTTTAAAAAGAAATGACTCCAGATATTGGATTTCTAAGGAAATTTTCTATATTTATCATCAAGTAAAAAAATAAACTTTCTAAACTTGGTTAACTTATAAGCATTTTATAAGCTTCCAAAATAACGTAGGGGTTACCCTAGCACTGTACCTGAATGACTGGCTTTGTCAATATTTTGCCAAACAACAGGTTAATAAAGTTTTTGGTTTATGTAAAATCCAAATTTTCCTGATCCAACTGTATTACTTTCAAAGATCAACACTATAACTTTGTAACAATGGTTTTCAATGCACAGGATTAACAGTCAGTATATAAAACTGAAAAGAGAAACATGTCAACTTCAAGGAACATTTGGTTGACTACGGTGGGGAGACATGTATTGAATTGGCAAGTCCCTTGCTTATAATGTATCAATATTTCAACACTTGCTTTTTCTAAAAGTGAAACATGATTTAGTAGTTTCTAAGGGATTTGCAATACTAGGTTTATCTTATTTTCATTAAGCAACATTTTTATTTCTGACATGGGTTTTTAAACAATACCATTTGGCGGTACACACACCTGTGGGCATGTTGCCCCAGTTTCTGAAATGGATGGCCCGGTCCTAGAATGTCCATATAGATAAAAATTAGGGAGTCTCTGTGTTGTGGAAAGGGGTTCTCTAGAACTTGACCTGAAACAGTATCCTTGGAGGTCCCCTATTTTTATTTACCTTGTATGCTTTGGGAGGTGACAGGATTGGTTGATGAAAACTATGGGTGGTGAGAAATAGCAATGGCCTGAGGCACTGAGTGATTGACTCACTGTCTACCGTTCTGTTCTGTTCTTTGTAATGTTGCTTTTCTTGACGTTCAGCCTTTACTTCTAAGCAAATGACACTCCAGTTAACATCTTTGATAATTTTTCTTCTATGCCAATTCCTAGTTTTTAAACTGCCTTCGATAGGACATCTTGAAGGTCTTAAAATTCAATATACAACCTTCACAAAAACCATAGTCATCCCACCAAAAAAATCCCTATCTTCTTTGTTCCCCATTCACATTTCTGAAATTAGCACTACCACTCCTACAGTCTCACAAACATCTGTCATCACTGACCCATCACCTTTATCCACTCTATCCAGCCTCTTCTTGTTGGATCCCCAGTCATACTTTGTAAGAAAATAATTTGGATTTGTGTGGAGTACCTGGGCTAAATATTCCAGACCTGGAGGACAGTTTGGCATAACAGTTGGCACTGGCATCCATACTACTGGAGCAGAATGTTGTGGTGCAGGATATTTTCCAGGCTGGTACTGGATAGGCTGGCTACCACCAGTGTGCGTGTACAAGGGGAAGGTAGTGGGCTGATGTGGACTGTAGTGTCCCACAGGCAAGCCTCCTGGGTGGCCTGCAGGAGGAGGGACAGCTGGTCCAGGGGGCCCTGCGTGCAAAAACAAATGGAAGTGTTATACATTATAAACACTACAATGTATTGGAAATTAGCATGACTTTTTACATGGAGATGATATGGATCGCACGACCTCCACTTAAAAATAACAAGGTGTTCGGGCTTCCCTGGTGGCGCAGTGGTTAAGAATCCGCCTGCCAATGCAGGGGACACGGGTTCGAGCCCTGGTCCGGGAAGATCCCACATGCCATGGAGCAACTAAGCCCGTGCGCCACAACTACTGAGCCTGCGCTCTAGATCCCGCGAGCCACAACTACGGAGCCTGCGAGACACAACTACTGAAGCCCGCGCGCCTAGAGTCCGTGCTCCACAACAAGAGAAGCCACCAGCCCGCGCACTGCAATGAAGAGTAGCCCCCGCTCGCCGCAACCAGAGAAAGCCCGCGCACAGCAAGGAAGACCCAACGCAGCCAAAAATAAATAAATAAATACATTTATTAAAAAAAAAAACAACAACAAGGTGTTCCATTTTACGAGTGTGTAGGATGTACCAAAATGTACTAAGGGGATTTACACATTAACTCATTTAATCCTCTTAAGCCTTATGAGACAATTATTCCCATTTCAGAGGTATAGAAGTAAGGTTGAAATATCAAGTGAACATGTTAGCCTCTAGGCATTAGCTTCCTTCTTTGGAGATAATAATATACCTACTTCATTAGGTTATAGTAGGATTAGTGCAAGGCCTCGCATATAATTAGCATGGTTAAGTTTTTGTTACTATGTTTACTGTTATTATTGTTTAAGGTCATAAAGATAGTAAGGTCTACTTAACTTCAAAGGGGTTCTTTTAATGACTGCTATCTAACTCCAGAACGGTTTCATCACCCCCCACCCCCAAAAATCCCATACCCATTAGCAGTCATTCCCCACCTTTTCCCCCAGTCCCTGGAAACCGCTATCTCTATAGATTTGCCTAATCCGGACATTTCATAAAAATAAAATCATGTAACATAGCCTTTGTATCTGGTTTCTTTTACTTGGCAGGTTTTCAAGGTTCATCCTTGACCTTTGCATTAGTACTTCATTAATAAAAACTAGTGAAATAACAATACTCATGTCAGACAAAATATACTTTAAGACAAAAACTGTTACTAGAGGTAAAGGACATTTTATTATAATAACAGAAGTGTCAATCTGTCAAGAAGACATAATTATATACACCTAAAAGCAGAGCTTCAAAATACATGAAGCAAAAACTGACACACTAAAAAGTGAAATAGGCAATCCAAAGAACAGTTGGAGGCTGCAATACCCCACTCACAATAAGGGATAAAACACCTAAGCAGAAGGTCAAAAAGGAAATAGAAGCATGAACAACACTATAAATGAAACAATACATAACAGGCATGTATAGAACACTCTACCCAACAACAACAGGCTAAACTTTCTTCTCAAATGCACATAGAACCTTCTCCAGGAGAGACCTACTGGCTGGCCATAAAACAAGTCTCAACAAATTTAAGATACCTGAAATCATACAGAGTATATTCTATTACAATGGAATAAAACCAGAAATCAATAATAATAGAAGAAATTTTGGAAATCACAAATATGAGGAAATAAAACAATACACTCTTAAATAAACAAAGGGGTAAAAAGAAATCATGAGAGAAATGAGAAAATACTTTGAGACGAATGAAACAAAAGCACAATATACCAAAGCTTATGGGATGCAGCTAAAACAATGCTTAGAGGGAAACTGACAGCTGTAAACACCTACACTAAAAAAGAAATATCTCAAATCAGTAACCCAACTTTCCACCTTAGAAATAAACCAAACCCAAAGCAAGCAGGAGGAAATAATAAACACTGAGGTAGCAGTGAGTGAAATGAAACAGGAAAAACAATAGACAGAAATCAGCAAAACCAAAAGTAGGTTCTTTTAAAAGATCAACAAAATTGAGAAACCTTAAGCCGGACTAACCAAGAAAAAAAAATGTACTTCAATTATTAAACACAGGGGTGAAAATGGGGACATTACTAAACTCTTACAGAAATTGAAATGCATCATAAGGAAGTATTATGAACAGTTGTATGCAAAAGCAGGGTCCTGTGCATGATCCCTGCACACAGCACCACCAAGGGGGTGGGAAGACCACCTAAGCTGCACCTCCTGCCCAACCCACTGATTCATCCCTACCCTCACCCTATGTAAGGAACCAGCTCACCCCCTGCCTTGGGGGTGAGCAAGGCCACCTGTTACTTGTTCTCGCTCCCTCTGCTGTAGCAGGGATCCCAATAAAGCCCTGCTTGAATTTCTCATCTGGCCTCTTAACAATTTCTGTTGGTTAAATTGTCCAAGGACCTGGGTCTGTAACATATTCACTGGTAGACACATAGTATGTGAAGGGATTAGAGAGGAGGGGCAACTAACCTAGGCAGAGGAGATACCCTGTGAAAGTGCTGACACATTAGACCCAGCCAGCACCTTTACGATGGGCAAAAGTTTCAGATACAGCAGGTACAAAATGAGCAGCTGCACAGGGGAAGCCCAGTACCACAGGAGTAAAGGCCATGCATATATAGAGATTTAGCAAACAAAACAGAAAGGAAGGTGGGGAGGAAGTGACGATTATGAAAGACCCATGCTCTGTGCAAAGAACTTGAACTTTATGCTAATAAAATGTGAAGTGGAGTGACCAGTTTTACATTTAGAAGCTTTATGAATGAGAAGGTTTGATTAGGAAGGAGGTGCCTGCAGGAGTCTAGATGTGAGCTAAGGAAGTTTAATTGTGATGAAAAGAGTAGAAAGTGGAGAAATAATAATCGACTTTTAAGAGACATATTGTGTTGGTAATAGACTGGATATGAGGAAAGATTCTCAAGTTTCTGACGTGGGTCCCTGCAGGCCTCCAGTGTAGAGAAAGAACAGAGGGCATGTGTTCGGGAGCAAGGTGCCCAAGATGCACTGAGGAATCACTGAGTTTGAGATCCTGGGTCACTCAGGGCAGGTGCTCTACAGGCAGGTGGAAATGCAAGTTTAGAGCAGAGGAGACTGATGTGGGTAGGGGCTAAGGGATTCATAAGTGGTTAAAGGCAAATGAAACCATATGGGGTATTCCCAGTATAACGTAGGAGAGTGTAAAAGGACAGGTGAATGGAAGAGGTGAGAGAGAGGACAGGGCAGGGCTGGACAGGGGAGTGGCCCAAGGACCTCTGGGGAATACCGGTTTTTAAGGGTAGGGGACACAGCTCTTGACAGAGACCAGGAGTCAGGAGAGACTAACAGAAAAATGATGGTAACCAGAAACAATGTTAAATTAGAGCTAAGTGAGAAAAAAAGTGCTAATGTCTTTAGAAAAAATGGAGGAAATTTCATGTTTCAGTTTGTTGTGAAGAATAGAATTTAATTCCTTTAAGAGTTGTGTTTAATAAGAGTACCCAAATTGGATTGGAAATCGGATATCCCCCTCCTCTTTTTCTTAGAACTATTATTAAAAAGCATACAATGCACCTAAAAAGTCACATAAACTATCTCAAAAATACTAATTGTTATATCATTTCAATGAGTTGATGATTAATTCTTCTGGTATTAACCATGTGATTTTAAGATAAAAGTACATCATGGAACAAAATTTGAGGATCAATAAATTAGAAAGAAAATTATAATGTAGATTATGGTGCTATTCAGTTTAGAGACTATACTTCTAAAAAAAATTGTACACAAATGTATGTAATCAAATGATTTTTGTTGTAAGTATGTATTATTCAGAGATGTTAAGAGAAGTGAAGAAAAAAACATAATCTAATTACGTGTGGGAAATGGTGTATGTTTTATACTCTCTTTTAAGCTTTAAAATTGCCGTTAAGGGTTCTGACTTCTGCAGGAAAACACAACAAAACATGTTTAACTTTGTGTAACTATAGTATCCCACACTTATTTAAATAAAGAACTCTGTTATGGAGCATTTTCCTACCAATGCTAGTGTGAGAAGTACTGCTTTATGGGATTTGTGTTTTCTTAGTTATTTTGAATATTATCATCCTTTTTTATTTCAAAAAATATGTCATTTTCCTCTTTAAATAGACTACATATAACAAAGGCTTCTTTATTAACTATGCTTTTAAACATATTTGGCCCAAAATTATTTTCAATGGTAACAAATATCCAGTAATATAATGCAAATGGAATTATATAATTGAATTTAAAGAAATTCATTAAAGCTAAAATTTCAAGTATAGTATTTCAGGTTCCTTAATGTGAATCAAGGGCACACGATTTGCATCAGTATATATAAGTATATAGTTCAGCCACTAGATGGTGATCACAGTGAATTTTTGTTGCTGATTTTCATAACTGAAAATTCATTAGTTGTGCTATTTTTTTGATACAGAAAGGAAGAGACAGACACTTTCCCAGATGAGCAGAACATGATTTATAACCAATGTTTACTTCTTAGAAACGGTGGAGTTTCTGTTCTAGTGGAGGTTCTTGGATATAGAGTGATTGGTGAATCTAAGACAGATTATGTAGATAATGCTGATAGCCACTGAAGTAGAACATAGAGAAATGTATATATAGTGATATTACAATGTAGGCTTGTCAAAAACTTGGATTTAGCAAGGGTTAAGCCATAATGAGGGGTTATACTGGATCAGATTCACACAACATGCATACACATGAGGGAAAGGGGAAAAGGAAGCCCTGTTTCCAGAAAACACTGCAGGGGCAAAGGCTACCTGAGCTCCATGAATCATATGTCTGGAGCCAAGACAACATCCTTGCCACCATCCTGTGGATACTGGGGTTTCTTCTGCTCTTTCACAGCCTAACTCACTGGTTTCTGCCTCTAAACAAACACTTAAATATATATTTAAAGAAATATCACTAGACTTTATCATTTTCTAAATCACTAAAATGTATTTGAATATAATCCTGATTAAAACTATTTCCTTAGTCAAAAGTAAGAGTTTTTTTTTTTTTTTTTTTTAGATGCTTTAGGACTTTAATGTCCTTCACACAGCCAACATAAAACGCTGACAATGGATGAACAATAGGGGAAAAGACCGTTCAGCGAAGATCTTCCTGAACTCACGGCATCACTGGTCAAACACCATAAAGAGAACAGTCACATGAACAGTAAGGGAGTTTAACAGAGATTTTTAGTTTAACAGCATAACTGAAAAACAAAGAACCAACCAAGTAAGCAAGCAAGCAAGCAACCAACCAACCGTTCTTCTACCCACTGAAAGGAAAGTAAAAGTGAATCAGGGAGCTTCCAAATCCTGTGAAGCAGCTTAAAAAGGGAGAGGGGAGGGCGAAGGGGAGGCACGCAACTGTTGAGAACGTAACACTCTAATGCACCATGTCAAGGATCCTAACAAATTCTCAAAGTCTCAACATATACCAACACAAACCGTATTATTAGAAATATAAAGGCACAGAGATATAAATGCATAGAGATATAAACTATTTGGTATTAAAAACAGACCTTGCTATATAAACATATAGTATGTCACTTTTATCCCTTTATGAGAATAACAGTATAAAGAAAGATCTCCAGTTTGCCTTTTAGTCTGGAACATCACAACACGGTCGGTAGTGACCTGAATTAAGAGCTGCAGAATCCAGAAGACCCCGCTGCTGTCATCTTGCAAAGGATCAAAATTCAGCACCTAGAGGTCCCCACCCACCCTCCATGCTGTGTGTCTGTGTGTCTCTAAAAATAATAACCTGCAATCTGCATATAATTTAACCCATAGGCAGCTTTGAATATGAGATCTAGGCAGAAAAAGTAGCAGCAAAGACAACAGTAGCTAGAATTTGGTAGAAAAGCAAGAGATTTTTTAAAAGCTTCCACTTCAAGTCAGGATTAAGGTTAAGTTTCAACAGCTTGGCTTAGCTGTGGATGTTTTGCTGTTCTCTGGAAAAAGAAGAAAATCTATCATAAGCATGTTCATTCGAGAAAAATACTGTGTTTGTTTAGTTTTGTTAGCCATGCCCAAGTGAACAAGTAAGAGTATTTTTAATTTTAAAGAATTTACATATTGCCCAAATACTTAGGAGTATCTATTTCCCTGAGTCCCTGAGTACAGTATGAGTTGTGTATTCAGACTTATAAAAATATTTGCCAAACTACAAGCTCCTGAATCAGAACTCAAAGCCATTCATTTCCATTTTTCTGCACTTCTCCTGCCATTTGTCCCAACCAGACCTTCATGACCCTGAGCTTTTGGACATATTGTTCTTTCTGCAAGGTATGGCCCTTTCCCCCTTTCCTTCGATTGAGAAATTCCTCATGTGCCAGTAAAACTTGATTTCCTCATTTTGTGCTTCCCTCAAATCCCCAGTAGAGGCAGTTGCTGCCCTCTGTGCTCTTCACAGGACAACGTTCTCTTCACATTCAAGCAAAGAGAATGCCATCAATGTTTGCACAACTTCCTTCCTAAGACAGGAATATAATTCTAATTAACATCTAGTAAACTACTTGGCACGCTGTAGGCATCCAGTATTTATTTACTGAATCATTCCATTAATTAATTAATTTTAAAAGCAATCTTAGCTATGAGTATGGTTTTCCGGAGTGGGGAAAGATTCTTTCTGAATATTTAACCTACCTGGTACAAAATGGGAATTGTACTCAGGAGGGGCACCAGGCCTTGGATCAGGTGATGTTATTTGATTCTCCATTTCATCTGCAGGTTGTTCAGGGCCTGTGGGGACTATATTTTGGGGGAGAGAAAGGGGACCTGATTTACAATGGGAATGATAATATGATTACAGAAGACATTCATTTTTTAAATTTTGGTATGCATCAATGAATATAACCAACATGATATACACTCATTTTTTATAAAAAAACAATTCATTATGTATATTAGACATCAACCTATTAATATATTTGATGAATTTTTAGCCTGAATATGGACTTAAAAATAAAACTAAGCAATTATATTGTTATGATCAAAGCAACAAGATTTCGTGCTAGTGTTCAGCTGACCTGATGCTCATTCCTACCTACGTAAACTCCTTGCACGTAGCAAAACTTCTTTCTCCTATTATATAATAGGGAGAGTACAGTCATTTATAGAGTGAATCTGATTTATTCCCGAATCCTTTTTGGAAAATGGCTGTGTTTAAATAAATTCAAAGCACAACACGATAAATACTTAATAAATTTAAGACATAACATGATGAATACTTAATAAATTTAAAACATAACACAATGAATACTTAATTAATACTTTAAACAGCAGTAATGCTACACACAACTCAGCTGGAGGTGGTTCAGTCTTCACCTCCAGTGAGTCACAATTTTACCATATTCTGCCTAAAAGCAACCTAGGTCATTGTAATTGCTGCAAGGGAGGTACTGAAGTCACTTTTCATTATGTTATAGCTTGCCCTCTTGTTGAAATTAGAGAAATTACTCACTAGAAGGTAGTCATGAATCTCTTAACTGGTTGACTTTTATCTCATAAGAAACACAAATCCCACAGATGTGGTGTTTCTCTCCTTGTATAATCTCCTACATTGCTTGAAAAAGCAGGGCTACTTTTGAGCCTTCTTCTGTAAAGGCAAGCTGCCACCACAGGCTTTTTATTACTATTACTTCTCTTTGCAGATTTACTCTCCTACCTGATTTTTCCTTTACCTAACTTTCCCCCACATAGTTTAGAGATTTTTGCAGTACCTATATGCCAGTATAAAACCCTTTTAATCCTTTTCTGTCAAAGATAAAGAGGAATGTTCATATATATAAATGAACAAATGAGTGTATATATATATATATATATATTCTTCAAATATTAAACAAGTGACTTCAAAATGAAATAAATTCCAATTTTTTAAGGAAAGGAATCACACAGTTCACATTTGAAAATAAAGCATATTAAAATTTATTCACAAAAACTTACCTGACATTTGAAGAATTCTAATTAATCCTGAAAAAAAACACATTTTATACCTTTAAAAATATATTCATATAGTTACTATTATTATTTAGTGATACATGCAACAAGTCCTGTGATTCTTTTAATCCCCAGTTACCTTTCTTTCATTCCTTCATTAATTCAACAAATATTTCCTGAGCATCTATTATGTACCAGGGACTATTACAGGTGTTGAAAACACAGCAGTAAACGAGATGGACACTCTGCTGGAGATTATATTCTAGTGGAGTGAAACATATCAACAAATATTTAAGATTAAATTTAGATAGTACAGTTATGAAGAAAACAAGGTTAAAGATTAAGAAAAACATGGATGAGGAGCTCAAGGAGGGTCAGGGAAAGCCTCTCTCAGGAGGTGACCTTTCAGCTATCTGAACTATGACAGACAGCATTATACTAAAAATGTAGGAAGAGAGTTCCCAAAAGACAAGAAAGTAAGTGCAAAGAGCGCGAGATGGCAATGAGTTTGGGCAATGCGCAAGGGAGAGAAAGAGGTCAGGTGTGACTGGGACACAAGGAGAGAAGAGAACCGAGGTCAGAGATGGAGACAGAGGTCTGATCATACCTGAAACTCATGGCAAAATGTTTGGAATCTGTTGTAATTGCATCTGGAGAGTCTTCGGGGGGCTTTAATCAGTGGAGTGATCACATCTGATTTAAACTTTGTCTTGAGGGGGCGGGAGTAGAAGCAGTGGGGGAGGGATGGCAGCAGTAATCCCAGTGGAAACTGATGCTGGCTTAGACTGGGGAGGTGACACGAGAGAGGGTCAGATGCCGTCAGATGCTTAACAAGATTTGGAAGCAGAACCCACAGGAGTTGCTGATGGACTAAGTAAAGAGAGGACTCGAGGATGAGTCTTACTTTTTAAGCCAGGGTACCTGAGCTGATGGTGATGCCATTAGCTGAACTAGAGAGGAAGATGGTGGGAAAATGTTGGGGACTGGGGAGAGCAGGAATCAAAAGTTTAAATCGGGACATGTTATGTTTAATAAGAGTCCAAGAGAAGACATGTGAAACATTTAAATAAAAAACATGTATATGTGGACATTATGAGAATAACTTAGAGAAGTAATCTAGAAGTTGGGATGATATTTGAAACAAGAGGTGGAGGTTCGGGAGAGAGTTCATTGATTTCATTAATTCAATCAAGGGGAAAAGATTATTAGAGAAAGGAATTTCAGTATTTCAGGTTTCTGAGTCCTGGGCGATGACAAATAACAAGGAGAAAACATCAGCAAAAGCTATAATATACTGAATGCTTATCAAATGTCAGGCAAAGGCAGAGCACTTTTCATATATTATCTCCAATTTGCACAGCAAAGAAACCATAACAAAATGAAAAGACGATCCACAGAATGGGAGAAAATATTTGCAAATGATACGACCAATGAGGGATTAACCTCCAAAATTTACAAACAGCTCATGCAGCTCAATATCAAAAAAACAAACAACCCAGTCAAAAAATGGGCAAAAGATCTAAATAGACATTTATCCAAAGAAGACATACAGATGGCCAAGTGGCACATGAAAAGATGCTTAACATCACTAATTATTAGAGAAATGCAAATCAAAACTACAATGAGATATCACCTCACACCAGTCAGAATGGCCATCATCAAAAAGTCTACAAACAATAAATGCTGAAAAGGGTGTGGAGAAAAGGGAACCCTCCTACACTGTTGGTAGGAATGTAAATTGGTGTAGCCACTATGGAGAACAGTATGGAGGTTCCTTAAAAAACTAAAAACAGAGCTACCATATGACTACCATATGATCCAGCAATCCCACTCCTGGGCACATATCTGGAGAAAAACATGATTTGAAAGGATACATGCACCCCAATGTTCACTGCAGCACTGTTTACAATAGCCAAGACATGGAAGCAGTCTAAATGTCCATCGACAGATGAATGGATAAAGATGTGGTACATATGTACAATGGAATATTATTCAACTATTAAAAAAAAATGAAATAATGTCATTTGCAGCAACATGGATGGACCTGGAGATTATCATACTAAGTGAAGTAGGTCAGACAGAGAAAGACAAATATCATATGATATCGCTTATATGTGGAATCTGAAAAAAAATGACACAAATGAACTTATTTACAAAACAGAAACAGACTCACAGACATAGAGAACAAACTTATGGCTACCAGGGGGGGAAGGGTGGGGGAAGGGATAGATTGCAAGTTTGGGACTGACATGTACACACAGTGCTATATTTAAAATAGACAACCAACAAGGACCTACTGTATAGCACAGGGACCTCTGCTGAATACTCTGTAATAACCTAAATGAGAAAAGAATTTGAAAAAGAATAGACACATGTATATGTATAACTGAATCACTCTGCTGTACACCTGAAACTAACACAACATTGTTAATCACCTATACTCCAATATAAAATACAAATTAAAAACAAACCAAAAAAATAAATAAATCAACAGGGACTTCCCTGGTGGTGCAGTGGTTAAGAATCCGCCTGCCAGGGTGGGGGACGCGGGTTCGATCCCTGGTCCGGGAAGATCCCACATGCCGCGGGGCAACTGGGCCCGTGTGCCACAACTACTGAGCCTGTGCTCCTAGAGCCCATGCTCCACAACAAGAGAAGCCACCGCAATGAGAAGCCTGCGCACCGCAACAAAGAGTAGCCCCCACTCGCTGCAACTAGAGAAAGCCCGTGCACAGCAACAAAGACCCAACGCAGCCAAAAATAAATAAATAAATAAATAAATAAACTGAAAAAAAAGTAAATAAACAAAACAATGTAATAGTGAAAAAAGCAAACGAAAACATCTAATACGTAAATGGCCAACGCTACTAAACTCAAGTACTTCTAAATTCCCAGTCCATGTTCTTTCCAATGAGTCGTCCTGCTTATCAGAGTACAGAATGTGGTCATTTGTGTTGCTCCAGTAGGGTAGAAATCACCGATACAGGGTAGGTATGCCAAAGAAGCACTAGAACACTATATGAGTGAGTAGTCAATACAGACTGAGTTGACCCAGCGAATGTCACCATGGCATAAGCCAGTATGTAGATTCTAGCCTCCTGCCAAGCCTGCGTCAGTCTTGGACCATTTCCTCTCCCTCTCTGGAGCTGGAGTTAGTTGTACAACGTCCTACGTGTCTTAAAAGTAAAAACAGTTCCCTGGAGCACACCACAAATCCAGACCCAACTGCAGGCCAACCAAGAGTTCCAGGAACTGGTCCTATTCCTTTAATGATGGTAATATCTGGTGTTTAGGAAAATGCCCCTACCTTTCTAGAACCTTAAATTCTGGACATTCCTAGGAATGTACCCTCAAGTGACTGCATGTGTACACACAGGTTATATACGAGAATGTTCTTGACACACTGTTCATACTAAAAGAAACTAAAAACATTTCCAGTGCCCATCAATGGTACACTGGATAAATATATTCTGGTATATTTATATGATATAATAGTATACTGTAGTGAAAACAAAGTACAGCCATACCCATCAACAGAGATGAATCTCGAAATCACAACACTGTACAAAAAAAAAGCAGTCATAGGAGAACACATGTGAGTCCATTTAAGAATGTTCAAAAGCAGGAAATGAGACAAAACACTTTTTTTTCTGATACATGTATGGGGAAAACTTTAAAGAATAAAATTAGGGAATTAATAACACAAAATTTAGGAAAACGGTTACCTGTGGAAAAGAAGTGATGTGGGTAAAATGTTTAGCTCTGGCCCTCAAGGGGCTTGAAGTTCCTGCTAATGTTCTAGTTCTAATAGGGTTGTGAAACAGGGGCGATGGGTTGTTACTAGTTTTTAAAGAGCACATATATGTTTACATCTGCATATTTATATGTATGACATTGTTTCACAATAAAAAAGAACCATCTGACAGTTATATGTTTAGTGTAACTTTCTAACTAAACATCTGTTGTTCCTTTCTACATCAAGCCTGGGGATTGCAAACTGTCAAATAACTGTGATGGAAAGTAATTAGAACAGATTATTGAGTTCCTTAGTAAAAATGGGCCAAATTATCCATCTATCCATCCATCTACTCATCCATCCATCCATATGTCCATCCAACTATCTAGAGTGGCAAATGGTATAGCATAGTGCAAAAGTGGCAAATGTTAACAATTGCTGAAGCTAAGTGAAGACAGAGATTTGAATATTTTTATTAAAAAAAAAAAAAACGTGAAGGAAAACAAATACATAATTCTGGACCCCAAAAGTGAAATAATACCTCTGGGGTCCAGGCCTGGAAATCTGTACTTTTAACACAGTCCCAGGTGATCCTTTTGATCAGGCATGTTTGGACTGATATAGTGTAAAGAAAAATAACAGTTCTCAACCATGCCAGGCAGAAATTAGCATTCAAATGTGATTCAAGCGATTGAAAAACACCTTGAAAAAATAAACCAATTTTGAAAAAATTTTATATCTTTAAGAATTTTTTAAAGTAACTAATATCAATGAATTTAAAGTAAAATACACCTACGCATTGCCTAACAAGCTGCAGGTGCTCATGGAATTTGTTTAGTCCTCCCTCCTTTGAGCCACTAGTTTCTTTTTTTTTCACCACTCTAAATTCTCTCCCCATTCTTAAAAATTTTACAATATAGTTTTATCAACAAATGTTATATAAGGCAGGATAATGTCCAGTTGGTACAGTCGTGAATGTTCTAACCTAATCTTCCTGTAACATTCAGTGGATTGTTTCAGATTTCTCATTCACTCAGCAAGGCCAGAAAGTGCCATACGTTGAAGAAAGACTAACTTTGGCTTTCTATCAAAAGGAAATCAGATAGAAAACTGAGCTGTGTCTCCATAATAGGTTAGCGTCACATGGTCTAGAGAACTCAATTGCAGAGGACTTCACATTTTCAAGGCTTAGGCTACATACAGGGGAATCTAAGCCAACTGAAGTGTAATTAAGAGGGAAAGGAGACATGGGTGAGATAGCATGAGGTTGGGGAAGCTGTGGTTTGCGGCTGTGCAAGGCAGCCCTGGTATCTTAAATGGCATCCCACAGCAAGAGAGCATTTACCCGGATACCACTTGCTGCAACAAACATTGCAGCTGTGTTATATGCTCATGCTTCAATTTCACCTTTGTAAATAGTGACACACTAGCAAAGTTCAATAAAACCGCAAGTCCTTGAACCATACCATGGATCACAAAACTGAAAATGATGATCAGCTCTTTGCAGTTGAGTATTTACTAGAATCTGTCCTGGTCTCTTGGCAAGAGAGACTCTGGGCACATGAGAATCTAGCCGTTCTTTAGGCACAAGGCTTGGAAACCTGCATATGAAATCTCAAACCTTGGGCTCTGCCTGTTTCCAGTGCCTTCAGCTGTGAGGAGAGAAAAGAAAGCAAGAGGTCCCTGTCCATATAATTCCTTCAGCTCCTTAGCAGGGGCGGGAAACACAGCTAGTTCTTGCAAAGCCCCAGTGCATCTACCACAGTCCCCTATTTGGGTATTCAAATGTAGTATTAGAAAAAATGCTGCCAGTCATTTAACATGTATTACTGAGCATCTACGTGTAGGACTTTATGCTGGGTTCCAAGCTGACACCAAGAGATGGGCTGGGACCTGGGACCCTCGTCTCCTCGAGCAACATAATACAAAGAAACTATAAGGGACTGAAAATAACTACACGCATGCACAGTGGGGCAATTATGAGCAATAAGATACAAAAAGGCCACAAAGCAACTGCCATTTCTGAGGTGCCGAGAGTAAAAGCAGAGTGCTGTCTGTGCACGGTCCCTGCACACAGCACCACCAAGGGGGTGGGAAGACCACCTAAGCTATGCCTCCTGCCCAACTGATCTGTCCCTACCCTCACCCCATTTAAGGAACCAGCTCACCCCCTGCCTCAGGGAGTGAGCAAGGCCACCTGCTTCTTGTTCTCACTCCCTCCTGCTGCAGCACGAGCCCCAGTAAAGCCTTGCCTGAATTTCTTGTCTGGCCTCTTATCAATTTCTACTGATTAAAGAGTCCAAGGACTTGGGTCGGTAACAATTCTAGCAGATATGATTTTATGAGCATTGTCTGTAAGGAGTTTCAAATTGGAAAAACTAGGAAAAAGAAAATGGAGACACTGCTGGAGGGCTTTCTGTATTTGTAGCTAAATGAAAGACAAATGAGTAAAGCATAGCTTAAGTGTCTACTTATATTTTTAAGATGAATTGATTTATTTAGTAATAGACTTTAAAATGAGCAGAAAATTTAAAGATATCATCTCTTTGCCACTTATTTCAAATATACTGTGAAACTAATAAATATATTTGTTTAAATGTAAGGTACCAATGACTATACCCTAACTTATTCAAACTATTCCATTTTTACTGTTTACACCTTTTTGGTATTATGAACAATGCTATATAATTTCCATTTACATAAATATTTGCACACACCTCTGCCATTCTCTTATGATAAAACAATTTAAGAAGGATTCATGTTCTATAGGTGGATGTTTCTTATAATTTAGGGAACATTTTGCCATTTTCTTTATAGCAAGACTTCTTCAGTTTAAACCTAAATCATATCTGAGTGACCATCTCAATATTAAATATTATCTTCCTTTAAACTTTTCCCATATGCTAAGGAAAATTTCCTTTTGTATTACCATGCCATTAAATATAATTCTTAATTCCTTAAATATTAAGAATAATAATGTGGTTTTTTTTTTTTTTTAAGAATAATAATGTGTTTTTTGAAAGAGAAAGTTTAACTGATACGATGGCTTAATAGATTTTAAAGAATCACTAATGCAAAAGTATTACAGAATAGTAGGTACTCAGGAACTTTTACTTATATTCAAAAGGATTGTTGATTCTTCCTTTTATAAGTGACCCTTTAAATACCTATTGCTAATTCAAACATATAAAACTTCTATTCATTTCTTCGAATGAAGCAAGATAAAGACAAATGGAAATTTAATGACTGCCTAGGGAAACAGCCCCCCAAATTGGAGGTTTAAAAGCAACAGATACATTGTGTTTCTAATTTAGCTTGCCTGTGGATTCTGGATTGAATATTACAATAGCTAGGTAACTAATTTTTTGAAAGAAAGAAATTCTAAATTAACACACGTTTAGGGGTAGGCTCCTTGAAATCACTGCTGAAGAACAAACTAGTTCAAATCAGATTTGACAGGGGTATCCAGAAATATGGCCTCTGATCCCACCCAAATCTTATGCGTTTAGGGTTTAACTAGATTTTTGCAGTAAATTCACTAGAGGTATTACGTGTTCTTTTGCTCACTTTTCTTTTTACATTTCTTAGCTTTATATTGATGGATGAAAAAGACTGGATGTCCAAAAACTGATTATTATTTTTGTGGCCAATATATCAAATCAGATCTCCCATTATTGATGATCCCTTTCTATCTTTAACTTGTATTCAACAAAAATACTTTAAAACATCTTCATAGGCAGTTTACAAATATTAACTTCATAGAAAGCTTTATAGAAGAGATACTATAATAGAGGTGGAAACTGAGGCAGAGAGAAGTTATTAAAAGGCTCTTCTCCAAGGCTGTACAGTTAGCAAGAAGTTCTGGCAGCACTGACTGGTGACCCAGTTTCCCTGCCTTCCTTTTACCCAGTGCAGCTGCCTACCTTTTGGCCAAACCAGAACTCTTCAATATTTGCCTTTGAGGTAGGGTAGAGTTGAAAATAGAAAAATAGTTGACCCTGAACAATGGGGGTTAAGGGTGCTGACCCTCAGCAGTCTAAGATCCACCTATAACTTTTCAGTTGGTCCTCTCATCCCTGGTTCACATCCGCGGATTCAACTAACTTCAGATCATGTGGTACTATAGTTCCTATTTAGTAAAAAAAATCTGATTATAAGTGGATCCGTTGTTCAAACCTGTGTTGTTCAAGGGTCAACTGTATGTACAATTTAATGAGCTACTTTTTGTCTTTGTAAGGCACAGCAATTCTGGTGATAGACTTGGTAAAATCAAAAAGCAAAAACAACTAGTTCAAATATGCTACTCTTTGAATATGAAATTCATTTTATAATTGGGTGGGTCTGGTTTTTGAAATGGTTTTACAGTAATGGTGATACATTTATATTAATCTCTCTACTGTGGCTCAACAAAAGTTTTGTGGATTATAGACTAATTCATATGTGGCGTTACCATGGATAATAAAAACGTTAGCTGTAAATTTTAAACTGAATCAGTTTATGTATTTCAGCAAGTGTAATGAGGTAGGTGAAAAATTCATTTCACAAAAAATTCTGCAGCAAGATTTCTTATGATACAAACAGAGCTCAGGAAGAAGATGTTTTTCATGGGTTTCCCCAACCCTTGTCCCTGAGAAACTGGCCCAAAAGGAGACCATGTTTATGAAAGGGAGGGCTGGGGTCTCTGCCATCCTATTATGGCCCAACAAAGCCACTGGGGCAAAAAGAAAACCCCTTTCTGGCTTGGAGGGGGTGCCATACGGTGGAGAGAGAGTGGAGAAGAGGAAGGAGGGCAGCGGAGAATGAGCCTCTTCATAAAGAAACTTCAAGAGTAGGAAGAGAGAGAGAATTAGCAGCAGGTACAATAAAAAGTTAACGGTCTTGAAGTAAGAGCCTTAACAAGGATTAAGTTTTATGGAACCCCCAACTAGAAGGTAAGTTTCCGAAAGAAAGATTTTTATTTTTTTACTCCTGTACTCCTAGTACATAGAAGAGTGCCTGCACATGGTAGGTATCCGAAAAATATTTTTTAAATGAAGCTTTTTGCTGTGTAAAATCCTATGCTACACCCTTTAAGAAAATCTACACTAAAAGCTTGAATTATTCTTCCACATCTCTGGGTATATTTTTGTTTTCTCTGAATACAATTCCCTACAGATTCTGGATCATGATGGACTACAGGATTTATGCACTTTACACATCAGTTTCTCTGTGTAAATTTCCTTTATTTAAAAGCTTTCTGACTGTTAGTTGATTCACATGGAGATAGTTGCCCTGAATTTGTATATTTTTGTCCCTTTTGCATTGTCTATAGTATTACATTATTGTGCTCATAATATAAATTGCAGATGTAATTCTCTTGACCACATACTATCTCTACAACCTCATATGTAGAGATTACTATGTTAAAAATTATTTATATTTACTAAATATGTAAATATCACACACACATACATGACATATAATACTGTTTACATATTATATACTTTTATTTATACATATAATTATATAATACATAATACTAAACCACAGGGTTGGAAAGCATAGGTAAACCGGTCATATTTCTAACTTCTCAAGCAGATAACTGTTGTTACACTTCAATTTAAAACTACCTTGGATGAGGCCAAATAGAAGATTTTTTTTTTAATAAATTTATTTTTTAATTTGTTTTTGGCTGTGTTGGGTCTTTGTTGCTGCACACAGGCTTTCTCTAGTTGCGGCGAGCAGGGGCTGCTCTTCGTTGTGGTGCACGGGCTTCACATTGTGGTGGCTTCTCTTGTTGCGGAGCACGGGCTCTAGGCTCACGGGCTTCAGTAGTTGTGGCGCACAGGCTTCAGTAGTAGTGGCACGCAGGCTCAGTAGCTGTGGCTTGCAGGCTCTAGAGCACAGGCTCAGTAGTTGTGGCACACGGGCTTAGTTGCTCTGCGGCAATGTGGGATCTTCCCAGACCAGGGCTCGAACCTGTGTCCCCTGCACTGGCAGGCGGATTCTTAACCACTGCGCCACCAGGGAAGTCCCGAAAATGGGATTTTTTTAAGTGAAAATTTTAAATATTTTTTTAGAAAAGATTTAAAGTATTTTTTAAAGGAGCAGTTAGCTATAAAGAGCTGAGGAGTTACCTACTGATTAATTAATGAATTAATTCTTCAAATGAACTGATATAATATACATAAAACACTCAGTGTCATTGGATTTCAGTTTTAGATATCGATTATTAATTATCTGTGAGGTTCCAGGAACTTTGTATATGTTGATTGAGGTGGATATTACAATTTTCATTACACAGGTAAGGAAACAGAAGCCCATAGAGTTTAAATAATCTGTTCAAGGTCACAGTTCTATAAACTGGGGAAACAGTAGTTCAAAACACCATCATCAGAGGCCAGGTTAGTATTCTAAATGCCACTGAAAATTACTTTCTGCACCTTGCTGCCCTCTCCAGCTCTCCCCACTACTATTACTGTACTCTACCCTCTAAAATGAAAATAGGCTTTTCTACTGAACTCCCTTTCAACTTCCCTTTTGTAAGATTTTTGAAATATATGTACAATTGGGAGAGAAATTATCCATGAACCAGGAGGAAAAAAATTCATAAGAGGTCACATGTTCCAGTTCTGAGTCAGAGTCAGTAAATCTACACAACTGAATGCAATTAATGTAGAAAAAATGATTGGGCATTTGAAGGTCCTGAAAATTAAACAGTAGCAAGAGCATGGGAGAAGAAGTCCAGAATGGGAAACACTATGAAACCAGAATCAGTTTCCTAATTTTTCTCTGGTATCTCTAGCATGATACTATTTCAAGGCAGCCTGACACACAGTACCAAGTGCCAGATGCAGAGAGATCAGGAGAAGCCCTCTGGTCCTGGCTTAAGCAGAGGGAAAGGGGGAATCCCTGCAGCTCAGAAAGAGTTGCAGAATTCCCCAATATTTTCTCATTTTCTCCATTCCCTCATGTTGGGGAAGAAAATACAGTTTTTAAGTAAAGGAATTAAATATTTTTTCTATTGTGCATATTTAATTATTCAAGTACCGAAACATATATTTATGTACCTATTATAAAGAACTAAGAAAATGATTCCAAAAATCAGGAACATGATCAAATTTTCAGATGTTTTACTTCTTTTCTATTGAGAAAACTTCTTTGAAAACTTTTATAAGTACATAAATGTCCAATATTAAAACAATTCAAAAACAACTGAGACAAAAATTTAAAATAAAAATTAACACCTTCTGTAGCCAAATCTAAAGGGGGTATTTCATATAGATTTTTAAATTGGATCAAGTTGCTAAAGATTTTTTTAATAAATAAATATTTTTTAGATTATGACATTAAATCAGGTGTCTTTTAAAAATTTTCTGTTACAGTACTATTCAAGGGTACTTAGCATAGCAGAAATTTGCAAAAGGATGATTAATAGGATATGCAACGTTCCTACAAGGATTTTCCAAATTATTAGCTCATCATTTGAGGTTATCACCTCCAAAATGAGTGTAGCTATGTCTTCAACACTCCACTCTTACCAAGAATATTTAAGAAAGTCAATTTGCTACATATATTACTAAATAATATGGTTCAGTTTGTTCTCATGAGTGTAAAAATTGTGAAATTTTCATCACGTTGACACCGAAGAAAAACTACGCATATGTTTCATAGAGAGCTTCAGTCACACACAGAACACACCCAGACACGTATACATTAAGTATACCTGTATAAAAGTTTGAACAAATTGATTTCCAAAGTTCCTTCCTGCACAAAAATCCTACAGCTCAGCAAGCAAATATGGTGATTCTCAAGGAGGAGGCGGGTAGCTGTATAAAAGAAATCTAGAGCTACTCCAAATAGGACTTAGCACACAGCAGACCAGGTGAGGCTCACGCTGCTAGTTCACTCTGAGAACCACTAGGCTAGAGAACTTCCTTCACAAAGTGTATGAGGTTTGAAACCATTTTCCAAGCAATTCTGACATACCCCTCACCCCCCCAACACACGCCCAACTTCGGGTAACATCCATTCCTCACTCAAAAAAAAGCCATCTTCTAAAAGAATCACATCTTTTTTGTTTTTGCATCTTTATTGGAGTATAATTGCTTTACAGTGTTGTGCTAGTTTCTGCTGTATAACAAAGTGAATCGGCTATAGGTATACATATATCCCCATATCTCCTCCCTCCCACCCTCCCTATCCCACCCCTCTAGGTCGTCACAAAGCATTGAGCTGATCTCCCTGTGCTATGCAGCAGCTTCCCACTAGCTATCTATTTTACATTTGGTAGTGTATATATGTCAGTGCTACTCTCTCACTTCGTCCCAGCTTCCCCTCCCCTGCTGTGTCCTCAAGTCTGTTCTCTATATCTGCGTCTTTATTCCTGCCCTGCCACTAGGTCCATTGGTACCATTTTTATAGATTTCATATATATGCGTTAGCATACGGTATTTGTTTTTCTCCTTCTGACTTATAAAAGAAACTTATCTTAATAAATTCAATTAAACCTTCAATTTACTTTTATAATACCTACCTAAATTTTTTCCTCAAACCTCATTTGTAAACCAAGGTAAACATCCTCTAAAGTTCAAGAGAAATCCAAAATATGTTGTAAGATTTTTGTTTTAAGTGATACATTCTCATTCTCGTAGGAGTACAGAATGAAACAGTAGTAACTGTAAACTACATAAATATCTAGCATAGTAGTTAAGAAAACACATTATAGTGAAATGTTATAACATCATATTCCTTTAAAAATATGGTCACAATAATTTTGTAAAAATAATTAAAATGCTTACAATAATCTGCATAATTATAATATGGAAAGTTTTGTTTTTAAAAGTATTTAAAATCTAGAGAATATGCTAAAGTATAAATAATATTTCCTTTTCAAGTTTTCTATAAGAAATGTATAATAGATTTTATAATCTGAAATGAAAAAAATAATAGAAATAGAACTGACAATCTAGACTCTTATAGTGAATTTAACTAAAAAGACCTGAGGTTCATAAAAGATGAAAACTTTACACACCCTTCCAAGCATAATTCTCTTTACAGACTTGAAGCCAAAATCTTGGCTCCTGTGGTGTATTGTGTTAGTTTTATGGGTTTCCTAGTCACCAGGGAACTAGATAGTTGAGTGGGCTCAGTATGAATGGATTAAAGTCTGATGATTATGAAGGATTCTGTCATTCCTGTTCCACACCTTGGCAACTTAATAGGTTGCTGTTACATGGGCTGGAATTAAGAAACTATCCTACTCAAAAAGCAATTACAGAGGCCTGCACTAACAAGATAAATTTAGCTCTGTTACTTTGGAATAAAACATGCAGTAGAAGTAACCCAGAGACACATGGAATCTTTCATTAGAACAATATTTTGTTTATATATTTAATATATATATTTATTATATATTTATATATTTAATATATATTTAATATATATATTTAATATATATATTTATATATTTAATTATATATTTGCATGAAATTAATCCTACAAGAAACTTGAGAGAAATGGTGACTAATTTTCACTATGAACAAATGAAAATGTTGGCAAAATCTAATCAATTTATATTCTGTTTTTATAATTTATACAAACGTTTTTCTTATTTTAGTCACACCATGGTTCCTTCCAAACAAAAGGTCTATGGTAGGACATTTCCTTCTTTTTAGCAGGAGGTTGGTTATTCAGCTTTATTTAAAAACAAAAGAATTAGATTAAATGGGAGCAAACTGATAGTCACAGTTGATAGATAACTTTTATTAAACGTATTAGCTTAATTTTTTTAAAGAGAAAATCAGGTCTCTCCATTTTAGCTTTCAGAGGAGGCATGTTTTTGTTACCTGGAGTACAAAAAATTCCAGAAGAATAATATAATCATGATGTTTATATAATACATTTTCGGAAACATTACCATGACAATCATGATATCTAAAAGATTGCCAGATAATGCCTTATTGTGTCATTTTCTGGCTAGTCTTCTAGCATTAAAAACTGTAACAAAACAGGATGTCAGGTGACCTACAATTAAATCATTTTGATAAACCTTACATGTATAAAAACAGCCATTTTAGAATGTGTTATCTGCAAAAGTACATATATTTATATCACAAAAAGGATCCTTCCTACCTAGATCCCCATTTCCCTTCTCAAAAGGCAGCCACAGATACTAGATTTTTTGTGTCCTCCAAGAGGTTTTCTAAGCAAACACAAACTAATATATATGCCTTTTAATACAAAAGGCAGTTTCCTATATACTGTTTCGTATCTTGTTTTTTCATTTATTAAAATTCTTTGATGTTGATTACATTTCAGTTCAGATAACCTTATTATTTTTAAAGGCTGCACCACAGTTCAAACTGGCTGCTTGATGAAAATTTAAATTGTTCCCAAATGTATGCCATTACAAACAATGCTGAAATAAATTTACATATTTTGTGCACCAGTGTATTGAATCCCCGGAAGTAGAATTGCTGGATAAAAGTTTTGAACATTTTTATTTTGACATATATTGTCAAACTCTTTGTCAAGAATATGAATCAACTCACATACCAGACAAAAACGTGTTCCATTCCTAACACTATGTTTTATCAAAATTTTGTCATTGTCAATCTGAAAGGTGAAAACATTTCAGTTTTATTTTCCATATCTTGAGCAGTTTTTAGTCTTTGCTTAAAAGTCATTTTCAGCTCCATTTCTGTGAACTGCCTCTTTGTCATGTGCCCATTTTTCTGTTTGCTAGGTTTTTTAAAAAGTTTCTTTTCAAGCTGCTCAACATCACTAATTATTAGAGAAATGCAAATCAAAACTACAATGAGGTATCACCTCACACCAGTTAGAATGGGCATCATCAGAAAATCTACAAACAACAAATGCTGGGGAGGGTGTGGAGAAAAGGGAACCCTCTTGCACTGTTGGTGGGAATGTAAATCGATACAGCCACTATGGAGAACAGTATGGAGGTTCCTTAAAAAACTAAAAATAGAATTACCATATGACCCAGCAATCCCACTACTGGGCATATACCCGGAGAAAACCATAATTCAAAAAGACACATGCACCCCAATGTTCACTTCAGCACTATTTACAATAGCCAGGTCATGGAAGCAACCTAAATGCCCATCGACAGACGAATGGATAAAGAAGATGTGGTACATATATACAATGGAATATTACTCAGCCATAAAAAGGAACAAAACTGGGTCATTTGTAGAGACGTGGCTGGATCTAGAGACTGTCATACAGAGTGAAGTAAGTCAGAAAGAGAAAAACAAAATCGTATATTAACGCATATATGTGGAACCTAGAAAAATGGTACAGATGAACCGGTTTGCAGGGCAGAAGTTGAGACACAGATGTAGAGAACAAACGTATGGACACCAAGGGGGTAAAGCGGCGTGGGGGAGGGGGATGGTGGTGTGATGAATTGGGAGATTGGGATTGACATGTATACACTGATGTGTATAAAATGGATGACTAATAAGAACCTGCTGTATAAAAGAGATTTCTTTTCATGTTGTTTATATGAATAGTATTACAACTTTATTTTATGCTAAGAATTTTTTCTCAAATTTGTCATGAATGTTAACATTTTTGCCATGTATTCTTTTTGATTTTTTTTGTAGTCTAATTTTTGCCTGTTTTACTGATTTTGAAAATGTGATAATACTCAGTATTGTTGATAATGTGATGAGAGAAATATACTCTTACAAACTTTTTGAAGGACAGCATCTCTCTCATCCTGAAGAATGAGTACTATAAAAGTGATTTTAGGACAATGTTACTGAAATATATAAAGAGTATAAAAACTACTGTATTTCGTTTTTAAAAAAGTTAACAGGCTGTGAAACCCCTCAAGCAAAACTTTTCAATTGTGTGCCTATAGGAAACATCATAGTAATCAATACTAAGGAAGTAGATAAAGGAAGGGATTTTCAAAGAAAGAACCTGAAAGAGAACATTCAAAGAGAAAGTAAATGAAGTGAACAATATGAAAAGCTCTGTGAAAGAAAATATATTTCTTCTACACCGAATGATAACTAATATATCCAGAAAGGAATTATATACCTAAATTACTAATTACAATCTCAAGATCTTTACTATTTATTATTTTATTTTTCCTATTATAAAAACATCACTTTTTACTTACAAACATGTATATATTTATAGAACAAAACATGAATATACATAATAATATATGCATACCTCAGAGCTATTGCATGTTCAGTTCCAGACCACAATAAAGCAAATACACATATATACATATAAATATATGTATATATACACACCCACATACATAAACATTTATACATACTGTGGTTCAACTTGTTTTTCGTTTCTGTTTGTTTTCGTTTCAATTTATAATATACTTTGGACATATTTCCACTTTAGAACATTTAGAACTATCAAATGTTTTAAACTATTATTATTCCACTGTAGATGTACAATTAATTATGTAACCAAATTCCAATCATTGGTTACAAAACTATTCCCAAGTTTTCTATTACAAACAATCCTACTGTGACCATCTTTGACACAGATTTTTATTTGCACACTTAGGAGCACAATGAATTCCAATAAGTGAATGAATATTAAAATTTTTAAGTTATCACCATAAAAAAGTTTTACCAATACATTTCCACTAAGAGTTTGTTAATAGTATATTTCTCTCACCACACTATCAACAAAACTGAGCATTATCACATTTTCAAAATCAGTAAAACAGGCAAAAATGGTCTTACTTTAATTGCATTTTTCTGATAATGTGGCTGAGAGTCTTCATTCCCCTTATCATTTGTGTTTCTCTTACTTTGAATTGACACTTTTCATTCTCAAATTGGATTGTTGATCTTAAAAGTCCTTAATGAGAGCTCCAGGCATATAAGAAAATTAGCTCTTTTTCTGTTAACAATTTCCATTTGTATCTGTTTTGTTTTGTTTTTCTTGCATGCAGATGTTAAGAATCATGTCCCTACATGGGCTTTAGGTTTTTCTATCAACCTCAAAAATGCTTTCCCACATGCTACACTCACAAACATTCATTCAGCTTTTCTTCTTTTTTAGGTTTCATATATTTCGACTTAAATTAGTAAATCATCTAGATTTCATTTGTATGTTAAGAATGAGGGAAATTTCAAGTTTTATTATTAGGTTTCCCAAATAAACACCTGATTGTCCATACATGATGGATTAAATGTTATTTATTCTCCATTCCCTAATTTAAATGTATGCTTATCAAATGTCAGCTTTCCTTTTATTCTTAAATGTCTCTTCAGTTTCTTTGATTTGTCTGGTAGTAGATCTATTCCCTAGTGGCCTTTTAATCACTACAGCTTTATAAGACCTTTTATTATATAGCAATATCCCCGTATATATGTATACATATGTACATTTTTCTTTGAATTGAAATCTTCCTGGCAAGTAGTTGTTTTTCCACTTGAGCTAAACAGTTGCTTTAAAAACAAACAAAAAAAATTCGGTTTGGATTCTGTTTAATTTATATGTTCTTTTAGAGAAATGATACCTTTGTCTAGAAGAATGCTATGTATTTCATTGTATTTTTATCTATACATTCTCATATGTAGTATATTTTCATCTATGTCCCTAGAGCTTTGTCTTTTTTAAAATACGTTTTTCAAGTTATTTCATGCCAAACGGAATGGTTTATTTTGTTCTATTTTCCAGTTTATACATATAACATCTATTGATAACTGTTAACGTGTCCTCCTGCCTACCTCACTGGCCTATACAACTCAACAACGTCATAAAGTATGATAAGGAGCATTCTTGGCTTTTCCAAATTTCCTGGAAGTGATGCTAGCGTTCCAAGATTTACCGTGATAGCGAGATAGATAGATGGAGGGTATCCTACTCGTAATGTAGTAACACCCAATATAAAATATTAAAGCTTTACCCTTTTAAGCAGGTGGGAATCGACCTTAGTGCATAATATCTTCATCTCTGTACTAGTTTGGGTAGATAACACACTAGATACGCAACAAAGTAAAAACTCAACTAAATTGTAGGTCCTCAGACCAGAAAACAAATGAAAGAAAATTCTAAGTCTTGAAACATAAACGTTTTATTTTATAGAAACAAAGCAACTGTACGCCGAAATAAATTACCACCCGCCCCCCATGTCTGCCTGACTGCCAAAGCGAGAGTTGGGTTCTCTCCTGTAACCCCCGTCTCTCTGCCAGCAAAGCACGTCAAGAAGTGGCTGCAAATCCTTTTACCTGCGAGTCGGCCAGGCCCGGGTCCGCAAAGCTGCGCGGAGCGAGCGCCCGCCAGAGACGCCAGCGGAGCCGCGTCCGGGGCAGGAGACGCGGGAAAGGGGCGCAGCGCGGCCGGGCAGCGCAGCCCGCTCTCCGGGGCGCGCTTCTCCGCGGCCGGAACGCTCTCCCCTCCACAGCCTCCGCCCCCGGGCCACGACCGCCGACTTCTGATCCAGGGCGCCCCGACCCCTCACCCAGCGCCGGAGACGGCTCGCTGCCAGCCAGGCCCACGCGTCCACCTGGCAGACATGCGCCGAGCGCCCCGAAACTTCGGAAACCACCTGGGGATGCGGCGCGGGGCGCGGCGGGCCGGGGGGCAGCCGGGCCGGGGGGCAGCCAGCCCAGGACACCGCGTGCCCCCGCGTCCGCCGGCCTCGGGCCTCTCCTCGAGGCGCCCGCGACCCGGCTCTCCGCCTGCCCGGCCCCACTCACCTCCCGGCCCGCCGTCCGCTCGGCACCCGCGACGCCAGGCCTGGGGTCTGAGTTTATCCAGGGAGGACAGAGAAAGGGGCGGGGCGGGGAAATGGAGAAGGAAGAGGAGGATTTTGAAATGAAAAACCACACAGAGCCCCGCGGGGGAGGGGTCGGGGGCGTGGTCCCGCGGGCGGGGACCCTCCACGGGGCGCCGTCTCCCCGCCCCGCCCCGCCCCGCCCCGCCCCGCCCCCGCGCTGGGAGCTCCTCCGCCGAGGGTCCGCTGCCCCTGGAGGCTCGGGCCGCCGCTGAAGCCCGCTTTCCAGTAAAAATGCACAGGAGACAGGAAAAGAGGGAAAACTAGTTGTCACCGCTCACATGTGAGGTGAAGAAAAAGATAAAAGCAAGTCGACGGTTGCCTCTAATCCTAAAGGCACTTTCTAGAGCTGTGAGGCAGGGCTTCGTGGCAGAGATTAAAGAGCCCATAAAGGAAAAGAAGAAACCAGCCTTTCGTAAGAGCCCTGTTAATTTGCGTCTGTCCCACCCCCCAGACCCTTGGCTTGGAGAATTGGCCTTGGCGATGCAATGCGGGCTGGAAACAGGCGCGGGGCCCAGGCATTTGTTTTCCTTTCCACTGGATTGGAGGAGGCCAGTTTGATGTTGGAGGGAGGGAAGGAGGAAGGGGTGCCAGAAAAGGGGAGTGGGGGAGCTGGGTCGCCTATGTTTTCTGAGAGAAAAATGGCATTTGTTAATTACTGTTGTTAGGCACAAGTATTGGTTTCAAACTAATGAAGTTTAGATCTGTGGTCCATGGGAAGGAACACAACCCACTGACAGGAACTGAGGGAATCTAGATATCTCTGACCTTATAAAGAATCAGAACTGGACAGAAGTAAATTAGATTAAGTTCTGAAGAGTACTTGGCAGTGCCCCACTATGGGAGAAGTTTGGATAGGGGAAGGCGTATGGGAGTGGAGTTCTGGAATTTTCCATTTTCCCCTTATGAATGCTATCTGCTACTGTGTGTGTGAAATAGATTTTAAAAATTCGTATTACATTTATCAGTAGTAATTGCATGGGACATTACCCAAATACTGAAATAATGTTATATTGAAAGCATAAAACGAAGTAGTGCCAAAAGTACAGCTAAATATGATACTATTTATTAGCTTTGTTTTAAATTCATGAGAGTGATTCAGAGATTGAGTTTATGAATGCAAACATCCAAAATGATCACATGAATGATCCCCAATAATTCAGGAGCAAAACATGGCTTGTGAAACATATCGCTTTGGGGAGGGATAAAGAAACGATTGAAAGTATTTCATATGCGCCAAATCCCAAGTTTTGAGGGGAAGAATAATGATCAAACCTGTGTCTTTATGAAATTCCTGATCTGGTGATGTTCCAACTCAAATCCTTCAGGGGATGAAAAATTTACTGTTTTTTGTACTAATCCTACTTTATTTGCCCTATTGCTCCCTAGCTACATCTCTTAGTATTATTTTCTTTTTATTGGTTTTTCCTACATTACCACAATCTTCTTAGAGTTAATATTGTACCTCTTCACGTGAAATTAGGAAGTTTGCAAAGCACTTTTTGGTACCTCAATCCTATATGTCATTGCTATCATGTTTTACATGCACACAAATTATAGACTACATAATTAAATGTTATGTTTTGCTAAAGCAATCAGTTGTCTTTACAGCTATTAGGAGATGAAAAATAGTTTTTATATTCACCCATAAATACACAGTTATCTGCTCTTCATTTTTTCTTGTAGTTAAAGAGTTTTATCTATTGTCACATCCCTTCAGGCTGGGGAATTTCCTTTAGCATTTCTTATAGTGCAGAACAGCTAGAGATAAATTCTCTCAGCACTGTTTAATCTGAAAGTATTTTTTTGTATGCATTTTAAAATGATATCTTCACTGGATATAGAATTCTGAGTGGACAGATTTTTCTTTTCTTCCCCAACAGCTTTGAGTTACATTTTTATCTGACGGGATTCAGATTTTTGGCTTTAAGGTAAAGTTTTTAGCTTTGGTTTTCTGCAATTAGGCTGTGATGTGTGGTTTTCTTTGTATTTATCCTCCTTGGAAGCCTTCGAGCATCAAAGATAGATGATAGGTTGATATTTTCACCATTTGGGAAACATCCAACCATTATTTCTTTAACTTACCTCCCTACACCATTCTCTATTCTTTCCTTCTGTAAATTCGATTAAATGTATCTTAGACCATTTAATGTTGCCTCACAGGTCAGCAAGACTTGTTTACTTTTTTCCAATACAGTAAGTCCCCTACATACGAATGAGTTCCATTCCGAGAGCGTGTTCGTAAGTCCAATTTGTTCATAAGTCCAACAAAGTTAGCTTAGGTACCCACTAACACAATCAGCTATATAGTACTGTAATAGGTTTATAATACTTTTCACACAAATAATACATAAAAAACAAACACAAAAAATAAAGAAAACATTTTTAGGATCTTCCCTGAACAGGGATTGAACCCATGTCCCCTGCATCGGCAGGAGGATTCTTAACCACTGTGCCAACAGGGAAGTCCAGGATTATTGTTAATTTTGTGAAAGTGATAATGGCATGACGGATATGTAAAACATAGCCTTGATGGCCTGGTTTCTCTTACTGATAAGGAAGACTCCAGGCTCCTCTCTCCTCCGGCTCCAGGGGTCCTGCTGGGTAGGCAAACCTTGATTCTGCTTGTGTTGGAAGGTCTCCTGCAGAGGCTGTGGCTCACCACGAGGACAAGGACACTGACAGCAGAAGTTCTGGGAAGTACTCCTTAGCGTGAGTCCTCCCAGAGTCAGCCATTAGCCCCACCAAAAAAAAGATCCCACATGCCTCAGAGCAGCTAAGCCCGCACTCCACAACTACTGAGCCTGTGCTCTAGAGCCCGCGAGCCACAACTATTGAAGCCCGTGTGCCACAACTACTGAAGCCCACGCGCCTAGAGCCCATGCTCCGCAACAAGAGAATCCACCGCAATGAGAAGCCCGCGCACCGCAACGAAGAGTAGCCCCCGCTCACCACAGCTAGAGAAAAGCCTGCGCGCAGCAATGAAGACCCAACACAGCCAAAATAAATAAATAAATAAATAAATATATTAAAAAAAGAAAGGACCTTATTAACTATGAGAATTTGGTAAAAAAATAAATAAGTAAATAAATAATCCTCAATATCATCTAAAAAAAAAAAAGAAAAGAAAACATTTTTAATCTTACAGTACAGTACCTTGAAAAGTGCAGTGGTACAGTACAACAGCTGGCATACAGGGGCTGGCATCAAGTGAACAGGCAAGAAGAGTTAACTGACTGGAGGAGGGAGAGGAGGTGGGAGATGACAGAGCTGAAGGATCATCAGCAATAGGAGATGGAGGGCAAGCTGCAATTTCACTCACGCCTGACATAGATGACACGGGTTCTGATTCCTTACTGGATTCAATTCTATCTGCCCTCTTGAAAAAACAATCCAGTGATGTCTGGGTAGTAGCTCTTTTTTTCTCATATAGATAACAGAGACTGCATTCTGAACAGCTGCTGCAACCTTCGTGAACCATTCTACGTTCAGGTCCTGTGCCTCGAAAACTAACAGCGCCTCCTCAAATAAAGAAAATCCTCTTGCCATTTCCTGGGTCGTGAATCTCTTCAGTTCTTCAGTTACTTCTTCTTCCTCTTGTCTCTCTTCATCCTTACTATGGGCCACCAATTCCATCAGGTCTTCATTAGTAAGCTCCTTGTGTTGCAGAGCATGGAGTTCAATGAAATTGTCCTCTTGCAGATCTCTCTTCTTGCTGAGGGTCACTAAGTTGCTGAAGACCTCTTTGGACTCCTCATCCACCTTCTCAAATCCATGAAAATCATGAACAAACTGTGGGCAAAGGTTCTTCCAAATCCCATTCATGGTAATGGCCGTAACCTCACACCAAGCAAAGTCAATGTTTCTTATGGCCTTGTAGATGTTATAGTCCTTCCAAAATTGTTGCAATGTTGTTCCTGATTCGTCACTCACCTTTACTGCCTGACAAAAAGTGTGACATAAATAATATTTCTTGAAAGTCGCTATAACTCCCTGGTCCATAGGTTGGATGAGCGACATAGTATTCGGTGGCGATGCACTACTTTGACATTGGGATGAAAGTCATCCATGAATGGGAGGTGGCCCAGAGCATTGTCAAGCAGCAAAAGAATGTTGAATGGGATCTCCTTCTCCAAGCTATATTTCTCTACCTCTGGGATAAAGTGGTAGAAAAACCCGTCCTGGAAAATGGCCTGTATAACCCAGGCTTTGGGGTTACTCTTCCACACAACAGGAAGAGAGCCCATGGCTATGTTTTTAAGGGCTTTTGGGTTCTCTGAATGATAAACTAAGAGAGGCTTCAGCTTCACATCACCAGAAGCACTGCCACCAAACAAGAGAGTTAGCCTGTCCTTTGCTGCTTTATAGCCTGGCATCAACTTTTCCTCCTTACTGATCTAACTTCGGTCTGGCCTCCTCTTCCAGTACAGTCCTGTCTCGTCCACATTAAAAACCTGCTTGGATAAATACACACCTTCATCAATAATTTCTCAAAGCGTTTCAGGAAATTCCTGGGCAGCTACTGTAACTGCACTTGCTGCCTCACCACTTACTTTTACATTGTGAAGGTTGGCTCTAGCCTTGAACCAATGAAACCATCCATGGCTGGCATTAAAAGATGCACCCTCTGATTCTTCACCGTGTTTCTTCTTCAAGTCTTCATAAAGGCTTTTAGCTTTCTCTTGAATCAGCATTAAGCCGAGAGGGACTCGATGCTGATGCTGATCCTACATCCACATGCTGAGAAGTTTCTCCATCTCCTCCATCACTTTTCCACACTTCTTCAATATTATTGTGGATATCATCAACACAGCAGACTTCACATGTTCCATGATCTTGTCCTTGTTGTTTAGAATCATGCCAATGGTTGAACGATTCATGTTATAAGAATGAGTGATGTCTACCATCTTTTTGCCTCGCTCCACTCTCAATTATTTTCACTTTTGTTTCCATTGCTATCGCTTGGTGCTTCTTAGCAGTACCAGCTACATCATTGCTGCTTTTACACTTGCTTCTGGACATCCTGGGCTTGAAATAAACATAATGTACTACTGTACTCTATACAGTACTGTATAGTAAAGTACACAAAAGCACAACCACTTGTAGAGGATGCACGCACGTGACAATGTATGCCAGACATGCGAACTAATTTACGTGATTGGACGTATGAATTCACGTTTGCATCTTTGGAAGTTTGCAACTTGAAGGTTCTTATGTAGGGGACTTACTGTATTTTTCTCTTTAAATTAAGTAATTACCATGGATCTCACTTCAAAATTTACTGGCCTTATTTCAATCTGCTGTTAAGTGCATTAAAGATATTATACTTTTCAGTTCTACTATTTCTTAGTTCTTTTTCATAGTTTCCATGTCTCTGTTGAGATTCCACATCAGTTTATTCACTGTGACCATCATTTTCTTTAAATTATTGAACATATTTATAATACCTATTTCATTACTCTAGTCCAATATTTGTTTCACCTTGGAACTGTTTCTGTAGGCTGCTTTTTTTTTTTTTTTTAACAATGAGTCACAATTTCCTGATTCTTAGGATGTTTATTACTTTTTTTTGTGTACAGGACATTGTGGATAGTATAGTATAGATTCTTAGGATGTTTATTACTTTTTCTGTGTACAGGACATTGTGGATAGTATAGTATAGATTCTTAGGATGTTTATTACTTTTTTTGTGTACAGGACATTGTAGATAGTATAGTATAGAGATTCTAAATTCTGTCTTCTTCCTCTGAAAGAGAATTAATTATTTTCTGGTATGCAGTTGAAGGCTGATTATCTTTAACTTCCGGAGACTTTGGTTTATACTTTGTTCAGGCCAGTCTATCATATGCCTGGTTTCACCAAGTCCTTCTATCCTTGGCAGTACTCAGATTCCAAACTCTGTTTCCTTGCAGTGCACAGCAATGGGAATCTCTGTCCAGTCCTTTCAACTGCTACTTTCTGTTGACATCACTGTAGTCTCTCCAACACATGTATAGTTCAATGGTCAGTCAAGGACTTAAGGGCTCTTTATAGGCAGGTATTAATATTCCTTACCCTAATTTCTGAGATACCCTCAATGTACAGCCACTCTGGCAGCCTGAAATCTCTTCACTGACATCACAAGTGAATAAGACAGATCATTTTGTTTGAGTTCTACCTGCCTTGCACCTGAGGAATTGGGAATGCCCACAGGGGAAAGGCTGTGTAAACATGAATCTCACTCAGTTATTATAATTCATTTTTTAACTGGTCAAATCCCTAGAGTTTCTGTCTGTCTTTTACTGCTCTTCAGTGTCTTCAAATAGTTGTTTATATATTTTTTTCCAGAGTTTACTATTGTTATCTATGGGAGAGTTATTCCAATACAGGCTAACTTGGCATTATTGGAAGTCTAACTCTCATAAACTCATGACATTTTAAAGGAGTTCATTGCTAGATAAGTCAAGCTGTTAGAAAGCTCTTTTTAATTAAACAAAATACATATCTACAAGATATCCTTTGTTGTTTCTTGATTCTATGTTCCGAAAGAGAATCTATTTCTTACTAATTCAATAACCCTATAAGTTTATGTAAGTAGCTATCCACTTTTCCTTACATATTTTCTTCCTAAGTCTAAACACCCTTCTTTCCTTTTGCTATTTCTATTTGTCATGATTGCAGATTTCTTACATTGAGATTACCTTCCTTAGAATTATTAATTGCCTTCTAATATTTGGTCTGATATTTATACAATACAATGAAATATCAATATGGCTCTGCTAATGAGGCCCAATTTCAGTAGCTTTATTGGCATATTAATCACTTATAGTATATTTGTGGTAATTAAACCCCAACATTAATTACCCTGGAGTCCGTTTTTTCATTATATGCTAGGGAAATTACTATAATTACTAGTATTTGGTAGATGACCTTTTATTTCCTGACCTCAGTTCCTTAGTCCAGTAGGATCTATATTTAAGGGATAAGGAAAATGGAACCCAAAGAATTTTAACAAAGGAACACACAAAGATAATAAGAAATGAGAGCAGGTTAAAGGTGGGGGGTGGAGGAAGATGAGCATAGTTGGGAGAGAGGCTCTTTCCAGCAACTGAAGTAATGGCTTGAGGGTTTGCCAGCAAACAGTATAAGGTGAATTATACACAGTTTTCCATGCTAATCTTCCTTGTTGCCCTCAAAATCTTTGGAGTCAAAGTACTGTATGGCTTCCACAATGTTCATACATTTTGATATAGACCAAGATGATAAACTTTCCTTCCAGTTAATCAGTGTGAGGAGAATATTTGGACAGTGGGAAATAATTCTGTTTCTGTGCAGCATTAGATATAAACAGGATGCTAGCAATAATATATTTCAGGGTGAAGTTCCTCATTGTCATATTTCTCCTTATGAATGGACCTGACACAAATGTTATTATGTTTTGAACTAACTTCTCTGGTACATTGTCCCAGAATAATCAATAAAAACAAAAATCTTTGTAATAAAACTATTCCTTTTTAGAGCTCCTATAATGAAAGTCTTTTACTCTCTTAGGAATGTCACCCGCTTTTGTAGGGCTAATTTAGGGAAGTCTCACCCAGGAACTCATTCCATGGCAATTTAAAACACAATCTGATTAGACATGAATAGGAATATCATCAAACCAGCTCTTTAAAGCTACAGATCTGGTGTCTATAGGCAACTGATTTTTGAATTTAGAAACACAAACTCACATTGTACCTGTATAATTTAATCTTATTCATGTTAAAATAAATTAACAAACAGAAACTTCAATTAAATAGAGTCAGGAGACAAGAACAGGGAGCTCTCATGCCCTGCGACCATAGCAGAGCCCAACAACAAGGAAGAAAGACTCTTCTTCTTTCCTGGCAAGGACTAGGCCAATGAAAAGCCATGGACTCTCTGTTTACTATAGCCCTTCAAACTTCCATTTTCTCTCTATAAAAGTTTTTCTCCATCCCTGTTGTACAGGACATCTCACACTACTTGCCGTGGTTGCAGACCCTGAAATGCAATTCTCTGCTGATCTCAAATAAACCCATATTTTCTAGAGAAATATTTGGCAGTCTATCTGTTTTAGGTTAACATTCTGGTGGCCCATTTGGAGACCAGAGCAGAACCCCAAAGGCTCTGGGGCTGGTGAGCCAATAGGTGTGATACCCACAATTGAGCCCTTGAGCTCACTGCTTTTCTTGCCAACCCTGAAGTTTGAAGGTACATATTTCTCCTGAATCTGAACTCAAGCCCTCTTTGCATTTGAAGCTCTTCAGGCTTTATTTGGGATCTATTTTAAGGTTTTGTCCTTCTCATTAAGGCCTGTTCTGTATGTAAGTATCTGTATGTATTTGGCACTTGGATCTGATTTTTTTTTAAAATTTTATTTATTTTATTTATGGCTGTGTTGGGTCTTCGTTTCTGTGCAAGGGCTTTCTCTGGTTGTGGCAAGCGGGGGCCACTCTTCATCGCGGTGCACGGGCCTCTCACTATCGCAGGCTCTCTTGTTGCGGAGCACAGGCTCCAGACGCGCAGGCTCAGTAATTGTGGCTCACAGGCCCAGTTGCTCCGTGGCATGTGGGATCTTCCCAGACCAGGGCTCGAACCCATGTCCCCTGCATTGGCAGGCAGATTCTCAACCACTGCGCCACCAGGGAAGCCCCTGGATCTGATTTTGAGATCAGATTGTTTCAACCAATGCTGGCTGAGAAGTCATAGCCCATTCCTTCAGGTACAGGAACTGCTTCACTGAAACTGTGTCACTTCAGCTGTCAGCTCATTCCTTTGGAACAGGGGCTGTTCTCTGGAAACTGGCTGGAAAATCCTCAGCCTGTATTCTCCAGGACCAAGCTGTTTCCTTAGAATTGGCTGGTATTAGCTTGCAAACTGTTCAAATTGAGCTGTCTGAGTTATAATGTTTAAGCTGTTTGAAAGTTGTTCTTTAGAGGAAAAACCTCTGAGAAATGGGCAAGTTATCTAAATATTTTAAGGGTGCTCCTCCCCCCACTATAGGAACTCTGGCTAATTTTATGTTTAAAGACTACAATCCTTCCTCATGTGCATTTATTTCTAACTAGGTGGACTGATCTAACCAAAGGCAATTTAGAATTAACAGCCATTATGGGAAACTTTTGAAATCCTCAAACTTAATTTCCATAAAATTGAATTGGAACACAATAGCTTAAAAATTTCCAGAACTGAATGTTATGCCTATTTGGATTGGTATTTTGAGGTTTCCCAAAATTATAAGGAGTCTAAAATTGCCTCTCTGATAAATAAGATTTTAAGATCAACTGAGGCAAAGAAATAACTTTAAAAAGGTAAAATGGGGCTTCCCTGGTGGCACAATGGTTAAGAATCTGCCTGCCAATGCAGGGGACACGGGGTCAAGCCCTGGTCCGGGAAGATCCCACATGCCATGGAGCAACTAAGCCCGTGTACCACAACTACTGAGCCTGTGCTCTAGAGCCAGCATGCCACAACTACTGAAGCCTGCGCGCCTAGAGCCCGTGCTCCACAACAAGAGAAGCCACTGCAATGAGAAGCCCGCACACCGCAACAAAGAGCAGCCCCTGCTCGCTGCAACTAGAGAATGCCTGTGCACAGCAACGGAGACCCAGTACAGCCAAAAATAAATAAATAAAATAAGTAAATTTATTAAAAAAAAAAAAAAAAAAGATAAAATGGGTCCCAAAGCCTCAGGGTCTTTTTCCTTGGCTTCTTTATTTCAGGCTTCACCTCCAGCACCATCTTCCTTTTTCTCTTCTTTGCTACAGCCTCCTCTATACCCTCAATTCCCCCATGCTTATTTTCTCCCCAAACTTTCTCTTTTCTCTGAAACTCTCCACACTCTCTTTTCCTCTGAACTTGTCAGAACCTGTCCCTTTAAAATTGTTTTCTGAGGATCCAGAGGCTAAACCCTTAATTTCTTAGATTCTGTGGACTAAAGAACTATGAGCCATAGTCAAAAATTTTCCCAAATTAACCAAAGGAATTCAATATAAGAATTGAATTCAATGTAGTCATTCAAACTTATCAACTTGCTTTCTCTGAATTATATCAGCTAGTTCATATGTTTGTTGGTGAAGGCTAGAACCAGCATTGGATAAAAATATCGCTAATTGAAAAAAATACTGAACAGTCTCTATAATTACAAGCAGGAGTCCAGCCCACTAACCTATTATATGCTTGGAAAATTGCTAGGCTACTTCATGGAGCAATTCCTATGGCTTTTCCAAAGCCTGTAGATTGAACAAAATTCAGGTTTACACACAAAAATCTAATGAACCTGTCCATGACTATTACAATCCACTTCAGATTGGTTTTAAACAAAATTCAGGTCTTCCTTCAGATGTTGGTTCTACCCAGGTAGCTTTTAACTTTATGTTTATTAATAGGCTGAACTGAGACCTTTCCTTTCTGGTATAAAGGACCAGAATGGAATGAGAGACTATCCATTCCAGATTTATTTAATCTGGCACACCAGCTCTATTGTACTTTAGAAGAGTCACCTAAAAGGAAGACCACCAAAATTCTTAACCTTCAACTCTAGCAAATGAAGTCTCCTAAATGAAACCAAGACCCTCCTAGCTTCTGCTATTATTGCAAAGAGCAGGACATTGGAAAAGAGACTGTTATAAATTTAAGTGCTTTCAATACATCCAGCCCTCTAACCAGCCTTTCCAGCATCCTCTCAGTCCTCAAAGATAGGGCTCTGAGGAACTAAGGGGCTATTCCCAATTCTCCCTCTTAATCAGCTTAGAGAAAAGATGGGGGATGAATCTGTTCCAGTCCTAACTGACACTGGAGCCATACTCTCCCCGCTCAACCCTGTAAAACAGCTCCTGCCTCAGAATACTAAAACAGTTCAAATACTGGGCATCTGTAATGTCAAGAAGCTTCTGTCTCTATTCCCTTTTGTTTAGGCCCTTTGAGAGATACACACTCTTTTCTCCTTAGTTCCTCCACCCCTATCCATTTATTAGGTCAAGACTTCTTAGAGAAGTGTCATGCCAGAATTTCTTTCTCCCAAATGGGGGGAATAATTCTATAATTGGACAGTAGTCATCAAAGTAACCAACCAGGTGAATTAAAGGGCCCTTTGACATTTTAAATTTGTTCCATCTCTGATAGTGCTAGAGCTGATTCTGGAAATACTGATCATTTGTCCCTATTGAATCAGCTACCATCCTCCTTATAGGCAAAATCTCTAAGTGATGCTGGCAAAATTCACAGTGCACCTTCCATCAAGATTCAAATAGATCCCTCAAAATGTCTTCCCAGAATTAATCAATACTCTATAAGTAAAGAATCACTTCAAGGTATAAAGCCCATAATAGAAGGTTACAAAGCTCAAGGCCTCATTATCCATTGTACTAGCCCCTGTAACCCCCCTATTTTACTGGTGAGAAAAACTAAGGGCCAAGTTTGGAGGTTTGCCTAGGACCTCCAAGCAATAAAAACATCGTTATTCCTTGACAACTTGATGTTCCTAATTTTCCTAAATTATCTATTTCTACTCCAGGTAAATTTTTATTGTGATTGATTTATGCAGTGCATTGTTTAATATTGCAGTTGATGAAGCTAGCCAATACCTTTTTGCCTTCACTTGCAAAGAAAACCAATTCACCTGTACAGTAATGCCTCAGGATTATACTGAGAGTCCTTGTTACTTCTTGCAAATCCTGAAAACGGATCTGTATGATGTGAAGTTCCCTAGAGTTTCTGCTTGTTGCAATACGTAGATGATTTGCTTCATTGCTCTCCATCTCAAGCATTCTCACAGGAAGACAGCATCCATTTGCTAAAGCTTTTAGCCCTAAAGGGACATAAGGTTGCCAAAAAAAAATTGCCATTTGCCCAAACCCAGGTTTGATATTTAGGATGTCTGATATCAGAACAAGGGTTATACCTAGATCTAGGTAGACCTCATGGTGTTTTAAGATTCCCCAGCCCAAAATGAAGTGCCAACTGTGAGTTTTTCTCAAGCTATTTGGATATTACCAAAATTGGATTCCAAGTTTCTCTCGTAGCCAATCCTCTCTATTCTTTACTAAAAAATAACAACCCAGACCCAATTTTATGGGAAGAACCAGACAACATAGCCTTCAAGGCCTTAAAGGAGAGTTTAATTAACCCACCTGCGCTTGGGCATCACAATTATCAAATTCCCTTTTCCTTCTTTGTATATGAAAAGGAAGGGAATTCCCTCGGGCTACTCACCTAAAAACATAGGGACCACCATTAATCCACAGGGTCTTATAGCCAGCAACTGGACACTGTGGCATGGGGATGCCCTTTTTGCCTTACAGTCATTACTGCCACTGTTCTTTTGGTTAAGACCACCAAGAAAATTGCTATGGGGATCCTCTTTAATCATTTTTGTACCTTATGCACTATAAGCACTCCTGAATTCTCATCATACTTAACATTTCTCAGTCAGCTGCCTTACCTCCTATGAAGTCCTGTTGTTAACTGCTCCTCACTTAACTCTTTCATGCTGTAGTAACCTTAACCCTGCTACTCTTTTCCTCTCCATCACTGGCCATATCCTTAACAACTGCTTAACTCTGATGGGCCACCTCCTGACTCCTCATGATGATCTGCAGGGAATCCCTTTGGGTAATGACAACTTCTCATGAATCACTGATGGTTCTTAATGAAAAGGTGACAATGGAAAGTATTGTGCTGTCTATAATATTGCAACTCCTGTTGATGTTGTTGAGGAAGCATCTTTACCTATGGTAACTTCAGCCCAACAGGCTGAATTATACACTCTTACAGGGGCTTGTACTTTAGCCAAGGACAAAACTGCCAACATTTATATGATAGAAGATATGTTTTTGGAGTAGCTCATCATTTTGGGGTGTTGTGGAAGCAACGTGGCTTCAATACTTCCAACAGAAATAAAATTAAAAACGGCCCCTATGTTCAGAAATGTTTGGATGCAATTCTTTTAGCCACTACTTTAGCTATTGTTAAGATTATGGGTATTGTAAACTTGACTCTCTAGAAGATATGGGAAACCATCTTGCTGATATTTCTGCAAGGAATGCTGCCCTTATTGGGACCAACAGAAGCCAAACCTCTGCCATGGTACAATTACAGAAAATATTGATGATTGACTTTCTGTCATTCTGGAGATTGGTCTCTAGCAGTGACCTATTAGATTCTTTATTTATCCCAACATTTGTATCAGTGATATGAATGTAGACATAAAAGTACAGGATTATCAAATTTCACATGACAAAATCTACACAAAAACTAACATGATAGGTTAACAGAATACAGATTCAAATTAACCATAATAGGCTACCTCTGATTTTAGTCATAAGGCTGAGAAGCTAAATGGGCTTAATAAATGTTGAACTAAAACAAATAGACTGCTAGATACTTCTCCAACAAAGATGGGTTTATTTGGGATTACCAGAGAATTGCAATTTGGGATCTGTTACCATGGTGAGCCATGTGCAATTTCCCACACAAGGGAAGGGAAAACTTTTACAGAGGGAAAAAGGAAGTTTGGAGGGCTATAGTAAACCTTTGGCTTTTCACAGGCTGAGTCCTTGCCAGGAAAGAAAAGGTTTTAGATTGAGTGGTATGAATGTTAATATTGTGACTAAAGACCTAAGACTTGACCATTATTCTTAAATGTGGATAAACAATTAATTAACTTACTAACAGAGTCTCTTTTCATACATTGTCTGTATGCAAAGTGAATTATTTGCTGATTTAAAATTTGGGGGCTGAATCAGCTCCTGATATTTAATATATTCAGGGATGTGAATTTGTGGGGTAAGTTGCAGAGCTTCTTTTTTAATAAGACTTTTTTTTTAGAGCAGTTTTAGGTTTAAGAGGGAGATACAGAGATTTCCCATATGCCCTCTGCCTCCTCAGATGCATAGCCTCCCCCATTATCAACATCACGCATCAGAATGGTACATTTTTTTTTACTAAGAAGGATGAACCTATATTGACACTTCATAATCATCCAAAGTTCATAGTTTACTTTAGGGTTCATTCCTGGTATTATACATTCTGTGGGTTTGGGCAAATATATAATGACATACATTCATCTTTATAGTATCATACAGACTATTTTCACTGTTCTAAACATCCTCTGTGCCTCTGCCTATTTACCTCTCCCCACCCTCCTACTCCTTCCCTCAGCAACCGCTAATCTTTTTTTACTCTTTCTGCAGTTTTGCCTCTTTAGGAATGCCATATATTTGTGTGCAAGAATATGTTTAGTTTTTTAAGTGTAGTGTAAGCCCTGAGAGTTGGCTTTTCTTTTTGTAATACAAGTGCCTGTATTAAGCTCAGATTGTGAGGCATCCACTTCAAAGAGGCTATCTGGAATAAACACATTGCCAACCACAAGACTAGTATTACTTTTAATAGCAAAACATTATAAAGATCCAAGTATTCATCAATAGAGAGATGTAGAAATAAAGTGTGGTATAATACATCCACAAAATAGAATGGACATTATAAAAATGTACTGACTTAGAAACTGCCTACTATAAATAGAGAAAAAAATAGCAAGTTACAGAATGGTCTTATAAAAAAGAGGAAGCAAATAAACAAACACCCCTTCTCCTTAAGAAAACAAGAACAAGAACAAAAAATTCCTGAATTACACATATATATATACATGTTTGTATAAACACAGAGAAAATTTTGGAAGGATATGATTAACTACTGGGGGATAGGATTGGAGGGAGGAAGAAACTTAATCCTTATATACTTTCGTATCATTTAAATTTATTTTAACAAGCATTTGTTGCTTTTTATTACATGTAATAATATTTTTTAAAATGCTGGTACAAACGTTAAGGAAAGCAAGCATTACAATTACTTTTTAGTAAACAGTTGTTATTTGCAAAAAGAGCTCCCTGAGCTGAGGAATGTCAGAGCTCCACTTAGCAAGAACACTCTAGGCACAGATGAACAAAACATTCCTTTTTCTGTATGAGTTCAGCCAGGGAATGAGGTAGCACGAATCCTCCATGCGGAAAAGTGGAGTCATCCAAGCCCTCCTGGCCTTTGAAGTCAAGAGGGGAACTGGCATATCTCTCTGCATCTTATGGCTGAAATACAACTTTCTGGCCCCCATTTCAGTGAACTTTGAACTTCCTCATAATTCACACTCATTTATAATCTATAACTTCCATGTGAGGGGTAAAATTTTCTGTTTTACTGCCTAGTCTGAACTAGTTATAGAATGACTCCACTTTAAACCCAAGGTCTCATTTACATCTTGAAGCCCTAGCCTTTAAAAGGGACAGACACTGGCAGAGAGAGAGAGAAGCCTAGGAAAGCATCCAGGATGGTGTGGAGTGTGGGGCACCAGTCACTGCTCTCCCCATCGGGCTCATATTGTAAGGGTTGTATCAGGAGTGTGGAAGTTCTCTGTCTGCCTACTACCTAACAGTTGACAAGGCATCCCTGGTTTGCAAAGCTCTTCTGCCACGATATCTCAGCTGTCTCCCACAACGAGCCTGGGGGCCTAGGAGAGCTATATCAACCACAGTTTACTGATGAGGAAACCAAGACTTAGAGACACTAAAGCGATGACCCTCAAGTCACTCAGCAATTTGGTCACAAAGCTCAGGACAGAATCATGTCTCTTTATTCTGCTGTCTCCTTCTGCCAGAGCTTCATTTTTATCTCTTTCACTGCTTCTGTTTCCAACGTAGATTTTGTTTGATAAAAAGAGGTCTGCTGCTTTAAAAAGTTTGAAAGCTAATGATCCAGGATAATGCTTCCAAATCCCCAACTGATATTAACATTCATCATTCGGGAATGACAAATTGGAATTTCCAGAAATTCTCAGAAATTCCTGAAATAAAAAATTATTCCACATTTTCCATAACATTTTATTAACATGCTTTCAAATAGTAAGTGGCCCTAATAATAGTGAATAATTTTCTGTGGTGGTATGATGCTAAAAGTTTCAGCTGTTTTCAGTAAAAAAAAATATGTTTTTATAATCTATTATTATTATGAACCAATATATCATGACAAGATTATTTCAATAGCATGTAAAAATGATCTCTATTTGATACGACACCAGATATAGAAAACATTTAAAAAAAGGGAATATTAACACAAAATAAATGCCAAATGGAATCACTTAAAATTTGTAAAAGAATACCACAAGTTTTTGATATTTAAAAGTTATTATTTTTAAATGAACTTTAAAAACACAAAGCATTAAATCACTCCATCTGATAGTCTTGATCTTTGCTTTGTGACAAATATTCAAGACAGAAAACTTTCATTTTGCATTGATGGTTGGATTAAGAGTGTGCCCCTCACTTCTTCAAGTTGGGTGTTAGGGTACGTGCTTCATAGAAGCTCATGTCCTTTGAAACAAGTCTTGAACTGCTCTGCTTTGCTGTCTTAACAGGTCAACTGGAACTGAGGGTTTTGTAATATAGCTTTGGAAATGTTCTGTATCGTTTAGATTTGGGTACTTCCACCCTTTTGGGTGGTTTTGTCAACAGCAAGTAGATGTTAGGTCCCCTGGATTCGGAGACAGACAAGACCAGCCCTGCCACTTGACATATGTGTGCTCCTATATATGTCTTCCTCAGTAATAATAAAATATTAGTAAAGCTTACCATCCTAAGTTGTTTGCAGGATTGAGGTAACCATACATATAAAGGATTTAACATAATACACAGTAAATAATAAGTGCCAAAAAGATATTAGTTGTTTTGATTATATATTCATACACATTGTTTCAAGCAAGTTATGTTTCCACAGTCATGGATAGCTCTGTGAAGAGTCCAACGACAGCTTTGTGGTATATAGCTAAGACTTTTTGGATTGTTGGTTTGTCAATTGTCTACAATAAAATATTGTTCTTTGAAAAATATCATCTGTTACACAAAATCAATTGTAAAATATATTAATGCTTGTAATAAATGCTATCTATTGGGATATAGAAATAGCTTCATTTTAATTTGTGAATTTTTATTTTATTATTTTCTTTGAGATATGGGAAAGTGAGAATGAAGAGATACTGTGGAAGTTGACCAAGAAAAATACAGTTTTGGCTTGTGGAGCAAGAATTCTGGGAAGCTGATGACAGGAAGATAGCTCTCTATCCTCCACCAATGACTCCTATGTGTCTGTTTCTCCTGAGTCAAATAGATGCTGATTCCCACAGTAATCTGTGTGCAGGTGAGGCCACTGTGTTCCATGGTGGCCATGGTGTGGACAACTGATGCAGAACCATGAACTCTTGGGCTGGATTAGTCCCTGGAAGCCAGAATTCACATAGTGAAGCCAAGGAGAAACTGAACAGATCCTTCCTGCTCTATGTAGAGGTGATTAGGAGTACACTGGGTCATCAAGAGGTTTTCTCGAGCTGGCTCGTTAAAGAACTATTGACTTGCTTGCTTTTATTCTATCAGTCTTCTCAGAGTCGAAGCCAATGACCTACGTGATCTGGCAACTCTGACATCATCTCCCATTGCTCTCTCACTCTCTTGCTTTTACTCCAGTCACTGGCATCATTCTGATTCCTGAATATCAGTCACACTCCTCCCTCAGGATCTTTGTAACTGTTGTACCCTCTATCTTTGTCAAGTACTATGGAATATACTTATTTTAACTTCTTATATCTATGAATGCATTTATTACATTTATTTTCTGCCTCTCTCAAGCAATATCATCTCCATCAGTCCTTAAAAAGGAAAGAGTTAAAAAAAAAATACTATGCACAGTGGAGACAACTTTGAAATTTAAGAAGAAATTTAACAAAAAAATCGATAGGGCCTTCATGAAAAAGACTGAAATTTTAATGAATGCTGTAAAATATAGGATATATAAGCAATGCTTTTGGATGAGAAGGATCAATATTTTAAAAAATCAATACATTAAAAATTAATAACAACACCCGACAATTTCTAACTTTCAAACAATTGGCTAAAATGATCTTTCAATATACAGGGGAAAAATAAATGTCCATGAATATACAAGGAAAATATTGGAAATGCATTATAATTTAGTATATAATTCACAGTAACAGGGCCATTGAATATTGTTTCCAATGATTCAGTATGAAAAATGATTTTGCCAACCATGTCCATTAGCTTTCAAATCTGGTTTATTTGTCAGCAACTCAATTATATATACTCACAAACATATTATAATTATTAAAAGTTTTGCTAATCTATTTCTAGTCCTGTTTAAACCTCATAGTATATTTCTTCCTATCATAATTATACTGTGATAACTTTTAAATCTTAGGGACATAAGACTACCAGAAATGGGTTTGTTTATAGGTTCTAAAAACAAATAATAAAGCATTTAAAAAATAAGTCTGGTAATTTCTAGTCAATATGTAGAATTAGTTTGCTTTCAATGTTTGTATATATTTTTTCTAAGTACGATACCTGTGGGTCTAGTGCCTTCTGAGTTAATGTAACAAGAAAGGAACTCTATCCATTCCCCTCCCATTGAATTTAGTCATATGTTTTCCTTCAATTTCTCTAGCCCATTGATTCTTGTTATGTTCATGATAGCAACATTCTTAACATTTTTCTGATTGTGAAAATGATCCATATATATATTATGAAGACTCAAACAATACAGAAGAGAAGAAACACATACTCAAACACACACAAGTGCAGGATAGAAGAGAAAGTTAAATTCATTCTTAATTTCAATATTGTACTTACTGAATACAAAACAATTCCAGTCTGGGAATATGTGAAATTTAGGTGTGGTAGCCTGGTCTAGCCAAATCCATCTTAACTAACCAACCTGTGTCAATGCACTGCCAACCTCTGGACCCTGAGCATATAGATATTTCCTTTCCGGATTGATAACATGAAACAGAAACCATCTGTCTTCCTCTTATCTTCTTTTCTTCTTCCTGGCAATTCCTCTGAATCTTCCACTCCTATCCCTTTGAAATGTCTACCTCCTATATCTTCAACTACTTTCTTTCTTGTTTGTTTTCTTTCCCTCAGCCAAAATTTAGGCTTATCCCTCCCATCCGAAAAAGTCATCTGTTGTCTCTACTTTTCCCTATACCCACTATAGAGTCTAAAAGCATTTCTACTATCTTATTTTCCATTTATTTCTCAATTACTTGCAATCTGGCTTGCTTTATCAACTCTCTATGGAAGTGATTCTGGCATAGTTCACCAATGACCTCTGTATTTCCAAATTCAGTGGAAACAATTTAGCTTTTATTTACTGATCCTCCATGGCTCTCTGTTCCCTGATATCACATCCTTCTGGTTCTCATACTTTTGCAGATATTTGTCTCTTTCACAACTTATATTTCCCACATAAACCTTAAATGTCCTTGTTCCATAGGATACATTACGTAGCAAATCCGTATTTGCTAAAATGAGATGGATAATCTCATCTTTTAAAATGTTTTCAATGATTACCCACATATACAAAATTCCCAAAACTCTAGTTCCCCCAGAGATCTCTGTCCTCAGCTACAGATTCACAAACTCAGTTCCCTACTGGACGTTTCCATCTGGGTATGACAGTGGCATCCCAAATTCGACAGATTTAAAACAAAACTGATTTTACCTTAGGCATCTTCTTGTATGCTCCCTGTCTTAACTGGTAGTACCACAATCCACTTAGCCAGAAACCAGTTTTTCTCAAAATTTCTCTATCTTTCAGGGTTCAAATCAAGATGGCAGAGTAAGAGAACATGGAGCTCACCTCCCCCCATGAACACATCAAAGATACATCTACATTATGAATAATTCTCACTGAAAACTAACAGGAAACTGGTAGAAGAACTTCCATACAACAAAGGCTGTAAGAAATATACACATGTAATTGAGTAGGAAGGGAAGAAAATTGATTGGGTTGGGATCTGTGCCCCTGGGAGGGGATCAGAGGAAAAGAGACATTACATGGGCAGATACCACCCTGGGAAGTGAGCAGGTTGAGCCACAGATTGGGTGCTCTAGTCCTAGGGTCCTACACAGGGGAGATAAACCTCCTTGGCTGGTTGGAGGACACTGGGACAAACAGAAGACCTGTGGGAAGCCTGGACTCCATTCATGAGGAGTCTGCATATGCTGGCTAGACCTTGAGGCAGGGCAGAGAGAGGTCTGCTCTAATGGCTGCCAGGTTTCCTGAAACCACCATGTCATGTGTTCCAGCCCAGACCGAGTGAATGCTGTGGCCCTACTCACTCATGTCACAGCATGGCACAGGATCTAAAGTGGCCACAACCCAGTAAAAGACATGACCATGGGATGCAGAAGTGACTTGGTCCAGGGACAGAGACTGCGTGGGGTGGTGGTGGCCATTGCTTGTTTTCTCAAGCAGTGCCTCAGAAGCAGCCCAGATCTCTGATGGTGGCTACTCCACCATAGCTTACCTCGTATACATGCCAAGAATCCATGCAGGCCCCACCTGCCCTGTGGAGCAGTTCCACAACAGGGCAGGGATGGCAGAGGCTGGGGCACTCATAGGCTGTGGGGGACAAAAGGGGCTTGCATCCAAGGCTGCATCCGAGCAGAGGTGCAGGTTCTTGCACAGGCAGAGCACTGGTACTCTGTCTGTACATGGGCCCCACTTGCTTCAACACTCCCCCTCTCCAGGACAAGGGTCCTGGTACAGGGAGAAGGAGAAACACACACTTAAAGGGAAAAGAGCAAGCTTGGGCCCAACCCACAGGGCTTCTGCTCTAGCAACTTGGGATCAGACTCTGCCTCCAATAGGGTGGTGCTGGCCACTGAGCAGATGGGAAGACCTGAGTCATACCTGGTGCCAGCTCTAGCCTCTCCAGCTCCAGCCCCACTTCCCAAAAAGGTGATAGCTGCCAGCACTCCCTGAGAAAAGATGTTCCTAGAGTCCTCATCAAATCAGGTCTCCCACCAAAGGCATTGGGCACATTCAGTCTGTATAGGGATGCTCCCACATAAGAACACCTCTTCAAGACTGCAATACTTAACTGTTTCACCTAAATTCATAGAGGCAGAGAACGTTAAGCAAAATGAAAAGGCAGAGGAACTACTCACAATTGAAAAAGCAAGAGAGAAACATCTGAAAAAATAAATAATGAAACAGAATTAAACAATTTACCAGATAAAAAATTCAAAGCATTGGTAATAAAAAAACATTAACTGGATTAGGGAAAAGAATTGATATAAACATTGAACACGTTAATGAGGAACTAGAAAATAAAAAATACCTAATCAGAAATGAAGAATTCAGTAGCTGAAATAAAAAACACACTAGAAGGAATGAACAGCAGACTAAGTGATACAGAAGAATGCACAAGTCATCTGGAGGATAGAATAGTGGAAATCACCCAATCAGTACAGCAAAAAGAAAAACAAATTTTAAGAAATAAAAGCAATTTAGAGATCTCTGGGATAACATTAAGCATACCAATATTCGCAACTCGAAATTCATACTCAACATTCTCCCAGAAGAAGAGAGAGAAGGGGAATGAAAATGTATTTGAATAAAGTATAGCTGAACACTTCCCAAACCTGAAGAAGGAAACAGATACTCAGGTACAGGAATCATAGAGGGTCCCAAACAAGTTGAACCCAGGCAGACCCACATCAAAACACATCGTAAGTAAAATAGCAAAAGTTAAAGAGAATTTTAAAGGCAGCAAGACAAAAACAAAGAGTCATATACAAGGGAATCCCCCTAAGGCTATCAGCTGATTTCTCTGCAGAAACTTGGTGGGCAAGAAGGGAGTGGCATGACATATTCAGAGTGATAAAAGGGAAAAACATGCAATCTAGGATGCTCTACCCAGCAAGATTATTATTTAGAATGGAAGGAGAGATAAAGAACTTCTCAGAAAAAGAAAAACAAGAGTTCATCAATACTAAACCTACCCTAAAGGAAAGGTTAAAGCATCTTCTCTAAGTGGAAAAGAAGCAAGAGTCTATAGGAAATGGAAAATCTCACTAGGAAAGGCAAATATATAGTCATGACTGAGGATCAACCACTTAAATAAGCCAGAATGAAGATTAAAAGTTAAGGGACAAACATGAAGATGTAAAATATGAGATCAAAAACACAAAATGTGGGGGGGAGAGGAGTAAAAAATGTGATCTTCCTGAATGTGTTTGAACTTATGTGACTAACAGTTTAAAACAAGAAAATATAGGTCAACATATATGAACCCCAAGGTAAATGCAAGTCAGAAACCTACAATAGATTCACAAAAACTAAAAAGAGAGGAACACAATCATACTAGTAGAAGCACAAGGGAAGAAACAGAAAGAATAAATAAACAGAGAAGAACAACAAAAACAACTGGAAAGTAAGTAATAAAATGGCATTAAGTACATACCTATCAATAATTACTTTACATGTCAATGATTAAATGCTCCAATCAAAAGACATATGGTGGTGGATTGAATAAAAAACAAGATCCACATATAAGCTGCCTGCAAGATATTAACTTCAGAGCTAAAGACCCACACAGACTGAAAATGGAGAGATAGAAAAAGATATATCATGCAAACAGAAATAAGAAGAAAGTGGAGGTACAAGACTTATATCAGACAAAACAGACTTTAACACAAAGGCTATAACAAAAGATGAAGAAGTGCATTATATAATGTTAAAGGGATCAATATAAGAAGAGGATATAACATTTGTAAACATATATACACCCAGTACAGAAGCACCTAAAGATATAAAGGAGATATCAACAGACATGAAAGGAGAAATTGAGAATAATACAATAATAGTGTGGGACTTTAACACCCTAGTTACATCAATGGACAGATAATTCAGACAGAAAATCAATAATGAAACAGTGGTCTTAAATGCACAATAAATATCTACAGGACATTCCATCCAAAACAAGCAGAATATACATTCTTTTCAAGTGCACTTGGATTGTTGTACAGGATAGATCACATGCTATGCCACAAAACAAATCTCAGCAAATTTAAGAAGACAAATTATTTCAAGCATTTTTCTGATCACAATGGTATGAAACTAGAAATCAATTACAGGAAGAAAAATGGAAAAAGAACAAACATGTGGAGACTAAACAACATGATACTAAAAAACCACAGGGTCAACAACAGTAAAATCAAAGAGGAAATCAGAAAATACCTCAAGACAAATGAAAATGGAAACACAACACTCTAAAATCTATAGGTTGCAGCAGAAGCAGTTTTAAAAGGAAAGTTCATAGTGATACAGGGATTCCTCAACAAACAAGACAAATCTCAAATAAGTACTCTAACCTACCTCTTGAAAGAATTAGAAAAAGAAGATCAAACAAAGCTCAACTTCAGCAGAAGGAAGGAAACAATAAAGATCAGAGAGGAAATAAATGAAATGGAGATTTTTTAAAAACAGAAAAAATCAATGAAATCAAGAGCTGATTTTTTTGTAAAGGTAAACAAAAATGATAATCCTTTGGCCAGGCTCACCAAGAAGAAAAGAGAGAGGACCCAAATAAACAAAATAAGAAAGGAAAGAGAAGAAATAACAACCGATACCACAGAGATACAAAAAAATAGTAAGAGATTACTACAAACAGTTATATGCCAACAAATTGGACAACCTAGAAGAAATTAAGAAATTTCTAGAAACATACAACTAGCTAAAACTGAGTCAAGAAGAAACAGACAATCTGAACAGACTGATCACTAGTAGTGGAATTAAATATGTAATTAAAAGAAAAAAAGACTCAGCAAGCAAAAGTCCAGGACTGGATGGCTTCACTGGGGAATTCTCCCAAACATATAAAGAAGTAATACCTATTCTTCTCAAAATACTCCCCAGAATTGAAGAGGATGGAATAATCCCAAATTCATTCTCTGAGTCCAGTACTACCCTGATAACAAACCCAGAAAAATACACTACAAAACAAAATCACAGGCCAATATCTTAGATGAATATAGATGCAAAACTCCTCAACAAAAACAATATATAAAAAGGATCATACACCACGGTCAAGCTGGTTTTGTTCCAAGAACGCAAGAATGGTTCAATATTCACAAATCAATCAATGTGATACACCACATTAACAAAAGCAGGATAAAAATCACATGATCATCTCAGTAGATGCAGAAAAAGCATTTTACAAAATTCATTGTAAAATGAATTTTATCATTTTACAAAATTCATTGTAAAATTCATTCATTTTATCCATTCATGATAAAAACTCTTATCAAAGTGGGAACAGAAGGAACATAGCTCAACATAATAAAGGTCATTTAAAACAAGCCCTCAGCTAACATCATACTCAACAGTGAAAAGCTGAAAGTGTTTCCTCTAAATTCAGGAACATGACAAGGAGGTCCACTCTCACCACTTCTATTAACATAGTATTGAAAGTCCTATCCCCAACAATAAGACAAGAAAAAGAAATAAAAGGCATCCAAATTGGAAAGGAAGAAGGAAAACCATTACTCTTTGCAGATGACATGATACTTTATATAGAGAAGTCTAGGGGACTTTCCTGGTGGTACAGTGGTTGAGAATCCACCTGCCGGTGCAGGGACACAGGTTCGAGCCCTGGACTGGGAAGATCCCACATGCCGTGGAGCAACTGGGCCTGTTTGCCACAACTGCTGAGCCTGTGCTCTAGAGCCCATGAGCTGCAGCTACTGAGCCCATGTGCCACAACTACTGAAGCCCGCGTACCTAGAGCCTGTGGTCTGCAACAAGAGAAGCCACTGCAATGAGAAGCCCACACATCGCAATGAAGAGTAGCCCCCACCCATCACAACTAGAGAAAGCCCACATGTAGCAACGAAGACCCGACGCAGGCAAAAAATAAATAAATTTAAAAATAATAAATAAATATGAAACTGGAAAAAAAAAGAAAACTCTAAAGCCTCCAACAAAAAGCTATTAGAACTAATAAATGAATTCAGTAAAGTTGTACAAGATTAATATACAGAATTCTATCACTTTTATATACACTAATAATGAAATACAGAAAGAGAAAGTGAAAAAAACAATCCCGTTTGAAACTGCATCAAAAAGAATAAAATACCTAGGAATAAACGTAATCAAGGAGGTGAAAAGCCTATACTCTGAAAACAATAAAACACTGATGAAGCACACTGAAGATGATAAAAAGAAATGGAAAGATATTCCATGCTCTTGGATTGGAAGAATTAATATTATTAAAATGGCCATACTTCCCAAAGCAGTCTACAGATTTAATGCAATCCCTATCAAAATACCCATGACATTATTCACAGAACTGGAACAAATAATTGTAAAATTCATATGGCACCACAAAAGACCCCAAATTGCCAAAGCAATCTAGAGAAAAATGAACAAAGCCAGAGGCATCACATTTCCAGATGTCAGACTATATGACAATGCTACAGTAATCAAAACAGCATGGTACTGGCACAAAAACAGACATATAGATCAATAGAACAGAACAGAGAGCCCAGAAATAGCCCATGCACCCTATGGTCAATTAATCAATGATAAATGAGGCAAGAATATGCAATGGAGAAAAGACAGTCTCTTTAATAAGCGGCACTGGGAAAACTGGACAGTTATGTGTAAAACAATGAGATTAGAACATTTCCTCACACCATATACAAAAATAAACTCAAAATGGATTAAAGACTTAAATGTAAGACATGAAACCATAAAAATCCTAGACAAGGACACAGGAATGACATTCTTTGACATAAATTATAGCAATATTTTTTTTGGATCTGTCTCCTAAGGAAAAAGAAATAAAAGCAAAAATAAACAAATGGGACCTAATTAAACTTAAATCCTTTTGCACAGCAAAGGAAACAAATGACAAAATGAAAAGACAACTTCCAGAATGGGACAAAATATTTGCAAATGATATGACCAACAAGGGGTTAATATCCAAAATATATAAACAGCTCAAACAACTCAATGTGAAAAAAAGAAACAATCCAATCATAAAATTGGGCAACAACCTGAATAGACATTTTTCCAAAAAAGACATACTAATGATTAACAGGCACATGAAAAGTTGCTCAATATCAGTAATTATTAGAGAAATGCAAACCAAAACAACAATTAGATATCACCTCACACCTGTCATAATGGCTATCATCAAAAAGTCTACAAAGAACAAGTGTTGGCAAGGATGTGGAAAAAAGGCAACCCTTGTACACTGTTGGTGAAAATGTAAATTGGTGCAGCCAATATGGAAAACAGTATGGAGGTTTCTCAAAAAGACAAATATAGAACTGATCCAACAATTTCACTCCTTGGTATATATCCAGAAAAAAATGAAAACACTTATTTGAAAATATACATGCACTCCAACGTTCATTTCAGCACTATTTACAATAGCTGAGATATGGAAGCAACCCAAGTATCCATAAACAGACAAATGGATTAAGAAGATGTGGTGCATATGTGTGTATATATGAAATTTTGCCATTTGCAGCAATGTGGGTGGACCTAGAGAATATTATGCTTAATGAAATGTCAGACAGAGAAAGACACAATACTGTATGATAACACTTATATGTGGAATCTAAAAATAATACGAGGGATGTGTATAGCAAAACAGAAAGAGTCACGAATATAGAAAACAAACTTGTGGTTACCAGTGGGGAGAGGGAAGGGGCAAGGGGAAAGCTAGAGGTATGGGATTAAAAGATACAAACTACTATGTATAAAATAGATAAGCAACAAGGATACATTGTATAGCACAGAGAATTATAGCCATTATCTTATAATAACTTTTAATGGGGTACAATCTGTTAAAATACTGAATCACTATGCTGTATTCTTGAAACTATTATAATATTGTAAATCAACCATACTGCAATGAAAAATAAAAAGATGTACCAATGACATAGATAAAAAATCTCTTTCACTAACTTATTTCTAATCAATTGCTCTACGTGTATAGATCTTACACCCCAAATATTTCTCAAATAATTTTCCTCTTTTCTTCCTTAGTACCACTAACGTACTTAAACTATCTGCTTTCTATGCACAGTCATAAAGATGTAACCAAAATACAATTCAAACCACATTAGTCAACTGTTGAAATCTTTCAGTCCCTCATTAACACATTCAGGATAAAGCCCAATCTCTTAAAGTGCACACATGGCCCCTCTGCCTCTGTCACCCTCTATCCCATCACTTCCCAACACCGTGTTTATCATAATCCAGTTGCTAGCAAACTCCCCATTCACTATGCTATTTGTCATTTCTGCTCCTTGTTTAATTGCATCCCTTTGTTCTGGAATCCTTTCCTGTTGTGAGCTCCCATATCTGCTCTTTACCTGGGTAATTCCTATGTAAGACTTGGCTCAGGGCTTACTCCCAAAGTCTTTCTAAGTCTTCTTGCTATTCTTTTTTCACCCCATTGTGTTAAATACTCTTTCTATGGACTTTCCAATGCCTCTCCCTATCATCATCCTCACACAGTATGTTACAATTAGCTTTGTAGGTTCATGTATTATCTTCCCAACAGACTCACAGCCCAATGGGGGCAAAGACTGTGTACACGTTGGCACCTGTATAACCGGTTCTTAGCACAGTAGTTGGCATGTGATTGGATTCAGTACATATTTTTAATGGACAAATGCATTGTATCTTTTACTAGAATTCTTGAATAGTCACTTAGAGAGTGCCAACTAAATGGAAAATAGCACAGGCATTTTGGCCAAAGACATATTGTGTGTTCTATTTTTCTGATTTTCACCTCATTTAAATTATATTAAGATTCAAGAACATTTGAAAATGCATCTTGAAAACAAATTAACAGTACACTGAATACCTACTTGTTAAATTAAACATTTCAATGACAGTTGTAATTTTTTCTCCATTTCTCTGGTACACATCCAAAGAGTAGGTTACAATCATTGTTTTATTTAACCATGTTTACACATTCCCATTCCTTTGCTCTGCAGAGGTTTTCAACAAACTTAAAACGTTCTTAGACACAAGAACAAATATGATACAATCTACCGCAAAATTAGACATGAGCTAAACATGATCTAATAATATCCATTATGCGTTTATTTTACATTTTAATATTTATTTGTGCTCTGCTAGACCTGAGCCAAGTCTTAAATGATTGGCTTTAGTACACTGAGACATGACTGAGTTTCATACGGGTAAGAAAAAAATAAAAACCAATGGAGAGATATCAACTACACCACATATGTGTTTAAAAATAATTGTAGACTAAGAACATATTTTAGATGATTTAAAGAAAGCATTTTATATGAATCATATCATGAAATGCATAAAAATATGATTTTTAATACTTATTTGATATTCCTAATAACTCTGAATACCGCAGAGTAGAAAATTAACTCCTTACTTTCACATACCAGAGGGTGATAACATCCTGCTTTTCAGATGAAGAAAACTAGTGCACATAATCCTCTGCTGCTCTCTTAGATCTGTGATGTCATGACTTGTAACTGCTAGAAGCCCTGGCTAGAGGTGCCATTTCACCTTCAGTTCCATGTATCCACAAAAGATTTTGTGTTAACATCTAAGGATTTTAGGATTACTAGGTAAACAGTTTCCTGCCACATTCTTTCTTCTTGATTTTTAAAAATCTATTTCAGTCATATACTTTTTAAAAAACAGATTTATTTAGATATAATTCACATACAATAACATTTACCCTTTCAAAATGTACTGTTCAGTATTTTTTGGTATATCCAGAGAGTTGTGCAACAATCACCACCAAGCAATAATAAAGAGCCCAAAACACACAATAGTCTGGCTGTCAGCCCAGACCATCCCTACTCTTATGTTCCTGGCCTGCTCACTCTTAAATTCCATCTCCATCTGCTTCCTGACTTTTTGATCCTTTTTCTCATGTAACGCTTGCTTCTGCCCTGGAGATTTGGCATTTATATTTTGTCTCTGATTTCTGACAGTCTTCAAGAACTTTGGCATAGAGCTGCTCACCAGCTCTCTCATTTTGGCTACCTCCCGGGGTGCTCCTGCCTTAGCTGTTCTATAAAAATCTATGCATGGTTAGGGCCCACCCCAACACTCCAGCCAGTTAACTATTTCCTGTAAGAGGGTCATGAAAACATTTTGCTTCCAATTTTTGTTTCTTGGGACTCAGTCTTCAATGAAGCTCTAACAACATGGATGAGCCCAGAATCTCTTGATATACATCGCTTGTGAAACAAGAGGTGAAGAAAAAGTAGAGATCTTGTTGAGGAGAAATTTAGGGCATCCCCGGGAATTGGGAATTGCTTCTAGGCCAGGTACATAAAGATATGAGGTATATATACCCCAGGGAGGTGCAGATGAGTCGCCTGTGGCTCCTGAGTCTAGATCATCCCTGAAGGCTTTGCACAGATATACACGGGTGATTCTCAGCACAGAATGAACCACGTCTCAGAGTTCATACTGGGAGTAGGAGAGTATGTGAGGGAGCATTTTTGGCTGTCACTTTGATAGGGACATTATTGGCACTGAAAGGACAGGGACCAGAGATGTTGAACTTCCTGCAGGACATAGGTCAGCCCTGCACAAAGAGTATTTGTTAGTGTCCTGCATGACTTTGAATGCCTAATGGGAGACGTGAAAAAATAGGTGTCATCAAGTGTTGAATGAGTCTGAATGGGTGAAGACTACTGACCTATCCCATCAGCTCTCTACATGTCTGCTGCCTTTGGTCTTACACCCTGCCCTAACCAGTGACGTGGGCCACAAACCCTGCCCTGCCCTCCTGGGGCTGCCCTGAACACCAACCTGACCTCTGACAGGGAGATCTTTCTTTTCCTTTTCCTCAAAATAAGCTGGTTATGAGGTCCAGGAAGAGCTATGGTTGGACAGCTCCAGCACTGGGAAAGGGTTCCAGAGCCAGAATAAGAGTGTGGGCTCTGCACCCAGACCATGTAGATTTGAACTACAGCTTTGCAACTTACTTACTATCAGTTAAGACCTTGAGGAAAACACCAAACTTTCTCTTGCCTCAGTTTCCCCCTCTGTAAAAATGGGGTAATATTGGTCCCTGTCCTAGAGGTTTGTTGTAGGATTAAATGTGTCAATAAGTATAAAGTGCTTGTGAGAGGATCTGGTATAGAGTAAGTAATATGTTAGCTATTATTATCAAGAAGCCTACATCACTGATGACTTATCCTGGCATAGGAAGGTCAAATGCCACATCAATCAAGATATGTGACCTTGAGCATTTCACTTTATCCATCTGACTTTGTGTTTCTTACTGTAAAATGAGATGAGTAATTCTTGCCTCTATTTGTCCCACAATGACTTAAAGGTTATCTTGCAAAGGCTCAGGGCACACAGCAGCAAGCACCGCATAATGCAGGCAGGAACTCACAGGTGAGTGTCAGCAGGAGCAAGAGTCCCCTGCTTTTACAATTTCCTGGAGAGATGTGTTTGGGGCATAGGGCTGGGTGCTGGCAGAGGTACTTTGCCTCTTGCTGTTTTCTCTTTTTAATGGGGAGTGCATAACAGTGATATGCCTTTGGGGAATAGACGCTTTGAGCTTTGGTGCCAGTTTTTTAAAGATGTACTGGAAAAAGCCAGCTCTCTAGCACCTGGAGACGGTGAAGGAAGTGGCCTGGCCACCCACAGAGAGAGGTCCACAGTCAAGAACCAGCACTCCTGTTTTTCAGTACAAGAGTAAAAGATAAAATGTAAGTAAACAGATTTTTAGAATTGTTAAGCACTATGTAAATTATTCTACTTATGAATACCAAAAAGTCATGGCAAAAGATTACAATGAAGAATACCATATGTAGACTATATAGTGCACACGATATTATGTTCTTAATCTTAAATATATAACTTTGTTTAAATAATAAGCGTTTCTGATTTTAAAATGACCTTTACTTATGACTGATAGCTCACAACTGGGAAAAGGGACCCCAAGGATTGTGGGGGAGAAAAGCAAAAGATTGTTTTAATTAATGTAATTCTTGTTCTAACACTAATAGCAAGATTTTAAAGTCACTAATTTTTATAACCTTTATAATACATTCAGTTATTTGTAAATTCACTAGAATAAAATTCACATGTGTAATTCATATGTGATGCTGGAACTCGCAATGGAAATTTAATTTGCATGGCCACATTTCGGAGAGGAAACTGAAAATAACTTGCCCCAAATCCAACAGGTGATATGTGACAGAGCTAGGACTCACATCTGCATCTGCAACATTGTAAACCAATAATTTCCAGTACCAGACAGAAATGGAAAATATTTAGCTTGCTTCAATATGTAAAGTGATACTGCCTGCTGGCCAGGGCTGGCCTCAAGGGCCTCAGAGAAAGTGCAGTTGCATGGAGTGCCACATGGTAACCTAGCCCATTATCAAGATACTAAATACTAGCTGCAGTCCAGAAAGCTTCCTCATGCCCCTTTCAAGCAAACCCCCACTCCACTCATTATAGGCAACAACTGTTCTGATTTTTTTCTTACCATAGAAATTTTTGCCTGTTTATAGATGCTATAAACGGAATCGGTATGTACTCTAGGTGTGCAGCTTTTTTCGCTCAGCAGAATATTTATGAGATTAGTCCATGCTGTTGTATATACCAGTAGTTCATTCCTTTTATTGCTATGAAGTTTTCCATTGTATGAATATATTACAATTTCTTTATTCATTATCCTTTTTTTCTGACCCAGATCCTTTTACTTATTTTTAAATTTTTTTTATTGAAGTATAGTTGATTTATTATATGCTTCCGGTGTACAACACAATGATTTGATATTTTTATAGATTATCCTCCATTTAAAGTTACTATAAAATATTGGCCATATTCCCTGTGCTGTACATTATATCCTTGTAGCTTATTTATTTTGTATCTAGTGGTTTGTACCTCTTAATCCCCTTCGCCATCGTGCCCCTCACCTACCCATCTCCCTACTGGTAACCACTAGTTTGTTCTCTGTAACTGTGAATCTGTTTCTGTTTTGTTATATTCATTCTTTTTTTTTTTAGATTCAACATATAAGTTAAAATATACACTATTTGTCTCTCTCTGACTTACTTCACTAAGCATAACACCTTCCAGATCCATCTATGTTATTGCAATGCAAATGGCAAAACTTCATTCCTTTTATGGCTGAGTAATATTGCATTGTATATATGTATATATATACCACAACTCCTTCTTCCTTTTTTTTTTGGTTGCACCGCGCGGCTTGTGGTATACTAGTTCCCAGACCAGGGGTCGAACCTGGGCCACCACAGTGAGAGCACTGAGTCCCAACCACTGGACCACCAGGGAACTCCCTGTACCACATCTTCTTTATTCATTCCTCTGTTGATGGACACTTAGGTTGCTTCCATATCTTGGCAATTGTAAATAATGCTGCTATGAACATTAGTGTTACTGTTTTTGTTTCCTTTGAATACAATATCCAGAAGTGGTATTGCTGGATCATATGGTAGTTATATTTTTAATTTTTTGAGTAAACTCCATACTGTTTTCCATAGTGGCTCTACCAATTTACATTCCCACCAATAGTGCACAAGTGTTCTCTTTTCTCCATATCCTTGCCAACACTTGTTATTTGTAGACATTTTGATGATAGCCATTCTGACGGGTATGAGGTGATACTGTGGTTTTGACTTACATTTCTCTGATGATTAGTGATGCTGACCATCTTTTCATGTGTCTGTTGGCTATCTGTGTGTCTTTTTTGGAAAAATGTCTCTTCAGGTTTTCTGCTCAGTTTTTGGTCAGGTTTTTGTTTGTTTTTTGATATTGTGTTGTATGAGCCTTTATATATTTTGGATATTAACACCCTAGCAGATATATCATTTGCAAATATCTTCTCCCACTCAGTAGGTTGTCTGTTCATTTTGTTGATGGTTTCCTCTGATGTGCAAAAGCTTTTAAGTTTGATTTGGTCCCATTTGTTTATTTTTGCTTTTGATTCCCTTGCCTGAGGAGACAGATCCAAAAAATATTGCTATAATTTCTGTCAAAGAAAGTACTGCCTATGTTTTCTTCTTGGAGTTTTTTGGTTTCTGGTCTCAAATTTAGGTCTTCAATCCATTTTTTTTTTTTAATTAATTTATTTTTGGCTGCATTGGGTCTTCGTTGCTGCATGCAGGCTTTTTATTTATTTACTTATTTTTGGCTGTGTTGGGTCTTCATTTCTGTGTGAGGGCTTTCTCCAGTCGCGGCGAGCGGGGGCCACTCTTCATCGTGGTGCGCAGGCCTCTCACTGTCGTGGCCTCTCCCGTTGTGGAGCACAGGCTCCAGACACGCAGGCTCAGTAGTTGTGGCTCACGGGCCTAGTTGCTCCGCGGCATGTGGGATCTTCCTGGACCAGGGACCGAACAATCCATTTTGAGTTTATGTTTGTATATATTGTAAGAAAAAGTTCTAATTTCATTCTTTTACATGTAGCTGTCCAATTTTCCCAACACTACGTATTGAAGAGACTATCTTTTCCTCATTGAATATTTTTGCCTCCTTTGTCATAGATTAATTGACCACAAGAGCATAGGTTTATTTCTGGGCTCTCTATTCTGTTCCATTGATCTATATGTCTGTTTTTCTGCAAATGCTATGTTGTTTTGATTACTGTAGCTTTGTAGTATGTCAGAAGTCAGGGAGCATGATACCTCTGGCTTTGTCCTTTTTTCTCAAGATTGCTTTGGCTATCTAGGGTTCTTTGTGGTTCCAAAAAGTTTAGAATTACTTTTTCTAGTACTGTGAATAATGTCATGGGTATTTTGATAGGGTTTGCACTAAATCTGTAGATTGCTTTGAGAAGTATGGCCATTTTAATAATATTAATTCTTCCAATCCAAGAGAATGGAATATCTTTCCATTTCTTTTTATCATCTTCAGTTTGCTTCATCAATGTTTTATAGTTTTCAGAGTACAGGCCTTTCACCTCCTTGGTTAAGTTTATTCCTAGGTGTTTTACTCTTTTTGATGCAATTTTAAAATTAAAATTTTAGTATTTCATAATCACTGTATAGAAAAGCAGTGGATTTCTGTATATTAATCTTGTATGCTGCAACTTTACTGAATTCATTTATTAGTTCTAACAGTTTTTTTGTGTGTGTGGAGACGTTAGGGTTTTTTACACATAATGTTATGTCATCTACAAATAGTGAAAGTTTTACTTTTTCCATTCCAACTTGGATACCTTTTATTTCTTTTTCTTGTCTTATTGTTGTGGATAGACTTACAATAACATGTTAAATAGAAACAGCAAGAATGTGCATCCTTGTCTTGTTCCTGATTTTAGAGGAAAAGCTTTTAGTTTTCACTAGTGAGTATGATGTTAGCAGTGGGTTTGTTATAGATGGCCTTTATTATGTTGAGATGTGTTCCCTCTTTGCCCACTTTGATGAGCGTTTTTGTCATGAATGGATGCTGAATTTTGTAAAATGCTTTTTCTGCATCTACTGAGATGATCATGTGATTTTTATCCTGCTTTTGTTAATGCGGTGCATCACACTGATTGATTTGTGAATATTGAACCATGCTTGCTTCCCTGGAATAAATCCCACTTGATCATGGTGTATGATCCTTTTATAAAATATAGCTGAATTCAGTTTGCTAATATTTTGTTGAGGATTTTTGCATCTATATTCATTAGAGATATTGGCCTGTAATTTTCTTGTTTTGTAGTGTCTTTGTCTGGTTTTGGTATCAGGGTAATGGTGGCCTCATATAATGAGTTTTCGAATGTTCCCTCCTTTTGAATTTTTTGGAATAGTTTGAGACAGATAGGTATTAACACTTCTTTATGTTTGGTAGAATTCCCCTCTGAAGTGGTCTGGTCCTAAGCTTTTGTTTTTGGGGAGTTTTATGATTGCTGATTCAATTTTAATTCTAATAATCTGTCTGTTCAAATTACCTATTTCTTCTTGATTCAGTCTTGGAAGATTGTTATGTTTCTAGGAATATATCCATTTCTTCTAGGTTGTCCAGTTTTTTGGCATATTATTCTCTCATGATTGTTTTTATTTCTGTGATATCAATTGTAATTTCTCCTCTCTCATTTCTTACTTTGTTTATTTGGGCCTGTTCTTTTCTTAATGAGTGTAACTAAAGGCTTATCAATTTTATTTATCTTTTCAAAAAACAGCTCTTGGTTTCATTGATCTTTTCTATTTTTTTGTTTCTATTATATTTAGTTAGGCTCTTTTATTATTTCCTTCCTTCTGCTGACTTTAGGATTTTTTTTTCCTATTTTTGTAATTGCTTTAGATGGTAGGTTAGGTTATTTATTTGAGATTTTTGTTGTTTCTTGAGGAAGGCCTGTATTGCTATAAACTTCTGTTTCTGTAGAAAAATCAGCTGATACCCTTATATGTAACTCTTTCTCTTGTTGCCTTAAATTTCTCTCTTTATATCTAACTTTCACCATTTTAATTATGACATGTCTTGGTGTGGGTCTATTGGGGTTCATCTTGTTTGGGACTCTGTGCTTCTTATTCCCAGATATCTCTTACCTTCTTCAGCTTAGGGAATTTTTCAGCCATAATTTTATCAAACACATTTTCTACCCCTTTCTCTCTTCTCCTTCTGGGACCTTTGTAATGCAAATATTAGTATGCTTGATGTTATGTTAGAGGTCCATTAAACTATCCTATTTTAAAATTTGCATTCCTTTTTGGTATTCTGATTGGGTAATTTCCATTATTCTGTCTTCCAGATTACTTATGTATCACTGAATCTGCTAATTCCTTCTAGTGTACTTTTCATTTCTGTTATTATTATTATTTTTTTAGCTCTGATTGGTTCTTCTTTACATCTTCTTGTTCTTTGTTGAAATTTTCACTACAGTCATCTTTTCCCAAGTTCAGTTAGCATTCTTATTACTATTGCTTTGAACACTTTATCAAGTAAATTATTTGTGTCTGTGTCATTAGGGTTTTTTCAGAGATTTTTTTCCCCTTGTTTTCTTTTGAAACATATTTGTCTTTTCATTTTGTTTAACTTTCTCTGTCTTTGTAGATTAGATGAAACAGTTACCTATCCCAGTATTAAAGGCATGTCCTGTGTGGGAGCATTCCTATGCAGTTTGTGTGTGCCCACTGGCTTTGGTGGGAGAGCTGGATCTGAAGTGAGCACAGGCTATGTCTTCTCCAGGGGTACAGTGGCAACCAATGCATGGGTGGGATGTAGGGCCGGAGTGGGAGGATCTAGAGCTAGAGCCAAGTATGAGTCAGGGCTCCTCCTATGCTCAATGGCAGTCACGACCTTATCAGGGGTAAGGGTAGGACCCAAGGGGTGGAGCAGGAGCTGTGAGGGAGTTGGATCTCTCATGGGTGTGATGGCAGTCTCCATCTTGGTTGGGGGTGTCGCCAAGGCCCAAGGACTTGGGGCTGTACTTCTGTGATGGTTTGACATTTTCCCCCAGTGTGCGTGCCCTAGTTTTAGGCTTGGGTGGGGCCAGAGAGGTTGGGGCCATACTACTGAGTAGGTTTTATTTCCTCCCAAGTGTAAACATGGATGTTTGTGCCAGAAATGGTGGTCTTCTCCCTGGAGCTGGTTTTACACCCTCCTAAGTGTGTGCACACATGCATATATCTGCAACGGCTGCCTCTGCCCTGGTCAAAGGCAGTGCCAGGGCCCAAGCCAGCTATGTTTCCTCTTAGTGTGCACACCCTCATTTGCAATGGCTGCCTCTTAGTTGGGATCAGCACCAGAGCAAAAGGGGCTGGAGCAGGAGCCCAGTGAGAGCTGGGGGTGTATGCTAGTGGTGTTCCTGGCAAGCCAGCCAGAACACCAGGCAGTTTTCAATTGGCTGTTGCCATGCTGTGACTAGGAGTAAGCAAGTCTGTGTGTGTACTCTTGAAGGGCAGAGTCTGTTTCTTACAGCCCTGTGGTAAGCCTCACTGATTATCTTTTTTTTTAATTAATTTATGTATTTATTATTTCTTGGCTGCATTGGGTCTTCGTTACTGTGCATGGGCTTTCTCTAGTTGTGAGTGGGAGCTACTCTTTGTTGTGGTGCACGTGCTTCTCACTGCAGTGGCTTCTCTTGTTGTGGAGCATGGGCTCTAGGTGCATGGGCTTCAGTTGTTGTGGTGCACAGGCTTAGTAGCTCTGCAGCATGTGGGATCTTCCCAGACCAGGGCTCAAACCCATGCTCCTGCACTGGCTGGCAGATTCTTAACCACTGTGCCACCAGGGAAGTCCCAAGCCTCAGTGATTTTCAAACCAGCTAAGAAGGCTCATCTTCCTAATGTCAGACCCCAGGGCTGGGGTGCCTATTATGTGACTTGAACACCTCACTCCCAAGAGGGACTCCCCAAGCCTGTGATATCCCCCTATCTTCTGGGTCCCCCTAGGGCTGTGGGTCCAGACTAGAGCGCTCCTCTTCCCTACCTACCAGACTCCATGTGGATCTTTCTTTATAGTCTTGGTGGTATAAGAGATGTTCTGCTAGTCTTCAGGTCAATTTCAGAGAGAGTTGTTCCCTATGTAGTTGTAGTTTTGATGTACGTGTTCATGATGAGGGAAGGTGAACTCAATGTCCTCCAACTCCACCATCTGGATCCCACCTTCTTTATCCATTGTCCTCGATGGAATCATGAGCTATTTCCAGGCTTTGGCTATTATAAATAAAGACTGCTATAAATATTTTTATACAAGTGTTTTTGTGAACATGTGTTTTTACTTCTCTCGGATAAACATGTAGGATTTGAATTACTGTGTCAAAATATAAACATATGCTTAGTTTCATAAAAAATTGCCAGAGTTTTTCCAATTTGGTTATACGATATTACACACCAGTTAAAAATGTATGAGAGTTACAAGTGCTTCACATTCTCCCCAACATTTAGTTAGGTCATTCTTTTTCATTTTAACCATTCTGATGAGATGTGTAGAAATCTTCATGTGAATTTATTAGATATCTTCCTGTCACAAGCAACATTGAGCAGTTTTTCATGTGCTTATTGGTCATTTATATCTCTTCTTTTGTCAAATTTCTGTTGAAATATTTTGCTCATATTTAATAGATTTTCTTTTGTCTGTTAATTATTGAGTTATAGGGTTTTTTTAAAAAATATATATTGTACATAGCAGTCTTTTGTCAGATATGTTTGTAAAGTTTCTTCCCTGTCTTTGGGTTACCTATTAATTTTTTTAATGTCTTTTGATGACAGACGTTTTTACTTTTCATAAAGTCTAACATATTTTTTTCTACTATAGTTACTGCTTTCTTAGTTTTGTCTACAAAACTTTTGCTTAAATCCACATTTCAAAGATATTATGCTATGCTTATTTTTCTAAAGCTTTACAGATTTAGCTAATATATTTTAGTTTATGTTATAGCTTGAGTTAACTTTTCTGTATGGCATTAGATAGTGTTTGAAATTAATTATTCCCATATGGATATCTACCTTTTCCAGATCATTTGTTGAAGACATTCCTATTCCTTTTGGAGTTCAGGGGCACCTTTGTCAAAACTATCAAAAATATGTGATTGTATTTCTGAACTCTCTATTCTGTTACTCTCTATTCTGTAATCTGTTTATCAGTCCTAGACTAGTTCCACATTTATCGTGATTGTGTTGGGATTGCCCTAAATCTATAGATCACTGTGGAGTGAATTCATGCCTTAACAATTTCAGGTCTTCAAACCAATAAACCCCAGTAAATTGATTCCATTTATTTAGGTCTCCTTTATTACCTTTCATCAATGTATTGTAGTTTCCAGTGTGAATGTCTTCCATCGCCTTTGTTAAATTTCCAAATATTTTGTTTTTTGATGCCATTATAAATGGAATTATTTCGTAATTTCATTTACCAAATTTTTTTCCTGTTAGTGTATGAAAATACAATTGATTTTTAATTGTAATCTGTGAGCTTGCTAGCTCATTTATTATTTTTAGTATCTTTATTATAGTTTCCTTAGGTTTTACTATGTTAAAAATTATGTCATCTACCAACAGAGACAGTTTTGTTTATTTTTGAACTTTAGGCCTTTTAAGTATTTTCATTGCCTTACTGCAATCAGCTTACAGCTCCAGTACAAAGTTCAGTAGAAATGGTAGGACTGGGGACAGAGTCAAGATGGCGGTGTGGGAAGATGCGGACTTCACATCTCCCCACAACTAGGGTGCCTGCCGGATGCTGGTGGGGGACCCTGACGCTTAAGGAGATGGGAAGAACCCCCAAGCGAACTGGTAGGACATGGGGGGACTGAGGGAGGAAGAGAAGTGGAGGCCAGACAGGACTGGCGCCCCTGAGGGGTGGCTGAAAGAGGGGAGGGGTTCCCATTCCTGGAGGGACCCTCAGGAGCTTGGATCAGGGGGCAGCATGGCCAGAGTTTCCCCTGCCCAATTAGCCGGGGAAGTCTGCCCAGCTCTTGGGCTGGGTCCTATGCCCTCAGAGGTCTCCTCTGGGCTGGGTTGGTCCTAGGAGCATAGGAGGGAGGCCGGGAGAGAACAGGAGAAGCAGGCAGGAGGGGCCCTCTGGGACCAGAGGAGCCAGAGAGGAGCAGAGGGCATTTGCCCCACTCGCTCGGGCCCGGGAAGCCTGATAAGCTCCCAGGCTAATCCCCCACCCTCCAAAGCCCACTCCAGGCCACGTGGTTCCTGGGAGCATAGGAGGGAGGCCAGGGAGATCAGGAGAGACAGGTTGGAGGAGACCCCCAGGACCAGAGGAGCAGGAGAGGAGCAGGAGGCTGTATACCCCACCCACTCGAGCCCAGGGACTCTGCTGGGCACCCAGGTGGGGTCCCCCACGCTCTGAGATCAGAGGTGGGAGGCATGCCTGGGCCCCTTCTGTTATGTTGAGCCTAAGCCCCATCCCCAAACCCCCAGAGCCATTTCCAGCCCCATGGGTCCTAAGCATAGGCCCCGGCCACCATCCAAACCTTGCCCCTGCTTAGGCCCTGCTCTCCACAGCCAAGGCCTTTTCCACTTTTTCTTTTTCTCTCCTCTTTTTACTATTCTGGTTCTGTTTTACCTTCTGGTTGTTGTTTTATCTATATTTTTATTTTTATATTTTTTCTAACATAGCCGTTAGTTTCCTAGTCTAATTTTATTTTTTACTTCATTATAGTTCTTTTTTTTTCTTTTTGCCACCCCACACAGCTTGTGGGATCTTGGTTCACAAGCAAGAGGTCCAGCCAAAGCTCCTGAGGTGGGAGCTCTGAGTCCAAACCAGTGGACTAACAGAGAACCTCAGACCCGAGGGAACATTCATTGGAGTGAGATCTCCCAGAGGTCCTCATCTCAGCACCAAGACCCAGCTCTACCCAACAGCCTATAAACTCCAGTGTTGGAAGCCTCACACCAAACAACCAGTAAAACAGGAATACAATCCCACTCACAAAAAAAAGGAAAATAAAATGAGATGGCAAAAAAATATGTCACAGATGAAGGAGCAAGGTAAAAACCTACAAGACCAAATAAATGAAGAGGAAATAGACAATCTACCTAAAAAAGAGTTCAGAGTAATGATAGTAAAGATGATCCAGAATCTTGGGAATAGAATGGAGGCACAACTGAGAAGATACAAGAAGTGTTTAACAAACACCTAGAAGAACTAAATAACTGTCGAGAAGTAGAATAAAGAAAAAAGAATGAAAAGAATTGAAGACAATCTCGGAGACCTCTGGGACAACATGAAACACACCAACATTCAAATTATAGGGGACCCAGAAGAAGAAGAGAAAAAGAAAGGGTCTGAGAAAATATTTGAAGAGATTATAGTGGAAAACTTCCCTAAGACGGAAAAGGAAATAGTCACCCAAGTCTAGGAAGACCAGAGAGTCCCATATAGGAAAAACCCTAGGAGAAACACACACCAAGACACATGTTAATCAAACTAACAAAAATTAAATTCAAGGAAAAATATTAAAGCAGCAAGGGGAAAACAAAAAATAACATACAAAGGAATCCCCATAAGGTTATCAGCTGATTTTTCAGCAGAAATTCTGCAGGCCAGAAAGGAGTGGCAGGATATACTTAAAGTGATGAAAGAGAAAAACCTACAACCAAGATTACTCTACCCAGCAAGGACCTCATTCACATTCGATGGAGAAATCAAAAGCTTTTCAGATAAGCAAAGCTAAGACAATTCAGCACCACCAAACCAGCTTTACAACAAATGCTAAAGAAACTTCTCTAGGCAGGAAACACAAGAGAAGAAAAAGGCTCATAAAAACAAATCCAAAACAATTAAGAAAATGGTAATAGGAACATACATATCGATAATAACCTTGAATGATTAGATTAAATGCCCCAAACAAAAGACACAGACTGGCTGAATGGATACAAAAACAAGACCCATATATATGCTGTCTACAAGAGACCCAGTTCAGACCTAGGGACACATACGGAGTGGAAGTGAAGGGATGGAAAGAGATATTCCATGCAAATGGAAATCAAAACAAACCTGGAGTAGCAATTCTCATATCAGATAAAATAGACTTTAAAATAAAGACTGTCACAAGAGATAAAGGAAGAATGTTACATAATGATCAAGGGATCAATCCAAGAAGAAGATATAACAATTATAAATATTTATGCACCCAACAGAAGAGCACCTCAAAACATAAGACAACTGCTAACAGCTATAAAAGAGGAAATCGACAGTAACACAATAATAGTGGGGGACTATAACACCTCACTTACTCCAATGGACAGATCATCCAAACAGAATAAAGAAGGAAACACAAGCTTTAAATGACACAATAGACCAGATAGATTTAACTGATATTTATAGAACATTCCACCCGAAAGTAGCAGAATACATTTTCTTCTCAAGTGCACAAGGAACATTCTCCAGGATAGATCACATCTTGGGTCACAAATCAAGCCTCGGAAAATATAAGAAAATTGACATCATATCAAGTATCTTTTGTGACCACAACTCTATGAGATTGGAAATCAATTACAGGAAAAAAAACTGTAAAACCCACAAATACATGGAGCCTAAGCAGTGCGCTACTAAACAACCAAGAGATCACTGAAGAAATCAAAGGAGAAATTAAAAAATACACAGAAACAAATGACAATGAAAATACAACAACCCAAACCTATGGGACACAACAAAAGCAGTTCTAAGAGAGAAGATTAGAGCAATTCAATCTCACCTCAAGAAACAAGAAAAATCTCAAATAAACAATCTAACCCTATACCTAGAGGGACTAGAGAAGAAGAACAAAGAAAACCCAAAGTCAGTAGAAGGAAAGAAATCATAAAGATCAGAGCAGAAATAAATAAAACAGAAACAAAGAAAACAATAGCAAAGAACAATAAAACTAAAAGCTGGTTCTTTGAGAAGATACACAAAATTGATAAACCATTAGCCAGACTCATCAAGAAAAAAAGGGAGAGGACGCAAATCAATAAAATTAGAAATGAAAATAAGAAATCAAAACTGACACTGCAGAAATACAGAGACTACAACAACTATAATACAAACACTGCAGAAATACAAACAGAGACAAACAACTATATGCCAATAAAATGGACAACCACAAAGAAATGGACAAATTCTTGAAAAGATACAATTTTCCAAGCCTGAACCAGGAAGAATTAGAAAATATAAACAGACCTATCAACCTATGAAATTGAAACTGTAATTAAAAATTTTCCAGCAAACAAAAGTCCAGGACCAGATGGTTTCAGAGGCGAATTCTATTAAACATTTAGAGAAGAGCTAACATCGATCCTTCTCAAATTCTTCCAAAAAATTGCAGAGGGACGAACACTTCCAAATTCATTCTATGAGGCCACCATCACCCTGATACAAAAAGAAGAAAAAGATATCATAAAGAAAGAAAATTATAGACCAATATCACTGATGGACATAGATGCAATCCTGAACAAAATACTAGCAAACAGAATCCAACAACATACTAAAAGGATCATACATCATGATCAAGTGGGATTTACCCCAGGGATGCAAGGATTCTTCAATTTACACAAATCAATCAATGTGATACACCATATTAACAAATTAAGGAGTAAAAACCATATGATCATCTCAGTAGATGCAGAAGAAGCTTTTGATAAAATTCAACACCGATTTACGATAAAAACTCTCTAGAATATGGGCATAGAGGGAAATTAACTCAACAAAATAAAGGCCATATATGACAAGCCCACAGCAAACATCATACTCAAAGTTGAAAAACTGAAATCATTTCCACTCAGATAAGGAGCAAGACAAGGATGTCCACTCTCGCCACTATTAATCAACATAATTTTGGAAGTCTTAGCCATGCAATCAGAGAAGAAAAAGAAATAAAAGGAATACAAATTGGAAAAGAAGTAGTAAAACTGTCACTGTTTGCAGATGACATAATACTATATATAGAAAATCCTAAAGATGCCACCAGAAAACTACTAGAATTAATCAATGAATTTGGTAAGGTTTCAGGATACAAAATTAATGGACAGAAATCTCTTGCGTTCCTATACAGTAACAACAAAAAATAAGAAAGGGAAATTGAGGAAACAATCCCATTTACCATCGCAACAAAAAGAATAAAATACCTAGGAATAAACCTACCTAAGGAGGTGAAAGACTTGTACTCAGAAAACTATAAAACACTGATGAAAGAAATCAAAGATGACATAAAAAGATGGAGAAATATACCATGTTCTTGGATTGGAAGAATAAATATTGTGAAAATGACTATACTACCCAAAGCAACCTACAGATTCAGTGCAATCCTGATCAAATTACCAATGGCATTCTTCACAGAATTAGAACAAAAAATTTCACAATTTTTATGGAAATGGAAAAGACCCCGAATAGTCAAAGCAGTCTTGAGGGGAAAAAACGGAGCTGGAGGAATCAGACTCCCTGACTTCAAACTACACTACAAGGCTACAGTAATCAAGACACTATGGTACTGGCACAAAAACAGAAATATAGATCAATGGTACAGGATAGAAAGCCCAGGATAAACCCATGCACATATGGTCACCTAATTTAGGACAAAGGAGGCAAGAACATACAATGGAAAAAAGACAGCCTCTTCAATAAGTGGTGCTGGGAAAACTGGACAGCTACATGTAAAAGGAGGAAATGAGAACATTCCCTAACACCATACACAAAAATAAACTCCAAAAGGATTAAAGACCTAAATGTAAGACCAGATAATATAAAACTCTTAGAGGAAAACATAGGAAAAACACACTTTGACATAAACCACAGCAAGATCTTTTTTGACCCCCCTCCTAGAGTAATGGAAATAAAACCAAAAATAAACAAATGGGGCCCATTTAAACTTAAAAGCTTTTGCACAACAAAGGAAACCATAAACAAAATGAAAAGACAATCCTCAGAATGGGAGAAAATATGTGCAGATGAAACAACAGACAAAGGATTAATGTCCAAAATATGCAACCAGTTCACGAAGCTCAATATCAAAAAGCAAAAAACCCAATTAAAAAATGGGCAGAAGACCTAAATAGACATTTCACCAAAGAAGACATACAGATGGCCAACAAACACATGAAAAGACGCTCAACATCACTAATTATTAGAGAAATGCAAATCAAGACCACAATGAGGTCAGAATAGCCATCATCAAAAAATCTAGAGAACTACAATCCTGCAGCCTGTGGAACAAAAAACACATTCACAAAGATAGACAAGATGAAAAGGCAGAGGGCTATGTACCAGCTGAAGGAACAAGATAAAACCCCAGAAAAACAACTACATGAAGTGGAGATAGGCAACCTTCTAGAAAAAGAATTCAGAATAATGATAGTGAAGATGATCCAGGACCTCGGAAAAAGAATGGAGGCAAAGATCGAGAAGATGCAAGAAATGTTTAACAAAGACCTAGGAGAATTAAAGAACAAACAAACAGAGATGAACAATACAATAATTGAAATGAAAACTACACTAGAAGGAATCAATAGCAGAATAACTGAGGCAGAAGAACGGATAAGTGACCTGGAAGACAGAATGGTGGAATTCACTGCTGTGGAAGAGAATAAAGAAAAAGACAGCCTAAGAGACCTCTGGGACAATATTAAACACAACAACATTTGCATTATAGGGGTTCCAGAAGGAGAAGAGAGAGAGAAAGGACCCGAGAAAATATTTGAAGAGATTATAGTTGAAAACTTCCCTAACATGGGAAAGGAAATAGCCACCCAAGTCCAGGAAGCACAGTGAGTCCCATACAGGATAAACCCAAGGAGAAGCACGCCGAGACACATAGTAATCAAATTGGCAAAAATTAAAGACAAAGAAAAATTATTGAAAGCAGCAAGGGAAAAATGACAAATTACAAGGGAACTCCCATAAGGTTAACAGCTGATTTCTCAGTAGAAACTCTACAAGCCAGAAGGCAGTGGCATAATATACTTAAAGTGATGAAAGGGAAGAACCTACAACCAAGATTACTCTACCTGGCAAGGATCTCATTCAGATTCGATGGAGAAATCAAAAGCTTTACAGACAAGCAAAACCTAAGAGAAATCAGCACCACCAAACCAGCTCTACAACAAATGCTAAAGGAACTTCTCTAAGTGGGAAACACAAGAGAAGAAAAGGACCTACAAAAACAAACCCAAAACAATTAAGAAAATGGTAATAGGAACATACATATCGATAATTACCTTAAATGTAAATGGATTAAATGCTCCAACCAAAAGACATAGAGTGGCTGAATGGATACAAAAACAAGACCCGTATATATGCTGTCTAAAAGAGACCCACTTCAGACCTAGGGACACATACAGACTGAAAGTGAGGGGATGGAAACAGATATTCCATGCAAATGGAAATCAAAAGAAAGCTGGAGCAGCAATTCTCATGTCAGACAAAATAGACTTTAAAACAAAGACTATTACAAGAGACAAAGAAGGACACTACATGATGATCAAGGGATCAATCCAAGAAGAAGATATAACAATTGTAAATATTTATGCACCCAACATAGGAGCACCTCAATACATAAAGCAACTGCTAACAGCTATAAAAGAGGAAATCGACAGTAACACAATAATAGTGAGGGACTTTAACACCTCATTTACTCCAATGGACAGATCCTCCAAACAGAAAATAAAGAAGGAAACACAAGCTTTAAATGACACAATAGACCACACAGATTTAATTGATATTTATAGGACATTCCATCCAAACACAGCAGATTACACTTTCTTCTCAAATGCGCATGGATCTTTCTCCAGGATAGATCACATCTTGGGTCACAAATCAAGCCTTGGTAAATTCAAGTATATTGAAATCCTATCAAGTATCTTTTCTGACCACAATGCTATGAGACTAGATATCAATTACAGGAAAAAATCTGTAAAAAATACAAACACATGGCGGCTAAACAATACGTTACTAAATAACCAAGAGATCACTGAAAAAATCAAAGAGGAAATCAAAAACTACCTAGAGACAAATTACAACGAAAACACGACAATCCAAAACCTATGGGATGCAGCAAAAGCAGTTCTAAGAGGGAAGTTTATAGCAATACAAGCCTACCTCAAGAAACAAGAAAAACCTCAAATACACAATCTAACCTTACACCTAAAGGAACTAGAGAAAGAAGAGCAAACAAAACCCAAAGTTAGCAGAAGGAAAGAAAAAATAAAGATCAGAGTAGAAATAAATGAAATAGAAACAAAGAAAACAATAGCAAAGATCAATAAAACTAAAAGTTGGTTCTTTGGGAAGATAAACAAAATTGATAAGCCATTAGCCCGACTCATCAAGAAAAAGAGGGAGAGGACTCAAATCAATAAAATCAGAAATGAAAAAGGAGAAGTTACAACAGACACCGCAGAAATACAAAGCATCCTAAGAGACTACTACAAGCAACTCTATGCCAATAAAATGGACAACCTGGAAGAAATGGACCAATTCTTAGAAAGGTATAAACTTCCAAGACTGAACCAGGAAGAAACAGAAAATATGAACAGACCAATCACAAGTAATGAAATTGAAACTGTGATTAAAAATCTTCCAACAAACAAAAGTCCAGGACCAGATGGCTTCACAGGTGAATTCTATCAAACATTTAGAGAAGAGCTAACACCCATCCTTCTCAAACTCTTCCAAAAAATTGCAGAGGAAGGAACACTCCCAAACTCATTCTATGAGGCCACCATCACCCTGGTACCAAAACCAGACAAAGATACTACAAAAAAAGAAAATTACAGACCAATATCACTGATGAATATAGATGCAAAAATCCTCAACAAAATACTAGCAAACAGAATCCAACAACACATTAAAAGGATCATACACCATGATCAAGTGGGATTTATCCCAGGGATGCAAGGATTCTTCAATATACACAAATCAATCAATGTGATACACCATATTAACAAACTGAAGAATAAAAACCATATGATCATCTCAATAGATGCAGAAAAAGCTTTTGACAAAATTCAACACCCATTTATGATAAAAACTCTCCAGAAAGTGGGCATAGAGGGAACCTACCTCAACATAATAAAGGCCATATACGAGAAACCCACAGCAAACATCATTCTCAATGGTGAAAAACTGAAAGCATTTCCTCTAAGATCAGGAACGAGACAAGGATGTCCACTCTCACCACTATTATTCAACATAGTTTTGGAAGTCCTAGCCATGGCAGTCAGAGAAGAAAAAGAAATAAAAGGAATACAAATTGGAAAAGAAGAAGTAAAACTGTCACTGTTTGCAGATGACATGATACTATACATAGAGAATCCTAAAAATGCCACCATAAAAACTACTAGATCTAGTCAATGAATTTGGTAAAGTTGCAAGATACAAAATTAATGCACAGAAATCTCTTGCATTCCTATACACTAATGATGAAAAATCTGAAAGAGAAATTATGGAAACACTCCCATTATTTTTTAATACCCTTTCAGCCCCTCTCTCTTTGTCTTTTCTGACAATACAAAGGTTGGGTTCTTTGTTACTTTCCCACAGGTCCTTGAAGTCCTGTTCCTTTTCTTTTTTTCAGTCTATTTTTTTCTTTTTGTTCAGATTAGGTCAATTATATCAGGTTCACTGATTCTATACTCTGTCATCTAGTGAGTTTAAAAGAATTTTTTACTGTATTTTTCAGCTCTATCCTTTCCATTTGATTCCTTTAAGTAACTTCTATCTCTATGCTGAGACCTTCTATTTTTCCATCTGTTTCAGAGAATTTGTAATTGCTTGTAAAAGTCATTCTTATGATGGCTGCTTTAAAATCTTTGTCAGATCATCCAATATCTGACTCATCTTGGTGTTGGTGTCAGCTAATTTTCTATTCTCATTCATGTTAATTTTCCATCCTCTGTATAATGGGTGAATATTTTTTTTACTGTATCCTGGGCATTTTGGCTATTTTTTAAGGAAGCCCTGGGTCCTATTAATATTTTGTTTTAGCATCAGTCCTCTGTTTATCTTTGGCCTAATTCTGTGAGCTGTGGTTCCAATGACAATCTAATTTTCAAAGTCTATGCAGTGCTATTTTGCTGTCTGCTGCTTCTCTTAGCTTGTAACCTGAGGCTGCCACTGGTCTCAGCTAATGCAATTTGAGGGAGATGAAGGAGCTTCCCTAGGCTGAGTGATCTCACACCTCTAAGGTGCATGGGACAAAGAACATTTCCTAGATTGTGTATTTATCTTGGCATGATGCCGTCTGCCAGTGCTGCCAGCAGAATGGTGTTTCTGGGCTGGGGAGAAGTCTTGTGCCCTGTGGGGGAGAAGAGAACCTCATGGGCCAGGTACTTGTGGTGGGATCCCCCTAGCTAGCGTCCCCTACTATGTGGTGTCTCTGGGAAAGTGAGCTGAGTCTCAGCCCTGGCAGGGAGAAGGGCACTTCCTCTGGCTATTTAAAGTCAGTAAGGCTTTCCAATCTGTCCCTTTGTTGGTTCAGCCAGTTTTGCCTAGTGATGTAGGCAGGACTCCTGATCAGCCAGGGAGAGGAATTAGTCTATCTGTGCCAGCTTAAGGAGCTTGCAGTCGGTGTGCAAGATTGTCCGAGGACTAGAGAGTATGATCAGTGCTCAGGGTGAATCCAGGTTTTGAAGGGTCAAAGCAGGTAGGATTTTGCAAGCCTTCCTTAACAAAAACAGTACAAAATTAGGTATGAAAGTGAGTACTGCTTAAGACTTATAAAAGAAATACACATTTAACAAATTTAAAATTTAAGAAAATTGATAAATACCACAAAGACCTCAAATCCAGAAAAATAAAATATTTTTATTAATTAAAAAAAATCACAAATCCAATTGCAACTGTTTATGAGACAGCACTATAGAAAATGGTAAAGCAAGCTCAGATGATTGCAATTTGACTTTGCTGATTGTATTACTTTTCTGTTGCTCTGTAATTAATTACCACAAACTTAGCAGCTTAAAACAACATACATTTACTATCTCACAATTTCTGTAAGGAGTCTAGGCACAGTTTAGCTGGGTCCTCTGCTCAGGGTCTCACAAGGTATCAATTAAGATGTTGTCTAGGCTGAATTATCATCTGGACCCTTGAGTGGCTGAATCTGATCCCAAGCTCTTTCAGTTTGTTGACATAACTCACTTCTTTGCTGCTGTGTGACTGAAATGTCTGTTTTATTGCTGGCTGTCAGCTGAAGGCCATCTGCAGTTCCTTGCCACCTGGACCTTTCCCTGGGCTCACAAACAAACTGGCAGCTTTCTTCCTCGAGCCAGCAATAGAGAAAAGTCTCTCTCTAGTCAGCTAAGAGTGACATCTTATGACTTTTTTCATATAACTAACCTAATCAAGGAAGAGATATCCCATCTCATTTTCATATTCTATTATTTTAGAAGCAAGTCATAGGCCCTGCCTACGTTCAAGCTGCGATAAGTGCTGTCATAAATGGATGTAATTTCAATGTGCAAGAAATTATTCAGTAGGAAAAAACTGTTAAAGGCGGAGATCAAGATGGTGGAGTAGAAGGATGTGGAGCTCACCTCCCTTTACTAACACATCATGTTTGTACATGTGGAACAATTCTCACAAAAAACCAACTGAAAACTGGCAGAAGACCTCTGATACAATCAAAGCTGCAAGAAAGAACCCCATGTAACTGGGCAAGATGGAAAAAAAAAAAAAAAGGCATTGGGATGGGACTGGTGCTCCTGGGAGGGAGCTGTGAAACAGGAAAGTTTCCCTTGCCCTGGGAACCCCCTTTGCTGGCTGGGAGGTTCACTAGGACAGACAGAGAGTTGAAGGGGCATGGTATCTGCCTGCCTAGCAATCAGGGCAGAGAGAGACAGGAGCTGATGGCTTTCACATCCCTGCCCTTCCCAGCCCGAAATGTGCGCCAGGTGGGGCTGCTAGTACGTGCAGTGCCTAGGCACTGAAACTAGGGCTTCAGTGGATGGACCCTGGTAGAGGACTAAGTCTAGCTGCACACAGACAGCCTGAAGGGCCTGGTGTGTGGTCTGGGCTGCCAAAGTGCATGCAGGGCGGGGTGCGGGTATGCCATAGGAGTTCCAATATTAGCATGTGCAGGGCAGGGTGTGGGTATGCCATGGGAGCCCCACTGTCAGCATGCCATGGTGGGGTGTGGCTCCAGAGGCTGCAAGCTTTGTGAGCTTGAGGGCAGGGGCAGAGTGATTATTAACTCTCCCACAGCAGGGGTGTGTCCAGGGGGTAGGCCCAGCAGCAGCAGAGTTTGTTAGCCTGCACATCAGGTGGTGGGTGGCATCACAGAATAGCATGTCCCTGGAGGACAGCCCCTGGGGAGGAGTATGGAGTGGTTCCTTTCCCAGCAGGAGCATTCCATTCCCACCTATATCACACTGCATCTTGGAGCTGGATCTGGGGCGGACAGGCCCTACGAGAGGCCTACCACAGAGGCAGGTCAGGTTCTAGGCAGCGGTACAACCACTTTGATTCCTGCAGCCACAGCACTCCTGCCCCCTGCACCAGCCTAACACTAGGTCTGGGATGAACACAATGGAGAAAGGGATGTGACCTTGGGCTACTTCTGAGAAAAACCAAGGACACCAGCACAGGTGGCACATAGGTTCACTGTGACCACACAGGCCTCACTTGCTTCAGCACTCACCTCTTTAGGCACAGAGCACACACTAAGGACAACAGAGTTTTATTGAACCCAAATCTCAGGGCTTCTACTCCAACAACTGGGGAGCAGACCTGCCCCTGACAGGGTTGTGACAGCCACAGATCAAAGAGGAGGCCCCACCCAACTTCCAGTGCAGGCTCTGATCACTACAAAACCAAACACACCCCCTGTGAAGGCAGTAATAGCCAGCACACTCTGAGGAAAGTTGTGGCAGGCATCCATACCCAAAACAGCCCTGGCACCAAAAATAATGGACTCACACAGTCTACACAGTGACTCTCCCGCATAAAAACAGCCCTTCATGACCACAGTATATAACTGTTTCTCCTAAATACACAGAGGCAGAGAAACTTGAGTAAAATGAAAAAGCAGAGGAACTACTCCCAATTAAAGGAACAAGAGAAATCCCCTCAAAGAACAAACAATGAAACAGATCTCTCCAGTCTACTAGACCCCATTCAAAAAGGAGGTAATAAAAATGTTAAAGGAATTAAGAAAGATTATCAATAGAAATGCAGATCACGGTAAAAAGGAAGTAGAAACTATAAAGAGGAACCAATCAAAATTAGACAACTCAATTGCCAAAATAAAAACCAAGCTAAAAGCAATGAGTAGCAGACTAAATAATGCAGAAGAACAAATAAGGGATGTGGAAGATAGAATAATGGAAATCATCCAACCAGAACATCAGACAGAAAGTCAAAACATTCTCTGACATAAATGGTAGCAATACTTTCTTAGATCAGTCTCCCAATGCAAAATAAATAAAAGCAAAAATAAACAAATGGGACCTAATCAAACTTAAAATCTTTTGCACCGCAAAGGAAACCATCAACAAAATGAAAAGACAACCTATAGAATGGTGGAAACTATTTGCATATGATGCGACTGACAAGGGGTTAATATCCAAAATATACAGACAGCTCATACAACTCAATAAAACAACAACAAAAAACTCAATCAAAAAACAGGCAGAAGACCTAAACTGACATTTCTCCACAGAAGACATACAGATGGCCAGTGGAATATTACTCAGCCATAAAAAAGAATGAAATATGGCCACTTGCAGCAACATGGATGGACCTGGAAATTATCATACTGAGTGAAGTAAGTCAGACAGAGACAAATATTTTATGATATCATTTATATGTGAAGTCTAAGGAATAATATAAGGGAATATATTTACAAAACAGAAACCGACTCACAGACCTAGAAAACAAACTTATTTTTACCTAAGAGGAAGGGAAGGTGGGGAGGAATAAATTAGGAATATGGGATTAACAGATACACAACTCTATATAAAATAGCTAAGCAACAAGGACTTACTGTGTAACACAGGGAACAATATCCAATATCTTGTTATAACCTATATTGGAAAATAATCTGAAAAAAATATATATGTATAACTGAATCACTTCGTTGTACATCTGAAACTAACACAATATTGTAAATCAACTATATTTCATTTAAAAAGCACTTATTCAGTAAAGTTATATAATTATCTAAGTTAATGGTAAGATAAGATTAAGTATAAGATAATTGTATGCACCGTGTAACTCTGTATCCTTCCTGATTCCTGCTTGATACTGGGGGGTTTTGCGTTGCCTCCCAAAGTCACCGGCAGAGAATCTGCGTCCTCTGGCCTGGTTCAATCAATCACTATGAACAGAGTGGAGGCTGGGGTGGAGTGGTTAACAGATCCAAGTGTCAGTTTCTTAGTTCTCATTTAAGCACTAGTAGAAAAAAATTTTTTTTTTTTGATGTATTAGCAAGTCTGTGATGTACTTTCACTGGCTCTGTTTGTACATTGAAATTGTTTAACAATGCTTTCTATGTTCATATACTGTTTACCTTTTTCCATGGAGTCTCCTGGCAAAGAATAAAATATATTTATTTAAAAAAAAATTGTATGGTGTGCAAACAATTTATTTATAGTTTTGCTATATTAACTGCTAAATGACAGAGATACAGACAGTGGCTTGAGCTTTATAGTATTCTTGTAGTTCCTTTGTACCACTTAGTATTTCAGTATTGTATTAGCTTCTTATGTCATGTAAATGTGAATTAGAGGGAATAAGAAAAATCTTTCATTGGTATCACTTTTAAATTCTGAACAAATTACACTGTGGCCCATAAAATGGTTCCAGAGCATTGTAAGCTGTTGTCTGTTGTACTGGGTTACTTTTTGGAAACTTGTGTGACAGCACGGTATTGAGAAGCATCACCCTCAAGCATATGTATGAAAGAGAGAGAGACACACTACATGTAATGTGAATCAGAATACTCTATTCTGTACAAGGTCCAGTAAAAGAAAAAGGAAGACCATGCTAATTCTAAACAGGAGTGAAAACGATATTAAAAATAAAAAAGAGAGAGAAATTGTGAACACGTGAGACCTAGAAGTGTAGTGTTAGGGATGTTATGGATGAGCTGCCCTTGTGCATGACCCCCTCCGCTCACTTCATGCATGGACCTATGGACAACACAATTGTCCTGGACACTTTTACATCCCCTTGAACAAAGGGAAGAGAATTGGAAATCCTGTGAAAGATTGTGGGTATAGAAGTAATACCTCACACCTGTCCACAGTGTCAGTGAACATTAATTAACTAATACTGGAGCCTCAGTTTTCTTATGTATAAAATAATACTCTCTGTAAAACAATATTTTACCTATTAAAGAATACTAAAGTTTCTTCTAGTTATAAATCCCATGGTTGTATAAATGCTCTCGAATTCTCCTTGCTGTACTCTGAAGGAAAGTCATCACATATTTTGAGAGGTAAAAGTTAAACTGAATTATGGATTCTCAACTTAGAACAAGTCTTCAACAAGTCTTCACAAAAACTAAAATTTGGAAAATATTGTTGGAAAACTAATCTAGAAAATGTGAGGCTTATTTACATAAATACACATGTAAATAATTATAGTTGTTATTTGAATTGAGTATCAAAAATCAAAAATATGTTACAAATATACACCAGTATTGTAGGAGAGCATCTATTTCCTCAGTGTGGAAAATGCTAGATTAGATATATCCAATATTTAGAATTAGTAAAACTTTACTTTCTCATTATTTTTCTAAGAAATTTATCTTCCGCTTTGACTACTTACACATCATCTGAAAGCCATAAAAATATTTATAGGTGAGAATCAAGGCTGTATTAATAATATAAATAAAATAATAATGGTAAAACATGCTTATTTAATCATAACAAAAATCCTAAAAAGAGGGAATTATTACCCTTACTTATCAAGGCTTACACAGGCTTCATCGAGGATTTTGTCCAAAAAGGACAGAGACAGGAAATCAAACCCTGGTCATAGTTGGATTTCTGAAGCAAAAATGACATAATTTTATATATTTTTTATATCTGATAATATGACTGAATTTAATTATTTAGCACTTACTCATAATTCCCTAAGGATGGATGAAATCAAAACGCTATTAGAAGAGTGGTTTGGCTAATAATCCTCAAAATACCAACTCCCATGAAACTCTGAGGCATGGATATGAACTTAGCACTATTTCAATTAAAAAAAAAAACTAGATCAGTTCCAGATGTGGAGGTCTACGACCTGTACAGTAAAATAAGACAGTGCCAAAAACTAAGAAGGAAACAAAAATGACTACCATTAGTTAAATGGGCTGCACAGATGTGTTTTTTAAAGCCAGTGACACTGTGGTCTCATGGTGTCAGAAGCCTGGTGTCCCACCTGATCTGGAATACTATCTGCCTGATCATTTGGCAGAATTCCAAGTTTTGTTCCACAATTTGACCAAATGAGAAGCTCTACATTATTTTATATCCTGGGACACTATATAAATTAACAAAGAGTGATAAATCAATCCTTTCTCTTAAGGAAGTGATTGCTTAAATAACACACATCCATATTTTCAGTAAGAAAAGAAAATGTAATAAAATAATTACTGGTTCAATTTTGTATTTCTGTTGCTCCCAGTTTTTTACCCTTCAAAACCTATTTCCTTCCCACATTCTTAAACAGTGTGCCATAAAAATACCACATATGATAAAACTGGAGAGTCAGAACCTAGATATGATTTTACAACAGAGGGAAGAACAAAGGAATCTGGTAAAAGTTGTCCTGCTTTTTACTTTATGCACTTAGAAAACTTAGAAAAACTTATTTACAAAATACAAGTTCACTTTTGTTTTGATTGGCCTTCCCCTTCTTTAAATTATTTACTATTACTGTGCAACTAATACTTATTAAAAATTTGATATCACATAGCTTAAAATACTTCACAATTATACTTTATCATAAAAATGATTAGACCTCATTAAAAGTAATGGCATACACACACACACAAATCAGAAGCAAGAAGAGATTTGTTTGCTTATTTTTTAGCAGAGCTTTCCCTGGAGGTTGGTGACATAAAGAAGAACACCCAAGAAATCCTCCTCCCTTAAATGAGTAGTAATCATATGGATTACCTGTCAGACAATATAAGAATGAGTAACTAGTTGTTTTGAAAAAAAAATGAATTCTTGGCAAGAAGAATGCCATGGTTATAAAATAAAAGAACATATTCCTTTGGAATATTTGGCAACTTAATTAGAAATGTTACATGAATGTTAAACTTTCTAAGTATATGTACTTATTTTATTTGGTAAGATTTACCTTTTCAACTATATAGTAAATGACATAGTAACAATTTCATACATCTTTCAAGTAATTACTATATATATGTATATGTATATAGACATAATATACACAGAGAGAAAAACTTACTAAATTTTCAAAATTCTTTCCTTAACAAACATTGAATTTTGTTCACTAAGACAACAGCTCTCAAGAGTCATCCCCAGCCCAGCAGGATCAGCATTATACTGGAAATACTTAGAAATGCAAAACCTCAGGTTGTTCCCTAAATGTACTGAATGAGGAACTCTGGAGATGGGCCCAGAAATCTGTACTTTAACAAACGCTCCAGGTGATTCTGATGTACAATTAAGTTTGAGAACCTCTGCTCTAAGAAATCCTTAGCTTAAGGGTTAGCTGTAGGGGATACATTTGTTCTATTTCTGTTGATCCAAAATCAAACTAGAAACAATACTTTAAAGTATTTTTTACAAAGGAATGCAATTAAATGCTTTCTAAAAAACTGAACTACGGCAGGTGTCATAGCAATCTCATATATCAAGTTAATAACAGACCTTCACTTTAAAAAGGAAAAGTTAGTAACATAATAATAGCTACTACTTTTGTAGTGCTTACTGTGTGCCAGGCATGGTCCTAAGCACTTTATATATAATAACATATTTAATCGTCAAATCAACTCATGTAGGTAAGTACTATTATTCTTCCTATCTTACACAGGGGAAAACTAGGGCATAGAGAGGTTAATATGACTCCCCCAAGCATGGATCTAAGAGGAAAGTGAGGCACGGAGTAACAAGTGGTAGAGCTGGGACGCTAACTCTAATTGGATATTTATTTCCATAGTCCTTATTTTAATCATAAGGAAATACTGCTGCTTATGATAAATTAAGTACCTAATTTTTATTTATAAACCATTTATTTCTTAAAAGTAGTGCATAGGTGTGAAAATACTCTTGCTAGATTGATGCATATGGAGTCTTTTGGCCCTAATCAGGCCAGTCCACATGTTGGGATCTGGTCAGCACTGTAGTTTGCTTGTTTGTATTTTAATTTGAGAGACATTAGACTGGGCTGCACTGTCAGTTCCCCTACCTTCCTTCACTCCCTGATGTCTTACACTTGCAGTAGAAGAGTTCTAGGTCAAGTGAACAACAGTCAAAACTGATCATAAAAACAGAGGGTTACTAACACTCAATCAACTCCCGGACTTGAGTCAGTTTATAGATTCAAAAGTCCTTGAATAAAGAGGAGGCCGGGTCCCCTGGAGGAAGGACCCTGAGACATTACCAAAAATTTATACTATTAATATTTCCCTAAGCCTTGCCTATGGAACCTATGGCCTTTTACTAGGGTAACTGTGCATTGAAGAAAAGGAAATAATGGGTCCCTGAAACCGCCCTGTTGTTATTTCCCCAGTTCAGAATGCGTAACTGGAAGAAATACTCAGTAGCTGGCAGAATCCCTACATTGGTTCCCTGACCTGTGGAGTGAAGCCTATTATGGTGGAAAAGGCCAAGGAAAAGCCAATTAGAGTCACTTTTACCTAGCAAAATAGTAAACCAAAATCAATACTGTATACCTGGAGGTATCACAGAAATTAGTGCCATCATCAAGGACTTGAAAGATGCAAAGGTGGTGATTCCCACCACATACCCATTCAATTTGTCTATTCAGCCTGTGAAGAAGACAGAAGGATTTTGGAAAATGACAGCGGATTATCGTAAACTTGAACAGGTGGTGATTCCAATTGCAGTTGCTGTAGCAGATGTGGTTTCATTGCTCTGAGCAAATTAACACGTTCCCTGGTACCTGCTATGTAGCTATTGATATGGCAAATGCCTTTTTCTCCATCTCTGTCCCTAAGGTCCACCAGAAGCTGTTTGCTTTCAGCTGGCAACACCAGCAATATACCTTCACTGTCCTACCTCACAGGCATATCAGCTCTCCAGTCCCATGTCATAATTTAGTTCACAGGGATCTTGATTACCTTTCTCTTCCACAAGATATCATACTGGTCCACTGTACTGATGACATTATGTTGAGTGGACCTAGTGAACAAGAAGCAGAAACTACTCTAGACTTATCTGTAAGATATTTGCATATCAGAAGGTAGAAAACAATCCAGCAAAAATTCAGGGGCCTTCTACCTCAGTGAAATTTCTAGCAGTTCCATGGTATAGGGCATGTTGAGGTATCTCTTCTTAGGTGAAGGATAACTTGGTGCATCTGGCCCCTCCTATGACCAAAAACAAAAAAAAGAAAAAAAAAAGAGGCACAGTGTCTCATGGTACTCTTTGGATTTTGGAGGCAACATATTCTTCATTTGGGTGTGTTACTCCAGCTCTTTTACCAAGTATCCTGAATGGTTGATAGTTTTGAGTTGGGCCAGAACAAGAGAAGGCTCTGCAACAGGTCTGGTCTGCTATGTAAGCTGCTCTGCCATGTTACCCAGCAGATCCAATGGTGTTTAAAATGTCAGTAACATACAGAGATGCTGTTTGGAGTCTTTGACAGGCCTTTAGGATTTTGGAGCAAAATCCTGACATCCTCTGCAGAGAACTACTTTCCTTTTGAGAAATAGCTCTTGGCTTGCTATGGGGCTTAGCAGAGACCAAACTCTTAAGCACTGGCCACCAAATTACCACAGGACCTAAGCTACCAGTCATGAACTGAGTGTTATCTGACCCAGCAAGCCCTAAAGTTGGGTGTGCACTGCAGCACTCCATCGTCAAATGGTATATATGTGATTGGGCCTGAGCAGGCCCAGAGGGCATAAATTACATGAAGAAATGGCCCAAATGTCCATGGTCCCCACTCCTGCCACATTGCCTTCTCTCTCTCTCTCCCTCTCTCTCTCTCTCTCTCTCTCTCTCTCAGAATGCACCTACCATCAGCTCACAGAGGAGGAGAAGACTCAGGCTTGATTTACAGATGGTTCCCCATGATATGCAGGCACCACCTGGACATGGACAGCTGCAACACTACAGCCCCTTTCTGGGACAGCCCTGAAGGACAGTGGTCAAGAAAATCCTCCCGGTTAGCAGAGCTTTGGGCAGGACACCTGGTTGTTCACTTTGCTTGCAAGGATAAAAAGCCAGATGCATGATACTGATTCATGGGCTATGGTCAATGGCTGGAAGACCATTTGGCTGGATGGTTAGAGACTTGGAATGAACACGGTTGGAAAATTGGTGACAAGGAAATTTGAGGAAGAGGTATGTGGGTAGACTTCTCTGAATGGACAAAAAACATGCCGTTATTTGTGTCCCATGTGAATGCTCATCAAAGGGTGACCTTAGCCAACTCCTTTCCCAGCCACACATCATTTCCCATTGGATTCATGAAAAAAGTGGCCATGGTGGGAGGGATAGAGGTCAACACGGGCTCAGCAACAAGAACTTCCCCTCCCCAAGGATGACTGGGCTATGTCCATGGCTGAGTAGCCAACTTACGAGCAGCAGAGACTAACACTGAGTCCCCGGTATGGTATCACTCCATGAGGTGATCAGCCAGCTATCTGGTGGTAGGTTGACTGCACTGGACTCTTACATCATGGAAGGGCAGCGTTTTGTTCTTATTGGAATAGACGCTTACTCTGATATGGATTTGCCTTCCTTGCATGCAAGGCTTCTGCCAAAACTACCATCTGTGGACTTACAGAATGCCTTATTCGCCATAACATGATATTTCACACAGCATTGCTTCTGATTGAGGAACACACATTACAGCAAAAGAAGTGTGGCAATGGGCCTATGCTCATGGAATTCACTGGTGTTACCATGTTCCTCACCATCCTGAAGAAGCTGGATTGATATAATGGTGAAACAGCTTTTTGAAGATTTGGCTACAGTACCAAGTAAGTGGCAATGCCTTGCAAGGCTGGGGCAAGGTTCTCCAGGAGGCTACATATGCTCTGAATCAGCATCCAAAGTACAGTGCTGTTTCTTCGATAGCCAGTATTCATGAATCCAGGAATCTAGGGGTGGAAATGGGAGCAGCACCACTATCACACATAGTGACCCATTAGCAAAACTTATGTTTCCTGTTCCTGTGACCTTATGCTCTGCTGGCCTAGAAGCCTTAGTACCAGAGTGAGGAATGCTTACACTAGGAGGCAAAACAATGATTCCTTTATTCTGAAAGTGAAGACAGTCACCCTGGCACTTTGGACTCTTCATGCCTTTGAGTCAACAGGCAAAGAAGGGTGTAACTATACTGGATGAGGTGACTGATCCTGATTACCAAGGGGATATTGGACAGCTACTCAACAATGGAGGTAAGGAAGAATATTCTGGAATACAGGAGATCCTTTAGGGCATCTCTTGGTATTACTATGCCCTGTGTTAATGTCAATGGAAAACTACAATAACCCAATCCAGACAGGACTACTAATGTCCCATGACCTTTAGGAATGAAGGTTTGGGTAACTCCACCAGGTAGAAAACCACAACCAGCTGAAGTGCTGTCTGAAGGCAAAGGTAATAAGTAGAGGGAGAAGGCAATTATAAATGCCAGCTATGACCATGTGACCTGTTACAGAATTGAGAATTACAACTGAGTATTCCTTACTTTGTTATATGTTGTATGTATAGCAAATATCTTTGTTTTCCTCTCCTATTCCCTTATCATGTAACATAAGATATATTGACTTATTAGTATTTATGTATTAATTTTATATCATAGTATTTAAGTTACTGGATATCAGGAGAAGAGTTAACATCACTCAAGGACTTTCTCTTCTAGGGAAGAGGTTAGTGTGTTTTCTTTTTTCTCTTTTTTAAATTAATTAATTAATTAAATTTTGGCTGCATTGGGTCTTCATTGTTGTGTGCGGGCTTTCTCCAGTTGTGGCGAGCGGGGGCTACTCTTTGCTGTGGTGTACAGGCTTCTCACTGCGGTGGCTTCTCCTGTTGCAGAGCACGGGCTCTAGGAGGGCGGGCTTCAGTAGTCGTGGCATGTGGGCTCAGTAGCTGTGGCTCGTGGGCTCTAGAGTGCAGGCTCAGTAGTTGTGGCGCACGGGCTTAGTTGCACCCATTGGCAAATGAGGATTAATAAAAAGTTTGACTGCACTGGCCTGTGCCAGAGGTAGGGAAAAAACTGTCCACTGAGAATTCATAATCAAGATTTGCACTTATTGTTTAGGGGTTCATATTTAAAACACATACAGAACTTGGGAAGCACCAAACTGACAGAATAACATAAAAAGTGGTCTTCATTTGGCTGCACCACTGGGACACCAGCAGAAGGAAAAGCAAACTGCTCATAGAGAGCGTAACCTCAGACAAAACCTCCTTGGAGACTCACAGGCTTCTAGAGGCAACATGCCACCATTTTACTCTATTTCTCTTCCTGTGTTAACACAGAAAGAAACCAAATATCACGCAGAGATGAAAGAGGCACATGGCACAGTGGTTCAGGGTGTAGCCTCTGGAGCCACCTTCGATAGTGGCTTTCGGACATTTAGCTAACTGGATGACTTTGAACAAGATTCCTAACCTCAGTTTTCTCATCTTTAAAATGAGAATTATTATAGTACTTTATCTAACATATAAGAATTAAATGAATTACTATATGGAAAGTAGTTAGAACCAGAACCATGCCTAGAACATAGCAAGCACTAAAAAGGGCTAGCTGCTCTTATCATCATTAGCATCACTGTTGTTATAGGTAATCGGTTACATTATCCCACCTATTTCATCATTAGGATTTTTTTCCTCCATATTTACCCAGATGCACATCCATCTGGCCTGCAATTAAATTTTAAGGTAAACCTAACAACTATATATAGAAAAATTATGTGATTTCACATGACTGGTCTTTGTTGAGAAGCAGCAGAACTAAGAACCACAGGAAAATTTAGTGGGCAACTATTAAGCTATCTAATTATATAATGCATTTAGAACTTACTATTTTTTTTAAAGCTACACTTATATATAGGTTTCCAGCATAAATCATTTGCCTCATAATGTGTTATGTTAGGGCACACATATTTTGGTTCCGTAGAATCCAGAAAATGTTACATGGATAGACGCTCTAAGATACACACAAGGCTGAGTAAACTGAATAGAGCTTTAACCTCAAGAGTGGATGAGCCACAGTCATCCCAGCCCTAGCACCTCCCCCTGCTCTGCCACACACACCAGTGACAATGACCACCAGCCTATCGGGGGACTGGGCAAACAGGGTTAAGACAGCAGGCTGCCTCACCAAGTTTCTGTTGGAACTTTGAGACTCATGAGCACAACAGCTCTTGTATCAGCTAAATTCTACCTGTTCTGCATCCTCTCTTCCAGGACTTTTCATGTTTTTCCCTTTCTTTCCAACTCCCTTCATTACAATTACATCTGAGGGAAGAGATTCCTCAGCACCCCATCTGCCTACTATGAACTCCTAATGAAATTTCAGCTTTGTCTCTAAAAAGTACGATTAACTGATACCTGTCTCATGATGTAGTTTTGAGAATCATATGACACACATGTACAAACTGATTAATTATTTTATATCAATAACTCTTGGTGAGCTTCATACTTTAATTATATATTCTTGCTTTACACTTGCTGAGGGATAGAGTACTATTCTGTTCATCTTTGAGTCTCCTTAAATACCTAGCAATGTCTTACAAACAACAGGACTTTTATTCATTCAGTCATTCATTTATTCAACATTCATTGAGCATTTCAGATGTACTAGACACTGCCCTTGGCTTCGGTGTAGGTTAATAAATAACTTAAAATTTACTGACTGACCTTTTCAATTGAATCTTGTCACAAGTCATGTACCTAGTGAGTGGCGGAGTCAGGAGATGTCCTAGTTGTCACATTTATTCCCTTCCCAGCACCCTGTACTACTTCTCATGAGAAAGGATAACATTTTCAAGATAACTCAAAAGCGACAGACTTACCATGAGGAAGCAAGCTCCAGAAAAGATGGCTTTCTTCGTCACATCCAGGTCTAATGGGAAGGGAACTTCAAAGTGGTCAGCATCGCTCATTGCAGATAACACACCATTCCACTTCCAAGTAATACTGCCCACGTTGGATACACCATTGAGTGATTTGACCTAGAAAGACAAGAAGGAGACTTTGTGGTGATTGAAAAGTGTTAAAATACACATTTTAATCTTCTAATTAGAAGCAGTTTATATTGAGATAGCATAAAAACAGTGCATGAAAAGGACATAGAAGTTATGTAATTTCAAATGAAGAAAGGGTTAAGGGTTAGGAAAGGTTAGGTACTATGCAACTAGTTAAGAGCTAAGCTGGACTACATCTTAAAATTATCAGGCCAATGCTCTTTCTTCATCCTTAAATGAAGCATTAGGGGGAACTTGTGTCAAGAGGTATGATGTGAACTAATTCCTAAATTCTTTTCAACATAGCAAAGGATTAGGACTGGGGATTGGGAGGAAATGTCCTCCAGTTCAGGAAGCCACATGAAAAAGCAAGGAGGTATGTATGGTGCTGTGCACTTCACACAATCCATATAATCACACAAGCTTCTGTAGGCTAAATTCACTGTCTTCTTTAAGGTATCCTAGGACACCAAAAGGACTCTGCTTCTAAAAGGGGGACCCTGGCACTTGTTATAGGGTAAATATGCTAATGTCACTTGGTCATGGGAATAATACACTCTTTTCTCCCCACACTTCAGTTTATCCACATTTTCTTTTTGCTACAATGGCCTTTTTATCACATAAGCAATGCTTGATGATACGGTGAAATAAAATGGGAACTCGAAAAGTTTACTGGATGTACATGATGAACTTAGCTGGATTATAAGGCATTCAGAAAGGAATCTTTTAAAAAATCCAGGAAATATTTCTATGAATTTCTTTTGTCAAATTTGTTAGACCATAAGGAATTATTTGTAGCCACTGAAATAAAGGCAATGTTGGGTTTTTTTTTACTGAAAAAATGCTATAATATGACCTATTATGAGTTTTACCTGTACTAAAAAAATAGATTAGGTCAGGCTATTTCTCTCATAAGGTTTTTAATGAGTTATTACTCTTTTTACCTTTACCAACTGCTGAAATCATAAAAAAAGAGCTCACATTTTGGAAAAATACCATGCAATCCATTAGTAATATTTGAAAATGTTTTGATGTATAAATTAATATTAATTTATTTACATTAATACATTAATATTTAGTAAACGCTCATACTTAACATAATATGTCTTTTAAAAGTAATTCCGTGGGGTATTATTATATGTATTTTATGTATAAGAACACTGAGGCCCAAAGAGGTTAAGTAAACTGTACACATTTAAGTAGGTAACATACGTAGAATTCAAAATTCTGGTTGGTCGCTATTTAAAGCTGCTTTTCTTCTCCTTGCAGCAAACAATCTTCCTAGAGCTGCACAGGTTGTAGAAGACTAACAAACTGTAACGCATAACATCTGCTTTCTAGTTCCAGCACTGCCACCTGCCGAACGTAACAGCATCATCAGGCACTTAAATCTTTCTGATACACTCTTTAATCTGTAGCAAGACATTGGGTTGTGATGGGTAAAGTTATCTAAAATCTCTTCTAATTCTAAAAGCATAAGTGTATGCTTAGCAACACCTTATCCAGGGATCCAAAGAGACATTTAGATAAACGTGACTACTGTTCTAGGTGATAGGTACATTTCTAATTCAGTAGACACAACTGATAGAACTGTGGTCACTGACTAAACAACTCTAATCTGTGCTTGATCCACCAATTACCACTGAAGAGCATGAACCCATAAGAAAAAGCCCTTTGTGATTTTTCTTAGGTGAAATAATTTGGTTTCCCCCTCCCCACCAATCTTCCATTCTGACTGGCAGAGCCAGCGGAAATCCCCTCCTCTGTAGTTTTGGAAGGAGCATAGCCATGCAATGAAGAGTTGGATCAGGAAGAAACAATGGATTAGACTTCCATTCTCTGACTTCTTGCCTGGGGCAGGGACAACAGAAGTTGGTGCATCTGAAAGGTCTCTTGCATTGTCATGACTTCTGGGTCCATACAGTCAATGACCCGAGGGCCTCAGTGTCTCAGCAGCATTCTGAATAAAGCTGGCTGCGACTGTCCTACAATGTAAGTTACAATGTAAACTATCTCTTCCAGGTTGTTTTTAGCATGGTATCTATAGTTAGTTTCAAAACCTGCTGTCCTTAAAAAACAAAATGAGAGAGCCATCTTAAATTAGTAGTGAAAATGGTCCTCAAGAAGTATTTGTGCAGCATTTCTTAGGGTATAAAGAAAAACAGCTTTTTAAAAATTTTATTTGAAACATACACAATTGATTCAAACATCAAAATATTTTATAACCCTTATAAGTATATAAGTCCTTTAGAATTTAAACATTTATTTTAAGCTCAGGGCAAAATGGTTTAAAAATGTTTTTTTCACATAACAACAAAGATGGAAACCATATTGAATAAGACTGATTATGTTTTATATAATACCTGTATTCAGAAAACTTGACTTATAAAAATATTTTAATGAGATTATACTTCGCATCATGAAATAGTCAGCTTGTGAACTGCGGTAAGATGATCAATATCATTGCAACTTGCAAATAGAAAAAGGACCAAGAAGAGTTAAAAGCTTTATGCTGTAGCCCAACTAATGTGTAGAGTTGTTGCTTTAAGGGTCAGGAATGCTTTACTGATAAAGGACAGGCTTCATGTTGACTGTCCTCATTTCTCCTACTTCCAAAGCAAGGACCATGGACTGGAATTCAGTAAATCTAAATTCTGCTTTTCTCTTGCTAAGTCATTTAGTTTTTCTGTTCTTTTTTCCCCCTCATCTATAAAAGGTGAATGATGGGGGTAGAGAGAAGGACTAAGTGTAGGACCAAATAATATATAAGATCTGATGATTACCTGATTTACAAATAAATCAAATTATACAAAATAATTCCCTTAGTTTCTAAAGGACAATCTTTCCTCTTTGAACCACTAAAAATTGATTAATCTAAAGAAGAAAGTGGATATTAGATAATTCTGATTCAAATGTTGCTGATTCAAACCTGATTCAAATATTGCTGAACATTACTGGATTATACATACTCTCCAGAGGCTCAAAACGTTGAAGAACGTGTATGCTGTCCAACTATTGGGACAGAAAAAAGCAATTAGGAGAGAGAGAAATAATAGAATTAAAACAAGTTAGCATTAGAAAAGAAATTGAAGATAGATGTATTACAGCATATTAACTGATTTTTAAAGTATCTTTAATATGAATAGAATTAATTAAATATATATTTTTTCAAGTGAAATCAGCCTATCTGCACCTGATCAGATGGTTATTAGCAGAGCCATCCAGATAGGAAAAACACTTTCCTCCAGTTCTACCGTAAAAGATTGAAACATTTATCTAAAATATCAGAAAATCACCTTCCTGCTACAGTAACCACATTAAGAAGCTGTGTTGACATAGATTGCTCCTAGCTCAGTCTCCTCAGTCCATACTCACTGATACCTTTGACATGTCTTCCACAGACTGGACTTGTCAGGAAGTTCAGGACAGTTTAACATGGACCAGCCAAAGAGAAGCCAATTTTCTCAGTGGCTTTGGGAGAGTGAATCAGCTAGTGGACCTTATATAGGAATGTTCAATTTTATATCATTTCACAGGTACTTCTGGTAGAGTAACATAATGATTGCCATTCACTTGAGTTACTGAACACCAACATCTTCCCTTAGCGCACACTTTAATTAGGAAAAGGTTGGAGAGGGCAGGAAACACGACTAGGATTAGGGCACAAGAGAGGAAAGAGAGGTTGGGAATGCCATTAGATAAACTTTTTATCTTAGTTTTACTTCCGAATTACTCCCAAGAGGGACATTTGACAGGCCCATTATCTATTACACTTGAGTCCTTCTAGCAAAAGGAAAGAAATCTCCTTGAGGACAGACTGATCATACCTTATACAATTTTACATCGTTTCTAATTTGTGAACACAGAACATTGACTGAAATGCCATATTTCCTTAAATATCTGTTGTATAAGTTAATGAACAAGTTAATGAATTTGGTGAATAACTTAATGAATAGGTTTTGAAGTGAATAAAATTGAAAGTGACTTAACTGAGCATGAATGTTTAGTCATGTCATTGACTACAGGAAGGTAGAGAGAACACAATCCATGCTTAATTCAAGACTTTTTCTTCTGTGGAAACACAACCAGATGGGAGGGGGGGTCTGAACATGCCTTATAATTTTTCAAAAGTGGCCACTAAAATGGTTTATCATCCCTTTAAAAATATTCTAGGATCTTAAAATCTAGGATTAAAAGATAAAACATATTCAGACTTGGTAAAATGTCCACTGCTGGGCAAAATATCCTAAAGATATGAAGCCCTTCAATATGGAAGGAATTTACCCCGTAACAAACTGTGGCTATTTAAGGAGTAGTTATTTGAGGAGGTAATGGAGTCCCTGACAAACTCAAGCCTCAGAAACCACATAATCCTGCTATGTTGGACAGAATTCCACTAACGGGTCCTGATAAGGCTCTACATATCCTCCATATGAGATCTCAGAAGTCTAGGGAAGATAGTGAAAAATGATTGGGTGTGTGCCTTCCATTCACACTCAAGGAAGCATTTTACCTAAACAGCATCAATACAGTTCTCATCAATTCAGTGGTTCCTATGTGCCAGGAATTATATTATACGTCAACAGGTCTCATAATGCCCAACAGGGTAGGGATAGTTAGTACTGATACTATTTTATAAATGAAGAAATTCAAGCACCAACAGGTTAAGAAATGTGTTCAAGATTGCAGAACTAGTAGGGGATAAAGTCAGAATTAAAAACCATATTGTCTGGCTTCAAAGCCTGTTTTATCTTTTGTTTATTTCTGGTTTTGTTTTTTCTTTAACTCAAACCATTTCTGAAAGGGAAAAGTGAACCCATCATATCTATCATTTAACCTCTGTCAGGGTAACAGAAAAAGTTAAACAACGTTTTTTTTAACTTAAATAAACAAATATAAAGTCGTACAATTTTAAAAAACAAGGGAAATGGTCTAGGAGACCCTAGGCTTGCAAGGACAAATTCCTGTATCATTGTGCAAGTATAAAAAAGATTTTCTAAAATGTATTTACTATAAATATTCTATAAGCTTCTGATGTAATAAAGGGGTTTACTCTAGCAATTTAATGACTTTTATGTGTATTTTATAGTTATTTAACAAAGAGATAGTTTAATAAAATTTTTGCCTTCTGGAAATTCCAATTTCCTGATCCAACTGTATTGCATTTCACACATCATTTCTATAGTATCAATAGTTCATAATGCACAAGATTAATAATACATTGAATTGCAAAGAGGAACTTGTCAACCTCAAGGAATATTTTATTGACTACATTGGGAGACAAGTATTGAAGTAGAGTCTCTTGCTCACAGTGAACTTCAAAACCTCTTGTTTCCAAAACCAAAGGGGTCAAGATTACACAGGGGTTTCCAATAATAGCTTTATCTTAGGGTACAATTTTTGAATTTATACCATTTTGTTCACCAAACCTGCCTATCCCCCAAGTTTCTGACCAAGGTTTCAGGGTGGTTCTGTAATTTTTATATAGAAGGGATTTAGGGGATCACCACTTTGTGCGAGGGGCGTCTCAAGGACTTGGCTTGAAGCTACATGTGCTTGGTAGTCACCTCATTTTTCCTAAGGTATCAGGTATTTGTGGGGGCTGGAGTGGCTAATGAAATTATGGGCGGTGAGGGAAAGCAAGGGGCCAAGGCACTTGATGGTTTGGCCACTAAGTGTTCTGTTTCTTTCATGTCACCTTTCTTCATGTTCACTCTTACTTCCTGGTAAATGACACCCCAATTAGCACCTACCATAGCATTTTTCTATTCCTACTCCTATTTTTCTTATTTCCTTCAAGAAGACATCTTGAATATCTTACAACTCAACCTGCATTCTTTACGAAATCCACACTCTTCCCACTAAAATATCACTATCCTCCTTTACATTTCTGAAATTTGTACCACCACTTTTACAGTCTCAGAAACTAGACACCTGTCATCACTGACCCATCACCTTTATCCACTCTCTTCAGCTTTTTATTTCTTCTTGCTGGATCCCTAAGGTCATATTTCATAAGAAAATAATTTGGATTTGTGTGGAGTACCTAAGTATTCCAGACCAGACCAGAAGGGCAGTTTGGCATAGGAGCTGGCTCCACGTTGTTGGAGCAGACTGATTGGTGAAGGATACCTGCCAGGCTGGTACTGTATAGGATGGGTGCCACCAGCTGGCAAGCCTCCTGGGTAGCATGCAGGTGGAGGGACAGCTGGTCTGGGGGCCCTGCATTCAAAAACAAATGAAAGAATTATATATGGTTAAAACTATAATATACTGAAACTTAGCATGAATTTTTATGTGGAGATTACATGGGTCACATGACAGGTTCTTAAAAATAACAAGAAGTTCCATTTTCCAAGCGAAGGGCTGTGTACCAAAAATGTAGTTGGAGGATTTCCAGATTATTAACTCATTTAATCTTCTTAAACCTTGTGAGATAATTATGCCCATTTCATAAGTGCAAAAACTAAGGTTAAGGAGATTAAGTAACTTGTTAGCCTCTCTATGCCTATCAAATAAAGCTGCTGCAGGGTTAGCACAGGGTCTGGCATAAAATTAGCACTATGCAAATTTCTATTTTTATATTCTCTATCATTATGGTTCAAGTTCACATAGATATTAAGTGGTAACACTGGGATTTGAAGTCACATTTTAACTTCAAAGTGATGATTTACAGACTATGCTGTACCGTCTCTGACTCAGTCACTTGTTTATACCCTCATCGTCTGGTTCTCACACAGCTCTCCTCCAACCAGGGATTAGCTAAATTTTAACTTTGTCAATATAAGAAAGATCACAGTCAAGGAAACCAGTTTTCCTTAAACAGACACAACGCTTAAGACAAGCACTCAAAATCATGAATTAGTATGAGGGTACCGCTAATGTATGACTTCAGATTTTGTTTTTCTTTTATTAAATGTCTCTAAAAAGCAGCAGTGATGCCATCTCCTTTCTGCTCTCCCCTCTCCCAGCCAGGACGGTATCCGTGCAGGCCTAGTAAGGAGCCTTGAACTCCTGCCAGCAATAACAAGGAACATTTTACCCCCTCCGTGTGAGAGGAAGCCTTGTCAAGAAGCAGGATCCCCGGACACTTACTGGAGAAGAATGGGTAACTCTCTACAAACATTTCATAAGGACTGCTTAAAATTTGAAGAATTACCAGCATTTAGACATGAGACTATCCATACTGCTGGGAAGTATCTATAGTTCTTAAAAAATAAGATCTGAATACTTTCATCTCGAAATTTGATTTACTTTCTTGGATTTAAAATAATTGGCTTATTTACGTAGGTAACTGGGCTCTGGTCGACTACAAAGGGGTACTTAATAAACTTTAAGTTATTCCTAACATTGCAGAGCCTTACCTGAAGCTCTGGGAGAGGGAGAACCACAGTTGCCTTTCTCTGACCTTCTAGGAAAGGCCAGAACAAAATGTAAAAGAAAGGCAGATCCACGACAAAAAACATCCTCTCCTCTCAATCCCAGCCAACAGAGATGTTTTTTAATTTTTATTTATTTTTGTAAATGGGGGCTTGTGGACAAGTAAAGTTTTTTAATTAAAAAAAAAAATTTTTTTAACAGAGATGTTTTTTAAAAAGTATCACAGTTGAAAACAAAATAAATGAAAGGATGAATATTTCATTCTCAGATTTTATTACAGATCTATTTTAGCTAAAAGTAAATAAAACAAACTCCAAGTTAGCAGGAGATTCTAGCTGAGATCTGACCTATAAAACTGGCTGAAGCCTTGATGACATTTGTGTTTTTTTACTAACTTTGAATATGCTCACCATTTTTTGTTTCAAGAAATTATTGATTGAAAATTACTAAATTAGTTTCACCGTCTACTCATGGACGTATAGGTTGGGAAACACGATGTTAGAACAGTGTTTCTCAAATTTAGCTGTTGATAAGAATCAACAAGATAGGATGTTTTTCTTTTATAAGATCTGCCTTGGAGATTCTGATTAAATAGATGGCCAGAAATCTACGTTTTTATATTATCAAATGAAATTCACACTATTTTGATGCACTTAGTATTAAACTACACTTTAAAAAACAATTAGAATGTTTTTCCTAAAACTTAAAATATAATCTGCCATTAAAAGTGAATGGCCATAGCAACATTATTCATAGTAGCCAAAAAGTGGAAAGAACCCAAATGTTCATGAAGTGATCAATGAAGAATCAAGGTATTTATGCAATGGAATACAATTCAACATAAAAAGGAATAATGTACAGACACATGCTGCAACATGGATAAACCTTGACAAAAATATGCTGAAAGAAGCAGGCATAAAAGGCCACCTGTGTTATGATTCCACCTATATGAAATATCCAGAATAGGCAAAACTATACAGATACAAGTAGATCATTGGTTGCCAGGGGAAGGACAAAATGTGGAGTGACTGTTAATGGGAGGTGATGAAAATGTTCTGGATTTAAACAGTGGTGATGGTTGTACAACCTTGTGAACATACTAAAAACCACTGGCTTGCATACTTTCAAATGGTGAATTTTATGTATGTGAACTATATCTCCATTAAAAAAAGAAAGATAAATCACGTTGAAAGACACTGAGGTATTGAGAAATGATATTGACTATATAATGTCAGATTGTCGAGACCTTGGATTTAGGTGTTGACCCAATAATTTGGGGTTATACTGGATCAGATCCAGACAACATACATACATGAGGCAAAGGGGAAAAGGAAGCTCTGCCGTTTTCAGAAAACACTGCAGAAGCAAAGGCTGCCTGAGCTACAGGATCTTATTTCTAGAAAGACACAATATCTTTGCATCGTCTCATAGAGGATTTTTTTTCAAACTGTAAGTTTTTGCCTCTCTTCTTGATACTGTTACTAAGCCTCATCCAGTTGGGACTCTTGTTAACTAGTCTCCCTTTTCTTGTTTTCTTTGTTCCAGTGATCCCTTCACACTGGTCCCTAGAGCCGTCTTATTAGCTATCAACCAGCTGTTCACTGAACATTCATTGAGCACCCATTATGCATTGAACCCTGTGCCAGAAGCTGGAGAGGTGATGAGAAAACAAACTCAAATATATACTTTACAGTCTTGATGGCCTGTTAATTAGCATCTGCAGGCTCTCCATGGTCTCTAGGATAAGATGCCAGCTCCTTATCTGCACTCAAGACCCTTCACCTCCATTTCTCTGTGGTTCTGCCATTTGACCCAAACAGGCCTTCCTCATGTCCCCAAGAGACCATCAGGTCTTCATGACCTTGTGCTTTTGGACATGTTTTTCTTTCTCTCAGGTTTGGTCCTCTCCCACCTTTATTTTTTGATTGAGAAAATCCTTATGGTGCCAACAGAACTTTACTTCCTCAGGGCTTTCCTCATCTCTGGCAATCAGTTACTCTGTCTTCTGTGCCCCTACAATATTCGCTTCATAGTTCCCTAACAATGTGGAGAATGCCATCAATGTTTTTACAACTTCCTTCCCCAGGAGACTGTAAATTCTTTAAGGGCAGGAATCTGTTCCACTTGACATCTAATAAACTACTTGGCATCCAGTAGGTGCTCAATATTTATTTATTGAATCAAGAAATGAATTAGTTAATGAAAAGAGCAACCTTAACTCTCAGTGTCACTTTCTGTTGGGGTGATTATTTAACTTACCAAGTACAAAACAGGAATTGTATTCTGGAGGGGCATCAGGATTTGTATCTGATGAATTTAAGCGGCAGTTGTAGTCAGGAGGAGCATCAGGTATTAAATCCAGGGACTCTGTTTTATCTTCCATTTCATCTATAGGTTGATCAAGTTTGTGGGTACTAGGCCTTAGAGGGAGAGGTGGACCACAATGGAGAAATAATTTGATAAATGAACTGAATTTTTTGGTATGCTAAAACATCAGTGCATGTAATCACTACAAAATACACAACTATATTTACTATAACACATGATACATAATGTATGACATACTAGGCATCAATCTATACATATGGTAAATTCTTAGGCTGAACATAGATGAAAAAAATAAAACTGAGCAATGATACTGTGCTTGTGATTTAAGCACTGAGTTCTCAGGCTGGTGGTTCAGCTGACCTGATACTGCTTCTATTTACATAGATAAATTCCTTCCAAGATAGTGAAAATTCTTTGTCCTATTATGCAGTATGGAGAACATGGCATATATGATGTGAATCTGATTTTCTTCCCCCCATATCCGTTTTGGAAAGTGGCTCTAAGTAAGTTCAAAACAAAGCAACAGAAATACTTAACATAATTCACTTAGAGGTGATTTAATTTACTAGCGACTCTATTTTGACTTATTCTTCCTAAAACAACATAGGTCACTATAATTACTGAAAGGAAGGTGTTGAGGTCACATTTCATGTTACACCCTGTCCTTTCACTGAGATTGCAGACATTTTCTCCTGGCCTCAGTATCAGGAATAACTCAGCATTTCTGAAAGAACTGGTTGACTTTTATCTCATAGAAAACACAAGTCCCATGAATGTGTTTCTCTCCTTATATCTGTTGCTAGAACACTCAGGGCCCACATTACAGACCTCCTCTATCAAGGTGAGCTTTTTATTACTATCAACTCTTCTGTCAGGCTTACTTTCCTATTCTTATTTTTCTTTACTTTGTTTTCCTCATGTGTTTTATGTATATTTCTTTAAATATGACCAATATAAATCTCCTTTAACCCTTTCTGTACCAAATACAGGAAGATAGTAATGTTCATATTTGTAAATGAATAGACATAGTATCCAAATGTTAAACCATAAAATCAATTTCAAAATGAAATGAACTCAAGGTATTCCTGTACTAAGAAAACAATCACATAATTCACATTTGAAATAAAGCATAATAAAATTTGTTCACAAAAGACCCAACTGCTGACATTTTTGAAGAATTCTAATACTGAAAAATAAAGTGTTTTAATAGTTTACTATGTTTACACAAACATATATATTATTACTTAGTAACATATGTAACAAGTTCTATGATTTTTTTGTCCCCAGTTACTTTTCAGTCATTCCTTCATTAATTCAACAAATATTTACTGATTACCTATTATGTACCAGGCACTACTACAGGTGTTGAAAATACAGCAGTAAACCAGATGGACACTCTGCTGGAGAGCATATTCTAGTGGAGTGAGATTAAAAAACATGTCAACAAATATTTAAGATTAAATTTAGATAGAACAGTTATGAAGGAAACAGAATAAAAGGTTTAAGAAAAACATGGATGGGGAGCTCCAGGAGGGTAAAGGAAAGCCTCCTTTACGGGTGACCTTTCAGCTACCTGAACTGTGAAAGGAAGCATTACACTAAAAATGTGGGAAGTGAGTTCCAGAAAGACAGGAAAGTAAGTGCAAAGGCCCTGAGATGGCAGTGAGCTTGGGATTCTCAAAGGAGAGAAAAAGGTCAGGTGTGACTGGGACACAAGGAAAGAAGAGAACCAAGGTCAGAGGTGGAGACAGAGGTCTGATCATACCTGAAATTCATGGCAAAATGTTTGGAATCTGTTGTAATTGCAGCTGGAGAGTCTTTGGGGGGCTTTAATCAGTGGAGTGATCAAATCTGATTTAAACTTTGTCTTGAGGGGGCAGAAGTAGAAGCAGTGGAGGAGGAATAGCAGCAATAATCCAGGTGGGAGCTGATGCCGGCTTAGACTGGGGAGGTGACACGAGAGAGGGTCAGATGTGGTCAGATGCTTAACAAGATTTGGAAGCAGAACCCACAGTTGCTGATCACCCAGTTGCTGATGGACGAAGTATAGAGAGGAGTCGAGGATGAGTCTCACTTTTTAAGCCAGGGTACCGGAGCTGATGGTGATGCCATTAGCTGAACTAGAGAGGAAGATGGTGGGAAAATGTTGGGGACTGGGGAAGGCAGGAATCAAAAGTTCAAACTGGGAAATATTATGTTTAAGAAGAAGCCAGAAGAAGATAAATATTTAACAGAAAATGTGTTGGGTGTGTGTGTATACAGTTGGCCCTCCATATAAGAAACCCAGAGATAGAGAGGGCCGATTGTACTATAACCTTTTATATAAGGGACCTGAGCATGCAGGGTTTTTCTATCTGTGGGGGGTTGTGGAACCATCCTGCAGCCCGAACCCCCCACTGAGCTATGACTATATAGGCAGTAAAAGGAAAGCCTTATGTAAGAGAATATACTTTTTAAAAAAATAAATTTATTTGTTTGTTTTTTATTTTTGGCTGCGTTGCGTCTTCGTTGCTGCGCGTGGGCCTTCTCTGGCTGCAGCGAGCGGGGTCTACTCTTCTTATTGTGGTGTGCAGGCTTCTCATTGCGGTGGCTTCTGTTCTTGCAGAGCACGGGCTCTAGAGCGGAGGCTCAGTAGTTGTGGCGTACGGGCTTAGCTGCTTCGCAGCATGTGGGATGCTCCTGGAACAGGGATCGAACCCGTGTCCGCTGCATTGGCAGGCAGATTCTTAACCACTGCGCCACCAGGGAAGCCCCAGAATATACTTTCTTAATAGAGAATGATGACTAAAATATCCAGGAAGAAATCATTTTGTACAAAATAGTGACCAAAAACTCTCATGATCTTTTAGTTTTTCCAATTACAATAGAAACATTTTTTTCTTTATAAACATGCATACATTTTAGAAACATGTAAAAGAATACAAATACTCATAAAACATAATAAAAATAAAATTTATATATAATACATAAAGATAGAGCCTTATCTTTGTATATATTAGTATTTATGGTTGTTATTTATAAAAATGGTATCCTACAACATATATTACTGAAACACAAATGATATGTCCTATATATACAAAAACTGTATATACCATACAGTAGAGAGTGGAAACAAAAGAACAAATTGAAACAAAGTAAAAATTGATATTTTTATTTGTTTTAGTTTTAATTTATAAGGTACTTTGGACATGTCTATGTTAAAACATTTAGAGCTACCTAATAGTTTTAACTGCATAATATTTCACGTGTGGATATACCACATATTATGTGACCAAATCCTATTCAATGGATATAAAATTGTTTCCAATTTTTTAATATTACAAAAAATCCTACTGTGAACAACTTGGAACACAGATTTTTTTTTGCCCGCTTGGAAGCATGTTTTGTAGGATAAATTCCAATAAAAAAGTGAACATTTAAAAATGTCAATAGATAGTAACTAGACTTATCATGGTGATCATTTTGAAATGTATAGAAATATCGAATCACTATGTTGTGTACGAGGAACTAACTTAAGTCTTGTAGGTCAATTATACTTCAAAAACAAGCAAACAAACTCAGAGAAAGATCAGACTTGTGATCACCACACGTGGGGAGGGTGGGGAGTAAGAAGAGGGGGAATTGGATGAAGGAAATAAAAAGGTACAAACTTCCACTTATAAAACAATAAGTACTAGAGATATAATGTACAGCATGACAAACATAATTAACACTGCTGTACATCATATAGGAAAGTTGTTAAGAATAAACCTTGAGTTCTTATCACAAGTAAAAAACATTTTTTTTCTATTTCTTCAGTTTTGTATCTATATGAGATGATGGATGTTCACTAAATTTATTGTGGTCATTTCATGATGTATGTAAATCAAATCATTATGCTGCACACATTAAACTTATACGATGCTGTATATAAATATATCTCAAAACTAGAAAAAATGTTAATACACATTATCATAAAATCATGTTACCAATTCCTATTTCCACTTAGAATGTGTAAGGATATATTTTCTTGGTCACATCATCAATACCACCTAGTATCATCAGACTTTCAAAATTAGAACAACAGATAAAATGTCCTATTTTAATTTGAATTTCTCTGATAATTAGTGTGGTTAGCATCTTTATTTGGCTTATCATTTGCATTTTTCTTGCTGTGCATTCATACTCTTTATTCTCAAACTGGGTTGTTGATTTTGAAAATCATTTATGAATTTGTAGGTATATTAGCAATTTTCTTCATCCCATTTGTATCTGTTTTTCCTCCCACATGCAAAGGTTTAAAAACAAACATGTATTTACTTAATGGGCTCTAGCTTTTATATCATGCTTATAAACACCTTCCTAATTCCCTTGTGTACACATATTCACCCAGGTTTTCTTCTAGTACTTTTAGGTTAGATTTAAATCAGTAAGTCACGTAGACTATATTTGGGAGTTAAGATTGAAGAAAAATTCCAGCTTTATTATTAATTTTCCCAAATAAGTATCTTGTTGTCCAAGTATGATCTATTAAATGTTCCTCCTTATCGCCACTCTCTGATTTAAAATGCCAGCTTCCCTTTTATTCTTTCATTAACCTGTCTGGTCCTGGGTCTATGCCATTGTCTTTTTGTGTGTGTGTGTGTGTGTTTCCAGCATCATGATTTAATTAAGGGAGCATATTCATTGTAGAGAATACACTGATGATTGTAAATGTGACTCCTCATTACAGCCTTAAAATTTTTGAAACACCAAAGCACAAAGATGTCAATTATATATCTAAACTACAGGTACAAAACAAGTACATGTATTTTCCATGCTCTAAAGTTGAGTACACACTGTACTGTCATAGGGAAGGGGTTTACCAATGAAGACCTGACAAAGTACTCAAGACTGATGTACCAAAATAAAATATAAAATAGGAGTTTATAAAAACAAGTTTGACAATAACAGAGAGGACCCTTTTCATTTCTGAGCAAAAGTGCATTTCATTATACATACTCTCTCCTAAAATGAATAAACCGGTCACTTGAGAATGCTGTTTATTCCTCTATTATACTACAACATTCTCCACGTCTTTGGAAAAAAAAATATTGTGTGGGAACTGTGGGATAAGCATGCATGTAGATGGAACAGCACAATTGCACTGGTTCTTACAGCTCACTTCTGGATAAAGAGAAAGTGTTATTCATTAGTATGGCCCAGTCTTAGCCAATATTCAGTTTGGAAAGACACTGGGGTAAGATCAGAGTGACCTGAAATTCCAAGTTCTAGAATTGATGACTTTATATGCCATTGTATTAGTCAGGCTTCTTTTTTTTTATTTTTTTTAAAAATTTTTATTGGAGTATAGTTCATCTACAATGTTGTGTTAGTTTCTACTGTACAGCGAAGTGAATTGGCCACACATACATATATATCCACTCTTCTTTACATTCCCCTCCCACACAGGTCATTCTAGAGTACTGAGAAGAGCTCCCCGAGCTACACAGCAGGTCCCTACCAGTCATCTACCCTTACACATAGCAGTATGTATATGTCAATCCCAATCTCCCAACCCATCCCCTCCGACAGCCCCCCCACCCCCCTCGCCAGCAACCACAAGTTTGCCCTCCACATCTGTGACTCTACCTTTGCTCTGCAAACAAGTTCTAGTCAGACTTCTTCAGTCATTAATTACAACTCAATTCAAATAGGCTGGAACATATACACACTACTACACATAAAATAGATAACTAACAAGGACCTATAGTGTAGCACAGGGAACTATACTCAATATTTTGTAATAACATATATATATATATATCACTTTGCTGTACACCTGAAGCCAACACAACATTGTAGAGCAACTATACTTTAATTAGAAAACTCAAAAAAACCCTAAAAAAATAGGCTGAAGAACAACTGTTATTTATTAAGAATTAATAATGATATATAATAATGAAAATAATAATCAAGAACTAATAATGTATCAAGAAAAAGGGTTATTACTGACTGATACACATAAGTGAAAAACCCAAGCATGGCTAGATTCCAAGACTCAGATGATGCTATCAGGATTCTGCTTCCCTCCATCCTTCGGTTTGTCTCCCTTCCCTCTAGGATTCACTTTCATGCAGACTCTCCACACATGTGGTAATAAAAGTGGCATTCAGCACTCTAAGTTTAAATCCTACCAGCAGTAACTCTGAGACAAATATCTTCTCCTTCTAAAGGGTTCCAATACGTTGACTAATTTATGCCCACTGTCTTTAATCACTATAGCTGTGTAATGCTATTATAGATTCATTTTTGAAAATATCCTGGCTATTCTCAAGTATTTGTTTTCCACATGAACTAAACAATGGAATTAGAAAAACAACCAAAAAAAGTCTAAGATTATATTAACTTATACATTTCTTTAGGAGGAAAAAAGCTACATACTTTCATAGATATTCTGTATATTAACATCATGTATTTTTATAAATATCCCTAAGAGTATTTTCCCTTATAGTTTTACATCTTTATAAAAATAGGTCCTGTATATTTTGGTTCCTTGTTGATAACCTGAAAAGTTTGTTTTTTATTTTCTAGGTGTTTTATATACAGGAATGTATGTTTTCTGTAGATTAAGATTAAAGGTAGTCATCCAGTTTACTAAATTTTCTTAGTTTTCAAATAGCTTTTCAGTTGTTCATTTGGATATTCAAGGAATACAACCATATCATGCATAAAGAAGGTCATTTGCATCTTCTTTTTCCAATCAGAGTAACGTGTTCTACCTAATTTGCTTGGCAGTACAATTCACAATATATCACATTGATTGTGTGATGGTGAACATTCTTTGTCCTTTTCAAATTTGATGGAGATGATAGTAGTGTTTACCATTAAACATGATGTCAGAACAACAGAAGATTATCTGTATGTTCCTATCAGAGAGACGTGCAACTTAAAATAATGATTTAAAACCCTTTAAGTTAGGTGAGAAATGAACCTAGTACACACATACTTTCTTCACCTGGACCTGTTTAGGTGGCTCCAATTTTAAATATGTGATATAAAATTTAAAACTCAATGCAGGTGTTCTCAGTAAAGGTAAACAAGGGAGAGAATATAAAATTAAGAGAAAACCTAAGTTTAGAAATATAAGTTTCATTTTACATGTAAGTGCATCCTGCTATAATTACATCTCTCCAGTTTGCCTGAATGCTAAAGTAATAGATGGGTTCTTCCTGTAACCCCCGCCCGTCAGGCCCGTCAAGAAGTGATTACAAACCCTTTTACCTGCGCGTCGACCTGACCCGGTTCCCCAGAGCTACGCGGAGGGAGCACCCGCCAGAGACCCCAGCTGAGTCGCATCTGGCGGGACCCGGCCTGCGGGACAGAAACGCGCGGGAGGCGGGTGGCGGGCGGCCCCGGGCGGCGGGAGGCGGGAGGCGCGCCAGGAGACGCGGGAAAGGGGCGCAGCGCGGCCAGGCAGCGCAGTCCGCTCTCCGAGGCGCGCTTCTGCGCGGGCACAACGGTCTCCCCAACACAGACTCCGTCTGGGATCACGGCCGCCGACTTCAAATCCAAGGGACCCCGACCCCTACTCAGCGCCAGAGACCGCTCCCTCCCGGGAGCCCCGAAACTTCGAGAACCACCTGAGGATGTGGCGCGGGGCGGCCTCCGGCCTCGGCCTCTCCTCGCGGCTCCCGCGACCCAGCTCTCCGCCCGGCCGGCCCTACTCACCTCCCGGCCCGCCGTCCGCTCGGCACCCGCGACTCCAGGAGTGGGGGGTCTGAGTTTATCCAGGGAGGAAAGAGAAAGGGACGGGGCCGGGAAAGGGAGAAGGAAAAGGAGGATTTTCAAATTAAAACCAAATATAGCCCCGCCGGCCGGGGGCCGGGGGTCGGGGGTCGGGGGTCGGGGGTCGGGGGTCGTGGCCACGCGGGCGTGGCCCCGCCCCGCCCCGCCCCCGCGCTGGGTGCTCCGCCGCCGCGGGTCCGCTGCCCTCTGGAGGCGCGGGCCGCCATTGAAGCCGGCTTTCAAGTAAAAAGCACAGCGGACAAGAAAAGAGGGAAAGATAGTTGTCACCGCTCACACGTGAGGTGAAGAAAAAGATAAGAGCAAGTCGACGGTTCCCTCTAATCCTAAAGGCACTTTCTAGAGCCTGTGAGGCAGGGCTTCGTTGCAGAGATTAAAGAGCCCAGAAAGGAAAAGAAGAAGACACTTTTCGTAAGAGCCCTGTTAATTTGCACCTGTCAGTCCCTCAGACCCTTGGCTTGGAGAATTGGCCTTGGCGATGCAATGTTGGCTGGAAACACTGGGGCGCGGGGCCCCGGGCATTTATTTTCCTTTCCACAGGATTGGAGGAGTTCAGTTTGATGTTGGAGGGAGGGAGGAAGGGGTGCCAGGAAAGAGGAGTGGGGGAGCTGGGTTGCCTATGTTTTCTGGCATTGGGAGAAAAATGCCATGTGTTAATTACTGTTGTTAGGCACAAGTATTGTTTTCAGACTACTGAGGTTCAGGTTTGTGGTCCATGGGGAGGAACATAATTCACTTGTTGCTGTTGGGTCAGCGTGCCCTGAGTGTAGTAAAGCCAATCTACCGAGCTGGGGTCGTGGTGAAGGAAGGTGCAGTGTTTATTGCCGGGCGCCAAGCAAGCAGTCTAGGCAGCTAGTGCTTAAAAGACCTGAACTCCCTGATGGCTTTCAGGCAAAGGTTTTTGAAGCCAGGGTGAAGGAGGCAGGTTGTGGCCTGAGCCATCAGCTGGTGGACATTCTTCTGATTGGTTGGTTGTGAGGTAATCGGGAGTCAACATCATCAACCTTCTGCTTCCCATCAGTCTGGGGCCTGAGTGTTTGTGGGCGGCATACAGTTAATTTCTTCCCCCTGGTGGCGGTTTCAGTATCTGCAAACACAGCTCAAAGGATATGGCTCAGAATATTATGTATGGCCCTTGAGGAGGAACTAAAGGTCCTTGACTTTGTTTAATGGCTAAACTATTATAGGATTATTTTGTCTTGCTTGACTGTTTTCCTTTCTTTCTGCATTTTCTCACTTCTCTGATTAAATTTATTCTTTGGAACTCAGTGAAGACCTAGGAGGCTAAAGTTTTTCTACAGACAAGAGGCAGATGGAGAACTTTGGGTGGGGGAGGTCTCTCCCAGGAAGGCCCCATAGAGTCCGGCTTGGTTACTCACTGGAAGGACCAGGACAGGAACTGGGGGACTCTAGAGGTCCCAGACCTCTAGATTAAGCAGTCAAAACTGGACAAAAATAGATGAAGCTGTGAAGAGTACTTCGCAGTGCCGCAGCATGGGAGAAGTTTGGATAGGGGAAAGCATATGGGAGTGGAGTTCTGCAATTTTCCATCTTCCTTTGTGTGCATGCTATTTGTCAGTATGTGTGTGAGAATAAATTTTAAAAATCATACTGTATTTTTCCTTAGAAATTGCACAGGACATTTTCCTTTTTCTTTTTAAAAATTTTTTTTATTGAACAGGATGTTTTTCAAATGTAGAAATAGTGTGTTAAAATATAAAACAAAGAAACAGGCACCAAAGCTATGACCAGTTAAACTCAAGTCTTTCTCAAAGGATCTAATGATGTTCCAACTTGAATAAGTCACGTGGTAACAACTGCATCTTTTTTGTTTTAAGTATTTGTTTCCACTTGTCTTGATGTTTTTAGCTGCATCTTTTTGTGTTGTGTGTTGTTATTTTTAACCAGTTGCTCTTATGTTGTCACGGTCCACTTAGAGTTAATATTATGTCACTTCGTACAAAATTTAAAAATTTGCAACAGTATGTTTCAGTTTCTCAATCCTTTATGTCATTGTTGTCACATATTTTACGTGGACATATGATATAAATTTCACATACATTGTTATAACTTTGGCATAAAGTCAGTTCTCTTTTATAGGTATTAAGAGAAGGGAAAAAAGAAGATAGATCTTATACTTACCCACATATACACAAGATCATGTGCATTTTATTCTTTCTTAGACATTGGAGTTTTTATATAGGGTCACCTCTCCTTGGGCTAAAGAATTTCCTTTTGGATATCTTAAAGTGCAGATCTGCTTGCAGTAAGTTCTCTCAGCTTTTATTAATCTGAAAATATATTTGTTTTGCTTTCATTTTTGAGATTCATCTTTACTAAATATAGAATTGTGGATTGACAGTGTTTTATTTTATTTCCGCACATTTTAAAGATAGTATCCCTCTAATTTCCGTTTTTATCTGATGTCGAGTAAGCTGTCATTGTTTTTAAGATATCTTTATATCTTTGGCTTTCTTGCAGTTAGTCTAAAATATGTGGTTTTCTTTGTGTCTTTCCTGCTTGGGGTTCTCTGAGCTTTGTGGATATGTCAGCTGATTTTTTCCCCAAAATATGGTTACATTTCAGCCAGTTTTCTTTTAAACTTCTTCTCTGTTCCATTCTTTCCCTTATTTCCAGGAATCCAACTGAATATATGCCAGAACTCTAGATAGTGTCCCACAGATCACTGAGGATTTGTTTGTATTTTCTTTCTTTTATTCTTTTCTTAGAACTGAATATTTTCTTTGAATCTCTCTTCAAGCTTTGACCTGTATTTCAATCTTCTGTTAAGCCTCTCCAGTGATTTTTCCATTTCAGGTGTTACACTTTTCAGTTCTGTTCTTTCTGTTTGGTTCTTTATTGCATCTTCTGTGGCTCTGTTGAGATTCCCCATATGTTTCTTCATTACAGCCATCTTTTTAAGTTCTCGAACATTTATGAAAACTTGTACAATCCTTATCTGTTTATTCTATATCTGATTCATCTTGAGTCTATTTCTATGGATTCTTTTTATTTTTTTAGACAAACGGTCATAATTTCCTGTAACTTATGAGGTATAATTGACTCATCTGCATGATGAAATACTGTTTGGCACTAAAGAAAGTTTATATGTACTGTTATGGAACAATTTTAAGTACCTTCCCTCTTGCTGCTAACAACCTCCACCCCCCCCCCCACCAAATAAAAGAGAAGAAAACCAGGAGGCAGAGAAAAGGAATAGGGAAAGTAGATAGATAGGTACATAGCTAATTGATAGATCAATAAATACTTATCTATGCACTGAAACATTTACCAGAACATAGTACAGTAAAATAGGTGATTGATTCTAAGGAGATCACTGGGAATAGAGAGATAATTTTCACTCTATGTCCTTATGTATTTTTTTTTTCAGTATGATCTCAACTATGAAATACTTTTAATATTTATACATTGAATAAAAAAGACTGGAAGAAAATGCACCAAACATTTAACTGCAGTTATCTCTGTATAGTGGGATAACAAGATACTGAATTTTTTACTTTTTGGAAATTTTCAAATTTTCCAAGAAATTAGTATTTATAAATCAGACAAGTAGTGAAAAAAATTAAACTTAAATGTTAAACTGCTTCACAACTACCAGTGGATTATTAAGGAGGTACTAGGTGAGTAAACTGGCTTGAGGCATGGCTACGTGGCCTTTTTCACCTCAATGAAAAAAATGTCCAAGAAAATTATATTGCAAATTCATAACAGTTTTGTATCATTAATGTTGGAAGCTTTAGTTAAGTCCTACCCCCAGAAACTTCAGTAGCTAATATCTAATCTTAATATACAGAAAATGCCAACTTTTCATCAAAAATTTAATGCTACCTTAATTGCCTTAAATGTTCTTGTTCTCAGAGGCTGGTCTGAACAAAGGGTATAATTTAAAACTCCAGCCTTCAGAATAGTTTCAATTAAAGAAGATTATTTGAAATAAGAAATTTTAAGCAATTAAGAGATGAGATTTGCTTTTGGTTCAGTAGTCTCTTACATTTTAATTTCCAAATAAGTTTTCAAAACATTTAACTGTTAAGTAACTATTGACAGTTCTGTTATTTCAGGAAGAGGCAGAATGCAGCATTCAACAAGCATTTATTAAGAGTCTACTGTGTTCCATACATTGTGCTAGGAGTGTGGGCAAGAGGAGGAAAAGGGATTTTGAAAGGTGGTTGGATATAAATCCAACCACCTTTCAGGCCAGTCCTAATCAATTCTCTGCAACAGAAATTTGACAGGAAGTTTCTTTCATACTGTACCATCAGTTTAAAAGTACTTAACCTAAGTATTTGTGTGGCTGTCAACATTTGTTTCTATGTATTCAGTTTTATCAATGGGAGCAATGAAGAGAAAAGGGGAGAGACATAGAACCAAGCATAAATACTCAAATTTCTTCTTAAATGTACAGCTCTCAACTTTATCAGGAAGATTTGTTCTCACCAAAATTTGATAATTTCTCTAGTACACACAAGCCAAAGAATGTTCTGACAAAATAACAAAAGCTACAAAACCTGTGCTCAAAGGAGAAAGAAAATCCAGTTGGTCCATGCTGCCTAAAATTGCAGCTTTCCAAAACTCTAGGGGAAGATGGGAGCCGTTTTATGGCAAATTAGGAATCTGCCTTACATTTTTACAGGTAGGTAAAAATTTTACAGAAAGACTTTAAGGTTTTTAATTTAAAAACTTTTAAGGCAGATTGGGAATCTGCCTTACATTTTACAGGTGGGTAAAAATTCGTACCTGACCTTATATCCCTGAATATGATTTCAAATGAATGCATTTTCCTTATAAGGCACTACACCCAGTCTCTCCAGATCTAAGAATCTTGTCAAGTAACAATGATTAAGAGACTAAGGATCACCACATATGCCAGAAAAAGACTTTGTTAGACAAAAAAGAGAAACCAGATAAGGAGCCTATTAACTCCTAGGGTGATGGCACTGTACCTCAGTCAGTTTGCCTGGGATTACATGCTTCAAACTGTCTAGCAATACAATTCTTTTAGGCTAGACACTCCTTGAGAGATTATGTGATTCATCTTTGTATCGCCCACCCTACCGCTAGCCTCTAATAAATAGAATGCTTGGCTGTTTACTGTGTTCAGTAAATGTTGGGGAATAGGAAAGGCTACAGAATGACAATATACATTAGTATTTTTAAATGACCACACCTTCTACAGAAGGATTTTAATTGCAGAAATCAACTTGTAACACCACAGCCAGCCAAACACACAAACACACACACACCCACACACACACACCCACACACACACACGGTTTCCAGACTAGAAATGCTTCAGACTTCAACTCTCACTAAAAAACTATCTTTTCTTAACACACATCCTTATGTATTTTTAACAGCTTTATTTAGATATAACTCATTCATTTAAAGTGAACAATTCAATTGCTTTTAATACATCTGCAGTGTTGTACAACCCATCACCACAAGCAATTTTATAACATTTCATTACCCTCAAAAGAAACTCTACACTCTTTACCTTTCACCCCACAACCATTCCCCCCTTCCTCCACTCTCCCACTCCTAGGCAACTGCTAATCTACTTTCTGTCTCTATGGATTTGCCTAGTCTGGACTTTTTATATAAATGGGATCAAACAGTATGTGGTCCTTTGTGACTGGCTTCTTTCACTTAATATGATTTCAAGGTCATGTTCAGTACTTCATTTCTTTTTATTGTCAAATATTCCACTGTATGCCTATATCACATTTATTTATTCATTCATAAATTCATGGACTTAATTTTTTTCTACCACTTGCGTGTATTATCTTTCAAAAAAATACTATTGAAACCCAAATAGTGTGATGGCTTTTGTAATTATATTTTTAAGTCAATAATCAATGAGTAAATTGCTAATATATGGAAGTTTACAAGCTTTTAAATATTAAAAGCTGAATGCTGCAATGAATATTTAGATACACGTACCTTTTATCAAATGTGTGAGTCTAAGTGTAATGGTTAATTTTATGTGTCATCTTGATTGGCAATGGGGTGCCCAGATTAAACATTATTTCTGGGTGTGTTTTGTGAGAGTGTTTCCAGATGAGATTAGCACTTGAATTGATGAACTCAGCAAAATAAATTGCCCTCTTCAATGTGGATGGGCATCATCTAATCCATTGAGGGCCTGAATAGAATAAAAGGTGGAGGAAGTAAGAATGTGCCCTTTCTTTCCTGCCTCACTACTTAAGCAAGGACATCTCATCTTATCCTGCCCTCAGACTAGGTTTTATAGCATCATCTCCCTGGTTCTCAAGCCTTTGGGCTCAGACTAAATTACACTACCAGCTTTCCCTGTGTCTTTACCTTGCACACAGAAAATCGTGGGACTTCTCAGCTTCCATAATCATGTGACTCATAATAAGTCAGTCTCTATTTCTCGCTCTCTTTCACATACTGAACACACATACTGTTGGTTCTTTTCTAGAGAACCCTGACTAATAAAATATTTATGGGATAAGTTTCTGATATATAGGATAAGTTGAGTGAAATGAAATTGTATTGACTTATAATTTAATTCATTTCATCTTTTATTCATTCATATATGCACATAATGACAACTACATATATCAGAAATGAGTTTCAACACCTATCTCTATTAGCTTAAGACAGTTTTATCATTACTTATTCCTCTGGGGGCAGAAATGAAGACAGCCCAATAAGTTGCCCTGAGCGGGCAAAAATTTGACCTTTCTTCAAAGTAATATGCTTCAAATATTTTCCAGCACTTTTTAGTGGGCTTGGGTAGAAACTGATTTTAAATCACTTCTAAGTTACCTTCTGAACAGTTTGTTAACGTAAGTCTAGTTTGAAGAAAATTATAGAAACATTTTTTTCACTGCTTCATAATTGTTATTCTCCTTTCCATTTCTTGAACCAGAAATTTTCTTCAGAGTCATGTTAGAAGTTTTACAACTTGAATGATATAGTAAATCACTTACTCCTTTTAAAGTGTGCACCATGTCTTATTTGGTTTTGTATTTCAGCTAGACCATAACTATATCTAATAATAGAAATTTATTGATGATAAGTCAGCAAAAGGAAATGCTATATTTCACTATAATTGTGGTCAACTTTTTCACCACCTTATCCTACGTTTGACAAATCCATTCCATGTATAGGCTTTCCCCAGACGACTTCCCGGCTAGCCCTCTCCTAATCTAGTGTTTACCCTCAGAATAAAGCATAGGCTTAGATATTCCTAAAATGATATTCTGTTCTGCAGATTGTGTTTCTAAATATGGTCTTTATATTTAGATTTTAAATAGAGCCTGGAATGCTTTATTTCATACACATTGTTATTTCACCTATGTGTGCTCAGAAATACACTGCATAAAATATAAACATGTTACTGTACAGGAGGGAACAAGATAACAGTTGTTTCAACTGAGTGTGCATGGTATTTTGCAAAGAGGAAGAATCTAGAACTAGAAAACTAACAAAGTTGTAGAAGGCTCAGAGCTGAATTTATACAGCTAAAAGTGTCAGCTAGATCTCAGAAGTGGGAAGATTAATAAATTCAGCCTTCAGAGCTCTAATGGAACAAGGAAATTGAAGCACATCAAATACCTATTCTGATCTAATTTCATTCACCAGAGATCAATCTTTAGTGTCTACTCTGAGCCATATATTTGGATTTCTTAGACATTAAAGTGAGGATGAATAGTAAAACAGTGCCTCCTTTTGAAAACACAAACTTAGAATATTTTTCTCAATCTGTGAAAAAAACATGAATAGCAAAAACTGACTCAGTAGCATGTGGTCTCTGTCTTACACCTGTGAAGATCCAAGTTATGGAGGCTCTGGGCTGGGTATAAGTGATACACGTGCTATAAGTTATTGTTGTTGACGTCTCTATTTCCCTTTGATTCTTTCAACTTCGCTTTGTACATTTTGGGTCTCTTGTTAGGTGCATAAATGTTTGTAAGTGTTATATCCACTTGATGGGTTGACACATATCATTATAAAATTTCCCCTCTTTATCTGTTAACATTTTGTGTTTTAAAGTTTATTTTGTCTGATAGCATTATTGCCACTCCATCTTTCTTATTGTTGTTTCTATGCTGTATTTTTACATTCAGTGCTTTATATCTTGGAGTCTACAGTGTCCCCTTTAGACAGTGTGTGGTTGGATCTTGTTTTTTTCAGTGTGACTACCTCTGCCTTTTGAGTGATTGTTTAATCCATTCACATTTAATGTTATTATCGACATAGTTGAATATTTTTTGCCACTTTATTTTGTTTTCTGTTTGCCTTACATCTTCTTTGTTCATCTGTTCTCCATTACTGTTTTCTTTTGCATTAAGTGAATCTTCTCTTGCATAACATTCAAATAATTGCTGCCCATCTCCCTGATAGCCACCACCTGTTCCCATTCTTAAAGATAAAGCCAGACAGTAGTTAAAATGGTAAGATCAGATATTAGTTAGTAATATACTATTGCAATAGGGAAAAAAGTTCAGCATGACCTTAAGGTTAATTTGTATAGAGGTGACTGGGTGTTTTAAAGGGAGTATGAGGGAGTAGGAAGGGGGCGAGTGGGGACTCAGTAGAGTCAGGGAAGAGAAAAATCACAAAAACTGGGAAGGGGGGATTGGTCCATGTGAAACCTCTCTGGGTTTGGTAACCCATGCTTTTTGAAGTTAGGCTCCTACCCTCCCACAGACACTGGAAGTCAGGGCCCCATCTTCAAGTGTTGGCTGGAACAAACAGGCCATTTTTTGACAGCCTTGAGTTTTCTCAGACAGGCACTCTAAGTGGGGGGTTAGGGCCATCCTAGGGATATGGTCTTGAGCTGTTAGAAATATTTTTGATGTATGAAAAGAAAAATATAAGAATTGTGATCATTGTTACCTTCTATTTTTCAACCACACCTCAATCTTGCCACACATTGGGGTTACAGAAGAAAGGAGGAAGGTCACAGAATGGAGAAGCAATGTAAGGATAACCTGAAAATATTAAACTTCATCTGGCAATATATAGTTGTTTTGTGTCTACAGGACCCAGAGACATGTAGTAGGTGCTTAGAAAGCATTCTAATGAGGATATCTAGTCCTTTATGAATCTTAAAATGTCTTGGAAGTGGATATCTAATGTAGTTCATAAAAATGTAAACATGGAACTCAATATCATGAAAACAGGTCTCAAGTTAGCATTTGATGTGTTCATTACTTTGTATGAAAAAAACGTTGGAATTGATGGGTAACTATTTTACATTGGAGGGGAGATAATGTATTTATATTGGGCCAAATAAAATGGAGATACCACCTAATGTCTGATAATTCCACAGAAGCAGGAACACCACAGCTTCATAAAGGTAAATCCAACAGAGCTTATGACATTCAGCCTAGTTAGGATGAAATGTAACTGTCAGATACACCAAGACATGAAAACAGGGGAAGAAGAATTTAGTGGAAAGAATATCCAGTTGGGTTCCAGAAAGTCTGTGCTGGTTCTTTCACTATTTTGGAAGATATTTGAGTGAAGCGAAACATAGTGTATGATACATATCTGGCTCTAAATTATTTGTAGAATGAAAGAATGACTCCAAGTAGGAAGTAATGGATATCTTGCTTGGAGAAGAAGTTGCTGCAAAATAAACAACCAAGTCACATTAATTCAGAGTATAAATTATCCAAGTAAAAAGAACCAAAACAAGTTGTTTCATTTATTTTCTTTCTTGGTTTATTCTTGATATTGATATATTTTTTTAATGACAATAAAATTGCATTTTTATATATTGAAAAAGCCCCCCTCTCAAATATAGAGATTTAAGTTCCAGTTTTACCTTGGGCAAGACACTGAATCTTTATTCTTATCTATTATTGGCATAATTATGCCAACCCTCATGTTTCAAACAATCTTTGTGAAGATTAAAAGAGAAAAGTCTGCAAGTCCTGTGAGGGCAGCTTCTTCAAATCTGTGTCCAGGGATTAATACAGTCCAGCATAGTAGGTGATTAATAAGTACTTGCTGAATATTTCAAAATTGAATAGTTATTTAAATGAAAGCTTTTTAAAGTAACATTGGAAAGAACACTTGTGTTTTGGATCTTTCTAGCTTGCCAGCTTCATTATTTCTGTGTCTTACTTGTTTTGATTACCTGGTCATCATTTCTGATAGAATCAACAATTTCTGCAAAATTTTTGAAGACAATATTTTTCCTCCAGTGGAAGAGTACATTAAAATCTTTCTTGTCTACAAATTTTGGACATGTTCTAGGCTATGAAAACAGTTAATCTGTCCATCTATAAGAAGACTAAAGACTTCTTCATCGTCAATGCTTACTTCCCTAGCTCTTAGAACAATTGTATTGTAAACAAATTGTAAACAAATACAGGTTTGCAGAAACCCATAAAGTTTCTGATGCATTAAAATTGCATCAAAAGAGAAATTTCAGCTCCTGAAAAAATCAGGACAGAGCTAAGAGAGGGGGAAAAATGAGATTAATTCTGGGGTATAAAGCTTTAGAAGGAGGCAATAAAACAAAATAATACCAAAACCAAAAAGCTAAGGTGTTTATGCTAAAGAATTTCAGGAGAAAAGTAAAATGGTGCATGACCCCACTGTTGAGTTCTAAACAATCTTGAGAACTGAGAGAACAAATTTCCTTTGTTGTTTTTTTTATGGCAGATTCAAGAGAATTGAAATATACTGTCAACAACCAACTAAACAAAATGTACAGCAACCATATTTCAAGAAAGAACTGTTAACAGTGATACTGATTTTGAGGTATAACCCATTTGTGGTGAAAGTTGTTAAGTTATGCAGATGGACAAATGCAGGTCAGAGAGCACCTTGAAGAAGTACCTGGTGTCTGTGTTAACATGAGAAAAATGAACAAACTCATTAAAGAATGGAGGCATGGTGTTTTTTTAACTGTTTGGATTAAGAAAATGTTGGATTGACTGACTATACCAGTATGATTATCTTCATGACCAAGAAAATTAATGGACCTAGACACAATCTGAACTATGTGAAGATGCCCTTCACACATATAACTTCCTTCCTCCGCAGGGGAAGAAGAATGGGAACAAAGCTAGGTGAAACAATACTATTCCTTTCTACTTTGGATGTAGAGAATTCTGGAACAAGTTAAATAGAAGGAATTTATAAAAATAAGATAAAAAGAAATTGTGTCAAAACTGGTTAAATCCTCTAGTGTATGTGTATCACAAAGTTAGAGCAAATGCCAGAAGAAAAATGTGAAAGGCTCATCAAATAATGAAATAGATAAAAATGGCCTAAATTTGGCCTAAATCTTGAAAGGGAAAAAAGAAGCAAAAAGAAGTTTTCAAGCGAATCTAACAAAATCAACACTTGGAAGGTGGTTCTTTTTATAATTAAAAAAAAAAGGTAAATTTAAAAATAAATTTCTGATGTTCATTTTCCCCTAGAGTGCACTCTGTGAGAGTGTGTGTGGTTCCCATATAGAGGGCACATAAGCACTGTTGGCATTGGTCTCTGGAAGAAACCTGGGAAATATTGTATTGTCTTATACTTGTGGAGAAAGTAGAAGTAAGTTGTTGGGGGAAGAGTCTTGAATTCTCTCATCTATGTTGAAATTGCACAGAAATGTTCTGAAGGAAGGAGAATAAAAATATTCGAAACTGAAAAATAACAACTAGACAAGGATGATGCAAAGAATGGAGGATAGAAGGAAGAATAGATTAAGGATCCCATATATACCAAATATGTTTAAACAAAGAGGTATACAGACGCTTTGCTATTAAAGCATTTGAATCAGATGAAATATAATATGTGAATATATTTTGGAAGTGTATTGAACGTAGACAAATTTGAACTTTTCACAGAATAATCTGAAGCTGAATCCTCTGTTGAACTAATAAAGACCAAAGAAAATGTTTATTTTCTCCTTTTATTTACCTCTTGGTTCGCTCCCCCCTCATTTAACAGTATCTCTAAGATAATGTGGACAGTGAATAAAAAAGCAGGTAAAATGTAGACTAAAAATAATATAACACTTTCCCCAACTACTTACTTGCTACAATAGCCAAGTATAGTTAAAAAGCGTTTTTGTTAGGATTTTGCCATTAACTTACGTTCTGAACTCAAGCAAGATTTTTTATAGAATGAGGTTTAGCATGCCTTTGGCCTGAAACTCAGACTCCTACTAAACCAATTCAATTATATAGATTTGGTATATTCATATAGGACTACAGCTCTTTTCTCCTGTTTTTTTTTTTTTTTTTAAACCCCTGGTCAAAAGAATCACACTGTAGGTATAGGAAAAATTTATTTTTGAACCAACTTACAAAAAATGTAACATTGCATTAAAATGGTATATATTTACTGTTTGCTGTCTCTCTGCAGCACTCATGATGTGTTCTAAAATTCTGGCAGAGAAACTATGTTAGATAAGTACACCCAGTAATTTGCTGGGTGGATACTGGGGTATCTTCTAAGCTCCACGTGGGAGATACATTTGAGCCTTGCATCTGTCTAGAACCATGATTTGCAAACCTGTCTGCACCTTAGTCTGGAGAAATTTATTAAAATCCAGACTCTACCCAGAGACCCTGACTTAATTATTCTGATGTAGGGCCCAGAAATTAAGTACTGCTTATAGCTATAGTATTTTGGTGAAACCAATAAATATATTTCCTCTCTCCATAATTTTCCTCTGCTTCTCTATATATCATTTGTAATTATAGGCTGGCCTTTTCTGCTTCTGACTTCACATAGCAGAGAATGGTCCTTGAACCAAGCAACGATGGAGAGAGGTGGGTGATCATCTTATAAAAGCTTGGTTGCCTGTAAATAAAATGTAGATGGATGGCAGATGTCCAGTTTCCAGAAAAAGGGGCCCAGAGCAGGTAATATAATAGTGTCCAGTTATAGAGGGGTTACCTAGGGTTTTTACCTCTCTTTCCCATGCTGACATTTGAAATAGGACATTTCAAAACAAAACATCTCTAACTACCTTTTCTTAGAATATTCTTGATTGAAATACTTTCACTTTGATAGGTAGCATGAATTTTTAATAATGAAATTATATTTCTTTTAAAATTACTCAATTCTGTGTTTATTAGTTTTCATGAACAGGCTTTTTTCTTCTGCTGTTGCAGATGTATCTGACAGTGGCAGGTGTCATGTTTCTGAACCTTAGTTTATCTGATGGAGAGGGTGGTGAGGGGTGGAGGGATAAGGAAGAGGAGATGTGAAAGTGTTAGGTGATGGTGAAGGGACGTGATTTTCTTTTCTGACTACCTGGTAGAGCTCTACAAGAGCAACAGAACTTCTCTAAGACTAGACCTCCTAATCTTTAAGGAAGAACTTCATCACTTTTGTTATTGTTGATGTGTCTCAGACTTAATGTATAATCCCCTCCTGCCTTCTGTTCTTGAAACTAGTCTTTTCCTACCTTTTCCCCATCATCAAAAATGTATTCACGTTTGGTTTTTCAAAGCTTCTGAAGCTAAAAATTGTCCAGTTAGGAAACAAACAAACAAATATAATCTGCTTTTGTTTTTGTTTTTGCTACCATAGGTGCTTTATCCTCTGTATCTCTGCATTTATCACTTGGGTAATAAGCTTTGTCAAAAGAAAGGAGGGCTTCGTCAGTATCTCTTTCAAAAACGTTGGAAAAGAGCTTCTCATTTTGACCTCAGCTTGGTCTGTGCTGACTCACAGTAGAAGTCATCATGTCACAGGAGATTAGCACTCCCCATCAAGTCCCAACTTCTCAAAAGCACTGGGTTTTGCTACGACAAGCAGTGCATACTGGTTAGAAAACTGCAGCTATTTAGAGACAACTTCAAGGCTCTCAGACCTTTTGGGAGCCTGGCTACCTTGACCCATAGGCCTAATTATCATAATTTTAAGCAACTGTTAAACTAAGAGAATTATGACTACCACTACCACCCCACTGACACATATATCTCCTTATTTAAGAAGGATTAACTATATTTGAAGCGTTTCCGTTTAAAATATCAGACACACATTTTTTGCCCACAGTCGTCCTCTACTAAGATTAAAATTAACTAAGGAAATGATATGAGAATAACAAACAGTGTTTATCCCTATGAAATTCAGAATGATGTTAATGCTGTCCCTATAAGGGTGCAGTGTTGTATAGCTGATAACGTCGACTTTATGTTGAGATGGTGCTGGGTTCAGATTTCCACTCCATCACTGCAACATTGGGAAAGTTACATAACATTTCTGCATCTCAATTCTTACATCTTTAAGTGAGGATATAGTTTCTCATTGTTTAATAGTTCAGATGAGTTGGTGAATATGGTCAGGAGGCAGCACTGGGCTTGGGGAGTTTTTATACAGTATTTCTCTGTCAATTTTTAAAATAGATTGCTTGTTTTTTAACTACTGAGTTGTATGAGTTCTTTATATATATATATAAATATATATATATATAAAGTTCTTTATATATATATAAAGTTCTTTATATATATATATATATATATATATATATATCCTTGTTGGATATATGATTTGCAAATATTTTCTCTCATTCAGTAGGTTACATTTTCATTTTGTTGATGTTTTCTTTTTCTGTACAGAAGCTTTCTAGTTTGATATCATCCCACTTGTTGATTTTTGGTTTTGTTGTCTTTGCTTTTTGGTGTCAAATCCAAAAAATCATCGCCAGGACTGATGACAAAGAGCTTATTGCCTATGTTTTCTAATAGGAGTTTTACAGTTTCAGGCCTTATATTCAAGTCCATCTTGAGTTAATTTTTGTGTGTGGTTTCAGATAGTGGTCCAGTTTCTTGCATGTAGCTGCCCAGTTTTCCCAATAGCATTTATTGAAGAGACTGTCCTTTCCCCACTGTGTATCCTTGTCTCCTTTGTAAATTATTGACCATATATGTGTGGATTTATTTCTGGGCTCTCTATTCTGTTCTGTTGATTTATGAGTCTGTTTTTATGCTAAGATGCTAACCGCTTTAGGAAATGATTTTTTAAACTGTTAAACACAATGTAAATTAAATGAATTTATCTATGAATACCCCGAAGTAATGATGAAATATTACAACGAAGAACATAATATGTGGAATATATAATGCACATGATATTATGTTCTTAAACCTAAATATATAACTTTTATTTAAATATCTAAGAAACTGATCTTAAAATGATCTTTACAGTGAATTTATGTGATTGATAACTCACAACTGAGATGAGGGATGTCATCAGTGGAAAATGAAATTTTTTAAAAAGAAATTAAAGGACTGTTTCAATTTAACATAATTATATTTGTAAAACTAACAGCAATATTGTAAAGCCACTAATTTGCACAATTTTTTTACAATATTATTTGTAAATTCAGCAGAAGCAAATTCACATGTGCATTCATATACATTATTGGAACTTGCAATGGAAGTTTTAATTTGTATGGCCACATTTCAGTGAGGAAATGGAAAACTTCATAACTTGTCCAACAGTCAGTCAGTAATATGCGATGGAGGTAGGATTCAGACCTGTATTTGCTATAGTTCAGAGATAACGATTTTCCATTCTAGACCAAATGAGAAAGATTTTTGCTTCAATATATAAAGTGATACTGCCCTCTGGTCAGGACTGGCTTCATTGGCCTGGGAACTGTGCAGTCATATAGAGCCCCATGCTTGGTTTGTGCTGCTATTGCCATCTTGAAAGTTTAGTGGCATTTGAACAAGTGGCACTGCATTTTTATGCAAATTAAAATGCTGGTCCTGCTTTTGGAAGATATCTCAGCAACTCTTTTAACAGTCTTCATGTTTAAAGGTGTGATAAAACCTATCCTAATCAACAAGCAAAATTGTTCCTAGACAGGTTTGTGACTGATCCATTTCTTTTCATCATTAATAAAACTTCTGAACCTCTCAGATATCAGATTTCTCTTCCTGTGAGAATGGTACTCATTAACCCTAAATGTGCTCACTTTTGCTGAATGGCTCTGTGCCCGTGGTGATGCTTCTGGGAGTGAATTCCTCTTCCTTTGGATTGAGCAAACCTTTTAGCAAACCACAGGACTTAGAGTAAAAGCGACTTCCTCTGGTTTACTGAAGGGATACTTCGGCGGTTTTTCAAATTGGTCTTCAAAATGCTAAATCTAGGAGAGGGGAGAGGGAGGGAGGAAGGGGGGAATATGAGAGAGAGAGAGAGAGGGAGAGAGAAAGGAAGGGAGGGAGGAAGAAAGGAAGGAAGAAAGAGAGGAAAGAGAAAGAAAGAAAGAAAGAAAGAGAAAGAAAGAAAGAAAGAAAGAGAAAGAAAGAAAGAAAGAAAGAAAGAAAGAAAAAAGAAAAGAAAAGAAAAGAAAAGAAAGAGAAAGAAAGAAAAAGAGAGAGAGAAAGGCTATAACACTGTCAGTAGACTTTGTTTCCCACCTAGAAAAAAGTGTATTGCTCTCTCATTGTTTCTATAGTACTTTATATAAACCTCTTTAATTGCCCTTATCAACTGATAGAGTTATATTGGCTTAAATGTATTTGTCCCTTAATAGTCTCCTTAAGTAGTAGAATATAGCCTTGTTCATCTTTTTATCTTTGGACCCCTAAAATTTAGTCAAAATTTTCATGGAATGTTTGGTGAAGTAAATGCCAAATTCCTCTTTTACTCAGATTTTGGCAATTACATATCTCAATTACAATTATGCATTTTTACATGAGTTATGTAAAAACTTTCCCAAACTAAAACTTAATGAATCCCAAAAATGGATGTGTAAGTGATTCATTACCTAAAAGCAGTGTTTCCAATTAGTTTCTGCCTCTGTGTTTTATTTTCCCAACGTGATTTAGCTAATGTTTTAGCTAAAGAGAAAGTGAACCACTGATTAAGCTAATGTCTTAGCATAAGGCAAAGTGAACTATTATTAGCATAAATCTTTCTCCAATAGCATTTGACAAAAAACACTGCTAATTATTTAGCCAAATACAGATGTACTTGTCAGGTAGCAGGATCATGAGGATCTTTTTGCTTTTTGCATCATTTGCTTTTCTTTTCCCTGGAATATGGCAATATGGCACTTATATGTTAAATAAGAGCTTCTTTTGAAAGACAGTGCAGTTGAAGACTTGCTCTTTGTAGAGGAAGGAACTGTTTTGCATTAAGAAAAGAAAAATTATATTTATTTCAGGAGTGATGGGATCAACATTGAGACTCATTCATTAAAACCCTGTGAGTGCTGACAAAAATTTAAAGAGGAAGTAGAAATACAAATATTGCACCAGTTCTTTCAGAGTGTAAAGTGTGATAGAACAAATTCCAACCTTTTTTTTTTTTTTTTAAGGTCAGAATAGTGGTATGCTGGAGCCAGATTTCACAGGCTAACAAGGGACAATTGTGAGCATCTATTTCCAACTCCGTATTCAGTGACATCACATTGGTAGATTGAAATCAGCTATGACAGGAGTATGTTCACCAAGGTAAGCATCAATCACTATAAATCGAGGCCTTTTATTCCCCCTGGAAAGCCAGTGACAGCATTTATCAGCACAGCACTGGGTCAGATTAACCCTGATTCCTTAACTCAACAAGAGTATCACAAGAGGAGAAAATTACAGACTAAAATCGCTCATGGACATAGATGTAAATATCTTTAACAGACTATTAACTAGTACACCCCAGCAAAAACAAACATACAAAACATTATGATTAAGTGGGATATGGAAAAATGATTGATATTTTAGGACTGCAGGGTTAGCTAAATAGTTCAAAATCAATCAATGTAATTCACCAACTTATCAGAATAAGGAGAAAAACCATGTGACCTTATCACCAGATGCATAAAAATTAATTAAATGTAAGTTGGTAAAAATCTCAGCAATTTAGGAATAGAATTAAATTTACTGAGTCTGATTAAGAGTATCTACCAAAAACCTAGAGCTAACAACATATAGAAGGGTAAAATATCAAAAGATTTCCCCTTAAAGAAAGTTAGGAATAAAGCAAAAATATCTACTGCCAATACTTTTATTCACTGTTATAGTGGAGGTCCTATCAAGTACAAAAAAGCAAGAAAAAGCAAGAAAATCAATAAAGATTGGAAAGTATAAATTATAATTATTTTTATTTGCAAATGATGGTTGTGTGCACAAAAATCCAAAAGACTCTACAAAGAAACTATGAGAACTAGTAAGTGAATTTAGCATGGTCACAGTATGCAAGTCAATATGCACAAAATCTATTGTATTTCCATATACTAGAAACAAAAATTAGAAAATATAATTTAAAAGATGCCATGTGCACCAGCATAAAAACATCAAATATGTAGTTAAAAGTAATAATGAAAAATAGGTAAGACCTCTAATCTGCTAACTTTAAAACTTAGATGATCGAAATTAAAGACCTACATAAAAGAGAGATATACTGTGTTCTCAGAGTGGATGTTTCAATATCGTTAAAATGTAAGTTCTCACAAACTGATCTATGAAATTCTGAACAAAAATCCCAGCAAGTTCATTTGTTGCCAGAGACTTCTAAGTCTTTTATTTTTTTTTAATTTATTTTTTTCCCCACAAAACAAACCTCCTTTATTGCAGTATTACAAAACACTTTCTATTTTGGCAATATTTTACAACGCACTTAGCCTCAAGGGTTGGGAAGGAGAAGGTTGGAAATTAAAGGGGGATATTTCAATGGACATTTCTAAAAGAACTGTCCTAGCCCTCCCACCCAAATAAAAATCCAAATGTCACTTAATTTCACTACCCAAGAAGAGGCCACGAGGAAAGCAGCAGGCAGAACTCCAGCAATTTCACTATGGATCATGTCAGAGAGAAAAGAACATTTAAAACAGTCATCAGTATGGTCAGAATATACAATGTTTGTTTTTCTCTTTCTGACTTCACTCTGTATGACAGACTCTAGGTCCATCCACATCTCTACAAATGACCCAATTTCGTTCTCTTTTATGGCTGAGTAATATTCCATTGTATGTATGTGCCGCATCTTCTTTATCCATTCATCTATCGTTGGACATTTAGGTTGTTTCCATGTCCTGGCTATTGTAAATAGTGCTGCAGTGAACACTGGGGCACATGTGTCCTTTTGAATTATGGTTTTCTCTGGGTATATGCCCAGTAGTGGGATTGCTGGGTCATATGGTAGTTCTATTTTTAGCTTTTTAAGTAACTTCCATATTGTTCTCCATAGTGGTTGTATCAATTTACATTCCCACCAACAGTGCAAAAAGGCTCCCTTTTCTCCACACCCTCTCCAGGATTTATTGTTTGTAGATTTTTTGATGATGGCATTCTGACCGGTGTGAGGTGATACCTCACTGTAGTTTTGATTTGCATTTCTCTGATAATTAGTGATGTTGAGCATCTTTTCATGTGCCTCTTGGCCATCTGTATGTCTTCTTTGGTGAACATAGTATATCTCTCTTTTATGTAAGTCTTTAATAGAAATTTTAAAATTTCTATTAAATTAATTTCTATTGAAGACCTACATAAAAGAGAGATATACTATGTTCACAGAGTGGATGTTTCAATATTGTTAAAATGTCATTTCTCACAAACTGATCTATGAAGTTCTGAACAAAAATACCAGCAAGTTTGTTTGTTTTTCTGGGAAAATGGGTAAAGGGGAGTAGCCAGAGACTTCTAAGTCTTTTATCAGTGTTTGGCTTTTTAGACTATTCACATGCTATTTATTAATAAATACAAGTTAATTTAAAAAAACTTCTCCATGTACCTCCGACTTTCCTGCTAAGCTAGGTAGTTCAGAAGAGAGCCTGAGATGCAAACTTAAAGAACATCAACATTTAAGGGATGGGCGCAGGAGAAAATCTAAGAGAGACTGAGAATGAGTTGAGCTTGAGAATCAACCCCAGAGAATGGCTTGTGTGGAAAGCAGTGAAAGAGAAAAGTTCAAGAAGGAGTTGTCAACAACACCAAATGCCCTAGAGAAGTCAATTAACATACGGTTTAAAAGAATCCCTTGGTCAAGGAAGGGAATGGTGGAAATGCAAGAGAAATCTCAGTGAACTGGGTAGTAAATAGGAAGTGGAGAAGGAAAGTAGAGAAAAATCAAGCTTAGATATGAAAGAACAACAATAAAAATGTTGAAGCTAGTGGGAGACATGTGACTGAAGGAAATCTCAGGAAAAATAAGAGTATCCTGAGCATGTTTAAATACTACTAAGAAAAGTATTCTTGGGAGTGGTTCCCAAACGTTGCTACACATGCGGATCACCTGGAGAGCTTTTAAAAATTACAGGGCCTCTGTGTTTGTGGGGGTGAAGGGTATATGGGAAATCTCTGTGCTGTGAACCTAAAACTGCTCTTAAAAGAATTCTATTAAAAAAAAAATTCAGTGCCCAGGCTGTACTTTAGATGAATGAAATCAATCTCTGGGGACAGGACAAATCATCAATAGTTTTTTAAAGCTCCCAGGTGATTCCAATGTGTAGATAAGTCTGAGAACCACTGTGTTATTCTAGTACTTCCCATACTTTAGTGACAATTAAAATTACCTAGAGTTTGTTAAAACACAGATTGATGGGCCCCATCCCCAGAGTTTCTGACTAGGTAAGTCTAGGGTGGGGCCTATGAATTTGCCTTTTTAAAAAGGTCCTAGGTTATGTTAATTCTGCTAACTCGAAGAGTAATACTCTGCTCTAGGGAGAGAGGTTAGAGATGAAGATAAAGGAGCTAACTGATTGGGCAAAGTGCTTTGGGAGGAGGAAAGCATCTAGAGCACCAATGGTTTGGTTGCCTTTTTGATGGGAGGAAAGGCAGATACCTCTTCTTTTGTGATAAGGAGGAAAAAAAACTATGAATTCAAATAAGTTTGTCGGTAGATTAGCAGGAAGTTAAGGAAGGTCTGCTTTGATGACTTCAAGCTTTTTAAGCTAGTACTGGTAGTGTGGAATGGTCACACGTATCTGACACATACATAGTCATGAAGAAATAATCTACAACAATTACTCATGTGGTGGCAAAATTAAATTCCAGACAGCTACATCTCCAGGTTACATCAATGTCCCAAGAAGCGTGTGCAGTTATAGCCATATTGTTTCTAGCATTTATTTTCTCACATAAAAACCAAGAAAGCAATGCTGTACTACCAGGGTTCCTAATATCTGTACAACAGCAAAGGTGACTCTTTTGCTTTGAAGTAGGAATTATCTTTGGACATTCAGTAGACATTTGGCTTGTAAACTTACTGAATCCAATCAAAACCAAACTAATCTAAACCCAAAGCTTCTCTAGTTTTGAATATCAGTTTGAATACTGATAATTGTCCAAAATTCTTTGAATACTGATAATTGTCCTGCAGACTTTGCATGTGGAACAGATGCCAACTGGTCCAACTGCTTGCTAACTGCACTAGGAATGATATTTCCTACAGGATGGTTTGGTATATTTCTGAGAACACACTTCTTCAAGGACAGAAAGGACCAGCAAAGTTGATATCCCACATGCACATTCAAAGGCAATAAATACCAAAGTTCTTGGTAGAGATGGGGAAGTTCCCAGTGTCGGTTCCTGTGAGCTGGCATAATTCTTATGATTTCATTAAATCATCATTACATTCTGTAGTAGATACCTGAAGATCTCCAACCATGTTATTTAAAGATGGGGTAATTTGGATTATTCCAGTGGTCCTCTAAAATGTTTAATAAGCGTCATGATATTTTTTGAACTTGGTTCTTTCAGAAGCTCATGGAATTCTGGATGAAATCTGGTAGTTTCTCAAAGTTGGACCCCATCAGTAGTAGCAGTAGCTTCACCTGGGAACTTGTTAGAAATGCAAATTATCAGGCCCCACCTAAGAGCTACTGGGGTACAGCAATCTGTTTTAATAATCCCTCCATATGACTTTGATGCATGCTAAAGTTTGAGGACGACTATCTCAATGAATGGCCAGAAATTAATAACCAGGAGCACTGGCGTTTCCCCCAAAATGTCAGCACCCATCTGTCAATGAATTATTTTGGTGGATGACTTGGAAAATATTTTTCGGCATGATCTACTTTTCTCTAAGAGTGGTAGGGTGTCATATTCACATACATAGTTGGTGAGACTAACGGGTAATATATTTCTATGCATAATAACATCTTGTTTTGAAGTGCATTTTAAAATTCCAGTTAACTTGCTCTAAAATTCTATTGGATTGTTTCGATAAGGCAATTGAAAATCTCATTGGCACCATATCAAATGTGTTCACTGGCTGATAATTTGGGGAGCATGCGTGAATCCCACATATTCGCATATTCAGTGACAAAAAAAAATGAGGCATGCAAGGTTAATGCTACTTCTTGGAAGTTTCACATTCAGAAAACAAACACACAACAACAACAACACCCCTCATTTCATGTAGCTTAGTTATCTTCAATACCTGATAGAAATCAAATACTCTTTAGAGTGTTAATAACAGCAATAACAACTTAACTCAAGTACCCACTGGCTCAATAGCTCCCTATGGGGTATTAACAGGACCTCAGTGCTCTCCCACCCACTCCTCATAATGTCACCAAGTCATACCAGAGTCTAAAAGTACTTCATGTATTTTTTTTTTTTATTTATTTATTTTTGGCTGTGTTGGGTCTTCGTTTCTGTGCCAGGGCTTTCTCCAGTTCTGGCAAGCGGGGGCCACTCTTCATCGCGGCGCGCGGGCCTCTCACTGCCGTGGCCTCTCCCATTGCGGAGCACAGGCTCCAGACGCGCAGGCTCAGTAGTTGTGGCTCACGGGCCCAGCCGCTCCGCGGCATGTGGGATCTTCCCAGACCAGGGCTCGAACCCATGTGCCCGGCATTGGCAGGCAGATTCTCAACCACTGCGCCACCAGGGAAGCCCCACTTCATGTATTTTTAAAAGTCAGTCTCTCCCCTTTAGTTCCCCACTGCATGCTGTTCCCTGTTCCTTGGGTCCTTGCTCCCACTTATCCATCTCCAATATCATCTAAATAAACCTCATCTGTGCTATGACCTGTTGTAGGAATGTCACTTTTCATACCAAGGACACTGGGTCTAGGTGCTGTCAAAGCTTCTAATCCTCAGGGTGCTAGAAGAGCCTCAAAATCATCTGTAAATGGTAGGGCTAAACTTTGTCCCTAAAACAATTCCACCTGTGTCAAAATGCCTACATGATCTCTTCTTGATCAGTTTTACCAGCTTCTGACCCCCAATGCCCAAATCACAAAGGATGAGACTGGAAACAGACACATAGCTCATACTTCCTCTTCCTCTTCCTCTCGTAATTGTTTTATTGCATGAGGTGTATTTGATAAGTTGTGAGCTGGAGACAAGTTTATTTTTTCCAACATATCTTACATAAATAGTTTAGAATGTTGTTCTGGAAAGTGAGCATTGAAATATTAATGTTTTGTGCTTAGCCTTTGGAAGCCTGACCAAAACAAAAGCAGAAAATATTCAAATTTAATAATTTCAAACAAAACTCCTTTGTCCTCTAAAAATGTGTTCATATCTGTTTAAATGGAGGCAAACAAACAAGATACCAGTGTGTGAATAAGGTCCAATTTTCTTCATATATTAATGTTCCATTGTGGGTATGTGAATATCTGAACTATCAACATTCAATTGAATATGGCTGTAATAATACTAATATACACTAAGCATTCAGTGTGTTCCATACACTGTGCTAAAAATAATCTAATTTTATGTTCCAAGCAATGCTTTAAGTAGATACTACTACCACAGACACAATTTAGCGGGGCTGAGTACCTTGCCCCAGTGGCGCCGTACCCCGATTCAATCAGACCTGAATGGAGAGGGAAAAGTCAATGTGTCTTCCAGGTGTTGTAGGCAGATAAGTTTCACAGTAGGAACTGTAAATGAGACAAATAATTTGGAAATTAAATTGCTCCACAAAATTTGGGAGCAAAAAATATCATATTATTTTCTTCTTGAAATCAATTTGGTTCCAAGTCTCTTATCACCAGTGTGGTAAGAGATTCAATCTCATGTATGTTTTGAGGGTGTGTGTGTTGCCCTCCAACTAAAAGGTCATAAAAGACTGCTAAGGAATGTTATAAACTCTAGAAAACTGGGGAGAAGTTCAGAGGCCAAGGTCCTTTGGAAGGCAGGAGCCCTCACTCCCTCTGACTGGGCCAGAGAGTGGGGTTCTTTATGTGTATCTCCCAGGCCAACCACCCTAAATATTTTTAGGCGTACATGTGGGTCCATTTACCTCTGGATCACTGAAAGGGAGTAGGCCACCAATCCCTACCCACTGTCAATAGCTGACTCAAGTCTACCCCTCTCTCGTTAGATGAGCCACTTTTGACGCCTTCAAATTTTTTATTTCACCTTTCTAGAATGATCCAAGTCATACCCATTCCAAGCATGAACTTTTGCAAACAAAAACCTACTATTTTCGTCTGCAGACAGAAATCCTTACCACCAGGACAGGATTTATTCAGAACGTGAAATGGCAATCTTTGTATGACAAGGGCTTCTCTATCCAAACACTTTTGTAAGAAGGAAGATTAGCCTTTGTGTGGAAATATTCAGTCCTTGCTTTATTATATCTCACTGAGTCTTTATCTCTTTTGTTCCCCTTAAGACAGTGTCTGTGTAGTTCTGATGTAGAATGACCTGTTTTTTTGGATTTATCTCTTGTTGAAACCAATCATATCCAAGAATAATCATAAATAATTATCAGTCAGTTTCACAATGAGATAGAACTGAGAAATAAAATCATATATTAAAAACTATTTTATAGGTAACACTGTCTTAGTCAGTTTGGGCTGCTATAACAGAATACCATAGACTGAGTGGCTTACAAACAACAGAAATTTATTTCTCACAGTTCTGAAATCTGGGAAGTCCAAGATCAGGATGCTAGCAGATTAAGTGTCTGGTGAGGATCCCCTTCCTGATTCATACTCAGCTGTTTTCTTGCTGTAACTTCACATGGTGAAAGGGCAAGGGAGCTCTCTGAGGCCTCTTTTATATGGGCACCAATCCCATTCATGCAGGCTCCACTCTCATGAACTAATCACCTCCCAAAGGCCCCACCTCCAAATACTATTACATTGGAGATTTTGTTTCAAAATATCAATTTTGGAGGACACAAATATTCAGTCTATAGCAAACTCAAATCAAGAAAAATTACCCGTTAAATCATGTGGTGGAGTGTGAAAAAAAATGTCTACAATATTTTATTGTGCCTGCCATCAAGGAGTGGGATCTCTTTAAATGTCCCTTGAATGTGGATTTAGCCATGTGACTTGAGTTGGCCAATGGGACATTAACAAACTTGATGTAAGCAGAGGTTTGAAAAGTGCTTGTGTATAAGGATGTATTCTCTGGCTGCTTTTAGAACCCAGCTGTCTTGCCTGTCCTGAAAAGAAGACTGCATGTGACTTTTTCTAATAGAGAGGGCTAAATCTGATACATGGAAAGCCATACAGTTTTTTAAGAGAGTTATACTAGCATAGACTAAAAAAGGCTGAGCCAGTTTAAGATGAAAAGACTTCTGTCTCCAACTTTCCGTAGGTAGGAAGAAGTCTACAAAGCTACTTAGTTAAAAACATGGCCATTTCATTTAGAAAAGGAAAAATGTCTCAGAAGGCAGAGCCAAAATCCCAGAGGGCAGAGACACAGAGAACGATGGACTAGAGAGCCACTGCCAGAGGGCAGAATATTCTCTGTTCCTGGAGTAAGGGGAGCTGGCAACACATGCCCATCTCAATTCTAAAATTGCTATGAGGAGTCCATTTGTTTGTTGTGGTTATTTTGCCCTTGGCTCACTATTGTTGGGTGTTTTTAGTTTTGAAGTCTCTGAATCAAGAGGAACTGCATCCAAGTATCCTCATTTGCATTCACAAAAGATGCAGATCATGTGATACTGGACTTGAACCTGATGGCATAAGGAAAGAGAGTTTTAGAAGTTCTGAGATGGTTGAAGATTTTTTCATGTGGGGAGAATGAAATAATTATAACCAGAGGGTGGACAATGGTAGAATGGGGAGAATTTTAAAAAGCCACAATATTTTGCAGCAACTCCCATAAAGAAATTGAGTCATTTTTCCACTCCTCGAATCTGGACGTGGCTATTTGACTTGCTTTGGCCCGTGGGACATTAGTAAGTACAATAGAAACAGAGGCTTGAAATGAGCAGGAACATTTGAGCTTAACTTTCTTGCTGCTTTTCTAATATAGTCATGTGTAAAAGCTTTGGCTAGCCTTCTAGATGATGAGAGCTATGTGACCTGATGCCCCTATTGCCTCAGACAACAGCCAGAAATATGAATGAAGCCATCTGGGATGTGACAGTCCCCAGCCAATCTGTTTACTGACTGCACATGCATGAGTGAGCCAGGTCTTGACCAGGAGAACTATACAGAAGAATCCTGAGCTAAATACAATGATCATTTTTTTTTTAAATGAAGTATAGTTGATTTACAACGTTGTGTTTCTGGTGTACAGCAAAGTGATTCAGTTATGTGTATCTATATATATATGTATATATATATACGTATATATATATATATATCCCTGTGCTATGAGTAGGTCCTTGTTGGTTATCTATTTTATATATAGTAATGTATATACGTTAATCCCAAACTCCTAATTTATCCCTGCCCCCCTTTCCCCTTTGGTAACCATAAGTTTGTTTTCTATGTCTGTGGGTCTATTTCTGTTCTATAAATAAGTTCATTTGTATCATTTTTTTTTTTAGATTCCACATATAAGTGATATCATATGATATTTGTATTTCTCTCTCTGACTTACTCCACTTAGTATGATAATCTCAAGGTCCATCCATGTTGCTGCAAATGGCATTATTTCATTCTTTTTTATGGCTGAGTAGTATTCCATTGTATATATGTACCACATCTTCTTTATCCATTCATCTGTCAATGGGCATTTAGGTTGCTGCCTTGTCTTAGCTATTGTAAATAGTGCCACTATGAACATTGGAGTGCATGTATCTTACCTCACGCAGGTAATATAACCATCTTCAAAAAGTCTACAAATAACAAATGCTGGAGAGGGTGTGGAGAAACGAACCCTCTTGCACTGTTGGTGGGAATGTAAATTGGTACAGCCACTATGGAGAACAGTATGGAGGTTCCTTAAAAAACTAAAAATAGAGTTACCATATGATCCAGGGATCCCACTTCTGGGGATTATCTGGAGAAAACAATAATTCAAAAAGATACATATATATTCTTTTCCATTATGATTTATTACAGGATATTGAATTTAGTTCTCTGTACTATATGGTAGGATATTGTTGTTTATTTTATATATAGTAGTTTGTATCTGCTAACCCCATACTCCTAACTTATCCCTCCCTCACCCCCTTTCCTCTTTGGTAACCATAAGTTTTTTTCTATGTCTGTGAGTCTGTTTATGTTTTGTAAATAAATTCATTTGTGTCGTATTTTAGATTCCACATATAAGTCATATCATGATATTTGTCTTTGTCTGGCTTTCTTCACTTAGTATGATAATCTCAAGGTCCATCCATGTTTCTGCAAATGGCACTATTTCATTCTTTTTTATGGCTGAGTAGTATTCTGTTGTAAATATATACATCTTTTTTATTCATTTGTTTGTTGATGGACAGTTAGGTTGCTTCCATGTCTAGGTTATTGTAAATAGTCCTGCTATGAACATTGGGGTGCATGAACCTTTTCAAATAAGAGTTTTCTCTGAAAATATGCCCAGGAGTGGCATTGCTGGATCATATGGCAATGCTATTTTTAGTTTTTTAAGGAGCCTCCATACTGTTCTCCATAGTGGCTGTACCAATTTACATTCCCCCCAACAGTGTAAGTGAGTTCCCTTTTCTCCACACCCTTTCCATTTGTCATTGTAGACTTTTTAATGACGCCATTCTGACTGGTGTGAGGTGATACCTCATTGTGGTTTTGATTTGCATTTCTCTAATAATTAGTGATGTTGAGCATCTTTTCATGTGCCTATTGGCCATCTGTATGTCTTCTCTGGAGAAATGTCTATTTAGGTCTTTTGCCCATTTTTTGATTGGGTTGTTTGCTTTTTCATTATTGAGTCATATGAGCTGATTGTATATTTTGGAAATTAAGCCCTTGTTGGTCGCATCATTTGCAAATATTTTCTCCCAGCCTATAGGTTGTGTTTTCATTTTGTTTATGGTTTCCTTTGCTGTGCAAAAGCTTATAAGTTTGATTATGTCCAATTTGTTTATTTTTGCTTTCAATGATCATTTTTAAGTTCCTAAATTTTGGTGTGGTTTGTTACGCAGAAAAATTCAGACAAATAATTTTAGTGAAACAAAACTTTATTTAGATATTCTAAGTGAAATTTGTTTAATTTTGCTGAGGGCTGGCAAAACTTAATGCCAGTGATCTCTGGCATGATCTTTCAGGCTGATTCTTATGACCAGAATTCAAAATACATGTAGTCCTAGGATGAAAATGAAAAATAAATGTAATTAAGCTGGTTTAATAGTAGAAACAGTTATAGACCTTATACCTGAGAGTGAATTTTAGGTCCTGTGTTATTAAAACATGATTATAAAACATATTAAAACAGAATTCTGAAGATCAGACCTGTGAGGAACCAGTTTCTAAGGGTTTAAGAATGATAGACTACTTTTAAATACACCAAAATAATAAATTTGAATATAATATAAATTCATTTCCCTTAGAAAACAGCAACTAATTCCAACTTATTTCTCCCTATATTTTTTTCATTCAATATATAAACATATAGGAAGAAAAAAGGGAAAAACTTATAATTTCAATTGTCTCAAGATCTACCATTAATGTTTCAGTTCAAGTTCCTTCCAGACACACAGTTGGTATTATAGTATGCATATATCCTGCTTTTTTCACTGCATAATATATCCTGAATATCCATGTTATTAACGCTCATTTACTGAGCATTTATTTTGAGTCTTTAACATTCTATTTTAGAGATAGCTCATAATGTGCTTAATAAATATCATACCTTAAGTTTTAGGTTTTAATATTTTTTTATTTATTAGAGTGAAGTTTGCAACATAGATTATACTATTTTATTGCTATTTATGAGTACACATAATTATTTGTCTGCATCTCCTAATTTTTTGGAATAAACTAATACATATGAAAAATACCAACATTAAAATTTTTAATGGATATTTCAATTTTTTCCCCCAAAGTTGTACCTATATAGCTCATGAGTGTCGGATTTCTTAAATCTTCATCAGCATTGAGAGTTCATCATTATGAAAAAAAAATGAAAAGGGGTATTTCATTGCTGTTTATTCCTTTTCTTCATGTTTTTGAAAATGTTTTCATATGGTTACTGATTATTTGTATTCCCTCTTTAATGGTTGTATAAATTACTTTTTCATATTCTTTGTCCACTTCCATTTGGAATTTGATTCTTTTTCTCATTTAAGTAAAATTTTTATTAATATAAGGATATTATTTCTTGGTCATATTTGAAGCATATATTTTAGTTTCTTGTCTGCTTTTGAATATTTAATATTATGATTTGTTTTGAGGCACAGAAGTTTAAGATATTCTAATTTAGCAGTCTGTTACTTTGTGACTTACTTGCTTTGAAAGTTCTTTTCCATCTAGAGACTAGGTGTGGATACTGTTTGTTTATTTATCTTTGATCAATAATTCAGTATTTTTTTCCTTATGCTTCCTTTGAGCTTGTTCTGTTCTTTTACTAACTTTTTAGAGATAAATACCAGGTTCCTTAATTTTTCACTTCTTTTCTTTTCTTCGATAAATATTTACAGCTCTACATTTCTCTTTAACATTTGTAGTTGCATTCCAGAAGTTTTCACATTATACAATTTAATGTATTTTTAAAATTTCATTATGCATTACTTATTATCCCTGACTTATTTATGTGTTTCCATGTGTACAAAATATTTAAAAACATGTGTCTTTATCAACTTCTGATTTAGTGTTACTTGCTTAGATACCAAGGTCCAAATTATAGCAATTCTTTGAAATTTGTTGAGACTTGCTTCTTGGCCCACTATGAGAAAAATTTGTATGTTTCAAGGTATATAGCCATTTCCTCTAGTTTCATAGTAGTATCTCATAATCCTTTGTATTTTTTGTTATCTGTTGTAACTTCTCTCTCATGTCTGATTTTATTTATTAGAGCCCTCTCTCTTTTTTCTTGGTAAGTCTAGATAAAGTTTTGTTAATTTTGCTTATTTCTTCAAAGAACCAGCTTTTTGTTTCATTGATCTATTCTATTGTCTTTTTGGTCTCTATTTCATTTATTATTGATCTGATCTTATTATTTCTTTCCTTCTACTAATTTTGGGCTTCATTTGTTCTTTTTCTATTTCTATTAAGTGTAAAGTTAGATTGAGTATTTGAGATTTTTTCTTATTTTTTGAGGTAGGCCTGTTTTTCTCTGAACTTCTATCTTAGAATCAATTTTGTTGCATACCATAGATTTTGGTATGTTGCATTTCCATTTTTATTTGTCTCAAGGTATTTTTTTTCTTTTTGGTTTCTTTTTGGTTTCATGGTTGACCCATTTGTTGTTCAATAACATGTGTTTAAGCACATATTTGTGATTTTTCCAGTTTGCTTCTTGTAATTGGTTTCTAGTTTCGTACCATTGTAGTCAGAAGGATGCTTGATATAATTTCAGTCTTCTTATTTATTGAGACTTGTTTTGTGACCTAATATATGACCTAGACTGGAGAATGTTCCACGTGCACTTGAGAAGAATGAGTATTCTGCTGCTTTTGAATGGAATGTTCTGTATATATGTATTAAACCTGTCAGGTTTAATGTGTCATTTAAGGTTGGCTTTTCTTATTGATTTTGTTTGGATGATCTATTCATTGATGTTAAGTGTGGAATTAAAGTCCCATACTATTATTGTACTGCTGTCAATTTCTCCCTTTAGGTCTGTGAATATTTACTTTATATTTTTAGGTTCTCCTTGTTGAGTACATTAATATTTACAAATGTTATATCTTCTTGTTGGATTGACACTTTATCATTATGTAATGCCCACCTTTGTCTTATATTACAGTGTTATTTTAAAGTCTGTTTTGTCTGATATAGCTATAACTACCCCAGCTTTCTTTTGGTTTCTATTTGCATGAAACATATTTTGCATCCCTTCACTTTCAGTCTGTGTGTCCTTACATCTATAGTGAGCCTTTTTTTTTAGCATTTTTATTGGAGTATAATTGCTTTACAATTGTGTGTTAGTTTCTGCTTTATAACAAAGTGAATCACTTATACATATACATATATCCCCTTATCTCTTCCCTCTTGCATCTCCCTCCCTCACACCCTCCCTATCCCACCCTTCTAGCTGGTCAGAAAGCACTGAGCTGATCTCCCTGTGCTATGCGGCTGCTTCCCACTAGCTATCTATTTTACATTTGGTAGTGTATATATGTCCATATATACACTAACACTCTCTCACTTTGTCCCAGCTTACCCTTCCCCCTCCCCATATCCTCAAGTCCATTCTCTAGTAGGTCTGCGTCTTTATTCCCATCTTGCCCCTAGGTTCTTCATGACCATTTTTTTTTTTTAATTTTAGATTCCATATATATGTGTTAGCATACGGTATTTGTTTTTCTCTTTCTGACTTGCTTCACTCTGTATGACAGACTCTAGGTCCATCCACATCACTACAAATAACTCAATTTCATTTCTTTTTATGGCTAATATTCCACTGTATATATGTGCCACATCTTCTTTATCCAGTCATCTGTCGATGGACACTTAGGTTGCTTCCATGTCCTGGCTATTGTAAATAGAGCTGCAGTGAACGTTGTGGTACATGACTCTTTTTGAATTATGGTATTCTCAGAGTATATGCCCAGTAGTGGGATTGCTGGGTAGTATGGTAGTTCTATTTTTAGTTTTTTAAGGAACCTCCATACTCTTCTGCATAATGGCTGTATCAATTTACATTCCCACCAACAGTGTATGAGACTTCCCTTTTCTCCACACCATCGCCAGCATTTATTGTTTGTAGATTTTTTGATGATGGCCATTCTGACCGGTGTGAGATGATATCTCATTGGAGTTTTGATTTGCATTTCTCTAATGATTAATGATGTTGAGCATTCTTTCATGTGTTTGTTGGCAATCTGTATATCTTCTCTGGAGAAATGTCTATTTAGGTGTTCTGCCTGTTTTTGGATTGGGTTGTTTGTTTTTTTGATGTTAAGCTGCATGAGCTCCTTGTAAATTTTGGAGATTAATCCTTTGTCAGTTGCTTCACTTGCAAATATTTTCTCCCATTCTGAGGGTTGTCTTTTTGTCTTGTTTGTGGTTTCCTTTGCTGTGCAAAAGCTTTTAAGTTTCATTAGGTCCCATTTGTTTATTTTTGTTTTTATTTCCATTTCTCTAGGAGGTGGGTCAAAAAGGATACTGCTGTGATTTATGTCATAGAGTGTTCTGCCTATGTTTTCCTCTAAGGGTTTCATAGTGTCTGGCCTTATATTTAGGTCTTTAATCCATTGTGAGTTTATTTTTGTGTATGGTGTTAGGGAGTGTTCTAAATTCATTCTTTTACATGTAGCTGTCCACTTTCCCCAGCACCACTTATTGAAGAGGCTGTCTTTTCTCCACTGTATATTCTTGCCTCCTTTATCAACGATAAGGTGACCATATGTGCGTGGGTTTTTCTCTGGACTTTCTATCCTGTTCCATTGATCTATATTTCTGTTTTTGTGCTAGTCCTATACTGTCTTGATTACTGTAGCTTTGTAGTATAGTCTGAAGTCTGGTAGCCTAATTCTTCCAGCTCCGTTTTTCTTTCTCAAGATTGCTTTGGCTATTTGGGGTCTTTTGTGTTTCCATACAAATTGTGAAATATTTTGCTCTAGATCTGTGAAAAATGCTAGTGGTTGTTTGATAGGGATTGCATTAAATCTATAGATTGCTTTGGGTAGTATAGTCATTTTCACAATGTTGATTCTTCCAATCCAAGAACATAGTATATCTCTCCATCTATTTGTATCATCTTTAATTTCTTTCATCAGTGTCTTATAATTTTCTGCATACAGGTCTTTTGTCTCCTTAGGTAGGTTTATTCCTAGGTATTTTATTCTTTTTGTTGCAATGGTAAATAGGAGTGTTTTCTTAATTTTACTTTCAGATTTTTCATCATTAGTGTATAGGAATGCAAGAGATTTCTGTGCATTAATTTTGTATCCTGCTACTTTACCAAATTCATTGATTAGCTCTAGTAGTTTTCTGGTAGCATCTTCGGGATTCTTTATGTATAGTATCATGTCATCTGCAAACAGTGACAGCTTTACTTCTTCTTTTCTGATTTGGATTCCTTTTATTTCTTTTTCTTCTCTAATTGCTGTGGCTACAACTTCCAAAACTATATTGAATAATAGTGGTGAGAGTGGGCAACCTTGTCTTGTTCCTGATCTTAGTGGAAATGGTTTCAGTTTTTCACCATTGAGGAAGATGTTGGCTGTGGGTTTGTCATATATGGCCTTTATTATGTTGAGGAAAGTTCCCTCTATTCCTACTTTCTCGAGGGTTTTTATCATAAATGGGTGTTGAATTTTGTCAAAAGTTTTCTCTGCGTCTATTGAGATGATCATATGATTTTTATCCTTCAATTTGTTAATATGGTGTATCACACTGATTGGTTTTCATTTATTGAAGAATCCTTGCATTCCTGGGATAAACCCCACTTGATCATGGTGTATGATCCTTTTAATGTGCTGTTGGATTCTGTTTGCTAGTATTTTGTTGAGGATTTTTGCCTGTATGTTCATCAGCGATATTGGCCTGTAGTTTTCTTTCTTTGTGACATCTTTGTCTGGTTTTGGTATCAGGGTGATGGTGGCCTTGTAGAATGAGTTTGGGAGTGTTTCTCCATCTATTATATTTGGGAGGAGTTTGAGAAGGATAGGTGTTAGCTCTTCTCTAAATGTTGATAGAATTTGCCTGTGAAGCCATCTGGTCCTGGGCTTTTGTTTGTTGGAAGATTTTTAATCACAGTTTTAATTTCAGTGCTTGTGATTGGTCTGTTCATATTTTCTATTTCTTCCTGGTTCAGTCTTGGAAGGTTGTGCATTTCTAAGAATCTGTCCATTTCTTCCAGGTTGTCCATTTTATTGGCATATAGTTGCTTGTAGTAATCACTCATGATCCTTTGTATTTCTGCAGTTCAGTAGTTACTTCTGCTTTTTCGTTTCTAATTCTATTGATTTGAGGTTCTCCCTTTTTTTCTTGATGAGTCTGGCTAATGGTTTATCAATTTTGTTTGTCTTCTCAAAGAACCAGCTTTTAGTTTTATTGATCTTTGCTATCGTTGCCTTCATTTCTTTTTCATTTATTTCTGATCTGATCTTTATGATTCCTTTCCTTCTGCTAACTTTGGGGTGTTTTTGTTCTTCTTTCTCTAATTGCATTACGTGTAAAGTTAGGTTGTTTATTTGAGATGTTTCTTCTTTCTTAAGGTAGGATTGTATTGCTATAAACTTCCCTCTTAGAACTGCTTTTGCTGCCTCCCATAGGTTTTGGGTCATCATGTTTTCATTGTCATTTCTTTCTAGGTATTTTTTGATTTCCTATTTGATTTCTTCAGTGATCTTTTTGTTATCAAGTAGTGTACTGTTTAGCCTCCTTGTGTTTGTATTTTTTACAGACTTTTTCCTGTAATTGATGTCTAGTCTCATAGTGTTGTGGTCAGAAAAGGTACCTGATACAATTTCAATTTTCTTAAATTTACCAAGGCTTGATTTGTGACCCTAGATATGATCTATCCTGGAGAATGTTCCATGAGCACTTGAGAAGAAAGTGTATTCTGTTGTTTTTGATGGAATGTCCTATAAACATCAATTAAGTCCATCTTCTTTAATATATCATTTAAAGTTTGTGTTTCCTTATTTATTTTCAATTTGGATGATCTGTCCATTGGTGAAAGTGGGGTGTTAAAGTCCCCTACTATGATTGTGTTACTGTTGATTTCCCCTTTTATGGCTGTTAGTGTTTGCCTTATGTACTGAGGTGCTCCTATGTGGGGTGCATAAATATTTACAATTGTTATGTCTTCTTCTTTGATTGATCCCTTGATCATTATGGAGTGTCCTTCTTTTTCTCTTGTAATAGTCTTTATTTTAAAGTGTATTTTGTCTGATATGAGAATTGCTACTCCAGATTTCTTTTGATTTCCATTTGCATGGAATATCTTTTTCCATCCCCTCACTTTCAGTCTGTATGTGTCCCTAGGTCTGAAGTGGGTCTCTTGTAGACAGCATATATATGGGTCTTGTTTTTGTATCCATTCAGCCAGTCTATGTCTTTTGGTTGGAGCATTTAATCCATTTACGTTTAAGGTAATTATCGATATGTATGTTCCTATTGTCATTTTCCTAATTGTTTTGGGTTTGTTATTGTAGGTCTTTTCCTTCTTTTGTGTTTCCTGCCTAGAGAAGTTCCTTTAGCATTTGTTGTAAAGCTGGTTTGGTGGTGCTGAATTCTCTTAACTTTTGCTTGTCTATAAATGTTTTAATTTTTCTGTCAAATCTGAATGAGATCCTTGCTGGGCAGAGTAATCTTGGTTGTAGGTTTTTCCCTTTCAGCACTTTAAATATGTCCTGCCACTCCCTTCTGGCTTGCAGAGTTTCTGCTGAAAGATCAGCTGTTAACCTTATGGGGATTCCCTTGTATGTTATTTGTTGTTTCTCCCTTGCTACTTTTAATATTTCTTCTTTGTATTTAATTTTTGACAGTTTGATTAATATGTGTCTTGGCGTGTTTCACCTTGGATTTATGCTGTATGGGACTCTCTGTGCTTCCTGGACTTGATTAACTATTTCCTTTCCCATTTTAGGGAAATTTTCAACTATAATCTCTTCAAATATTTTCTCAGTCCCTCTCTTTTTCTCTTCTTCTTCTGGGACCCCTATAATTCGAATGTTGGTGCATTTAATATTGTCCCAGAGGTCTCCGAGACTGACCTCAATTCTTTTCATTCTTTTTTCTTTATTCTGCTCTGCAGTAGTTATTTTTACTATTTTATCTTCCGGGTCACTTCTCCGTTTTTCTGCCTCAGTTATTCTGCTATTGATCCCTTCTAGAGAATTTTTTATTTCATTTATTGTGTTGTTCATGATTGTTTGTTTGCTCTTTAGTTCTTCTAGGTCCTTGTTAAACGTTTCTTGTATTTTCTCCATTCTATTTGCAAGATTTTTGGATCATCTTTACTATCATTATTCTGAATTCTTTTTCAGGTAGACTGCCTATTTCCTCTTCATTTGTTAGGTCTGGTGGGTTTTTACCTTGCTCCTTCATCTGCTGTGTGTTTCTCTTTCTTCTCATTTTGCTTGACTTACTGTGTTTGGGATCTCCTTTTCACAGGCTGCAGGTTCGTAGTTCCTGTTGTTTTTGGTGTCTGCCCGTAGTGGCTAAGGTTGGTTCAGTGGGTTGTGTAGGCTTCCTGGTGGGGGAGACTAGTGCCTGTGTTCTGGTGGATGAGGCTGGATCTTGTCTTTCTGGGTGGCAGGTCCACCTCTGGTGGTGTGTTTTGGGGTGTCTGTGGCCTTATTATGATTTTAGGCAGCCTCTCTGCTAATGGGTGGGGTTGTGTTCCTGTCTTGCTAGTTGTTTGGCATAGGGTATCCTGCACTGTAGCTTGCTGGTCGTTGAGTGGAGCTGGGTCTTGGTGTTGAGATGGAGATCTCTGAGAGATTTTTGCCATTTGATATTACGTTGAGCTGGGAGGTCTCTTGTGGACCAATGTCCTGAACTTGGCTCTCCCACCTCAGAGACACAGCCCTGACACCTGGCTGGAGCACCAAGAGCCTGTCATCCACATGGCTCAGAATAAAAGCGAGAAAGAAAGAAAGAAAGAAAGAGAGAGGAGAGAGAGAGAGAGAGAGAGAAAGAAAGAAAGGAAGAAAGGAGGAAGGAAAGAAGGAAGGAAAGAAGGAAAGGGAGAGAAATAAAGAGAGGAAGAAAGAGAGAAAGATAAAGGTAAAATTAAATTAAATTAAATTAAAAAGTTATTAAAATAAAAAACAAAAAATAATTATTAAATTTTTTTAAGTAATTAAAAAAAAGGAAAGAAAGAAGAGAACAACCCAACCAAAAAACAAATCCATCAGTGATAACAAGCGCTGAAAACTATCCTAAAAAAAAAAAAAAAAAGGACCGACAGAACCCTAGGACAAATGGTAAAAGCAGAGCTATGCAGACAAAATCACACACAAGCATAAGTGTACACACAAAAAGAGAAAACGAAAAATGTATATATATCGTTGCTCCCAAAGTCCACCTCCTCAGTTTGGGATGATTCGTTGTCTATTCAGGTATTCCACAGATGCAGGGTACATCATGTTGAGTGTGGAGATTTAATCCACTGCTCCTGAGGCTGCTGGGAGAGATTTCCCTTTCTCTTCTTTGTTCATACAGCTCCTGGGGTTCAGCTTTGGATTTGGCCCCGCCTCTGCATGTAGGTCGCCTGACGGCGTCTGTTCTTCGTTCAGACAGGACGGGTTAAAGGAGCAGCTGTTTCGGGGGCTCTGGCTCACTCAGGTCGGGGGGAGGGAGGGGTACGGATGCAGGGCGAGCCTGCGGCAGCAGAGGCCGGCGTGACATTGCACCAGGCTGACGGGCGCCATGTGTTCTCCCGGGGAAGTTGTCTCTGGATCACGGGTCCCTGGCAGTGGCGGGCTGCACAGGCTCCCGGGAGGGGAGGTGTGGAGAGTGACCTGTGCTTGCACCCAGGCTTCTTGGTGGCGGCAGCAGCAGCCTTAGCGTCTCATGCCCATCTCTGGGGTCCCTGCTGATAGCCGCAGCTCCCGCCTGTCTCTGGAGCTCCTTTAAGCAGCGCTCTTAATCCCCTCTCTTCACGCACCAGGAAACAAAGAGGCAAGAAAAACTCTCTTGCCTCTTCGGCAGCTCCAGACTTTCCCGGACTCCCTCCTGGCTAGCTGTGGCACACTAGCCCCTTCAGGCTGGGTTCACGCAGCCAACCCCAGTCCTCTCCCTGCGATCCAACCGAAGCCCGAGCCTCAGCTCCCAGCCCCCGCCCGTCCCGGCAGGTGAGCAGACAAGCCTCTCGGGATGGTGAGTGCTGGTTGGCACCCATCCTCTGTGAGGGAATCTCTCCACTTTGCCCTCCGCACCCCTGTTGCTGCGCTCTTCTCTGTGGCTCCAAAGCTTCCCCCGTCCGTCTGCCACCCCCAGTCTCCGCCTGCAAAGGGACTTCCTAGTGTGTGGAAACCTTTCCTCCTTCACAGCTCCCTCCCACTGGTGCAGGTCCTGTCCCTATTCTTTTGTCTCTGTTTTTTCTTTTTTCTTTTGCCCTACCCAAGTACTTGGAGAGTTTCTTGCCTTTTGGGAGGCCTGAGGTCTTCTGTCAGCGTTCAGTAGCTGTTCTGTAGGAGTTGTTCCACATGTAGATGTATTTCTGATGTATTTGTGGGGAGGAAGGTGATCTCCACGTCTTACTCTTCCACCCTCTTGAAGCTCCTCCTCCTATAGTGAGTCTTTTGTAGGCAGCATATAGATGGATCTTGTTTTTTATTCGGCCAGTGTATGTTTTTTAATTGGAGAATTTAGTCTGTTTACCTTTAAATTGTATGTGTTTACTGTCATTTTGATAATTGTTTTCTGGCTGTCTTGTAGTTCCTCTCTTGTTACTATCTTCTTCTCTTCCCTTGTGTTTTGATGACTTTCTTTAGTGTTATCCTTAAATTCCTTTTAAAATTATCTTTTGAGTGTCTACTATAGGCTTTGCTTATCTGGAAAACTCCTTCAGTTCTGAATGATAATCTTGCCAGGTAGAATATTCTTGACTAGAAGTTTTCCATTTCAGCACTTTGAATATCTCATGCTACTCCCTTCTGGCCTTCAAAGTTTCTACTGAGACATTTGCTGATAGCCTCATGTGGGTTCCCTTTTAAGTAGCAAGTTTTTCTCTTGCTGCTTTTAAGATTCTCTATCTTTCAGCATTTTAAGTATAATGTGTTTTGGTGTGGATCTCTTTGGGTTCCTCTTATTTGAAACTTTCTGAGAATCCTTGATTTGGATGTCTTTTTCCTTCCCCAGGTTAGGGAAGTTTTCAGCCATTATCTTTGAATATGTTTTCTGTTCCTCTTCTCTCTATTCTTCTTTTGGGATCCCTAAACGAGAATATTGTTCAACTTGATGTTGTCCCATAGGTCCCTTAAGCCATATATATACATATAATATTTTTTCCCCTCAGTTTGAGTGAGTTCCACTGTTTCTGTCTTCGAGATCACTGTTCTTTTCTTGTGCTTCATCTAGTCTGTTGTTGAACCTTTCTAATGTATTTTTCAGTTCAGTTATTGTATTCTTCAGCTCTATTACTTCTGTTCGGTACTTTCTTATATTTTCTTTCTCTTTACTGAAATTCTCACTGTGTTCATCCACTCCTGAGTTTAGTGACCATCTCTATGACCCTTACTTTGAACTCTTAATTAGGTAAACTACTTATCTCCATTTCATTAAGTTTTTTTTTTCTTTTTTTCTGGTGTTTTATCTTGTTCTTTCATTTGGTGCATATTTTTGTTTCTTTATTTTGCTTGACTCTCTGTGTTTGTCTTTACATTAGGCAAAGCATCTACCTTTCCTAGTCTTGAAGGAATGGCCTTGTATAGGAGATGAATCTTATCATTTAACCTTGCCCTTGCTCTTGCTTATGTCTCAAACTTTTGTGATTACCTAAGCACCCAGATTTATTCTTGAAAGGTCCCAGTTGTTGAGGTTTTTCCAAGGTTTGTCAGTGTCCGAAAGGAGGGATCTCAGTCAGTACCTAGTTTCAGGCTCACTGGAAGCCAGATTCTTAAGCAGCAGCTTTTAAGGTATGCAAATATATACAGTCCTATGGGATTTCAGTCATAAACCCTGCTGGACTCCAGACCAAGTAATTTGGAGGCATCCCTTTGGTGATATTTGCAGAAATTGGGACTCTAGATGAATGTATAATCTCCTTCCTGATAGGTACCACTGAGCTGAAGCAAGACCAAGAGAAAGTGCAAAAATGGCATTCCCCCAGCCTATGTTCCCTGAGGAAAATTTGAAGCCTCTAGATGTGCAGTAAACCTAAAACCTGCCCCTCAACCTGAGGTTTCAGCACAAGTAGATAAGCCTTTTTCACAGGAAGACTGGGCGTGTGTTCCAGTCTGCTGTCTATGCCATGGTCTGGGGGGTGGTAGCCTTTTAAGCACTCTCCCTCTCATTGTACCAGTCACATGGGGCCCAGAAACACAAGCACCTCTGGCCACCAGAGCCAGGTGATCAAGAGGTATCCCCTGTGTGGACTGTACACACCTATTGGCTTTAGCAGGGCCACAGGTGAGCTTGGGGCCATGGCATGACTGCTGGCTTTAGCAAGACTACAGGCAGAGTATGACCGCCAGCACTAGCAAGGTAACAGGAGTACAAAAATGGCACCTGTCAATGCTGGCCCTTACAAGGTAGAAAGAGAGCATGAAAATGGTACATACCAGCATCTCTGTCCCCAGAGTCCCAACAGGCCCCTGCCCCTCTAGCAGATGCTTTAAGATTAGCTAGTGAGGGCTTCCCTGGTGGCGCAGTGGTTGAGAGTCTGCCTGCCAATGCAGGGGACACGGGTTCGAGCCCCGGTCTGGGAAGATCCCACATGCCGCGGAGCAACTGAGCCCGTGAGCCACAACTGCTGAGCCTGCGCGTCTGGAGCCTGTGCTCCACAACAAGAGAGGCCGCGACAGTGAGAGGCCCGCGCACCGCGATGAAGAGTGGCCCCCGCTCTCCGCAACTGGAGAAAGCCCTCGCACAGAAACGAAGACCCAACACAGCCAAAAATAAATAAATAAATAAATTTAAAAAAAAAAAAAAAAAAAAAGATTAGCTAGTGAATCTCCTTCATGAGCTAATATCATCTACATGTTTTTCAAACTGCTGCTTGTATGCTGTCTTGGGGTGATTCTGCATATGAGCCGTTTAAGAGTGGAATCTCTGTTCTCTACAGCACTTTGAATCTCCTGAACATTAGCCCTATTGGTTTCCAAAGCCAGATGTTTTGGGGGTTGTCTTTCAGTGCAGATCCCAAGGATTGGGGTGCCTGAAGTGGGGCATGAACACCTTGCTTCTGAGGGAGAAGATCTGTATTTGTGAGACCCCTCCCGATTGTGGGTCACTCTACCAAGTGTGGGTTTTTGGGTGAGAGCACATCTCTGCCTCTCCATCCTGTCTTGATGTGGTCTTTTTATCCTTCATTGTTGAAGAGCTATTTAGCTAGTTTTCAGGCTTTTTTCAGAGGGAATTATTCCATGTGTAGTGGTAAATTTGGTGTGTCCATGGGAGGAGGTGAGTTCAGGCTCTTCTTATGCTGCCATCTTGAACCACTTCTGCTATTGATTTATTTTTAAAAACATGTTTACATTCACAAATATAGTTAGCATTTTATTTTCTCATAAATATTATTGAACTTCAGATGATTCTTCTCAGATTATGTTCCTTCCTCCTGATTTATCCCCTTTAGAAATGGTCTGTATGTTTAAAACTGTGTTTTTTAAAAAACTAATTTATTTATTTTCCTCTTCTCCTTGAGATATGTATTCTTGAAGAAAACAGAATTTGAGAGTTAAGATCGTTTTTTTAATCAATACTTTGAAGATATTATTCTACTCTCTGGCTTCCACTCTTTCTGTTGAGAAGGCAGTTGTCAGTCTAATTGCTTGTGGGAGATTTATCTTTTCTTTCTGGTTACTTATTTTTCTTTGCTGTTTTGCTGCTTCACTGTGATTTATATAGATGTTGCTTTTTAATTATATTACTTAGGATATATTGTCCTTTCTGAATCACTGGATTCATGTTTCTTCTGGAAATTTTTTAGCAGTTATTCTCTATCCTATCTTACTTACTTAGAACTCTTGACTTTCATGTTTCCTTGTCTCTGTAGTTCATTATGAATAATTTCCTCAACTATATCTCTCAGTTCACTAATTTTTTCCTCAGCTACATTCGATCTGCTATCTAATCTGTTTATTTTACTCTTTCTCCAAATTTCTTAATACTGTATGATTCATCCCTGCATACCACTTCTGCCATTTCCTGTCATTTCATAATATTTGGAGAATGAAGGTAGTTGCTTATGTTCATTTTCTCCCTAAGACCCAACTGAAATCACAAGTGATATTTTCTTTTTAAATATTTCTACATATCGGTGCTCTGTGATAACTTAGATGGGTGGGATGGTGGGGGGTGGGAGGGAGGTCAAAGAAGGAGGCGATGTAGGTATACATACAGCTGATTCACTTTATTGTACAGCAGAAACTAACACAACATTGTAAAGCAATTATACTCCAATAAAAAAAAGAAAATTATGTATAGCCACAAAGCAAAAAAAAAAAAAAAAAATATATATATATATATATTTCCACATCTCTGTGGTTTCAAATTAACAATGATTACTTTTTAAATGAAATGTTAAAAAAGGTACTTATTATAAGATTTTAAATTGTTGGAAATAACAGTAAATTACATTGAATGAGACATTGTGTTCTTATTTTCAGTGACTTAGTCTTGTTTTTCATTAAGGCAAAGGAATTCAACTTTAATGATCACATTTCCAGGACACTCGTTTTTATTTCCTTTGCAATGTGAACACTCAATCCATGATGTAATTTGGGGACCTAGGACTAGACCAAAAGCACAGATTGCAATTGATCTAAGTGATTTGCGGAGAAATATTAGCAAAAATGTAGTGATAATCTCAGAAAATTAATGTGCAGCTAGATAGAATAAAAATAGACTCACAATGAGGAAACTTGCTTCGAGCATCAATGCTTTTATTTTGACATCAAGATCAAAAGGAAACTGGATCCGAAATTTATCAGCATTGGTAAAACGTTCCCTCATAAATCCAGTCCACTGATTGGAAATCTTACCAATAACCATTTTTTCATCCAGGGACAAAAACTAAAATAAAAAATATTTTTAACCTTAGATAAAATCTCTGAAATAAAAACAATAGGCATTCCCACATCAATTTTAGTAATTAAATATGACCCATATGAATTATAATCATATGTGAGTTATAATATAATCTGAAGTAAAAAGAATATGCAATATGGACACAAAGTAGCCTATGAAAACATCTACAGACAATTTCTACCTAAAAGAAAATTTTCAAATTGATTGGATACAAGTGATCTTATTTATATGTATGTGTATACATACATATATTATGTTTTATATACAATGCATATTATATATAAAATTACATTAATGTATATAATTTGCTTAAATTTGATCAGAGAATCAATTTAATTAGAAAATGAAAACCACTAGCTTTTCAGCTCTTTTACACACTTAATTCTTTCCTAAGCATCCTGATTTTCTGAATCCCTCTACCTTTACCTCACCCCTTTTCTTCTTTACTCATCTGGACTCCCTGGAGCACTACTTCTTGTACCAAGTAATATTCATTTCTCAACCTAAGAGATGCTCATGTAAAGGTAAAACAATAAATCTGTGATAAATGCTACTGCTTATTTTGTGATGAATGCCAGAAAGGAAAAGGTAGCGTGATATGATGGAGTATAATAGGGAGATAATAGGCAGACTAAAAGAATTGGGGGGATGGTTTTAGAGAAAAAGCGGGAAAATGCCATTAAAGCTGAGATTTGGAGGGTCCGAAGGAATTAGTGACAGAGGAATAGGGAAAGTGAGCGCTTCCTAGAGAGAGTCAGCTACATGTGAAAAGGCTCTGGTTTAGGAATAAACATAGCTGGAGCGAAGTGAGTGAGGCGGATAGTGGTAGAAAGTAAGAAAAGAGAGGTATGCAGGGCTAGGTCATACATAGCCTTGTAAGTAATGTTAAGGAATTTGGGGAGAGAAATATGGAAGAGTTTTACATAACTGTGTCAAACTTTTCCAGTTTTTCCAGAACTCTGAACACATCGTTCCCCCTCACCCTCAACAATACAGCTTATATTTTCCACTGAAGAGAAAATAGAAGCAACTGGACAGTAACTTACTGGACTCCCAGCCGCCAGTCTAGAAAGTTATTATATCTGTACCAACACGTCCTGCTTCCTTCCTAGTGTGATTAATGGGCCATCTCTATGCCTGTTCGAGGCCAGTTCCCTACATGCCTTAGGTCCCATACCAAGAGACAGGGTTCATCAGATATTCAATTTTGGTTGTTTCTCCACACTTTTCCTCCAATTTGGCTTCTTTCCTTTAAAATCAAAGCATGCTAAGGACATACCTTTCATAAAAATACCTCCCTGTCCACTCTGTGCCCCCATCCAGGCAGGAGCAAGATTATGGTAAGGCAGGGAGACAAGTCATGCAGAGTCAGTTTCTGTCTTAACTTAAATTTTTGGTATTTGTTCCAAATAGATTTTTTGCATTAATTTTGATGTTTAAAATATAATCAAATATCATTTATCTTAATTACTAGGCTTTTTGGTGTCCCTTTGAATTTTGTACCTGAGATAAATATCTTATTTGCCTCACCCTAGTCCTGTCCTATAGTAGTCCTAGCTACTCCTTTACCTCTCTCCTGTTTTCCATAGCCAAAAGTATTAAAAGGTTTGTCCATATTCATGCAAAAGATGCACATTCTCACAGAATCATTACCTCATTTCTTGTCCCTTGCTCTTGGAGGTTACCTATAAGTGCCAGCTTTAAAATGGCTTTGCTTCAAACGTAGAAGAAATAGGAAATATTCTATATACCTTAACAATAGTTCTTAAGACACTAGAATAAAGTAGGATTTATTGTACCATAATGTGAGATACAAGACAATGATGTTATTAAAAATGAGGCAAGGTAGCTTTGGCTTCCAGGGTTTTATGCACAGACCACTCTGTTGCATTGGTTTCCAACTTGAAACAGAGAAGAATAGAGTCTTGTGTGCTCATTTTATTAAATTTTTCTAAACTAAACTTATTATTATAATTAATTTTTAAGTATGTCTTAATCAGTACATGTAAGTATCACTAAACTGAATTGACATAATTCTAAAGAAGGAAAAAAATCAGGCAGTATTTTACCTAGGCTGTGTCCAGATTTCTGACTAGACATTTCAGATATTAAAACAAGCAAACATGTCCTTGATGAAAGACTGAAAAGCAGTCTTTTTTCAAATTGAATATCTTATCAAACCAAGACAGTATTCTTTGTTGCTTAGGAATCTTCACATTTAACCAAGTGTAGTGGGATGTTTATTAACTATATTTAGTAGTTAGCTTCCTAAATTATTATCTGAATGTTGGCCATAATCTGAGAAATAAATCAGTAAGCACATAAAAATTTAACAAAATTGTATCATGCCAGTTTCAGAATTTTATAAAAATTAGCATTAATCTCTTATCTATAATTAATGCTGGATTATGTCATTGTCCACTGCAATAAAGTTAATTTTCTCTTTCAACGTTCCTTGAAATATTAAATATAAAACTTGTTGTTTGATAACTATACACTTAAAATATAGATTAAAAAGGTGCCTTATAAGCTTCACAAACTGTAGGTCTTAATTAAGCAAAGAAACTATGAATTAGAAATTCAATTTAAAAATTAGGCAAATAGTTATAGTAATTGTAATATGTTTTTATTTTCTTTTAATCACATTAATTAACTATGTGCATTAGACAATTATCAAATTATTAATTAATTTGAGCATGATAATTTAAAACATTATGAATTACTCACATTAAAATTTAGATCTTTGAGACAGCTAGAAACCACACATGGCCCTCTGATTTTCATTAAATCCTCCTTATTCTCATTTTTTATTTTAAACATTAGCAAAAATGGGTGATAGTATTGATAAACATATCCAATTATTTCTCCAGGAGGGGCCTCAACTTTTAGCTACAAAATATTAAAAAATGTAGTATTAATCAAGTGAGATATGTTTGATTTGTAAGCAACACTGTATTTACTTATATGCTACCTTTTACTTAGCTTTTTGTATATGTGGACAGAACTTCGTGAGTTTAAAGCATGACTTATATTTGGGAATGGACATGGAAGTAAAGGATTTAGTTGTTGAAATCCCTGAGTTGAGATCTGATGCTGCTGCTCACTAACCACATGAAATATGGACAAGTCACTCACCTCTCTGAAATTAATTGTCCATTTGCAAAAGAGGGATAATAATAATCTTTAGGTGCTTACGAGGATCACTTTTTAAATTTCCATGCCCAATAGATATGCCTTAAAAACTCCAATCACACCAAAACTGTTTATTATCCAACATGCCAAGGACTTTTGTACCTCTATGCCAATGCAAATATGAATTCATTGAAATTCCTCATGCTCATTGTGATTTAAAGCCCAGTTCATCAGAATCAATAGAGACTGATTCAATAAATTGTGGTATATCATCCATACAACGGGTTATTATGCAGCCATTTATGAGAATGAGAAAGCTCTATACATACTGATATAATCTTCAAGTTAAAAAATTGTAGAAGAATATCTGCCAATTGTGTACCAAACACATCACACACATACACACATATATATGTGTATATGTATACATATATATAGCATAAATATGCACCTGTTGTACAAATATTCACAGAATAATTCTGGAAGAATACCTTAACTCATAATAGCAGTTGCCTCTGAAGAAGAATACAGCAGACATAGGAAATAAGTGTTTGAGAGACATTGTTTTAGCTGAATAACTTTCTTTGCTAGCTGACTTTCTTTCCCTTTCCTTCGTTCTCTCCCTTTCTTCCTTCCTCCCTCCCTCCCTCCCTTCCTTCCTTCTTTATATATATATAAGTATTACTCTTTCAAAAAATAAATGGAGACTGTTAAGTCAAGATAGTGGCAGTGGTGATGTAGTTTTTGAATCTTCTCAAAACCCTCATAAAAGGGATAGAACAAGTATGATAGCTAAACAAAACCAAAGCACTGTCAAATTATTTATCAAAGTAGATGGAAAAATTATAGCCTCACATCTTAAAATACAAGTAGATGTAGTGAAACAAGTGACGGCAGCAAGATATTCCTGAGATCCAAGGAATCCAGACACCACTAACAAGTATTCTTCACAAAAAGAAAGGGGTCCCACTCAGAATAAAAGCTCAAAGGACCAGTTTGAGAAACATAGCTGAAAATGGGATGGAACTTCATAGCTCCTAATTTGTAGGCAGTATAAGAAGACTGTGGGAAGATTGACTGGGGCTGAAGTTGTCTAGGCATAAGAACTTTTTATAAAATCATCCATCCAAGATTCCCTTTCATAACAAAGTTTTACACTGACAAGAAATTGCTGGGAGTAGAATAAAAACTGAGTAAGACAGGAAGATCTGGGATTAAAGGAAGAGAATTTCAGGTAAATGTGGAGGAGGTGTACAGAGAAGGTAAATCTGAAAAAGAACCAAGAAGCTATATTCCTAACATTACACAATGAAACAGAAGGGAAATCCCTAGAACTCTACTATGAGAATCTCTTAAAATGATTCTGAAGATAAAAACTGGACGTGAGTCTACATTTGGAAAAGGGAATGGCACTGCTTGAGTCCCTTGATTTTTGTGGCTTCTTATTTGAGGTCTGGCCCCGGTCAGTGCTGCACGGGGTTGTGAAAAGTTTTTAATAACAGTTTCTACTTTAAGGAGGTAGGACAAATTGTAGAAATAAGAAATAATAAAAGATTAGAAGAAAAAAAAAAACAATAGGAAATGGACCAAAAAATAGAAAACAAGTAAAACAAAAGCTGATTCTTTGAAAGAATCAATAAAGTTCCCTAAGCTAAGCATGAAAAAAGAAAGAAAACACAAATTACTACTGTCAGAAATGAAAAGGGGGCTATTACTATATAATATGCAAACTTAAAAGGACAATAAAGGAATATATTAACAAATTTATGCCAATTAATTCAATAACTTAGGTTAGACAAATTCTTTGAAAGACACAAATTATAAAAATGGACTTCAGGAGAAAAAGAAAACCTGACTACCCCTATAATATATTAAAGAAGTTTTGAATTTCAACCTAAAATCCTTCACACACCCAATATTACAGGCTAAAATAGCTTCACTGTTGAATATAATCAAATATTTAAGTAAGGTATGATACTAATCCTACACAAACTCTTTCAGAAAAGAATAAGGAACATTTCCAACTTTCTTTATGAAACTAACATTATCCTAATTCCAAAGCCACACAAAAACTTAAAAGAATAATACAGACCTATATATCATACACATAAACACAAATTCTTAGCAAAGTGAATCCAGGAATATATAAAAAGAATAAGAAATATGTCCAAGTGGGATTTACCTCAAGAATGTAAGGTTGATTTAACATTTAAAAAAATCAATTGATGCAGTTCACATATTCACAGATTAAAAGAGAAAAGTCATATAATCAAATGAATAGATGCAGAAAAATATTTGACAAAATACAAAGTTTATTTATGGTATAAACTCAGAAAACTAGGAATAAAAGGGATCTTCCCCAACCTAAGAAAGTGTATCTTAAAAAAAACTACAGATAACCTCATACTTAAAAATTAAATCTTTTCTTCAAAGTCAGTACAAAAGGCAAGACTATCCTTTCTTGCTTCTGTTCAATATTATAATAGCGTTCTTAACCAGAACAAAATGGCAATAAATAAATGACATTTATACATATACACATATAAATAAAAAGCATACAGATAGCAAAAGAAGAAGTAAAACTTTATTTTCATATTATATAATTGAAGAAAACTTTAAGGAATCTGTAAAAACCTGCTAGAATTCATAAGTGATTTTTGGCAGTCAAAAGGTAAAGGATCAATAATAAAGGGTCAATTGTTTTTCTATATATGAACAACAAAAATGGAATGTTTAACTTGAAGATATTTTTAATTGTATCTAAAAACATGAAATACTTAAATTTAGTCCTAATAGAATATTTGTAAGACTAAGCACTGCAAACAACTACTGGGAGTTATTAATGAAGACCTAAATCTAAGGAGAAATGTACCATAGTCATTGAGCAGAAGACACAGTATTAGTTAGAAATCAGTTCTTCCCAAAATTAATAAATAGGTTCAATGCCATCCAAATCACTATCTCAGCAGGAAACTTCAAGTAATATAAAAGATTCTTCTAAAACTTACATGAAAATTGCAAAGTACTTAACAGAATCAAACAATTTTTAAAAAGCAAACCAAAATTGGAAGGCTCATAGTGGCTAGTATTAAGACTTACTCTAAAGTTAGGTAGTCAAGACAATGTAGTATTGGCATAGGGTACATATTTATGTATAGCTATATCTATAGATCAGTGGAACAGTGGAAGAGAGTAGATTCTAGAAATAGGTATACACATATATTGGCAATTTATTTTCAAAGATATAAAAAGACAGTTATATGGAAAAGGGTAGTCTTTTTCAAAACATGATGTTCAAACAACTGGATATCAAATTGAAAAAAAAAAAGTCGCAGATCTTTCCTCACAGATACACAAAAATTAACTCCAAATGGAACTAGACCTAAATATAAAATTTCTGGAAGAAATATAAGACACAGTCTTTGCTATTTTGTAATAGGCAAAGATTTCTTAGATAAGTTCTTAAAAGCATGGACCATAAAAGAACATACATGATAAATTAGATTTTATCAAAATTGAAACCTTCTTTTTTCCAAGGATAATAAAATGAAAACCTAAGCCATAAACCTGGACACAATATTGGCAGTACACATATCTGACAAAAGGCTTATATCCAGACTATCTAAAGAACTCTTATAATTCAATAAGACAAATTAGTTCATTTTAAAATGGGCAAAAGATTTAAACACTACATATAAGATATTCAATAGCTAATAAGCACATGCAGGGAAATGCAAGTAAAAATCACAATGATATTTTAGAATAAAAAACTTCTAAAAATCTAAATTTCTTATGACTTTCATTGCCTGAAAAATATTCACAGTGTTATGCATGAGTCTCATCCTGAAGGTATGAGACATGAATATAATTCTTTCTCTGACATATTTCATTCCAGACTATTCTTTGTAGCCAAACCCAATGTTTTAATTTTCATATACTGCCCCGTGTTGAGGCTTTTCTGAAGGAACTCAAATACATTCTAAATCACATTGTAGAAATAATATTTACTGACCTTTTGTGGGCAGCAGTTACTCCAACAACAGCTCCATCTTAGAGCTTTATGCATAGTAATAACATCGCATCCTACATTGCCATAAACTGTCATGGTAAAAGGCCTTGAAGGTCCACAGAAGTGTCTGAGGAAACAATTACTTTTCTCTTCTGCAAAATAAATTCTCTGTCCTTGATTATTCATGACATCATATGTTTTGTTAGTTTCAAAAAGACCAAGGACTAAAGAATGAAACAATATGGTGATTTATTAATAAAACTGATGTGACTTGTATAAATTGCATATCAAATTATGTGCAAATTTGAGTAAGTTGGGTAATGTTGGGTAAGAAACCCCTTGGTTTTAAGCAACTTTCTTCACTAATATCTTAGTTTCCCCATACAGAAAAATAAAAGAGATGGTAGCTATCCTCTGGTTCCTTTTACTACTAAAATTCCATGCATAGCTTTTTTGTATCATTTTTGAAATTCAGAGAAATTAACCTATAACTATTATGTTTTGAGTTACTTTAAAAATTACTCCTCTTCATCTTTTCCTTCCTATAGGGCATGAAAATGACTTTATTAGGTCTTCAGTCTGGCTAATAGAAACCAAGAAAAAATATTTCACTTGTGCTAAATTAGGGGAGACAGTGAGCACTCTCATATATCATCCACAGAAGATAATAAATTCACCTTTTTTTGCAAGAAAATGGAAATATTATCTTTTGTCCTAATAATTTTACTTCTGTGATCATGCAAACAAATAATCCTAAAATTTAAAAAACTGCTTTCTGCACCAAATATTCACTACTACACAACTTAGAAAAAAAAATAAAATGGAAGCAAAGTAAATATTTAACAACAAAAGGCAATATGTATTATCCCTTATTTAGAATTATTGGGTAGCTATTTACAATGTTGGGTTTCACCATGGTAACCACAAAACAACAATCTATAATAGACATACACACGTGCACACAAAAAAAGGAATCCAAACACAACACTAAAAATAGTTATCAAATCACAAGAGAAGAGAACAAAAGAGAAAAATCTATAAATCCAAAACAATTAACAAAATAGCAATAGGAACATACATATCAATAATTGCCTTAAATGTAATTGGATTAAATACTCCAACCAAAAGACACAGACTGGCTGAATGGATACAAAAACAAGACCCACATATTTGCTGCCTACAAGAGACTCACTTAAGATGTAGAGACACATACAGACTGAAAGTGAGGTGATAGAAAAAGGTATTCTATGCAAATGAAAATCAAAAGAAAGCTAGAGTAGCAATACTTATGTCAGACAAAATAGACTTTAAAGCACTGTTACATGAGACAAAGAAGGACACTACATAATGACCAAAGGATCAATCCAAGAAGAAGATATAACAATCGTAAATATATATGCACCCAACATAGGAGCACCTCAATATATATGGCAAATATTAACAGACATAAAAGGAGAAATGGACAGTAACATAATAATAGTGGAGGACTTTAACACCCCACTTACATCAATGGACAGAGCATGTAGACAGAAAATCAATTAAAAAAACCCCACAGGCCTTAAATGACACACTAGACCAGATGCACTTAATTGATATTATAGAGCACTCTATCTGAAAGCAGCAGAATATACATTCTTTTCAAGTGCACATGGAGCATTCTCCAGGATAGATCACATGCAGGGCCACAAAGCAAGGCTTGGTAAATTTAAGAAAATTGAAATCATATCAAGCATCTTTTCTGACCACAACACTATGAGGCTAGAAATCAACTGCAAGGAAAAAAAAAAACTGCAAAAAACACAAACCCATGGAGGCTAAACAATATGCTACTAAACAACCAATGGATCACTGAAGAAATCAAAGAGGAAATCAAAAAATACCTAGAGATAAATGAAAATGAAAACACAATGATCCAAAATCTATGGCAAGTTTATAATGATAAAATCTTACCTCAGGAAACAAGAAAAATCTCAAATAAACAACCTAACATAATTCCTAAAGCCACTAGAGAAAGAAGAACAAACAAAGCCCAAAGTTTGTAGAAGGAAAGAAATCATAAAGATCAGAGCAGAAATAAATAAAATAGAAATTAAAAAACAATAGAAAAGATCAATGAAACTAAAAGCTGGCTCTTTAAAAAGATAAACAAAATTGAAAAACCTTTAGCCAGACTCATCAAAAAAAAAGGGGGTGGGGGAGAGGGTCCAAATCAATAAAATGAGAAATGAAAAAGGAGAAGTTACAACCTAAACCACAGAAATACAAAGGATCAGAACAGACAATTATGAGCAACAATTATGTTCAATAAAATGAGCAACCTAAGTGTCCATCAACAGATGAATGGATAAAGAAGATGTGGCACATATATACAATGGAATATTACTCAGCCATAAAAAGAAACAAAATTGAGTTATTTGTAGTGAGGTGGATGGACCTAGAGTCTGTCCTACAGAGTGAAGTAAGTCAGAAAGAGAAAAACAAATACCATATGCTAACACATATATATGGAATCTAAGAAAAAAAAAAAACAAGGTCATGAAGAACCTAGGGGTAAGATGGGAATAAAGACACAGACCTACTAGAGAATGGACTTGAGGATACGGAGTGGGGGAAGGGTAAGCTGTGACAAAGTGAGAGAGTGGCATGGACATATATACACTACCAAACATAAAATAGATAGCTAGTGGGAAGCAGCCGCATAGCACAGGGAGATCAGCTCGGTGGTGTGTGACCACCTAGAGGGGTGGGATAGGGAGGGTGGGAGGGAGGGAGACGCAAGAGGGAAGAGATGTGGGAACATATGTATATGTATAACTGATTCACTTGGTTACAAAGCAGAAACTAACACACCATTGTAAAGCAATTATACTCCAATAAAGATGTTAAAAAAATTAAAATAAGAGAAAAATGAAAAAATAAAAAATAAATAAAAAAATAAAATGGACAACCTAGAAGAAATGGACAAATTCTTAGAAAGGTACAGTCTCCCAAGACTGAAGCAGGAAGAAATAGAAAATATGAACAGACCAATTATCAGTACTGAAATTGAATCAGTAATTTAAAAACTCCCAACAGGCAAAATTCAGGACCAGATGGCTTCAAAGGTGAATTTTACCAACATTTAGAGAAGATTTAACTAATTCTGAAACTAATCCAAAAAACTGCAAAGAAAGAAACACTTCTGAAATCATTCTAGGAGGCCACCATCACCCTGATACCAAAACCAGACAAAGATATCACAAAAAAGAAAATTACAGGCCAATATCACTGATGAGCATAGATACAAAATCCTCAACAAAATACTAGCAAACCGATTCCAACAATACATTAAAAGGATCATACACCATGATCAAGTGGGATTTATCCCAGGGATGGAAGGATTTTTCAATATCCACAACTCAGTGTAATACACCACATTAACAAATTGAAGAATAAAAATCACATGATCATCTCAGTAGAGGCAGAAAAAGTTTTTGATAAAATTCAGTATCGATTTATGATAAAAACTCTCCAGAAAGTGGGCATAGAGGGAACATACCTCAAGATTAATAAATGTCATATATGACAAACCCACAGCTAACATCATACTCAGTGGTGAAAAGGTGAAAGCATTTCCTCTAAAATTAGTAAGAAGACAAGGATATCAACTCTCGCCACTTTTATTCAACATAGTTTTGGAAGTCCTAGCCACAGCAATCAGTGAAGAAAAAGAAATAAAAGGAATCCAAATTTGAAAAAGAAGTAAAACTGTCCCTGTTTGCAGATGTCATAATGCTATACATAGAAAATTCTAAGAAAGCTACCAGAAAACTACTAGAGCTAATCAATGAATTTGGTAAAGTTGCAGGATACAAAATTAATATACAGAAATCTGTTACATTTCTATACACTAACAATAAAAGATCAGAAAGAGAATTTAAGGAAATAATCCCATTTACCATCGCATCAAAAAGAATAAAATACCTAGGAATATACCTACCTAAGGAGGCAAAAGACCTGTACTCTGAAAACTATAAGACGCTGATGAAAAAAATTGAAGATGACACAAACAGATGGAAATATATACCATGTTCTTGGATTGGAAGACTCAATATTGTTAAAATGACCATACCACCCAAGGCAATTCAATGCAATTCCTATCAAATTATCAATGGCATTTTTTCGCAGAACTAGAACAAAAAATTCTAAAATTTGTATGGAAACACAGATCACCCTGAATAGCCAAAACAATCTTAAGAAAGAAGAATGGAGCTGGAGGAATCAAGCTCCCTGACTTCAGACTATACTGCAAAGCTACAGTATTCAAAACAGTATGGTACTGGCACAAAAACAGACATATAGATCAATGCAACAGGATAGAAAGCCCAGAAATAAACTCACACACTTGTGGTCAGTTAATGTACAATGAAGAAGGCAAGAATATACATGGAAAGAAGACAGTATCTTCAATAAGTGGTATTGGTAAAACTGAACAGCTGCATGTGAAGGAATGAAATTAGAATATTCTCTAACACCATATACAAAAATAAACTCCAAATAGGTTAAAGACCTAAATGTAAGATCAGATACTATAAAACTCCTAGAAGAAAACATAGGCCGAACACTCTTTGACATAAATTGCAGCAAGATTTTTTTTGGATCTGCCTCCTAGAGTAATGGAAATAAAAACAAAAATAAACATATGGGGCCTAATTAAACTTATAAGCTTTTACACAGCAAAGGAAACCATAAGCAAAATGGAAAGACAACTTAAGGACTGGGAGAAAATATTTGCAAATAATGCTACTGATGGGATTAATTTCCAAAATATAAAAACAGCTCATACAGCTAAATATCAAAAAAAGAAAAACTCAATTAAAAAAATGGGCAGAAGATCTAAATAGTCATTTCTCCAAAAAAGACATACAGATGGCCAACAGGCACATGAAAAGATGTTCAATATCACTAATTATGAGAGAAATGCAAATCAAAACTACAATGAGGTATCACCTCACACCTGTCAAATAGCCATCTTTAAAATGTCAACAAATGATAAATGCTGGAGAGGGTGTGGAGAAGAAGGAACCCTCCTACACTGTTGGTAGAATGTAAATTGCTACAGCCACTATGGAGAACATTATGGAGGTTCCTTACAAACTAAAAATAGAATTACCATATCATCCTGTAATCCCACTCATGGGCATATATCCGTAGAAAACTCAGCATCACTAATTATTAGAGAAATGCAAATCAAAACCACAATGAGGTATCACCTCAAACCAGTTAGAATGGCCATCATTAAAAAGTCTACACTGACAAATGGAGAGAGTGTGGAGAAAAGTGAACCCTCCTACACTGTTGGTGGGAATGTAAATTGGTAGAGCCACTTTAATAGCTCCTTAAAATACTAAAAATAGCGTTGTCGTATGATTCCACAATGCCACTCCTGGGCATATATTTGGAGAAAGCTCTAATTCAAAAAGATACGTGCACCCCAATGTTCATAGCAGCACTATTTACAATAGCCAAGACATGGAAGCTACCTAAATGTCCATCAAGGGATGAATGAATAAAGAAGATGTGGTGTGTATATACAATGAATACTACTCAGCCATAAAAAGAATGAAATAATGCCATTTGCAGCAACATGGATGGACCTAGAGATTATCATATTAAGTGAAGTAAGTCAGACAAAGACAAATAACATATGCTATCACTTATATGTGGAATCTAAAAAAATGATACAAATGAATTTATTTACAAAACAGAAATAGACTCACAGACATAGAAAACAAACTTACGGTTACCAATGGGGATGGCGGGGCAGGGATGTGGAGAGAGATAAATTAGGAGTTTGGGATTAACATATACACACTATGATACATAAAATAGGTAAACAACAAGGTCCTACTGTATAGTACAGGCAACAATACTCAATATCTTATAATAACCTATAATGGAAAAGAATCTGAAAAAAAAATATATATATAGACATGTATAATGAATCACTTTGCTGTACACTTGAAACTAACACAACATTGGAAATTAACTATACTTCAATTAAAAATATTTTTAATGGTGGGTGTTAAGATAAAAATAACAAAAATATTAACATTAAGTGAATAAATATATAAAATTCATGGACAATGATTAAAAGTGATTTCAAAAAACCTCATCAAAGGAATTTTTTAAAAAGCCTTCAGAAAAAATTTATCAGTAGTTGTACATGGATGATTATCTCCCACTTTTCTTAATTTTAAATGTTCTTTAGTGAGTATATGTTTAATGAGTATATATTTCTCTAATATACATTTAACATTTTATTTTGTTAACCTTTGAAACTAATAGTTACAGAATTTCCTCACTTTTTAATGATTAATGTACAAATGAGCATAATTATGTTTTCATATTGTACCAACGTATTTGAAAGGTATTCATTTTGATGTAACTTTCACAGAAAAATCATGATTCAAAATTTATGAAAAAAAATCTGACTGCCTTTTAAATTTAATTTCTTTTTATTATTAGGAATTATATATGCATGGCACAAATTTAAAAATGCAAAGAGAGTATAAAATTAAAAACAATTCTTCCTTCCAGGCTTATTCTATTTCTTCTTCTTTCTCCAATTTCATATGCATTCTTCTAGAGATATCTCAAATATATGCAAAGCCTAAATGTATTTTGCACACACACACACACATACTCACATGCTAACATATGCACTACTTTGTAATTGCTTTTTATACTTAGCAGTATATCTTGGAAATATTCCTGACAATTTTGTAGAGCTGTCTCATTCTTTTAAATAACTGTACAGTGTTAGATTATGTGAACATATCATTTAGAGCAGTAGTTCTCAAATTTTAGCCTGCCTCAGAACCATCTGGAGGGCTTGATAAAGCACAGACCCCATCTCTTGATTTGGTTATTTAGTGGGTCTATGATAAAGCCTGGGAATTTGATAGTTCTAACATGTTCCCAGAAGATGTTGATGCTGCTGGTCTGGTGACCATACTCTAAGAATCATTAGTTTGGAGAACTAGTTTCCCATAACATAGATGGTTAGATTTTTCTCAATATTTTTGCTATTTTTGTCGCTACTGAAATTATAAGTAAGTGTAGCTGTTTCTGTCCTGTGAGTTCCCACAATTGGTTTCTACCTATCTCATGACTTTTATTACTTCATACTGTGATTTTATTTAAGTATATTAACTCTCACATTTTAGGGCAAGCCCTTCAGGGCAAAGCCAGGTCTGACTCATCTTTGATCCTTTCAAAATGGTAACACATGGCTTGTTCATTATAGGTACTCAGTGGGGATTCTGAAATAAATTGTCTTACGTAAAAAAAAGCCTTTAGTGTAAGGTAGCAAGAAACGTACCCGCCCCCAGCATTCATTTATAATATACCTAAATTGGAATGCTTTTGTGAATTAAATAAAACCCTAAATGCGTATTTTAGTCTTAGATCCTCTAATGTCAATGAGAAAGGTCATCAGTGGTGATAATACTATTTTTTTAAACTAAGCATTCAATTTCATTTTATTTACATGTACTACAGCATCATCTACATGAAAGAAATATTTGTACTAAGTTGAGATAAAGGTAAACAGTTGAATTCTTATTTTTCAAAAAAATATTTCTGCAATTTTCTTTTTCTCATCCTTCTTTTTTTTTTTAATTTATTTTATTTTTGGCTGCCTTGGGTCTTCACTGCTGCACGCGGGCCCTCTCCAGATGCGGCGACCGGGGGATACTCTTCGTTGCGGTGCACAGGCTTCTCACTGCGGTGGCTTCTCTTGTTGCAGAGCACGGGCTCCAGGCTCATGGGCTTCAGTAGTTGTGGCTCGCGGGCTCTAGAGCACGAGTTCAGTAGCTGTGGCGCACCAGCTTCGTTGCTCCACGGCATGTGGGATCTTCCTGGACCATGGCTTGAACCCATGTCCTCTGAATTAGCAGGCGGATTCCTAACCACTGCGCCAGCAGGGAAACCCCTGAACAGTTGAATTCTAATGGACAGTTTAACTTCTCAGACTAGGGAGTGGAATTGGACCGCACATTACTTTACCTGCATTCTGCTTCTACTAGCAGAACTCCTGAAAAATTTGGAATCGTTGCTTCTCTGAAATACCTGTATTTGAGGAATTCAGGATGGGCAAAACCTTTCAGGAAATAGACCTACTGCTTAGGAAGACTAACACAGACTAGAATTTTCAGGTGTAATCTGGAGCCAATATCTTTATCCCTCCCTTCCCATGAGAAGACTACGATCACATTCACGTTTTCATCATCTAAAGACCTTCTATATAATCGCTTCATATATCAAGGTTTAGCTATCCTCAGACATAAGATGCACTTTAAGGGAATTCCCTGGCTGTCCACTAGTTAGGACTCTATGCTTTCACTGCCGAGGGCCCGGGTTCAATCCCTGGTGGGGGAACTAAGATCTCACAAGCCGCACGGTGCAGCCAAAAAAAAACCAAAACACTAATTTATAGGGGTTGGTAGAACTATAGCAAAACAAGGTACATATTCAAGAATTAATATACCAGTGCATTTGGTACATACCTTCCAGAAGATCAAAACGCTGACACACACGTAAGTGATTTATCTATTACAGTAGAAAGTAAACATAGGTGATATGAAGTATTCAAACTAAATTTAAAGCACATAATAATACATATATACATTAATACTTCCATTTAGGATATTTAAAGTAATTGATTCATTATCAACATCTCTCATTTTTTCTGTCAAATGTCATAACATTATACTAGTCTAAGTGTGAAGTTTAAAAATTTTTTACCATAGAAAAAGGAAATGAAAAAATATTATCAGATAGTCTCTAAAGTGTATTCTTTTTGCTCCATTGTTAATGTACTCAATATTTTTGTTCACAAAAAATTTTTAAAGACTTTTATTAAAAATATTTTTGAAATTCAGAGAGAAATATCTATACTGTAATTTGAAGTAAAAAGTTTAATGTAGTTTTTACCCATATTCAAAAATGACTTATTAGATTTATATTATTGTTTGCAACAAGTTTACAATTAAGCATTGAAAATGTAAACAACCTTTTTAAGAAGGAACATGCATACTGTTTCATTTTTAAAGAATTAAAAAATAAGATGTGGCCAATAATTAGTAATGTGAAATGCCAAAGTTAATTAACTATTCAAAGACAGCACTTAGGAAATTAAATCAGAATTGATAGCGTAAACAAAAATAGTAATTCCGTGTCATTAAATTTGGTAGCGAACAGAGATGTTTTCCTAATATTAGTGTTCATATTTTACATTTGCATACCAGGCTTCTACTATCTAAGCAGTTAGATGAACTGAAGAGCCCTTAAGTCATTTTTACTTACATTCCCCAAATCCAGTTTCCTATTTTAAAAAGTAGGTATTTATTTTTAAATAGGTTTCTCAGGAAGTACATTTATAAATAACAATGTTATATTGCAGCTGGCCCTGGAATGACATGGTTGAACTGCTAGGGTCTGCTTATATGTGGATTTTTTTTTTGAGTAACTCTACAGACATCACTCCATACTCCTGTTTCTGCATCCACAAATCCAATCAACCTCATATCCAGAGGGCAGACTCTGGGACTTGAGCACCTTCCAGTCTTGGTATCTGCCAGACTGGTCCTGAAATCAGTCCCCTGGTGGATACTGAGGGACAACTGTATTTAAATTATAAGTTTACTACCTCAATCAGAAATTAAAATTAAATAAAATGTAAGATTTTTAATGTTACAGGTGTAGTATTTTAATCTATAGTCAAAATATTTTCCAGTAACACAAATTATATTTTGAAGCTATCTAAATTCATGTTATTTTCCATCAACTAAATTAAGAAACATATTATCATACCTGAGTCAAATATTCCAATCCAGGTGGATAATTGGGTATTGACCCTGGTGTTTGCATCCATTGTATTGTGGGTTGTATATTACAAAAATCCATAATCTAGATTATATAAATGCTTGAGACTCTGACAGATTGGAGAGATTCCTCCTTTTGTCTTCAAAATCTAACATTACAGAAAAATAACATTGTTAGAGACAGGAATCAACTTCAACTTCAGGTTTAGTTTTTCTTCATTTAATGGTAAACATTAAATTAAATGGTGAACATCATCCATACTTTATTTTTTAAAGTGTTCTCAACTGAAATATTTATGGTTTTATTTACAGAGTCTATCTCGCAACAAAAACCATAAAGGAACCTCAGGAATACAAGAAGCCCCAGCTAATATGAGAGTAGTAAACCCTGTAAATTGTTACACACATTCCCATGTGGCCTTGATCTATTTAAATACCATTAAATCTTTAGGTTCAGAATCATTTGACAATGACTGTCTGAACTTTTTTCCTCCAAGGTTGAAGGATGTGTTATGGTGGACATGAAAACATTTTATCCTGCGTAAAAAACAGATAAAATTTTAAAAATGAGACTTGGGGAGCTATCTAACTCTAGTGCCGTGATCCTAACAAACTTAGAACAAATATATATGGAGTCAAAATTTTCTAATTGGCCCTGATTAAATTCTCATTATTCTCTGTATTTTCCTCAGCTTGCATCAGGATTAAATTTATGAAATAAATTTACAAACTCGTGCTTCCAGCTCAAAGTCTAAGAAGATGATTCTAACAGTGACTATAAATACATTGAAAGTATTAAAGGATTTACTTACTTTGTTTTGGGGCAAATATTGTAAGTTTTACTCTCATTCAGATACATTAAAAGAAGCAAACAAGACATCACAACATTAATGCAACACATGAATATCAGTCTTGATAAGAGAAAGATATACTTTGGAAAAATATTTATTACTGAAAACAAGAGTGAGTTTTCAATAATAGCTTGCATTACCAAGAATCAGGCTATGAAATGAGAGTTGAGGTAAAGAGAAGTGAAGAAAGGATCCTAGCGAAAGAGAGGAAAATGCAACCTTAAGAGCTATTTTCTTTTTTTTTTCTTTCTTCCGTTTTTTACTTTAACATGGTAACTATATGTTTAATTTTGGAGGTGACTACAAAATATTTTCCAGAGTGGCTAATCCATTCCTACTAGCAAAGTATGAGAGTTCTTATTTCTCTGCATCCTTGTCAGCACTTGTTACTGTCTGTCTTTTTTATTATAGCCATCCTAGTAGGTCTGAAGTCATATCTCATTGTGGTTTTGATTTACATTATCCTAACAACTAATGTTCATGAGCAACTTTTCATGTGTTATTGGCCACTTGTATATCTTCTTTGGAGAACTCTCTCTTCAAATTGTTGTGTATTTTTTGCTTATGTTATTTGTATTTTTATTGTTGAATTGTGAGAGTTTTTATACATTTTGGATTAAATCCCATTATAAAATATAAGATTTGCAAATATTTTCTCCCATTGTGTGGGTTGTCCTTTCACTTTCTTGATGTCCACTAAAGCATAGACGTTTATAACTTTGATATAGTACAATTTATCTTTTTTTGTTGTCATTTTTTGCTTGTACTTTATATGTCATGTCTAAGAAATCACTTTATAATCCAAAATCACAGTGATTTATTCCTCTGATTTTTCTAATAGGGTTAATGTTTTAGCTCTTACATTTGGGTCTTTAATCCCTTTAGAGTTAAATTTTGTGTACACTGTGAGATAGAACTACAACTTTTTCTTGTGCATACGAGTATCTAGTGGTTCCAGCACTATTTGTTGAAGAGACTGTTTTTTCCCATTGAAGTATTTTGGCATCCTTGTTGAAAATCAATTGGCCATAAACATAATGGTGTATTTCTGGACTCTTATTCTGTTCCACTGATATATATGCCTATCTTATGTCAGTACTGCAGTGTCTTTTTTTTTTTTAATTTAATGTTAATCTTTTTATATGAACTTGATTTGTTGTGGTGCCTATATATATATATATATATTTTCTTTTACAGTGCTGTACTGTATTTTTCTTTTTTTTAATTTAATTTATTTTTTTATACAGCAGGTTCTTATTAGTTATCCATTTTATACATATTAGTGTATACATGTCAATTCCAATCTCCCAATTCATCACACCACCCCCCTCCCCCCGCCACTTTCCCCCCTTGGTGTCCATACGTTTGTTCTCTACATCTGTGTCTCTATTTCTGCAGTGTCTTAATTACTTTAGTATGTAGTTAAGTTTAGAAATGTAGAAGAATGAGTCCTTCAACTTTGTTCTTTTTCAAGATTGCTTTGGGTATTCTGGATCCCTTGAGTTTCCACATAAATTTTAGGGTTACTTTGTTAAAATATTTCCAAATATTTTAAATGTTTAAATGAGAAATATACTTATTTTTTAAATTGCTATTACCAATATATTAATTTACTATTTTAATAAATCTATTATTGTTTTATATATTGTATATAGATGTTTTTATATGTGTATTTTTAATGTTTCTTAATAAGTGTAACTGTACTGATCTTTATAGACACATCACCAGAGAAAAAGTAAAACAGCTGGATAAGTTGGTGGTCTTCCAATTGTTTTCTTAAAGAATCTCACTTTAAATATTTTCCCTGGTCATGATTATTTCTAGTTTGATAAAGCAAGGTATAGCTGCCAGTGGACCTAAAATACAAACACTGTTTTTAAACACTCCCACAACATAAATGTTTCCTATATCACAGGTGCTCAATAAGAGTAATAACTCTCCAATTATATAAAATGGAAATTCTTCTGAGTTTTTAGAGAGAATGTAAATCTTGTATTTCGCTTCAAGCAAATATTATAGCTTTTTAATTCTGGAGATAATTTTGGACATTACTCCATGACATCAAACATCTTTTTTTCTAGGAGAATTGTAGTTGGTTCAGTGTGGGAACTAACGTATCATTTCTAGCTCAACCCTCATACTAGTTTTTTCCTTTTTTCTTTTTCTAACATTATTGACATATTATTCACATATAACATTATGTAAGTTTGTTATACAGCATAATGATTTGTATTTCATATGTAATGCAAAATGATTACCACAATAAGATTTGTTAACACAGCCACCACCTCACATAATTACCTTTTTTGTGTGTGATGAGAACATGTAAGATTTACTCTCTTAGCAAAATTCAACTATATGATACAATATTGTTAACTATAGCCACCATGCTGTACATTACATCCCCAGAACTTATTAATCTTATAACTGCAAGTTTGTACTCTTTAAATGATATCTCCCCACTTCTACCACCCTCCTGCCCCTAGCAACCACCATTCTACTCTATTAGTATGAGTTTGGCTTTTTTAGATTCCACATATAGGTGAGATAATACAGTATATATCTTTCCCTGTCTGACTTATTTCATTTAGCATAATGCCATCGAGGTTCATGTATGTTGTTGCAAAAGTTAGGATTTCCTTCTTTTTTTATGGCTGAATAATATCTTATTGTGTGTGTGTGTGTGTATATATATATATATATATATATATATATATGGCATATTTTCTTTCTTTTTTTTAATTGAAATGTAGTTAGGTTTCTAGTGTAAAACAAAGTGATTCATACATAAATATTCATTTTCAGATTCTTTTCCATTATAGGTTATTATAAGATATTGAATATAGTTTCCTGTGCTATAGAGTAGGTCACTGTTGTTTATCTGTTTTATATGTAGTATATAGTAGTGTGTATCTGTCAATCCCAAACCCCTAATTTATCCCTCCTCCCCCTTTCTCCTTTGATATTTGTCTTTCTCTGTCTGACTTCACTTAGTATGATAATCTCTAGGTCCATTCATGCTGCTGCAAATGGAAATATTTCTTTTTTATATATACCACATCTTCTTTATCCATTCATCTGTCACTGGACACTTAGGTTGCTTCCATGTCTTGGCTTTTGTAAGTAGTGCTGCTATGAACAATGGGGTGCATGTATCTTTTCTAATTAGAGTTTTTGTCTTTTCTGGATATATGCCTAGAAGTGAAATTGCTGGATCATATGGTAACTATTTTGAGTTTTATAAGGAACTTCCATACTGTTCTCCATAATGGCTGCACCAATTTACATTCCCACCAACAGTGTAGGAGGGTTCCCATTTCTCTACACCCTCTCCAGCATTTATAACATTATTTTCTTTATCCATCCATCTGCCAATGGACACTTAGGTTGTTTCTATATCTTGGATACTGTTAATAATACTGCAATGAAAATGGTGGTGCAATAAAATATTTTCCAAGATGGGTCACAAAACATGTCTTAGCAAATTTAAGAAGATTTAAATCATACCAAGTATCTCTTCCAACCACAATCGTATGAAAGTAGAAATTAATATCTGGAAAAGAGCTGAAAAATTCATAAATATATGGAGATTAAACATGCTCCTGAACAACCAACGGGTCAAAGAAGAAATCAAAAGAGAAATAAAAAAAATATCTTAAGATGTATGAAAATGGAAATACAACATACAAAAACTTATGGGATGCTACAAAAGCAGTTCTAAGAGGGAAATTTATAGCCATAAATACCTACATTAAAAACTAGAAAAGTTTCAAATAAACATCTTCACTTTGCACCTCAAGGAACTAGAAAAAAGAACTAAGCCTAAAGTTCACAGGAGGAAGGAAATAACCAAGAGCAGAAATGAAAGAGATCAAAAAAAAGAAAAAAAAAATCAATGAAACTAAGAGCTGGTTCTTTGAAAAGATGAACAAAATTGACAAACCTTTAGCTTAGTTAACTAAGAAAAGGGAAAGGAATTAAATAAAGTCAGAAATGAAAGAGGAAACATTACAACTGATACCACAGAAATACAAAGGATTATGAGACTACAATGAAAAACTGTATGCCAAAAAAACTGGATAACCTAGAAGAAATGGATAAATTCCTAGAAACATACAATCTACCAAGACTGAATCATGAAGAAATAGAAAATGTAAACAATAAAGTATAAGGGGATAGAATCAATCATCAAAAACCTCTAATATAGGGCCAGATGGTTTCACTGGTGACTTACACCAAACATTCAAGTAGAATTAATGCCAATCTTTTTCACACTCTTTCACAAAACTGAAGAGCAAGGGATACTCCCAAACTCATTTTATGAAGCCAGGGTTACTCTGGTATCAAAGCCAAAGATACTACAAAAAAAGAAAATTACAGGCCATTATTCCTGTTGAATATAGATGTAAAAATTCTCAATAAAATATTAGCATACCAAATTCAATAGCACAATAAATGATCATTCACCATGATCAAGTGGATTTTGTCTCTGGGATATAAGGATGGTTCAACATATGCAAAATAATAAATGTGACACACCACATTAATAGAATGAAAGATAAAAATTATATGATCATCTCAATAGGTGCAGAAAAATAATTTGAAAAAATACATCTTTTAAAAACAAAAACACAGTAAATTGGGTATAGAAGGAATGTACTGTAACATAGAAAAGGCCATACAGGGCAGGAATGAAGATGCAGATGTAGAGAATGGACTTGAGGACATGGTGGGGAGGACACAGCTGAGATGAAGTGAGAGAGTAGCATTGACATGTATATACTACCAAATATAAAATGGATGGCTAGTGGGAAGCTGCTGCATAGCACAGGGAGACCAGCTCGGTGCTTTGTGATGACCTAGAGGAGTGGGATAGGGAGGGTGGGAGGGAGGCTCAAGAGGGAGGGGATATGGAGATATATGTATACATATAGCTGCTTCACTTTGTTGTACAGCAGAAGATAACACAATATCGTAAAGCAATTATACTCCAATAAAGATATAAAATAAATAAAATAAAATAAAAAAGGCCATATACAACAGCCCACAGCTAACATCATATGCAACAGTGAATGGCTGAAAGCCTTTTCTCCAACATCAGAAAGATGACAAGGATGCCCACTCTCACCAGTCCTATTTAACATAGTACTGGAACTAGTAGCTAAGCAGTTAGGCAAGAAAAGCAATAAAAAGCATCCATGTTGGAAATGAAGAAACAAAATTATCTGTTTATAGATGACATGATCTTACATATAGGAAACACTATACTCTACAAACTATTATAACCAGTAAATGAATTTAGTAAAGTTGCAGGATACAAAATTGACATACAGAAATCAGTTACATTTATATACACTAACAACAAACTCTCTGAAAGAGCTATTAAGAAACAATCCCATTTACAATAATAAAATATTTAGGAATAAATTTGACCAAGGAGGTGAGTACCCTGAAAACTATAAGACATTGATGACACAAATTGAACAAGACACAAATAAATGGAAAAATATTCCATGTCCATGAATTGGAAGAATCGATAGTGTTAAAATGTCCATACTACCTAGAGCAATCTATAGATTCAATACAATCCTGCTAAAAATTCCCATGGCATTTCTCACAGAAGTTGAAAAAACAATCCTAAAATTTTCATGGAACTAAAAAAGACCCTGAATAGCCAAAACATTCTTGAGAAAGAAGAACAAAGTTGGAAGCATCATGTCTCCTGATTTTAAGCTATATTAAAAAGCCATAATAATTAAAACAGTATGGTATTGGCATACAAGCAGGCAGGCTGCCAATATCACACAATGGAAAAGGAAAGTCTCATCAATAAATGGTGTTGGGAAAACTAGATATCCACATGCCAAAAATAAAACTGAATGCTTATCTTACACCAGTCATAAAAATTAACTCAAAATGAATCAAAGGTATAAACGTTAAGACCTGAAATTATAAAACTGCTAGAAGAAAAAAATAGGGGAAAATATTCTTGATATTGGTTTGGCAATGATTTCTTGGATAAGCTACAAAAGCACAGGCAACAAAAACTAAAACAAGTGAGACTACATTAAACTAAAGAGCTTATGCATAGCAAAGGAAATAATAAATTGAAAAGGCAACTAACAGAATGGGAGAAAATATTCATAAACCATATATCTGATAAGGAACTAATATCCAAAATATATACAAAACTCATAAAATTCAATATCGAAAAAGCAAATAATCCAATTTAAAAATGGACAAAGGACCTGAATAGACATTTTTCCAAAGAAGACATACAAATGGCCAACAGGTATATGAAAAGGTGCTCAATATCACTAATCATCATGGAAATGCAAATTAAAACCACAATGAAATATCACCTCACATCTCTTAGGATGGCTTTTTATCAAAAACACAAGAGATAACAAATTTTGGCAAGACTATGGAGAAGATGGAAGACTTATACACTGTTGGTGGGAATGTAAATTCATACAGCCTTATGAAAAACAGTATGAAGCTTCCTCAAAAAATTTTTTAAAAAATGAACTACCATATGATAAAGCAATTCCAATCCTGGGTACATATCCAAAGAAATTGAAATCAGTATCTCAAAGAGATCTGCACACCTATGTTCAATGCAGCATTATTCACAATAGCCAAGATATGGAAACAACATAAGTGTCCATCAATGAATACATGGATAAAGAAGATGTGAGTTATCTATATAGATATTTTTATCCTATACAATGGAATATTATTCAGCCATGAGAAAAAAGGAAATCCTGCCATTTGTAACAACATGGATATATCTTGAGGCCATTATGCTAAGTGAGATAATTCAGACAGAGAAAGACAAGTACTGTATGATATCACTTATATGTGGAATCTAAAAAACCGAACTTGTGAAAAACCAGAGAGTAGAATGGAAGTTATTGGGGGTAGGGAGTTGGAGAACTGGGGAGATGTTGTTTATAGGTACAATCTTGCAACTAGTAGATAAATAAGTTCTGGAGACTAATGCACAATATATAGTGATTATAGTGAACAATACTGTAGTGTAAACTTCAAAATTGCTAACAGAGTAAATCAATTATTCTCAAAACAAAAGGAAATGATAATTATATGATTTAACATAATTTAGTCTTTACTGACCTTTTTCTGGAGAGAAATATCTTCTGACAGCCCTATTAGGGATTCTGAGGCTTTCTCAGACCTTTCTATGAACATGTCCGCTCCACACTTCTTGTTCCCTGTTGGGGGTAATTCTTAAGATTTTATGCCTTCTCTTTACCCTGCAAAGCCAGGCCAGGTATTGACAACCTCTTGTTTGCTTTCCCTAGGCTGGTGTTGAATGCTCAAGTTTGTGTGATTTTTTTTTTTTTCCAGACTTGTATTGTCAGGCTTCCTTTCTGTGTGTACTCACTAGCCATCTCCAAATATTCACTCTTGCCACCTTTGGCGGCATGCACAGGAGCTGGCCAGAGGGAAGGGATGTGAGTAGGTGAGGCACGTGAAGTATTTGGGGTGCCTGTGGGCCAGTTTGGTGGGATCTGCAGGTGAGGTGTCCCCAAGGGCTAGTGGGTGGGCTACCTGATGGAGTCTGTGATGCAGTTTATAGGATCCATGCCCTTTTGCTGTCCTCCAAGAGCTCCAGCTACAGTTCTCCCAGCTGCCCCCTCTTTGTTCGACATACCTCAGTATTCTGGATAGGTTTTTCTCTTTGGCGGCTTCCTGCACATCTGGGCAAGCTAGGTACTCCCTCTCATGCCCAACTTTGCTCAGTGGGAAAAATCATAGCCAAGAATGTCTCCCTTGGTACTGAGCTTTGCTGCCTTGGGGAACGGGTGATGTGGATAAAGTGAAATCCTTCCTCTTACCCTCTTCAATGTGCCCAATCTCTGATATATATATATTTTTTGCTCCAACAGTGTGCTGGAATATCTCTGCTTAACTGCTGGGCTTTCACAAAGGCATTCTCATTCATGGGTGACTGTCAAGATCAGTCTTCTTTGGGTGGAATATGTTAGAAAACTGTGATTTTGCCACTTCACTAACGTCATTCTCCTCTCATCCCAGTTTTAAAGATCAAAAAATATGCACCTCAGAGATGTTTTGTTGTCATTTAGATTTATAAATAGAGAAGCTAGAGATAACACCCAGGTATCCTGAAGAAGAGGAAGAGCAGGAGTCATTGTGATGGACCACAAAATGGGGGCAGGGAGTGTGGATGGAGTAACTGTATCAGGACAGGAGAGAAGAGGCTCATGTAGGGGCAGATGTATTTTATATATGTGGCTAATTATAATTCAGAAATAAGATGGGGCTGGAGATTTGTTACTCATGAGCTGTGATAGCTGTTTTTCTGTTCTCCAGATATAAATATAAATCTCTGCTTCCAACTTTTGATATTGAACACTTGAGTGGGAATCTCAGAGACTTGTCCTAAACCCAGGAAGGTGGGCACCGTCTCCAGAAAGGGAGCAAGATTTTCACTTATATCAGAACATCAGCAATGAACCATCGGCCAAGTTATAGATCCTTTTGCCTGAAGACTACCATTTCCTAATGTAAGTTATAAAATCTTCAGTAGGTCATGAATAGGACCATAGACTTAAAGAAAGGGCAGACATCAGTTATGGTGACCAACAGTTGGAACACATTAGTCCCTGGAAAAACTCCACATGAAATGGCTACCTGAGAGGTGAGTTTGAGGAGGCTTGATCCTCTGTCTGGCACACATCAACAGCCTCTCAAAGCTACTGTGAGGAAGAGTTTAAGATGGGACATCCAAACAGCCATAACAATAAACATTCCATTCAGAACTTTGAAGCTACTTAGTTCTGTGAATACTCACATGTGTACTAGGATGTAAAGCTGATGATTTGCCTGAAGTTCTGGGATGTCAGTGGAGGGACAGAGTGGAGTGCCAAGCACTACACACACTTAATTTGAATAACTGACCAAGTTGGGGCCACTTCCTCGTGGGTTTATTGGTAGTTAAAGGCCCTGCAACTCTATGTTGAACAATGATCATAGAATTTAAAAAATTATATTACAGTCCATAAAATGGTTTAAGAGTGTTGCATGTAGTCTTCTGTTGTACTGATTTCCCTTTTTTGCATCTGTGCAGGGGGATGTTCTTGAGAAGCCCCTCTTCAAATATATATGAAAGGGAGAAAGACTAAGTGGAATGTGAATTAGGACATCACATTCGGTATCAGGCTTTGGGTAAGGGAAAAGGTAAACACTTTGGTATCTCAAAACAGGAGTGAAATGTATTCAAAACGGAAGAGAGAGAGAGCAACTTCACTGCATGAGGACCTGAAGCAGAGTGATAGGGATACTATGGTGAGCTTCTCTCGTGCATGAGCCTGTTTGCTAACCTTAGCTATGGTCAACACAACACACTCATAAACCCCCTTGAACCAAGGGATGGGGCTTGTTAAGTGGATGTGAGCATGAACCTTGTCTCCACCCAGATGTCAATGAAGCAGTGGTGGGGGTATTCCCTGAAAATAGGGGCAGAGGTTTAGCAGTTCTCACTCTAGCTATTCAGGAGAGACAGACAAGTGCCCACTGCCCGCTACAAGGGGAAAAGACTGTGATAAAGGCTGCCACTCAGTAAAAGATGAAACTAGTCCAAAAGGAACTATGCTCCTCAGGTGGCTAACTTCTCCTGGAGGAAGATGAGAAAGGCTAATCAGGTACAGACCAAAAGCAACTCATAAGCCCTCAGCCAGATTAAAACATTGAAAACCTTTCCTTTTTCTGGACCCAGAAAGAACAAATGAGCATCCCAGAACTGTACCCTTTTGGCCCCAGTAACCTGCATCACAGATTTCAGAGAACTGACATGAATAAGTAATTAAAGGAAATATAGAGACAGTATGGCTTACTCAAAATCTAGTAAATTTCTACACAAAAATGCATCACAAATAAAGTAAAAGAAAACCCACAATCTGGGGGAAGATATTTGCAATGCATATAACTTATAAAAGATTGGTAACCTAAAAAAGAACTTCTTGAAATCAATAAGAAAAAGATAAGCAAACCAATAGAAAAAAAGATTTAAATATGTAAAATGGTGATTCATATTAGAGGAAATATGGACATCCAACAAACAAATGAAACTATGCTCAACTTCACTAGAAATCTCAGAAATGCAAATTCAAACAACAATGAGATTCCTTATTAAAAATGCCAGTTGACAAAAACTGACAATATCAAGATGTGGTGGGTATGTAAAGCAAGAGCAATGCTGTTAAGATGATAAATTGGGATAACCGGCTTGGAGAGCAATATTACAATATCTCATGATAATGATGATGTTTATACCCTTCAAACCAGCAGCTCCAATAATAGGAATAGCCCCAGAGAACTTCTTCCATATGCATACAGGGAAACATGTACAGAAGTACCCACTGAAATATTGATTATAGAGAAAGTTATTGTATTAGGGTTCTCCAGAGAAACAGAATGAGGGAGAGTACAGGGTGAAGGGGAGGGGGAGAGGGAGATTTTAAGGAATTGGCTCACATGATTGTGGAAGCCGGCAAGTCCAAACTCTGCAGGGTAGGCCAACAGACTGGAGATCTGGTGAAGAGTGGATCCTGCAGTCTGAGTCCAAAAGCAGTATGTTGGTCTCTCTTTGAGGAAGATCAGTCATTTTATTGAGGCCTTCAGCTGATGGATGAGGCTCCCCCATATCATGGAGGGTAATCTGCTTTACTCAAAGTCTACTGATTTAAATGTTACTCTCATTTAAAAAATACCTTCAAAGAGTCATGTAGAATAATGTTTGACCAAATATCTGGGTACTTTGGCCTAAAAGTGTTAACACAAAATTAACCATCATAGTTGGCAATCACCAAAATGCTCATCAAACACTGAACAGTTAAATACATTTTGTTATATTCATAAAACAGAGTACTGTCTAACCATAAAGGTATGCAAACCAGAGCTACAAATATCAATGTGGACAAGCTACAAAAATATTAAATGAAAAATTCCAGTTGCAGAAGATGTATATTGTACGATGCCATTTATTTCCTATTAAAACACATAAAAAGTAATACTATCTTTCATTTATGGGTATATATATATCAGAGAGAGAGACATTGTTTAAAATATTTCATTCACGGGTCTTCTCTGGTGGTGCAGTGGTTAAGAATCCGCCTGCCAATGCAGGGGACATGGGTTCGTGCCCAGGTCTGGGAAGATCCCACATGCCATGGAGCAAATAAGCCCCTGTACCACGACTGCTGAGCCTGCACTCTGGAGCCCGTGGACCACAACTCCTGAGCCCGTGTGCCACAACTACTGAGGCCTGCATGCCTAGAGCCCATGCTCCAACAAGAGAAGCCACAGCAATGAGAAGCCCACGCACCACAGCCCCCACTCGCTGCAACTAAAGAAAGCCCACGCAGCAACAAAGACCCAATGCAGCCAAAAAAATAAATAAAGTTCCCTTAAAAAAAATCGTTTAAAAAAATATTTCATTCATGAAAGAGCCATGAATAGTATTATTCACTGAATAGAAAAAAGAATTGACAGAAGTGTCTTGCCAGTTATATTTGTTTTTCTTAAATAGAAGCTTTTGGTTTTATTTACGTCCGTATGTATAGTTACTCTGTTTATGGGTGTTTTCAGTTACCTGAATGTCAGGGGTAATGGCATAATCAAAGTGGTTATTTTTCAAAAAAAAAAAAAAAAAAAATGGTTATTTTTCAATTTACAAAAGAACTAATCTCAATACATTTTCAACCTGGCTGAAGAGAACTCAGTTATTTATTTTTTTTTAATTTATTTATTTATTTTTGGCTGTGTTGGGTCTTCGTTTCTGTGCAAGGGCTTTCTCTAGTTGCGGCAAGCGGGGGCCACTCTTCATCGCGGTGCGCGGGCCTCTCACTGTCGCGTCGCGGCCTCTCCCGTTGCGGAGCACAGGCTCCAGATGCGCAGGCTCAGTAGTTGTGGCTCACGGGCTTAGTTGCTCCGCGGCATGTGGGATCCTCCCAGACCAGGGCTCGAACCCGTGTCCCCTGCATTGGCAGGCAGATTCTTAACCACTGCGCCACCAGGGAAGCCCAGAGAACTCAGTTATTTTTGAAAGCATTCCTAGGTGAATGTGTGATTGAGTTCCTATGAAGAATAATGGCCCTGCAAAGATGTCCACATCCTTAACCCAATGATATGTTACATAGCAAGGGTGAATTTAACTGTGGGTGGAATTAACGTTACTAATCGAGTAAACTTAAAATAGAAACATTATTTCTGATTATCCAGATGGACTCAAGGTACTCCCCAGGGTCCTTTAAATGTGGGAGAGGGAGACAGAAGAATTGTAGTCAGAGATGGAGATGTTACAATGAAGGCATTTGCTGGTTTTGAAGATGGAAAGAGGCCATAAATCAAGGGATGTAGGTGACCTTTAAAGATGGAAAAGGCAAGGAAAAGGATTCTATCTTAGTGCCTTCAGAAAGAATGAAAGTCTTCTAATACCTTGATTTTAATATGGTGTATTCGTCTGTTTGGGATGCCATAACTAAATACCACAGATTGAAAGGCTTAAACACAGACATATATTTTCTCACAGTTTTTGAGGCTGGAAGTCTGAGGTGAAGGTGCCAGCATGGTGGACTTCTGGTGAGGGCTCTCTTCCTGGCTTGTAGAAGGCCACCTTTTCACTATGTCCTCACAAGGCCTTTCCTTAGTGTGTGTGTATGGATTGAGAGAAAGAGGCAGAGAGAGAAATCCTAGTCTCCTTTGAGGACATTAATCCTACAAGATCAGGATCCCATTCATTTATCCTCATTTAACCCTAATTAGTTCCTTAGAGCCTCATCTCTAAATACTGTATAATCACTTTGGGGTTAGGGCTTCAACATATGAATTTTGAGGGGGACACAAACATACCATGATACACAGTAACTCATTTCAAACTTCTGACCTCCAGAACTATAAGATAATACATTTGTGTTGTGGTAAAGCCACTAAGTTTGTGGTGGTTTGTTATAGCTGTGATTAAAACTAATATAGATTTTGGTATCTGGAAGTGGGGTGCTACTATAACAAGTACCTAAACATGTAAAACTAGTTTTGGGATTTGGAAATGGTTAGAGGCTGGAAGAATTTTGAGTATAATTGAAAAAGCCAAGATGGTCTTAAATAGACTGTTCATAGAAATACAGACATTAATGTCTCTGCTGGTCAGTACTCAGAAGGAAGTGAGGAGCATGGTAGAGAAGATGTGTACAGTCTTAGGGAATGCCTAAATCATCATGAACAGACTGATTGTGGAAATATGTATTTAAAGGTGCTGCAGCTGAGGGCCCAGATGAAAATGAAGAGCAATGGAAACTAGAGGAAAGAGGATCTTTGTTATATAATGTCAGAAAGCTTAGCTAAATTGTGTTCTGTAGTAACTGTATAATAATTAATATATTCTACTCTATTTCTTAGTAAGTATATTTTATGGAGCCATTTTGAGAAAATACAAATATATTGTTTCTTCTCAAACTTTTAGAACTGGTTTTAGCAGCCATTAATGTTTTCCTCCTGGAATCAAAATTATTAGGATGATAATTGTCAAATGGTGATTTATTTTCTAATTCCATAATTTCTTCTACAATTTTTCGTTGGCTTCTACTGCAAAAGAGAACTTCTCCCCTCCCTCCCTCCCTCCCTTCCTTCCTTCCTTCCTCCCTTTTCACTTTCCTTTCTTTCTTTTCTTTTTTGGAGCAGGAATGTTCTTAGAGAGCCTTGAAACATATTTAAGAATGTCTCATTATTCTAGCTACTGGATTAATGGTGGCTGTGTTTTCATTGTCATAAAATAATCATCAGAGAAAGTCATGATAATCATGATAAGTGATCTTTACTTACCCGACTCACTGGGTTGACATTCCTTATTCTCTCTGTAAAACCTACCCACAAAGCCCAAATTATGATGAATACATGTGATGAGCACATTAAGAGGATTATTAGTTCTATAGTTTCTTGGGTACATCTGCTCTGACAAGTTGAGTTCTATTAAAAGTGATTTGTGTTTGTTCTTAAACAAATTTATACAAAATATATCTATCATCATAATTACAGAAAGTTAATAAATATTATTTACTACCTTGCTTAAATAGTTATAAAAAGAAATTGTTTCTAAGTTTCTGGAAACTAAGCTGAATTCGTGAAAATGCTTATTCATCTGGTGCCTAAAGTTGATTGCCACTGAGTTAGTTACAGTTGAGACAAATATGAATGAAATTGGTAGTAAAAATCTGGTATTCTTCACTAAGATAACTTTTCAAGTATCTTAAAATTTTGACTCTAAACAAAAGTAAAATGCATGTCTTTATGCAAGAAAGATAAGCAGAAGCGCAAGGTCATACTCAGCCTTTATCTCTATCAAAATATTGGCAAATGAATGGATGATATAATAATAATAATAATAATATTTACCTTTAATTTATTTTTTAAAAAATGCATGCATCTTTTTTGAAAATCAGTTTCCTCACCTTTCTGTTGACACTGTTGTTTAAACAACTAAATGCTGATCCCACCCAATCTCTTGAGATAAATAGATTTTGGCTATTTTGAGAACTTTCAGGACTTGCAACATGAATCCATTCACCCTATACATTTGAAAGACAGGTAATTCAACAATTTAAGCCATGTACCATGCATCTAGTTTTTGGTGATGAGGGAAACATCAAACCACTCTAAGATACTGTTCATTTACACAGAGAACATTTCTTAGAGAATATGTGGTTTAAGTACAGTGCTAGAGAAAATAGTGCAATTTCAGAGCAACCATCATCAGGGTGTCCTGGAGACTGAGAGAAAGTTACATCAAGCAGAGGGGACTTGAACTATGCCTTCAGCTACATGCATCTGGACGCTCCAGGAAAGGCAGTCCAGTCAAGAGGAACAGCATGGATAAGACAGGAGTAAGAATGAACATGATGCATTTATAAAGAGAGAAAATAAGATTGCTTGAGTATTCATTTTGGAGAGAAATGGGAAATAAAGCTAAATGAGCGATTATAGTACCAGGTTATAGTGAACGCTGCAGTTTACTTAAAGGCCTATTAATTGTGATAAAGGAGGTTTTTGTTGGTTCTTAAACAGGAGTCCTTATGAAAACTCTTCATAAGAGTCATGTTGTGAACTCCCTTATCCTCATAGAGCATGAAAACCTCTATTGTAAATATCACAGCTTCGATCCTAATGCAGGAGACCTTTGGCCTCTCCAGCAGGTGGTATTACATGCCCCTCCTTAAAACTCTCCAGTTTTATTCCCCTTCTGAAAACCTTCCATTGTTGCTTTCAGGATACAACCTGCAATTCTTCATGTGGCTAGCAAGGCACTGCATAATCTAGTCCTCCTCTTGATACCAGGACTGGAAAGAGTAGCTGACCAGATGCTAGGAGCCCAGACGTGATTTTCTGGCCATTTTAACTGCCTCTGCCTGGAGCATCCCTTCTCCCCCAGCAGCTACTCTGCTTTAGTTCTTCCCTCTTTGCCCCCAACCCCCAAAGGCTCTCTGGCCAGGTATTTGACACTTTAGCCAGACCACTCACCCAGAACTTCTCAAGACTGAAAACACAGCTCCATTCCCCTGCCTCTGCATCTTCTTCCCACACTTACCTCTTAGTCAGGGGCAAAAGATGACTCAAGATTCACTGTCAACCCACCCTACGGTGTCCTGGTTCCTAGATCCAAGGCATGACCCCTAAACTTCCCCTCTCCTGGGCCTCAGGCACTTCCAGAGAAGGATGAGAAACTTCTAACCCTTTGTATTCCCTCTCAAGGAATCTTGGGGTGTGGGGCAGGAAGAATAGCAGGATGAAGGGGTAGGAGTGCTGAAGTCACTTCCCTGTCCTAGGATAATAGTAGACTCAATACTCTATGTGGTTTTGCCCCCACCAAGCCACATGGGACATGTGGACCCAGGAGGAGTGGCCTCACTTTACTTTCCTTAACTTTTCCACTCTGGCCTGTTCCTAACTGGGATCATTACATTTGTCTACATGTTGAATCTCTTTAGACTGAAAGATGCTGTCAACCCTCCTCCTTCACACACTGTCACCCATCAGCTCCCCTCATATATACACACTCATCAGCTCCCCTCATATATACACACTCATCAGCTCCCCTCATATATACACACTCATCAGCTCCCCTCATATATACACACTCATCAGCTCCCCTCATATATACACACTCAGACACAGCACTCAGATTTCTAACTGGTCCTGAGCTCTGTGAACACCTTTTGAGTGATGACATGATCAAAGAGATAAATTGGTCAAATCCCCACAGTTTGACTTCAAAACTATCTTGAAATGGGGTGTGGCATCAGGAGCTTTACAGTGCCTGCTTAAGACTGACACATATCAAATATCAGAAAATACTCTGTCTCCCATTCCACAGCCCCAGGCTAACAAGCACTGAGTAAAAGAAAAGTGAATTGCAGGTGGGAAGGTTGCAAGAGAGATTCTCTCTGAGGAGACATTCAGTAAAACTCTCCAGTAAACTGACCCACATCCTGAACACAATTTATCACTAGACTTTAAAGCCTGGAGTGCACCAAGGGTAACTATAACAACCCACTGCAAACTAAGCCCAACTCCTCACTAAATAAACACAAGTTACTGGGTGAAGGCAGACCACAAGGGAAGGCAAGCTCATCCAACATTAAAAAAAATTAATTCGAGGATGTCAGGTCCAAGCTGGTGACATGGGAGGCTCCAGAACTCACATCCTCCCAAAGACACACAGATCCTACAGCCATACATGGAATACGTCTCTCTAAAAGAAATCCAGAACCTAGCTGAGCAACTTCTTTGCATAGGGCAAATGAGAAAAAAAACTTACATTGAAAACAGTAGGAATGGCTGTGATAAACAGTCCCTATAAATCCTACCCCTGGCACATTGCCATACAATTGGGAGGGAAATCACAACTCCAAGAATCTCTCTAAGGAGCAAAATATTTGAACCAACATCAGGCATCCCAATTCCTAAGACTTCCACCTGAGCTTTGGGCCCCTAAAATACCGAGTTCTAAAAGTGATCAGACCTTGCTTCCATGAGACCCCCAGGACTACAGTAAATAAGAGCTTCCCAAAGACTTTCTGTGGCTATCCCCACAGAGCTCAGCATAGAGCCAGCAGACAGAAACACCCATCTGTAAGTCATTACCTGAAAGATGCCTATTTGCATAACTGAAAAGCTACAGCCTTCTTCCAATTCAACACAACCTAGGGCCGACTGTATTCCTCTCTAGAAATTGAGAAAGCCAATGGGTGCCATCATCACATTCTCTGTCAGCCCTGCCCCAGGTCGCTGGTGTATTCCTGGAAAGAGCTTATACATATGTTTGGTGCCCCAGCTTTTGTGATTGCCACCCAGGGAATGCTCTCCTTGCTCTTTAAGCTGAAACGAAAGAACACTAATTAATAACAAGAAAACATATGACAGTGGAAATATAACTGGAAAAGGTAAATATATAGTTAAATTCAGAATAATCTAAAGTTGTAATGGTGGTGGATTAGTCACTTATAAATCAAGTATGAAGGGTAAAAGACAAACGTAGTAAAAAGCACAAAGGAAATGACAAGAAGAAGAAAGGAAGAAAGGAGTTACAAAACACCCAAAAAACAATGAACAAAATGGCAATAGTAAGTGCATACCCGTCAATAATTACTTTAAATGTAGAAGGACTAAATTCTCCAAGTAAAAGACAATGGCTGAATGAATAAAACACCAAGACCCAACTATATGCTGCCTATAAGAGACTCACTTCATCTTAAGGGTACACATTGATGGAAAGTGAAGGGATATAAAAGATATTCCATGAAAATAGATATCAAAAGAAAACAAGGGGTAACTGTACTTATATCAGACAAAATAGACTATAAGACAAAGAGTATAGTAAGAGACAATGTCATTATGTAATGTCAAAGCAGTCAATTCAACAAGAGGATATAACCTTTGTAAATATTTGTGCACCCAACATAGGAACACCTAAATATATAAAGCAAATATTAATACCTAAAGGGAGAAATAGACAGCAATACAATAATAGCATGGGATTTCAATACCCCACTTTCATCAATGAATAGATAATCCAGATACAAAATCAATAAGAAAACATTGAATTTAACACATTATACCAGATGGACATAACAGATATTTACAGAATGTTCCATTTAAAAGCAGCAGAATACAAATTCTTTTCAAATGTACATGCAGTATTCTCCAGGATAGATCATATATTATGCCCAAAACAGGTCTTAATGAATTTAAGAAGATTGAAATCATATCAAGCATCTTTTCTGAACACAATGGTATGAAAATAGAAATAAATTACAAGAAGAAAATTGGAAAATTGATAAATATGTGGAAATTAAACATGCCACAAAACAACAAAATGGTCAATAAATAAAGGAGAAATTTAAAAATATCTTGAGGCAAATTAAAATGGAAATATTACAACCAAAACTTATGGGATGCAGCAAAAGCAATTCTATGAGGGAGTTTCATATGGATAAATACCACATAAAAAAATAAGAAAAATCTCTGTTACTGAACCAGGTTCGTTTGCCTAATGCACAGCATACCAAAATGCTGAGATGCTGAGGCTTACAGCAAAGAAAGCGTTTATTCGCAAGGCAGCCAAGTGAGGAGATAGGAGAAGAAGTGTCTCCAAAGGAAAGGGGCTCAGGATGTTTACGGAATAAAGAATAAAAAAACAGGGTGGTCTGAGGCATGGAGAGTGTGGGGAAAGATGATTGGAAAAAGGTGCAGTAATCGTTCTGTGCAGGTGTAACTAGGCTACAGGTCTCTGCAAGTTAAAAAAAAAAAAGCACTCAGCATGAGATGAGGGTGGATTTTTTGGCCCTCTGACATCAGAAGGCCACAGAGTGGACAGTCATACATGCCCAGTTGGAGGGTCAGTGGTCCTCTCCAGTCTTAACCAGCTCGGCTCAAATTAGCCACAGCTGACTCTTGGCTCAGCTTGGACTAGACACAGCTGACTCCACATTTCTGGAAAACAAGTTGAACAAACATCTTATTGTTTAGGCTGTGTGCCTCTCAGAGGACATGCAAGACTTTTGTAGCAACAATTAAAATGACTTTGATTAGTGAAGGCAACTATCCAAAAGAGAAATTATGGAAACAATCCCATTTACAATTGCATCAAAGAGAGTAAAATATCTAGGAATAAATTTAACCAAGGATATGAAAACTATGTACACTGGAAAGCTTTAAGACATTGTTGAAAGAAATTGAAGAGACAAATCAATGGATAGATAGTCTGTGGATTATCTGTGGATTGGAAGATTTAACATTGTTCAAATAGCCATACTAACGAAAGAAATCTATAAATTCAATTCAATCCCTATCAAAATTCCAATGGTAGTTTTCACTGAAAGAGGAAAAAACCTAAAATGTGCATGGAACCACAAAAACCATGAATAGCCAAAGGAATCATAAGAAAGAAGAACAAAACTGGAGGCATCACTCATTTCAAACTTTATTACTAATCTACAGTTATCAAAACAGTATGGAATTGACATAAAAAAGAATAGATCAGTGGAACAATACAGAGCCCAGAAATAAACCCATGCATATGTTGCCATTTCATTTATGTCAAAGGATCTACAAATATAATGGGAAGAGAATAGTCTTTTTAATAAATGGTGCTAGGAACACTGGATAGCCACATGCAAAATATTGAAACTGGAGCATTATTTTACACCATACACAAAAATCAATTCAAAATGAATAAAGACTTGAACATAAGACCTGAAAACATAAAACTCCTAGAAGAAAAGATGGAGGGTAATATCCTTGACATTGGTCTTGACGTGATATTTTAAATTTGACACCAAAAGCACAAAGGCAACAAAGGCAAAAATCAACAAGTGGGACTACATCAAACTAAAACACTTTTGCACAGCGAAAGAAACTCTCAATAAAATGAAAAAGGAGCCTCCAGAAAGAGAAAATATTTGCTAATCATATATTTTGTAAGGGATTAATATATAAAATATTAAGTAACTCACACAGTTCAAAAGCAAAAAATATATATATCTAATTAAAAACTGGGCAGAGGATCTGAATAAATGTTTTTTCAAAGAAGACATACAAATGGCCAACAGATACACTAAAAGGTGCTCAACATCACTTATCATCAGAGAGATGCAAATCAAAACCACAATGAGGTATTACTTCACACTGATTAGAATGCCTATTTTCAGAAAGACAAGAAATAACAAGTGTTGCCAAGGATGTGGAGAAAAGGGAACTCATGCACTTTTGGTGGAAATGTAAATTGGTGCAGCTACTATGGAAAACAGTATGGAGATTCCTCAAAAAATTAGAAATATCATATGATCCAGCAATTCCACCTCTGGGTAATCAAAGAAAACAAAATCATCTCAAAAATACACCTGCACTCATATGTTCATTGTAGCATTATTTACATTAGCCAGGACATGAAAACAACCTAAGTGTTCATCCACAGAAGAATGGATAACAAAACTATGGTATATGTACGCAATAGAATATTATTCAGCCATAAAAAGAAGAAATTCCTGCTATTTGCAACAACCTGGATAGACCTTGAGGGCATTATGCTAAATGATATATAGCAGATAGAGAAAGACAAATACTGTGTGATTTCACCTATGTATGGAACATATTAAAAACTGAACTCATAGACACAGAGTAAAGAGGGTGGTTGTCAGTGGTGGGGAGTTAGGGGGTTGGCAAATTGAGTAAAGGTTGTGTAAAGGCACAAACTTTAGGTTATAAGATAAATTAGTCCTGGGGATGTAATGTGCAGCATGGTGATTATAGTTGACAATACTGTGACACATATTTGAAAGTTGCTAAGAGAGAAAATCTTTTTTTTTAACCAACAAACAAAAAATATTAATGATTTTATAAGATGTTAACATAGGAAAGAAACAGTATCATAGAAAACCATTGTTAATGTATTTTTTAAACAATTTTAAAATAATTGTTGTGATTTCACTACACTACTAACAATTATCTACAGTCATTGGGAAATGTGAGTCAAAGCAGAACAAATACTCACATTCATATAGACATTATAACTGAGCTATAAACCTTTGGAGGATAATGACCTTACATTGCTCTGTGTGTGTGTGTGTGTGTGTGTGTATGTGTGTATGTGTGTGTGTGTGTGTGTGTGTGTGAGAGAGAGAGACAGTGACTTATGCACTGAAGGCTACAAAGTACCCAAAATATTTGTTCTTTTGTTTTTTATTACAACATGAGTTAGACATGCATGATAAATAAACAACCAGCAAATAATTGCCTTTTTTTTTTTTTTTAGAAACTCACGTTCTTTTTTATTTATTTATTTATGACTGTGTTGAGTCTTCGCCTCTGTGCGAGGGCCTTCTCTAGCTGCGGCAAGTGGGGACCACTCCTCATCGCGGTGCGCGGGCCTCTCACCATCGCGGCCTCTCTTGTTGCGGAGCACAGGCTCCAGACGCGCAGGCTCAGTAATTGTGGCTCACGGGCCCAGTCGCTCTGCAGCATGCGGGATCTTCCCAGACCAGGGCTCGAACCCGTGTCCCCTGCATTGGCAGGCAGATTCTCAACCACTACGCCACCAGGGAAGCCCATAATTGCCTTTTGAAGTGTGTGAGCAGATGCTCTGCTGTTTGGGAATTATTGTTAAAAGACTATAAAATATTACCTTCAGGAAACTTGTCATCTAGGTAATATCTGCTTTTATGGACAGAGATTCTCTCTCCCTGTGAAGTCATCATTATCAAATTTTGACAATTTGAAAGTGTGTCCATATATGCATTAGGGTATTTCTTATTTCTTTCTGTTTCAGGTACTATGTCTATCTCTTTCTGGAAATAAAGGTTGGCCAGACCATCTGGGGTTAGAAAGAGAGCAAAAAATTCTTTAAGCTGGGGACACTATGGGAAATGCTTCTTTTCCTTTGGGCGTTTTCCTGGTGATTGGTTTATTCCTAAATGCATGCTACTGACCTTGTTTCCATTTTGTGAGTAAACTGGGACTGAAGATAAGATATGCAATAAATGTGTGCTTACTTGCTTATTATCAAAATGAATAGCTTATATATTATCCCTTGCTAATGAGTAAATATTGTTGGTTAGTTCTTTTTTTGGGGGAGTGGTAGAGTTGTTTTATAATGTCATGTTAGATTCTACTGTACAGTGAAGTGGAGTCCCCTGTGCTATACAGCAGGTTCTCATTAGTTATCTATTTTACACATATTAGTGTATATATGTCAATCCCAACCTTCCAATTCATCCCACTCCCCCCTTTCTCCCTTTGGTGTCCATACGTTGGTTGTCTACATCTATTTCTCTATTTCTGCCTTGCAAACCCCTGGTTCATCTATACCATTCTTCTAGATTCCACATATATGCGTTAATAAACATTTGTTTTTCTCTTTCTGGCTTACTTCACTCTGTATGACAGTCTCTAGTCCACCCAAGTCTCTACAAATGACCCAATTTCATTCCTTTTTATGGCTAAGTAATGTTCCATTGTATATATGTACCACAACTTCTTTATCCATTCGTCTATCGATGGACATTAAGGTTGCTTCTGTGACCAGGCTATTGTAAATAGTGCTGCAGTGAACATTGGGGTACATGTGCCTTTTTGAATTATGGTTTTCTCTGGGTATATGCCCAGTAGTGGGATTGTTGTGTCATATGGTAATTCTATTTTTAGTTTTTTAAGGAACCTCCATACTGTTCTCCATAGTGGCTGTATCAATTTACATTCCCACCAACAGTGCAAGAGGGTTCCCTTTTCTCCACACTCACTCCAGAATTTATTGTAGATTTTTTGATTATGGCCATTCTGACTGGTGTGAGGTGACACCTCCTTGTAGTTTTGATTTGCATTTCTCTGATAATTAGTGATGTTGAGCATCTTTTCATGTGTTCATTGGCCATCTGTATATCTTCTTTGGAGAAATGTATATTTAGGTCTTCCACCCATTTTTTGATTGGGTTGTTTGTTTGTTTTTTTTTTGATATTGAGCTGCATGAGCTGCTTGTATATTTTGGAGATTAATCCTTTGTTTATTCATTTGCAAATATTTTCTCCCATTCAGAGGTTTCTCTTTTTCTGTTTATGGTTTCCTTTGCTATGCAAAAGCTTTTAAGTTTCATTAGGTCCCATTTGTTTATTTACGTTTTTATTTCCATTACTCTAGGAGGTGGGTCAAAAAAGATGTTGCTGTGATTTATGTCAAAGAGTGTTCTTCCTATGTTTTCCTCTAAGAGTTTTATATAAGAGTTTTATAGTATCTGGTCTTACATTTAGGTGTTTAACTCATTTTGAGTTTATTTTTCTGTATGGTGTTTGGGAATATTCTAATTTCATTCTTTTACATGTAGCTGTCCAGTTTTCCCAGCACCACTTATTGAAGAGGCTGTCTTTTCTCCATTGTATATCCTTGCCTCCTTTGTCATAGATTAGTTGACCATAGGTGCGTGGGTTTATCTCTGGGCTTTCTATCCTTTTCCATTGATCTGTATTTCTGTTTTTTGTGCCAGTACCATATTGTCTTGGTTACTGTAGCTTTGTAGTATAGTCTGAAGTCAGGGAGTCTGATTCCTCCAGCTCTGTTATTTTTTTCTCAAGATTGCTTTGGTTATTCGGGGCCTTTTACATCTCCATACAAATTTTAAGATTTTTTGTTCTAGTTCTCTGAAAAATGCCATTGGTAAGTTGATAGGGATTGCATTGAATCTGTAGATTGCTTTGGGTAGTATAGTCATTTCCACAATATTGCTTCTTCCAATCTGAGAACATGGTATTTTCTGCTTGTGTCATCTGTAATTTCTTTCATCAGTGTCTTGTAGTTTTCTGAGTACAAGTGTTTTACCTCCTTATGTAGGTTTATTCCTAGGTATTTTATTCTTTTTGTTGCAATGGTGAATGGGATTGTTTCCTTAATTTCACTTTCTGATCTTTCGTTGTTAGTGTATAGGAATGCAAGAGATTTCTGTGCATTAATTTTGTATCCTGCAACTTTACCAAATTCATTGATTAGCTCTAGTAGTTTTCTGGTGTCATCTTTAGGATTTTCTTTGTATAGTATCATGTCATCTGCAAACAGTGGCAGTTTTACTTCTTCTTTTCCAATTTGTATTCCTTTTATTTCTTTTTCTTCTCTGATTGCTGTGGCTAGGACTTCGAAAACTATGTTGAATAAAAGTGACGAGAGTGGATATCCTTGTCTTGTTCCTGATCTTAGAGGAAATGCTTTCAGTTTTTCACCATTGAGAATGACGTTTGCTGTGGGTTTGTTGTATATGGGTTTTATTATGTTGAGGTAGGTGCCCTCTATACCCACTTTCTGGAGAGTTTTTATCATAAATGGGTGTTGAATTTTGTCAAAAGCTTTTTCTGCATCTATTGAGATGATCATATGGTTTTTATTCTTCAGTTTAATATGGTGTATCACATTGATTGATTTGCATATATTGAAGAATACTTGCACCCCTGGGATAAATCCCACTTGATCATGGTGTATGATCCTTTTAGTGTGCTGTTGGATTCTGTTTGCTAGTATTTTGTTGAGGATTTTTGCTTCTATATTCATCAATGATATTGGTCTGTAATATTCTTTTTTTGTAATATCTTTGTCTGGTTTTGGTATCAGGGTGATGGTGGCCTCTTAGAATGAGTTTGGGGGTGTTATTTCCTCTGCAAATTTTTGGAAGAGTTTGAGAAGGATGGCTGTTAGCTCTTCTCTAAATGTTTGATAGAATTCATCTGTGAAGCTATCTGGTCCTGGACTTTTGTTTGCTGGAAGATTTTTAATCACAGTTTCAATTTCATTACTTGTGATTTGTCTGTTCATATTTTCTACTTCTTCCTGGTTCAGTGTTGGAAGGTTATACCTTTCTAAGAATTTGTCCATTTCTTCCAGGTTGTCCATTTTATTGGCATAGAGTTGCTTGTAGTAGTCTCTTAGGATGCTTTGTATTTCTGCGGTGTCTGTTGTAACTTCTTCTTTTTCATTTCTAATTTTATTGATTTGAGTCCTCTCCCTCTTTTTCTTGATGAGTCTAGCTAAAGGTTTATCAATTTTGTTTACCTTCTCAAAAACCAGCTTTAGTTTTATTGATCTTTGCTATTGTTTTCTTTGTTTCTATTTCATTTATTTCTGCTCTGATCTTTATGATTTCTTTCCTTCTACTAACTTTGGTTTTTGTTTGTTCTTCTTTCTCTAGTTCATTTAGGTGTAAGGTTAGATTGCTTATTTGATATTTTTCTTGTTTCCTGAGGTAGGATTGTATTGCTATAAACTTCCCTCTTAGAACTGCTTTTGCTGCATCCCATAGGTTTTGGGTTGTTGTGTTTTCATTGTTATTTGTCTCTAGGTATTTTTTGGTTTCTTCTTTGATTTCTTCGGTGATCTCTTGGTTATTTAGTATTTATTGTTTAGCCTCCATGTGTTTGTGTTTTTTTCAGTTTTTTCCTGTAATTGATTTCTAATCTCATAGCGTTGTGGTCAGAAAAGATGCTTGATATGATTTCAATTTTCTTAAATTTACTGAGGCTTGATTTGTGACTGAAGATGTGATCTATCCTCAGTATGTTCCACGTGCACTTGAGAAGAAAGTGTAATCTGCTGTTTTTGGAAGAATGTCCTATAAATATCAATTAAATTTATCTGGTCTATTGTGTCATTTAAAGCTTGTGTTTCCTTATTAATTTTCTGTCTGGATGATCTGTCCACTGCTATAAGTGAGGTATTATAGTCCCCCACTATTATTGTGTTCCTGTTGACTCCCCCTTTTATAGCTGTTAGTATTTGCCTTATGTATTGAGCTGCTCCTACATTGGGTGCATATATATTTACAATTGTTATATCTTCTTCTTGGATTGATCCCTTGATCATTATGTAGTGTCCTTCCTTGTCTGTTGTAACATTCTTTATTTTAAATTCTATTTTATCTGTTATGAGTATTGCTACTCCAGCTTTCTTTTGATTTCCATTTGCATGGAATAACTTTTTCCTTCCCTTCACTTTCAGTCTGTATGTGTCCCTAGGTCTGAAGTGGGTCTCTTGTAGACAGTATATATATGGATCTTGTTTTTGTATCCATTCAGCAAGCCTGTGTCTTTTGGTTGGAGCATTTAATCCATTCACATTTAAGTTAATTATCGACATGTATGTTCCTATGACCATTTTCTTAATTGTTTTGGGTTTGTTTTTGTAGGTCCTTTTTTTCTCTTGTGTTTCCCCCTTAGAGAATTTTCTTTAGCATTTGTTGTAGAGCTGGTTTTGTGGTGCTGAATTCTCTTAGCTTTTGCTTGTCTGTAAAGCTTTTGATGTCTCCGTTGAATCTGAGTGAGATCCTTGATGGGTAGAGTAATCTTGGTTGTAGGTTTTTCCCTTTCATCACATTAAATATATTCTGCCACTCCCTTCTGGCCTGCAGAGTTTCTGCTGAAAAATCAGCTGATAACCTTATGGGTATTCACTTATGTTATTTGTTGCTTTCCCCTTGCTTCTTTTAATATTTTTTCTTTGAATTTAATTTTTGATTGTTTGATTAATATGTGTCTTGGCATGTTTCTCCCTGGGTTTATCCTGTATGGGACTCTCTGCGCTTCCTGGACTTGATTGAATATTTCCTTTCCCATGTTAGTGAAGTTTTCGTCTATGATCTCTTCAAATATTTTCTCAGACCCCTTCTCTTTCTCTTCTTCTTCTGGGACCCCTATAATTTGAATGTTTGTGTGTTTAATGTTGTCCTAGAGGTCTCTGAGTCTGTCCTCCATTCTTTTCGTTCTTTTTTCTTTACTCTGCTCTGTGGCAGTTATTTCCACCATTCTGTCTTCCACCTCACTTATCCATTCTTCTGCCTCAGTTATTCTGCTATCGATTCCTTCAAGTGTATTTTTAATTTCAGTTATTGTGGTGTTCATCACTGTTTGTGTGCTCTTTAGTTCTTCTAGGTCCTTGTTCAATGTTTCTTTTATTTTCTCCATTCTATTTCTGAGATTTTGGATCATCTTTATTCTCATTACTCTGAATTCTTTTTCAGGTAGACTGCCTATTTCCTTTTCATTCGTTTAGTCTTGTGGGTTTTTACCTTGCTCCTTCATCTGCTGCATATTTCTCTGTCTTCTCCTTTTGTTTAACTTATTGTGTTTGGGGTCTCCTTTCCGCAGGCTGCAGGGTCATAGTACCCCTTACTTCTGGTGTCTGTCCTTAGTGGGTGAGATTGGTCCAGAGGCTTGTGTACACTTCCTGGTGCCTGTGTTCTGGTAGGTGGGGCTGGATCTTGCCCCTCTGATGGGCAGGGCCACATCTGGTGGTGTGTTTTGGCTTGTCTGTGAGCTTAGTATGACTTTAGGCAGCCTGTCTGCTAATGGGTGGGGTTGTGTGTCTGTCTTGCTAGTTGTTTGGTATGCCCACGTGAAGTTACAACAGCCTGAGGCACGCCGTGCGTTCTCCCAGGGAAGTTGGCCCAGGAATGTGGGATCCTCAGCAGTGGTGGGCTGCACAGGCTCCCAGGAAGGTGTGGGCAGTAACCTGCATGTGCTCATAGGACCCTTGGTGGCAGCAGCAGCAGCTGTTGCACCCGCCTCTGGGGACCGAGATAACAGCCGTGGCTCGTGCCCACCTCTGGAACTCGAGTAGGCAGTGCCCTGCTGTCTGTGAGCACTCAGAGCAAGAAGCTCCTATGGCGGGCCCGCGCCTCTCCTTGTGCACCCACAATGGTCTCTTGCCTCTACACCAAGTCCAGACTTTTTCCCGGACTCCCTCCCGGCTAGCTGTGGCGCACTAGCCCCTTCAGGCTGTCTTCATGCAGCCAACCCCAGTCCTCTCCCTGGGATCCGAACTCCAAAGCCTGAGCCTCAGCTCCCAGCACCCATCCACCCCGGCGGGTGAGCAGACAAGCGTCTCAGGCTGGTGAGCACTGGTTGGCACCGATCCTCTGTGCAGGATTTTAAGAGAGAAAATCTTAAAGTTCTCATCACAAGAAAAGAAAAATTGTAACTATGTGAGGGGATGGATGTTAACTAAACTCATTGTGGTAATCATTTTGCAATATAAACATAAATCCTCATGTTGTACATCTAAAACGAATACAATGTTATATGTCAATTATATTTCAATAAAACTTGGAACTATTATTTCACTATGTGCTGTTCTAAACTACATGTCACAACTCCTGAATCCAATTAGGTGATACGCAATTTACTTTGTCCCATTATTGATGATGATAACTTTGATTATGTGATCGCAGTGGGGGCTGCTAGGCTCTGCTGGAAAAGTTACTCTTTCCCCCTTAAAAATTAAAAGGGTTTCATGAGAAAGTAATTCAAAACTATATCTGTGTCCTCAGCAAAATTTTAATTTTCTCATTTATTATGTCTGTAAGGACACATGGTGTCCTACTTTACTTAATGGTAATAATCTCATAAAAATATTTTGATGTTCAAATTGTCCTTAATTTTGCTGGTTGGAGCCCTTTCAAATTCATTCTTTGAACACACCACCATCATTCCTTGAGCACCTTCTTGATCTTCCATAAGTTGTTCAAGGCTTATCTTATACTTTTCCTGGCTTCAACTCTGGGATCAACCATTTCTCAAAGAGCCCAGTTCAGGTAGAGAATGGCACTTAGAAGCCAAGAGCTAGGACTTGGGGGGCAGAATAATGACCTGAGATGTGATGATTTTCTTTTGTTCTTTTCAGAGTGAGAAGGACAGGCAAAGGGAACCCCTGTTCTGAATGAGTCCATGACCCCACGTCTCTAAGTCACATCATCCTGAGGGACAGAACCTCTGAAGTGGTAAGGTCTCTACACAAAGGCAGGCATAGGAAATGGGGTGCAAGGACACAATACTTTTATAGGATTTCTTTTTGTTCCTCATACTTTGATCCTTTAAATGTCTGTGATTAAACAGTGCTGAATTGATTGAACCTTATTGATGAGGTAAGTAAAAATGAACTAGACTGTGGGAATATCATGGATTTTAAGGCACAGAAACCATTCTACTAAGGCCTAACAATGTCTCCCCTAGTGCAGATATATAATAATTGTTTTGTGAATAAATAATCATAGATAGGTATTTTCATGAATTTTTCTGATATATGATAAATTCATTCAACTAGAAGAGTACAGTCTGTTCTGACTGGAAATAAGTTTTCTTACTTATAAAAATTATTCTCTTGGTTCCATCTGATTTCTCCTTCTGGAATTCTGGTTGTACATAAATTGAAGTTGATATATCTATTCCCCAAAAATCATCTTTTCTCTCTACACTTTGTTAGACTTCCTGGAGAATTTCTAAAATCTGTCTTCTTATTGTGTTATCTTTCTTCCATCATATGGATGATATGATGTGGTCATCATATTTTTCAACCTCACTAACATTTTGCCACATCAAAATGTTCCCATTTCTCTATTGCCTCTTCCAGGAACAAATACATATGCAACATTCCCTGAAATCTCACTGAGATTACAAATTAAGATATTTATTGTAATTCCTGGTATTTTTCTCATTTAAATTTCTAATCTTTCATATTTGATCATTTTTCTCTTTATAAATATTTAATGAGAAGGTATTTGTCTAATATTTGAACTTAAATGGGTCCTGCAGATAGTGTGTGGTTTTCTGCTTAAATTTTCCTTGCACAGTTGAAGATAGAAGGAATTGCTCAGATTATCTGCGGTTTTACTTTGTATAATCAGAGACCCTGTGTCCCATGCAAGGAAAGGGGAGGAGGAAGCTGGGAGGAAGGGGTGGGGGGAAATGAAAGCAAGATGCAGCTGTCACAGAGATAATGTCAGTATCTCTAACCTCTTTTTGGGTTGGTTGTGGTACCTGACAGCTGGCTTGGAAAGCCCTCCCCTTCTCTAAACTGGTATAACTAATGCCACTAGTATCCAGCTGTGCAGGTACCTCACTTTACCTGGCATGCTGTCTGTACCAACTCTAAACTGAATGTGAATACCTCTGTTACATCTTATCGTTGTACTCTGGCATGTGGTGAATTATTTAGGCTAATGAAAGGTAGTCTGGACATCACTTTTCCTGCAGTTTCCCCGCCATCCCAGTGTTCTCAGCATTAGCAGATAGTGGTGTTGGAGTTCTGCTGCAGAAGAAAGGCAGTTTCTCCCATAAGCTCTTATTTCTTAAACACATGTCCTTTGCATGAAGTAAATTGTGGGTTGGATATCTCACTCAATTCAATTTTCTCTACAAAACAGAGTTTAAAAATTCCTTTAACTTTCTGACAGATAGAAATGCTAGCTTCCAATACTGGTATTGATTTTACTAATGGTATCATATGCTTTTGCTCCTTTTAAAGAGATTTGAAAGAGAATGAAAGATACAGGCTTCAGAATACCACCTGAATTGCTTGTTCACTGATTGTTTAAAAAAATCAAATATGCAAGGAAATATATCAATAATTTAAAAACCGGTTATTTGATTATTGGTACATTTAACACTAGGCCTATACTGAAGTTATACCCTGCAAAGGAATATGTATATTCTATTAACACCTAGAGTAATATCGAGGTTACTGTGTTCTATAAACAATAGGATATAGGAACTAACTATTCCATGTGTAAATGGTTACTTCAAAAATTATAACAATACCCCAGTTTTAGAGTGAGTTTTTGAAATGTGTCCTTCTTTGGGACAGAATCAAAATCAAAACCATCAAAAATGGTAATTTACTGTCTTGTCAATATGGAGATTTTACTTACACTAGCAGATTAATTTATCAAAAAGTTAAATATAGTGTGGATTCCTGAATATAAAACAAACACATTTTACTTTTCCTTGATATCCATATTGAGTATTATTTGAACATAATTATAAAGGATACTGAAATTATGTTAATGTTAACTCTTGAATATACAGTATTTGTAAAATAACATGAGTTGTTACATATGAAATAACTAGATTTAACAAAGTATAATTTTACATTACAATTCCTTTAATAAGTCATTAATTTTTGCTATAAAAATGGAAAATAAATCAGAGTATAATTTAAAATGGCTTTTCATAAGAAGTTTCATGTCTAAAGGTAAAAGTCCTATGCATTTCTCCCAAATACAGAGCAAACATTCAAAGAAAATGTATAAAACATTTGTAGCCAGTGAACAGAAAATGAACCATAGTTTCAAAGTGAAATAACATTCTGGGACTACAGGCATTACAGAGTATTTCACATATGATACGATGACTTTCAAGAGAAAAAAATGATGAGTTTTTCTTTTATACAGTCCCAATCAGTATAGACATCAAATTTTCTGATACTTTCATTAATCTGCTACCATGTTCCTGCTGTCAAAAGCTGAATGCAGCCATTGTTATCATAAAACATGAAATCCTAGATAAAAGCAAAAATACAGAAATGAATTTTCAACAACAGAACAGAGATAATTCTGATGCAGAGATGCTGAGGGATCTGGTAAAATACAGTAATATATCTATTGAACAAGAAACAAAACACTGTAAAAAGTAAACCTGGAGCTAGTCTATAGCTGTATAAGCTCTACCTGCAGCTTTCAATTTTAATAGCAATTAAATACTACAATTCTATGCATTTGTTGATAACTGCATGAATTTGATTAATCTTCTGGTAATTTCTCCATATTTCACTTTTTAAAAATCCCCCTTGGGATCCTTCTCTTTCAATCTTTCTCCTCTATGTTTTGTAGTCCTTCTCTCTCCTAACTTGTGACTAGAGTTCCATGTGCAATTTTTAGATTTGTTTTCCACAAGAATGACAGCCATCTCAAGAGTCAGAATGCACCTTAGAAATTTTTGTGTCGGTTTCATGATTTGTCTTCCGAATTTGCTCACTGTGTTCCCCAGCTTGTTCCATTCCATCATTGTGTATCCAGATGCCCTCCCCTATGACTTTAGCCAAACCCTATAGAATTTTTCTCTCACATCTATTATTTTCCTTTATCCCTTCAACAGAAATAATTTAATCCTAATTGCTAATCACTTGCAGTTGCACTATTGCAATTTTACCTCTCAAATTCATTTCTTTCTAATAGACACCAGAATCTATCTTTCTAAAATTTATATTTATAATTTTTATATACATCTAGTTTGAAACTAACCAATGAACAAAAAAATTTTTAAAGAATTACCAACAAAAAGTTGCGTAATCTTTAAAGGACTTTTAGAAGAAGGCCAAAGTCATTTCTAAATAACCCCACCATCACCCCCAGTCTCATTTCCCATCTATCCAGATACCCCAAATTGCCTCTCTTCCCTAAACACACCATATCTTTCACATTACTCTGCCTTTTGTTGAACACTTCCCTTAAGGTTAAGGTTAGATTTTGCTTTTTATTTGAAATGAATACTTATTGAAAACACAATTTTTACACAGAACTCTGGTTATATTAAAAGTTATTTAGAAAATATTATGCATATCCCAAATTAGACAGAATTGTATAACATTGTCCCAAAAACCCCTCACCCTGCTTCAATAATTATTAACATGACCAATCTTGGTTCAGCAATTACTACATCCCCTAGATCTCCCTGCCTTCACCTCCATTATTTTAGAGCAAAAACCCTGACAACATACCACATTATACTGAAATACATCAGTGTTTGCAGCTAAAAGATATGGACAGTGTTTTGCTTTTACATAACCCCTATTATCATCATCAGAGCTTAAAAAACCTTAATTAGTCATTATATCATCAAATAGCCAGTCAATGTTCAAATTCCCTGAATGTCTTGTTAATGTGTTTTTACACTGATTTGTTCAATATGCAAACATGGTCCACAAACTGGGTAAAGTTGATGTCTCTCTCCTTTTTTCATTTTATTTTTCTTTTTATCTTCCTTGACATTTATTTGTTGAAGGAACTGGGTCCTCTTTGCTGTATATCATCTCACCTTTTAGTTTTTTCTGATTGCATCTTCAAATGAATGTTTAAGGTAGTTATCTAATGATTGCAAATCTTGTTTGCATATTGGAATCACCTGGGAGTCCTAAGCAGCTTAAAGACTTGGTCCCACTTCCAGAGATTTTGGTTTACTAGATCTGGGTGCAGTCTTGACATAGGGAGTGTGAAAAGCTACCCAGGTGTTTCTACCCAGGTGTTTCTACTGTGCAGCTAAGGTTGAAAATCATTGTTCTGTCCCAGATGTCTTTGACTTTAGCTGCATATAGAATCATCTGGGGAGTTACACAAACTTCTGATTCTGAGCTTCCAATTTAATTGAACTGGGGTATGGTTTGGTACTTGTAGTTTTTGAAATCTCTCTAGGCAATAATGTGAAGACAAGTTCAGGATCATTGCTCTATTCCATGTATTTCCTCTTAATTGGCAGTTCGATCCAATGGCTTGATTGGGTATATACTCTTATTGCAGATTATACTCTTGTATTAGATGATTTAATTTAATAGTGAATCAAGAGGAAATCTACCTGTTTCACTGAGTTTTATCCTATGTAAGCCCATATTTAAAGTATTCCCCAAAGCACCAATTTTGATTTTTTAATACAAGCCCCAAAGACTAGGGCCCCTCCTTAACACCTAATGTCCTTCTATTGACATGTGAAACTAAGTAGACTTTCCAGAGAGAACTAGTCACCTATGAATCCACAGTATCAGGAGAAACTGGAATTTCAGAGCTAGGATTAAATAAACCCTTTTGAACAAAACCTATACATTTAAGAAGGTCATTCTAAAATATACAATTTACTGAATAATTTAAGCATGATACTAGAGAAACCATCTATACCCAAGATTAGTAAGAATAGACTTACAATGAGGAAACACATGCCAAGTATCACAGCTTTCATTTTCACATCAGTGTCTGCAGGGAACTGGATGACAAAGTTACTGTAATGTGTAAATATTTCTCTCATAAACCTAGTAAACTGCTTGGAAATCTTGCCAACCACATTTTTTCCATCAAGAGATTTAATCTAAATTGAAAAAAAGGAGACAGGCTTAAAGAATTCTAGAAATTTTTAATTTACTTTCAAAGTTGGATTAAAATGAAACAAATATACTCTTAAAATTATGTGCCAGATGGAACTATGAACGTTATATGATTCAGTAGATGCATACAAATACCTGCATCTATCTATAGATACGTGAAAAAATTATTTCTTTGCCTTATGTAAAAGTTGTTTTGCTGAAATATTTAACATTTTTTATTCTACATTAAGATAGACTTAATAAATGAGTTGAATTGATCCAAAATAAAAGTTAAGTAGAAAAAGATACAAATATGAAATATTTCTTTGATGAAATTTCTAGAAGCCATGGGGGGGTGTAGTAAATGAAACACCCATCTGAATTCTGCTTTAAGACAAGCACAGAGAGTTTATATAGGTCTAGTGTTTAAAGGTGATGGGAAGCCCCATTATCACCCACTGTCAGTAGGAAAATGTGAAGTGCCAAGAGCCTGGAGAAGAGGACTGGCAGTTTTGAGTGAAGTAAAGTAACCAATAAGTAACTTGATGGGATGCTCCAGGTCAAGGCTTGGGGTAAGGCTTGACAACAGAATGGGGCTGAACAACAAAGGAGGAAGCATGTATGAAACAAAAGAGCTCCAAAGTAAAATTTTTCTAATTTTACAATTCTGACTAAGGAAAGCTCAGGGCCATGATAAAGAGTTGAACAGATTGTGGCTGGATAAATGCACCTCACCAAGTGGACATGTGGGTCTGAATGTAGCCCACACTCACCAAAGTATGTGCAGGCAGGGTGTATGAAACCAGGAAGAGAAGTTTCCTTTTTGAATGTGTATAAGATACAATACGTGCTGCCAACAACCTTATGTTGACAATAACATAAATGTGGAGAAACTAAAAACAGTTGACCCATTTTGTTTGGATGTGGATGGTTAAATTATTGGGTTGCCAAAAAGTTCGTTTGGGTTTTTCCATAAGATGTTACAGGAAAACCCAAACGAACTCTTTGGCCAACTTTATATTAAAAAACCTGAAGTAAACTTTTAATATGAACACTGTAATAGCATAGATTACTGTTCATCAAATAGTCATTTCAATCCCCTCCCTCTGTAAGCCCAGTATACTTCCCCGCACATTGAAATTAGGATTGACCAGTGCCTTGTTTGACCAATGGAGTGTTAGTGGATGTGACAGGAGCGGAGACCTTAAACATGGATGAGCAGTTTGGCCATGGTCTTGCTCTCCTGTGATCAGCCACTAGAAAAGCATGATCCAGGCAGCTGCTGTTGCTACAGCTCTGGAATGAACATACGTGAAGCAGACCTGAGGGCAATTTACAGCCTAAATCAGAGCCATCTGTCTAAGCCTAGGTATATCCCCCAGACACTGTTGACCTACAGACCCATAAGCATGAAAATCAAATGCCTGTTGTTTTAAGCTACGGAGCTTTAGGGGTTGTTATGCATCGTTATTGTGGCAAAAACAGACACAAATCTCTTGTACAGTTTAGTGTTCCATCTTCTAATAGCTGCCATTTAAGCAATTGTACCCAGTAAGGAAATCTTATTTTATTTTTAAAATTTATTTTTAATTTAAAAATATTTTTTAAAATAAAAAATACAGAAGATAATTTACCAACCAGCATAATCCTACTACTGGAAATAACAGATAGTAACATTTCCCCATTTTGATTCCTATAGCAAGAAATTTTAAACTTCACCAAAAGTCATTCAAAAAGTAAAAATTATAATTCTTTATGGAAAGCTTCAAATATGAACAATGACTTACAACTGAAAAGTTATCAGGACTAGGTAATACTTACCTAAATTTCAGATAACCTTTTAAAAAGAGAAAATCCCTATAATAAAGTTCTTTCAACTTTGAAAAAATTAATTGGTATTTGTGACTCAAGAAGAAATATATATTTAGTTTTTCTGTCTGATTCCTGACATAGAGCTCTAAAACTCTTATAACTTTCTTAGTGATAGGAATTGTAGGAGAGTTTTAAAATTATAACACGTGAGCTTTGTCCCAGGTTCCTGGCACACAGATGCTAAAAGCTTTGGAAACTTCTGAGTGATAAATCTTTTGTGGGCTTATGAGATGACTGGCTTTGGGCCACTGATTGATAGCTTCAGGATTGGGGCCGGTCACCAGAAAGTCCAAGCCAAGGATTAGAGACTTGGCAAGTGGAAGGCGAGTGGGGCTTGTGGGGGAGAAGCTGGGGAGAGGCTAGAGATTGACCTAATAACCAATGGCCAACGATTTAGTCAATCAAACTAAATGATGGGGTTCAGAGATCTTCCAGGGTGGTGAATGCATCCATATTCTTAAAGGCTGGTGCATCCCAGCACCATGAAGACAGATGTTCTTGTGTTCAGTACCATTTCAGACCTCACCCTATATACATGCATGCCTTGGATATATTGCAGGTTTGGTTCCAGACCACTGCAATAAAGTGCATATCACAATAAAGTAAGTCACATGAAATTGTGGCTTTCCAGTACATATAAAAGTTATTTGTAAATTATATTGTAGCCTACTAAGTGTGCAATAGCATTATGTCTTAAAAAACAATGTACTACCTTAATTAAATATACTTTATTGCTAAAAAATGCTAACTACATTCCAGCCATCAGTAAGTCATAATCTTTTTGCTGGTGGAGGGTTTGAAATATTGTAAGAATTACCAGTTTGTGACACAGAGACATGAAGTGAGCAAATGCTGTTGGAAAAATGGTGCTGATAGACTTGCTTCACTCAAGGTTTCCATGAACCTTCTATTTGTAAAAAGTGCAATATCTGCAAAGTGCAATAAAGTGAAATGCAAATAAAAGAGGTATGCCTGTACTTCATCTTGCTGTTCATCTGTATCCTGATAATATCCTTTATAAAACCCATTATCATGAGTAAAATGTGTTTCTGAGTTCTGTGATCCATTCCAGCAAATTATTGCCTCTGAGAATGGAGTTGTGAGAACCGCTGCTTTATAGAAGGTTGGTCAGAAGTGCAGGAGTTCTGGGACTTGTGATTAGCATCTGAAGTAGGGGCAGTCTAGTGAGACTGAGTCCTTAACCTGTGGGGTATGCATCAGCCCCAATTAGTGTTGGAATTGAATCAAATTGTAGGACAACCAGTTGGTGCCTGGAGAGTTGGAGAATTGTTTGGTGTGAGAAAAAATTTCATACATTTGGTGTCAGAACTGTGGGTTAAAAATAGCATTATATATATTACATTTGAATTGAATTCACAAATCCATAAATTTAATACCAATAACTATTAAGATATTCTAAAAAGAAAACTATAGACTCACATAATATAAATATAAATGCAAAAATCCCAATAGAAAACTAGCACATAAAGCTAGGTAAGTATCAAAAGAATATACTATCATAAGTGTGAAATGCTAGAAAATTGATACAATTAAAAACAAATGATCATATCAGTGGTTGCTGAAAAGATATTATTTGCTAATTAAGCATTTATATAACATTTAGTATATGGATGGCATACAAAGGCTTTACAATTGTTAGGTAACTTAATGTACATAATAACCTTGCATGTTACATACTATTATTATATACATTTTCCATATATACAAACTGAAGCAAAGAAAGGTTATTTGTCTAATGTTACACAGATAAGAAATTGTAGTCATGGGTTTCAAACCAAGGCATTCTGGCTCCAGGGTCTGCACCCTTGATCGTTATAATATTCTTCCTTTTAAAAAGTTGATACTTAACTTTTAAAATTCCTAATAAAAATCTTAGTCAGGAGGTAGCAAACAATGGTCAGTGGGCCACATCTGCCTGCCTTCTGTTTTTGTAAATAAAGTTTAATGGTACACAAACATGACCATTCATTTATATATTGCCTATGACTATTTTTATGCTACAACAGTAGAATTGAGTAGTTGTGACAATGAATACATGACCCACATAACCTTAAATATTTTCTATCTGGCCCTCTACAAAAAAAAATTTTTTTTCATTCCTGCTTTAGGTAGATAGGAATAGGAAAAATGGTATGAAAACAATAGTAATATCTTTCTAAATTATTAAATATTTGTTACTGTTTCAACTGAAATAGTCAAATTGGTAGGTATTCCCACTATTGTCATCATCATTATTATTATTATTGATGTGTAGGTAGGCTGGAAAAAAATGAACAAACTGGTACATAAACATTAGAGGAGCTACCATCTCATTTGTGTTGTGATTTTATACCCAGAAAAACTAAGTAAATAAAGCAAAAACACCTAAATTTAATATTAGAATACAGTCATATGACTGGATGAAGGTAAAGAAAAATATCTTTTCTCATCATTTAAAATAAGCACCTCAAAATGTAAATATTCCTTCTTAATAATGAGAATGGCTATACATTACTTAGGAATAACTTAACAGAAAAGGCAGAGGTTCTGTATGAAGAAAACTATATGGCCTTATGAAGAATACAAAATAAGATATGAATTAAAAGACATAACACTACTGGGATGGGACAGGTTTAGCATATCATACATGCTAATTTTAAAAAATGATGAACAGATTTTACACAATACTGATTAGATTCTAACCTCTGAAAAAGTGAATGAAAAGGTCTTACTGTTCATTCATATAAAAGGAAATATCAGATAATTCAAGAAAATATGATAAAGAAGAATAATGAGTGATCATTTTGCTATGACTAGACAGAGGACATATCATTAAGGCATCATAAGCATATCATAAGGCATTGCTGTGAAAAGAGATAGGTCACTGCAACAGAGCATAGAATCTCTAATAAAATTGCTGGTGAGTTAAAGATTTAAATATAAAATATTAAAAAACATTAGATAAAACATAAGGTTTGAGATGTACCTTTATAATTAAGACAAGAGAACCAGAAGCTATGAAAATAGCCATACTTAACCACATTAAGTAAATTGATACAGCCACTATGGAGAACAGTATGGAGGTTCCTTAAAAAACTAAAAATAGAACTACCATATGACACAGCAATCCCACTCCTGGGCATATACCCAGAGAAAACCATAATGCAAAAAGATACATGCACCCCAGTGTTCATTGCAGCACTATTTACAATAGCCAGGACATGGAAGCAACCTAAATGTCCATCAACAGAGTAATGGATAAAGGAGATGTGGTACATATATACAGTGGAATATTACTCAGCCATAAAAAGGAACAAAACTGTGCCATTTGCAAAGGCATGGATGGACCTAGAGACTGTCATACAGAGTGAAGTAAGTCAGAAAGAGAAAAACAAATATCGTATAATATCGCTTGTATATGGAATCTAGAAAAATGATACAGATGAGCATATCTGCAAAGCAGACATAGAGACACAGATGTAGAGAACAAATGTATGGACACCAAGTGGGGTAAGGGGGAGTGGGATGATTGGGAGATTGGGATTGACATATACACTACTATGTATAAAATAGATAACTAATGAGAACCTACTTATAGCACAGGGAACTCTACTCAATGCTCTGTGGTGACCTAAATGGGAAGGAAATCCGAAAGAGAGGGGATATATGTATATGTATAGCTGATTCTCTTTTCTGTACATCAGAAACTAACACAACATTGTAAAGCAACTATACTCCAATAAAAATTAATTAAAAAATAAAAATAAAAAATAAAATTTCTGTATGGCAAATATATAAAAATAAAGTATGAAAACAAAGGGTAGATTTTTGGAAAAATTTGAAAATCAGAGAAGAGATGCAGGATCAATGTCTCCAATGCACAAATTATTTTTGTAAATTGACAATAAAATGTAAACAACCCAATAGATAAATGGATATTAATACACAATGCAAAAAGAGCAAATACAAGTAGCTAGTAAAGGTAGAGTAAAATGCTCAAAATCTTAATTGTAGGTATTACATGTTAAAGTAGAGATAACTTTCCCCCTTGTCACTTGCTGATTTTAGATTTCCATTTTTAGTTTGAAGTTTGCTGTTTATTTAAGCTGTACCTGAGTGTCATTTCTTTTTCTTACCCAGAACTTCTGGCAGTCTCTGAATTGGAGCATCCATAGCGTAAGGTCTGAAAGAATCTTAGCAATTTATCTTTTTAAATATTATTTAAGCACATTCTCTGTCTTGTCTTTCTTTGTATCTCCTCTTTGGCATATGCACAAGCATTTTTCTAGCTTCTATGTCCCTTCAATTTTATTTTTGTCTCTTCAAATTGATGTCTTTTTCCCACCTCCTCTTTATTTTCTTCATATGGATCATCCAGTTCACCAATTCTCTCTTTACTTGTATCTAATTTTAGCTCAACCTTTCTAATGCATTGTTGTTGTTGTTTTTTTTAATCAGTGACTGTTCCTTATTTCTGAAGGTTCTTCTGGCTTGTTTTCAAACTCTTTTCATTCTCCTCTTGTGATCTTCCTTGTTTCTTCTTTAGTCTCTTTAATATTTATTTAGGTATTTCTTATATGATTGATTGCTGACTGTTCTATTATATGCAGTTTATTCCTGGTGGATTAGTTCCTAGAGCAGTATGTAATGTTTGAATCTGCTCATGTGAAGATAGGCTTTTTCTGTAGGAATAGAAGGTGCCGTTGATGAAAATCTTTTAGTGTGCTTTGCATCCAATCCTGACATCTGTATCACCACTCCAGGTCAATTTCTATGTTTTGAGATTCCTGAACTAAAATGGAGGTATGTATTCAGACTTCAAAGTCACAGAGGGTGCCGGATTGGTTTCAGTTTCATGTAGGCATATTTTTTCCCCCACTAAGAGTCCTGGAAGAAGACAGATTTGCCTATCATCTCCATGGGACAGAAAGTCTACTTGGCTTTCTTCTACTCATTCTTGGGATAATCTTCTCATGGGTTTAACTACCATATGTATGCTGAAAACTTCCCAACCTTTTCCTCTACATACCTAAAATCCAACATGACACAGATACAAATCATTAGCTTCCCACAGATCAACTGTTTCTCCTCCAATGTTCTTTTTTTAAAAAAATTTATTTTTTTAATTTATTTTATTTTTGGCTGCACTGGGTCTTCATTGCTGTGCATGGGCTTGTCTCTGGTTGCAGCGAGCAGGGGCTACTCTTCATTGCAGTGCGTGGGCTTCTCATTGCGGTGGCTTCCCTTGTGGAGCATGGGCTCTAGCCACGTGGGCTTCAGTAGTTGTGGCACACGGGCTCAGTAGTTGTGGCTCGTGGGCTCTAGAGTGAAGGCTCAGTAGTTGTGGCTCACGGGCTTAGTTGCTCTGCGGCATGTGGGATTTTCCTGGACCAGGGCTCGAACCTGTGTCCCCTGCATTGGCAGGCAGATTCTTAACCACTGTGCCACCAGGGAAGCCCTCCTCCAATGTTCTTAGCTTGGCCAATGGTTCATTATTCATTCAGCTTCTCAAACATGAGACATCAGAATCATCTCCAAATTTTTTTCTTCCTCAAATGACATCAAATCTATGAATCAGTTTCACTCAGTTCACTTATGAAATATCTCTGAATTATTTTCTCCTTTAGAATAACACCTGCTCCTTCATGTTCAGGCTCTTATCCCTTTCTACTTCAACTTTCACAGACCATTGATACCATGATGGAGTCTACGTTCTATAGTGGTCCCTCATACTGATAAATCCAGCCTTAAGGTGTCAAACTTTCCATCAGAAATTGATTCAAGTCACTATTTCTGAATTCTCTGAAAGAATGCCTAGTTAGCATCATTCTAGAAGTACAGGAGAGAAGTTAATTCATTACATATAATGTATGTTTTAAGGCATTCATTGGGAAGGATTGCTGGATGAAATCTAAATTTCTCAGCATTAAATATCAGAGTTTCAAAATGTTTTCTGTGTTTTCACTTATTTCCACCAAATAAACTATCTGCCAGCTAAACTTCTGTTAATACTGTTCCTTGAATGAATAATTATCTTTCCACTGCTCTGAATCTTTGATAGACATACCATCCTCTACATGGAGAACTGATATTATATATACCTCTATAAAGTTCGTTTACATATATATCACACACACATTATATGTATCTCTTTAAAACAGCCTTTATAAAGTCTCTTTATACAATATTAGTTGTTGTTTTTTTAGGATTGCCCATCTCTGTCATTAGACTAGGAAGTCCATGTGAAGTGATTCATCTTTAAATAACCAGAGTCTAACACAGGAATTGAAAACTACTAGGGAAGCTAGGGAGATAATATAAAAGAAAGATGCTGGATAGTGGAAAATCTTAGGCAGTTAGGGGACAGTGGCAGAGTTCCTACATCTTATCATAAGGGGACAGTCCTGCTCAGTGTTAGGAGATTTTTGTCCCTTCTGTGGATGTAGTTGAACAGATTTTATGATTTTCTAATAGAATCATTATATTAAGATTAAGTTATAAGGCACCCAAACTTTATACATTCGCATCTAAATAGTATAAAGGCTGTAAGGCTAGACCACCTGCTGGAAAACTGCTGTGATAGAATTTCTTCATGTAGTAAATACACAGATATATTGTGACTTACAGTGACTCAATTAATGCAAAGATCAGGGCCATAGAGAAGCATAATTGCACAGTACATCTTACACCATTTTTCTTAAAATTCTCTTTGTGTAAGTGAGCTTTTCATAGGAACTCAAAGATGTCAGAGCTTCTGAAGAGGGTCTAGAACACTGGCAGTCTGTGTTTCAGACTAAGGAAATACCATGTGCTTTGGCATTCAGATTTAGTGACAAGGTTAATGTTCTTTTTAAAATGATAATATCCAGTGCCTCCATACAAAACCCACCATATTTAAATGTTAGATGCTTTGCTTATGTTTTTTTGACTATAAGGCTCTGCTTCTCTTTTTCCCGTTTAATATAATCAACACTGACATTTAATCAGAGCAATAACTACCTCTGATCAAAGTTAAAAACATGAGTACATTATCTTCCTCTTGAGATATCAGTTTACAAATATTTATTTAATATATTTGTAACATCCTACAAAATTATATTCTCCTTATATTAGGAAAGCAAATCCTATAAATATATCACATCTCTTACCTTAAATTCAACATTTCCACAAGTGTTGCACACAAAATATGGGCCTGTAATTCTTAGAACATCCTTTTTATTCTCATTTTGAATTGTAAACTTTGGCTGATATGGGTGCCAGGTCTGAGTAACATAACCTATTGGTATACCAGGAGGAGCATAGATTTCTATCTACAAAAACAAAAGAGTATAGGTAATATGTAATCATCATCATCATCATAACAATGTCTGATAATAGCTCTCATTTACTGAATACTTTTTTTTCAATTAGTAATATTCTTTTCTCCCATCTTTACTGAGGTACAGTTGACATACAAAATTGTAGTATGTTTAAAGTGTACAATGTGATGATCTGGTATACATACACATTATAGAAAGATTACCAAATTTAAGTTAAATGAAACAACCATCACGTCATATAGGTAACTTTTTTTTTTTTTTGGTAAGAACACATGAGATCTATCTCTTAGCAAATTTCAAGTATACAGTATAGTATTATTAACTGTAGTCCCCACGCTGCACATTAGATCCTCAGAACGTATTCATCTTATCACTGAAAGTTTGGAGTGTTTGACTAGCATACCCCAATTCTCCCACCACCCAGCCCCTGGCAATTACCATTATACTCTCTGTATCTATGAGTTAGACATTTTTTTTCAGATTCAACTTATACGTGATACCATACAGTATTTGTCTTTTTTATCTGGCTTATTTCAGTTAGCATAATGCTTTCAGGTGCGTGTATATTGTCACAAATGGCAAGATTTTCTTATTTTTTTGGCTGAATAATATTTTATGTGTGTATATATATACACGCATTTATATATACACACATATATATAAAGTTATTTATATATATCCACACACACATCTCACATTTTCTTTATCCATTCATCAGTCAATAGACACTAAGGATGTTTCCATATTGTGGCTACTAAATACGTTCAATAAACACATGAGTGCAGAAACTTCTATGAAACCTGATTTTATTTCCTTAGGATATACACTGAAAAGTTGGATTGCTGGCTTATATGGTAGTTCTATTGTTAATTATCTAAGGAGACTTGATACTCTTTTCCATAATGGCTATACCAATTTACATTCCCAACACCAGTGTACAGAAGTTCCCTTTTTTCTACATCCTTGCCAACATATGTCTTGTCTTTGTGATAACAGACATTCTAACAGGTGTGATGTGATATGTCATTGTGGTTTTGATTTTCATTTTTCTGATCATTAGTGATTTTGAGCAGCTTTTCATATATATCTTTTGGCCATTTGTATGTTTTCTTTGAAAAAGACATTTCTTTAATGTCTATTTAGATCCTTTGCTCATTTTCTAAGTGCAAAATACTGTTCTATGCACCAGTTAATTCATAATACATTCTTAGCAGGTTGGTACTATTATTCCTATTTATAGAGGAACAGAGAGGTAAATTAATTTGTGTTAAGATTCCCCAGCTGCAAAGTGGAAGGGAAGAGACACAAACTGCATACACAGTCTCCACTCTGAAGTACTTGCTCTACTGGCCTCCTATATTTTAAAATTTTCTCTTTTATTCATACTTATGAAAAATATCTAAATTATTAAAAACTCTTTTCTTAAACTCCTTTACAAACAGTGGTTTAGATGTATGGACAGAGCTCTGATCACTGGGGCAATTTTCAAATATGAATGGTAATTGTGCTAGGATGGAAAGAAAATGGGGCCTGGAATCTTGGCTCTGCACCTTAGCTGGGTGACCTTGAGAGCATCTCAGCATGTTCATCTGTAAATAAGGACTTCTTAGGTCTATTTTTTAAGACCAAAAGTATAATGTATGCTAATGTGCTCTATAAGTTGTAGAGAATATTCCATCCAACTCTCAGTTTTTCCTCACCTATTCTTATGAATATTATTATATCTAAAGCAAGTGACATGGAAAACAAAATTTAGTATGAATAAGGTCAGTCATCCTTTCAAAATAAGTGTAGTATTAGACATCAAATCTCTATGTGCTTGTATCTCTGTGTGCCCTGCTCTCACAGCTACCCATATGGATGACTGAGTGACCTAGGCAGTGCTGGTCTCAGGCCAATGGAGATATAGGCAAAGGCCGACTTCCTATAAACACTCTGTGCCCTGGCGTCTCCCCTGAGATCCATGTTCTCTCTCAGAGGGCTGTCAAGTACTATGAAAGAGACACCTGGTCTTCATGGAGCTCAAGGATCTAAGATCTTACCCCCATGGGGCACACTGCTCAGGGACATGGGGCTAACTGCTGAGTCTTTTCCACCTGCCTTTCTTCCTACAATTTATCCTCAAGCATAAACCAATAGCTGGCGGACCACTTTTCCTTTAAATCTCATTTGATTATATAAATTCAACGATAGGGTAAAAATTCTTACTGAACTACTTTACAAAGTACCCGGGTAATTGCTCACCGACCTCCTGCAGGCAGCAGGGAAAACAACAGCTGGTGCACCTTAGTGGTCTCTTCAGAGTTATGACTTCTTGGCCCTTAAGATCATGAATCCTCATGATAAAAGGCCTATAAGATCCATAGCAAAATCGGGTGCACAAAGCAGTATCCTCTGCTGCATAGTATATCCTCTGTCCAAGGCTGTTCTTAATTTCATATTTGTTATTGGTTTCATAACTTATTATGACTAAAAACATAGAAGAGGAAACCATAATCACCAGTATGTTAAAACTATCTAGAATCTAAATATTTTAGACTTACATATTTTTGGACATTACTTTAGATTATATTTACCAAATAGATAGAAAAGGAAAGGTGTTTAGAGATGATCTTGACAGAGGAAAAAAGGCAAAGAAAAAACGGAGGAAATGGTATTAAGGTACTGAGAAATTAAGAGCATCTATGTAAGACTTGGAAGAGAAAACAACTTGTATCTTCCTAATTCCATAGACCCGTATCAGAAAGGGAGACTTTGCTGTGAGGGATGATGCCGTGCTGTCGATGGTCACAGTCGTGCTAAGTGAATGCAGAAAATGTCTACTTGTCATGTATTCAGCTATGGAGGGGAATATAGGATGATTGCTATGTTTATGCACCGTATAGTATTATATTAAGTAAATTTGCTTGAGATTTAGTTTTATAAATCACAGTCATGGCTTCTCTTTCTGCATTGTGTGAGGAAGGTGTGAGAGGGCTTTCTCTCAATGCACACTTGTGAAGAGGGAGAGAGTGAAAATGAAAGGTGAGGTAGAACATCACCCTGGGCCCAGGGCACCCTTGTTTAGCTCAGCAGTGGTTGTTCAGAAGTGGGAAATGGGTATTAGACAAGGGGAAAGATGCTTGGCAACCAAGGCTGGAAGTCGGAGGATATCTAGACCACTGGCATCCTAAGTGAAATCTGTACCTTAGCAGGAGCTAATCTCTTCACGGGGGAAACAGAGATGTGCTAAATACTGACACCCACGTGGTATCTTACCAAAGGGCTTCCCATATTGAACCACACCTTGGAAACCTCTCCTTGCTTAAAGCCAGGAGGGAGCAATTCATGAGTCCACAGCCCTCATTAACATGGGTCATAGGATGTCAGAAGCCATGAAAATAATGAGCAAAATGAAACATATGGAGACAAAAATCACTCTCAAATATCTGTGTCGATGGATTTAGTCAAATAGAAATATCGTTCACAAGTTCTATCACCATGACCTCCTTTAAATGTCTTTTACTCAGACAGGCCCTGGACTTTGCCTTAAAAGAACCATCCTTGACCTCGCTATCTCCCAGTCAAATGTCTAATGAGAAAAAAATTAAACTGATTCATGAGATAGAATCTATTATCTAGCTGATTTCATTAAGTACCTTAATCTCAAAAGTCTTTAGTTTGTTCATCTCTAAAATGAGATCAATGTTTTTACACAATCTCTAAGTTTCCTTCTAATTACTGAAGAAAATGAAAACAAATATAAGAATTCTATAGTTATATCTTTCTGGTGTATTAAATTTTGAACTGGGGACAGCTATAAATAAGTGCCTGTCATAGTCTCAGATTCTAATAATAAACTGAGTAAACTTTATCACTTTATACTACTCAATGTTAAAATATGATATAGACTTTCTATTTGAGAAAAAAAAATTAAAGACATCTATTTTAAAAACTGAAACTTAACAACTAGTAAATTTGTTACTTTATATTTCATGCCAAAGATATGTGTTTTCACACATCAATATAAACTTTTTAATCTAAGAATTCTGTAAAATGTATCATATCTGGTCTTTTGAGTTTTATAATCTCAATGAAATATACCTTAGAATAAAATGTTAAAAAAATTCAGAATACAAATTATTAAACATTAAAGAGCTCCTTTCCAGAGAAAACTTAGTTTCAAAAGACTAAACTCAATAATTTTATAAATATCTAATAATGTATATTATAAGTAATTTTTAAGATGATACTTTAAATTATTTTTTATTGAGATGTAATTGGCATACACCATTGTATTGATTTTAGGTATACAACATTATGATTTGATATCTCTATGTATGTGAAATGAATACTACAAGTTTAGTTAATATCCTTACCACACATACATTCAAAAATTTTTTTCTTGTGTGAGAAACTTTAAGATCTACTCTCTTAGTAACTTTCAAATATACTATATAGTACTGTTAATTATGGTCACCATGCTGTACATTATGTCCCTAGGATATTTCTTTATCTTATAACTGAAAGTTTGTACCTTTTCACCACCTTCACCCATTTCTCCAACCCACTACCCCCATACATATGGCAACCACCAATCTATTCTCTGAGTTTAGTTTCTTTCAGATTCCACATATAAGTGAGATCATACAGTATTTGCCTTCTCTAACTTATTTCACTTAGCATAATGCCTTCAAGGTCCGCCTGTGTTGTTGCAAATGGTAGGATTTCCTTCTTTTTCATGGCTGAATAAAATTCCAATGTATATATACCACGTTTTCTTCATTCATTCATCTGTCAACGGACACAAGTTGTTTCCAAGTCTTGACTACCGTAAATATGCTGCAATAAACATGGAAGTGCATATACTCTTTTTGAGATAGTGATTTTTGTTTCTATGGATAAATACCCAGAACTGGAATTGCTGGATCATATAGTAGTTCAATTTTTTAAACTGAGGTATAATTGACATATCACATTATATTTGTTTCTTTCCTTCTTAATTTTTTTGAGGAATTTCCATACTGTTTTCCATGATGGCCGCACCAATGTACATTCCCACCAACAGTGCATAAGGGTTCTCTTTTCTCCATATCCTACCAACACTTCTTATCTCTTCTCTTTTTTATAATAGCCATTTTAAAGTGTGAGGTGATATCTCATTGTGGTTTTGATTTGTATTTTTCTGATCATTTGTGATGTTGAGCACCTTTTCATGTATGTGTTGGCCATTTGTATGATTTTTTGGGAAAACATCTACTTAAATCCTCTGTCCATTTTTAATGAATTTTTTCTATTGAGTTTTATAAATTACTTGTATATTTTGGATATTAATCCCTTATCAAATTTATGACTGGCAAATATTTTCTCCCATTCCTAGGTTGCTCTTTCATTTTGTTGATGGTTTCCTTTGCTGTACAGAAGCTATTTACTTTAATGTAGTCCTACTTGTTTGTTTTAGTTTTAGTTGTCTGTGGTTTGTGACTTACACAAAAAATCATTACCTAGAACAATGTCAAGGAACTTACCTCCTCTATTCTCTTCTAGGAGTCCTGTGGTTTCAGGTCTTACATTCAAAATCATTATTCCGTTTTGAGTTCTTTTTTGTTGTGGTGTAAGACTGTGGTCTAGTTTTATTCTTTTGCATATAGAAATCCAATTTTTCCAACACCATTTATTGAAGAGACTGTCTTTTCCTCATTGTGTATTATTGGCTCTTTTGACACAAATTAATTGACTGCATATGTGTGGATTTATTTCTGGGCTTTGTATTCTCTTCCATTGGTCTATGTGTTCGTTTTATGCCAATATGGTACTGTTTTGATTACTATGGCTTTGTAATATAGTTTGAAATCAGGAAGCATGATGAATACAGCTTTGTTCTTTCTCAAGATTGCTTTGGCTATTCAGGGGTTTTGTGGTTCCATAAAAAATTTGGGATTGTTTTTACTCTTTCAGTGAAAAATGTCATTGAAGTTTTGATAGGGATTGAACTGAATCTATAGATTGCTTTGTGTAGTGTGGACATTTAAGGAATATTTATTATTCCAGTCAATGAGACAGAATACCTTTCCATTTATTTGTATCTTCTTCAATGTCTTTCATCAATGTCACATAATTTTCAGAGTATATGTTTCTTCCCTTCTTGGTTAAATATATTCCAGATATTTTCTTTTAGATATAATTATAAATGGTATTGTTTTGTTAATTTCTCTTTCTGATAGCTCATTGTTAGTATATAGAAAGGCAACCAATTTTTGTATATCAATTTTGTATGCTGCACCTTTACTGTATTTGTTTATTAGTTCTATCAGTTTATTTGTGGAGTCTTTAAGGTTTTCTATATAATATCATGTAATTAAAAATAGAAACAGCTTACGTCTTCCTTTCTGATTTGGATGCCTTTTATTTCTTTTTCTTTCCTAGTTGCTCTGGTTTGGACTTCAGTTCTATGTTGAATAAAAGTGGCAAGAGTGGGTATCCTTGTCCTGTTCTTTAACTTAGAGGAAAAGCTTTCAGTTTTTCATCATCAATATGATGTTAGCTATAGGCTTATCACATATGGCCTTTTATGGGTGGGATACATGTGTACAAGCTCCTTTCTAGGTGATATCAGCAAAGTAGGATGGGGGAGAGGGAGAGCATGAAGATGGTACCCACTGGTCTCTGAGGACTCTGGATTGCACTGCAGTTTTCTCTAGATGTGTGTTAAATTGAAACCTTCCCTGAAAATCAAGGCTTTTAAGATAAGCAACTACACTTCTTTCATGGTAATACTGGGTTTCTTTCACAAAAACACTGGGCTTCTTTTAGTCTGCTACATCTGTGCTGGGCCCTGGGGGTTAGACATAGTGAGTCAACATTTAAGAATTATCTCTGAGTTTGTTATAGCCTTGTGGGTCTTATGTATGTAAACCCCATAACTTTCAAAGCTAGATATTTGAGGTGCCCACCACTCTCTGGAAATATTAAGAGTTGAGGTATCAGTTATGGGGTCAAATCCTTCACTCCTCAAGGAGAAGCTGGGTGTTGTGAGTTCCCTCCTGGTTGTGTGTTGTGCTGGGGGTATGGTTTATGGCGAGATTGTGTCTCAGCTTCTCCTATCCATTTCAATGTGCTTTTTTTTTCTCATTTATACAATGTGTAGAGTCACTCAGCTAATTTCTAGATTTCTTTCAGAGGGAATTGTTCTGTAGGTAGCTGTGGATTCATTGTGTCCATGGAAGGAGGTGAGTTCAGGAGCCTGCTCTGATACTACCTTGAACTGGTAGTTAAATTAAATTAAATTATAAGTAATTTAAATGTAATAGGTGATAATTGTATATACTTTAAATTTATTTTTATTGAAATATAGTTGAATTATAATGTTGTGTTAATTACTGCTGTACAGCAAAGTGACTCAGTTATACATATACATTCATTCTTTTTTATATTCTTTTCCATTATGGTTTATCACAGGATATTGAATATAGTTTCCTGTGCTATAAAGTAGGACCTTGTTTTTTATCTATTCTATATATATATCAGTTTGTATCTGCTAAACCCAAACTCCCAATCCAACCCTCTACCCCCCCTCCCCCTTGGCAACCACCAGTGTATTCTCTATGTCCCTGATTCTGTTTCTGTTTCATAGATAAGTGCAGATAATTGTATGTTTCAACCAAATCCATTACTCTGCTAGTACAATTCAGGTTCTAAATCTACTACTGGAAAGGAACTGTCCGGAGATTTAAAGATGGATTTACAGATATATTCTATAACTAGCAGTTTTCACTAAGCTCCTTATATCTGGAAGGAAGACACTCTGGTTCATGAATCTACCCAGATTCTCTTTCCCCTGGCAGCAGTCCTGATCTAGTGGCTTCCTAAGTTTATTCTTGCACATGGAGAGCACTGAAAACATCTGGTAGAGTCAAAGGAGTCATTTAGCACAAGCGGAGGTGCTCTTCTAGGAAGCCAGGCTACTGGGACTGCTGGTCAGCACTCTTCAACATTGCAGTGTCCCTTCATCCAAGCTGGTAATTCACAGTCTGTGGAACAGAGCCCATGGAACACAGGTTTTATAGGGTTCACCTGAGCTCCCAAGAGAAACTGTGAGCAGGAATATGATTTTCCAAAACATCCCCATCCAAAGTCAAAAAGTTCACTCTCTTTGGAAATGTACTAAGGTAACTGTTAGTACATGGTAATAAGTTAACATGAACCATTGCCAGTGGCTCTGTGCCAATGTCAAGGTTGTCAGAAACTGGGGAGAAAACAGCTGAAGTCATAGAAGTCAGGTAAAGAGACAGATTCCCTGAAGAGATGTCTAGAGAGAAGAGGGAACAAAAGTACATTTTGATTGTTTTCCTTCTAAGTTAGAGTCCTTATCATGAGGACAGATACCTAGAGGAATAGTATTTTACCACTTGACTCCTAATTTCAAGAAATGAACTGCTCAGTATAAACTAACACAGTATTGTAAAGCAACTATACTCCAATAAAAATTTTAAAAAAAGAAGAAATGAGCCGCTGATAATCCTCATCAATTCATTATCATAGAGACTATTGTAAATAACCAGGTTTAATGGTCCAACATCACTGAAAGTGTTATATTTGCGGTTGGTGATATGCCTTTATCTGCATATCACTGACCCCCTTTATCTGCATATCAATCATCCCCTCTTTCTAGAAATATAATCAATACAATGAATACATACCTTCTGTAAGTTCAATTTGCTGATGAATCTGAATCTGATCTACCTATATAGTAAATAAATAAATTAAGCTGTAAGCATATATGTTTTTATATTTTTAAGAATTCATATAATCAATATATATCAATATTGTCAATATTTAATAATAGTTTATATTACGTTTCAGTGTAAAAATAAAGGTAATTTTTTGAAAAATATCTACTGAATGTGTTCACTATTAGTGTGGGCAAATTCGAGTGAAATAAAATTGACTTACATTGAAAGCTCTATAAAGATAAGAACACATTGCTCTCTCTAGAAGGCATTTAGGAAATATTAAGACCGTTTTATCTATTTAAAGAGATTTTTTTACTACAAATCTCAAAATTTTTCTATTTAAGTGTACATGATATCATCATTTCTTGTAGGTGATAACTTCCCCTACATATTTTGTGAGTCCCTGATTTTTAAAAAATCTATTTAGGGTATTTCTAGGAGAATATATGAACTAATAAAGTTCTTATAATATAAGATGCCCAAGTGCATTTTGGGATATTAAATTAGTGCAGAGAGTATAAGAGACACAACTCATTTTTTGAAATTTGGTTGGATGTCACAGGAATATTTAGTTTTATATAGTTTGGGCACACAGAATTTCCTATTCTACTTTACCTATGAGATTTCTAACATCAAACAAATGTAAAACCTCATGTTGCTGAGTTAAGCTATCATGTACTACATTAAAATCCAGAACTTTTTCCCTTTATGGTTGCATTTATAAAATTGGGTCTGCATGCTCAACATCACTAATTATTAGAGAAATGCAAATCAAAACTACAATGAGGTACCACTCTCACCAGTCAGAATGGCCATCATCAAAAAATCTGTAAATAATAAATTCTGGGGAGGGTGTGTAGAAAAGGGAACCTTCTTGCACTGCTGGTGGGAATGTAAATTGATACAGCCACTATGGAGAACAATATGGATGTTCATTTAAAAACTAAAAATAGAACTACCATATGACCCAGCAATCCCACTACGGGGCATATACCCTAAGAAAACTGTAATTCAAAAAGACACATGTACCCCAATGTTCACTGCAACACTATTTACAATAATCAGGACATGGAAACAACCTAAATGTCCATTGACAGAGGAATGGATAAAGATGTGGTACATATATACAATATTACTCAGCCATAAAAAGGAACAAAATTGGGTCATTTGTAAAGGTGTGGATGGACCTAGACTCTGTCATACAGAGTGAAATAAGTCAGAAAGATAAAAACAAATATCGTATATTAACACATATATGCGGAATCTAGAAAAATGGTACAGATGAACCTAGGGCAGGAATAGAGACACAGATGTAGAGAACGGACATGTGGACATGGAGGGAAGGAGAGGGTGGGACAAACTGGGAGATTAGGATTTACATATATACACTACCATGTGTAAAATAGATAGCTAGTGTGAACATGCTGTATAGCACAGGGAGCTCAGCTCGGTGCTCTATGATGACCTAGATGGGTGGGAGGGAGGTCCAAGAGGGAGGGGATATATGTATACATATAGCTGATTCACTTCACTGTATAGGAGAAACTAACACAACATTGTAAAGCAACTATATTCCAATTTAAAAAAAATTGGGTCTTCAAAAGAATAAAAGCAACATAAAATGTAATATTATTAATTATAATAAAAAGTTAAGTCATACACAAATTGTTGAATTGAACATTGTTTTATTTGATGTTTGTTTCTAACTCCTAGGAAATTACTGTGTTGGGATTAAAGGGCACAGTATCCAGAACCAAAGTTCCAGAAGTAAAAAGCCATTCCTACTTCCTGTGCATTTTGATGCTGAGCACATTATGCAACTTCTCTAGGTCTCAGTTTCCCCTTTGGTAAAATGGTGATAATTATAGCACCTGTATATCACAGAGTTTCTAAAGGATTAAATGCGTTAATATATGTATCATACTTAGGAACAAAGCCTGGAGAATACTGCTTAGTAAAGCTTTGCTGTTGGCTATTATTGCAGATTATATTCAAGATCATGGAGCACACAATTTCCTAAGACATTTGTATTTTGCTTTACCAGTAAACGTAGCCTAGAAGAATTAGAGTAATTTGTCAGCAAGAAATGTTGTTTTACCATTTCAGACTTCTGTGAATTAGTCATTTGTTAACGTCATTAAGTAAACTGGAAGCACAGTTTTACTTGTTAAGAGTCTTTTATGTATTTGAAATTACCTGATTTAAATATTCCAACCCTGGTGGACAGTCTGATGAAGGTGGTAGTTTTGGAATCCATAGTAGCCTTGCAGGCACACTTGGCTGAAGAGACACTGGCTGGAATTGGACAGGAATGCCAACTGCTCCAATCACTGAATAGCCAGGTGGTAGGATTAGATATTCAGACTGCATTCCAGAGAAGCCAGGCTGGGAGGCAGAACAGCCAGCCTTGGGGACAGTATTCTCAGCCTGGGTTTCAGAACAGCCTGCCTGGTGGGCAGGATAGTCATCCTTGGGGGCAGGGTAGCCAGTATTTTCTGAAGATGCTGAAAATATGAACAAGTGAAATTATTTGTAACTGAACAGAAAAGTGAAAACTTCAGTTCTTTTAGGATTACCCCAGTTATCTACAAACTACAATTTTCCCTCAGCAATCCTGTTTCTATTAAGCTTAAAGTTTGTGTTTATATTGTTCAGCAACTTTCAATAAAATATCTGGGGTTTCATGTCTACTTTTATTTTGAGGATTTTGGGCTGTGTATAGAGTTGGCCCACAGCCTTCTTCTTACTGTTCAAAATTCAGATGAAAATATGCATGAAACCTAAGAAACTGGAAAAAAATCAACAATGATCTAGAGTCATGTACATAAAGATTCTAGAATGTTTTCATGGAAATAAGATATAGCATTGGGTAAAAGGCCCAATATAATGGCTTTGAGCCAGCATTTCTAGCACAAAACCACCCTGTAAAAAATGATAATTCTGGAATTCTAACAAATGCCACTTCCTATATGTATAGAATTGGCAGTGGGTTTGCTCCCTCAAGGGATATTTGTCAAGGTCTGGAGATGTTTTTGTTGTCCCAACTGCAGAAGAGAGTGATACTGGCACCTGGTGGATAGAGGCCAGGAATGCTGTTAAATACTGTAAAATGCTCAGAACAGCACCCTGTAGAAACAGAATTATCCATCCCCAAATACTATAGTGCTGCTATTGAGAACCCTGGTATAGAGGTAAAGGCATGTCATTCCATCTAGTATTGTCAGATACTTGTCTGGCTTAACAATTTGCCTGGGGGTTTAACCCATGGTGTATTCTATTCCCAAGACCCTGTACATTAAAAAATTTTAAATTATGATTCTTAAGTTACAAATTTCAACTTCACAATTTTGCACACTCGGCTCTCCAGAAAATAGGCTTTGAGAACCAAGGAAGGTAAAAAGCACAACAGGATAAATTGTCTTAAGTATTTAATAAGCACAGTATGGGAAGAAATTTAATAAGTGTATACTCTGTATTCCATGTGAATTTGTGATTACAATAAAACTTCTTAAGCTTATATGTACACTACACAAAATAGCAATTTCATAAGAATGGAATGTAATTTCAAAGGACTGTATTTTAATGTAAAGGCTATGAAAAACTTAATACTTAGAATAGGCAATTTGTAAATATATTAAAGTGGAACACAGATAACAAAATACATATACCATTAAAAAGTAAGACTTAGAAGAGAGACTAAACCTCACACAAATGCCTTTTTAAATATATCTTTATAATTCATTCCTTCTACAATGAATAGATATTTCCAGATGATTTATAATGTGACTCTGTTCTTGAATCAGAGGATACAGCTATCAACAAGGCAACCTGCTCTCAGGAAGCTTACAGGTGACTTCTGGGAAACAAAATGTAAATTTTTAAAAAAAGATTTCAGATCGAACTGATGGGCAAAATACATGGAGGAGAGGGAAAGGTATGAATCAGTTTCTTTGGATGGATACAATTTATGTTGAGACCTAACATATAAGAAGGGAAAAACTTTGTGTGAAGATCTGATGAGAAATATTCCAGGAGGAAGGAAAACCAAATGCAAAAGTCTCCGACTTTAGGAATGAATTTGGCATGTTTAAGGACATTATAAGGAAGAAGAAGAAGAGAAACAACTGTCTGTAAAGACATAAAGACATAGGATCAGTTCATCTTGAGAGCTGCTAAATCAGGAGTCTGTATTTTATTTTAAAAGCGATTGACAGGCCTTAGATGATTTTAAGCAGAAGAGTGAGTTCCATGGTCTGATTTATATATTACAAAGTTTTTAGGAGTACTGTGCACTGGGATTTAAAAAAAATTATTTTATATTGGAATATGGTTGATTTACAATGTTGTTTTAGTTTCAGGTATACAGCAAAGTGATTCAGTTATACATATACATATATCTATACTTTTTCAGATTCTTTTCTCATATACGTTGTTATAGAGTATTGAGTAGAGTTCCCTGTTCTATACAGTAAGTAGGTCCTTTTGATTATCTATTTTATCTATAGAAGTGTATAAATGTTAATCCCAATCTCCTAATTTATACCCCCCCGAACCTTTCCTGTTTGGTAACCATAAGCTTGTTTTCTAAGTCTGTGAGTCTGTTTCTGTTTTGTAAATAAGTCCATTTGTATCATTTTTTTGGATTTCACATATAAGTGAAATCATGATATTTGTCCTTCTCTGTCTGACTTACTTCATTTAGTATGATAATCTCTAGGTCCATCCATGTTGCTGCAAATGGCATTATTTCATTCTTTTTTATGGCTGAGCAATATTCCATTGTATATATGTAGCACATCATCTTTATCCATTCCTCTGTCAATGGACATTTAGGTTGCTTCCATGTTTTGGCTATTGTAAATAGTGCTGCAATGAACATTGGGGTGTATGCATCTTTTCAAATTATTGTTTTCTCTGGATATATGCTCAGGAGTGGGATTGCTGGATCATATGGTAGCTCTATTTTTAGTTTTTTAAGGAACCTCCATACTGTTCTTCATAGTGGCTGCACCAATTTACATTCCCACCAACAGTGTTGGAAATTTCCCTTTTCTCCACACCCTGTTCAGCATTTATTGTTTGAAGACTTTTTGATGATGGCCATTCTGACCAGTGTGAGGTGATAAACACATTGTAGTTTTGATTTGCATTTCTCTAATAATTAGCTATGTTGAGCATCTTTTCATGTGCTTTTTGGCCATCTGTATGTCTTCTTTGGAGTAATGTCTATTTCTATCTTCTGCCATTTTCTGATTTTTTTTTTTTTTATATTGAGCTGCATGAGCTGTTTGTATATTTTGGAGATTAATTCCTTGTCGGTCACATAATTTGCAAATATTTTCTCCCATTCTGTGAGTTATCTTTCATTTTGTTTATGGTTTCCTTGCTGTGCAAAAGCTTTTAAGTTTGATTAGGTCCCATTTATTTGTTTTTGTTTTATTTCCATTACTCTAGGAGGTGGATTCAAAAAGATATTGTTGCGATTCATGTCAAAGAGTGTTCTGCCTATGTTTTCTTCTAAGAGTTTTATAATATCTGATCTTACATTTAGGTTTTTAATCCATTTTATTTTTCTGTATGGTATTAGAGAATGTTCTAATTTCATTTTTTTACATGTGGCTGTACAGTACCACTTATTGAAGAGATTTTTTCTCCATTGTGTATTCATTCTTATCTCCTTTGTTGTAGATTAACTGACTGTAGGTGCATGGGTTTTAAGCCTCGGTAAATTTAAGAAAATTGAAATCATATCAAGCATCTCTCTGACCACAACACTATGAGGCTAGAAGTCAAATACAAGAAAAAAACCAGCAAAAACCACAAACATGTGGAGGCTAAACAATATGCTACTAAACAACCAATGGATTACTGATGAAATCAAAGAGGAAATAAAAAAATAACTAGAGACTAGTAGGCATAGAGGGAACTTTCCTCAACATAATAAAGGCCATATATGACAAACCCACAGCCAACATCGTCCTCAATGGTGAAAAACTGAAACCGTTTCCACTAAGATCCGGAACAAGACAAGGTTGCCCACTCTCACCACTGTTATTCAACACAGTTTTGGAAGTTTTAGCCACAGCATTCAGAGGAGAAAATGAAATAAAAGGAATCCAAAGTGTAAAGGAAGAAGTAAAACTGTCACTGTTTGCAGATGACATGATACTATACATAGAGAATCCTGAAAATGCTACCAGAAAACTACTAGCTAATCAATGAATTTGGTAAAGTAGCAGGATACAAAATTAATGCACAGAAATCTCTTGCATTCCTATACACTAATGATGAAAAACCTGAAAGAGAATTTAAGGAAACACTCCCATTTACCACTGCAACAAAAAGAATAAAATACCTAGGAATAAACCTACCTCAGGAGACAAAAGGTCTGTATGCAGAAAACTATAAGACACTGATGAAAGAAATTAAAGGCGATAAAAACAGATGGAGAGATACACCATGTTCTTGGATTGGAAGAATCAACTTTGTGAAAATGTCTATAATACCCAAAGCCATCTACAGATTCAGTGCAATCCCTATCAAATTACCAATGGCATTTTTCACAGAACTAGAACAAAAAATTTCACAGTTTGTATGGAAACACAAAAGACCCCGAATAGCCAAAGCAATCTTGAGAAAGAAAAATGGAGGTGGAGGAATCAGGCTCCCAGACTTCAGACTATACTACAGAGCTACAGTAATCAAGAAAGTACAGGCACAAAAACAGAAATACAGATCAATGGAACAGGACAGAAAGCCCAGAGATAAACCCACGCACATATGGTCACCTTATCTTTGATAAAGGAGGCAAGAATATACAATGGAGAAAAGACAGCCTCTTCAATAAGTGGTGCTGGGAAAACTCGAGAGCTACATGTAAAAGAATGAAATTAGGGCTTCCCTGGTGGCGCAGTGGTTGAGAATCTGCCTGCCAATGCAGGGGACACGGGTTCGAGCCCTGGTCTGGGAGGATCCCACATGCCGTGGAGCGACTAGGCCCGTGAGCCACAATTGCTGAGCCTGCGCGTCTGGAGCCTGTGCTCCCCAACAAGAGAGGCCGCGATAGTGAGAGGCCCGCGCACCGCAATGAAGAGTGGACCCCACTTGCCACAACTAGAGGAAGCCCTCGCACAGAAACGAAGACCCAACACAACCATAAATTAATTAATTAATTAATTTAAAAAAAAAAAGAATAAAGAGGCTTTATTAAAAAAAAAAGAAAAAAAGAATGAAATTAGAATCCTCCCTAACACCATACATAAAAATAAACTCAAAATGGATTAAAGACTTAAATGTAAGGGCAGACACTATAAAACTCTTAGAGGAAAACATAGGCAGAACACTCTATGACATAAATTACCACAAGATCCTTTTTGACCCACCTCCTTGAGAAATGGAAATAAAAACAACAATAAACAAATGGGACCTAATGAAACTTAAAAGTTTTTGCACAGCAAAGGAAACCATAAACAAGACGAAAAGACAACCCTCAGAATGGGAGAAAATATTTGCAAACGAAGCAACTGACGAAGCATTAATCTCCAAAATATACAAGCAGCTCATACAGCTCAATATGAAAAAAAACAAACGACCCAATCCAAAAATGGATAAAAGACCTAAATAGACATTTCTCCAAAGAAGATATACAGATTGCCAACAAACACATGAAAGGATGCTCAACATCAGTAATCATGAGAGAAATGCAAATCAAAACTAGAATGAGGTATCACCTCACACCGGTCAGAATGGCCCTCATCAAAAAAATCTATAAACAATAAATGCTGCAGAGGGTGTGGAGAAAAGGGAACCCTCATGCACTGTTGGTGGGAATGTAAATTGATACAGCCACTATGGAGAACAGTATGGAGGTTCTTTAGAAAACGAAAAATAGAACTACTTTATGACCCAGCAATCCCACTCCTGGGCATATACCCTGAGAAAACCATAATTCAAAAAGAGTCATGTGCCACAATGTTCATTGCAGCACTATGTACAATAGCCAGGACTTCGAAGCAACCTAAGTGTCCATCAGTAGATTAATTGATAAAGAAGATGTGGCACATATATACAATGGAATATTAATCAGCCATAAAGAGAAATGAAATTGAGTTATTTGTAGTGAGGTGGATGGACCTAGAGTCTGTCATACAGAGTGATGTAAGTCAGAAAGAGAAAAACAAATACCATATGCTAACATGTATATATGGAATCTAAAAAAAAAAAAGTGTATCTGAAGAACCTAGGGGCAGGACAGGAATAAAGATGCAGACGTAGAGAATGGATTTGAGGACACGGGGAGGGGGAAGGGTAAGCTGGGATGAAGTGAGAGAGTGGCATGGACATATATACACTACCAAATGTAAAATAGATAGCTAGTGGGAAGCAGCCGCATAGCACAGGGAGATCAGCTCGGTGCTTTGTGTCCACCTAGAGGGGTGGGATAGGGAGGGTGGGAGGGAGACACAAGAGGGAGGGGTTGTGGGGATATATGTATACCTATAGCTGATTCACTTTGTAATACATTAGAAACTAACACAATATTGTAAAGCAATTATAATCCAATAAAGACGTTAAGAAAAAAAAAAACTACCACACAACTATTAGGTACAGAAGTCAGAAACTGAAGCATGATCCAATCACTCTATGCCTTTTTTTCTACCTGAATAATGGGGATAGTTAATAATATTTACCCCATAAGATTGTCTGAGAATTGAGTTAATCTAAATTAGGCACTTAGAACAATGCCTCAGACACAGTAAGTTGTCAGTTTTAACCTGTAATATTGTTAGCATCACCTTCCCTCTAAGAGATGAGGTATATGTGGCCTTGGACTTAAGAAATATAAAACTGAGCCATTTTTCTCACAAACTTTCAAGTTTGATTATAACCATTTTTAATTATGTATCACCTGCTGTAATTCTATATGGGTAGATTAAATCATTCTCCAAGTGCTTTGGATAGATATTATAGACTTGCTAATCACTCTTCAAACAGCAACTGTGTAAGAATTTAGAGCAGCAGTTCTCAGCCCTGGCTGCACATTATAATCACCTGAGGAATTAAAACTTACCAATCCCTGGGTCCCACAACTAGAGTTTCCGATTTAATTTTTCTGGCATAGTGCCCTGGTACTGGTGTTTTTAAGAGCTTCTGCTTAATACTTAAGTGAAGGCATGGTTGAGATTTACCACCTTAAAGCCTTAAAATTTTTCTACTGCACATTCTTTTAAGTGCAAACATCTGGATGAGATCCAGGCCCCACTGGGAGTTTTCTGGCTAGACAAACCATTCAGAACCCAAGCAGATTTGTTTGCTCAGAGTAGTATACAAAAGGCATATACCCTTTCTGCCCACAAGATTCTTTTTTTTAAATTGAAATATCATTGTTTTACAATATTATATTTGTTTCAGGTGTCTAGCAGTGATTCAGTATTTTTATAGATAATACCCCATTAAAAATTATTACAAAATATTGGCTACTGAGATGATCATGTGATTTTTATCCTTCCTTCTGCTAATGTACTGTATCATACTGATTGACTTGTGAATACTGCACCATCTTGCATCCCTGGAATAAATCTCAATAGACGCTGGAAAAGCATTTGACAAAATTCACTATCCATTTATGATAAAAACTCTTATCAAAGTTGGTATAGAGTGAACATATCTCCACATAATAAAGGCAATTTATGACAAACTCACAGCTAACTTCATACTGAATGGTAAAAAGCTGAAAGCGTTTATCCTAAATTGAGGAATGAGGCAAGGACGCTCACTCTTGCTGCCTCTATTTAATATAGTATCAGAAGTCCTAGCCACAATAATCAGACAAGAAAAGAAATAAAAGACATCTAAATTGGGAGGGAGGAAGTAAAACTGTCACTATTTGCAGATGACATGATATATATATATATATAAAACCCTTAAGTCTCTACCAAAAAACTACTAGAATAAATGATTCATTAAAGTTGCAGGATACAACAGATTAATACATAGAAATCTGTTACTTTTCAATACACTAATAATGAACTATCAGAGAGTGAAAGTAAAAAAAAAAAATCCCATTTAAAAATCACATAAAATAAAATAAAATACCTAGGAACAAACTTAACCAAGGAGGTGAAAGACTTATACTCTGAAAACTAAAAACACTGAAGAAGGAAATTGAAGATGACTCAAAGAAGTGGAAAGATATCCTGTACTCTTCAACTGGAAGAATTAATATTCTTAAAATGGCCATACTACCCAAAGCAATCTACAGATTTAATGCAATCCCTATCAAAACACCCATGACAATTTTCTCAGAACTAGAACAAATAATCCTAAAATTTATATGGAATCACAAAATTGCCAAAGCGATCTTGAGAAAAGAGTAAATAACTGGTGATATCAACCTCCCTGACTTCAGACTGTACTACAAAGCTACAGTAATGGTATTGGCACAAGATTCCTTTTGATTCTAGGTCCCTAGGTCCCTGCCTACTTGAAAATCTGGTACACCATGAACTTTGCCAGTTGGTAAAGTTCTGGTAATTTTGAAAACTGCATTTTTCTAAGTGAAGTTTTGTGACATTTTATATGCAGTGGTTCAAAAGAAATAATGTATTCCCTAGTTTGTAGTGATATGACTCAATTACTTTTCTTACAAAGGAAAGGCATGATTCAGCATGCATACAAAAGTAAAGCTTTCACATATGTTAGAAAATAAAAATGAAAATTAACCCAGGTAGCTACATTTCTCTTGGTTGCAGCTTCTGGGTTTAAGCAGTTACCTCTTCTGTGGCTCTCAATGAATACAATTAACCCCAGATAATAAATGAATCAAACACTTCCAGGGATAAATCTCCTAAATATGATTACATGACCACAATTTTCAGAACAGATGGAGAATCAATAAAATCTTTTATTAAATATGTGTATTTTGGGGTTTAATTTATGTGTAGCTTTATATTTCATTAGCTAAATGTAAACTCACTACTTTTTTTTATTACCTCTACATCTTCACTATCCTGTATAAATAAAAATTACTTTTATGATACTTATGATAGTACATCAAACAAAAAAATCAAGAACTAGGCTACCAATTTCATTATTGGTCTTTCAATGAAATGCACTTCTATGATAAATACACATATAGGGACAGAAGACAGACACACGTACACCAGGATTTTGTGTGGATTTTTCAACACCTTTGGGTAAATACCAAGGAGTGTGATATATGGATTGTATGGTAAGAACATATTTAGTTTTGTAAGAAACTGCCAAACTATCTTCCAAAGTGGCTGCACCATTTTGCATTCCAACCAGAAACGTATGAGACTTCTTATTGCTCCACATCCTCACCAGCATTTGGTGTTACCAGTGTTCTGGGTTTTGGCCACTAAGAAGTGACATACTTATTTGTCATCTGTATATTTTCTTTCATGAGGTGTCCTTTCAATTCTTTGGCCCATTTTTCATAGGATTTTGTTGTTGTCATTGAGCTTGAATACTTTGTACATTTTGTATATAGTCCTTTATCAGATGTGTCTTTGCCAATATTTTCTCCTAGTATGTGTCCTGTCTTCTAATACTCTTGATATTGTCTTTCGCAGGGCAGAGTTTTTGATTTTAATGAAGTCCAGGTTATCAATTATTTCTTTCATTGGTTGTGATTTTGGTATTGTAAAAAAAAGGCATCACTATACCCACAATTATCTAGATTTTCTCCTATGTCATCTTCTAGGGATTTTATAGTTTCAGTTTTTAAATTTAGGTCTATAATGCATTTTGAGTTAATTTTTGGGAAGGGTGTAAGGTCAGTGTCTCGATTCACTTTTTTGCACGTGGATGTCCAGTTGCTCCAGCACTATTTGTTGAAGAGACTTTGTTGCCTTGTATGCCTTGCTCCTTTGCCAAAGGTCAGTTGACTATATTTATGGGTATCTAACTATGGGCTCTCTATTCTGTTCCAGTGACAAAAATATTTGCCTATTCTTTTGCAACTACCATACTGTCTTGATACTGTAGCTATAGTAAATCTTGATTTTGGGCAGCATCAGTTCTCTAACTTTGTTTTTCTCAGGATTTTGTTCCTAACATATTCCCCTAATATATATTGGTTTTCTCTTTAGAACCTTAGAATTTTAAAAAGAGAAGGTCTTGTATTACATGCTTGATCAATATCCACCTTAGTTAGAATTTTCCTGAGAGGCAAAGAGCCTGAACATAATAATTGTTATTTATTTAAAGCTATATATTTGTGTATGTTATGAAATATATATTGGGGATATATCTGAGGATTTTAAACAATGAACTGACATATTAAATTCATTATCTGTTAATTAGTATGATTTGAATAAACTTTATGTATATAAAATATACACGGAATAGGGAAAACTTATCTGGATGGAATATTGATAATTATACAATTTATTTCCCAATAAAATTAGAATTTCTTAGGTTACTCTACGATTTTTTTAAAGGGAAAAAAAGGGATTTCTTTTGTCTACATCTTCTCTATGGTCCAATTACTGAACTAGCCATTAGATTTTGGAGCATAAACAACACAAAGCAAATTGTGTCCTTTCAGAAGCCGAATAAAACATAATGACAAAAACCTGTTAACAGGATTAACATTATAGGGAGGAAGGTAAACAGAGTACTCACTTTCGTTGTCCATGATTTAAAGAGTTCTGAAAAAGAAGACCTCATATTAATACATTGTCTACAGATTTGTAAGTAAAATATGACGATTGAAACAAGGTGCTCTGAAGCTATACACTCACACACGGCATATTCCTTTATTCATCTAGTCTAGCCATATCTGGCCAGTTAAATATAGTATTGCAAATACTCTTGGTGCTATAAATAAAAGTAATGGTTCCATAAAAAGAGTTATGGAGGCACTAATTGAGATAGTGTAGTGGGGTTGTCAGAAAGTCAGATCTCAGAGCCAAAGGCAGTTTAAAATCAACCAGGCTACGAGGTGTGTATTTGGATGGCTTGAGGCATTAGAGGCAGGGGGAACTGCATAGGTAGCAGTTCTGAGGCTGGAGGGAGGGAGCTTGGCTCATTCAAGGGAATAAAGATCTGTGGGTCACAGAGCACAGAAGGAGAAATCATTAGACATGAGGATGAAGAGGTGGACAGGGAACAGTTCTTACAGGTTTCCTGTCTCTCTAAACTCTCAAAGGCCAGAGCCTGGCCTGTCTTGTCAGGACAAGACACTTAATCTTGTGTGAGATCCAGTGCTCGTTGATTCAACAATGTGCAAAGTATTATTTCACTCCCTTCAGTCAGAAAGAACAGCTCCCTTATGGCTGTGAAGGCTGGCTAATCTGTGACTCAGCCGTTTTTTGTGACACTTCTATCCAATTGCAGAAACCCACTCATTTCCCATTTCATTTTTTTTTTTTCATTTCCATGTTTTTGTTCAGTATTCAAAGCCCTACAATTGTCATACTCGCCAGGGCAGTATTAAGAGAAAGTTGTTATTAAGGAAGTTCCAGGAAGAAAAAGAGAACCCTGAATCACCTGACACTTCACACTAAGCAAGTGACACCTGTACTAAGTATTTCAAATTGCTAAACGAGGAGAATCAGTTATTGCCTTTGGGGAAGTGGCCATGCCAGAATTTCCAGGAATAACTGTCTAAATAAAACCACACGGAACCAGACAGTGAGCTTGGAGGAGCAGGGTCTTGGTCAAATATTAAAAGTAATAAATCTAATGTTTACTGAATACATTCTGCAGTGCCAGATGAAGTTATACTTCATACTCTAACGCTTGTAAAGTTACCCAGTTTCAGAGATGAGCCACGGAAGTAACACGTAGGAAGAAACTGCCTGGGAGTCCACAGATATTAAGTAGTAGAGGCAGGTTCAAGTCAGGCAGGTGGACTCCTGAGCTAATGACTTTAGCTTCTATGCCATAAACCGCCTGTCTTCCCAATTCTTCTGGTGTTCCAGCGTGCCTCATATAGTTTTGGCTCCAGCCACACTCCTCATTAATACTTACTGTTCAACGACAGCGAGCAGGCTCTATTAATCGTCCCATCTAAGACCCCCAAATGCTGGCAGATGCCCCTGAGCCCAGGTCCTGGCTATGATCCAGTGCGGCTGCGCGCTGGGAAGAGACGGACTAAGCGAAGACCAGCCTACAAGGCTGTTTTAGGCAGGAAAGCCTTGGAAAGTTCTGGGACTGGCCGGGATACTGCTGGGCCAGTTGGACCCCTTGCTGAGTCCCTGCTCTGCTTCTGAAGTCGCCTCCGGAGGCCCTGGGACCCCAGGCCCCTCTCTGTGAAGCCAACGCTAAGCCCCGCCTCGCAACCCGCCACCACCGGCCCGCCCTCCAGCTCCTGCGCGTGCGCCCTGCCTCTGCTGCGGTTCCGAGCAGTCGGAACCCAGAGAGCTGAGGTCGGGGGTCCAGTGGTTCTCCTCCCCTGAGGACCAAGTCGCTGCTGGAGGGTGTGAGACCTCGAGGTGACACTGCCGCCCTGGTGAGGTTAGAGGCCAGAGAGCCTCTCAGCTCCCTTTCTTCATCCCAGAGAGTCTCCAAAAATGTTGGTTCTGAGGTTCAGGGCCTCAAGGAACTGGGACGTGGCCACCAGCTGGAACTTGGGAAGTCATTAACAGGGGAGTGGCTGCCTCCTGTGTGGGCTCTCGGTGCTGGCTCTGGGGAACTTCCTTGATTCTGGCCTTGACCTCCATCACTTAGAATCCTGTTGCTTCAAAATGGGGGAGCAGGGGCTGTTCAGAGTACAAATGAGGACCGATTAAGCTTGTTTTACTTTGTGGTCCCTTTCTTGCTCATGCTCTCTCCCCCTTTTTTTTCTTTTTTGGTGAGGTGAAACTTTTATTTTTAAATTTATGATTTCTTTTTTTTTTAATTCAAGTATAATTGATTTATAGTATTGTGTTAGTTTCAAGTGTACCTCAGTGATTCAGTTATTTTGCAGATTATATTCTATTCTAAGTTATTACAAGATATTGGGTTGATTTCCTGTGCTATATGGTATATCCTTGTTGCTTATGTATTTTATGTATAGTAGTTTGTATCTATTAATCTCATATTCCTAATTTGTCACTCTCCCCCTCCCTCTCCCGTTTGGTTTGGTAACCATAAGTTTGTTTTCTATGTCTGTGAGTCTGTTTCTGTTTTGTGTATACGTTCATTTGTATTGCTTTTTAGATTCCACGTATAAGTGGTATCATATAAGACTTGTTTTTCTCGGTATGACTTATTTCACTAAGCATAATATTCTCTAGGTAAATCCACATTGTTGCAAATGGCAATATTTCATTCTTTTTTATGGCTGAATAATATTCCATTATATGTATGTACCACATCTTCTTAATCCAGTCATATGTTGATGGGCACTTGTGTTGCTTTCATATCTTGGCTATTGTAAATAGTGCTGTTGTGAACATTGGGGTGCTTGTATCTTTTCAAATTACTGTTTCCTTTCTTTTCCAGATATATACCCAAGAGTGGAATTGCTGGATCATATGGTAGTTTTATTTTTAGTTTTTTAAGGAACCTCCATACTGCTTTTCATAGTGGCTGCACCACTTTACATTCCCACCAACAGTGTAGGAGGGTTCCCTTTTCTCAATGCCCTGTCCAGCATTTGTTATAGCTGTTCTGACAGGTGTGAGGTGAAACCTCTTTGTGGTTTTGATTTGCATTTCTCTAATATTTGGTGATGTTGAGCATATTATCATGTACCTGTTGCCCATCTGTATGTCTTCTTTGGAAAAATGTCTCTTCAAGTCTTCTGCCCATTTTTTGATTTGTTTGTTTTTTGGATATAGAGTTGTATGAGCTGTTTGTATATTTTAGATATTAACCCCCTTGTCGGTCATGTCATTTGCAAATATTTTCTCCCATTCCATAAGTTGTCTTTCTGTGTTGTTGATGGTTTCCTTTTCTGGGCAAAGCTTTTAAGTTTTAATTAGGTTCCATTTGTTTGTTTTTGCTTTTTGTTGTTTGCCTTGGGAGACTGATCTAACAAAATATTGCTAGGGTTTTTGTCAAAGAGTGTTTTGCCTATGTTCTCTTTTAGGGATTTTATGGTGTCATGTCTTTTTTTTTTCTTTAATTTTCTTTATTTTTTATTTATCTATTTGGCTGTGCCAGGTCTTAGTTGCAGCATGTGGGATCTTTAGTTGCGGCATGCAAACTCTTAGTTACGTCATGTGGGATCTAGTTCCCTGACCAGGGGTTGATCCTGGGGCCCCTGCATTGGGAGCGTGGAGCCTTAGCCACTGGATCACCATGGAAGTCCCATATAGTGTCATGTCTTAAATTTAGGTCTTTAAAACAGTTTGAGTTTATTTTTGTATATGGTGTGAGGGACTGTTTGAATTTCATTGTTTTACATGTAGCTGTCATGTTTTCCCAGCACTACTTGTTGAAGAGACTGTCTTTTCTCCACTGTATACTTTTGCCTCCTTTGTCATAGATTAATTGACCGTAGATGTATGGGTTTATTTCTGGGTTCTCTCTTCTGTTCCATTGATCTATGGGTCTGTTTTTGTGCCAAAACTGTGCTGTTTTGATTACTGTAGCTTTTTAGTATAGTCTGAGGTCTGGGAGGGTGGCATCTCCAGCTTTATTACTTTTTCTAAGGATTGATTTGGCAATTCAGGGTCTTTTGTGGTTCTTATGAATTTTAGGATTATTTGTTCTAGTTCTGTGTCCAGTTCAGTTTCTGGTAGACTAATGATCTCTGTTTATTTTTTTCAGGGTTTTTCTCTTGCCCTTTCAATTGGGAGTAGTTCCTCTTTCTTTTCATTTTAGGGGAAACTTACTGGTTGTTGTCTTGAAGGGGTGTTTTCATGTGGGAGCATCCCTATGTAAACTGCGTGTGTCTGATATCTTTGGTACAAGGGCTGGGTTTGATGTGAACACCAGCCATATCTTCCCCCAAGGTGTGTTGGCCAATATCACCTTGCTAGGGTGTATGGTTGATGTTGGAGGGTCTAAAGCCTGTGCAGGTTGTGAGGCAGGACTTTCTGTCTCCTTCATGGCTGTTGCCCAGCAGTCAGGGGTGAGGTCTGCTCCTCAGTTGCTGGAGCAGAAGCCCTGAGGGTTGGGCTCGAGCTGGCTCTGTTCACTTTGAGCAGTGTTTTGACCCAAAGGAGCGGGGTGCTAAAGTAAGTGAGGCTTATGCACTTAACAGAGGTCCAACAAGCTGCCTGTGTAGGTGTCCACAGCTCTGCTCAGACAAAGCCCAGTGTCTCATTCCTTCCCATGTTGTTGCCCTAGATCTAGTGCAAGGCTGGAGTGGGCGTGGCTGGAATGTTCTCTGGGCTTGGGCTGAGGGTCAGGGCACTGTAGCTGCAGGAATTGAAGCAGCTGTGTTGGCGTCAGAGATCTGGGCCACTTCTGGGGTGCTGATTAAGCTAGTGCCAACACTGGTACCACCCACACCCAGAACACACTCCAGTCCCCACGCCATCTCTGTGTCTCTAGATCACGTTTGCTCCCAAGACCTGTCTGTGGGCCGCCAAGCTGTGGTGTGGGATGAGCAGGACCAGGGTGTTTGCCCCGTTCAGATTGGAAAGTGGGTCAGGGTGGCAGCTGCCAGTGCAGAGCTCTCTCTGTCCTGTTTGTTGGCAAGCCAACACCTACACACTCTTTACGAGTGGAGTCTTGGATTCTCCAGGTCTTCTGTCTGTCCCAGTGGGTTCTCCTATCAGTCAAGGGGGCTGGTCTCATCTGTGTAGGGCCCCAGGATGGGATGCCCAGTCTGTGGCTCAAGCCACTCACTCCCTTAGGGCAAGGGTCTGCCCATGCAGACCTTCTCTTCCTTTCATACCCTTCCAGGGGCAGAGGTCCTGACCCTATGTCTTTTTTCTGTCCTACCAGGGTACGTGGAAATCTTTCTTTCAGCTTTGGTTGTGTAGGAGTTCTTCTTCCAGTCTCCAGTTACTTTTCCATGAGAATTTTGCCACATGTAAATGTATTTTTGATGTGTTTGTGGGGGGAAGTAAGCTCCATGTCCTCCTACCCTGCCATCTTTATCTGACCCCACTGCCTCTTTCTTTATGTCAAATGATATTTTTAACTAGTTGAAGAGTCAGAGAGACCAGGTGTGTAGAATGTTAAATTTTCTGCCCCAAGGCTGGCACATAAGCATGCAATAAATACATCCTTCTTAAATTGAACTGAAATGTCGTCATTGATTTTTTTAAAAATATTTATTTACAAAAGTAACACATGATCTTCCAAACAATAAAGCCAAATATGGAGAAAAAAGTGAAACCTTGCCCTCTTCACTTCCTGTTTTTCTTCCCATTACAGTCAACCATGGTTAACAGACATTTGAAGATTTAACAAGAGGGGTAGATGGGAGGAGAAAAGAAGGGCCTTGGAAGGGAGGGGAACAGAGAGAAAAATTGAGAAAATAAGATGGAAAAAGAAGGGAAAAAAACCAAGGCACTTTGGTTTGAATCGCTTCTCATCCACTTACCTCTTGTGATATTGTGAAAGTTACCTGACAGTCTCTGTGCCTCATTTTTAATGTGTAAAATGAGGATAGTACTAGTATCTACCCCATAACATTTTCATGAGGATTAAGGAAGATAAATATGTAAAGCATTTAAATTGGTGCCTGCCACAGAGTAAGCACTCAGTAAATGTTATTTATATAAAATATATGTTACAAAAGTGTATATATACATATACATAGTTTGTTTTTTTTTTTTACGTAAATAGGATTATTTTATACAAACTGTTCTCTGACGATACATCTTAGAAATCTCCAGGCCTTTAATGCAGAACTGTATCATTGATCTAATAATATAGGTGTACTTTATTTTCAAATTTTCACAATTATAAATTATTTTTATAATTTTATAAGTGATAACTATGCTGTAGTCATTATTCTTGCACCTATCTTTCAGCACAAACTACAGAAGAAGGTATTATTCTGCATACATACCTTGTTTTATTGGGCTTTGCAGGTACTGTGATTTTTTTTTTTATTTTAGTTTTTATTTTTTTAATGGGGTATAGTTGTTTTACAATGTTGTGTTAGTTTCTACTGTACAGCGAAGTGGAGTTCCCTGTGCTATACAGCAGGTTCTTGTTAGTTATCTATTTTATACATATTTGTGTACGTTTGTGGCAACCCTGTGTTGTCAGATGATGGTTAGCGTTTTTTGGAATAAATTATTTTTAAGTTAAGGTACATATATACTTTTTTTACGTACGTGTTTTTTTTTTTATTAATTAATTTATTTTTGGCTGTGTTGGGTCTTCGTTTCTGTGCGAGGGCTTTCTCTAGTTGCGGCAAGTGGGGGCCACTCTTCATCGCGGTGCGCGGGCCTCTCACTATCGCGGCCTCTCTTGTTGCGGAGCACAGGCTCCAGACGCGCAGGCTCAGTAGTTGTGGCTCACGGGCCCAGCTGCTCTGCGGCATGTGGGATCTTCCCAGACCAGGGCTCGAACCCGTGTCCCCTGCATTAGCAGGCAGATTCTCAACCACTGCGCCACCAAGGAAGCCCCTATGTACGTGTTTTTAAGACATAATGCTATTGCACACTTAATAGACTACAGCATAGTGTAAACATAACTTATACGAACTGGGAAACCAAAAAAAATTTGTGTGACTCGCCTTTTTGTGATATTTGCTTTATTTCAGTGAACTGTAACTAAACCCACGGTATCTCTGAGGTCTCCCTCTAAAGAAGGATGTAAGAATAAGACGATCCAGTTTATTTCCACAGAACCCCAGAGAGATGAGGACTTAGCGATAGCAAATAAAGAGGAGGATAAAGTTGAAAATTAGAAATTAAAATGAAGAATGCACAAAAGTCTATATTCAGAAGGCTGTTCACCCACCCTCATTCACTGCCTCCATGGAGAAAATGTGGCAATGGTGTGTATTACACTAAGCAAGAGATGGAAGATTTCTTCTGTGTAAAACTAAACAGAGAAGTCTTGGGATTCATCGGGGAAGGAGAGGTTAAAAAATAACATTTGAATTGGAAATTACTGGATCTGCACAGTTTTCCTACCCCTTCTGCAGCAGAAGGTCAGCAGTCAGGTAGCTAAACCCCAGCAGAAGTTTCTGCAAACACTGGAGACCTTGGCATCTACCTTGACTGCTGCATAAAAATGTTAAGAACTGAATGTTTGTGTCCCCCGAATTTCATATGTTGAAGCCCTCACACACACACCCCGCCCCCTGCAATGTGAAAGTATTTGGAGATGGGGCCTTTGGGAGATATTTAGGTTTAGGTGAGGTTGTGAGAGTGGGCCAAATGGGCCTAGAATCCTTGTAAGAAAAAAAAGAAAGACAAGAGCTAGTTCTGTCTGTCCTGTGAGAACACAGTGAGAAGGCTGCTGTCTGCAAGCCAGAAGGAGGGCATTTACCAGGAACCAAATCTGCTGACACCCTGATCTTGGACTTCCGAGCTTCCAGAACTGTAGGAAAAAGTGTCTATTGTTAAAGCCACCCAGTCTATGGAATTCTGTTATAGCCTACAAGCTGAGTAAAACTGATGTTAAGACCATAGATAAATTTCAGGATCCATCAAGAAGGGAAAGCTAATAGAAGACCCCCACTAAAATCTGGGCTCACAAAAAGTAATTACCTTGTAAAATGAAAGAGAGTAACCCCACCATGCAGAAGGGAAGAGTACAGAGGAATCTTGACCCTCTTGACCTGTGGCTGGATAAGGGAATATCTTATCTTTATCTGTATCTGTCTACGTGTGTGTATATATATATAAACGTATATATGAATTAAGCATTAATTTCAAACAAAACAGATGTTAATGGAGAAAGTTACTAGAAGGAAAGAGAAATACTTCATAATGATAAAGTTTCAATTCACCAGCAAGATACAGCAACTTTTAGTTTTGCCTAATTACATAAACTCAAAATAAATTAAAAAACTCAAAGCAAGAAGAAATAAATCCATAATTATAGTTGAGATTTTTTTTAAACATCTTTATTGGAGTATAATTGCTTTACAATGGTGTGTTAGTTTCTGCTTTATAACAAAGTGAATCAGTTATACATATACATATGTTCCCATATCTCTTCCCTCTTGTGTCTCCCTCCCTCCCACCCTCCCTATCCCACCCCTCTAGGTGGTCACAAAGCACCGAGCTGATCTCCCTGTGCTATGTGGCTGCTTCCCACTAGCTATCTATTTTACGTTTGGTAATATATATATGTCCATGCCACTCTCTCACTTTGTCACAGCTTACCCTTCCCCCTCCCCATATCCTCAAGTCCATTCTCTAGTAGGTCTGTGTCTTTATTCCCATCTTGCCCCTAGGTTCTTCATGACCTTTTTTTTTTTCTTAGATTCCATATATATGTGTTAGCATATGGTATTTGTTTTTCTCTTTCTGACTTACTTCACTCTGTATGACAGACTCTAGGTCTATTCACCTCACTACAAATAACTCAATTTCGTTTCCTTTTATGGCTGAGTAATATTCCATTGTATATATGTGCCACATCTTCTTTATCCATTCATCTGTTGATGGACACTTAGGTTGCTTCCATGTCCTGGCTATTGTAAATAGAGCTGCAATGAACATTGTGGTACATGACTCTTTTTGAATTATGGTTTTCTCAGGGTATATACCCAGTAGTGAGATTGCTGGATCATATGGTAATTCTATTTTTAGTTTTTTAAGGACCCTCCATACTGTTCTCCATAGTGGTTGTATCAATTTGCATTCCCACCAACAGTGCAAGAGTGTTCCCTTTTCTCCACATCCTCTCCAGCATTTATTGTTTCTAGATTTTTTGATGATGGCCATTCTGACCGGTGTGAGATGATATCTCATTGTAGTTTTGATTTGCATTTCTCTAATGATTAATGATGTTGAGCATTCTTTCATGTGTTTGTTGGCAATCTGTATATCTTCTTTGGAGAAATGTCTGTTTAGATCTTCTGCCCATTTTTGGATTGGGTTGTTTGTTTTTTTGTTATTGAGCTGCCTGAGCTGCTTGTAAATTTTGGAGATCAATCCTTTGTCAGTTGCTTCATTTGCAAATATTTTCTCCCATTCTGAGGGTTGTCTTTTGGTGGTGTTTATGGTTTCCTTTGCTGTGCAAAAGCTTTTAAGTTTCATTAGGTCCCATTTGTTTATTTTTGTTTTTATTTCCATTTCTCTAGGAGGTGGATCAAAAAGGACCTTGCTGTGATTTATGTCATAGAGTGTTCTGCCTATGTTTTCCTCTAAGAGTTTGATAGTGTCTGGCCTTACATTTAGGTCTTTAATCCATTTTGAGTTTATTTTTGTGTATGGTGTTAGGGAGTGTTCTAATTTCATAGTTACATGTACCTGTCCAGTTTTCCCAGCACCACTTACTGAAGAGGCTGTCTTTTCTCCACTGTATTAGTTGAGATTTTAATATCCCTCTGAATAAATGATAGAACAAGCAAAGAAAATAACTGTACAGTTAACAGGCTGAGCCTATAAGAAAAACAGAACACTGTGCCCACAATTGAAGAGGACACCATTTTTCAAGTAATTATAAAATAAGTACAAAAATTGGGTGTATACCAAAGAGTCATAATGCAAGTCTCAAAAATTTTCAAATTATTGAAACCATTCATAGCATGTTTTTGGACTCCAATACAATTACAAATAATAAAAATGTAACTAGAAATTCCCAACCCCTTGGCAATCAGGAAATAAACAGGTGTCAAGGAAAAATCATAATGAATGTCCTGGAGTACAGTAGGCTTTTTAACATAAGGTGTAAAGCCCAGAAGTCAGAGTGAAAAAAAAACAGTAAAAGATGATTAAAAATGAAGACTTATGTGTCATGAAAGTAACTTTAAATGAGTTGCTCTTACAGATGAGAGATTCAACTCTGCAATATAATAAAAAGCACCAACAAATCAGCAAGATGAAAAAAATTCTAATCTCACAAAAAATGAATAATATCAGATGAATCACAAAATAAATGGTAAGTATTTAAAAGTACTCAACATTATACACTTAGAAATTACAAGCAAAAACAAAACATAAGATAATATTTGCCAATCAGAATAAGAAACATTTACAATTGATACTATAAATTGGAAAGATGTGGGAAAACAAGCATGACCATACTTTGTTGACAGAAGAATACTCTGTACTTTGGGTTGTGATTTCCTCTGTTTTCCAAAATCATTTACCTTATCTGCTGCTTCTTTGCATTTTTTTCCGAATCATTGAACTCTTATTTCCTACTATACATTCTTGTGTGTGTATGTGTGTGTGTGTGTGTCTGTGTGTTTGTCCTTGGAGTTATTACAGCTTTTGGATTTTTTGTCTGTTTGTTTTGTCTTTAGTTTCATTTTATTGTTTCTGAAGAAAAGTACCATTTTTGAAGAGAAAACATCTAGGTATGCTTTAAACTATTGGTTGCCTACCCCAGACTCAGTATCTGCTTGGTAAACTATTGATCCTCCAATTTTAGTGTGCATGAGTCACCTGGAAATCTTGTTAAACTCAATTTGCAGGGCGCCACCTCCAGGGTTTCTGATTCAGTGGGTCTGAAATGAGGCTGAGAATTTGCTTTTCTTACAAGTTCCCGTGTGATCTTGATGATGCTGTACTATGGACCTCACTTTGAGAACCACTTGGTAAAGGAACCTTGTTTTAGTCAGGTATTGGGGAGCAGTGTGTTCATGGAAAGTGGTTAAGGTCCTAACCTAAAGGGTAATTTTCACTAGTAGATCATCATAGTGGCACCAGCCTCCTTTGCCTGTCATTGGTCGGATATTACACAGTTTTGGCTAAGGAAGAATCTTACTGAGGACTTCTAGGAAAGAGTTTCCTGTTTACCTTTGTGTATGTATGTATACATATATATACATAGATGCACATACATACAGGTATGCATATGCCTCCCTCTTCTTTGTACATGCAGTGATATATATATATGTGTGTGTGTGTGTATCTATACATATATAAATGGAATTGTGATGCCTATCTTGATATCATGTGACAACAAGTCTTGAGGATGGTAGAACTGAACTGTAGAAAGAGCCCAAGAACTTGATGACCCTGGTGAGCTGTAGCACTGACCTTGACTTATATAGTTCCAGATGACTTGTTATATGAAGGCTGGCATGTGGTTATGAATACTCAGAGGATATTTATTTTTGTTCTTCCCCTGATTTTATACTCAAAACAAGCAGGTTTCTTTGTTGTCCTCTTCTGCTTGGTGGGGTTTAAGTCTTTTAATTTTGCACTATGGTTATAGCACTTGTGATTTTGGCTCTTGAAGTTATTTAAGGTTACTTTTAGTCAAAAGCATTGTACCACTGAAGATCTTAAATATATTCCCTCTAAAATGCTCTTTATGAGAATGGTGGGGGTGGAAACCATATTTTAGTGGTTTGCAGAATAAAAGGGAAAGGAGTGAAATTCAGACAATGTGTTTTGGATTTTTAAAAAAGTACCTATAATTCAAGCTTACTGAAAAGTAATTATAAGCATTTATCAGGATCACTAACCATGAAGATGTAATTTAAAAAAAGGGAATCACTTCATCAAAATCTATTAAACTAAACATTTATTAATAGAAAACATAAGCTCTCCTGGAGTTATAAGGGATAACAAGAAAAGAAACACTTATTTAATAACACTATAAGAAAAATTTGAAGCTGTGTTAACTGAAGAACCTAATATTCATATCTATTTGGCAACGTAATATGTAGACTTAGTGGCATATATAAAAATAGCAAACTAATTTTACAGGTTATAGTTGAGTGTTTTTATAAATTATCTGTTGTCTAATTACAAAGTAATAATACATAATTTGGTGAAATATGTAAGTAAAAAATATGCAAAAATACTAATAACCCTACTGCAAATTAATGATCACTATATCACAACGTATTTGTTCCCAGTCTTTTCTGTATGTGCACGTGTATTTGTATTTTTTTAATAAAATGAGATTCAGACTCTTGATACAATTTAATATTGCTTTTAATTAATATATAGCAGTTATTCTGAAAAATCTATTAAAAGTGTTGTATAATATTTCATCTAATAATCATACTATAATTTATTTAAACATTATTATGTATGTAATACTGTGAACAGCTTGGTACATCAAACTGTAAACCTCTAGAATGTTTTGGGGGGGCTAGAGTCCTAGGTTTGAAATTATTAGGTTATCAGTGATATTTATTGTTGACAACAAGTACTTGCAAAAAACAGGACTAGTCTACATGGAGAATAAATATTCAGGCATTTGGTTTTGCATTATTTGATTGTAGATAAAATGTAGGAGGAAATATGCAGCAAGAAAAGCCTTTCTGTATTTCAGCAGTTAGTTGGGCAGTAACGCTAATTTCACGTAAAGTGTTGCACGGCATAGAGGGCTGGTAGTTAGCAGTTACATGCCTTCATGAAAGCTGTACTGATAGGTTGGACATTTATATTAGATTTTTACTGCTGCTATAACAAATTACTACAAATTTAGCAGCTTAAAATTATACAAGTTTGTCATCTCACAATTCTGTAAGTCAGAAGTCTGTGTTAGCTTGGCTGCATTCTCTGTTCTGGGTCTCACAAGGCTGAATCAAGGTCTTGGCCCACTGGGGCACTTATCTGGAATCTCTGGAAAGAACCCACCTCCAAACTCATTCAGGTTGTTGGAAGAATCTGTTTCATTGTGGTTGTAGAGTGAGGTCCTAGAGAGCAGAGCCAGGGCTTGTGTGTTAAATCCTCCTCTCTCTGACCTTCATCTCTGCTGCATCTTTCTTACTGCCTCTTCTATCTTCCTCTTCTGCTTTTTAGGCCTCATGTGATTGCATTGGGCCCACCTGGATAATCCAGAAGACTATCCCTATCTTAAGGTCAGCTGATTAGTAACCTTAATAACTTTCACAGCAATACCTAGACAAGTGTTTGATTAACTAACCAGGGGATGGAAAACTGAGGGAGAAATCTTTATAATTCTGTCCATCCCAGCATCTATTCTGATTGCATCGGTCCTATGCCATACCAGTTATACTTTTGATTGTCATTCCTGAATATAATCTAATGCTGATAGCAGTCAGATGTGTCAGATCTTTGGTTGTCAGCCCTATTATTCTATTCACTATTCCTCATTGAGCTAGCACCACTTATTCCCCTGGCATGACGGGGTGGGGTACATCCTTGCATTTACAGCTGTTTTATCATGTGGACCAGTCCTGATTCACTCTCAGTCCTCTACCAGAAGTTCTGCAAGGCTCACTCCCTCTCTGGGGGGCCAGCCTTTCAGGGATCATTCAGGTTAAACTTTACCATTTGTTGTGCCTATAAAAAATGTTTGCTATAAGTTTTGAGATTTGGAAAAATGCTGCTGCTTTTTTTAGGGCTTAACTTTGGCATCATAGATAATACATAGATACAAATCTGCGGTAACTCCAAGTGACACCAAAAGCTCTCAGTATGGTGTGTTATGGAGATTCCTATTTTGAATTAGAGTTTATGAAAATTTAGGATCCATTCTTTGGAGAAGAACCGAGGCCTTGAATAACCATAGTACTGATATTTGGCTCAGTGAATTGGGATATGGAGCGATCTCTCAAAATAAGAGCACTGTGTCCTAATATAATGAATTGAGCCATTCTTTGCAAAATGATATTTTGAGGACTCTCCCACAAATTGTCTACAAGTCTTCAAAGAAGAGATGGACCATTTTATTTAAAAAAGAGTATTCATGAGCTGTGACACAGACAGCATAGATTCAGGAGACATGCTTCCGTTATTCCCTTCCCTCCACCCTCCCTTGCTCCTTGGAAAACACACACACATACCCCATCCAGGTTAGTTTCCTCTGGACCAGAGCACCCTGGTGTTGCAGTGAGTCAAATGCTGGTAGCAAACGTTCCTTCTCTTTTGCATGCCCAAGGTAAACCTGAGTTCCTCTCCTAAGAGGGTGTTCAGATTCACATTTCTCTTTTATTCCCATTCTCTCCATGCACTCTTCCCCCTCTCATTCTCTTTCTTCTCTAGTTTCTGCCTCTGAATTTTTTGTTTAAAATTCTGAGAGAATATCTCATTTGGTATTTCATATCTTAGTTTAAAATTTTACTATCCTATTTTTAGCTCCTGTCCTCCCCAGATGTCCTTTCTTATACATACTTTCCTATTGTTGTTCTGTAGATTGTGTTTTTAGTCTGAAGTATTTTATGGGGTGGGGCGGCTCTTCAGTTTTCTCTGCTACCAGTAATTTCTCTGTTTTTCACATGTTTAGCTTTTCTTTTGTTGATTATTGTCTCTTTGCCTGAGACCTTGCTTAAGTGTCTGGTGATTCCTAGATAGTCTATTTGTATATATGCCAGAGGCAGTAGAATAGCAGATTTCAGCAGCAGGCCTTGTTGATTGGTTTGCCTCACTGTATGGTTAATGGGTAGAAAGCTGCATTTTTTTTCCTCCAGGTACCCCAAAATCTGGAGGTTTTTAAAAAAATTTGACTATCCAGTTTCTTCAGGGAACAATTTTCCGGCCACCTGTATGGAAGTCGTTGTGAAAGTATTGTCACTTTGTGCATCTCGGATGAGAGAAAGTAATTAGAAAGCTCAATGTATTTATCATATGAGACAGAGAGAGGAAGGGAGAGAGAGAGGCTGAGAGAGGGAAGAAAGAATGAAAATGAAAAAGAAAAGTGAACTTGAACAACCTATTAGGAGAGGTACACAGGTTTACCTTGTTCATTAAAAAAGGAGGTAACCATTGCAACCAATGTTAGACTCATGGACACACTGGTCTATCTAGTCCAGAGGGAATGGAATTATGCATCTCAGGTTACTAACCTCTTTCTTCAGGAAGCAGTTAAAAGTGGCTAATAACTAACTTCCATGCAGTGTCTAATCATTGAAATCACAGCCAATAGAGCTGCCCAGAAACACACCCTCAGTCACACAGTGCTTTGTCCTGTGTTGGCACTTCTGATTGAAATCCTCTCCTTTCCTAGGATAGGTATCTCCAATACAAGCTTTTGTCAGACATTTACTAGGTCCAGGGTTATTTAAAATGAAGACAGCCATAGAATCTCTCTCCAACATCTGGCTAGCATAACAGGATTTTTAGAGAGCTGTCACTCCACAAACACTCTCAATTTGTATTGCATACTCCTACAAATACTCTCCTCTGAGTATAAGGAAAACACATCCTTCTCTTCCAGTTTAAAAGGATTCCACAGATTCTGTTTCAGGGTTTAAACTTTACATCAGGACTAACTTGAAAGCTAATAACAGACACAAACAGAAATAATAGGACACTATATTTTTATTCTAATGTCATACTTTTATAAGTCTCTAGACAGCAAGTTCTTGGATCTAGCTGAGTGAACAGACAGAGTCTTTACAAAGGTTAAGAGATTAGACATGCCATTAAGAAACAAGTCTGCATATTTTTATAGATAAAACAGCAGTTGAACACTTCTTGTATGCCAGGCCTTGAGTGCTTCCTGTATTGAATATAAAAATACTCATTTAATTCTCTGTGCTTTAGGTTAAAATTTATCCCAACTCTGTGATGAATGTTTTCACGGAGTTAGGGAATGTGACCACAGCTGATAGAATTGAAGCCAGGCAGTATACCAACAGGGTTAGTATTCTTTTATCTTTTTTTTTTAAAGATTTATTTATTATTTATTTATTTTATTTATTTTTGGCTGCGTCGGGTCTTAGTTGTGGCATGGAGGATCTTCGTTGAGACATGCGGGATCTTTCGTTGCGGTGTGCGGGCTCTTTGTTGTGGTGCGCGGGCTTCTCTCTAGTTGTGGCGTGCGGGTTTTCTCTTCTCTAGTTGTGGCGTGCTGGATCCAGGGCACGTGGGCTCTGTAGCTGTGGCACGCGGGTTCCAGAACGCATGGGCTCTGTAGTTTGAGGCACGCAGGCTCTCTAGTTGAGGCATGTGAGCTCAGTAGTTGTGGCGCACGGGCTTAGTTGCCCCATGGCATGTGGGATCTTAGTTCCCTGACCAGGGATTGAACTGGCGTCCCCTTCATTGTAAGGTGGATTCTTTACCACTGGACCACCAGGGAAGTCCCCAGGGTTAGTATTCTTAGGCATTATGATATTTTGCTTCTTAGCTTGGATGATATCAAATTTATCCATTTAGAGATTTAGCAGCTCAACTTTCCCCTTGTTTTACTAAGGAAAGTAGCTATGATTCCAACACATGAAATTCTTGATTTAATTGGGGTTTTGTATGTGTTCACTTGAAAGGCTCATTCTCCAACAAAATATTAGAACTCTTCTTTATGATACCACACTATGAGAGATAAATTTCTGTATGAGATACATGTAGTCCACCCTCTTGGCACAGCTGCTTTGCCTTTTCCTTAGCCACATGGGGGCATGTCAGGGAGAAAAGGAAAGGAAAGGCTGAGGGCAGATGAGTCAGTGGATGCCTTAATCTCTATAATGCCACCAGGAACGAGATGGCATCATCAGTGCTTCTCCACCCTCATTCTTGAAAACAAAACAAAACAAACAAAAACTTTCTAAGTTGAAAACCCCATACATACATGAGTACACACTCATGCACATTTATGTTTTGATGTATGTATATTTACAGCTACATTCACTGAACTAATTGGTCAGTGGGCCATGACAACATTTTAAACTTCTTAACATTCACTGGTTGTTCACGTACAACTAGTATAAGGCGTGGGCATGACTGACTCAGTGCTGACCCAATTGTAAACTCCACAAAGATGCTGTGTGCTAGCTCCACCACTCTGCACACTTTCCTCATCTGCTCTCTCATCTCTAAAGTGGAGATAATATACAAATATTAGAGTCAAATAAGTTAATATATAGTCTTAGTACATGTCTAATATGTACTAAATGCTCAACATATGTTAGGTATTGTAATTGTTATTACCTACAAGGTGTAGATAATATGCTTTGATTTATTGCTAATGTATTCTTTTTTTCTCACCCTTTTAAATATTTTTATTAAGCTATACCTTAGCATAAGATTTGGCAGATTAATGAGAAGTTTATATCAGTGGGAGGAATTATAGTTAACCAGACAAACTAGAAGATTAATTTATCACCTTGGGAAGATGAACACTATGCACTAACTAGCTACATTTCTTACACAGAATTTAAATTATACTACCTGCAATCTTTATTTATGGCTGAAAATATCATATTTACAATTGGAAGGTGCTTTTCATTTCCACCAGTTAAAAATCTGAAAGATTTGGGAAGTTTATATGTGAAGTCAGGTTGCTCTTTGATGTTAATCTATTTCTGTTTATTTACTGCCTGTACCCTCTGGGATATCTTAATTTATTTATTGATTTCATTAAAACTGGCCACTGTAAAGACAAACATGAATGCTATTTATTTATTTATATTTTGCTGTTACTGTTTCTTTGAATTTAGTTGCTAAGAAATTAACTTTAATCAAGCAAGGCTAACAGGCTAGAAATTTTCTAAATTGCCTCTATATAAGTCTTGAAGAATTAACTTGAGATAATATATACGTAACTCTTATAGGTACAGCTCTGTTAAATCATAACAGCAAAATTTATTCATAGGTATTCAGAGTTAGATGAGGATTACCAAATATATATATATCCACTATTATATAATCCAGATAAATATATCTGTGGGATTTATTCCATCTGTATTCACAGTGGGTAAATACAATATAATGAGAAATTTGGCACATATGTTCTGAGTTGGAGGTTAAGATTGACTTTCATTCAGTAAATATTTATCAGGCTTCTATGATATCAAGTACTGTGCTTTGCACTAGGGAAGGTAAATTGAACAGACTGTGTTTTTCTTTTTAAAGATTTTTTTTTTTTTGATGTGGACCATTTTTAAAAGTCTATAGAATTTGTTACAATATTGCTTCCGTTTTATGTTTTGGTTTTTTGGCCTCGAGGCATGTGGGATCTTAGCTCCCTGACCAGTGATCGAACCCACACCCCCTGTGTTGGAAGGCAAGATCTCAACCACTGGACCACCAGGGGAGTCCTAAGACTGTTTTTCTGAAAGTAGTACAGTCTAGTCACCCAAGTTGTATGTCTGTAATGGCTATGAAATGTATATTATTATTTTAAAGTCTTACTAACTTTTAAAAATGTGTGTAAGTTAGTATTTTTGTTTTGTTTGTTTTTCAGTATGAGAAATGTAGCCTTCTAAATTAGCTACATCTTTAGAGCTTTGAAATTATAAATGTATATTTATTATTTCAAGCAGAATTTATAAAAGAAGTTGTTTTCTTTTACATGTTTTAGCAAAACCTCATCTAAGCTTCCACCTTGGGAAATTAAAAAGGAAGAGCAGATTAAAGTAACCAGAAGAAGAGAAATAATAGGAATTAGAGCAGAAATCAATGAAATTGAAAGCAGAAAATCAATAGAGAAAAATCAGTGAAACCAAAAGCTGGTTCTTTGGATACATCAATAAAATCAATATGCCTGTAGATACCTAACTAAGGAAAGAAAGAAGAGAGGACATAAATGACTAATATTAGAAATGAAAGAGGGAACACAGATCCCATGGACATTAAATGCATTATAAAGAACATTCTGAACTATTCTATGCCCATACATTTGATAACATAGATGAAATGGACCAATCATTTGAAAGACACAGTCTACCAAAATTCACACAAGAAGAAATAGCCAATCTAAATAGAACTATATCAGTCAAAGAAATTGAACCATAAATTAATAAGCTTCCAAAACAGGAAGCACCAGACCCAGATGGGTTCACTAGTGATTTCTATCAAATATTTAAGGAAGAAATTATACCAATTCTCTACAACCTCTTGCAGAGGATAAAAGCAGGGAAAATATTTCCTAACTCATTCTATTAGGCCAGTATTACCCTAACACCAAAACCAGGCGAAGACATTAGAAGAAGAGAAAACTACAGATCAATATCACTTACGAATATATATGAGAAATCCTCAACAAAATATTAATAAAATGAATCTAACAACATATGAAAAGAATTACACACCATGCCCAAGTGGGATTTATCCCAGGTATGCAAATCTGGTTCAACATTTGAAATCAATTAACATAATTCAGCACATCAGCGGGTTAAAAATGAAAACTCACATGATCATATAAATACGTGTAGAAAGAGCATATGACAAAATCCACCATCCATTTATGATTAGGGGAAAAAAACTCTTAGTAAACTAGGAGTAGAGGGGAAGTTCCTCAAATTGATAAAAAAAAATCTACAAAAAATGAGAAAGAATCACAACAAAAACATACTGGAACTAATAAGCAAGTATTAATGTTGTAGGACATAAGATTAATATACAAAAGTCAGTCATTTTCTTATACCAGCAATGAACAAGTGGAATTTGAAATGAAAAGCATAGTACCATTTATACTGGCACCCCTCAAAATGAAGTATTGCGATATAAATCTAACAAAGTATGTATAAGGTCTAAGTCTATTATCAGTAAAAGTACAACAAAACTCTGATGAATGAAATCAAAGAACTAAATAAATGGATGGATAATACATGTTCATGGACAGGAATAGTCATTATTGTCATGATGCCAGTTCTTCCAAACTTGATCTATAGATTCAACTCAATCCCAATTAAAATCCCAGGAAGGTATTTTATAGATACTGACAAACTGATTTTAAAGTTTATATGGGGAGACAAAGACCCAGAATAGATGACACAGTATTGGCAGAGAAGAACAAAGTTGAAATACTGGCAGTACTCGACATCAAGACTTACTGTAAAGGTACAGTAATCAAGACAGTATAATATCGGTGAAAGAGTAGACAGATAGATGGATAAAACAGGATAGAGAGCCCAGAAATAGACCCACATACACATAATCTGTCATTTTGTTTGCTTTTTGTATACCTGTTTTTCTGTTCTCTCTCCTCCTACCAGAGTAGGCCTGGGAGTTCATGTATGAAGAATGCTTACCTCCTTTAGGGTATGTAGAGGGGAAACCACTCCTTGGATGCTAAAATGGGGAGACCTTTACTCTGTTTCACTGAAAGCCATTCCAGCAACTTTAGAAATCTTAATTATGCACATGCAGTTAATTAAAATTATTTAGGAGTGCTATTTTTGGGTGCCTAGAGCTAGTGCTGGGCTGTTTATGCCTAATGTGCATGGGGAAAAGGAAGGGATTAGAAGTGGGCTGAGTGTGGGGCAATCTGACTGGCACAATATTTCAACAGACAGATTTTCAATTAACTCTGTCTTTAAACATTCCTCCTACTCCCACTTTGCATGACATTGCTATCTTTGAGCCAGTTACCACCAAGGGATAAAGGCTTTTCTCCAGTTTAGACTGTTCATGTGTGTTTTGGACTGCCTTTGCTGGTTCTGATTTATCCATCAATATCTTCACTTACTATGATTTTATTATAGACTTAGCAGATAGGAGAACTATGTTTTGAACTGGAAGAAACATTTGAGACACTTGTTTTAAAAAGTCAGTCTATTGAAAAAAATGTAGACATTTTTCCAAAGAAGACATACAGATGTCCAACAGGCACATGAAATGATGCTCAGCATTACTAACATCAAGGAAATGCAAGTCAAAACCACAATGAGCTATCTCCTCACACCTGTCAGAACGTCTGTTATCAAAAAAGACAATAAATAGGTGTTGGTGAGTATGTGGAGAAAAGGAAACCTTCGTGCACTGCTGATGGGAATGTAAATTGGTGCGGTTATTATGAAAAACAGTATGGAGATTCCTCAAAAAATTAAAAATAGAGCTACCATATGATCCAGCAATTCCACTCCTGGGTATTTATCCAAAGAAAATGAAAACATTGCTTTGAAAATAAAGCACTAACCCGAAAATGAACCCCTATGTTCATTGCATCATTATTTACAATAGTCAAGAAATGGAAGCATTCTAAGTGCCCATCAATAGATAAACGGACAAAGAAGATACATGTGTGTTTGTGTGTGTGTGTGTGCGCGCGGGCACGCGTATGCATATATACAATGGAATATTACCCAGCAATGAAAAAAGAATGAAATCTTGCCATTTGTGGCAAGATTATTGTGCTAAGTGAAAGAAGTCAGACAGAGAAAGAAAAATATCATATGATCTCTCTTATATGTGGAATCTAAAAAAAAATTCATTGATAAGAGAACAGATTGGTGATTACCAGAGGCAGTGGTTAGAAGTTTGTCAAAATGGGTGAAGGTGGTGAAAAGGTACAAACTTCTAGTTATAAGACAAATGAGTTCTGGGATGTAATGTGTAGCATGGAGAGTATAGTTAACAATACTGTATTGTGTATTTGAAAGTTCATAAGAGTACATCTTAAAAGTTCTCATCACAAGTGAAAATTCTAATTATGTGAGGTAAAGGATATTGACTAAATTATTGTGGTAGTCATTTTGCAATATATACATATTTCAAATCATTATATTGTACACCTAAAGCTAACACAATGTTATGTGTCAATTGTATCTCAATAAAACCTGGAAAATTATTACTTCACTATGTGCTGGTCTAGACAACATTTTCAGGATCCCTGTGATGCTGCGTCTTACTGCACTCTATCAGGCAATACTCAATTGCACTTTATTCAATTACTGAGGATGATCACTTCGATCACTTGATTATGGTGGTAGCTGCTAGGCTCTGCTTGGAAAGTTACTCTTCCTGCCTCTAAAGTAAAAGGATTTCATGTGAAAGTATATTGAAAGTATATATATCTTTTTCTTCATAAAACTTAATTTTCGTTTTTATTATATCTGTAGGGATGCATAGTGTTCTATTTTATTTAATGGTAATAGTCTCTTATAAAATATGTTGATGCTCAAATTGTCCTTAATTTTGCTGGTTGGAGCCCTTTCAGTTTTATCCTTTTGACACGCCACCATCATTCCTTGAGCACCTCCTTGCCTTTCCATAAGTTGTTCAAGGCTTATCTTATATATTTCCTGGCTTTAACGCTGGGAGCAACCATTTCTCAAGGAGCCCAGTTCAGGTAGGGAATGGTATTTAGAAGCCAAGAGCTAGAGATTGGTGGGCAGAATAATGACCCGAAATGTGATGCTTTTCCTTTGTTCTTTTCAGGGTGAAAAAGACAGGCAAAGGGAGCCCCTGTTCTGAATGAGTCCATGACCCGACATCTCTCTAAGTCACATCATCCTGAGGGACAGAAGCTCTGAAGGGGTAAGGTCTCTACACAAAGGCAGGCATAGGAAATAGGGAATAAGACCACAATACCTTTATAGGATTTCTTTTTGTCCCACATACTTTGATCCTTTAAATGTCTGTGATTAAATGGTGCTGAATTGATTGAACCTTTTTGATAAAAATAAAATGAACTGGACTGTGGAAATATCATAGAATCTATGCCACAGAAATCATTTTACTAAAACCTAACAATGTCTGTAATACTGTTTTGTTAATAAATAATCATATTAGGTATTATTTAACAACATAAATAGGTATTTTCATGAATTTTTCTGTTACATGATAAATTCATTCATCTGAAAGAATGCAGTCTGTCCTGATTGCAAATAAGTTTTCTTACTTTTTTTATTATTCTCATGGCTCCATCTGAATTTTCCCTTTGGATTTTCTGTTGTGCACAAATGTAAGTTGATATATCTGTTCCTCAGGAATCACCTTTTCTCTCTATACTATGTGTTTATCTGACTTCCAGAAGAATTTGTAAAAAAATATATATATATATTTTTTAAAGACAGCTTTCCATCTTTTTAATTATTGTTATTATTATTATTTTTTATCTTATGGCTGTGTTGGGTCTTCGTTTCTGTGCGAGGGCTTTCTCTAGTTGCGGCGAGTGGGGGCCACTCTTCATCGCGGTGCGCGGGCCTCTCACTATCGCGGCCTCTCTTGTTGCGGAGCACAGGCTCCAGACGCGCAGGCTCAGCAATTGTGGCTCATGGGCCCAGTCACTCCGCAGCACGTGGGATCCTCCCAGACCAGGGCTCGAACCCATGTCCCCCGCACTGGCAGGCAGACTCTCAACCGCTGCGCCACCAGGGAAGCCCTGTAAAAATCTTTTACCTTATTGTGTCATCTTTCTATGTTATGCAGTCTACTGTTCCACTGTCTCCGTCATACTTTAAAATATAGTCAGCATAGTTTACAACTTTAGTAAAATTTTGCTGCATCAGAATATTCCTGCCTGTCCAGAAATGAATATGCAACATTCCCTCAAATCTCACTGAGATTACAAATTAAGACATTTGTTGCAATTCCTGGTATTTTTCTTATTTAAATTTCTAATTTTTTATGTTTGATCATTTTTCTCTTTGTAAATACTTAAAGAGAAGTTATTTGTCTAATATTTGAACTTAAATGAGTTCTGCAGATAGTGCGTGGGTTTCTGCTCATATCTTCCCTGTACAGTTGAAGAAGGAAGGAACTGTTCAGATCGGTTGCTGTTTTACTTTGCTTAACCAGAGATCCTGAGTCTTATGCAAATAAGTGGGAGAATGGAGTCAGGGAAGCTGAGGAGGAAAATGAAAGCAAGATGTAGCTGTCACAGAGGTAATGTCAGTCTTTTAGCCTCATTTTGGGTTGGTTGTTGTACTTGACAGCTGGCTTGGAAAGCCCTCCCCTTCTCTAACTGGCATAACTAATGCCACTAGGATCCAGCTGTGCAAGTACCTCACTTTACCTGGCATGCTGTCTGTACCAACTCTAAACTGAACGTGAATACCTCTGTTACATCTTATCATTGTAGTCTGGCGTCTGGTGAATTACTTAGGCTAATGAAAGGTTGTCTAGACATTGCTTTTCCTGAAGCTCCTCTACCCTCCCAATGTTCTCAACTAGTGGTGTTGGAGTTCTGCTGAGGATGAAAAGTCTCTCCCCTAAGTTCTTATTTCCTAAGCCCACTTTTCCTTTCCATGAGATAAACTGTGGGTTGGACATCTCCTCTCACTCGATTCAATTTTCTGTACGAAACAGGGTATAAAAATTCCTCTAACTTGCCAACAGATAGAAATCCTAGTTTGTAGTACTGGTATCAGTTTTACTAATGGTATCATATGCTTTTGCTCCTTTTAAAGGTGATTTAAAAGGGAATGAGAGGTAAATGTACAGGGTTCAGAGTACCACCTGAATTAATTATTCATAGTTTGTTTAAAAATATCAAATATGCAAAGAAATATATCAAGTATTTTTTATCAGTTATTTGATTATTGGTATTAATATAAATGATAATAGACCATTATTGAAGTTTATGCTCTGTGAAGGAATATGTCTGTCTGTGAACACCTAGAGTGATCTCATAACTACTATGTTCTATGAATGATAGACTATATGAGGTAATAATTCCATATTAAAAATTACTACAAAAATTGTAACAATACCCTAGTTTTAGAGTGAGTGAGACTTTAAAATGTATCCTTCTTTTGCGATAGAGTCATATCTCTCTTTGTTTACTGAAGAGCATCAAATATTGGTAATTTATATTCCTGTTAATAAGTTTTATTTATAGTAGCAGTTTAGATTATAGGTGAAGTTTATATAGAGTGAATTCCTGCATATAAAACAAATACAGATATTACTTTTCCTCAATAATACGCATATTAAGTATTATTTAAACATAATTATAAAAGAAATTTAATATATATTAGTGTTAACTTTTGAATATACAGTATTTGCAGAATAACATTAGTTGTTACAAATGAAAAAATTAGATTTAATTAAGTATATTTTAATTTCTTTAATAGTCTTTAATTAATTTTTGCTATAAAATGGAAAAAAACAGACTATAATTCAAAGCAGTTTTTCATAAGAAGATTCATGTCTAAAGGTAAAAAGTCCAAAAAATTTCTTTCAAATACACAATGAACATTCAAAGAAAATGCGTAAAAACATTTATAAGCCAGTGAACAGAAAACAAACTGTATAGTTTTGAAGGGAAATCACATACCTGCACTACAGGCATCACAGAGTATTTCACATAGGGTATAATGACTTTCAAGGAAAACACACTGAGGTTTCCGTTTTATAGTCCCAATCAATATAGACACCAAATTTTCTGAGACATTTAGGAGATTGTTACCACAATCCTACTGTCAGAAACTTAGTGCATCCAGTGTTTTCATAAAACATGAAATCCTAAATTAAAAAAAAATACAGATATGAATTTTCAGCAGCAAAGCAGAGATAATTCTCTGATGCAGAAATGCTAAGGGATCTGATAAAACATAGTAATAGATCTGTTAAACCAGAAAGATTAACTGTAAAAAATAAATGTGGGTCAAGTCTATAGCTACATAAGTTCTACCTTCAGCTTTTCATTTTAATAGCAGTTAAATCCTATTACTCATTCATTTGTTGATACCTGCATGAATTTAATTACTCTTTGGTAATTTCTCTATATTTCACTTTTTCTAGTCTCCCTTGGAATCTTCTTTGAGTTTTTCTTCCTCAACTTTTTGTAGTCCTTCTCTAGCAATATAGCTTGTGACTAGAATTGCATGTACAATTTTTAGACATTTTTTCCCCTAAGAATGACAGACATCTCAAGAGTCAGAATGCACCTTAGCAATGTTTGTGTCAGTTTCATGATTTGTCTTCCAAATTTGCTTACTGTGTTTTCCAGTTTATTCCAGTCCATCAGTGTCTATTCAGACCCCCTCCCCTATGACCTTAGCCAAGTCCTATGGAATTTACTTCTCTCATGTCTATATATTTTCCTTTATCCCTTCAATAGAAATAATTTAATCCTTATCGCAAGTCACTTGTAATTACACTATTGCAATTTTACCTCTCAAATTCATTTTTCACATAGACACCAGGATTTATCTTTCTAAAATTTGGATTTATAACTATTTTATTTATACCTAGTTTAAAACCAACCAATTAACAAAACAATTTTCAATGAATTGCCAATCTCTACAAAATGTTGCTTAGTCCTTTAGAGGAAGGCTAAAATCGTTTCATAATAATCCCATCACCACCCTCAGTCCCATTAACTATCTAGCCAAACACTGCAGATTGCCTCTCTTCCCTAAACACACAGTATCTTTCAATTATCCTGCCTTTGGTTGAACTATTCCCTCAAGGTGAAGGTTAGATTTTGCTTTCCATGTAAAATGAACACTTATTGAAAACACAATTTTTACATAGAACTACTCTGGTTATATTAAAAGTTATTCTAGAAAATAAAATAAGCATATCCCAAATTAGACAAAATTGCATAACAAAGTCCTAAAGACCCCTCACCCAGCTTCAGTAATTATTAACGTGACCAATCTTGGTTCAGCAATTATTCCATCTCTTAGATCTCCCTACCCTCACCTTTATTGTTTCTAAGCAAACCCTGATATAATACCATTTTATACTGAAGTACTTCAGGATTTGCCTTTAAAAGATATGGATGGTGTTTTCTTTGATATAACCACTATATCATCATCAGAGATTTAAAAAAGCCTTAATAATTCATTAATATCATCATTTCCCTGAATGCCTTGTAAATGTGTTTTTACTTTGATTTGTTCAAATCGATAGCCAAACATGGTCTACAAACTGGGTAAGGTTGATGTGTCTCTCCTTTTTTCATATTATTTTTTATCTTTTTATCTTCCTTGACATTTATTTGTTGAAGGAACTAGGTCCTCTTTGCTATATATCCTCTCACCTTTTAGTTTTTTCTGATTGCATCCCCAGGTGAAAGTTTAAGGTAGGTATCTAATGATTCCACATCTTGTTTGCAAATTGGAATCACCTGGGAGCCCTAATCAGCTTAAAGACTTGGTCCCAGTTCCAGAGATTTTAGTTTACTAGATCTGGGTGCAGTCTTGACATAGGGAGTGTGAAAGCTACCCAGGTGTTTCTACTGTGCAGGTAGGGTTGAAAATCATTGCTCTGTCCCAGATGTCTTTGACTTTGGCTGCATATGGAATCATCTGGGGAGTTTTACAAAGCTCTGATGCTGAGCTTCTGACTTAATTGAACTGGAGTATGATTTGGCACTTGGGGTTTTTGGACTCTCCCTAGGTGATTTAATGTGAAGGCAGGTTTAGGATCATTGCTCTATCCCATGTATTTCCTCTAAATTAGCAGTTCATCTAATGGCTTGATTGGCTATATACTCTTCTTGCAGATTACTCTTGTAATTAATCATCTTGTAAATTAATTACTCTTGTAATTAATCACCTAATACACTCTTGTATTAGATGATTTAATTTAATAGTGAATCAAGAGGAAATTTCCATGTTTCACTGAGTTTTATGACATGTTAAGCCCGTAGTTAAAGTATTCCCCAAAGCGCCAATTTTGATTTTTTAATACAAGCCCCAAAGACCAGGGCCTCTCCTTAACACATAAGGTCCTTATACTGACGTGTGAAATTGAGTTGACTTTCCAGAAAAAAACTAGTCACAGTATCAGGAGAAAATGGAATTTTCTCCACAGTATCAGGAGAAAATTCACAGTATCAGGCGAAAATGGAATTTCAGAGCGAGGATTAAATGGCATGCCTTTGAATAAAACCTATGAATTTAAGAAGGTCACTTTTAAAATGTGAAATTTAATAAATCATTTCAGAATGATACCAGAAAAACCATCTATGCCCAAGATTAGCAAGAAGAAACTTACAATGAGGAAACATGCGCCAAGCATCACAGCTTTCATTTTCACATCAACATCTGCAGGGAACTGGATGCCAAAGTTACTGTAATTTGTACATATCTCTCTCACAATTCCAGTAAACTGCTTGGAAATCTTGCCAACCACATTTTTTCCATCAAGAGATTTAATCTAAATTGAAAAAAAGGAGGCAATCTTAAAGAATTCTAGAAAACCAATAATAAAACTACCTCCAAAATTGGAATAAAATGAACACTCTATTAAATTATGTGCCATAACGAACTTTGAAAATTATATCACTCATTAGATGCATATAGATTCCCATATGTGTTTATAGATATGTGAAAAAACTGTTTCTTTGCTATAGAGAACTTATAAGAAAGTAGCTTTGGTAAAATATTTAATATTTTTTATTTTACTTTAAGACAGACAATAATAAGTGAGTTGAATTGATCCCAAATAAAAGTTAATCAGGAAAAGATACAACCATGAAATGAATGAAATGTTTCTTTGATGAAATTTCTAGAAGCCATCAGGAAGGTAGTTTAAACTCCCATCTGAATTGTGCTTTAATACCAGCACAAAGAGTTGGCATAGGCTGAGTGTTTAAAGGTGATGGAAACCCCATTATCACCCACTGTCAGTAGGAAAATGTGAAATGCCAAGAGCCTGGAAGAGAGGACTGGCAGTTTTGAGTGAAGTAAAGTAACCAATAAATAACTTGATGGGATGCTGCAGGTTAAAGCTTGGGGTAAGACTTGACAACAGGAGGGGATGGGGGACAGCAAAAGAGGAAGTATATGAAACAAAAAAGCTCCAATAAAATTTTTCTAGTTTTACAGTTCTGCCTGAGGAAGGCCAAGGGCCATGATAAAGAGATGAACAGCTTATAGCCAGAGAAACGCTCCTCACCAAGTGGGCATGTGGAGGCTGAACGTAGTCCACACTTGCCAGGGTATGTACAGGCAGAGTTATGTCAAACCAGGAAGAGAAGTGTCCTTTTCAGATGTGCGCAAGGTACCACACATGCTGGCAACAACCTTTGGAGCCCTAGCTCAGGTTGGGACTAGCTACATAAATGTGGGCACACTAGAAACAGTTGACTCATTTTATTTGGATTTGGGTGGTTAAGGTCTTTAAAAACCTGAAATAAACTTCTAATGTGAACACTGTGATATCATGGATTACTGTTCATCAAATAGTCATTTCAATCCCCTCCCTCTGTACGCCTAGTATACTTCCTTGTACATTGAAATTAGGCTTGGCCATGTTCCTTGTTTGCCAATGGAGTGTTAGTGGATGTGACACCAGCAGAGACCTTAAACATGGCCGAGTGGTTTTGCCTTGGTCTTGCTCTCCAGTGATCAGCCACTAGAAAGCATGATCTGGGCAGCTACTGTTGCTACAGCTCCAGGATGAACATACCTGGAGCAGACCTGAGACCAACTGGCAGCCTAAATCAGAGCCATGTGGTTGAGCCTAGGTATATCCCCCAGATGCCGCTGACCTGCAGATCCATAAGCATGAGAATAAATGCCTATTTTTTTAAGCCACTGAGCTTTAGGGGTTACATGTTATGTAACACTATTGTGGCAAAACAGATTAATACAAATCTCTTGCACACCTTCATTTTTTATCTGCTAATAGCTGTCATTTAAGCTTATGTAGCTAGTAAAGAAATCTTTTTTTAAATTTATTTTTAATTTTTGAGATATTTAAAAACTTAAAAAATACAGTAGATAACTTACCTGCCACCATAATCTTACTATTAGATATTAACATTTCCCCTTCTTGATTCCTATAGCAGGAAATTTTAAACTGTACCAAAATTCATGTAAGAAATAAAAATTATAATATTTTTTAATGAAAAGCATCAGAAATAGGAATAATGACTTCCAATTGAAAAGTTATTAGGACCAGGTAATTTTTAGCTAAATTCTAGGTAAATTTTTAAAAGGAGAAAATTTTTATAATAAAGTTATTTCAACCCTGAAATAATTAATTAGTATTTGTGACACAAGAAGAAATACATATTTAGTTTTTTTATCCCTCATTCCTGACATAGAGCTCTAAAACTCTTGTAACTTTCTGATTGATAGGGATTATAGGAGAGTCTTTTGTCATAATATGTGGTCTTTGTCCCAGGCTTCTCAAACATCAGACATCAGAATCATCTCCAAATTTTCTTTCATCTTTAACACAAATCAAATCCATGAATCAGTTCCACTCAGTGCACTTATAACAAATCTGAATTATTTTCTCCTTTAGAATGACATCTGCCCCTTCAGGTTCAGGGTGTATTTCTTTTCTACTCCAAGTTCCCATGACCATTGAAGCCATGATGGAGTCCATGTTCCATAGTGGTCCCTCATACTGTTAAATCCTGCTTTAAGGTGTCAAACTCTCCATCTGAAATTGATCCAAGTGAGTATTTCTCATTCTCTGAAAGATGGTACCTAGTTAGCATCATTCCAGAAGTACAGGAGAGAAGTTTACTCATTACATATAATGGGTGCTTTAAAGTGTTTTAACCAGCTTCCCCCAAACAGAATATATGCTGCCTAAACTTTTGTTAATATTATTCCATAAATGAATAATTGTCTTTCCATTCCTCTGAATCTTTGATATGCCGTCCTCTACATGGAGAAGTATTATTATTTATATACCTTTATATAAATTTATTATACATACATATTACACACACACATTTTATATATATATCCCTATAAAAGAGCTTTATAAAATCTCTTTACCTGTGTTTTCTTAGAATTACTCATCTCTTTTGTTAGACTCTGAAGTCTATGAGGGGAGTGATTCATCATCATATAACCAGAGTCTAAGAGAGGAATTAAAAACTATATGATTAGGGAAGCCAGGCAGATAATGTAAAAGAAAGATGCTGGATAGTGGCAAACCTTAGGAAGTCAGGGGACAGTGGCAGAGTTCCCACATCTTATCATAAGGGGGCAACCTTGCTCAGTGTTAGGAGAATTTTGCCCCTTTTATGGAAATGAGGGAGTCCAGTTTAGCAGATTTTATGAGTTTCCAAGAGAATCATGATATCAAGATAAGTTGTAAAATGTCTCAACCTGTAAACATTTGCAACTAAATACTTTGGACTGTGGGGCTAGGCCTCATCTGTTTGGAAAATTGCTGTGATGAAATTCTTCTGTGTAGTAAATACACTGATATATTATGGTGTATAGAGATCAATTTAATACAAGGACAAAGGAGAGACTATAAAGAAGCATAATTGGGTAGTACATCTTACATTATCTTTCTTAAAATTCTCTTTGCATAATCGGGCTTTTTATAGGAACCCAAAGATGTCAGAGCTTCTGAAGAGGGCTTAGAGCACTGGCAGCCTGTGTTTCAGACTAAGGAAGGAACATATGCTTTGGCAGTAGCACTTTGATGACAATGTTAGCATTCTAATTTCAATGGATAATACACAGTACCTCCATACAGAAAACACCACGTTTAAATGTTAGATGTTTCGCTTATATTTATTTGACTATAAGTTTTTTTCTCTTTTTTCACATTTAGAATAATTAACACTTATGTTTAATAAGAGCAAAAACCGCCTCTCTAACCCAAGTTAAATATATAAGCACATTACCTTCCTCTTGAGACCAGTATACAAATATTTATTAATATATTTGTAACATCTTACAAAATTATAATATCCTTATATTAGAAGAGCCAATCTTATAAATATTATCACATCTCTTACCTCAAAATCAACATCTCCACAATAGCTGCACATACAACATGGACCAATAATTCTTAGTATATCCTTTCTATTCTCATTTTGAATTCTAAACTTTGGCAGAAATGGGTGCCTGATCTGAGTAACTAACCTATTGGTATTCCAGGAGGAGCATGGATTTCTATCTAAAAAAGCAAAAGAATAAATACAATATATCATCATCATCATTGTCACCATATATCTAATAAGAGCTCTCATCAGTATATTATTTTTTACCAAGCCTACTGAGGTATAATTAACAAATAAATTGTAATATATTTAAGGTGTACCATGTGATGATTTGATGTACATGTACATTGTGAAATGATTACCACAATCAAGTTAACACATCCATCACCTCATATAGTCACTTTTTTCCGGTGTGAATAATTGGAGTCTACTCTTAGCAAATTTCAAGTATACAGTACACAGTGACCCTTGAACAATGCAGGGGTTAGGGGCACTGACTCCCCTGACCCTCCCCCACCCTCCCCCAGCACAGTCAAAAATCTGCCTTTACAGCTGGCCCTCCATATCCAAAGTTCTGCATCTGCGGATTCAACCAACCACAGATTGGGTAGTACTGTAGTACTGTAGCATGTATTTATTGGAAGAGATCCATGTGTAAGTGGACCTGTGAAGTTCAAACCCATGTTGTTCAAGGGTCAACTGTAATATTATTAACTACAGTCATCATGATATACATCAGATCCCTAGAACTTATTTTATAACTGAAAATTTGTACTGATGACCAGAATCTCCCCATTTCCCCCACCCCTAGTCTCTTGCAACCACCATTCTAATCTCTGTTTCTAGGAGTTAGATTTTTTTTTTAATTTTCACATTTAAGTGATACCATACTGTATTTGTATTTCTCTGCCTGACCTATTTCACATAGCCTAACACCCTCTAGGTACATGCATATTATCACAATGGCAGGATTTTTTCCCCTTTTTTTGGCTGAATAATATTCGATTGTGTGTGTATTTTTAGATATGTATATAAATGCTGTCTGTCTAGATCAATCTTATATATATATTATTTATCCATTCATCTGTCAACACACACTTAGGTTGTCTCCATATCTTGACTTTTGTGAATAATGCTGTAATTAACATGAAATGTAAATATCTTTGAAAGCCTGATTTGATATCTGTTGGATATATACACAAAAGTAGTATTACTAGATCATATAGTTGTCCTCTTTTCAATTATCTGAGGAAACTCCATACTGTTTTCTATAATGGCTGTACCAATTTACATTCCTAACAAGAGTGTACAAAGGTTCCCTTTTCTTCACATCCTTGCCAACATATATTTCTTGTCTTTTAAAAAGAGCCATTCTAACAGGTGTGATATGATGTGTCATTGTGGTTTTGATTTGCATTTCTGATGATTAGTGATATTGAGCACCTTTTCATATATGTGTTGGCCATCTGTATGTATTCTGTGGGAAGACATCTATTCAGGTCCTTTGCTCACTCTTTAAGGGCAAGATATTGTTTTATGCACCACTTAATTCACACTACATTCTTAGAAGGTTGGTTCTATTCCAATTTATAGAGGAAGTAACTAAGGAACAGAGAGGGTAATTAACTTGTATCAGATTCCCCAGCTGCAAAGTGGAAGAGATGAGACACAAACTTGGGGAGGCTGCATGCACAGTCTCCACTCTGAAACACTGCTCTACTGGTCTCGTATATTTTAAAATTTCCATACTTAAGAAAAATGTCTAAATTATTAAGAGCTCTTTACTTAAACTCCTTAAAACTCAGTTGTTTAGATGTATGGACAGAGCCCTGATCACTGGGGCAATTTTCAAATATGAGTGGCAATAGTGCTAAGATAGAAAGAAAATGGGGCCTAGAAGCTTTGTTCTGCTATACAGTTGGGCGACTCTGAGAGCATCCCAGTATGCTCATCATAACTGAGGACTTCCTAGGGCTGTTTAAGATCAATAATATAACATATGTTAATGTGCTCTGTAAATTGTAGAGCATATACCATCAAATTCTGGTTTTCCTCAGATACTCTTATGATAGATATACATGGAAAACAAAATAACTCGGTATGAACAACTTCAGTTATCCTTTCAAAATAAGCGCAGCATTAGACATCAAATCTCTATGTGCTTGTATCTCTGTGTGCCCTGCTCTCACAGCTACCCATATGGATGACTGAGTGACCCAGGCAGCGCTGGTCTCAGGCCAATGGAGATATAGGCAAAGGCCGACTTCCTATAAACACTCTGTGCCCTGGCGTCTCCCCTGAGATCCAAGTTCTCTATCAGAGGGCTGTCAAGTACTATGAAAGAGACACCTGGTCTTTATGGAGCTGATGGTGCTCACAATTTGCATACCCCTATTACAGGGACTCAAATATATTAACTTTTTTTTTTCAAATGGAGAACTGAAAACACAGGAATTGAGATTTCTCAGAGGGGGCCTCTCCTAGGTTTGCTCCTTGTAGGTTGGCTAAAATAATGAGATGAACATATGTGTTCTTTTCCTCACTCTTCTGTCCACTTGCCTCTGGGGTGGCATTCGAGGAGATTCTCTATGGGGCCCTCATGGTCATTTCAGGTGAGGGACTTGACCGAGGTGACTTACATTCTCAGCTCTCCCTGAAGATCAAGAAGTCTGGTCTCTGAGATCTCTGATCTCACCCCCGGGGGGCACACTGTTCAGGGACGTGGGGCTAACTGCTCACTCTTTTCCACCTGCCTTCCTGCCTACAATTTACCCTCAAGCATAAACCAATAGCTGGCGGACCACTTTTCCTTTAAATCTCATTTGATTCTATAGATTCACTGAAAGGGTGAAAATTCTTGCTGAACTACTTCACAAAGTACCCACGGAATTGCTTACTGACCTCCTGAAGGCAGCAGGGGATACAACACCAGTTAAACCTTAGTGGTCTCTCCAGGGTTATGACTTCTCGGCCTATAAGATCAAGAATCCTCATGGTAAAAGGCCTAAAACCCCCAAAGCAATATCGGGTACAGCAGTCAGTATCCTCTGCTGCAAAGTAAATCTTCTGTCCAAGTCTGTTCTTAATTTCATATTTGTTATTTGTTTCAATGTGTATTATGACTGGAAACATAGAAGATAAAATCATAATCATCATTATGTTAAAAATGTAGATTAGATTGAAATATTTTTAGATATTACTTTAGGTGATACTTCATATTACATAGGGCAAGGTGTTCAGAGATGAACTAGAGTTAGAAAAAAGGGAAAGAGAGAGAAGGAGGAGAGGGTATTAAGGTACTGAGAAATTAAGAAGATCTATGTGAGACATGGAAGAGAAAACAGTATCCTCTGCTGCAAAGTATATCCTCTGTCCAAGGCTGTTCTTAATTTCATATTTGTTATTGGTTTCATAACTTACTTGGCTAAAAACATAGAAGAGGAAACCATAATCACCAGTATGTTAAAACTATCTAGAATCTAAATACTTAGACATATTTTTAGACATTACTTTAGATTACATTTATCAAATAGGTAGAAAAGGAAAGGTGTTTAAAGATGATCTAGACAGAGAAAAAAAGGCAAAGAAAAAAAGGAGGAAATGGCATTAAGGTACTGAGAAATTAAGAGCATCTATGTAAGATATGGAAGAGAAAACAACTCATATCTTCCTAATTCCGTGGACCCGTGTCAGAAAGGGAGACTTTGCTGTGAGGGATGGTGCCGTGCTGTCGATGGTCACAGTCGTGCTAAGTGAATGCAGAAAATGTCTACTTGTCATGTATTCAGCTATGGAGGGGAATATAGGATGATTGCTATGTTTATGCACCATATAGTATTATATTAAGTAAATTGGCTTGAGATACAGTTTTATAAACCACAGTCATGGCTTCTCTTTCTGCGCTGTGTGAAGAAGGTGTGAGAGGGCTTTCTCTCAATGCACACATGTGAAGAGGGAGAGAGTGAAAATGGAAGGTGAGGTAGGACGTCACCCTGGGCCCAGGGCACCCTTGTTTAGCTCAGCAGTGGTTGTTCAGAAGTGGGAAATGGGTATTAGACAAGGGGAAAGGCTCTTGGCAACCAAGGCTGTAAGTAGGAGGATATCTAGACCACTGGCATCCTAAGTGAACTCTGTACCTTAGCAGGGGCTAATCTCTTCACAGCGGAAACAGAGATGTGCTGACATCTGACACCCACGTGGTATCTTACCAAAGGGCTTCCCACATGGAACCACACTTTGGAAACCCCTCCTTGCTTAAAGCCAGGAGGGAGCAGTTCATGGTCCCACTTGTCCACAGCCCTCATTAACATGGGTCATAGGATGTCAGAAGCCACCAAAAGTGGCTAAAAGTGATTAAAAGATATGTATGGAGACGAAAACCACTCTCTAATATCGGTGTGGATAGACTTTTAGTCAGATGGAGATGTTCACGAATTTTATCACAATGACCTCTCTTTAAGTGTCTTTACTCTGATTTAGACAGGGCTTGACTCTGCCTTTAAAAGAACCATTCTTGACATTGCCATCTCCCAGTCAAAGTCTAATGAGAAAAAAATTAAACTGATTCATGAGATGAGATCTATTACCTAAGTGTTTCATTAAGTAGCTTAATCTCAAAAATCTTCAGTTTTTTTGTAAAATGAGATCAATGGGCTTACATAATCTCTAAGTTTCCTTCTAGTTACTTAAAAAATGAAAAGAAAACAAAGAATCTATGGTTATGTCTTTATGATGTATTAAATTTTTAACTTGGGAAAGGAATAATTGCTGGTCATAGCCTCAGATGCTAAAAATAAACTGAGTAATCATCATCACTTTATACTACTTTTAAGGTTATAATGTAGACTTCCATTTAGAAACAAAAAGAAAAGAAGAAAATTAAAGACATTCCTTTTAAAAAACTGAAGTTATCAAGAAGTAAATTTGTTAATTTATATTTAATGATAAAGACATATGTATATTTCACAAATACATATAAAGTTTTAAAACCTAAACTATAAATGGAGTGCTGTATAATGTAAGTATCTGTATTTTGGGGTTTTATAATCTCAATAATGTGTGCTTTAGAATAATACATTTAAAAAAAAATCAGAATACAAATTATCAAACAGCTCCTTTTGAGAGAAAACTTTGTTTCAAGAAACTAAACAAAACTAAGAACATTATAAATATCTAATACTATGCATTATAAATAATGTTTATTGAAAATGATACTTTTAATTTTTTGTTGAGATGCTATTGACATATAACATTGTATTTATTAGTTTTTGGTGTACCTCATAATGATTGATATATCTACTTATAGTGTAATGATTAGCACAATAAGTTAACATCCATCACCACACCTAGATAAAAATTTCTTTTCCTTGTGAACTGATTATTTAAGATTAGCAACTTTCAAATATATAATACATTGTTGTTAATTATATTCACCATACTGTAAATCACATCCCCAGGACTTAGTTTACTTAAAACTGGAATTTGTACCTGTTCACCCCCTTCCCTCATTTCACCAACCCACTACACCCAAACCTCTGGCAACCACCAATCTGTTTTCTGTATCTATGAGTTCAGTTTTTTTTTTTAATTCCACATATATTGAGATAAGACATTATTTGCCTTCTTTTTCTAACTTATGTCATTTAGCATAATGCCCTGAAGGTCCATCATGTTGTTGCAAATGGTAGAATTTCCTTATTTTTCTGACTGAATAACATTCCATTGTGTGTGTGTATGTGTGTGTATAACTATATCATATTTTCTTTATCCGTCTATCTGTCAATGGAAACATAGGTTGTTACCAAGTCTTGGCTATTGTAAATATGCTGCAGTGAACATGGGGGTGCAGTTGTCTCTTGGAGATAGTGATTTTGTTTCCTTTGGTTAAATACCAAGAATGGAAAAAAGGGAACTGATCATATGGTAGTTCTGTTTAATTTTTTGAGAAATCTCCATACTGTTCCCCACAGCAGCCCCTCCACTTTACATTCCCATCACAACAGTATGCAAGGGTTCCCTTTTCTCCACATCCTCATGAACACTTGTTGTCTCCTCTCTTTTTGATAATAATCATTCTAACAGGTGTGAGGTGATATCTCACTGAAGTTTTGATTTGCATTTCCCTGATGATTAGTGCTGTTGAGTGCTTTTTCATGTAATTATTGGCCATTTGTATGTCTTCTTTGGAAGATATCTTATCAGATCCTCATTTTTAAATCATTTTTAATCAATTTTCCTTTCTACTAAGTTGTATGAGATCTTTATATATTTCAGTTATTAGTCCCTTATCAGAGATGATTTGCAATATTTTTTCCCATTCCATGTGTTGCCTTTTCATTTTGTTCATGGTTTCCTGTGCTGTAAATAATCTCTTTAATGTAGTCCTTCTTGTTTATCTTAGTTTTTGTTATGTGCTTTTGTAATTTATCCAAGAAAACATTGCCTAAACAAATGTCAAGGAGCTTATTTCCTATGTTTTCTTCTAGGAGTTTTATGTCTTACTTGCAAGACTTTCATTTATTTTGAGTTGATTTTTGTGTATGGTATAAGATAGTAGTCCAGTTTCATTCTTTTGCATGCGGCAATCCCGTTTTCCCAACACCATGTATTGAAGAGACTGTTGTTTCCCGTTGTATATTGCTGTTCCTTTATCATAAATTAAATAACCACGTGTGTGCAGGTTTATTTCTGGGCTCTCTATTCTGTTCCGTTGATCTATATGTCTGCTTTAATGCCAATACCACACTGTGTTGATTATTATAGCTTTGTAATATGGTTTGAAATCAGAAACCATATTACATATGATATAATGCCTCCAGCTTGTTTTTCTTTCTTGACATTGCTTTGGTTATTCATGTCTTTTGTGGTTTTGTACAAATTCTAGGCTTGTTTTTTCACTTTTGGTGAAAATTGCCATTGGAATTTTGATAGGGTTTTCATTGAATCTGTAGATTGTTTTGGTTAGTAAGGACCTTTGAACAATATTAATTTCTTCCAATCCGTGAGAATATCTTTCCATTTATTTGTGTCTTCTTCAGTTTCTTTCACCAATATCTTTCAGTTTTCATTGTACAGATCTTTCACCTCCTTGGTTAAATTTATTCCTAGATATTTGATTCTTTTTGATGCAATTGTAAATGGGATTGTTTACTTAATTTATTTTTTAAGATACTTCATTGTTAGTGTATAGAAATGCAACTGATTTTGTATATTGATTATGTATCCTGCAACTATACTGAATTTGTTTATTAGTTCTAACAGTTATTGGAGCAGTCTTTAAGGTTTTCCATGTAATATCATGTCACCTACAAATAGAGTTTTACTTCTTCATGATTTGGATGCCTTTTATTTCCTTTTATTGTCTAATTGCTCTCTCATGGACTTCAACTGAATAAAAGTGGATAGAGTGGGCATTCTTTTATTCTTCTTGATCTTAGATGAAAACCTTTCAAATTTTCAGTGTTGAATATGATGTTAACTCTGGGCTTGTTATATGTGGTCTTTACTATGTTGAGGTACATTCCATCTATAGCCAGTCTTTTGAGAGTTTTTTTATCATGAATGTATGTTAAATTTTGTCAAATGCTTCTTTTTTGGCACCTATTCAGAAGATCATATGATTTTAATCCCTCATTTTATTAAGTGTTGTATCACATGGCTTGATTTGCAGATGCTGAACATCCTTGCCTCATTGGAATAAATCCTACTAGACCATGTGTATGATTCTTTGAATGTATTGTTGAATTCCATTTGCTTATGTTGAGAATTTTTGCATCGATGTTTTTCAGGGATATTGGACCATAATTTTCTCTTCTTGTACTGTCCTTATCTGGTTTTGGTATTATGGTAATGCTGTCTTTGTAAAAAGAGATTGGAAGTGTTATCTCCTCTTCTGTTGTTTGGAAGAGTTTGAGAAGGATGACTATTTTTAAATTAATTTTTATTGGAGTATAGTTGATTTACAGTGTTGTGTTAGTTTCTGCTGTACAGCAAAGTGAATCAGTTACACATATACATATATCCACTCTTTTTTTAGGTTCTTTTCCTATAGAGGTCATTAGAGAGTATTGAGTAGAGTTTGCTGTGCTATACAGTAGGTTCTTATTAGTTATCTATTTTATATACAGTAGTGTATACTTGTCAATCCCAATCTCACAATTTATCCCTCCCCCCCTTCCCTGTTGGTAACCATAAGTTTGTTTTCTACATCTGGGATTCTATTTCTGTTTTGTAAATAAATTCATTTGTACCATCTTTTTAGATTCCACATATAAGTGATATCATATGCTATTTCTCTTTCTCTGACTTACTTCACTCACTATGACAATCTCTAGGGTCATCCATGTTGCTATAAATGGCATTATTTTGTTCTATTTATGGCTGAGTAATATTCCATTGTATATACATACCACATCTTCTTTATCCATTTCTCTGTTGATGGACATGTAGGTTGCTTCCATGTCCCGCCTAGTGTAAATAGTGCTACATTGAACATTGGAGTGCATGTATCTTTTTGAATTATGGTTTTCTCTGGGTATATGCCCAGGAGTGGGATTGCTGGGTCATGTGGTAGCTCCATTTTTAGTTTTTAAGGAACTTCATACGGTTCCCCATAGTGGCTGTGCTAATTTACATTCCCACCAACAGTGTAGGAGGGTTCTCTTTTCTCCACACCCTCTCCACCATTTACTGTTTGTAGAAGTTTTGATGATGGCCATTCTGACTGGTGTGAGATGATACCTCACTGTAGTTCTGATTTGCGTTTCTCTAATAATTAGTGATGTTGAGCATGTTTTCCTGTGCTTTTTGGCCATCTGTATGTCTTCTTTGGAGAAATGTCTATTTAGATCTGCCCACTTTTTAATTGGGTTATTTGCTTTTTGATATTGAGCTTCAGGAGCTGTTTATATATTTTGGAGAATAATCCCTTGTTGGTTGCTTCATTTGCAAATATTTTCTCCCATCCTGAGTGTTGTCTTTTTGGTTTTTTTTTATGATTTCCTTTGCTATGCAAAAGCTTTTGAGTTTAATTTGGTCCCATTTGTTTATTTTTTTTTTTATTTTTATTACTCTAGGAGGTGGATCAAACAAGATCTTGCTGTGATTTATGTCAAAGAATGATCTGCCTATGTTTTTCTCTGAGAGTTTTATAGTGTCTGGCTTTACATTTAGGTACTTAATCCATTTTGAGTTTATTTTTGTGTATGGTGTTAGGGAGTGTTCTAATTTCATTCTTTTACATGTAGCTGTGCAGTTTCTCCAGCACCACTTATTGAAGAGACTGTCTTTTCTCCATTGTATGTTCTTGCCTCCTTTGTCATAGATTAGGTGACCATAGGTGTGTGGGTTTACCTCTGGGCCTTCTATCCTGTTCCATTGATGTATATTTCTGTTTTTGTGCCAGTACCACACTGTTTGATTACTGTAGCTTTGTAGTATAGTCTGAAGTCAGGGAGCCTGATTCCTCCAATTCTGTTTTTCTTTCTCAGGATTGCTTTGGCTATTCCAGGTTTCTGTGTTTCCACACAAATTGTAATATTTTTCATTCTAATTCTGTGAAAAATGCCATTGGTAATTTCACAGGGATTGCATTGAATCTGTAGATTGCTTTGGGTAGTATAGTCATCTTCACAATATTGAGTCTTCTAATCTAAGAATATGGTATATCTCTCCATCTGTTTGTTTCATCCTTGATATCTTTCATCAGTATCTTATAGTTTTCTGAGTACAGGTCTTTTGCTTCCTTAGGTAGGTTTATTCCCAGGTATTTTATTCTTTGTGATGTGATGGTAAATGGGATTGCTTCTTAATTTCTCTTTCTGATCTTTCATTGTTACCATATAGGAATGCAACAGACTTTTGTGTATTAATTTTGTACCCTGCAACTTGACCAGATTCATTGATGAGCTCTAGTAGTTTTCTGGTAGAATCTTTAGGATTTTCTATGTATAGTATCATGTCATTTGCAATCAGTGACAGTTTTAGTTCTTCTTTTCCAATTTGGATTCCTTTTATTCCTCTGATTGCTGTGGCTAGGACTTCCAAAACTGTGTTGAATAAAAGTTGCGAGAGTGGACATCCTTGTCTTGTTCCTGATCTTAGAGGAAATGCTTTCATTTTTTCACCATTGAGAATGATGTTTGCTGTGGGTTTGTCGTGTATTGCCTTTATTATGTTGAGCTAGGTTCCTTCTGTGCCCACTTTCTGGAGAGTTTTTTTATCATAAATGAGTGTTGAATTTTGTCAAAAGCTTTTTCTACATCTGTTGAGATGATCGTATGGTTTTTATTTTTCAGTTTGTTAATATGGTGTATAACATTGATTGATTTGTGTATATTGAAGTATCCTTTCATCCCTGGGATAAATCCTACTTGATCATGGTGTATGATCCTTTTAATGTGTTGTTGGATTCTGTTTGCTAGTAATTTGTTGAGGATTTTTGCATTTATATTCATCAGTGATACTGTCCTGTAATTTTCTTTTTTTGTGGTATCTTTTTCTGGTTTTGGTATCAGGGTGATGTTGGCCTTGTTGAGTGAGCTTTGGAGTATTCCTTCATCTGCAATTTTCTGGAGGAGTTTGAGAAGGATAGGTGTTAGCTCTTCTGTAAATGTTTGATAGAATTCGCCTGTGAAGCCATATGGTCCTGGACTTCTGTCTGTTGGAAGATTTTTAATCACAGTTTCAATTTTATTACTCATGATTGGTCTGTTCATATTTTCTATTTCTTCCTTGTTCAGACTTGGAAGGTTGTACCTTTCTGTGAATTTGTCCATTTCTTCTAGGTTGTCCATTTTATTGGCATATAGTTGCTGGTAGTCTCATGATTCTTTGTATTTCTGTGTTGTCTGTTGTAACTTCTCCTTTTTCATTTATAATTTTATTGATTTGAGTCTTCTCCCTTTTTTTCTTGATGAGTCTGGGTAAAGGTTTATCAATTTTGTTTATCTTCTCAAAGAACCAGTTTTAGTTTTATTGATCTTTGCTATTGTTTTTTGCATTTCTATTTCACTTATTTCTCCTCTGATCTTTATGATTTCTTTCCTTCTACTAATTTTTGGTTTTGTTTGTTCTTCTTTCTCTAGTTGCTTTAGGTGTAAGGATAGGTTGTTTATTTGAGATTATTCATGTTTCCTGAGGCAAGGTTGTATCAGTATAAACTTTGCTCTTAGAACTGCTTTTGTTGCATCCCATAGGTTTTGAGTCATCACGTTTTTGTTTTCATTTGTCTCTAGGTATTTTTTCATTTCCTCTTTGATTTCTTCAGTGATCCATTCGTTATTTAGTAACATTTTGTTTAGCCTCCACGTGTTTGTTTGTTTTTCAGTTTTTTCCTGTAATTGATTTCTAATCTCATAGCATTGTGGTCGGAAAAGATACTTGTTATGATTTCAATTTTATTAAATTTACCAAGGCTTGCATTGTGGACCAGCATGTAATCTATCCTGGAGCATTTTCCATGTGCAGTTGAAAAGAATGTGTATTCTGTTGCTTTCACGTGGAGTGTTCTATAAATTTCAAATAAGTCCATCTGGTCCAGTGTGTCATTTAAGGCCTGTGTTTCCTTATTGCTTTTCTGTCTGGATGATCTGTCCATTGATGTAAGTGGGATGTTAAAGTCCCCCCCATTATCGTGTTATTGTCAGTTTGTCCTTTTATGGCTGTTAGCATTTGCCTTATATATTGTGGTGCTCCTGTGTTGCGTGAATCTATATTTACAATTGTTATATCTTCTTCTTGGGTTGATCCCTTGATCATTATGTAGTGTCTTTCTTTGTGTCTTGTAACAATCTTTATTTCAAAGTCTATTTTGTCAGATATGAGCTTTGCTACTCTGACTTTCTTTTGATTTACATTTGCATGGAATATCTTTTTCTATCCCCTCACTTTCAGTTTGTACGTCTCTCTAGATCTGAAGTGGGTTTCTTGTAGGCAGCAGATATATGGGTCTTGTTTTTGTATCCATTCAACCAATGTATGTCTTTTGGTTGGAGCATTTAATCCATTTACATTTAAGGTAAGTATAAATATGGATATTCTTTTTGCCATTTTGTTAATTGTTCTGGATTTGTTTTTGTAGGTGTTTTTTTCTTCCTTTTATCTTTTGTTCTCTTCTCTTGTGTTTCTGCCTACAGAAATTCCTTTAGCATTTTTTGTAAAACTGATTTGGTCATGCTGAATTCTCTTAGCTTTTGCTTGTCTGTAAAGCTTTTGCTTTCTCCATCAAATCTGAATGAGAGCCTTGCTGGGTAGAATATTCTTGGTTGTAGGTTTTCCCCTTTCATCACTTTAAATATATCCTGCCACCCTCTTCTGGCCTGCAGAGTTTCTGGTGAAAAATCTGCTGATAACCTTATGGGGATTCCCTTGTATGTTATTAGTTGCTTTTCCCTTGTTGCTTTTAATATTTTTTCTTTGTATTTAATTTTTGTTAGTTTGATTAATATTTGTCTCGGCCTGTTCCTCCTTGGGTTTATCCTGTATGGGACTCCTGCCACTTCCTAGACCTGGGTGACTATTTCCTTTCCCATGTTAGGGAAGTTTTCTACTCTAATCTCTTCAGATGTTTTCTCAGGCCCTTTCTATTTTTCTTCTTCTTCTGGGACCCTTATAATTCTAATGTTGTTGTGTTTAATGTTGTCCCAGAGCTCTCTGAGACTCTCCTCATTTCTTTTCATTCTTTTTTCTTTATTTTATTCCACAGCACGGATTTCCACCATTCTGTCCTCCAGGTCACTTATCCATTCTTCTGCCTCAGTTATTCTGCTGTTGTTTCCTTCTAGTGTATTTTTCATTTCAGTTATCATTTTATTCATCTCTATTTCTTTGTTCTTTAGTTCTTCTAAGTCTCTGTTAAACTTTTCTTGTATCTTCTCGATCTGTGCCTTTATTCTTTTTCCGAGATCATGGATCATCTTTACTATCATTACTCTGAATTCTTTTTCAGATAGATTGCTTATCTCCTCCTCATTTAGTTCTTGTAGGTTTTTATCTTGCTCCTTCATCTGCAACATATTTCTTTGTTGTCTCGTTTTGTCTAACTTACTGTGTTTGTGGTCTCTTTTCCGCAGGCTGCAGGATCGTAGTTCCTCTTGCTTCTGGTGTCTGTCCCCCAGTGGGTGAGGTTGGTCCAAAGGCTTGTGCCATTATCCTCTTGCTAGTGGGTTTGATTCGTGTTGTGGTGATCAGAGCCTGCCCTAGATATTGAGTGGGGCCTCCCCTTTGCTCTGTGGTTTTCACTGCTCTGTCAGGGGTGGGGTCTGCTCCCTACTTGTTGGAGTAGAGGCCCCCAGATCTGTTTCTTAGCTGTGATTCTGATCTGTGGTGTGAGGTAGGTGGGTTTGGAGCATTCCCACTGGGAGAGAATCCACTGAGTATTCCTTTTCCGGAGGTGTTCATCTTTAACTATGCTCTGTTGCGTCCCCTTTCGCCCATTGTGCGGGCTCACAAAGTATACTGTTGTTGGCACTGCTCTCGGTCTAACCTTAACTGTGTGTATGCCTGCAGTTGGCCCTGGTGACTCTCATGCATTGTCTTCATGCAGCTACTGGTGCAGGTCCACTGAGGTCAGGTCCCAGGACTGCAGTAGTTGTGGTCCTGTGGGAGCTAAGGAGGCAGCTCAAACTCTGGTCTGGCCCAACCCCTGCATGTATGTGCCCACAGAGCCCACAGCTGCTAAAGCCAGACCCGTCTCAGCGGCCATTTCAGCTGCAAGAACACTTGTTGTACTTTCAGATGTTTCGCAGGCACACAATTTAGGAGGCCGTCAACAGAGCTATAACTCCTTAGTTGGTGCAGCTGTGAGGAGAGATTTCAGCTCTTCTTCCTTAGTCACACAGCCCCTGGGTCTCACCTGGGGTTTCAGCCACTTCTCTGGGCATATTTCCTAGTGGTAGGAGTTATCTGCACCCTCCTGGGACATTGAGTCAGGTCCCAGGACCCACTGATGGATTTCCTAGTAGTGAGAGCTATCTGTGCCCTCGTGGGACAGCGTGGGCAGGTCCTGAGGCCCACTGGTGGAATTCCTAGTGGATGGATCTATCCACACCCTTCCAGGTCAGCAGGGGTGGGTTCTGGGGCCTGCTGCCATGATTCCTAGTGGATGGAGCTGTCCATGCCCTTCTGGGTCAGCAGGGGTGGGTCATGTGGCCCGCTGGTGGATTTTCTAGTGGAGGAAGCTGTCTGTGCCCTTCTGAGTCAGCGGGGGCATGTCCTGAGGCAGGCTGGCAGAATTGTTAGTGGCTGGAGCTGTCCGCACCCTTCTGGGTCAGCAGGGGTGGGGTCTGGTGTCTACCTGTGGGTCTGGAAGAGGCAGCCAGTGCCGGCCTCTGAAGCCCAAGATGGTGGCGGTGACTTGTGCCCACCCCCTGAGTTCCTGTAGGCAGTTTCCTGTTGCCTGGGAACATTCACAGGGACAGAAGTTCTTATGGTGGTCCTCCCCTGTCCTCATGCACCCAATAATGGTGCCTTGCCTCTCTGGCAGGCCCAGGCTTCTTCCTAGTACACCCTCAGTTGCCACGGCCCGACCTCTTCAGGGTGTTTCTGCACCTAACCCTGGTCCTCTCCCTGGGACTGAGCTTTGGAGTCTGAGTGACTGACCCCCCCCCACCCCCGCCCCACCACCAACAAAGGAGTATCTCAGGTTGGGGAGTGCAGGGCGGCGGTGCCAACCCTCTGTGCAAGTTCGTCTCCATTTTGCCTTGCACAGATTGATTGCTGCTCTCCCCTCTTAGGCTCTGAATCTTCCCCTCCATACAGTCTAATTTCTCTGCTGGTGAGAAGCCCTCCCAAGGTGCGGGAACCTTTCCTCCTTCACAACTCCCTCCCTGGGGTGCAGGCCCTGTCCTCATTCCTTCTTTTTCTTTTTCTTTTTGTCGTACTGGGTTACTTGGAGGTTTCTCTTGTCTTTTCGGGCATTTGAGGTCTTCCGTTGGCACTCAGTAGCTGTCCTGTGTGAATTGCTCCACTTGTAGATGTATTTTCAATGTTTCTGTGGAGAGAGGTGAAGTCTGCTTCCTACTCCTCCACCATCTTGATCTCGACTCCCCAGATTCCAGTATTTTTTATCAATGGTTTTTCGGCTGTTTGTTGTGATTGGTGTACTCATGAAAGGTGATCCTCCTACTCTGCCATCTTGTCTTCTCCTAGAGACTGTCTTCTAAAAAACAAATCTGTAGCCCCAACTCTTCTCAATAGACAAAATTAAGATATGTAAGACAAGTCTAAAAATGAGAAACGAAATAAGTATAGTTTTTAATTAACACTGAATATGTAAGAAAAAATACATATAAATTTTTGGTATAAACTCAAATATGTTTTAAAAAGTTAACTTTTAAAAAAATAATGTGTTTTTGGGAGTGTCAGCTAATTTTCTAAAGTAACTAGTGCCAACACTGTGCTGGATAAAAGTCAGTCAATGTAGCTAGTTTGTAAGAACAGGAGCAGAGTAATTTGCCCTTTACTTAGTTCTGTGGTGGCAGGTAACAACCTTTGACTATGCCCAAACATGCTGAAATCTAATGTTATCACATTGTATTAGAGTGGTAATATAAGTTTGCTTCCTCCCTGCCAGCATAGTCTGTGAACTTCTGAGAGATAGGACCATATTTTAATTACCAAGAGAACCACCGGCCAGGATCTGCCGAGAAGGCTCGTTCATGAAGCCGAAAGCGGGCTTGGCTGACATCTTAGCAAGCCCAAGGTCCACGGTATGGGCTGAGATGTGTGGGTGACCTTGTGGACCTGAATGCCAGCCTGCAGAGCCTCTCCTGAGAGAGGGAGCTGGGGCTGGTTGGTCCTTGGGCCGAGTGGCTCCCTCACTCTGTGCTACAGTGCCAACAGCCAAGCTTATCATTCCCAGGCAGCATATTAGAGGCTCATTCTCTTGATAAACTAAATTGCTACAGAGAAAATAAGTACAAACACTGTCATGTGGGGGACCAAGCCCACACCTTAAACCCACAAGCTGGTTGATGATGTCCTTCTGAGAAGGATGAATGTTAATTCATCTTTAAATGTTTGGTATTAATCACTATACCATCTGGTATATAATCACCATGTGGTCCTGGCTTTTGTTTGTCGAGAGGTTTTCAATTACAGATTCAATATCCTTACTAATAACTGGTCTGCTCAAATTTGCTACTTCTTCATGATTTATTCTTGGTTTGTTGGATGTTTCTAGGAATTTATCTATTTAGATAGTCCAATTTGTTGGCATGTAATTGTTCATAGTTGTCTTTTATGATCCTTTGTATTTCTGTGGTGTCAGCTGTAACATATTTTCTTTCAGTTTTTATTTGTTTGAGTCACCTTTGTTTTTGTAAGTGTAGCTAAATATTTGCCTATTTTGTTTATGTTTTCAAAAACCAGCTCTTAGTTCTATTGATCTTTTCTATTGCCTTTTTAGTCTCTATTTCATTTATTTTTGCTCTAAGGTTTCTTATTTTTTTCCTTCTACTAGTTTTTGTCTTAGTTTGTTCATTTTCTAATTCTTTGATATGTAAAGTCAGGTTGTTTATTTGAGATCTTTCTTATCTTTTAGTGTTGCATTTATTGCTATGAACTGCCCTCTTATAACGGCTTTTCCTGCATCCCATAATTTTGGTATGTTGTATTTCCATTTTCATTTGTCTCAAGATATTTTCTGAGTTCTCTTCTGATTTCTTCTTTGACCCTTTGGTTGTTCAGTTTTCCACAAGTTTGTGAAGTTTCTAGTTTTCTTCTTGTACTTGATTTCTAGTTTCAGACTATTATGTTTGAAAAAAATGCTTCATGTGATTTCAATTTTCTTAGATTTATTAAGGCTTGTTTTGTGACATAATATATGATGTATCCTGAAAATATTCCTTTTGCACTTAAGAAAAATGTGTATATTGCTTCTTTTGGATGGAATGTTCTATAAATGTCTTTTAAGTCCACCTGGTCTAAGGTGTTGTATAAGTCCACTGTTTCCTTATTGATTTTCTGTCTGGATGATCTATCTGTTGATGAAAGTGAGGTATTGAAGTCCCCTACTATTATTTTATTGTTGTCTATTTCTCTCTTTAGTTCTGTTAATATTTGCTTTATATATACAGGTCCTCCAATGTTGGGTGCACAAATATTTACAATTTTATATCCTCTTGGTGGATTGTCACTATTTAATAATCTTTTTTTGCCTCTTATTACAGTCCTTGTCTTAAAGTCTATTTTGTCTTAAATGAGTATAGCTATTCCAACTTTCTTTGGTTAAAATTTTCTTGGAATATTTTCTCCATCCCTTGACTTTCACTTGTGTGTGTTCTTAAAGCTGAAGTGAGTTTCTTGTGCCAACATATAGTTGGATCATGTTTTTTGTTTTTTAAATCCATTCAGCCACTCTTTTTTTTTTTGGAGAATTTAGATCATTTACACTTAATTACTGATAGTTATGGATTTAATATTGTCATTTTGTTAATTGTTTTCTGGCTGTTTTCATTGAACAATTTCATTGTTCCTCTCTTCTATTTTTATCTTCATTTATGCTTTTATAATTTTTGTAGTAATATTCTTATATTCCTTTCTCTTTATCTTTTGTGCATCTATTATATGTGTTTGTTTTGTGGTCACCATTAGGCTTACATAAAACACCTTACAGCAGTTCACCTGAGTTGAAAAGAACTTGAGTTTAAACATATTCTAGAGATCCACGTTTTTACTCTCCCTGTTGACCATGTTTTATGTATCTGATACCACAATTTACATCTTTTCGCTTTCTTTCCTCTTTCTTGGATCCCTATAATGTGAATATTAGTCCACTCGATGTTATCCCTTAAATGCCTTAAGCTATCTTCAGTCTTCTTCATTCTTCTTTTTTGATCCTCTATTTGAATGAATTCCACTGCCTGTCTTCAGATTTGCTGATCCACTTTCCTGCTTCATCTATTCTGCTGTTGAACCCCTTTTGAAATTTCCGCTTCATTTCCTTTATTCTTTATCTATGTTTGGTACTTTCTTATATTTATCTCCCTTGTTGAAATTCTCACTTTGTTTAAGCATTCTTCTCCTAACCATGGTGAGCATCTTTATAACCATTATATTGAATTCATTATCAGGTAAATCACTTACCTTCATTTAGTTAATGTATTTTCTGAATTTTTATCTTGTTCTTTTGTTTTTAATATATTCCTCATTTTCTTTATTTTCTTGACTCCCTGTGTTGGTTTCTGTGCATTAGATAAAACACTCACCTCTTTCAGTCTTGAGTGGCCTTTTGTAGGAGGTGAAACTTCTCATTCAACGCTGCCCTACTCTTGGTTGTCTCTCAGACTTTTGTGATTTCTTTATTCTTAGTGGTTAACAGTGGTTGAGGGTGTGCTAAGATCTGTCAGTGTCCTAAAGAAGATGATTTCAGTCAACACCTAGATGAAGGCTGATTGGAAGCTGGACTTTCAGGCTATAGCTTTTGTAAAGTATATAAATATATTTCCTTCAGGAGAAGACTGGGAGATGGATATTTCTCTCTTTTCCTATGCACTGAGCCATGGGATGGGGGGTAGGTAGCCAGTTAAGACTGTTTCTTTGTTTGTTACCAACCTGCTGAACCTATGGACACAAGCCCTGCTGGCCCCCCAAGGCCAGTCTATCAAGGGATTTGTCCTGTGGATGGCAGCCATGAAAGCTGGGGATGCCACACATGTGTATAAGCTCCGTTTTGACGACATCAGTGACCTCAGAGTGTAAAGTAGGTAACTAGGTTTCCACTGGCCTCCATGGTCTCTGGAGAGTATTGTAGTAGGTCCCTACATGTGTGTTAAATTTTAACCTGCACCCAAAAATAAAATTCTTAAAAGGTGTTTTTTTTTAATTTAAGGAAATAGGGTACTTTCACAGAAAGATGGGGCTTGTTTCAGTCTGTTGCCTGTGTATTGGGCCTAGAGGGATTAGCTATAGTGAGTCAAGTGAGCCCCTAAAAACTGTCTCTGAGCTCTCTGTAGCCTTGTGGGTCTCATGGATGTAGGTCCCATTGGTTTTCAAAGTTAGAGGTTTTGGTGGCCCTATCTCTCTGGTAGAAATCTTAAAAGTTGGAGCACCAGGTGTGAGGTCAAACCCTCCATTCCTCAGGGAGAAGCTGGGAGATGTGAGTTCCCTCCTGGTCTGTGTTCTTATGCCAGGAGTGGGGTTTATGGCAAGACTGTGTCATAGTGTCTCCTACCCATTTCAGTGTTTTAGTTTACTTTTTTTCCATTTGTTCAATATGTAGAGTCATTCAGCTAGTTTCTGGATTTCTTTCAGAGGGAATTGTCCTGTGTGTAGCTGTAGATTCATTGCATTCATGGGAGGAGGTGAGTTCAGGAGCCTGCTCTGACACTATCTTTAACTGGTCCACTATAAGTAATTTAAATGTAATAGGTGATAATTGTATATTTTAACCAAATCTATTACTCTGCTAGTACAATTCAGGTTCTAAATCTACTACTGGAAAGGAACTGTCCAGAGATATAAAGGTGGATTTACGATACATTCTACAACTAGCAGTTTTCACTAAACTCCTTATATCTGGAAGGAAGACACTCTGGTTCATGAATCTACCCAGGTTCTCTTTCCCCTGGCAGCAGTCCTGATCTAGTGGCTTCCTAAGTTTATTCTTGCACATGGAGAGCACTGAAAACATCTGGTAGAGTCAAAGGAGTCATTTAGCACAAGTGGAGGTGCTCTTCTAGGAAGCCAGGCTACTGGGACTGCTGGTCAGCACTCTCCAACATTGCAGTGTCCCTTCATCCGAGCTGGTAATTCACAGTCTATGGAACAGAGCCCATGGAACACAGGTTTTATAGGGTTCACCTGAGCTCCCAAGAGAAACTGTGAGCAGGAATATGATTTTCCAAAACATCCCCATCCAAAGTCAAAAAGTTCACTCTCTTTGGAAATGTATTAAGGTAACTGTTAGTACATGGTAATAAGTTAACATGAACCATTGCCGGTGGCTCTGTGCCAATGTCAAGGTTGTCAGAAACTGGGGAGAAAACAGCTGAAAGTCATAGAAGTCAGGTAAAGAGACAGATTCCCTGAAGAGATGTCTAGAGAGAAGAGGGAACAAAAGTAAATTTTGATTGTTTTCCTTCTAAGTTAGAGTCCTTATCATGAGGACAGATACCTAGAGGAATAGTATTTTACCACTTGATGCCTAATTTCAAGAAATGAGCTGCTGATAATCCTCATCAATTCATTACAAAGAGAGACATTTGTAAATAACCAGGCTTAATTGTCCAACATCACTGAAAGTGTTATATTTGTGGTTGGTGACATGCCTCTATCTGCATAAACGTACCCTCTTTCTAAAAGAAATATAATCAGTACAATGAATACATACCTTCCGTAAGTTCAACTTGCTGATGAATCTGGATTTGATCTAGCTATTATAGTAAACAAAAAAAATTAAGCTGTAAGCATATATCAGTGTAGAGAGTGCAAGAGACACAACTAATTTTTTGAAAAATGGTTGTGATGTCACAGGAATATTTATTTTTGTATAGTTTGGACACATAGAACTTCCTATTCTACTTTACCTATGAGATTTCTAACATCAAACAAATGTAAAACCTCATGTTACTGAGATAAGCTATCATGTAGTACATTAAAATGTAGGGCTTTTTTTCCCTTTACAGTGCATTTATAAAATTGGGTCTTCAAAAGAATAAAAGCAACATGAAATGTAATTTTATTAATTGTGATAAAAAGTTGCATAATATTATACACAAAACATTATTCCATTTTGGTACCACTTGTTGAAACGGAACACTAAGTTTTATTTGATGTTTGTTTCTAACTCCTAGGAAATTATTCAGTCTTGGGATTAAAGGGCACAGGATCCAGAACCAAGGTTCCAGAAGTAAAAAGCCATTCCTAACTTCCTGTGCATTTTGATGCTGAGCAAATTATGTAACTTTCTATAGGCCTCAGTTTCCTTTTTGATAAAATGGTGATAAGTATAGCATGTATATATCATAGAGTTTCTAAAGGATTAACTCCGTTAATACTTGCATTATACTTAGGAACAAAGCCTGGAAAATAGTGCTTAGTAAAGGTTTCCTATTGATTATTATTGCAGATTATATTCAAGATCATAGAACACACAATTTCCTAAGACATTTATATTTTGCTTTACTAGTAAACCTTGCCTAGAAGAATTAGAGTAATTTGTTAGCAAAAAGTGTTGTTTTACCATTTCAGACTTTTGTGAATTAGTCATTTGTTAATGTCATTAAGTAAACTGGAAGCACGTTTTTACTTGAGTCTTTTATGTATTTGAAATTACCTGATTTAAATATTCCAACCCTGGTGGACTGTCTGATGAAGGTGTTAGCTCTGGAATCCATAGTAGCCTTGCAGGCACACTTGTCTGAAGAGACACTGGCTGGTATTGGATAGGAATGCCAACTACGCCAGCCCCTATATCACCAACTGGTAGGACTAGATAGTCAGTCTGGGTTCCAGTGTAACCAGGCTGGGGACCAGGATATTCAGCCTGGATTTCAGGTTTGCTAGCCTGGGGCTCAGGACAGCCAGTATGTCCTGGAGATGCTAAAATATGAACAAGTGAAATTATTTGTAACTGCACAGAAAGTGAAAATATCAGTTCTTTTAGTTATCTACAAACTAAAAATTTCTGCTCAGAAATCCTGATCCTGTGTTTTTACCATTTAACAATTTTTCAATCAAATATCTATTGTTTCATATCCACTTCTATTTTGAGGGTTTTGGGCTGTATATAGAGTTGGTGCACATCCTTACACTTACTCTTCAAAATTCAGATGAAAATATGCTTGAAACCTAAGAAAGTGAAAAAAAAAATTAACAGCATCACATATATATTCTGGAATGCCTTCATGGAAATGAGATATGGCATTGGATAGAGGGCCCACAATAGAGGTGTTAAGCCAGCATTTCCAGATTCAAATCACCCTGCAAAAAAATGATAATTATGGAAATCTGACAAATGGAACTTCCTGTATGTATAGAATTGGCAGTGGTTTTGCCCGCTTAAGGAATATTTGTCAAGGTCTAGAGATATTTTTGTTGTTCCTACTGCAGATGAGAGTGTTACTGGCATATAGTTGATAGAGGCCAGGAATGCTGTTAAATATCCTAAAGTGCTCAGAACAGCACCCTGAAATAAAGAATTATCCATTCCCAAATATTATAGTGTTGCTATTGAGAACCCTGGTATAGAGGTAAAGGCTTGTCATTCCATCTAGTACTGTCCAGACACTCCTCTGGGTTAACAGTTTGCCTGGGGTCTTAATCCATGGTTTATCCCTTTCCTAAGACCCTGTCATCAGAAAAAAAAGTTGACTATGATACTTAAGTTACAAATTAAATTTCACAATTTTGTACCCTCAGCTCTCTGGAAAATACAATTTGAGAACAAAAGAAGGTAAAAAGTATAAGAGGCAAAATTGTCTTAAGTATTAAGCATAGTATGAGAAAAATTTAGTAAGTGTGTATTCTGTGTTCCATGAAAATTTGTAAACAGTGCAGCTTCATAAGCTTATATGTACAGTACACAGAATAGCAATTCCATAAAAATGTAATATAATTTGAAAGGACTGTGTCCCAAAATATTTTAACTGCAAAGGCTATGCAAAATTTAATACTAAGAATAGGCCATTTATAAACACATTTAAATGGAACACAGATGACAAAACACATACCTCTTTAAAGAGTAAGGCTTAAAAGACTTTTTCAGAGGGAGATCAATGGTGGAGTAAGAGGACATGGAGCTCACCTCCCACCACAAACACATCAAAAATACATCTACATGTGGAACAATTCTCATGGAAAACTAACTGGAAACTGGCAGAAAGACTCTTGTACAACCAAGGCTGTAACAAAGATACACGTGTAATCGGGTAGAATGTGAAGAAGAGCGATTGGGTCAGGACCTGTGCCCCTGGGAGGGTAGGGAGATCACATGGGTGGACACTTGCCCTGGGGAGTGAGCTGGTTGAGCCATAGACTGGGTGTCTTAGTTCTGAGGGTCTTATGTACGTGAGGCAAGCCTCCTTGGCTACTTGGAGAAATGCTGGGGCAGATAGAAAGGGTGGAGAAGCTTAGATTCCACTCAAGAGGAGTGTGTAGTGCTGGCTTGCCCCCAGGAAGGGTGAACAGTGGTCTGCCCTAGTGGCCGCCACCTCACCACACTCTCCAGTCTGAGGCAGGTGAACACCCCAGCCCCACTCACTCCACACCACAGTTTGGAACTAGATCTAGGGTGGCCAGGACCAGGGAAAATACTTGACCTAGGGACAGAGACTACCTGGCTGCCCAGAGGATAGCTCAGGTGGGATGGTGGCAGCCATTGTGTTTACTCAAGTGGCACCCCAGAAGCAGCCCAGACTTCTGACAGCAGCTGCAATTCCTGTGACCTTCATGTTGTGTGCCTCAGCCTCAGCTGAGCAAACACTGCAGCCAAGCCCACTCTATGCAACAGTGCAGCTCTAGATCTGGGTGGGGGCGGGCACAACCAGGGAAAAAGCCACTATGGGCTGTATCTGAGCAGAGCCACAGGTGCCTAAACAGGCAGAGCATTGGACCTCAGTAAGCACATGAGTCCCACTTGCTTCACCAGTCCCCACCTTTGGAGCAAAGAACCTGGTGTGAGGAGAAGGAAAAACACACACCTAAAGAGAACAGAGCCAGCTCGAGCCTGACCTTCAGGGCTATTGCTCCAGCAAGGTGGGAGCAGACCCCACCATTGACAGGGTGGTGATGACCACTGAGCATAGAGGAAGTTCTTCCTCATAGCTTGCTCAGGCTCTAGCTCCTCCATCAACAACCACACCTCCTACCAAGGTGATAGCTGCCAGCACACACTGAGGAAACATGTGACTGGTGTCCATCATATCCAGCCCTCCCACCTGCAGAGGGATGCTCTCATACAAGAACACCCCTTTAAGACCACAATAGGTAACTGTTTCACCTAAATTAATAGAGGCAGAGAAAGTTAAGAAAAATGAAAAGGCAGAGGAACTACTCTCAATTGAAAGAGCAAGAGAAAACACCCGAAAATTAAATAATAAAACAGAAATAAATAATTTACCAAATAAAAATTCGAACATTGGTAACAAATATGCTAACTGATTTAGGGGAGATAATTGATCTAAACACAGATCATCTTAACTATGAATTAGAAAATATAAAAAGCCCCAATCAAAACTAAATAATACAATATATGAAATGAAAAAAACCCTCTAGAAGCAATGAGTAGCAAACTAAATGAAACCGAGGAATGCATAAGTGATCTGGAAGATAGAATAATGGAAATCATTCAGTCAGCACAGCAGACAGAAAGACGAATGAAAAAAAATGAAAGCAACATATGAGATGTCTGGGATAACATTAAATGTACCAACATTTGCATTATAAGGGTTGCAGAAGGAGAAGAGAGAAAGAAGGGTATCACAAATGTATTTGCAGAATTTATAGCTGCAACTTCCCAAACCTAAAGAAGGAAACAGGTATCCAGGTATAGGAAGCAAAGAGGGTCCCCAACAAGATGACCCACACACAAAGACATATCAAATTAAAATGTCAAAAGTTAAATATAAAGAGGGAATTCTAAAGGCAGCAAGAAAAAAACAAAAGAGTCATATACAAGGAAATGCCCATAAGGCTATCAGCTGATTTCTCTGCAGAAACTTTGCAGGCCAGAAGAGAGTGGCATGATATTCAGAGTGCTGAAAGGGAAAATCCTGCAACCTGGGCTGGGATACTCTACCCAGCAAGATTATCATTTAGAATAGAGAAAGAGATAACTTCTCAGACAAGCAAAAACTGGAAGAATTCAGCAGTAATAAATCTACCCTAAAAGAAATTTCAAAGGGTCTACTCTGAATGGAAAATAAGTAGGAATCTATAGAAAAGGGTAAATTCCACTAAGAAAAGCAGTGTTACAGTAAGGATTGAGGATAACTTAAATAAGGCAGTAGGTAGATTTAAAAGACAAAACATTGTAAAAGTAACTAGAACCACAATAAACAGTTTAGGGATATGCTTGAAAATGTAAAATATGACATCAAAAACACAAAATGTGATGGAGGGGAGTAAAAAAATGTAGATTTTTTTAATGTGTTTGAATTATAATGACTACCAGTTTAAATCAAGTAGATATAATCATATGTCAATATGTATGAACCCAATGGTAACCAGAAATCAAAAACCAACTATAGATTTGCAAAAACCAAAACGAAAGTAGCCCAAGCATACTACTGAAGAAAATCATCAAACCACAACTTGAGAAACAGAAGAAAAAACAAACAAAGCTCTAAGTCAGCAGAAGGAAGGAAGTAGTAAAGACCAGAGAGGAAATAAATAAAATAGAGATTAAAAAATAGAAAAGATCAATGACACCAAGAGCTGTTTTTTGAAAAGGTAAATAAAATTGATAAACCTTTACCCAGGCTCACCAAGAAGAAAAGAAGACCCAAATAAACTAATTAAGAAATGCAAGAGGAGAAATAACAACCAATATCACCTAGAAACAAAAAATCAAAAGAGAGTACTATGAACAACAAATTGGAACCTAGAAAAAATTGACAACTTTCTTGAAACATACAGCCTTCCAACACTAAATAAAGAATAAAAAGACAATTTGAACAGCCCAATGACAAGAAGTCATTGAATTTGTAGTTAAAAAAAAAAAAAAACTACAAAAACTACTACATTGAATTTGTAGTTAAAAAAAACTCCCAGCAAATGAATGTCCAGGACTGGACAGCTTCACGGGGGGAATTCTACCAAACATATAAAGAAGAACTAATACCTGTCCTTCTCAAACTATTCCAAAAAGTTGAAGAGGAGAGAACACTCCCAAATTCATTCTGTAAGTCCACCATTACCCTGATATGAAAGACACTAGAGACACTACAAAAAAAGAAAATTAGAGGCCAATATCTCTGATGAATACAGATGCAAAAATCCTCAACAAAATATTAGCAAACCAAATCCAACAATATATGAAAAGGATCATACCCCATGATCAAGTTGGATTTATTCCAGGGTCCCAAGGATAGTTCAACATTTGCAAATCAGTCAATGTGATATACCACATGAACAAAAGGAAGAATAAAAATCACATGATCATCTCAATGGACACAGAAAAGGCATTTGAGAAAATTCAACATCCATTCATGATAAAAACTCTCATCAAAGTGGGCATAGCAGGAACATATCTCAGTATAATAACAGCCATTTATAACAAAACTACAGACAACATTATACAAAAGAGTGAAAAGCTGAAAGCCTTCTTTCTAAGTTCATGAACAAGACAAGGTTGTGCACACTCCCTGCTTCTATTTAACATAGTATTGGAAGTCCTAGCCATAGCAATCAGACAAGAAAAAGAAATATAACGTATCCAAATTGGAAGGAAGAGGTAAAACTGTCACTATTTGCAGATGATGCAGTACTTTATATAGAAAATTCTGAAGTCTTCACCTAAAAACTGTTGAAACTAATAAATAAATTCAGCAAGGTTGCAGGATACAGGATTCATATATACAAATCTGTTGCATTTCTACACACTAACAATGAAATTTCAGAAAGAGAAAGTTAAAAAAAATCCTGTTTAAAATCACATCAAAAAGAATAAAATACCTAGGAACAAACTTAACAAGGGGGCTAAAAGACCTATTCTCTGAAAACTATAAAACGCTGATGAAAGAAACTGAAGATGACACAAAGAAATGGAAAGCTATCCTGTGCTCTTCGATTGAAGAATTAATAAAGGGGCCATACTACCCAAGGCAATCAACAGATTTAATGCAATCCCTATCAAAATACTCATGACATTTTTCACAGTAGAACAAATAATTGTAAAATTTATATAGAATCACAAAAGACCCTAAATTCCCAAGGCAATCTTGAGAAAGAAGAACAAAGCTTGTGATATAACCATTTCAGACTTCATACTATACTACAAAGCCAGAGTCATCAAAACAGCGTGGTATAGCATAAAAACAGTCACATAGATCGATGGAACAGAATTGAGAGCCCAAAATATACCCACATATCTGTGGTCAATCTACAACAAAGGAGTCAAGAATATACAATGGAGAAAAGACAGTGTCTTCAATAAGAGGTGCTGGGAAAACTAGACAGCCACGTGTAAAAACACGAGATTAGAACATTCCCTCACACAAAATATAACAATAAATTCAAAATGGCTTAAGACCTAAATGTAAGAACGGAATCCATAAAACTCTTAGAAGAGAACATTGGCACAACACTCTTTGACATAAATTGTAAAAATACATTTTTTGGATCAGTGACTGACAAGGGGTTAATATGCAAAATATCAAATAGCTCATACAACTCAATGCCAAAAACCAAACAACTCAATCAAAAAGTGGTCAGAAGATCTGAATTGCTGTTTTTCTAAAGAAGACATACAGATGGCTAGTAGGCACATGAAAAAGTGCTCAACATTGCTAATTATTAGAAAAGTGTAAATCAAAAGAAGACTGAGATACCACCTCACACCTGTCAGAATGGCTATCATCAAAAAGTCTACAAAAAGCAAATGTTGGAGAGGATGTGGGGAGAAGGGAACCCTTGTACAGTGTTGGTGGGAATGTAAATTCAGGCATCCACTATGGAAAACAGTATGAAGGTTCTCAAAATACCAAAAATAGAACTACCATATGATCCAGCAATTCCACTCCCAGGTATATATCTAGAGAAAAAGGAAAACTAATTCAAAAAGGTACATACATCCCAATGTTCACAGCTGCACTGTTTACAACAGCCAAGACATGGAAGCAACCCAAGTGCCCATCAACAGATAAATGGTTTAAGAGAATTGGTAGGTGTGTGCATATATATATATATATATATATATATATATATATATATATATATACACACATATATGTATATGATATATATGCAATTGAATATCGAATATTTCAGCCATAAAAAAGAATGAAATAATGCCAATTGCAGCAATGTGGATGGACCTAGAGAATATTATGCTTAGTGAAATAAGTCAGAGAGAGAAAGACAAATACTCTATGATATCATTCATATGTGGAATCTAAAAAATAATACAAATTAATGTATATGCAAAACATAAACTCACAGATACAGAAAACAAACTTGTGGTTAACAAAGGGGAGAGGGAAGGGGGAAGGGACAAATTAGGGTCATGGGATTAACAAATATAAACTACAATATATAACATAGCTAAAGGATATACTGTATAGCACAAGGAATTTTACTCCTATAATGGAGTATAATCTGCAAAAATACTGAATCACTATGCTGTGCATCTGAAACTAATATAATATTGTAAGTCAACTATACTTCAATTAAAACAAAAGTAAGACTTAGAAGACTAAACCTCACACTAATGCCTCTTTAAATATAGCATTATAATTCATCTGTTGAAAAGACTACCTTTGTTCCATTGTATTGCCTTGTTCCTTTGTCAAAGATCAGTTGATTATATTTATGGGTATCTAACTATGGGTTCTCTATCCTGTTCTGGTGACCTATATTCGTCTATTCTTTTGCAGCTGCCACACTGTCTTGATACTGTAGCTATAGTAAGTCATTTCGATTTTGGGTAGCATCAGTCCTCTAACTCTGTTCTTCTCAGGATTTTGTTCTTGATATTTTCCCCTAATATATATTGTTTTTCTCTTTAGAACCTTAAAATTTTAAAAAGAGAAGGTCTTTTATTACATGCTTGATAAATATCCATCTTTTTAAGAATTTTCTTGAGAGAAAAAGAGCCCAAACATAATATTGGTATTTATTTAAACCTATGTGCTTGTGTATGTTATGAAATATATATGTCAAGGGATATAGCTGAGGATTTTACACTATGAACTGACATATTAAATTTATTATTTATTAATTAGTATGATTTGAATAACATATATATATATAACATACACAGAAAAGGGCAAACTGATCTGGATGGAATATAGTATAAATTATATATTTCTCAATAAGCCTAGAATTTCTTAGGTTTCTCTAAAATATCTTTTTATTTTTTAAGGGGAAAACAGGCAGTATTGGATATCTGTCTACATCTTCTCTGTAGTACAAATACTGAACTACACACTGAATTCTGAAACATAAATAACACAAAACAAATGTGTCCTTTCTGAAACTGAATAAAACATTATGACAAATAACCTGTTAACAACAGAATTAACATTATAGGGTGGAAAGTAAACAAAACAAATTACTTTGGTTGTCCATGATTTAAAGAGTTCTGAAAAAGAAGACCTCATATTAATACATTGTCTACAAATTTATAAGTCAAATATGACTGCTGAAGCAAGACACTCTGAAGCTATATAGTCATACTCATGGAATATTCCTCTTTATTCATCAAGTCTAGCCATATCTGGCCATTTAAACCCTTTGGGCTTGACCCCTTCCCCAATGCTATGTTTTTGAGTAGGACTTTAGAAATGGTTGGTCAGCCCAGGATGGTGGACAATTTCTAAAACCCTGAGGATCCAATGAGGCAGAAAGCCATGAAGAAAAGCTGTGAGCCTAAGACCCCCACATGGTAACCAAGTTAAAGATCAGAGCCTTCACAATGTACACAGCCTGCGGGGAGCATGCAATCCAGCATCCAGCCTCAGGGCTGGGCTCCAGGCATGAGAAGGAGAAAGGTTAACTGTCAGGTCACACTATTGCAAACATCTCTGGAAATTCCAGGTCCTGAAGACATGTTCTGCCCAGCTTCAACAGCAAATTTGAGAAGACCTTGACCCCATTTTATATATCAATATATGCTTTTACCAAAAATGTACGCCCAGGGCTTATAGGAACTGTAACACCATGATAATCCAACTGAAACTTTGTGTTGGTCATTTCTACAGGAAACAAACAAACCCTTTGTCCTCAGAACCTCCCTTTTCTAGTGCCTTGATCCCATTCTAGTTTTCTCCAGTACTATTCAGTTACTATTTTTGCTGTCTCTCCACTTTAAATCCCAACTCCCTATATGCTTGTTAATTACAATTAACATATGAGACAAAAACTCTGATATCTGATTGGTTTATCTTGAACTATACCTGAATGTGAATCAGTCCTCCCCCTTCCCAAACTCTCTCCAGTCTTTCCTGCCCTTTACTAGAGCTTCCTACTGTGTCATCGTAAATGGTAAATAAAAAACAAATAATTCCTCCAATAAGTGTCTGATATCCAAATTATATAAAGAAATCATACAACTCAATATCAAAGAAAAACAAATAATCTGATTAAATAATGAGCAGAGGACCTGGAAAACATTTCTCCAAAGAAGACATACAAATGGCCAGTAGACACATGAAAAGGTGCTCAATATCATTAATCATCAAGGAAATGCCAATCAAACCCACACGATATTTCCTCACCTTTGTTAGAATGGCTATTATCAAGAAGACAAGAGATAACAAGTGGTAGTGAGGATGTGAAGAAAAGGGAACCCTTATACCCTGTTGGTGGGAATATAAATTAGTGCAGTCACTATGGGAAACAGCATGGAGGTTCCTCAAAAAATTAAAAAATAGAACTACCATAGGATCCAGCAATTCTACTTCAGCATACTTACCTAAAGTTAACAAAAACACTAATTCAAAAACATATATGCACTACTATGTTCACTGCATTATTTACAATAACCAAGATATGGAAGCAACCTAAATGTTCATCAATAGATGAATGGATAAAGAAGATGTATTTACACACTTATACACCCACCCACACACACACAGGAATATTACTTGGCCATAAAAAGAATGAAATCTTGCCATTTGTGACAAGAAAACATGGATGGACCTAAAGGTTTTTATGCTAAGTGAAATAAGTCAGAAAAAGACAAATACCCTGTCATCTAACTTATATGTGGAATCTTTAAAAAACAAATGAACAAATAAAACAAAATAGAAAAAGACTTATAGATACAGAGAACAAACTGCTGGTTGCCAGAGGGGACAGGAATATGGGGTTTGGCAAAATGGGTGAAGGGGATTAAGAAGTATAAACTTCTGGACATAAAATAAAGCAGTGGATGAAATATACAACATAAGGAATTTAGTCAATAACACTGTAATAATTTTGTATGGTTATATTGGTTACTAGACTTATTACGGTGACCATTTTGTAATGTTTTTGACTGTCAAATCACTGTGCTGTACACTAGAAAGTAACATTATTTGTCAAGTATATTTCAATTATAAAAAGTCAGCGAATCCCTAATACCCTTAACTAAAATTTAAGGGTTCCCAAGAAGACCCTCCTCTTCATTTAAAAATCATAAGCATGCAATGTCATATACTAGGCAGTAGAACAAAAATGGAGAAATGGGCAATTAAATGAAATTAAGTACCATATTATAAGTACTTTAAATGCTGTAATTAAAAATGATGGTCCTATAAGAAAGAGAGATGGAGGCACCATTTTAGATGGTGGTGGTGCTAGGGTTGTCAAGAAAGTCAGATCTGAGAGCCAAAGGAAGTCTAAAATCAACCAGGCCATGGAGGTGTTCTCGGGGGGCGGGGGGAATGGGGTGGGACGGGGTGAGGCATTAGAGGCAGGGGAAACTGTATAGGTAGCAGTCCTCAGGCTGAGCAGGGAGGGAGCTTGGCTCATTCAAGGGAATAAAGATCTGTGGGTTACAGAGCAAAATGGAGAGGTGGAAAGGGAAAGTTCTTACAGGCTTACTGTCTCTCTACCTGCTCCTCAAGCTCTCAAAGGCCAGAGCATGTCTGTCTTGTCCAAGACAAGACACTTAATTGGTGCTTGTTGATTCAGTAGTGTGTACAGTATTATTTCACTCTCTTCAGTCAGAAAAAGCAGCTCCCTTATAGATGTGAAGGCTGGCTAATCTGTGACTCAGACGTTTTTTGTGCCACTTCTATCTAACTGCAGAAACCCACTCATTTCCCTTTTTATTTCCTTGTATTTGTTCAGTGTTCAAGGGCCTACAATTGTCATACTTGCCCGGGTGGTATTAAGAGAAAGTTCGGTTGTTAAGAAAGTTCCAGGAAGAACAAGGGGACCCTGAATTGCCTGACACTTGACAGTAAGCAAATCACACGTGGACTAACCATGTATCTCAAATTGCTAAACTAAGAGAAACATTGACTGCCTGTTCCTGGAGCTGGGAGGTGGCCATGCCAGGACTTGCATCACCATATGGGAACCAGACAGTGAGCTTGGAGGAGCAGGGACTTGGTCAAATATTAAAAATAATAAATCTAACATTTACTGAGTACATTCTGCAGTGCCAGACACTGTTGAACAGAGTTACACTAGTACATGTCATACTCTAACTCTTGTTAACTTTTGATCATTACCCAACTTCAGAGATGCTTAAGGAAGGAACATGTAGGAAGAAAGCGGCTCGGAATCCACAGATATTAAGTAGTAGAGGCAGGTTCAAGTCGGGCAGGTGGACTCTTGAGCTAATGGCTTTAGCCTCTATGTGATAAAACCACCTGTCTTCCCAATTCTTCTGGTGTTCAGTGTGTCTAGCATAGTTTTGGCTGCAGCCACAATCCTCATTAATACTTACTGTTCAACAACAGCGAGCAGGCTCTATTAATCGTCCCTTCTAAGACCCCCAAATGCTGTCAGATACCCCTGAGCCCAGGTTCTGGCCATGATCCAGCGCTGCTCCGCGCTGTGAAGAGATGGACTAAGCTAAGCCCGGCCTACCAGGAGGCTTCAGGCAGGAACCCACTTGGCATTGGAAAGGTCTGGGGCTGGCCGGGATAGGACTGGGCCAGCTGCACGGCTCTATAAGTCCCCCGCTGTGCTTCTGGGGTCGATTCCCAAGGCTGCTGGGATGCCAGCCCCCACTCTGTGAAGCCAACACTACGCTCTGCCCCCTGCCCTCCCCGCCCTTCCTCCCAGCGCCCCCAATCCTGCGCGTGCGCCTTGCTTCTGCGTTGGTCCTGGGCAGTCGGAATACAGTGAACTGAGGTGAGGGGTCCTGGGCGCTTGCTGTGGTTCTCCTCCCCTGCGGCCCCGTGTCGCTACTGGAGGGCCTGAGACTTGGAGGTGAGACCATCACCTGGGTGAGGCTCAAGGAGCGAAGAGGCTGCCTCCCTTTCTTGCCCCTGGAGAGGCTCCAGAAACGTTGGTTCTGAGGATCAGGTCGCGAGGAACTAGGACGTGGCCACCAGCTGGAACTTGGAAGTAGTTAAAGGGGAGTAACCGCCTCCGGGGTGGGCTCTCAGCGCTGGCTCAAGGGAACTTCCTTGATTCTGGCCTTGCCCTCCATCTCTTAGGTTCCTGTTGCTTTTCAGCCAGGAAGCGGGGGGGCGGTAAAGGGTAAAAATGAGGACGGGCCAAGCTCATTTTCTTTACGGTCTCTTTTCTCTCTAGCTCATGCTCTCTGCCTCTTTCTGTCTACCAGATGAGGTTTTAAAATAGTTGAAGAGTCAAAGCGACCAGGTGTATAGAATGTTTAATTTTCTGGCCCCATATTGGCACACAACCATGCATAAATACATACTGGTTAAATTGGACTGAAATGTGTTCATTGATTTTTTTTTTTTTTTTGCTTTAACAATTTTTATTTACAAAAGTAACACATGATCTTCTAAACAGTAAGGCTGAATATGGGGGAAAAAGTGAAACCTTACCCTCTCCACTCCCTGTTTTTCTTCCTATTCCACTGTTAACTATGGTTAGCAGACATTTGAAGATTTAACTAAGAGCAGCAAGTGGGAGGAGAGAAGGGGATTGGAAGGGAGGGAAATAGAGAGAGAAATTGACAAAATAAGATGGATAAAGAAGGGAGGAGAGCAAGGCACTTTAATTTGAATCCCTTCTCATTCACTTTCTGTCTCTGTGACGTTGTGAAAGTTACCTGACCATCTCTGTGCCTCATTTTTAATGTGTAAAATGAAGGTAGTAATACTATCTATCCATAGGGTTTTTATGAAGATTAAGGAAGATAAATATGTAAAGGGTTTAGAATGGTGCCTGCCACTCAGTACATGCTATACATACAAATATATGTATACATATGTATACGCATCTACACAGTGCTTTTTATTAATTTTTTTACATAAGTAGAATTATTTTTATACAAATTATTCCCTGATGCATCTTGGAAATGCATCTTGAAAATCTCCAGGCCTTTAATACAGAACTGCATCATTGATCTAATAATGTATGCGTACTTTATTTTCAGTTTTTCACAATTAGAAATTTTGTTGTCGTCATCATCTTTGTACATATCTCTCTATACAAACTACAGAAAAACATTCTATTCTTCTGCCAATCCAGTCTGAGAATGCTAGTTTTTTCACATTACTCCAGTGCTGTAATTTCAATTATGTTTGCTTCTCTGATTGGCAGTTTTTATCTTTTTCTTGCTTTTGTTTGTAATATCTAATTGGTAATACGGCTGAGTACTTTTTAATACGATTACTGGTCATTTACCATTTTATTATCTGATATATCTGATATTAATATCAATTTTTCTGTGGAGTTAGCATTTTTTTCCCCTTGCTGACTTATTGGTGCCCTTTTTTAATATTGCGAAGTTGAATCCCTCATCTGTTAAATAAGATACAGTTCTTTTGCTCAGTGGATCTCTGGTTTTTAACTTATTTAAACTTGCTTTCATGATTCATAAGTTTTTGTTTTTAATAATTGTTAATTTTTTTTATTTTGACTTCTGTGCCTGAGTTTTAAAAGCCTATTGTGCCCTAGGCTATTTATTATGGCTTTCTCCTTGACAGCTGTTTACTTCCTAATTTCCAAGGGGTGGGAATTTCTAGTTTTATTTTTTATTATTTGTAATTGTAGTCCAAGAACATGCTATGAATGGTTTCAGTCATTTGAAATGTTTTGAGACTTGCATTATGGTCCTTTGGTACACAGACAAGTTTTGTACTTATTTTATAATTACTTGAAAAATAGTAGTGGTCTTCAATTGTGGGTACAGTGTTCCAGTTTTTAAATTGACTCAATTTGTTAATTGTATGGTCAGTTTATTTTGTTTGCTTGTTCTGTCATTTATTCAGAGGTATTTTAAAATCTCAGCTATAATTATGGATTTATTTGTTTCTTCTTGCTTTGATTTTTTTTCATTCATTTTGAGGTTATGTGATTAGGAAAAAACTGAAAGTTGTATATTCCTGATGAGTTGAACATTTATCATTAGGTAGTGGTTCTCTTTCTGTTTAATATGCTTTTCCTTTATACATATTTTGTGTGAAATTAATGTTTAATTAATTCATAAATATATTCATATATATATTTACATATATATACACACACATATAGATATAGATATAGAAATATTCCCTTATCTGGAAATATGTCAAGAGGGTGTACTATGGACCTCACTTTGAGAACCACTTGGTAAAGGAATCTTGTTTTGGTCAGGTATTGGGGAGCAATGTGTTCATGGAAGGAGGGTCCTAACGCTAAGGATGAATTTTCATTAGTAGACAACCATAGTGACAACAGCCTCCTTTTCCTGTAATTGGTGTACATGTGGGCATATTATCCAGATTTGGCTAAGGAAGAATCTTCTTGAGGACTTTTAGGAAAGCATTTCCTGCCTACTTTTACATACGTATATGTGTGTATGTATGCGTGCACACACACACGCACACACATACATACATAGATGCTTGTATATGTCTCCTCCTTTGTATATGCAGTGATATGTAGAGTTGTGACAGCATCTTGAGACATTATGAAAAGTCTTGAGGTTTGTAGGATTGAATTGTGGAAAGAGCCCAAGAACTCGATGACACAGATGAGCTGCAGCACTAACCCTGACATGTGGTTCCCCATGACTCGTTAAGTGAAGGCTGGCTTATGGTTATGAACACTCAGGGGATATTTATTTTTGTTCTTCACGTGATTTCATACTCAAAGCAGATTTCTTTGTTCTCCTGTCTGAATGGTAAGGTTTAAATCTTTTTAATTTTGTACTATGGTTGTAGCTCTCCTGATTTTGGCTCTTTGTTATTTAGGTTATTTTTAGTCAAAAGCATTGTATCACTGAGGATCTTAAATATATTCCTTCTAAAATTCTCTTTATTACTCTTACGTCTTTTTTTTTTGGTCTTGGCCAACTGCTGTAGTCAGTAGCCCCAAGAGTCCCTTAACCCCAAGGTGGAACTGGCATAATAGGGTTTCATGGGACTCAGCAGGAGAAGGTAGGTCCTGACATCTGGGTGTCTCAGGTTCACCTGGTGTAGGGTAAAGTTTTCTATTTTGATAAAATTGACTTAGTAGGGCATTTTAATTTTCAATTAGGTTACTAACACTAATTCTTTAATCATCAAGGTTGGGCTGTAATTCTAGGGGTATTACTGGTAGCATAAGCAAACATAAAGCTTCTATAGCATAAAATAGGCTTTTTAGTGTTGTTGTTCTTTCATGACATAACAGCCAAATGGAAATGTTACCCTTTGGTGCACTGGGGCTCTGCTTTCCAGAATTATTCCAGGACCCAGGTTAGTGGAAGCACTGGCTTCTTTAATATGTGTTTTCCAAAGTTTTCTGGACTTTGAGTCTGCAGAAAGGAGAAGGGAGAAGAGAGTTGCGTATGGAAGGTTTTTATGGGCCCAGCCTGGAATTAACACACACATCACTGCTTTTCATATTCTGTTGGTCAAATCTAAATTGTATGGTAACTAACATCAGCTGTGTTCCTTCTTCCGTGGTATAGAATTGTTGTTGAGAATTGGATGTCTAGATTAGAACTGCAATTCCTTGCATCTAGATGAGACCATGTGACTGAATTTCTGGCAACAGACATGAGATGAATCAAGTATGTTACCTCCAGGCCAAGGTTCTTAGAAGTAGATGAGCCTTCATCATGCTGTTCCCCCCACCCACCAGCTGCAGTTGGCTTGATGCAGATGAGATGTGAAGAAACAAAGAACTACAAAACAGAAGGTTATTGTGGTCCTGAAACCATGCAGATAAAAGCTGCCTACAGATCAGAAACCCACTTTGATAGTTTTTAGTTGAGAAATAAAATGCTACTGGGAGAAACCATTGAAATTTTCTAATCGTAGCTACCACTATCCGAAGTAATCACTCTTGGAAAAGTTGGACAGGCAACATTTATAAAAGGCCATACACTACGCTGGAGAGATTGAATTTTATTTTGGAGGATGGATTGAAGAATGATATTCTTTCTGGTGTGAGAAAGACACTATTAGACTCTTGCTTTAGAAAAGCTAAATTAGTGACAGGGTGCAGGATGATTTGTAAAATGGCAGCTGGGAAATCATTTAGTGACAATTCCAGACACAAAATAATGTAATCCTAAAAAGATAGGTATTGTTTAGTAAAATTAGAAGGGGGGGGGGGGCGTTCAGAGATGAAGGAGGAGGAGGAGGAGGAGGAGGGAAAGAAATTGGAGTAGAAGAAACATGGTGTTTGGTGAGTAAACAGATTTGGGAGAGGGGAAGGGAAGACGATTATTTTAAGAAGATTTCCAGCTGAGCAGTTGAATGGGTGGCAGTGCACACATATAGAGAGGGATCACAGGATGAGATTTGGGGTGAAGTCCAGTTAAATTAATGAATTTAAGATGCCTATGGGACATCAAAGTAGAGACAACTGGTAGGTAAAGAGCACTGGTTCTTCATCTATTGCCTAAAGAAGATTGAAAGGGAGGGCAAGAAGAAATTTGTAAAACAGAAGTGTGATTGTTCTGAAACTCAGGTGGGAGAGACTTTGAATGAGAGGCGATCAAACGAGGCACAAGATACAGGAAGTAAAAGAAGTTGTGGCTGTGGTGGCCTAGTCCTGCTACTCAGGTCACAGGGTCATGTCCTTTTGTTTGTACCTAATGACAAGGAAACAGTGCTCACACATACCTTCTGGTTAAAAACAATGTCTAATTCATTGTGCCCTTCTCTTCCCCAGTTCCAGAAGGGAAGGGAGATCACCAGTCAGAAGACATTATCTTACAGTCTTATCTACAATCTGAAGCATGGTAGGGAGATGGTATCAGTGTGAAGAAAGTAGGATTTCACTCTTTAGAATTCTAACTACCTCAGCATTTATTCTGATCACTTTGGCCCCATGACATACCAGTTGTGCTTTTGATTGTCATTCTTGAATGTAATCTGATGCTGGTAAGCAGTAAAATGTGTCATATCCTTGATTCTCTATTCACTACTCCTGGTTGAGGTAGCACCAGTTATTCCCCTGACATGACTGGGTGGGGTACATCCTTGCATTTACACCTGTTTTATCATGTGGGCCAGTCCTGATTCTCTCTCAGTCCTCTACTGGAAGTTCTGCAAGGCTCACTCCCTGTCTGGGAGGCCAGCCTCTCAGGGTCATTCAAGTTAAACTTTACCATTTGTTGTGCCTATAAGAAATATTTACTTTAAGCTTTCAGATTTGAAAAAGTGCTGCTGCTTTTTTCAGGGCTTAACTTTGGCATCATAGATAATAAATAGATACAAATCTGCTGTAACTCCAAATGATACCAGAAGTTCTCTGTGTGGTGTGTTATGGATAGTCCTATTTTGAATTAGAGTTTGTGAAAATTTAGAATCCATTCTTTGGAGAAGAATTGAGAACTTGGATAACCGTAGAATTTGGCTTAGTGAATTGGGATATGGAGCAATCTCTCAAAATAAGAGCATTGTGTCCTAATATAATAATGAATTGATCCATTCTTTGCAAAATAATATTTTGAGTGCTTTCTCACAAATTGTCTACAAGTCTTCACAGAAGAGATGGACCATTTCATTTAAAAAAGTGTTCTCATGAACTGAAACACAGAACACACAGCTTTAGGAGACATGCTTCAGTTATTCCTTCTCACCCACTTTCAAAGGCTCACCTCAGACCCCAATGTTTGACACAGCTAACTGGAGAGTAAGAGAGATAACAATCCACATTTGTAGATTTGGAAATGGCAACAATTAAATTACTTCTTCTGTTATGGCTACAGTTTCCATGACTACTATTATTTTTTTTATTGGAGTGTAATTGTTTTACAATGTTGTATTAGTTTCCGCTGTACAATGAAGTGAATCAGCCATATATATACCTATATCCCCTCCCTCTTGGACCTCCCTTCCACCCCACTGGCCATCCCACTCATCTAGGCACTGAGCTGAACTTCCTGTGTTTTATAGCATGTTCCCACTAGCTAGCTATTTTACTCATGGTAGTGTATATATGTTAATCCTAATCTCCCAATTCGTTCCACACTCCCATTCCCCCACTGTGTCCACATGTCTGTTCTCTACGTCTATGTCTCTATTTCTGTAGGTGTAGGTTTGCCTGTACCATTTTTCTAGATTACACATATATGCGTTAATACACGATATTTGTTTTTCTCCTTCTGGCTTACTTCACTCTGTATGACAGACTCTGAGTCCATCCACATCTCTACAAATATCCCAGTTTTGTTCCTTTTTATGGCTGAGTAATATTCCACTGTATGTATGTACCACATCTTCTTTATCCATTCATCTGTCATTAGACATTTAGGTTGTTTCCATGTCCTGGCTATTGTAGATAGTGCTGCAGTGAACATTGGGGTATATGTGTCCTTTTGACTACTATTATTATTATGACTACTTCTCCTACTAACAACTCGGTTCGGTAGAAGTTCAGAGGGCCTATCTTAACTGTATATAATGAAATTAGAAATGTTACCATTTTTCTCACAGTATTGTGACAAAAAAATTTTGGATTCTTAATCTAGAGAAGAACTCTAATGAAATTAAAATGAACCTTTTTGAAAAATTAGAAACTGAAAAATGGATAATTTGTGAGGTGCTTTGGTTCACATACTAGTTAGATCAGACTTCAGTGAGTAAGAGCAAAGCCTCTTCAATTGGTCTCCAACATATAAAAAGCTTTTTCAGTCTCTACAAAATAAATGCTGGGGTGCTTGAATAATTATTTGAGGATTGTTTGATTAAAATATAGATCACTCTTTGTTCTTTATAAACTTAATGACAAAGTAATAAAAAATAAAATGTTTTAATAAAAGTCAATAATTAAAAAAATCCCCAAACCACTATTTTGGGAGTATGTCTAAAAGTTTTTTATAATTCAGCAAGATCAAAGGTGCTAATATCTTTGACTCCTTCATAATAAGTCTGGGATGGAAAAATGTAAGTAGCAATTCTGTGATTTAGTCTTTCACTTTACCATCTTGGCCCTCAAGAAAAAATGTGACCTGGTCAAATCTTCATGTAAAAATACTAATGACCGATCTCCTGGCTAAGGAACTAAAAGTATTTGCTAGCAGGAAAGATTTTATCCATTTATGCTTACAATAGGATGGAGCTGTCTTGTCTAGGATTTAAACTGTGAGCAATTCTAGAGACTGTGGATTTAGGGAGCACTTCTCCCTGGAAAATGTCAAATGAGCTGTTTAACTGTCTGGGTATAAAATGGAAATGTTTCAGACCAAAATAACTCCCTTCTGTTAAGTAATGTAGGTGCATAAATTATTTAGCAATCTGTTACATTAATTTTGGCCAGAGTGTGTCCTGAAATGGAAAGATAGGACCCAAGGAGTTCTGTCAGTGTTCCTGGGCCTCCTCCTGAAGTTTCACCTCTGTGTGGCGGATAGACTATTTATATCTTGAAAAATTCTAGTAAAGCTTGATACTGGATAAAATCTCTTGTTTGTGTGAGTTTGATTTTACATTTGGATTCCTCGTGTTATCTCACTTATTATAATTAATATCTATATATCTGTAGTTTAAATGAACATAGTCTGTCATCTGACTACTCATATTCCAACTTATACCACTTAAAAGTAACAATTCAGTAAGTTTTTCTTTATCAATATGTCAATTGATGGACATTTAGGTGCTTACATGTCTTGACTATTGTGAATAGTGTTACAGTAAACATGTGAGTGCATATACTTTTCAAGATTCTGATTTTGTTTTCTGTGGATATACAGCCAGGAGTGGAATTGCTGGATCATATGGTAGTTCTATTTTTAGTATTTTGAGGAACCCCCATACTGTTGTTTATAGTGGCTGCACCAGCTTACATTCCATGAACAGTGTACAGATGTTCCCTTTTCTCCACATCCTTACCAACACTTGTTATCTTTTGCTTTTTTTGATTATAACCATCCTAACTTGTGTGAGATGATAGCTCATTGCGGTTTTGACTTGCATCTCCCTGATAATAGTGATGTTGAGCATCTTTTCATGTGTCTTTTGGCCATTTGTATGTCTTTTTTAGAAAGGTGTCTATTCAGTTCATTTGCACATTCTTTTTTTTTTTTTTTGGTGCTATTGCGGTGTACTTTGTATATTTTGGACATCAACCCTTTCAGATACACAGCTTACAAATACTTTTTCCCTATTCTCTAGGTTTTTTCATTTTTTTAAATGGTTTCCTTTGCTGTGCGGTAGCTTTTTAGTTTGACGTAGTCCCATTTGTGTATTTTTGCTTTTGTTGCCTCTTCTTTTGGTGTCACAACCAACAGGTCTTTGCCAGGACCAACCTCAAGAAGCTTTTCCCCTATACTTTCCTTAGGAGTTTTATGGTTTCAGATTTTGTGTTTAAGTCTTTAATCCGTTTTGAGTTGAATTTTGTGTATGGTATAATAGAGTCCAGTTTCATCCTTTTGCATATGGATATCCAGTTTTCCTAACATCATTTACTGAAGAGACTGTCCTTTCCCCTGGCTTCAGATTCCATAGCCAGACCTAAAATATCATAAGATATTTTAAACTTGCAAATTAACATCACATTTTAATATTGCTCAAACCCATTTTATGTTCTACCATATGTGTTATACTTGTTTATATGTTCTAAAACTAAAGTTTATATATTTTCTATTGAACTAAAAATTTCTTTGAAAAAATCTAACATGTCATTTGAGTATTGAAAATGCCCTACCCTTGACATATTTTAAGCCGAGTTTGCTGAAAAGTCTTTTAAACATTAGAAATTAATGCTGCCATGTAAAATCAAAGGTAATCTACATAATATTTTTCTTACAGGTTTCAAAAATATTACTCTAGATGGGTCATCATAAGTTGATCATTTTTAATAGGTGTAATATCTGATAACTTCTCATAGATATACCTTGGTAACTGTTGAACCATTTGTCTTTTTCAGAGTCTTCCTCTGATAACAAGAAATTGAACAAATAGGCTTTCTTTCTGGAATGCTGAGACTGTGCAAGGGCATTTGAGTGCTTATGCAGGTCACCTTCATTCCCCAAGATATGGCCTTGTAAGTGTTGAATTTGTTAAAAAAAAAAATGGGTAAGCTTGATATAAAGAATTCCTTAAATATAAGTACCTAAATTTTAACAGTGAGGTCTTCCTCAGTAGCAATGTAAGCACATGTGTAAAAAGGTATTGACAAAGCATGTCTTTTAACCCTATGTGAATGGAGAGACTTGAGAAAGTAAAGTGCTAAGAACCAAGGCAGAAGAAAACACAAAATAGACATGTGTCTTTATTTCTTAGAAACGTCTTTTATTTTCCAAACATTTTTATAGCTCTTTGTTAGTGTATTCTGTTGTGTGTTCTTGGTTTTGTTCTGTTTTGTTCTTTTTCATTATTTTTTATGTGAAATTAGTTTTAAAAATATTTGTTAAAAGATCCTTTGTTGTAGATTTTGGTGAATGTTTCATATGTGCTTCAAAACAATATTCTTCATTCATTGCACATAGGGCAGGAGTTCTCAAAGTGTGGTCAGAACTATTTACTATATCACTAAGATGTTATTTGCTTTTTTCACTCTTTCTCCTATGAGTGCACAGTGGAAGTTTCCAGAGGTTTGTGATATGTGGTGATGATATCACTGCTCTGACAGCTATTGGAGTGTGAGTCTGTGTTTTAACAATATCTCAGTTTTAATTTCTAATTCTGGTAAATATCACTAGATATAATGCATATAAACAAAAGCTTTTTGGGGGTCTTAACATAATCTGCCTTCTACTATTACATTTTCAGATTCCTTTAATAGCAGTTCTATGTCCAATCCAGGCTTTATAGCTACATTAAGTGGGAGAGACAGAGAGCAGTGTACTTACTCCATCTCACCTGGATCTGGAATCTTTGCGTTTATTTTTTTTTAAACATTTTTATTGGAGTATAATTGCTTTACAATGGTGTGTTAGTTTCTGCTTTATAACAAAGTGAATCAGTTATACATTTACATATATCCCCATATCTCCTCCAACTTTCGTCTCCCTCCCTCCCTCCCTATCCCACCCTTCTAGCTGGTCACAAAGCACTGAGCTGATATCCCTGTGCTATGCGACTGCTTCCCACTAGCTATCTAGTTTACATTTGGTAGTGTATATATGTCCATATATACACTACCACTCTCTCACTTTGTCCCAGCTTACCCTCCCCCCTCCCCATGTTAGCAAGTCCATTCTCTAGTAGGTCTGCGTCTTTATTCCTGTCTTGCCCCGGGTTCTTCATGACCTTTTTTTGTTTGTTTGTTTGTTTTTTAGATTCCATATATGTGTGTTAGCATACGGTATTTGTTTTTCGCTTTCTGACTTACTTCACTCTGTATGACAGAATCAAGGTCCATCCACCTCACTACAAATAACTCAATTTCATTTCTTTTTATGTCTGAGTAATGTTCCATTGTATATATGTGCCACATCTTCTTTATCCATTCATCTGTCGATGGACACTTAGGTTGCTTCCATGTCCTGGCTATTGTAAATAGTGCTGCAATGAACATTGTGGTACATGACTCTTTTTGAATTATGGTTTTCTCAGAGTATATGCCCAGTAGTGGGATTGCTGGGTCGTATGGTAGTTCTATTTTTAGTTTTTTAAGGAACCTCCATACTGTTCTCCATAGAGGCTGTATCAATTTACATTCCCACCAACAGCGCAAGAGGGTTCCCTCTTCTCCACACCCTCTCCAGCATTTATTGTTTGTAGAATTTTTGATGATGGCCATATTGACCGGTGTGAGATGATATCGCATTGTAGTTTTGATTTGCATTTCTCTAATGATTAATGATGTTGAGCATTCTTTCATGTATTTATTGGCAATCTGTATATCTTCTTTGGAGAAGTGTCTGTTTAGGTCTTCTGCCCATTTTTGGATTGGGTTGTTTGTTTTTCTGATATTGAGCTGCATGAGCTGCTTGTAAATTTGGAGATTAATCCTTTGCCAGTTGCTTCATTTGCAAATATTTTCTCCCATTCTAAGGGTTGTCTTTTTGTCTTGTTTATGGTTTCCTTTGCTGTGCAAAAGCTTTTAAGTTTCATTCGGTTCCATTTGTTTATTTTTGTTTTTATTTCCATTCCCCTAGGAGGTGGGTCAAAAAGGATCTTGCTGTGATTTATGTCATAGAGTGTTCTGCCTATGTTTTCCTCTAAGAGTTTGATGGTGTCTGGCCTTACATTTAGGTCTCGAATCCATTTTGAGTTTATTTTTGTGTATGTTGTTAGGGAGTGTTCTACTTTCATTCTTTTACATGTAGCTGTCCAGTTTTCCCAGCACCACTTATTGAAGAGGCTATCTTTTCTCCACTGTATATTCTTGCCTTCTTTATCAAAGATAAGGTGACCATATGTGCGTGGGTTTATCTTTGGGCTTTCTATCCTGTTCCATTGATCTATATTTCTGTTTCTGTGCCAGTACCACAGTGTCTTGATTACTGTATCTTTGTAGTACAGTCTGAAGTCCGGGAGCCTGATTCCTCCAGCTCCGTTTTTCGTTCTCAACATTGCTTTGGCTATGCGGGGTCTTTTGTGTTTCCATACAAATTGTGAAATTTTTTGTTCTAGTTCTGTGAAAAATGACAGTGGTAGTTTGATAGGGATTGCACTGAATCTGTAGATTGCTTTGGGTAGTAGAGTCATTTTCACAATGTTGATTCTTCCAATGCAAGAACATTGTATATCTCTCCATTTGTTTGTATCATTTAATTTCTTTCATCAATGTCTTATAATTTTCTGCATACAGGTCTTTTGTCTCCTTAGGTAGGTTTATTCCTAGATATTTTATTCTTTTTGTTGCAGTGGTAAATGGGACTGTTTTCTTAATTTCACTTTCAGATTTTTCATCATTAGTATATAGGAATGCAAGAGATTTCTGTGCATTAATTTTGTATCCTGCTACTTTACCAAATTCATTGATTAGCTCTAGTAGTTTTCTGGTAGCATCTTTAGGATTCTCTATGTATAGTATCATGTCATCTGCAAACAGTGACAGCTTTACTTCTTCTTTTCCAATTTGGATTCCTTTTATTTCTTTTTCTTCTCTGATTGCTGTGGCTAAAACTTCCAAAACTATATTGAATAATACTGGTGAGAGTGGGCAACCTTTTCTTGTTCCTGATCTTAGTGGAAATGGTTTCAGTTTTTCACCATTGAGGACGATGTTGGCTGTGGGTTTGTCATATATGGCCTTTATTATGTTGAGGTAAGTTCCCTCTATGCCTACTTTCTGGAGGGTTTTTATCATAAATGGGTGTTGAATTTTGTCGAAAGCTTTCTCTGCATCTAATGAGATGATCATATGGTTTTTATCCTTCAATTTGTTAATATGGTGTATCACGTTGATTGATTTGCATATATTGAAGAATCCTTGCCTTCCTGGAATAAACCCCAGTTGATCATAGTGTATGATCCTTTTAATGTGCTGTTGGATTCTGTTTGCTAGTATTTTGTTGAGGATTTTTGCATCTATGTTCATCAGTGATATTGGCCTGTAGTTTTCTTTCTTTGTGACATCTTTGTCTGGTTTTGGTATCAGAGTGATGGTGGCCTCGTAGAATGAGTTTGGGAGTGTTCCTCCCTCTGGTATATTTTGGAAGAGTTTGAGAAGGATAGGTGTTAGCTCTTCTCTAAATGTTTGATAGAATTCGCCTGTGAAGCCATCTGGTCCTGGGCTTTTGTTTGTTGGAAGATTTTTAATCACAGTTTCAATTTCAGTGCTTGTGATTGGTCTGTTCATATTTTCTATTTCTTCCTGGTTTAGTCTTGGAAGGTTGTGCTTTTCTAAGAATTTGTCCATTTGTTCCACGTTGTCCATTTTATTGGCATAGAGTTGCTTGTAGTACTCTCTCATGGTCCTTTGTATTTCTGCAGTGTCAGTTGTTACTTCTCCCTTTTCATTTCTAATTCTATTGATTTGAGTCTACTCCGTTTTTTTCTTGATGGGTCTGGTTAATGGTTTATCAATTTTGTTTATCTTCTCAAAGAACCAGCTTTTTGTTCATTGATCTTTGCTATCGTTTCCTTCATTTCTTTTTCATTTATTTCTGGTCTGATCTTTATGATTTCTTTCCTTCTGCTAACTTTGGGGTTTTTTTGTTTTTCTTTCTCTAATTGCTTTAGGTGTAAGGTTAGGTTGTTTATTTGAGATGTTTCTTGTTTCTTAAGGTAGGATTGTATTGCTATAAACTTCCCTCTTAGAACTGCTTTTGCTGCATCCCATAGGTTTTGGGTCGTCATGTTTTCATTGTCATTTGTTTTTAGGTATTTTTTGATTTCCTCTTGGATTTCTTCAGTGATCTCTTGGTTATTAAGTAGTGTATTGTTTAGCCTCCATGTGTTTGTATTTTTTACAGATTTTTTCCTGTAATTGATATCTAGTCTCATAGTGTTGTGGTCAGAAAAGATAGTTGATATGATTTTGATTTCGTTACATTTACCAAGGCTTGATTTGTGACCCAAGATATGATCTATCCTGGAGAATGTTCCATGAGCACTTGAGAAGAAAGTGTATTCTGTTGTTTTTGGATGGAATGTCCTATAAATATCAATTAAGTCCATGTTGTTTAATGTATCATTTAAAGCCTGTGTTTCCTTATTTATTTTCATTTTGGATGATCTGTCCATTGGTGAAAGTGGGGTGTTAAAGTCCCCTACTATGTTTGTGTTACAGTCAGTTTCCCCTTTTATGGCTGTTAGAATTTGCCTTATGTATTGAGGTGCATAAATATTTTTTGTTGGGTGCATAAATATTTACAATTGTTATATCTTCTTCTTGGATTGATCCCTTGATCATTATGTAGTGTCCTTCCTTGTCTGTTGTAATAGTCTTTGTTTTAAAGTCTATTTTATCTGATACGAGAATTGCTCCTCCAGCTTTCTTTTGATTTCCATTTGCATGGAATATCTTTTTCCATCCCCTCACTTTCAGTCTGTATGTGTCCCTAGGTCTGAAGTTGGTCTCTTGTAGACAGCATATATACAGGTCTTGTTTTTGTATCCATTCAGCCAGTGTATGTCTTTTGGTTGGAGCATTTAATCCATTTACGTTTAAGGTAATTATCGATATGTATATTCCTATTATCATTTTCTTAATTGTTTTCGGTTTGTTATCGTAGGTCTTTTCCTTCTCTTGTGTTTCTTGCCTAGAGAAGTTCCTTTAGCATTTGTTGTAAAGTTGGTTTGGTGGTGCTCAAAAAAAAGGAAAGAAAGAAAGAAGAGAACAACCAAAACAAAAAACAAATCCACCAATGATAACAAGCACTGAAAACTCTGCTAAAAAAAGAAAAAAAGAAAAAAAAAACGGACAGACAGAACTCTAGGAGAAATGGTAAAAGCAAAGCTATACAGACAAAAATCACACACAGAAGCATAAGCATACACACTCACAAAAAGAGAAAAAGGGAAAAAATACATATATATATCATTGCTCCCAAAGTCCACCTCCTCAATTTTGGATAATTCGTTGTCTATTCAGGTGTTCCACAGATGCAGGGTACATCCAGTTGACTGTGGAGATTTAATCCGCTGCTCCTGAGGCTGCTGGGAGAAATTTTCCTTTCTTTTCTTTGTTTGCACAGCTGCTGGGATTCAGCTTTGAATTTGGCGACACCTCTGCGTGTAGGTCACCTGAGGCGTCTGTTCTTCGCTCAGACAGGACAGGGTTAAAGGAGCAGCTGCTTCGGGGGCTCTGGCTCACTCAGGCCGGGGGCGGGAGGGGTACGGAGGAGGTGGGGCGAGCCTGCGGCGGCAGAGGCCAGCGTGACGTTGCAGCAGCCTGAGGTGCGCCGTGCGTTCTCCCGGGGAAGTTGTCCCCGGATCATGGGAGCCTGGCAGTGGCGGGCTGCACCGGCTCCCAGGAGGGGCGGTGTGGAGAGTGACCTGTGCTCGCACACAGGCTTCTCGGTGGCGGCAGCAGCAGCCTTAGTGTCTCATGCCCGTCTCTGGAGTCCGCGCTGATAGCCGCGGCTCGCGCCTGTCTCTGGAGCTCCTTTAAGTGGTGCTCTGAATCCCCTCTCCTCGCGCACCAGGAAACAAAGAGGCAAGAAAAAGTCTCTTGCCTCTTTGGCAGTTTCACACATTTTCCCGGACTCCCTCCCAGCTAACTGTGGGGCAATAGCCCCTTCAGGCTGTGTTCATGCAGCCAACCCCAGTCCTCTCCCTGCGATCCGACCGAAGCCCGAGCCTCAGCTCCCAGCCCCCGCCTGCCCTGGCGGGTGAGCAGACAAGCCTCTCGGGCTGGTGAGTGCTGCTCGGCGCCGAGCCTCTGTGCGAGAATCTCTCCGCTTTGCCCTCCGCACCCCTGTGGCTGCACTCTCCTCCGGGGCTCCGAAGCTTCCCCCCTCCGCCACCCGCAGTCTCTGCCCACGAAGGGGCTTCCTAGTGTGTGGAAACCTTTCCTCCTTCACAGCTCCCTCCCACTGGTGCAGGTCCCATCCCTATTCTTTTGTCTGTTTTTTCTTTTGCCCTACCCAGGTACGTGGGGAGTTTCTTGCCTTTTGGGAGGTCTGAGGTCTTCTGCCAGCATTCAGTAGGTGTTCTGTAGGAGTTGTTCCACATGTAGATGTATTTCTGATGTATCTGTGGGGAGTAAGGTGATCTCCACGTCTTACTCTTCTGCCATCTTGAAGCTCCTCCTGGGTTTTTTTTTTTGAATTCTCCTATTGTTTTTCGATTATACTGAATATTGTGGATATATGTTCATATTTGTATGAATATATGTGCATCATGTGATGTATGTAATCAGGATTAATTACAATTACAGATATGTTAAATATTTGAAATTTGTAGGCAGTTGTACTTTGATAATCATTTTTTGGTATGCAGACTACATACAAAGACAGAATAGATACAGGGAAACTAGTGGACTTTTGAAAAAGTATTTAAAATTGGTTTCCCAATAAACTTCATATTTCATTGGCAGTATTTCTAAAGAGTTCCTTGATGTAAATGTTAATTTAAATCCATATATGAAAGATGTCATCTGTGAGCTCCAAAGTGAAAAAAATGCAATGCAATTATATTATTTTATTAAAAAAGTGAGTTGTAAATATATGATATTGAATCTTAGGTATCAACTAGATATCAAAGTAAATGAATTCACAGATTCTCTTTCAGGGTTTAGACTTTAATTATTTCAGGATAACTGTGGAATTCTAATAGCAGACACAAATAGAAATAATATGAACTTCATAGTTTTTTACCTATGTCTTACTCTTATAAGTCCCCAGACGTAGTCGGTTAGTGAATAGTCAGAGCCCTTACAAAGGTTAAGAGATTAGAAATGCTGTAAAGGAAAGAGTTTGCATATTTTTATAAATAAAATAGCAGTTAAGCACTTACTGCAAATCAAATCACTTGATTTGAGTGCTATATTGATTATAAAAATTTAATTCTCTGTGTTTTAGTTAAATGTTTTTTTAATTTTTTTTAAATTTAATTTTATTTATTTTTGGCTGTGTTGGGTCTTCGTTGCTGCATGCGGGCTTTCTCTAGTTGCAGTGAACGGTGGCTACTCTTCATTGCGGTGTGCAGGCTTCTCATTGCAGTGGCTTCTCTTGTTGCGGAGCACGGGCTCTAGGCGCGTGGGCTTCAGTAGTTGTGGCTCGCGGGCTCTAGAGTGCAGGCTCAGTAGTTGTGGCGCACGGGCTTAGTTGCTCCACAGCATGTGGGATCTTCCCGGACCAGGGATCGAACCCATGTCCCCTGCATTGGCAGGCAGATTCTTAACCACTGCACCACCAGGGAAGCCCTGTTTTAGTTGAATTTTATCATGATTTGACAGGTAATGGATGTTTATAGAGAGTTAAGGAATGTGACCACAGCTGATAGAATTGAAGCCAGGCAGTACACCTTCCAGGGCCAACATTCTTAAACATTGTATGTTCCTTCTTGGCTCAAATGACATCAAATATATCCATTTATGAGACTTACCAGTTCAACTTTTCCCTTGTTTTACTGAGGAAAGTAGCCATGATTCCAACATATAAAATTCTTGATTTAATTGGGTTTTAGGATGTGTTTATTTGATAAGCTCATGTGCAACAAAATATAAAAGAAACCCCCTTTCATAAAATCAGTCAGGGAAAGTAATTTCAATATGAGATAAATGTCCACCATCTCAGCACAGCTGCTTTGCCTTTTCTTTAGTCACATGGGGCACGTCACACAAGAAAGGAGAAGAAAGGATAAGAGCAGATCATTCAGTGGATGCCTTAATCTCTGTAATTGCCCCAGCAACTAGATGGCATCATCAGTGCTTCTCCACCCTCATTCTCAAAAAAAAAAAAAACTTTCTAAGTTGAAGATCCCATACATACATGAGTACACACTCATGCACATATATGTATAGATGTATGTATTGCAAGCTACATTTACTGAACCACTTGGTCAGTGGGCCATGACAACATTTCAAACTTCTTAACATTCACTGGTTGTTCATGTACAAGTAGTATGAGGTGTGAGCTTAACTGACTCAGTGCTGTCTCAATTGTAAAGTCTACAAAGATGCTGTGTGCTAGCTCTACCACTCTGCACACTTTCCTCATCTGTCTCATCTCTAAAGTGGAGATAATATTATAAAAATATTAGAGTCAAATAAGTTAATACATAGTCTTAGTACATGTCTAATACATACTAAATGCTCAGTATCTGTTAAGTATTATCATCATTATTATCTACCAGGGGTAGAAAATGTGCTTGGATTTATTGCTGAGAGATTCTTTCTTTCTCACCCTTTTTCATTTCTCAGTGCCATGTTTGTAGAATAAGGTTTGCCAAATTAAACGAACAGTTTATATTAGTGAGAAGAAGTACAGCTGACTAGACAAAGTAGGAGGTGAATTTATCACCTTGGAAAGATGAACACAATGCACTAAGCAGCCACATTCCTTATCTATAATTTGAATTATACTGTCTGCAATCTTTGTTTATGGTTGAAAATATCATATTTACAATTGGGAGATGCTTTTCATTTCCACCAGTTAGAAACCTAAAAGATTTGGGAAATTTATATGTGAAATCAGCTTGCTTTTTAATTGTAATCTGTTTCTGTTTAGTTACTTCCTGTACCCTCTGGGTTTTCTTAATTTGTTTATTGAGTTCATTAAAACTGGCCATTGTAGAAAACAAACATGAACACATTTCTTACATTTATTTACTTATTAATTTATATTTTGTTGTTATTGTGCTTTAGAAATCAGTTGATAGCAAACATACTAACTGTAGTTAAGCTGGGATAACAGTCTAGAAATTTTCCAGATTGCCTTTCTGTATTAAATTGAATTCTGAAGACAACTTGAGATAATACATATGTAACTACTAATAGGTGTAGCTCTATCATAATACCAGAATTTATTCATAGGTATTCACAATCAGATGAGGATTACAAAATATATATATCCACTATTACATAATCCAAACAAATCTATCTGTGCTATTTATTCCATTTATATTTATAGGGAGTAAGTATAATGGAAATTTGGCACATATATTCTGAGTCAGAGGCTTTCATTCTGAGTCAGATTGACTTTCATTTGGCAAATATTGATATTTATCAGGCTTCTTCTAACATATCAGGTACCGTGCTTTGCACTAGGGAATAAAAATTGAAAGGGACTCTGTTCTTGACTGAAAATAGTGCAGTCTAGTGGCAGGGACGCATAAGTTGTATGTCTATAATAACTATATGTAACGTATATTACCATTTTAAACTCGGTAATTTAAAAAATGTGTGCAAGGTAGTATTTTTGTTTCTTGTTTGTTTTTCAATATGAGAAGTTTAGCCTTCTAAAATAGCTACATCTTTAGAGGTTTGAAATTGTAAATGTATTGTAAGTTAATAAGGCTTTTAATGTTGTTTGAAAATTTCAAGTTTTCAGAAGTCATTATAATTTTGGAAAAGCAGACAGTTAAGATACTTTAAAAGTATATAAAACAACCATTGCTGACACATGTAAAAGAAGACAACTTCTTTTACATCTTCTGCTTGAAATAATATGTACAGGATTTTCTTTCAAGAACCAAAATTCACAGTCTTTATGATTCTGATTGCTAGTGAGATTGAATGTTTATTTGTAAATACACTGGATACTTAATGATTGTTATCATATATTTCCTGTTTATTTATTTTGACTTGTATTTAACTTTTATATATTTCTGGGAAATTTAAATAGCTCATTGATACCAATATTTTCTTTAAACTTTTTGCTTTTAATTTAGGGCATTTCGTGTCAACAATATAAGATTCTAAATATAAAATTAAAAATTTTCGTGAGTTTTTTGTTGGGACACCTTCATCAAAAGAGTGATTACAAAAAAGTAATCTCTTTTGGTTTTTCTACTCTTTTTATAAAGTTTTGTTTTTTGCATTTTGTTTTTCATCTGATATTTACTTTTCTATGTGACACATACAAGGATTTTAACTTTTTCTTTCTTTTTTCAAATATTTTCTGATTATCCTAATGTCATCTTAAAAGTAGTTGACTTCTCACCACTGATTTAAGATGGCATTTTTATCATATGTGTAATGCGCATATTAAATATTACTTGATTATTATTTTCATTATGGTGTTTGCCAAGTGTAGGATGGGAGAGAACTTATTTGACATCTTTCCATGTGCAAATAACTGAATGGTTTGAGACAGTAGACTTTAGGGTAACGTAAGTGGAATTAATGACTTCAGTGTAATTACTGAGCTTATGACATGAACTATTTCCTTTATGAAGAATTAGGGCTCATTTTCTTAGTGCTGAATTGAATCCTGGTGTCTCTCATGTCATCCTTTTTAACTACAGAGTAAGTAATATGGAAAAAGAACATATTCTGTTCATAGTTCTTCTTAGTAACCCCAATACACACACGCACACACACACACACACACACAAATGATGTACAACAGCACATAGCGTGTCCTCTACATGACTGTGGATTTTCTAGGTAGAAATAAAACACTGTTAGGTACTCTAGTTGGCTATCTCCTGGATGATCAGACACTCCAGGAAGATTAGGGACATTATGCTTTCAATGGCATATTCTCCAACTAATGCCTTTGCTTAGCCTCTATAAAAAAGGTGTACTTTAGAGTGTATTTTAGAGACATGAAGTAGACACCTTGTCAATGCCTGACTTCTTCCTTCTGGCTTTCTCTTAAACCCATACTCTCATTGTTTGTTATGTCTAAAGAATCCTAACTTTAGTGTTCTGTTCATATGGTCATAAATCTCACCATGAAAACATACTTACCAATATGAAGACATCGCTGACTGAAAGCATAAGTAATTGCAGCTCAGCGCCGGGAGGGGAACATGGAATGCTCCAGACCATCTTGCAAACACATGCAGAGTGCTCACTAGTGACTTTCCAAGGCACTTGTCACTTGTGGTTACAGCTGCATTCAGCTCACTGTAATCCCTACATAGAGTCTGGGAGGCTGTGCAGTCTGACTTCTTCCCAAGACTAAAATACTCTAAGTTTCTGACCTAGAAGCATTTAAGTTGAAAGTTGAACTGTTTCACTATTTTGAGAGGTTGGAAAATTCTAATTATGATGAAGCACTTTCTTATACAAAGAAAAATCTGTCTATGTATATCATTGGTCCTTGTTCAACACTTTGGAGGAATAATAATGGTAATAGTAGCTAACATTTTTATAGTGTTTACAAAGTGCCAGGAACTATTTTAAGAGCTTAAAATGTAGTGACTTAACTCTCACAACAACTCTATGAGGATTATACAATTATTGTATCAGTTTTATAGCTGAGAAATCTGGGGCATTACAGAGCAGTTAAGAATAAACTTATCCTAGAGGCGTGGGATTGGGAGGGTGGGAGGGAGACGGAAGAGGGAGGAGATATGGGGATATATATCTATGTATAGCTGATTCACTTTGTTATACAGCTGAAACTAACACACCATTGTAAAGCAATTATACTCCAATAAAGATGTCAAAAAAAAAAAAAAGAATAAACTTATCCCACTTCCATAGTTCAGTACCCACATTTTCCCTCCTTGAGGCTGTATACCATTAGTCATTCTTCAAAGAACATGGTTTCCACACTCTTCATCCTTTTAATTGTATTTTCTCAGGTGCCAGTGTTCTAAGAGCTTGGATACTCTTATTATAGTATTATTATAGTATTTATAACACCCAGGATGATGATTATAGACACATCCAGTGCCATAGCTACCAATCTTGTTGTGCACATTATATTTATGTCAGTTCATCTTTAAAAACTGTAGTTTTTTTGGAGGTTTCTTGGGTTTGTCATTAAATAAACTCCTGTTCTCCTGTTACATGAAATGTTGATATCTCTCAATTTCAAAATTTTGATGATTTTCAGTCAAGTCTGAGATGTTACATGTATCTGTTTAAAATTTTCATTTGTTCCACCACAAGAAGAGAAATATTTATTGAAATTAACTATATGCAAGTCACAGTGTTTTGGCATCATTGGGGATAGGTACAAAAATGATTTTGAGGCAGAGTCTGCCCAGAAGGAGTACACACTGTAGTAAAGAAAATAAATTATAAACAGAAGATACATAGCTATAGTATAGGGTAAAATGTGCTCATATTCATAATAAAATTACCATTTTATTTATGGCATGAAAAGAAGAAATACAGACTGAAAGAAAATTAGAGAAGAATTTTGATGTAGCAACAATTTTGACATTAAAAATGAAGAGAACTGCTGACTCTAGTTCCACAGGTAAGGAGCTTGGAAGTCGCCTCTCCATCCTAACAAGTAAAAAGCTGAACTGACTGAAAAGTTAACAGCTCTTCTAGGATCTGTAACAGAAGTGAGGACACGAGGCCAACTGCTGCCCCCAAGATTGGAGAGAAAGGTGAACACGGAGTCATGGCTTACTGGAGCTAAGGCTCAGGGGTGGAAACCACCACAGGAACCAGTGCCAGAAAAGGAAAATGTACTGACGTACTGACACTCAGTGTGCACAAGTCAGTGAGTCAGAAACTCTACAAGGACCCTGTCATTGGTGGGTGTGGGGAGATGGGGGACACAATTTTGTGAGATTCTCCCTCAGGAGCCCAATCAGGTTCTCGCAGTAAATTAAAAAGATAAAATCCCCTGGTGCTTCCTGCAGGGGGAGGAGAAAAGGTATCATTCTGAAACACAACAGAGCACTCTGTTCTTAACAAGGTCTGCCCTCAGGAAAAAGTACTTAACCACAGCCTAAATGACCTGGTGGAAAGGAGATACCCAGCTCCAGTCAGCTCTAGCCTTACATGTGATAGAAGGGAAATACCCAGCTCCAGCCCACTCTAGCCATCCTGTTCCATCAAAGAGGGGAGAAAAAAATACTGAAAAAACACTTGTTTGGTTCCCAGTCCAGAGGGGAAAGCTCAGTAATAGACTGAGATGTAATCAGCAGAGTATAGAACACTTCCCACTCCCCTACATCTCACCGCTACATTATGAAAAGCCCTATTTACAGCATTCCTTTTATCCCATATATCATGCCCAGCTCTCAGGAAAAAATTACAGGGAATACCAAAAGTCAAAAAACCCAATTTGAAGAGACAGGCATCAGAAATAGACATGGAAGGGGTGTTGGAATTACCAGACTGGGAATTTGAAACAACCATGATTAATATGCTAAGGTCTCTAAGGGATGAAATAGACAGCATGCAAAAATAGATGGGTAATGTAACAAAGTGATGGAAATCCTAAGAAAGAACCAAAAGGAAATGCTATAGATAAAAAACACTGTGACAGGAATGGAGAATGCCTTTGATGAGCTGATTAGTAGGCTAGACACAACTGAAGAAAGAATCTCTGAGGAGGATGTCTCAATAGAAACCTCCAAAACTGAAAAGCAAATAGAACAAAAACTGAAAGAAAACAGAACAGAATACTCAGGGACTATGGGGCAAATTCAAACGTGTAACATAAATGTAATGTGAATACCAGAAGGAAGAGAAAGAGAGGAACAAACAGAAGAAATGTTTGAAACAATAATGACGGAGAATTTCCTCATACTGTCAGGCACCTACCCACAGGTTCAGAAGGCTTAGCAAACGTGAGGCAGGAAAAAAATGAAAAACAAACCCTACACTAGCATATTATTTTCAAGCTACATAAAATCAAAGATAAAAAAAAAAATTGTGAAAGGAGACAGAGGAAAAAGCACCATACCTATAGAAGAACAAAGATAATACCTGACTTCTGTTTGGAAACCATGCAAGCAAGAGGAGAGTGGAGTGAAATATTTAGAGTGAGAGAAAAAAACCAACCACCCAGAATTCTGTATATGGTGAAATTATTCTTCAAAAGTAACAAAGAAATGGGTCATTTTCATTAATTTTGTCTGGTATGTGATAAATCCATTCACCTAGCGATGGCAGCCTGTTTGGAAATAAAGTATTCTCTTGACCCCATCTAATTTCTGCTTGTGGAATTTCTGTTCTGCATAACATGAAGTGAATGTATCTGTTCCTCAGGAATCACCTTTTCCTCTCTATACTTTGTGTTTATCTGACTTCTGGAAGAATTTTTAAAAATCTCTTTTATTGTGTTATCTTTCTACCTAAATCAATCTACTATACCAGTGCCACCATCATACTTTAAAGTGTGGTTATCATACTTTTCGACTTTATTAAAATTCTGCCTCATCAGAATGTTCCTTTTTCTCTACTGCCTGTTCCAGAAATAAATATGCAACATTTCCTCAAATCTCATTGAGATTACAAATGAAGACATCTGTTGCAAGTCCTGGTATTTTTCTCACTTAAATTTCTAATTTTCCATGTATGATGAGTCTTTTCTTTGTAAATATTTAATGAGAGCACATTTTTCTAGTATTTGAACTTAAATGGATTCTGCTGATAGTGTGTGGGTTTCTGCTCAAATCTTCTTTGCACAGTTGAAGAAGGAAGGAGCTGTTCAGATAAATTGCAGTTTTGCTTTGCTTAACCAGAGATCTTGAGTCCTATGCGAAGAAGGAGTAGGAGTAGGGGAGATTGGGAGGAGGAGGGGGAAAGTGAAAGCAAGATGTAGCTGTCACAGGGATAATGTCAGTCTCTTAGCCTCATTTTGGGTTGGCTGTGGTACCTGACAGTGGGCTTGGAAAACCCTCCCTTCTCTAACTGGCATAACTAATGCCACTAGGGTCCAGCTGTGCAAGTACCTCGCTTTACCTGGCATGCTGTCTGTACCAACTATAAACGGAATGTGAGTGCCTCGGTTACACCTCATCATAGGAATCTGGCATCTGGTGAATTATTTAGGCTAATTAAAGGTGGTCTGGACATCACCTTTTCTGCAGCTTCCTGCCATCCCAGTGTTCTCAACATTAGGAGCTGGTGGTCTTGGAGTTCTGCTGAGGATGAAAGGGAATCTCTCCCCTAAGTTCTTATTTCCTAAACACACTTTTCCTTTCCATGAGGTAAATTGTGGGTTGGACATCTCCTCTCACTTGATTCAGTTTTCCCTACAAAACAGGGTATAAAAATTCCTTTAACTTTCTGACAGGAAGAAAACTTAGTTTCCAGCACAGGTATATATTTTGCTAAAGATTATCATATGCTTTCGCTCTTTTAAAGGAGATTCGAAAGGGAAGGGGAGGTAAATGTGTAAAGTTCAGAATATCATGTGAGTTGACTGTTCACAGTTTGTTTAAAAACAAAAATCAAATATGCAAAGAAATATATCAGCAATTTTTTATTTTAGTTATTTGATTGTTGGTAAAAATAATCTAATAGACCACTGTAGACATTTATACTCAGAATATATATGTTCTATTTAATTAACACCTGAGTGATCTGAAAACTATCATGTTCCATGAATGATAGAATACAGAACAGGAGCTAACCATTCCATATATAAATAATTACTTCAAAAATTATAACAATATCCCAGTTTTAGAGTGAGTGAGTCTTTAAATGTATCTTTCTTGGGGACAGAATCATTCATTTTTCACGAAAAATCATTATCAAAAATTGGTAATTTATAGTCTTGTCAAAATGAAAATGTTATTTATAGTTGCAGAATAGATTATAGGAGAAGTTAAATGTAGTGTGATTTTCTGGTCAAAAAAATACATTTTACTTTCCCTTGACATATGAATATTGAGTATTATTTGAATATAATTGTAAAAAAACACTGAAATTATGTTCATTTTGAATTCTTTTGAATATACGGTATTTGCAAAATAACATTAGTTGTTACATATGAAATAAATTGTAACTAGATTTAATAAAATAATGTATAAGTTTATATTAAAATTACTTTTAAAAGTCATTAATTAATTTTGCTATACAAATTGAAAATAAAGCAGAGACTGTAGTTCAAAGTAATTCATCATAGGAAGTTATGTTTAAATGTAAAAATTTCTATATCCTTTCTCCAAAATACACAATGAAAAAGAAAATGTATAAAAGAAAATGTATAAAAACATTTATAAGTAAGTGATATTAAAAATAAACTCTTTAATTTGAAAAGTAAAATCATATATCTGGAGCTTCAGGCATCACAGTGTAATTCACATATGCTATAATAAGTCATTTACATAAAGAGAAAAATCCACCCAGTTTTCTTTTACATAGTCCCAATCAATATAAGGACTTCAGATTTTCTGAGGAGATGTCAACGAATGCATTACCACACTCCTGCTCTCTGTTCACTTCTAGTCATTTCAAAAAACATGAAGTCCTAGATAAAAACAAAATACGGAAATGGGTTTTCAGCAACAAAACAGAGATCAGCTCTCAGATGCATAAATGCTAAGGGATCTGATGAAACACAATAACGTATCTGCTAAACTAGAAAAATCAAATAATAGGTAGATCTGGGAAAGGTTGATAGCTTCAGCTTTCCATTTTAATGGCAATTAAATCCTGTAATTCTATTCACATATTGATACCTGCATGAACTTAATTAATCCTCTGGTAATTTCTCTAAATTTCACTTTTTTCATGCCTCTTAGAATGTTCCTCTTTCAATCTTTCTTCCCCAACTTTGTGTACTCCTTCTCTAGTAATATAACTTGTGTTGTGACTGGAGTTCCATGTACAATTTTTAGATTGTTTCTGGAGAATGACAGCCATCTTAGAGTTAGAATAACATCTTAGAAATTTTTGGCCCAGTTTTATGATTTCTCTTCCAATCTTGTTGTCCACTGTGTTCCTCAGCTTGTCTTACTCCATCAGTTTCTAACCAGACCCCCTCCCCTATAACTTCCGTCAGATCCTGTGGATTGTACCCCTCTCACATCTATCATTTTCCTTTTTCTCTTTACAAAGAAATAATTGAATCTTTATCACCATTCACTTGCAATTGCACTATTACAATTTTACCTCTCTTCAATCCATTTTGTACACAGTCACCAGGATTTATCTTTCTAAAATTTGGGTTTATAACTATTTTATTTATACCTAGCTTAAAATTAACCAGTTAACTAAACAATTTTCAGTATCTTCCCAAGGTCTATAAGATTGGGAAGATTGCCCCATCTACCCCATATTCACTTCCTAATAACTGCACCACCACCACCCCAATCCCATTTCTCATCTATCCAAACACCCCAGACTACTCTCTCCACCCTGTACACACCGTATCTTTGGTTATGGTGTGTAAACCTTTGGTTAAACAGTTCCCCAAGTTACGGTTAAAATTTTCTTCTCATGTGAAGTAAACACTTATTGAAAACACAGTTTTTAAACAGAACTGTGGTTATATTTAAAACTTTATATAGAAAATACTGAGCCTGTCCCAAAGTAGATAGAATAGTATAATAAAGTCCCAATGACCACTCACCCAGCTTGGTTCACCAATTACTCCATCCACTGTGTCCCTCTTCCCTCACCCCCATTATTTAAAAGCAAATCTATGATACCATATCATTTTATACTGAAATACTTAAGTATGTGCCCTTAAAGAAAATGGACTGTTCTGTTTTTGTATAACCACAATAACATCATATTTTTTAAAAAAATCCTTAATAATTCATTAATATCATCAAATTGCCACTGTTCACATTTCCCTGAGTGTCTTGTAAATATCTTTTTATATTGGTTTGTTTAAATCAGTATCCAAACATGGTCTACAAACTACATTAAGCTGATGTTTCTCTTTTTTTTTTTTTAATTAATTAATTTTTTCTTTAATATTTTTTATTTTTTGGCTGTGTTGGGTCTTCGTTTCTGTGCGAGGGCTTTCTCTAGTTGTGGCAAGTGGGGGCCACTCTTCATCGCGGTGCGCGGGCCTCTCACTGTCGTGGCCTCTCTCGTTGCGGAGCACAGGCTCCAGACGCGCAGGCTCAGTAGTTGTGGCTCACGGGCCTAGTTGCTCCATGGCATGTGGGATCTTCCCAGACCAGGGCTCGAACCTGTGTCCCCTGCATTGGCAGGCAGATTCTCAACCACTGCGCCACCAGGGAAGCCCTCTCTCTTTTTATTTTATTTTTATCTTTTATTTTCCTGATATTTATTTGTTGAAGTAACTGGATCCTTTTTCTGTATGTTCTTTTACTTTTTATTTTTTTTCTGATTGCATCCATATGCCAATATTTAAGGTATTAATCTAGTAACTCCAAACCTTGCTTGCTTTGGAATCATATGATAGCTCGAACAGCTTAAAGGCTTGGATCCACCTCAGGATTTGGTTTACCAGATCTAGGTACACAGTCTTGACATAGGGAGTGTGAAAGCTACCCAGGTGTTTCTACTGTGCAGCTAAGGTTGAAAACCACTGCTCTGTCCCAGGAGTCCTTGACATCGGCTGTATGTGGAATCATCTGAGGAGCTACACAAACTTTTAATTCTGAGCTTCTGATTTAGTTAAACTGGAACATGGCCTACTACTAAAAGCTCCCTAGGTAATTTAATGTGAAGACAAGTTCAAAATCATTGCTGTATCTCATATATTTCCTCTTAATTGGTAGTTCTGTCTAAGGCTTGATTGAATGTAGATTCTTATTACAGTTTGTATTTCTGTATTAGATGATTTAATTTAATAATGAATCAGGCAGAAATCTCTTTGTTTCACTGAGACTTATTCCATTTAAACACACTGGAAGATTCAGACTCTTTTCCAAAGCACCAATTTTTTTTTTTTTACTAAAACCAGAGCCTCTCCTTAATATATAAGATCCTCTTGTTACAATGTGAAACTGCATAGACCCCCCAGGGAGAAGCTAGTCATCTGTGAACCCAGAGTAGCAGAAGAAAATGGAATTTCAGAGCTAAAATTAAATAGGACCACTTTCAATAAAACCTACAAATTTAAGATCATTTAAAAATGTAAAATTTACCAAATTATTTCAGAATGATCCTAGAGAAACCAACTATACCCCAGATTAGCAAGAATAAACTTACAATGAGGAAACATGCGCCGAGCATGACAGCTTTCATTTTCACATCAAGGTCTAACGGGAACTGGATGCCAAAGTTATCGACATCTGTAAATAACTCTCTCACAAAGCCAGTCCACTGCTTGGAAATCTTGCCAACCACATATTTATCATCAAGAGATTTAATCTAATTTTAAAAAAAGACAAAGAATTCTAGAAAACTAATAATAAAGCTGCTTTCCAAGTAGGAGTAAAATAAAACAAATATTATATTAAAATTATATGCCATTCATATCTATGAACATTATATCACTCATTACATGCATGTAGATTCCCATATCCATTTATAGATTCATTTAAAAAAAACTGTTTCTTTGGTACAGAAAACTAATATGAAAGTAGTTTAGCTGAAATATTTAACATTTTCTATTCTCCATTAAGACATACAGTAATAAGTTAGTTGAATCGAGCCAAAATAAAATTTAAGCAGGAAATATTTCTGTGATGAAATTTCTAGAAGCCATCAGGAAGGTAGTAAGTGAAACTCCTATCTGACTTCTGCTTTAACACAAGCACAGAGAGTTGATATAGGCAGAGTTTTAAAGGTGATGGGAGGCCCCATTATCACCCACTGTCAGTAAGAAAACATGAAATGCCAAGAGCCTGGAAAAGAGGACTGGCAGTTTTGAGTGAAGGTAAGTAACCAATAGTAACTTGATGAGATGCCTCAGGTCAAAGGTTGGGGTACGACTCGACAATAGGAGGAGGATGAACAACGAAAGAGGAAATGCGTATGAAAAAAAAGGCTCCAAAGTAAAGTTTTTCTAATTTTACCGTTCTGCCTGAGGAAGGCCAAGGGCCATGATAAAGAGTTGAACAGCTTATAGCCAGAGAAATGCTCCTCACCAAGTGGGCATGTGGAGGCTGAACGTAGTCCACACTTGCCAGGGTATGTACAGGCAGAGTTATGTCAAACCACAAAGAGAAGTGTCCTTTTCAGATGTGCACAAGGTACCACACGTGCTGGCAACAACCTTTGAAGACCTAGCTTAGGTTGGGACCAGCTACATAAATGTGGGCAAACTAGAAACAGTTGACTCATTTTATTTGGATGTGGGTGGTTAAGTTCTTTAAAAACTTGAAATAAACTTCTAATATGAAAAAACTGTGATAGCATGGATTACTGTTCATCAAATAGTCATTTCAGTCCCCTCCCTCTGTAAGCCCAGTATACTTTCCTGCACATTGAAATTAGGCTTGGCCTTGTGCCTTGTTTGACCAGTGGAGTGTTAGTGGATGTGACACCAGCAGAGACCTTAAACATGGCTGAGTGGTTTTGCCTTGGTCTTGCTCTCCAGTGATCAGCCACTAGAAAGCATGATCCAGGGAGCTTCTGTTGCTGAAGCTCCAGGATGAACATACCTGGAGCAGACCTGAGACCAACTGGCAGCCTAAATCAGAGCCATCTGAGCCGAGGTATATCAGTTGACCTTCAGACCCATAAGGATGAGAATAAATTCCTGTTTTCTTAAGCCACTGAGCTTTAGGGATTATTTGTTACGCTCTTGTGGCAAAACAAACTAATACAAATTCTCTATTGCACACCTTCATGTTTTATCTGCTCATAGCTGTCATGTAAGGATTTGAAGCTGGTAATAAAACCTTACATTTTATTTTTTAATTCAATTATTTTTAATTTTTGAAAAAAAATTTTTAACAAAATATACAGAAGATAATCAGCCATCATAATCCTACTACTACACTTACCAGATATTAACCCTTCCCCTTTTTGATTACTATAGCAAGAAATTTTAAAATTCACCAAAACTTTATGTAAGAGGTAGACATATAATTTTTTAAAGGAAAGGAACAGAAAAGTGAATAAGGATCTACAACTGAAAAGTCAACAGGACTAGATAATTTTTAGCTAAATTCTAGAAAATATTTTAAAAACAGAAAATCTACATAATAAAATGCTTTCAACTTCTGGAAGCAATAAACTGGTATTATATTACTATTAAATTTATAAACCTATAAATTTAATACAAATAATTGATAAAGGTGTTCTAAAAAGAAATCTATAGGTTCATCTCACAACATAAATATAAATACAAAAATCCAAATAGTACATTAGCACATAGAGCCCAGTATAAAAAATACTATAATAAAGTATAAAATACTAAAAAAAATCATATAATTCAAAAACATGAGTGTATCCATAGGTCCTGAAAAGGTATTTTATTTACTTACTAATTAAGCATTTATATAACATTTAGTATATGCTAGGCATATAAATGCTTTACAAGTCTTATGTAATTTTTTCCTCATAATTTCTCTATAGGATATATAGTATTATTACACACAATTTTCATATGAAAAAATCAAAGCAAAGAGAGGTGAGTCACTTGTCCAAGTTCACACAGATAAGAAGTCATGGAAATGGATTTCAAACCCAGGTGTTCTTCTCCAGAGTCTGTATTCATGACTGTTATGATGCTCTGCTGTTTAGAAAGTTAAGTATCAATTCGTAATAAAAATCTAGGTCAGGGTCAGCAAGCAAGGGTCAATGAGTCTGCAGCAAATTTAGTCTGCACCCTGTTTTTGTAAGTTTTATTTGGACACAGTTACACCCAATATTTGTGTATTGTGTATGACTACTTTCATGCTAAAATGGCAGACTTGAGTAGTTGTAACAATGACCATATGGCCCAAAACTCTAAAATGTTTTCTATCTCTTCCTTTACCAAAAAAAAAGAAAAAAAAAAGTATGCTGATTCTTGCTCTAGATAAAACAGGAATAGAAAAATACTATGAAAAATAGCCAGTATCCTTCTAAATTATGAAACATTTGCTGCTATTTCAATTGAAATCATCAACTTAGTAGGTGTACACAAAATTGGCAAATATTATTCAGTTTTGCTGTAAGAAGTAGGCTGGAAAAGAAAATAAGCTAATTGGCAAATTAGAAGAGTTTCCATGATTTCATTTGCTATGTGATTTTATACCTAGATAAGCCAAGTAAATATAGCAAAAGTGCCTTCCAAATTAAACACTAGAATATAGTCACAAGGCTGAATAAGAGGTAAACAAAAATAAATAGCTTTTCTCAATATTAACAGTAAGTACCTACAAATAGAAATATTCCTGATTAGTAGTGATAATGCCTGTAAATTACTTAGGACAAATTCAACAAAAGAGATAGAAGTTCTATATGGTCTTATGAAGAATACAAAATTAGATATAAATGAATTAAAATACATTACACTTTTGGGATGAGACAGGTTTAGCATCATAAATATATTAATTTAAAAAAAATCATAAACAGACAATACAATACTAATTGGATTCTAACTTCTGAAAAATTTAATGAAATGATCTTAAGGTTCACATGAAAGGAAACATCTGACAATAGCAAGAAAATATGATAAAATAGAATGATCAGTGACTGTGTGGCTATGACTAAATATAGGATACATCATTGTTACCATAACTGAATTATAAGGCACTACTGTAAGGAAAGTGGTAGCAATGCAATAGAAGAATGAATCTAGAAATTGCTTGTGGAAATTTAATGTATGTCATTTCAACTTAGAAAGAAATGAATAGTTTACTTAATAAATTATGATGACACAGTTGTCCAGCCAACTGAGATATATATTTATAAAACAATGTACAAAAGGGGTAGATTTGTGGAAAATATTTGCAGATCAGAGGACAGAAATACAGATGCAGGGTCAATGTCTTCAACACACAAACTACATTTATGAATTGACAAGAAAAAAATAAACAACCCAATAGAAAATACAGGCAACGGATATCAAAAGATAATTCAAAGAGCAAATACAAGTAGCTAGTAAACTTAGAGAAATGTTCATAATCCCTAATGGTCAGAGAATTACGTATTAGAAATAATCTTCCCCACTCCCACTTGATGATTATAGATTTCCTATTTTAGTTTGCAGTTTGCAATTTATCTAAGCTGTATCTGGGTGTCATTTCTTTTTCTTACCAGAATGGCATCAAGTCTGCAAGATTCTTAGCTATGTATCTCTTTGAATATTATATCAAAACATTCTGTCTCCTCTTTTTTTGTAACTCCTCTTTGGCATATGCAATAGTTTATTCTAGCTTCCATGTCCCTTCAAATTTATATCTTTTCCCCACCTCCTCTTTATAGTCCTAATATGGGTGATCCAGTTCACTAACTGTCTCTTCACCTGTGTCTAACCTATAGCTCATCCTTTCAAATGAGGTTTTATCAATGACTGTTCCTCATTTCTGGAGGTTCTATTTGGCTTGTTTTTATATCCTCCTGGCCTTTATTAATTGTTTCATCCTCCCCTTATGACCCTTTTTGTTTCTTTCTTAGGCTCTTTAATGTCTATTTAGGTATTTCTTGTATGATTGATTACACACTGTTCTATTATATGCAGTTTGGTTTTGGTAGATTAGTTCCTAGAACAGTATACTAATTTTTTAATCTGCTTATGTGGAGATAGGTTTGTTCTGTAGTGATAGAGGGTGACCTTGGTGATCAGTCTCCATCTAGTATGTTTTTGCATTCAATTCTCCCATCTGTATCACCACTCAAGATCAGTTTCTATGTCTTAAGATTCATGAATCATACTGGTGTTATGAATTCAGACCTCAAAATCATAGAGGGGGCTAGATTGGGATATCAGTTTCATGTAGGCATATTTTTTCCTACTCCTAATAGTCCTGGAATAAGACAGATTCCCTCATTATCTCTAAGGGATACAAAGTCTACTTGTCCTTCTTCTACTCACCCGTGGGATAATCTCATGGCTTCACCTACCATCCGTATGCCGAAAACTCTAACATTTTCCCTTACACACCTAAAAACCAACATGACTCAAAAACAAATCATTAGCTTCCCACAAATCAACTGTTTCTCCTTCAAGATTCTTACCCTGGTCAATGGCATCATCATTCAGCTTCTTAAACATCAGACATCAGACCAATAAGACTTTAGAATCATGTCTCAATTTTCTTTCTTCCTCCACTGACATCAAATCTACCACTGGGTACACTTATACATGTCTCTGAATTATTTTTCCCTTTAGAATGACTCTTCTCCATGTTCCATAGTGGTCCCTCATACTGATAATTCCTGCTTTCAAAATTTCTATTATCTAGTATATAGAAAGTGATTCAAGGTACTATTTTCTCAATTCCCTCAAAGATGTTATCTAGTTAGCACCATTCTAGATGCACAGGAGAGAAGTTAATTCATTGCCTATAATAGATGCTTTAAGGTATCCACTGAGGAGGGTTGCTGAATGATTTCCAACTTTCTTATCATTAAATATAAGAGTTTCACACTCCAGTATGACTTACTTCACCAGTATTTTTACTTATTTTACATAGATAAAATATATGTCAGCAAAACTTCCATTAATATTCCCTGAAACAACAATTACCTTTCAATCCTCTGGATCTTTTATGGGAATGATAACCCCTACATAGAGAACTATTATTATACATAAACCTATAAAATCTTTAAACATACATAGTTTATATCTCCCCCACATACTATGCATTCTTTGTAAGAGTCTTTATAAAGTCTCTAATTACATCATATGGACTTTTCTTAGGATTGCCTGTCTGCCTCATTAGACACTGAAGTCAGTGAGAGGAGTGATCCATCTTTATATATATAAACAGAGGAATTAAACATCATATGACTAGCAAAGCCAGGCAGATAATATAAAAGAATGAAGCTGGATAGTGGAAAACCTTGGCAAGTCAGGGGCAGTGGCAGAGTCCCCACTTATTTATCATAAGGGGGCAGTCCTGCTCAGTTTTAGATTTTTGTCCCTTCTGTGGAAATTGTCCAGTTTACCAGATTTTATGCTTATACAAGAGAATCATGGTATCAAGATTAAGTTTTATAATCTCTCGACTTTTAAGCATTTGCAACTAAATAATTTGGGCCATAAGTCTGGGCCCCATTTGTTGAAAAACTGCTGTGATGAAATTCCTCCAGGTAGTAAATACACAGATATATTGTGATTTCTAATAAATGAATTTAATACAAAGATAAAGGAGAGATCACAGAGAAGCATGATTAGGTAGTACGTCATATATTTGTTAAAATTCTCTTTGCATAATTGGGCTTTTTGTAGGAACTCAAAGATGTCAGAGATTTTGAAGAGGGCCTAGAGCACTGGCAGCCTGTGTTTCATGCTAAGGAAGAACCATATGCTTCGGCAATCGGACTTTGATGACAAGGTTAATGTTCCACTTAAAATGGGTAACATACGGTACCTCTATACAAAAACCACCAATGTTAGATGCTTTGTTTATATTTATTTGACTACAAATCTCTGCTTCTCTTTTTTCCATGTAGCACAATCAACACTGATGCTTAATCAGAGCAATAACCATCTCTCTGACCAAAGATAAATATGAGGGACACTGAGTCCCTCTTGAGATATCAGGACATAGGTATTCATTTAATATATCTGTAACATCCTCCCAGCTTATGTTATTCTTATACTAGGAAAGCAAAACCCATAAACGTTATCACACCTCTTACCTCAAAATCAACATCTGCACAACAGCTGCAGACAATACATGGACCAGTAATTCTTAGTACATCCTCTCTCCTCTCATTTTGAAGTGTAAACTTTGGCAGGCATGGGTGCCAGGTCTGAGTAACATAACCTACTGGTACACCAGGAGGAGCTTGGATTTCTATCTACAAAAGCAAAAAGAATATATAAATTGTAATCATAACAATGTCTAATAAGAACTCTCATTTACTGAATACTTTCTGAGTGTCAGACACTGTTCTAAGCACCACTTAACTCACTCCACATCCTTACCAAGTTGGTACTATTATCCCTGTTTATACAGGAAGTAACTGAGGAACAGAGAGGTTAATTAACTTGTATCAGATTCCCCAGCTGCAAAGTGGAAGAGATGAGACACAAACTCAGGGAGGCTGCATGCACTGTCTCCATTCTGAAGCACTGCTCTACTGGTCTTGTATATTTTAATATTTCCATACTTACAAAAAATGTCTAAATTATTAATAGCTATTTCCTCAAATTCCTTTAAAAACAGTGGTTTAAGTGTATGGACAGAGCGCTGATCACTGGGGCAGTTTTCAAATATGAGTGGCAATAGTGCTAGCATGGAAAGAAAATGGGGCCTGGAATCTTGGCTCTGAACATTAGCTGGGTGACTTTGAGAGCATCTCAACATGTTTATCTGTAACTGAGGACTTCCTAGATCTCTTTATTAAGACCAATTGTATAATGTATGCTAATGTGCTCTATAAATTGTCGAGCATATTCCATCAAACTCTCAGTTTTCCCTCAGCTATTCCGATGAATATTATTACATCTAAACTAATTGACATGGAAAACAAAATAATTCAGTATGAACAACTTCAGTTATCCTTTCAAAGTAAGAGCAGTATTAGACATCAAATCTCTACGTGCTTGTATCTTTGTGTGCTCTGCACTCACAGCTACCCGTATGGATGACTGAGTGACCCAGGCAGCTCTGGTTTCAGGCCAATGGAGATACAGGCAAAGGCCGACTTCCTATAAACACTCTGTGCCCTGGCGTCTCCCCTGAGATCCGTGTTCTCTATCAGAGGGTTGTCAAGTACTATGAAAGAGACACCTGGTCTTTATGGAGCTGACGGTGCTCACAATTTGCATACCCCTATTACAGGGACTCAAATATATTACTTTTTTTTTTCAAATGGAGAACTGAAAACACAGGAGTTGAGATTTCTCAGAGGGGGCCTCTCCTAGGTTTGCTCCTTGTAGGTTGGCTAAAATAATGAGATGAACATACGTGTTCTTTTCCTCACTCTTCTGTCCACTTGCCTCTGGGATGGCATTCGAGGATATTCTCTATGGGGCCCTCCTCTGGCTTTGGCCAGGCCCTCATGGTCATTTCAGGTGAGGAACTTGACCGAGGTGACCTATGTTCTCAGCTCTCTCTGAAGATCAAGAAGTCTGGTCTCTGAGATCTCTGATTTCACCCCCGGGGGGCACACTGCTCAGGGACATGGGGCTAACTGCTCACTCTTTTCCACCTGCCTTCCTTCCTACAATTTACACTCAAGCATAAACCAATAGCTGGTGGACCACTTTTCCTTTAAATCTCATTTGATTATATAAATTCACCAATAAGGTGAAAATTCTTGCAGAACTACTTTGCAAAGTATTTGTAAAAATTACCCTGGTAATTGCTCACTGACCTCCTGCAGGCAGCAGGGAAAACAACAGCTGGTACACCTTAGTGGTCTCTCCAGAGTTATGACTTCTCGGCCCGTATTATCAAGAATCCTTATTGTAAAAGGCCTAGAAGGCCCACAGCAGTTTCGGGTACAGCAATCAGTATCCTCTGCTGCAAAGTAAATCCTCTGTCCAAGGCTGTTCTTAATTTCATATTTGTTACAAGTTTCAAAACCTGTTAAGACTAAAAACATAAAAGAGAGAATCACTATGACTATTGTGTTAAAAGAATAATCAATCTATCCTAAGATACTACAATATCTAGTTATACCATTTTAAGATGATACTTCATATAACACAGGAGGAAGAAAAGGAAAGATGTGTAGAGATGGTCTAAACAGAGAAAAAAAGGCAAAGGGAATGGAGGAGAGGGTATTAAAGTACAAAGAAATTAGGAATTCCTGTATGAGACATGGAAGAGACAACAACTCGTATCTTCCTAATTCCATGGACCCATGTCAAAAAGGGAGACTTTGCTGTGAGGGATGGTGCCGTGCTGTCGATGGTCACAGTCGTGCTAAGTGAATGCAGAAAATGTCTACTTGTCATGTATTCAGCTATGGAGGGGAATATAGGATGATTGCTATGTTTATGCACCATATAGTATGATATTAAGTAAACTGGCTTGAGATACAGTTTTATAAACCACAGTCATGGCTTCTCTTTCTGCGCTGTGTGAAGAAGGTGTGAGAGGGCTTTCTCTCAATGCACACATGTGAAGAGGGAGAGAGTGAAAATGGAAGGTGAGGTAGGACGTCACCCTGGGCCCAGGGCACCCTTGTTTAGCTCAGCAGTGGTTGTTCAGAAGTGGGAAATGGGTATTAGACAAGGGGAAAGGCGCTTGGCAACCAAGGCTGCAAGTCGGAGGATTCCAGACCACTGGCATCCTAAGTGAACTCTGTACCTCAGCAGGGGCTAATCTCTTCACAGGGGAAACAGAGATGTGCTAAATACTGACACCCACGTGGTATCTTACCAAAGGGCTTCCCACATTGAACCACACTTTGGAAACCTCTCCTTGCTTAAAGCCAGGAGGGAGCAATTCATGGTGTCACTTGTCCACAGCCCTCATTAACATGGGTCATAGGGTATTAGAAGCCACCAACATAATGAGCAATTAAAAGAAACATAGAGACAAAAATCACTCTCTAATATTGGTGTGGATGGACTTTTAGTCAGATAGAGATGTTCTTCACATATTTTATCGCCATGACCTCCCTTAAGTATCTTTGCTCTGACTCAGGCTCTGACCCTGCCTTTAAAAGAACCACCCTTTACCTCAATATCAGCCAGTCAAATATTTCATGTGAAAAAATTAAACTGATTCATGAAATGGGATCTATTACCTAACTGTTTCATTAAGTAGCTTAATCTGAAAATTCTTCAGCTTGTTTATCTGTGTAATGAGATCAGTGGGTTTACACAATCTAAGCTTCCTTCTAGTTACTTAAAAAAGGAAAACAAATAAAACAAGAGAATTCTATGGTTATGTCTTTATTGTCTATTAAGTTTTGAATTGGGAAATGTTAAGTGCCTGTCATAGTCTCAGGTGCTAAAAATGAACTGAGTAATCTTTATTTCTTTATACTGCTCGTAACGTTAAAATATAAACCTTCAGTTGGAGACAAAAAGAAAAGAAAATTAGACATCCTTTAAAAAACTGAAGAATTTATAACTACTAAATTTGAAATTTATATTTCATGATTAATACATATATATTTCCAAATATATACATAAAACTTACAAATCTTAAAACTATAAATGGAGTGCTATATAATGTGTAGTGTCTGGTTTTTTGGTTTTTATAATGTCAAAAATAAATTCCCTAAAATGAATCATTAAAAAAGTTGAGAATATAAATTATCATACTATGAAGAGTTCCTTTCCAGAGAAAATGTAATGTAAACAAACTAATAAAAATGAGAACATCCTAAATATCGAAGTGTACATTACAAGTAATTTAAGTGTAATAAGCAACAATTATATATTCTAACCAAATACCAACCATATTTCTACAGTAGTACAATTCACATTATAATTTCTATCAGTGGAAAAGAACTTTGCAAAGATGTGAAGAGTTAATAGATATATTCTAAAATCTATTAGAGTTTTCACTGAACTCTTTATACCAATAAGGAGGATACTGTAGTGCATGAATCTACCCAGATTGCCTTTCCCCTGGCAGCAGTCCTGAAACATCTAGTGGCTTCTTAAGTTTACTTTGCACCTGACGAGCACTGGACCTAAGGAAACAGCTGTAGGAGTCAGGCCCCATCCATAGGAGCACCAGTGGCGTTCTAGGAAGTCAGGCCTCTCGGCCGGCTGGTCAACACCCTCCAGTGCAGTGTCCCTGTGCCCAAGGTGATAATCCACAGCCCGTGGAACAAAGGGTTTTATAGGGTTCCTCTGAACTCCCAAGAGAAACTGTGGGCAGTAATGTGATTTTCCAAAACATCCCCATGCATCCAAATTCAGAGTTCACTTGCTTTGGAAATGTATTTACTAAGGTAACTGAACTACTGCATGTGGCTCTGTGACAACTGCAAGGACATCACAAACTGGGGAAAAAACAGTTGAAGGGATAGAGGTTAGGCAAAGTGACAGACTCACTGAAATGATTTCTAGAGAGAAGGGGGAACAACAGTAAGTTGTTTTTGTTTTGTTTTTTTTAATAAAGGGTATGTCTGTATTATTTTACATTTTTATTTATTTATTTATTTATTTTTGGCTGTGTTGGGTCTTCGTTTCTGTGCGAGGGCTTTCTCTAGTTGTGGCAAGCGGGGGCCACTCTTCATCGCAGTGCGCGGGCCTCTCACTGTCGCGGCCTCTCTCGTTGCGGAGCACAGGCTCCAGACGCTCAGGCTCAGTAGTTGTGGCTCACGGGCCTAGTTGCTCCACGGCATGTGGGATCCTCCCAGACCAGGGCTCGAACCCGTGTTCCCTGCATTGGCAGGCAGATTCTCAACCACTGTGCCACCAGGGAAGCCCAACAGTAAGTTTTGACTGGTTTCCTTCTAAGTTAGGGTCTGTATCAAGAGGAGAGATGTCCAGCATAATAGTATTTTACCACTTGACTCCTAATTTCAAGAAATGAGCTGCTGACAATCCTTATCAATTCATTATCACAAAGAGAAACATTTGTAAATAACCAGTTTTAATATCCAGCATCACTGAAGGTGTTATATCTGTGGTTGGTGATATGCCTTTATCTGCATAAATGTCCTCTCTTCCTAGAAATATGATAAATACAATGAATACATACCTTCCAGAAGTTCAATTTGCTGATGAATCAATAGTTGATCTATCTATTATAATAAAAAAAAATTAAGCTATAACCATGTATCATATGTTATTAAGCCAAACAAATTAACATGAGTGTTCTTATATTTTAAAAGAATGTATATAATCAATTATCAACATTTATCAATATTATCGATATTTAATAATTGTTTATATTACTTGTAGATATAAAATTAAAGTTAATATATTTTTAACTGAAAAAAAAATATTGAACGTGTTCACTATTAATGTGGGCAAATTCAGGTCAAACAAAATGGACTTACACTGGAATCCCTATAAAAATTAGAAAAAAATGTACCTTCCAGAAGGGCCTAAGAAATATTAAGACCTTTTCAGCCATTTAAAGAGCTTTTTTCTACAAATCTAAACATTTTCTTTTTCTTTCTTTTGATATCATTTGTAGTAGGTGATAACTTCCCCGAACATTTTGTAAGGGCCTAATTAAAAAAAAAAAAAAATCTGCTTAGGGTATTTCTTAGAGAATTTAGGAACTACCAGAATTCTTTTTTTTCTTAACATCTTTATTGGAGTATAATTGCTTTACAATGTTGTGTTAGTTTCTGCTATATAACAAACTGAAGCAGCCATATGTATACATATATCCCCATATCCCCTCCCTCTTGCGTCTCCCTCTCACCCTCCCTATCCCACCCCTCTAGGTGGTCACAAAGCACCGAGCTGATCTCCCTGTGCTATGCAGCTGCTTCCCACTAGCTAGCTATTTTACATTTGGTAGCATATATATGTCAATGCCACTCTCTCACTTCGTCCCAGCTTACCCTTCCCCCTCCCTGTGTCCTCAAGTCCATTCTCTACATCTGCGTCTTTATCCTGTCCTACCCCTAGGTTCGTCAGAACCATTTTTTTTTTTTTTTTAGATTCCATATATATGTGTTAGCATACGCTATTTGTTTTTCTCTTTCTGACTTACTTTGTATGACAGACTCTAGGTCCATCCACCTCACTACAAATAACTCAATTTCATTTCTTTTTATGGCTGAGTAATATTCCATTGTATATATGTGCCACATCTTCTTTATCCATTTATCTGTCGATGGACACTTAGGTTGCTTCCATGTCCTGGCTATTGTAAATACAGCTGCAATGAACATTTTGGTACATGACTCTTTTTGAATTATGGTTTTCTCAGGGTATATGCCCAGTAGTGGGATTGCTGGGTCGTATGGTAGTTCTATTTTTAGTTTTTTAAGGAACCTCCATACTGTTCTCCATAGTGGCTGTATCAATTTACATTCCCACCAACAGTGCAAAATTCTTATATTATAGGCTGCCCAAGTGCATTGTGGTAAATTAAATTAGTGCAGAGAGTGCAAGAGAGACAATTCATTTACTGAAAACTAATCTACCAGATTTGTAATGGCAGACAAATACTAAATCTCACATTGCTGAGATAAGCTATCATGTAGTTCATTAAAATCCAGGAATTTATTTTTTCTTATTGGTAGCATTAATAAAATTGGGTCTTCCAAAGAACAAAAGGAACATAAAAATGTAATTTTCTTAATTATAATGAAAGGTAGGTCATATTATACACAAATCAATAACTCCTTTCTTGGTACCACTTATGGAAAATCAACACTAAATCGAGTTTGATGGTTCTTTCCAACTCCTAGGAAATTATTCAGTATTGGGATTAAAGGGCACAGGATCCAGAACTAAGGTTCCAGAAGTAAAAAGCCATTCCCAGTTCCTCTGCATTTTGATGTTAGGCGAATTATGTAACTTCTCTGGACCTCAGTTTCTTCTTCTGTAAAATGGTGATAATTATAGCACTTGTATATCGCAGAATTTTTTTTAAAAGAATTTAAATGAGTAAATACATGAATTATACTTAGGAACAAAGCCTGGAAAGCTTAATAAAGGTTTGCTATTAGCTATCATTGCAGATTATATTCAAGATCATAGAAAATACAATTTCCTAATACATTTTCATTTTGCTTTAAAAGTAAACCTGACCTAGAAGAATTAGAATGATCTGTAAGCAAAACATGTTGTTTTACCATTTCAGGCTTTTGTGAATTAGCCAATTGTTAATCTCACTAAGTAAACTGGAAGCACAGTTTTGTTTTTAATGAGTCTTTTAATGCATTGAATTACCTGAGTCAAATATTCCAATCCGGGTGGACAGTTTAATGGCGGTGGTGGTGCTGGCATCCATGGTACCCCTGCAGGCACGCCTGGCTGACTAGTCACTGGTTGGTATGGGACAGGAAAGCCGACTGGGCCAGCACCTGAATAGCCAGCTGGCGGGACTGGATAGCCAGCCTGGGTGCCAGGATAGCCGGTATATCCTGGAGGTCCTGAAATATGAACATGTGAAACTATTTGTAACTGCAGAGAAAAATGCAAACTTCAGCTCTTTTAGGATCACCCCAGCTATCTACAAACTACAATTTCTACTTAGAAATCCTGTTTCTAAGAAGCTTAAGGTTTGTGTTTTTCTCTCTCAGTGATTTTTCAATGAAATACCTGTGGTTTCAGGTCCACTCCTATTTTGAGGGTTTTAGGCTGTGTTTGGAGTTGCCCCACAGCCTTACCCTTATCATTCAAAACTCAGGTGAAAATATGCTTGAAATCTAATAAACTGAAAGAAAGTCAACGACGATCTAGAGTCAGGTACATAAAAATTCTGGAATGGCTTCCTGGAAAAGAGGGATGGCATTGAGTAGAAAGCCCAAAATAAAGGCTTTGAGTCAGCATTTCTAGGACCAAACCACCCTGTAAAAAATGATAATTCTAGAATTCCAACAAGTGACATTTCTTATCTGTATAGAACTGCTAGTGGTTTTGTCCCCTCATGGCATATTTGGCAAGGTCTGGAGACCCTTCTGGCTGTCATAATTGAAGGGAGGGGGATACTGGCATCTGGTGGGTAGAAGCCAGGAATGCTGCTAAATATCCTACAAGGACCAGAACAGTGCCCTGAAAAAAAAAAGAATTATCCATCCTGAAATACTGTAGTGCCTTTGTTGAGAAACCCTAGTACAGCGGTAAGGGTATGTCATTCCTTCCAGTACTGCCCAGATACTCCTCTGGGTTAACAATTTGCCTGAAGTTTTAACCCATGGTGTATTCCATTCCTAAAACCCTCCACATGAAAAAAAAAAAAAAGTTAAGTTATGATACTAGGTTACAAATGTAAATTTCACAGTTTGGCACCCTAAGCTCTCTGGAAAATACAGTTTGAGAACCAAGGAAGGTAAAACCTTATAGTAGGCAAAATTGTCTCAAGTACTTATTAAGCACAGTAGAGGAAGAAATGAGTATATACTCTATTCCACATGAATTTGTGATTACAAATATGAAGCTTCATAACTTTATAACTTAAATGAATAGTCTGCGGAGTAGCTGTTCCATAGGAATGGAGGATGTAGTTGCAAAGAACTGTGTCCCACAACATTTTAACAGTTAAGGCTATGCAAAATTTAACACTTAGAGCAGGAAAATTGTGAATACTTTTAAGTGGAATACTGACAATAAAATACATACACCAATAAAAAGTAAGACTCGGAAGACAGACTAAACCTCATAGCAATGTCTTTTAAATATAGTTTTATAATTTATTCCCTCTTAAATGAATAAATATTTACAGACGATCTATAATGTGATTGGGTCTAGAATCAGAGGATAGAATCAGAGGATACAGCTATCAACAAGGCAACCTGCTCTCAGGGAGCTTAGAGGAGACAGAAAATAAATTTTAAAAAAAGATTTCAGATTGACCTGATGGAGAAAATACATGGGGAAGAGGGCAAGGTATCAACCAGTTACTTTAGATAGATAAAATTTACAGTTGACACCTAAAAGTTGAGAAGGGAAAAAGTGTGTGTGAAGATATGGTAAGAAATATTCCAGGAGGCAGGAATACCAAATACAAAATCTCTGACTTTAGGAATAAATCTGACATGTTTGAGAAAGAGAGGGACATTATAAGGGAGAGGAAGAACAGAAACAGCTGTCAGTAAAGAAATAGGATCAATTCATCTTGAGAGCCCCTTAATAAGGAGTTTGGATTTTATTCCAAGTGTGACTGACAGGCTTTAGGGATTTTAAACAGAAGACTGAGTTCCATGATCTGTGTGATATCTTGCAAAGTTTTTAGGAGTACCAAGCACTGGGATTTAAAATGGGAAATGCAAATGCAACCCCTGCCCTCATTGCCTAATGGGAGGGAGAATTTTACACTCACCCTTATTCTAGGGATCTACAACACCAGTGTCAGTAAGTGATTAACTAAAATCAGAGACAAGCGCTTTGAAGGGAGGGACCAGGGTTTTATGTGCCAAAGGAAGGTGTTTAGATGGGGAGAGACAGAGGGAGGGAGTTGGGACAGCCTCCCTGAGGACCACCCTCAGCTGAGATCTGAGGGATACAAAGGAGTTGAGTAGGTGGGTGGCAGGGAATGAATATTTCAGAAAGAAGCCCTGGGATAGTAACAAACACAGGGCATTTAAAAATCTGCAAAAAGGCCAGTCTACCTGAACAGGAGAGACAGTCTTAAGAGACAGACAAGGAGAAGGCAGGGGAGCCCCTTGGGTTTGGTGGACCAAACTAAGCATTTTGGTCTTTATCCTGAAAGCAAAAGGAAGCCAATGATGTACCCATTGGGTACTGTCTGTAATATTAACAGATAACTATTTTTAAACATCACTGACTACAGTGCAAAGATGAAACCATAGGCAAGCCAGTGAGGGGGAGGAGATGTGAATTAATTGGTTACATTATTAGCATTATTAAACCTTCACGAGATTCTTGGAGAGGATAATTATTTCCCAAATCAATGGATTAAGCATATAGAATTACCGGAAATTTAGGTAATATTTCATTTACCTAAAGTCCAATTGATTTAATATATTATTAATATAATAGTCAGCAAATATTTGTCATTTATTAATTGTAAAGCATTGTGCTAGTTGCTTTACACATACTCTCATTTAATCTCCAAAACGCCTGAATTAGAAAATATTATGCCCATTTTATAGATAAGAACTGGGGCTTGGAGGTACAGCAACTTGCTTAAAACCACAACACAACTATTAAGTACAGAAGCCAGAACTTGAAGCGTGATCCAGCCTCTCTATGCCGGTTTTCCCACTTGCATAATGGGGATAATTAATAGTATTTACCCCATAATATTGTCTGAGAATTAAATGAGTTAATTCACATTAGGCACAATAAACTCTCAGATTTAATCTATCACTATTGTTAGCTTCATTGTCATAAAAAACCTGTGCTATATTGGCCTTCGACTTGAGAAATAAATTTGAGCTATTTTTCTCACAAACTCTCAAGTCCGATTATAACTTAATTATGTATCGCCTACTATTATTTAGCCATGGGTGGATTAAAATATCCTCCAAGTGCCTTGGGTGCATACTATAGACTTGCTAATAATTCTTCAAACACCAGCCATTTAAAAATTGAGAGCAGCAGTTCTCAGCCCTGGCTGCACATTAGAATCACCTGCGAAATTAAAAAATTACCAATCCTGGGGTCCCACAACCAGAGCTTCTGTTTCAGTTTTCCTGGGATAGTGCCCTGGTACTAGTGTTTTCAGCAGTTTACAAGTAATACTTAAGTATAGGCCCCTTTGAGAACTATCATCTTAGAGCCTTGGGAGTCTTTCTACCTCGCATTCGTTTAAATGCAAACATCTGGATGAGATCCAGGCTCCACTGAGAGGTTTCTGGCTAGACAACTAAACAAGCCATTCACCTCCTGAACAGATTTGTTTGCTCAGAGTAGAATAAAAATGCATACACCCTCTGGCCAAACAAGACTCCTTTTGATCCAAAGTCCTCAGGATGGTCTCTCAAGATGTGGGTAGCCTGCCTACTTGCAAATGTAGGTGCACCATGAACTCTGCCATTTGGTAAAGTTCTGGTAACGTTTTTTATTTTATTTTATTTTATTTCTGGCTGCGTTGGGTCTTTGTTGCTGCGCGCGGGCTTTTCTCTAGTTGCGGAGAGCAGGGGCTACTCTCCGTTGCGGTGCGCGGGCTTCTCACTGTGGTGGCTTCTCTTGTTGTGGAGCACGGGGTCTAGGCGTGCGGGCTTCAGTAGTTTTGGCGCACGGGCTCAGTAGTTGTGGCTCACGGGTTCTAGAGCGCAGGCGCAGTAGTTGTGGGGCACGGGCTTAGTTGCTCCGCGGCATGTGGGATCTTCCCGGACCAGGGCTCGAACCCGTGTCCCCTGAATTGGCAGGAGGATTCTTAACCACTGAGCCACCAGGGAGGCCCAAGTGCTGGTAATGTTGATAACTGCATTTGTCTAAATGAAAATCTCTTAAGTCTTCTATGCAGTGGTTCAAAAGAAATAATATATTACTTGGTATGTAGTGATATGACTCAGTTACTTTTCTTAGAAAGGCAAGGCATGATTGAGCATGTATATAAAAGCAAAGCTTTCACATTTTTGTATGTTACAAAATAAAAATGAGAATTATCCCAGGTAGCTATGTTTCTATTGCTTGAAGCTTCCAGGCTTAAGCAGTCATCTCTTTTGCATGACAATCACTGAACATAATTAACCCCAGACAATAAATGACTCAAAAACACCCAGAGATAAATCTCCTAAATGTGACTGCATGACCATAATTTTCAGAATGAATGGAGAATCGATAAAATCTGTTACTTAATATGTGTACTTTGGGGTTTAATTTATGTGCAACCTTATATCTTATTTGCTAAATGTCAATTCATTACTGGTTTTATTAACACAACACTTTTACTATTCTGTATAAATAAAAAATATTTTAATGATATTTATGATAACATATAGTCAAAGAAAAAAATCCAGAACTAGGCTGCAAATTTCATTACTGAACTTTTAGTAAAAGACACTACTAAAATACACACAGAGACAGACAGACAGACAGACACACACACACACACACACACACACACACACACACACCCTTTGGAGAATATCAATAACTGATAAATTTTGGTTTTTTATTCTTTAAGCCAGTGTTTTACCTGGGAAAGCTGCTGGAGGATATTCATGGGGATACCCACCTGGCAACTGTGTTCCTGGGTGAGGATCATTCATTTGCACATCTGCAATTCAAGGAGAGGTAAACATATATCTTCTTAAAAAAATACGTATCAGAAAAAAAATGCATTGTTCTTAGATAATTTTATTTATATGCTCCTGTGTTGTATTGAAACAAAGTTAATTCTTCACTTAACAAAAGCTATGCCTGTTATCAGAGTTAATCTACAGTAGAATCCTGTTTCAAACAAATTCCCTTCTGGTAAAATAGGCAGCTAATTACTGGGGCTGAGTTTCTAGTTTTCAAATATGCCTGATGAGTGTTCTCTCCCATACACTGATTTTGTTGTTACTAGGAAAAATAGATTGTTTCAAAACTACATAGACTCTTTTTGAATTATGGTCTTCTCAGGGATAGGGAGGGTGGGAGAGAGGGAGACTCAAGAGGGAAGAGATATGGGGACACATGTATATGTATAACTGATTCAATTTGTTATAAAGCGGAAACTAACACACCATTGTAAAGCAATTATACTCCAATAAAGATGTTAAAAAAAAAAAAAAAAACTATGTAGACTGTGAAGAAGGAGATAAATGAACCTAGTTGGATGTGGGTTTGATAATGGAAGGATAACAGGTGATTTTAAAGATAACTATAATTGTTGCTATAAGAATTATGTTTTAAATATTTAAAATAATACATGCAATTCAGTATTTAAATGTCCTTTTTATGCTTATTCTGGAACTACCCCATTAAGTTTGAACTATAGGAAATTCCCAGTATTTGACTGATTTTGAACTACAAAAATCATAACTGACTTAGTTACAATAAATAAACATATTAACTTTTGTTATCTGCTAATCAATGTAGTTTGAATAATCTTTAATATGTATGTATAAATGGTTCAGTTTCCTAGTTCTTCATATTCGCGTTTCTCTAATCATTCCTTTAGCAACCACCCTGGCCAGAAAATAAATATTTAGTACTAGCATCTCCTGTGTCACCCCTCAGTTAGGCTCTCTGGCTACACTGGCTCTGCCTTCATGGAATTTATGGTCTAGTGGACACTACACTTACACCATATTCTCCTCTCTTCCCTATGGCTTATTAACTGTAAATTCAAAATAGTTTATTTTTGAATAATGGGGACATGGCAACAGTGTAGAAGAAAAAGTTGACCAAACTTTCAATCTGACACATTTCCTGTATGTATCATGGGTCTTGAAAGACAACTCAAGTCATATGATCTCAGCAGGAAGGCTGGGTTGTGCCCACCTCCACCCCCTTTCTTCTCCATTATTGACTTCATAATAACTTCAGCAGAATGGAGTCCATGGACACTGCAAATTCAGGCAACAGAGAACCCTCTACTTGAGTCAGGGTTTTTCCCCGTACAGACACCACAGCATACCCCGAATTGTCACACATCTCTGCAATATCACAAGTCATTCCATCTCAACCATCCCTTCAGGTGAGTGGCCAAGCTCCTAGTTCTCTAGCTCTCGAGGCTCTATATCCACAGCCCCCACTCCCAACCTGAGTTGGAAGCAACAGGATCAGACTCAACAGATCCCAAGGAAACACACTGCAAGTGTGACTTAAAGACCCATCCTTAAATGATATGTCACATTTTGGCACCTCTTAACAGGTACCACTGTTTAAACAATAGTAAATAAATACACACACATATCAAGGAGTTGACAGATTCAAGAAATTAGGAGCTCATAATCCCTGGGGTTTTGGTACCAGAGCAATGATCCTGGTTTCGGGAATTCCAGGGGAATTTATACAAAGAGAAAATAAATGCATGGGCAAGTGCTCACATAGATCAGAGAGCATATGAATTATGGATGGATTTCTGCATTTGTGAAATGCAACTTAGAATAACTTACAAAAATCATAGGACTTTCATATTGTCAACAAGTTATTGTTATTTCTCTCTATATATATATATTTATATACATACATACATTCTATTTCTATTTATGCACACATATACATACAAACACATGCATTTGTATATAGGAAGCTGAAGAGTTAAAAGGTAATTGTCACCAGGACCCAATGATTTTTTTTAAGTGATCTGAAGCATCCTATTTTTGTAGCAAAGAAAATAGCTTAATACTATATAAATTTACATTTAAAAAGTAAAGTAAGTATTGTAAATAAAATTAAATTAGTATAGCAAGCATTAAGAAAAATCATGAAACTTCGTGAATGAAAGTCAAGGTTTCTGGTCCTAAAGAGTATCTAGTATATGTAACAAGGCTGGCATTGTGGTAGAGATAAACATCTCTTTGGCTATCTAAACAAACATAGAGAATAGAGATCCTTCAGAAAACAGGATTTTGTTTTCCCTATTTTTCCCATAGGATTTTTTTTTTTCTCCTCAGAAACTTGGATTTTTTAAAAGACAAAGGCTTTTATTACATGTTTGGTTAATACTCATCTTATTTAGAATTTTCTTGAAAAAAAAAAGCCATAAAATAAAGATTTGTATTTATTTAAACCTATTCACATGTGTATTTTATGAGATATATATTGGGGATGTATCTGAGCATTTTATTACAATGTCCTGGCATATTAAAGTCATTGTTTGTTAAACAATATGATTGGAACAGTCTTTTTGTATATAAAATGCACATAGAAAAGGGAAACTTGATTCAGATGAAATGTAATATAAATTATATAACATATTTCCCAGTAAGCCTAAAATTTCTTGGGTTTATCTAAGGCTCTTTTATTTTTAAAGGAAAAATTAGTGGTCATGGATATTTGTGTACATCTTCTCTACAGCCAAAACACTGGCCCAGACTTAGGATTCTGGAACATAAACAACACAAAGCAAATTATATCCTTTCAGAAACTGAATAGAACATTATGACAAATAACACATTAACAAGAGATTTAACATTATAGGTGGAAAGTAAACACTTAAATTACTTACTTTGTTTGTCCATGATTTAAACAGTTCTGAAAAAGAAGACCTGATATAAATATATAATTCAAATATGACAGTTGAAACAAGATACTCTGAAACTATACACACATGAGATATTCCTCTATTCATCTAGTCTTCCAGAATCTGGTCATTTAAACCCTTCAGTCTTGACCGTATTCCCTGCTGCTATGTTTCTGAGTAGGATTTTACAAGTTGTAGGTCAGTCCAGGATGGTGAACAATTTCTAAAAATCTTGGGAAGAGAGGATTCAATGAGGGAGAAAGACAGAAACACTGTGAGCCCTAGGCCCTCCAGTTAAAAACTGGAGCCTTCCAACCTACACAATCTACAGGGAGCATGAAATCCAGCATCCAGCTGCAGGGCTGGGCTGCAGGCATGGTCCAGCAGGAGAAGGAAAAAGGTTAGCTATCAGGTCACACTGCTGTAAATATCTCTGGAAATTCCAGTTCCTGAGGACATGTTCTGCCCAGCTTCAACAACAAATTTGAGAAGGCCTGACCCCCTGTTTGTGTATCAATACATGATTTTAGCCTAAAAACATATACTCAGGGGTTATAGTAGCTGTAACACCATGATAATCCAACTGAAACTTTGTCTTGCTTATTTCTACAGAAAAATAATGATAAGAAACATTATACTCAATACTTCTGCCTTCTACTGCCTTGATCCCATCCTAGTCTTTCCCACAATTATCCAGTCACTACTTTTCCTATCTCTCCACTTTAAATCCCAACCCCTATCTGCCTGTTAACTACAATTAACCCATTAGGCAAAAACTTGCTACTCAGTTGTTTTATCTGGGACCCACACACTAATATGAATTGGCTCTGCCCTTCCCAGGCCCTCTCCAGTTTTTGCTCCCCATTTACTAGCTCCTTCTACTGTGTTATCCTAAATGGTAAATAAAAGTCAACTGATCCTTCCATATCCTTAACTAAAATCTGGTGTTCCCAAGAAGAAACCATATCCCTCTTCTCCTTTTCTAAGTTATCGATTTATCATTGCCTGTTATAAGCATAAAATTTAATAATATAGTAAAACTTTTAAGAATATTCCAATTACAGTCACCTCTTAATTATATATACTCAAGGAGTTCAGTAATGGGTTTTCTTGGCCCTGGAATAAATTTAAAAATATGTTTTTTTGTTACAGATTTGACTTCCTGGATTTTCTTAGTACAGTACTACCCCCTGTTAGCATTAACTGGTCAGAAACCAAGTGCTATGGACCTCCTCAGGACAAAAGTACAAAAAGATTAAAATTTATGTTTTTCTGCAGTTATTCAAGAAGGTGAACAATAAGCTAATAAACACATGTAACAAAAGCATACCAAAAGTTTTCAAAGGCCATTATTGTGTTTTATGTTCTATCATATGAAGGACAACTAAGAAAGGAGACTAAATTCTTACATACAATAGGCCATGATTACTTTTGTCAACACGCAGTTCTGTGATCAGACTGTATATTAAAATTCATACCCATTCTCTTCAGTACCCTAACATACATAAAACATTTAAAAACTACTCCATTTCTGGGGTAGAAATGGGTAGTATCCCTTAGTTAACAAACTGGACTAAACAGCTCAAGTTTTTACTTAACTACTGTTTCTCATAGGATCACTTCATAATATGATTAGTTTTTTTAAAAAATGTTATATGGCCCTTCAACCAACTTAGCAATTTTAAGGGACTACTGTTTCAGTCATTCCTGCCTTGCCTAAAATGTCAGAAGGGCACTCAGTTCAAGGAAAAATCCTAAATAATACCTGGAGGTCTAATTTTTAGAATTAAACAATTTATTTTCGTGAACAAATCACTGAATCGGCAAAAAAATTCCATAGTTTCTGGAGGGCAAGTCTATACATCTGAGATGGAAAAAAAATTTAGTTTTAATTTAAAATATATTTCTTCTTAGCATTTAGTTGTTTGAGCCTGGGAAATTCAGTGCCAGTCAGAAATTTAAAATGTGCTATAAAGAGAGGGAATTCATACACGGATACTATGCATCACATTAGGAACAGGGGGAGGTTCTTAAGCATTGGAGCAATAAGTTCCCAAGTCCTTGCAGAATGAGTACCAACTACGAATATAAGAGTATTTACTTTTCGTGAAGCCAGAGACAATTCTCTCCTTGCACAGAAATCGAAGGAAAGGAAATGAAACAGACTCAAAACAGAGCTCATTTGTTCATATTTACTCTTTCCTTCCTACTTGCTCACGTTATTTTGAGTCTTAAACTATAGCTTTGTGAGGATGAGTACCTGTTGGCAAAACTACTGCAGAATATAATCTGGGTCCTCATTTTCCTGTAGGTTTTAGAATTTTCACAAGTTCCTAATATCTCAAGCATGAAAAAGGTTACGTCATAAGCTCTGGTGCAAAATGTGAAGTGACAGTTGAACCTGTATGTGTGCCAGGTAGAATAACGCACTTGTGGACGAAAGACATCCCCCGTGTTCATCCCTGTCCTCTCTCCTTTGCTGTTTTAAGGATGTTTTGGTTTTCTCAAACTTAATGGTTCTATTACAAGACATAACATCACTCAGTTTTGGGAATGATCGGGCTGTGTGTCCTGGATGAATTAATTTATTAGTTAATTAATTTAATATGATAACTTTTAAATAATGTCTTCCACTACTCCTAGTAAGAAACAAAGCACAGAAAGACTTGCAAGCAAATCATATTTATCCTGTACTAAAAGAAAAAGATCTCTAATGAAGTCATATTATACATTGTACCACTGGAATCATAATTACTTCAGGACAAATACAGAATTCCAAATTATAATCTGATTACTACACACTTATCCTAACTTGTTAAATGAGAGCTTTTGAGGAAATTAAGGCATCATATACTATATACATGTAAGCATATATCTGTTAAATATATTCTATCAGACACCATTAAGACCTATTCTATTGGTGCTATGGGATACTAGATAATCATAAACCTCTACCACCCGGGAGAAGGAGAAATAGTGCACGTGATATCCAGTTATGGCTCCACAATTCATATTACAGGAAACCCTTTGACCCATCTCTTGGGGTCCTGAAATTTCTATCTTATTTCGTCAAAAAGATTAAAGTATAACCTGCAACCCAAAGGGGAAACATCCCTAATTCTGAAAGATCCTGAAACTACTAAGCCTATGAACTAGGCATAAACTAGATTTGGATTACTTATCCAATTTTACTTCTTAATTGCCAAAAACCAAGCCAGTTAACATTTTTCTCAGAGTCCCAAGATGTAGATACGTGTCCTTAATTATTTTAACAAAACATTACTGCTCTAAACACAATCCCAGAATTCTATATCCCTAACTTCCTATGAATAAATGAAAATGAGATACTAGACTAGGGGGAGGGGAGGAATTAGACAGAGCTAGCTGAGAACCCAACCCTTGCAGAGGTTAAGTCACAAATCAAGCAATTTCCATGTTGTTCAGCTTACCTTTGTATGTAAATTTTATGCATTTAGAAAGGTTAACACCTAAGGTCAAAAGCACTTCATCTGTTGAACTGTGGTTTTGGTAAAAGATAAGCAGAGCAAAAACAGATGGGTTCACACAAATAGGTGGCCAAGATGTTGGTGAGGATTTGAGTATACCAGTACACGTATGTCCAAGACAGGGGACGGAAGTGGGGTGGCTGAGGCCATCATCAGTGCAACGAACCTGATAAGAGAGACTCTGCCTATAAAATACCACTTCTGTATTTTAGATTCAAGAAATCAAAACGAATATGCTCAGAACCACATTGGGATAGCATTTCATAGTAAACCCTGAAGAACAACGTAGACATTTCATCAACTGGGACCAACTGAGAGAGAGGTGGTCAAGTGTTGTACAAAACTATCAACTAAACCAAAGAGACCAAAGACACATAAACTAATCTTTATGTCAGCTATCCTAGTTTGGTTGCTTTATTACTCCTGAAAAGCCTTTCCTGACAACTCAGAGCTCCCTCACAAATTTGTGTTGTTTCCTTTCCTCCTTAAAAATGAGGAAACTAAGGCCAGAGAGGTTAATGGTTACTTAATGTTATACAGCTCACTAACTAGCTCATATCAATGATTCACGATTCATTTCCTTTGCAGTCATGTCCTTGATTCACTGGGAAAAAAAAAAAAAAAAGACATTATCCCAAATCACCAATTTTCAGTGAAATTTTTTAAGAGACTATCTTTATGGTGTCTTTCTTATGTAAGGCAGAGAGCAGGAATTTCAAATTTACTCCTATTTGTTTTTTACTAGGCCAGGCAAGAGTTTTTTGTAAGTACTTAGTATTTTCAAAATTTGAAAAATGTAAAGCACAATAGTTAGCACTGCTTAACTACAATGCTTTGGTTTTTTAAAATTTAGCACTATTAAAGAAAATGCAATAGAGTATACACACTCATGTACACATATATAAATGCACATACACATATATGTCTGTAAATAGTGACTCACTATAAAGTTTGTGCCTCTTTCCAAGGAATATTGCTTGAAGGCATAGAGCATGTAAGGCACTATAACAATCACTAGAACAGAATGGCAGACAATTAACAATATATTATTACAAATACTAGTGCTATGAATAAAAATAATGGTTCTATAAAAAGAGTTATGGAGGCACTAATTGAGATAGTGTAGTGGGGTTGTCAGAAAGTCAGATCTGAGAGCCAAAGGCAGTCTAAAATCAACCATGCTACGGAGGTGTGTATTTGGACGGGGTGAGGCATTAGAGGCAGGGGGAACTGCATAGGTAGCAGTCCTGAGGCTGGAGGGAGGGAGCTTGGCTCATTCAAGGGAATAAAGATCTGTGGGTCACAGAGCACAGAAGGAGAGAGAGATCACTGGACCAGAGGATGGAGAGGTGAACAGGGAACAGTTCTTACAGGTTTCCTGTCTAAGCTCTCAAAGGCCAGAGCATGGCCTGTCAGGACAAGACACTTAATTGGTGCTTGCTGATTCAATAGTTGTGTACAGTATTATTTCACTCCCTTCAGTCAGAAAGGACAGTTACCTTACAGACGTGAAGGCTGGCTAATCTGTGACTCAGCTGCTTCGTGTGACACTTCTATCCAACTGCAGAAACCCACTCATTTCCCTTTTCATTTATTTTTCATTTCCTTGTGTTTGTTCAGTGTTCAAGGGCCTACAATTGTCATACTTGCCCGGGTGGTATTAAGAGAAAGTTCCGTTGTTAAGAAAGCTCCAGGAAGAACAAGGGGACCCTGAATCTCCTGATACTTCACACTAAGCAAGTGACACTTGCACTAACCATGTATCTCAAATTGCTCAACTAGGAGAAACACTGACTGCCTGTTCCTGGAACTGGGAAGTGGCCATTCCAGGACTTGCTGGAATAGCTGTCTAAATAAAACCACATGGGAACCAGACGGTGAGCTTGGAGGAGCAGGGACTTGGTCAAATATTTAAAGTAATAAATCTAAAGTTTACTGAGTACACTCTGCAGTGCCAGACAAAGTTATATGTCACACTCTAACTCTTGTAACTTTTGATCGTTACCCAGTTTCAGAGATGAGCCAAGGAAGGCACGTGTAGGAAGAAACTGCCTGGGAGTCCACAGATATTAAGTAGTAGAGGCAGGTTCAAGTCAGGCAGGTGGACTCCTGAGCTAATGGCTTTTAGCCTCTATGTGATAAACCACCTGTCTTCCCAATTCTTCCGGTGTCCCAGGGTGCCTAGCATAGTTTTGGCTCCAGCCACACTCCTCATTAATACTGACTGTTCAACGACAGCTAGCAGGGTCTATTTATTAATCGTCCCTCTGAATACCCCTAAATGCTCGCAGATACCGCTGAGCCCAGGTTCTGGCCATGATCCAGCGCAGCTCCGCGCTATTAAGAGATGGACTAAGCGCATTCGAACCTACAAGACGGTTTCAGGCAGAAAACACCTTGGCCTTGGAAAGGTCCTGAGATGGGCCGGGATAGGACTAGGTCAGCCGGGCCCCCTGCTGAGTCCCCGGTCGGCTTCTGCGGTCGCTTCCCGAGGCCGCTGGGGCCCAAGCCCCCCCCACCCCCCCTGCCCCCAACCTCCAACCTCAGCGCAAACGCACCCCGCCGGCCCTCGCGCCCCTCGCTCCCAAGTAGTCCCCAGTGCCCCCCGCCCGGCCTGGGAACCCGCGCCAGCCCCGCGCCCGGCGCCCGTGGGAGGAGGCCGAACACGCCGCCCACCCACCTGTGGCCGCCGCAGCTCCGGCGCTGCCTGCGGTCAGACGAGCTCGGGGAACCCGGGCGCGGGGCCGATGCTCGGCTTCCGACCCTTGGCGGTCGAGAGTCCTCCTTACACAGGCTTCCCTGAAGGTACCAGGAAAGAGGCCTCCGAGAGACCTCGGTGACGAAATCCGTCGCTTCTGGTTTCGTCTCCTAGATCCTGAGTTACAAAGGGACTTCCCGCCCTCATCCCCGGGCTGGCGCTTCCGCGTCGCTGCCGGAGGCTTGAGACCTGGAGGCGGGGCCGCCGCCCCGGTGCGGCGCGGAGAGACTGTCAGCTCCCTTTCTGACCCCTGGAGAGGCTCCAAAAACGTTGGTTCTGAGGTTCAGGGCCTTGAGGAACTGGGAGGTCGAAACCAGCTGGAACTTGGTCATTAGCAGGGGAGTGGCCGCCTCCGGGGTGGACTCTGGCTGCTCCTCTAGCAGGAGAACTTCCTTTACCTGGGCCTTGACCGACTTCGGTCCCTTAGATTCCCGTTGCTTTCAAGCCAGGAAGCAGGGGGCGGTACAGAGTACAAATGAGGGCGAGTCAAACTTGTTTTTCTTTATGGTGTCTTTTCTGTTTCTCTCTCGCTCGCTCTCTGTCTCTCTCTTTCCACTAAACGATGTCAACTCCTTTGAAGAGTGCAATCAACCAGATGTGTTTAGAATGTTTACTGTTTACAGCGCCCCTACTGGCAAACTGGCGCAGTAAGAAAATACTTGTTGAACTGAAGGATTCATTGTTGTTTTTCTAGTAAAATTTTTATTTACCAAAGTAACACATGATCTTCCAAACAAAGCTGGATATGGAGAAAAGAAGTGATATGTACCTTGCCGTTTAGCTTTCTGACTGCTGATATCTGCTGCAGAAGGAATAGGAAAACTGTAGAGATCCAGTACCTTCAATTTTCAATGTTTTTCTCCAACTTCTCCTCCTCCATGAATATTGTTTTTGAATCTCTAGACGTTTCTGTTATCTTTTAAACAGAAGAAAGCTCCTACACCTTGCTTACGGTGGTATATACCATTGCCACATTCTCTCCATGGCGATAGTGAATGAGGGTTGGTGAATAGACCTGTGAATATAGACTTTCAAGCATTTTTCATTTTGATTTTTAATTTTCAACTTTATTCTCCCTTTTATTTGAAGTCACTAAGTCCTCAGTATCTCTGGGATTCTGTGGTAGAAGTTGGATCTCTTTATTCTTACATTCGTCTATACACACGTTATAACTTCCTGTTATAAAATAGTTATCACATCTGCCTCTTTCCATTTTCTCAAACATGTTAAGATTTTATTCCCCTCTGTACATTAACATTTTCTTGTTCTTCTTGTGCTTTTTATATCTTTGGTTTTTTGTTCGTTTTGTTTTAACTGTATTTGCTTTCATTTTATTATGATCTCTAAAGAAAAGTACTTTTAATTAGAAAATATCTTTAATTAGAAAATATCTAGGCATAGCATAAACAATAAGTTGCCTACCCAAAACTCAGTATCTGCTTTTATATGGTAAAGTAGTGGGTCTCAAATTTTAATGTGCCTCAGAAGCACCAGAAACTCTTGTTAAAACTCAATTTGTGAAGCCCTATCTTCAATTTTTCTGAATCAGTAGGTTTGGGATGGAGCCTGAGAATGTGCTTTTCTGATAAGTTCACATGTGGTGCTGATAATGTTGGTCCATGGACTTCACTTTGAGAACCACTTGGTAAGGGAATCCTATTTTGGTTACGTATTGGGGAGCAATGTGTTCATGGAACAAGGGTCCTAACCCGAAGTATGAATTTTCATTGGTAGACAATTGTATTGACACCGGCCTGTCTCCTTTGCTTGTGATTGGTGCACACGTGGGCATATTTCTCAGATTTGGCTGAGGAAAAATCTTCTTGAGGACTTTGAGAAAAGCATTCCTGACTAATTTTATATATGTATGCGTATATACGTATGTGTATATATATATATATATATTTCTGTATATACACACATACAAATGTACGTACCTACACACATACATGTATACACACTTACACACACATGCACACACACATACATATAGGAATTGTGGAACGATCTCAAGAACATAATGACCCCTTTGAGCCTCAGCACTGACCCTGACTTACATAGTTCCAGATGACTTGTTATGTGTAAGTTGGCTTGTGGTTATGGACTCACCAAGAGTATTTATTTTTGTTTTTCATCTGATTTCATACTAAAAATAAACAGGATTCTGTATTGCTGTCCTTTTCTGCATGGTGGGGTTTATGTCTTTATAATTTTACACCATGGTTATAGCTCTTTCTGATTCTTTCTTTTTGTTTAAGCTGTTTAAAGTTATTTTAAAAATAATCTTAGCATTGTACCGCCGAGAATCTTAATATATTCTTTCCAAAATCCTCTTTTTTGCTCTTTGTTTTCTTGTTTAGGCCAACTGCTGTAGCCGATAGCTCCGAGAGAGTCCCACATCCCCGAGGTGAAATTGGTACAATAGGGTTTTGTGGGAAGCAGCAGGAGAAGGTCCTGACATCTGAGTGCCTCAGGTTCACCATTGGTCAGGCAAATTTATCTATTTTGAAATATTAATGTTAGCAAAGATTTTTAATTTTCCAGGAGATCACCAAACATGAATTCTTTAGTCATCAACACTGGGCTGTATAATTTGGGATAATGCTGGTGGCATTATCAACCTCAAAACTTCAATGACATAACATAATAAAATTTGTTTTTTGTTTTTTTTTTTCACGACATAACAGCCAAATGGAAGTGTTCCCTTTTGGTAGGCTGGGGGCTCTGCTTTACAGCATCACTCAAGGACCCAGGCTCATGGAAACACTGACATCTTTAACATACGGCTTTCGAGATTTTTCTGGGCTTTCACAGTAAGTCTGCAGGGGAAAGAAGTTGGTTGCTTATGAGAGGTTTTTATGGGCTAGATCTGAAATTGAGACACATCATTTCTGTCCACATTCCCTTGGTCAGAACTCAATTGTATGGCCACACCTAACTGCAAAGGAAGCTGAGAGATGCTGTCTGGTGTCTCTTCAGAAAAATAAGGAAGTGAGTGTTATTAAGCGAAAGATTTTTATACCATCTTCTACAGGTTTTCACTTAAGATTAAAAACACACAAAAAGCTCCTGTTTAGCAAATTGTATATTACCAGTTGTGTGATAACAGCTATGTATAAAATCATAAATCCTTTTACTTTACCAAAAATATTTTCATAAATTTGTAATAAGAATCACTCCAAATGAGTCAGGTTTCATTTTCAACGCTCATATTTTTCAGGTCCCACTGAGAAGAGAGATGGACATTTTTGAACTTATAATGTACATAACTGAGTCTATCAAGATCTTCCAAGCACCTATTGCAACAAAAAAATATAGAACACATAGGGAGGATATTAATCCAGAAATAAGAGTTCTGTAATGGCTTTCTACACAAAAAGATTTCTCAGCTGCATTTTTAAAGATGAGCAGAAAGCAGCAACATATGCCAAGGGATGCCATAGTGTATTTCAGGAGTATGAGGGTTAAGTATGGCTGCCATGCAAGAGGGAGCAAGATAGGGAATAGAAGGAGACTTTTGATGTTAACACAGAGAAAATGAACTGTTTGCCAAAATTTGTGTTCCTTCTTCCTTGGTATAGAACTACTGCTGACAAGTGGCCAGCTACCATTTGGCCATATGACTGAATTTCAGCCAACAGAGTGTGAGAAGAAACAAAGGTATTACTTCCAAGCTAAGAATCTTGAGCACTAAGTGAGCCTTCACCATACTGTTTCCTTCCCATTGGCTTGATGCAGAAGATGCTGAGACCCTAAGGGATGACGGAACTACAAAACAGAGGCTTTTGTGGCCCTGAAACACTGTGTGAACGAAAGCTGCCCAGAGACTAGAAACTCTCACCTTGATAGTTATGGGAAACAAAAAGAAAGTTGTATTAATAAAAGCCATTAAAATTTGTTATAGGAGCTATCATCATCCAAACTAATCAATTCTGGAAAGGTTGGGCAGGAGCCATAAGTAAAAGGTCATACACTGTGCTGAAGAGATTGGGTTTGATCTTGGGGACTGGATTGAAGTATGATATCATTTTATGTATGAAAAAGACACCATTAGGCTCTTGTTTTAGAAAGACTGAATTGTGGCAGGGAGAAGAATGATTTGTAGAGTGGGAGAAGAATGTTTTGTAGAGTAGGAGAAGAAAGGAGATCATTGTAGTGACAAAGATACTATCCTGAAAAAAATAGTGAGATGGTGTTTAGTGAAGTTAGAAAGGAGGAGATGAATTCCAAGGATGGGAAAAAAAATAAAAGGACAGGTGCTGCTTGGTGACTACAGATTTTGGGGAGAGAAAGGGAAGGGGATTATTTCCCCTTCCCTTTGGGGGAATGGGGTATGTCTCCATTTTGAACAATTGGATAGATGCTAGTGCATACATATAGACATCACAGAATGAGAATAGGAGTAGAGTTTAGCTAGATTTGTTGAGTGTGAGATGCCTGTGGGACATCAAAGTAGAGACAATGGGTAGGTAGTTAAGGTAGGTAGTTAAGATATTCCTACCTACCTGTTGAAAGAACTTGAAATATGCACAGTAATTGATGTTATAGAAACAGACTCACACCATTGAATTTGCAGCATGAGGAATGGGTCAAGCATGGAAATGAGAGACACCTGCAGTATTTAATGAGTGTGGGTACTGTATCCTTCCCTTAAAGAAACTGAAAGGGAGGAAGGACAAAGAGCGCCATGTAAAGCAGAAGTGTAATGTTCCTGAAACTAAGGAGGAAGAGACTTTTTTTTCTTTTTTAATTAATTAATTAATTTATTTTTGGCTGTGTAGGGTCTTCGTTTCTGTGCGTGGGCCCTCTCTAATTGCGGCGAGCGGGGGCCACTGTTCATCGCGGTGTGCGGGCCTCTCACTATCGCGGCCTCTCTTGTTGCGGAGCACAGGCTCCAGATGCGCAGGTTCAGTAGTTGTGGCACACGGGCTTAGTTGCTCCGCGGCATGTGGGATCCTCCCAGACCAGGGCTCGAACCCGTGTCCCCTGCATTGGCAGGCAGATTCTCAACCACTGCACCACCAGGGAAGCTCCGGAAGAGACTTTTAATGAGGAAAATTTAATGGTGTCATTATTAAATTTTTAAATTTAAATTTTAATGAGGAAACTTTTAATGGTGTCACAACTGCAAGAAAAAAGAGAAGTTGTTGCGGTGGCTGAGTCTGGCACTTAGGTCATAAGATCATGTCCTATTTTTGCACACGATGACAAGGAACAGAGACCTTCTGGTTAAACGGAATGCCTAATTTATTGTGCCCTCCACTCCCCCAGTTCTAGAAGGGAAGGGAAGTCACTAAACAGAAAATATATCCCACGATCTTATCCACAATCGGAACCCTAGTAGGTAGATATGAGCAGAGTGGAAAGAAAGTAGGATTTCGCTCTATAGTTTCAGGTCCCTGTGATGTACTAGTTCCCATTTTCTTTTAGACAGAGACAGAGATAGAGAGCTGTGTTTCAGTGAGCAGGGTGGGAGTGGCCAGGCCGCTGCACCAGGCTGCCCTGTGAGGAGGTGCAGGGCTGAATCTTTTCCTGAGGTTTAAAGTTGTAGCTATAGCTTTATCAGTCACCATCAGATGAGCTTATCTGTTTTGATTCTTCACTTTGCACAAGTCAAACAATTTTCACTTACCCCAAATCCAAACCACCGAAACAAAATAGTTAAATCTGGGGCCTAAACTTTCTACTTATTTAGCCAATATCAAATAACCATCTGAAGAGATAATTATTAGGTTAAAAAAAAAAATCCAAGAAATCTGAGCACAAAAGAGATATTTTAATATACATTTGTCCTGGCTGTCAGTTAAAGATTTAACAGTTTCCAGATGGTCTAACAAGTAAAAAGGCCATTACCAGTCTTAGCAAGGACAATTTTATTGGAATGGTGGGAATGGAAACCATATTTCAGTGGTTTACGGAATAAAAAGGAAGGCAATGAAATATAGACGACTTTAGGATTTTTTTTTAAAGTAAGTAAAATGACTGCTAATTAAGCTTACTTAAAAGTAATTATAAGCAATTGTAAGATTACTAACCATGAAGATGTAATGAAAAACCCTAAAAGGGATCAAGTTCATTGGACTAACCCTTTGTTAACTGAAAACATTAACTTTCTTGGATGTATCACAAGCGAAAACAAGAGAAGAGACACTTTAATAAAACTCTAAGAACAATTTGAAACTCTGTTAACTGCGGAACTCATATTCAGATTATAAGGGTTCATGCTTATGAAGTACAAATATCTGGTTACTGAGTCAGAGGGTGAGTTTGAGTGTCATACTCCTTTATGAATGCCAAATTTAAACAAAACAAAGTAACTCATTACAAACAAAACCCCACAGCAGGTCAATAATTCTTTCATCTCCTCAATAAGTCATTATATTAAGAATGTCATATGTCAATCTGAGCTCAGTATAGATAGTGTATTATATAAGGTCAATAGATAAAAATCTCAGTTACTTAATTACACTTTATCATGTTTGCCCTTTGCTTGCTTTCTCCTCTGATCACGTTTTTGCTTGTTTGTATCACCTACAATCAAGTTACCAGTGGAATCAACATTGAAAACAAACCACAACATATGGCAACAACTAACCATGGTTCTGTTAAATGTTAGCTCTTCTTTCACCAGTTTAGTAATTCAACATTTTATCTACATTTTTTAAAAAAGAAAACTTTAGTCTTGATCTTTCCAATAATGATGTTGTTATGTTTGTTTTGTTTTATTTTGTTTGTTTTTGTTTGTTTTGTTTTGTGGTACAAGAAAGAAACTGCTTGGTACTGACAGCACATATTTGCAAACTCAGATGGTGAACTGAATTCGTTTGCAAAGTAATATCATTTAAATTCATACCAGAACAGGAATTGCATTTATTTATTTGGTCTTATATTCATCTGTGAAGAGATAATAGTGAAGAAAAAAGTTTCATAACCATCTGTAATAACTTAAATATAGTGATATTTCAAGGAATGTTATTTGCGCTTATTAGGCTGGTAAATAGATTCCAAACCATTCCTTCACTGAGTACCGAATTTCTAATGCATTCTTTAGGCTTAGAGGGTTAATGCAAATTAGTACATTAAGAAATTAGGTTTAATCTGGGTTGTGTAGATGAGAAATTCAAACAATTCAAGATGAATGCTAATAGATTTTTTAAGCTCATAACTGAATGAAAGTTTTTAAAATGGAAGTAAATATCCATCATTGATCTTTTATTTCTTTTGAATCGTTTCATAAGGATAAATTTCCAGGTGGATTCTTAGGTCAGATTGCTTAATCATTTTAATTCTCTTTGTGTATCTTGCTAAAATGCTTTCCAAAAGAATTGTACCAAATTTGCTTCCACCTGAAATTTTATTTATACTCCTACATATAGAATGAAATATACGAAAGACAGGATTTTTTAAAAATGAAAACAGATATGCATAGTGTTTATTAAGTTTTAAACTAGATGGCTAAAAGAATTTTAATGATACAAAATAGTTTTGATAATTTTTAAAATAATGAATTCAATTAAAAACTCTTAAAAACAAACATATATACAAACCTTATTTTGGTATGCATAATGTTAATATAAGGCAATGATAAGAGCATAAATATTTTGAAAAGGAAAATCACAAATAATTCTATATAGTTGTCATTTATGTAAGAATATTACTTAAAAAAATATAAAGGAAAATTAAGATAGCAATTTCCCAATAGTTTGTGCTCTTGTTTGTACTTTCTTAACTGTCTTCAAAACTCATGTAGTGATAGGATGATAAGAAGATCATTTATTGTGGTTTAAGAGATGATTCATGTTCAGAGTTCAAAAACTGCTCATAAAGGACCTATGCGATGATGACATGAAGGAGAAAAACAGCAAAGTGCCAAAGACCAAGTGATGATTCCAGGGCTATACATTGTAAACCTAGGGTTTTCGTGACACTTCTATATTTAGATATTCTTAGAATTTTTGTGTTCAAAGAGATGTTAGGTCCTTTGGGTCAATTTATTTTTGAAGATGAGGGAAACAATGTGCTAAAAGGTCAATTTGGCAAAGTAGTATATAGAATTAGTGCCATATGTATAAGTAACAAACTAATTCTACAGATTAATATTCAGTGTTTTTAAAAAAAATATCAAATTGCAAAGTAATAATATATAAAAATTTGATAAAATATACAAATAAAATATGTAACAATTACTAATCACCTACCACACATTAATGACCACTATAACATAATGTATTTCTTTCCAGTCTTCATTGTGTGTGCAAGTGTATTTGCAATTTTAAAAAAAAATTTATTTATTTGTTTTTGGCTGTGTTGGGTCTTCATTTCTGTGCAAGGGCTTTCTCTAGTTTTGGCAAGTGGGGGCCACTCTTCATCGCGGTGCGCGGGCCTCTCACTATCGCGGCCTCTCTTGTTGCGGAGCACAGGCTCCAGACGCGCAGGCTCAGCAGTTGTGGCTCACAGGCCTAGTTGCTCCGCGGCACGTGGGATCTTCCCAGACCAGGGCTCGAACCCGTGTCCCCTGCATTGGCAGGCAGATTCTCAACCACTGCGTCACCAGGGAAGCCCTGTATTTGTAATTTTAATAAAATTAGACTCAGACAGTTGATACAATTTAGTATCCTGCTTTCATTTAGCATCTGGAGATTATTTCCTTCAAAAATCTATTCAAGGGTTACATAATATTTCATGTAATAATTGTGCCATGATGTATTTTATTTATTCTTTATTGTTATATAAAATGCTGTGAACAGTCTCCTACATGAAACTTGTGAGCCTCTAGAATGTTTTAAATGGATTAGAATCCTAGGTATGAAATCATTACTATTACAGGTATCAGTACTATTGGCCCTTGCCACTAAATACCTGTACAAATGGGACTAGTGTACGTGGATAATGAATATTCATGTATTTAATTTATGCATTATTTGACTGTAAATAGAATGTAGGAGGAAATATGCAGCAACAAACATTTTGTATTTCAGTAGTTAGATAGGCAGCAACACTAGTTTCAGGTAAAACATTACATGGCATAGCCAGGGCTGGTAGTTAGCAGTTACTGTGTGTAGCCTGTGTGCAAGTTCTACTGATAGATTGGGCGTTTATATTAGATTTTTATTGCTGCTGTAACAAATTACCACAAATTTAATAGCTTAAAATAACACAATTTTGTCATTTCACAGCTCTGTAGGTCAGAAGTCTGGGTTGGCTTCACTGGGTTCTCTCTGATCTGGGTCTCAAAGGCTGAATCAAGGGCTCTTAACTGGAAGCTCTGGAACGAATCCACTTGCAAACTCATTCAGGTTGTTGGCAGAATCCCTTTCACTGTGGTTGTAGAGTGTGGTCCTCATTTCCTTGTTGGCTGTCAGCTTAGGGCCTACCCTTAGCTCCACATGGGTCCCTACATCACAGAACCAGCAAATTGTGTGTTGAATCTTCCTCATGCTTGAAATCTGTCTGATCTCCATCTCTGCTGCATCTTTCATACTGCGTCTTCTATCTTCCTCTTTTGCTTTTTATGCTCGTGTGATTGCATTGGGCCCACCTGGATAATCCAAGAGACTATCCCTATCTTAAGGTCAGCTGATTAGCAAACTTAATAACTTTCACAGCAGTACCTAGATAAGTGTTTGATCAACTAAGCAGGGAATGGAAAACTGGGGGAGAAATCCTTACAATCTATCCCAGCTACTATTCTGATTACGTTGGTCTCATGCCATCCCAGTTACACGTTTGATTGTCATTCCTGAATATAATCTAATGCTGGCGGCAGTGAGATGTGTCATAGCCTTGGCAGTCAGCCCTATTCCTTTTCTCACTCATCTTGGCTGAGGAAGCACCACTTATTCCTCTGCCGTGGTTGGGTATCATAAGGGAGTCCACATCAAGTAGCTGCAGCTGATTTATCATGTGGATCAGTCTTGATCCCCACCTCAGCACTCTCTCAGAAGTTCTGCAAGGCTAACTCCCTCACTGAGAGGCCAAATTCTCAGAGATCAATCAAATTAAACTTTATCATCTGTTGTGCCTATAAAAAAATACTTTAAGCTTTGAGATTTGGAAGAAAGATGCTTGTTTATTTGGTATTATCCTTGGGCTCATAGAAAATTAAAAAATACAGTTCTGCTCTAGCTACAAATGATATAATAGGTCTCAGTATGGGGTGTTATGAAGACACCTGTTTTGGATTAGAGTTTGTGAAAATTCAGAATCCATTCTTTAGAGAAGTTTTGAGGCCTGGAAGAACCATAGAGTTGGTTCAGTTACTTTGGGATACAGAGAGATCTCTCAAAATAAGAGCATTATCGCCATTTATAATTAGAGCTGAGCCATACTTTGCAAATACTACTGACAGGACTGTCTCACAAATTGTCTGTAATTCTTCATAGCAGAGATGGACCAGTTTTTCTACAGAAGAGTACTCAGGAGCTGTGAAACTGAACATAGAGATTCAGTAGACGTGCTTCAATTATCCCCTTCCCTCTATCCTTCCTCCATTCTTGGAAAATAAAAAACGACCTTCTAGGTTAGTTTCCTCTGGACCAGAGAAGCCTGGTGTTTCAGTGAGTCCAACACTGGTTGCACATATAACTTCTCATTTTAATGGTGTTAAAATCAAACACAAATTGACAAGCAGCCTTGAAAATTCCCTGAGCAGACAAAAATCAGTTTAGTCATACAAACAAAGCTTAATTTAGCTTGTTTGTGATATTGACTTGGGTCGTTTCTTGCTTATGCGTCTGGGAATCATAAGCACAACTTAAACTGGTTCCCAAAATGGATATGAGGTAGCCACTAACCAATTCTCTATTATTTAAGAAAATTCTAAGGTTATAACCAATCACTGTGAAGAAAAAATAGTCATTACTTTTAATAATTTACCCAGAGGCTCATTCAATATTTAATTTGAGTGTTCCCAATTCTCAAACTGTCTTTCTGGTGTGTGCACAGAAAACTTTTACTACTTTGGTGATTAATTGGTTTTACTTCTGTTATTTCTGAACTTTTGACAACATCCAAAGTAAACCAGAATTCCCTTCCTAATAGGGTGTTCAAATTCACCTTTCTCTTTCAATTCTCTCCCTTTTCCTTCCCCTCTACCCTCTACCTTTTCTTCCCTATTTTCCTTCTTGGTATTTTTTGTTTGTTAAAATTTCTGAGGGATTTTTCTCAATTAATCTTTCATACCCAGACTTAATTTAAAACTTTTGCTATTATGTTTTCAACTCCTGCCCACCACCCCAAATACTCTTTCCTGTAGTTTTGTATTCTTGTTTTATAAATTGATTTTTATGTCTCAGAGGATATTAATTATGGGTTTGGATTTTTTTTCCCTATTTTTTTCAGCAATGTGTCTTTTTTTTCCAAGTTTTGCTGTTCTTTTGTTTGTTTTTGTCTCTCTTGTCTGATACTTGCCTTAGGTGTCTGGTGATCCTTAGATAGACTATTTATATATATGCCAGAGGCAGTAAAATAGCAGATTTCAGCAGCAGACCTTGTTGATTGGTGTGCCTCACTGTAGGGTTAATGGGTTGAAACTGAAATTTTTTCTTTCAGATATCCCAAAAATCTAGAGGTTTTTAAATTTTCCTTTGACTATTCAATTTCTCCAGGAAACAATTTTCTGACCCTGACAGCCTCAAGCTAGATTGGTCCCTGTTCAATTTCAAAGTGTTTGCAGCAAGCTAGATTATCTTGGGGGTGTCTGCATTTGGCTTTGTGGAAATTGTTAATAACAGATTGGAGAAAAGATGCCAAAAATGACATGACTCACTCTACTGAGGATAACAAAGATAGCAAAGATAAAAAATGTAATTTGTAGTTGGGCTTTAATTCCTTTCTTCCCTCTTTCTACTACTCACCTGTCAGAACAGGACCATGGTCATATTACCAGTTTTGTTTTTTCCTGTCCTCTGAAATTATTATCAGATTAGTGAGTTCATATCATTTAGTCCTCCCATATGACAGTGAACCAATATTATCCATTCAAGTAGAAACAAAATTGGGCAGTTAAAATATGTTTTTTAAACCACTTTATTGAGGTGTGATTGACATACATAAAGCTGTCCATATTTAACGTATACAACTGGATAAGTTTGGACATGAGTATACATTTGTGAAAAGACCTCCACAATCAGAAATATATGCATTACCTCCAATATCTCACTCTTGCCCTCTTTATTTATCATCGTTATTATTTTTTTGATAAGAACACGTAATATAAGTACTACTCTCAGTGAATTTTTAATATACACTACAGTACTGTTTACTATAAGCACTATATTTTACAGTAGATCTCTAGGGCTGAGTCATCTTTCGTAACTGAAACTTGTGCTCCTTGACTAATACCTCCCCATTTCCCCTCTCCCCAGCACCTGGCAACCATCATTCTACTCTGTGCTTTTATCAGTTTGACTATTTAGATTTCTCATATAAGTGGTATCACATAGTATTTATCCACCTGTATCTGACTTATTTCATTTACCATAATGTTCTCTAGGTTCATCCATATTGTTGCAAATGGCAGGAATTCCTTCTTTTTAAAGGTGAATAATATTCCACTGTATGTATATACCACATTTTCTTTATCAGTTTGTTCATCAAAGGACATTTAGGCTGCTTCCATTTCTTGGCTATTGGGAATAGTGCTGCAATGAACATGGGAGATCTACCTTTTTAGATCCTGATTTCATTCCTTTGGGTATATACCCAGAAGTGGAATTGCTGGATCATATGGCACTTCTATTTTTAATTTTCTGAGGAGTTTTCATACTGTTTTCCATAGTGGTTGCATTAATTTACATTCCAACTGACAGTGTACAAGGGTTCCCTTTTCTTTACAACCTGCCAACCTTGTTCTCTTCTGGTTTTTTCATATTAGCCATTCTAACAGTTGTGAGGTGATAGCTCATTGTGGTTTTCATTTGCATTTCCCTGATGATTAGTGATGTTGAGCATCTTTTCATATGCTTGTTGGTTGTATGTTTTCTTTGTAGAAATATTAATTCATTTCCTCTGTCCATTTTTTTTAAATTTTAATTTATTTATTTATGGCTGTGTTGGGTCTTCGTTTCTGTGCGAGGGCTTTCTCTAGTTGTGGCAAGCGGGGGCCACTCTTCGTCGCCGTGCACGGGCCTCTCACTATCGCGGCCTCTCTTGTTGCGGAGCACAGGCTCCAGACGAGCAGGCTCAGTAGTTGTGGCTCACGGGCCCAGTTGCTCCGCGACATGTGGGATCCTCCCGGACCAGGGCTCGAACCCATGTCCCCTGCATTGGCAGGCAGAGTCTCAACCACTGCGCCACCAGGGAAGCCCTCCTCTGTCCATTTTTTAAGTTGGATTGTCTTTTTAACTGAGTTGTATAATTTAAAAATATATTTTGGATATTAACCCTTTCTTTATCAGATATATGTTTTGCAAATATTTTCTCCCATTCTGTAGGTTGCCATTTCATCTTGTTGTTTCTTTGCTTTGCAAAAGTTTTTCAGTGTGATACAGTCCCACTTTTTAATTTTTCCTGCTGTTTCCTGTGCTTTTGGTGACATATCCAAGAAATTATTGCCAAGACCAACCTCAAGAAGCTTTCCCTTATGTTTTCTTCTAGTAGTGTCATGGTTACAGGTCTTTTGTTCAACTCTTTGATCCATTTTGTATTGATTTTTGTGTACAGTATAAGGGTCCCATTTCATCCTTTTGCATGTGGGTATACAGTTTTCCTAGCATCATTTATTGAAGAGACTATCCTTTCCCTTGGTGCCAGAGTCCATGACCAGGTCCAAAATATCTTAAGACCTTTTAGAGTCACAGATTAAACATTTATATTTTAACATTGCTCAAACCCGTTTTATGTTCTATTATGCGTGTTATATTTGTTTATATTTCTAAAATTCTAAAACATAATTTATATATATTTTTCTACTGAAGTTAAAATTTTTTTGAAAAAATCAAATGTGTTATTTGAGTTCTGAAAATTCCCAGCCCCTGAGATTTTTAAAGCCAAGTAAGGAAAATTATTTTTACTGGAAATTCTTTTAAATATTAGAAATTAATGCTACCTTGTAAAAAGAAAGGTAATCTACATAATATTTTTTTCCTACAGGTTCAAGAATATTACTCTAGATAGGTCATCTTAAGTCCATAATTTTTAATAGGTATAGTATCTGATAATTTCTTACAGATGTTCGTTAATGAATGCAGAACCATTTATCTTTTTCAGAGTAATTCTTGGATAACACGAAATTTAACAGACAGGTTTCCTCTCTGGAAGTCTGGAAAAGTTTTGACTGTTCACAGATATTTGAATACTGATTCTGGTCATCTCTACTATCCCAGATATGGCTTTGCTAGTATTGAATTTGGTCCCCAAATTAGGAGAGCTTGATATAAAGAGTCTTTATATATAAACATCTAACTTATTCAAGTGAGTTCTTTCTCAATGGCAATGTAATCCCAATTGTAAAAGGGTAGTGGTGGAACATGAACCTGGTGTCTTTCTTAACTCTACCAAGATCCTCTGTGAATGGAGAGCCTTAGAAAGTACTGCTGGGAACCAGAGCTGGGGAAAAGACATCAAATGACATGTGTCTGTATTATTTAGAAATGTTTTTTCTAAACATTTTTTTAGCTTTTTGATAGAGTATTCTTTTTAAAAAATTTTTCAGTATGAAATTAGTGTTTAGAATATTTGTGAATCTTTGTTTCACAATTTGGTGTACACTTCATGTATGCATCAAAACAATATTTATTCTTTATTCATTGCACACAAGACAGAGTTCTCAAAGTGTGGTCAAAAGTATTTCCTATATCACTAAGATGTTATTTGTACTTTTCACTCTTTCTCATATGAATGCACAGTGAAAATTTCCAGAGGCTTGTGATATGTGGTGATGACATCACCACGCTGTTAGCTAATGGAGTATGAGCTTGTGTTTTAACAATTTCTTAGTTTAAATTTCTAATATAGTAAGTATCAGTAGATAAAACCCACATAAAGAAAAGCTCTTTGGGGTCTTCACTTAATCTGAATTTTACTATTAAATTTTTGGAGTCCTTAAATAGCAGGTCTATGTGAAATCCAGGTTTATAGCTATGTTAAGTGGCAGAGTCAGGGAGTAGTGTGCTTATTCCATCTTACCCGGATCTAGAATTGTTGGAAATTTTTTTAATTCTCCTATTTTTTGTGTGTTATACTGTATATCATGTATATATTTATGTTCATATATGTATGAACATTATGAACTGTACATCATGTGAGGTATTTAATCAGGATTAATTACAATTACAGCTATGTTAAATATTTGACATTTGTAGGCAATTTGATAATCATTTTTGGTATGCAAATTACATATGAAGAGAGAAGGGATACAGGGAACCTATTGGATTAATTTTAAAATGTTTCAAATTTGTTTCCCAGTAAACTTCAGGTTTCCTAGGCAGTATTTCTGAGGAGCTCCTTGATGGAAATATTATTTAAAATTCATATATGAAGATGTTCTTTCTATAAGCCCCAAAATGGAAAAAAATGCAATGCAGTTATATTATTTTAGTAAAAATTAAATTGTAAATTGTGATATTCAATCTTAGGTATCAACTAGATATCAAACTATATGAATTCATAGATTCTCTTTTAAGACTAAACTTTAATTACCTCAGGATATACTTGGAATGTTAATAACAGACACAATAGAAATAATATGCCACTTCATATTTTTCTACTAATGCTTTACTCTTATAATTCTCCAGATATAGTAGGTGATTGGATCCAGAACAGTCAGAGCCCTTACAAGGCTTAAGAGATTAAAAATGCCATAAATGAACAAATCTGCATATTTTTATAAATAAAATAGCAGTTGAGCACTTATTATATACCAGGCCTTGATTTGAACACTATATTGGGAATAAATTTAAAAATATATATATATATATATATATACACACACACATACATATACACACACTTATTTAATTCTCTGTATTTAAGGTTAAATTTTCCCCAGTTTTACGGATGGTGAATGTTTGTAGAGAGTTAAGGAATGTGACCACAGCTGGTAGAATTGAAGCCAGGCACTCTACCTCCAGGGTCAGTATTCTTAAACATTATATGTTGCTTCTTGGTTCAAATGACATCAAATATATTCATTTATGAGACTTAGCAGTTGAACTTTCCCCTTGTTTTACTAAGGAATGTAGCCATGATTCCAATCTATAAATTTCTTGATTTAATTGAGTTTCAGGATGTGTTCCTTTGAAAGGCTCATTCTGAAACAAAATATAAGAAGTCCTCTTTCACGGTGCCACTCAGGGAAAATAATTTCTACATGAGATAAATGTCCACCATCTCAGCACAGCTGCTTTACCTTTTCCTTAGCCACATGGGGCACGTCACACAGGAAAGGAAAGGAAAGGCTGAGGGCAGATCAGTCAGCCTTAATCACTGCTATGGTCCCAGCAACTAGATGGAATCATCAGTGCTTCTCATTCTCAAAAAGAAAAACCTTTCTAAGCTGATGATCTCATGTGTATATGGGTATAGGTACACACACACACAGAGTCAAATATATGTATGGATGTATGTATACGTATGTTAAATATATGTATGGATGTATGTATATTTACAGCTACATTCACTGAGCTAATTGGCCAATGGGCCATGACAAAATTTCAGACTCCTTAACATTCACTACTAGTTGTTCATGTACATCTAAATATGAGACACGAGCATTACAGACTCGGTGCGGACTCAAGTGTAAACTCTTCAAAAAAGATACTGTATACTAGCACACCTCTCTGCCTCAGTTTCCTCTTCTTTTGTCTCTTCTCTTAAGTGGAGATAATAATATTTTAAAGATATTAGAGTCAAATCAGTTAACATATAGTACTTGGTATATTGCCTAATATACAGTAACAACTAGATATCGAACTAACCCAGTACATGTTAGCTATCATCATCATTATTACCCACTAGTGGTAGGAAATGTACTTTCTTTTATGGCTAACCTATTTTTTGTTTCTAACTCTTTCTCATTTTCTTTTAGCCCTATTTTGGAATAAGGATTTCCACATTAAATGAGCAGTGTGTATTAGTGGGAGAAAGTACAGCTAACTAGACAAACTAGGAGGTGAATTTACTACCTTGGAACAATGAACACAATGCACTAACCAGCCACATTCCTTACATATAACTTGAATTATACTCCCTGCAATCTTTATTTATGGCTGAAAGTTCATGTTTATAATTGCAAAATGCGTATTCATTTCTACGGGCTAGAAACATAAAAGATTGAGAAACATTTATGAAGTTGGCTTGCTCTGGGTGGTTATCTGTCTCTGTTTAGTTTCTGCCTATTCCTCTGGGTTTTCTTTGTTGATTTACTGGATGTATTAAATCTGGCCAATGTAGAAGACAAACATGAACACATTCCATTCATTCATGTTGTTACTGTGCTGTAGAAATCAACTGCTAGGAAAGGTACTAACTTTAATGAAGCTAGTCTAACAGCCTAGAATCTTCCAAATTGCCTCTTTCTATTCAATGAAGTCCTGAAGAATTAACTTGAGATAATATATCCACAATGCCTAATAGGTGCAGCTCTGTTAAATCATGATATCATAATTTATTTACAAGTATTTAGAAGCAGATGAAGATTACAGGATATATACATATATATTCACTATTAGATAATTTGAGTAAATCTATGTGTGGGACATATTTCATTTATATTCATGGGGGTAAACAAAGAAAAACTTGGCATACATATATTCTGGGAAGGAGGATAAAGATTGACTTTCATTCAGAAAATATTTATTAGGCTTCTTCTATGATATAAAGAACTGCGCTGTGCACTAGAAAATAAAAATTGAAGAAGACTCTGTTTGCTTGAAAGTATGCAGATTCTAGTGGCAGGGACACACAGGTTGCATAGCTATGCTGACAATATGTGTATTACCATTTTAAACTCTTAGTAACTTTTAAAAACTGTGTATACATTATTCTTTTTGTTTCTTGTGTGTTTTTAAATATGAGAAATTTAGCATTCTAAAATGCCTATATCTTTAGAGATTTAAAATTGTGTAAATGTATTGTGACTTAATTGAGTTTTTAATGTTGTTTAAAATACAAGTTTTCAAAGATGATTACATTTTTGCAAAAGTAGACAGTTAAGGCACTTGAATAAGTATATAAAACTTTCATTGCTGAAACATCTAAAAGAAGCAACCTCTTTTAACACTATTGTTTGAAATAACGAATATGCATGTGTTGACTTCAAAGACACAAAATTCATAATCTTTATGATTTTGATTGTTACTGAGATCGAATGTCTATTTGTAGATACATTGGATACTTGTGAGTATTTATATTACATTTCCTGTTCATTTACTTTGACTTATTGAATTTACTTTTTATAGATTTACAGAAACTTTAAATTGCTCACTGATGTTAATAGTTTTTGAGACTTTTGATTTTTATTTTAAGATTTTTACCCCCAATATATAAAGATTCTAAATTTTTAAATGGGTAAAGTTTGAAAATATTTTCCTGAGTTTTTCACTGGGACACCTTCCTCAAACAATGATTATGAAAATAATCTCTTCTGGTTTCTCTAATCTTTTTATAGTTTTGTTTTTTGCATTTTGTTTTTCATTTCATCTGATAATTACTTTTGTATATGATGTATAAAGGGTCCTAACTTTTTCTTCCTTTTTCTAAATATTGTCAAATTACCCTAATGCCATTTTAAAAATAGTTAATTCTTCTCCACTGCTTTAAAGGTGCCAGTTTTATCATATGTGTAATTCTATGTGCACATGGCTTCTCTAGTTTAATCCATTGATTTTTATTTACCTTTTTCCTCAAGTACTGTGTACAGTACTACTCTGATTTAATGATTTAGCTTTATAGTATATTTTGATATCTAGAATAGTTCTCCCTCACTGTTCTTTCTTAATGTTATATATTGAATATTTTTTCTTATACATTCCTACAGATAAGCTTTAGAATCAGCTTATCAAGTAGACAATACACTAAAACATCACTCCAGTTACCCACATCTTCTTTTATGACCCTCAGCAAAGTTTTATAATTGTTTTGAAGTTTAGCTCTTGCACATTTATTTTTGTATATATTCTCAGACATTTTACAGTATTTGTGATTAATTTTAAATGGGACATTTTGCCATTAACCTTTCAAATTTGTTATTGTTGGTTTACAGGAAAATAATTAATACTCTATTAAATGCCTCATTGTTTTTCAGTTGATTATTTAGTATTTTCTAAAAATAAAATAATATACTCTTAAAGTTCTGGCAATTTTTTTCTCTCATATTCATAAGTTTACTTTTTTCATGCCTTATTCATTGGTTAGAACTTCAAAGACATTGTTGGATAGCATCAGTAATTGAAGGTACATCCATATTTTATTCTTAACTTTAAAACGCATGCATGTTTCTGGTGTTTTACAGTCATGTATGATACTTTTCTATAGATTTTTGTAATTTTCTAACATTTCTTCCTGGGAAACTTTACCAGGTGAGAGGATCTAAGTTATAATTCTCTTAAATGGTAACATGTTACTTGATTATTTATGTTATTAATGGAAAATTCAAATTATTTCCAAATATAGGACTCCTATTTTTTTCTCATGTAATAAAGTTTGGCTTCAGCAGACACTATTGTGTACTAAGGAAACTGGGCGGTGAACAGTAGGACTTTCCTTTTTCCCATAGACTTCTTGGCACTTAGCCTATAAGATAAACTGTTTTCCTTTTCTAATAAATACTTTCTCCGTCCATATAACTACTTTTATTAAAAAATACTTTAACAAAAACATACAAAGTCATCAGTTACCACCAATGCTATTTTTTTAAAATAGATATGCAACCAGGATATATTGTACAGCATAGGGAAATACAGCCACTGTTTTGTAATAATGTTAAATGGAGTATAATCTATAAGAATACTGAATCACTATGTTGTACACCTGAAACTATTATAATATTGAAAATCAACTATACTTCAATAAGAAAAAAAAAGAAAAGAAACTCAGATACTGTGGAGGTCAGTGGCCCATCAACACAGGCTCCGGCCCTTCTGCATAGAACCAACAAATGGATCTTCTCGCCCCAGCCCAAGCTAGCCATGTGACCAGAATCTAGGAACAGGAAGAAGACCCTCTGCCCTTCCCCAGTAGTGCTGCCTGCCTAACGCTCCAACTGTTTATTACTGACTCCTCCTGAACTAATGGGGTTTGAGATTTCCATTAATTAAGAATATAAATAAATAAATGGGTAGGAAAGGGGGAGAGGGTGGCCTGCTACCCAGAAGGCTCTGCAGAAAGCAGCCAGTTTATGCTTCATTAGCCTCTTTGCTCCCTCTCCAAACCTCCTAATGCAACCTTTCTTCTGAGATGCCCTCAGGGAACTCCAGTTTGGAGGGGATGGTTTGATTTCAGCCTCTGGTGATTCTGAGCCTTTCTGATTGGCCTTTCACGGCCTTTAAAGGGCCAGCTTGTCCCAAACCCAGGGTACCTCCTCAGCTCACTTACCCTCCTTCCCACAGTGCCTTCAAATATAAAGATGATTTCTGCAGGTCCCCCAATAGGACCCCTCATGCTGTCACAATGCAATGCTGTGTGATGTGACTCAGCTGGTCATTAACATTTTCTTGATCATGTTTTCCCCTCAGGTAGGTCTTTATGTTCCTCAGATCAAAGCTCTCCAACTTGGGTTGAAACAGCCTCTCTAGAAGTGAGCATTTTGCCAGCAGGCTGCTGTTGTAGGCCAGAAGCAAGTGGTGGAAGGTGGAAATGGAGGAGATGGGCGCTGGTAGGAAGTCCATTCCACCAGCAAGCATGGTGGCTTACCTACTGCACTGGGATCTGGGTCAGATACAAAGGTGTTGAGAGCAAGTCCTCTGCCCTCCACGTGCAGCCATTTAGGGGAGAAGACGTCAAACAACAGCAGGCAGCATTTAATAAGGACAAAACCGCATGCTGTAGACTTTGTACAGTAGAGTTCACGGGCGAGAAGATGGGGTGGGAGTGGTAGGTGGAAGTTGCAGAATGTCTCCACGGTAGGAGCGTGGAGGGAGGAACTAGGCTGTGACTTGTTTCAAAGCTGCACTGCCAGACACACACACTGCTTTCCTTCGCTGCAGTTTAGACAGAGTTAATGGAGATGAGGGTGCTGCTACTCTCTTTGAAGGATATACAGTCCTGGAAGTTGAGGCTTGTGCTCGGCCAAGAAAGGGTGATAGACATGCCTTTCGGCTTCCTCATGAAGAAATACGCTCGGCAGCTAAAAACGGATGAGTGGAGCTGTGCCTTTGTTTTCCTGCAGGACAATAGCAGTAGCTTCGGATTCCATTCCTCATCAACAAAAATTCTCTCAGGGCTTCTATTTCGATGGAGACATTGTGGCTCCACAGGGCTTGGGCCACTCACCTCTTCCTCGAGTTGGCCAAGGAGAAGCTTGAGGGCGCCCAGCATCTCCTGAAGATGCAAAACCAGCGTGGAGTCCACACTCACTTCTGGAACATGCAGAAGCCGTTCACAGTAAGTGAGGTAAAGCCCTGGACACCGTGGAAGCCACAGTGGCCTTGGAAAAGAACCTGAACCAGGCTGTTAGGATTCTGCATGCCCTGCATTCTGCCTGCATAGACCCCTATATCTCTGTGACTTCCTGCAGAACCACTTTCTGGATGAGCAGGTGAAACTCATCAAGAAGATGGCAATCACTTAACCGCCCTCCACAGTCTGGCGGCCCCAGGCAGGGGTGGGCGAGTATCTCTTCTTCCAAAGGCTCACCCTCAAGCACGACTAGAGCCTCCAGAGCCCAGCGGCCTTCGAGGGGCTCCTCTGCAGCCCCTTTGTGTCAGGGCTTCTGTCTGAGCCTCTCACTGCAGGCACTAGACAGCTTTTCTAACACCCAGGAGCCCTCGCCCAACCTGTGGACCAAATGGAAACAGTAAAGCTTTTTGCAGAAAAAAAAGGTAAGAATACGATTCTCTGCAGTCTGCCTGCTTCAAAAGAGATCCAGAGTGTGGTGGCTATAAATATTGTCCTATTTTGGATCCTTTGAGGTTAGGGTTAAACTTCAGAGTCATTAATTTAGTAGTTTGGAGGGTGCTGGATAGGAATAAGGACAGGGACATTAGAAAGAGCTTTTCGGCATTTCCAGCTTTCTTCCAAATTAAAGTGCAAATCATGTTCTGTTTCATTCCTCCTCCCTCTCAGTCTCTGCCTAATCTCCTCAAAGTTGAGAGCCAATGCTATTTTTTGAAAGAATGTTGTTTTCTCTATATAAAAATGAATTTATCCCTATTTTCAGCAAATATCACATGGCAAATAAGACTCACGGTTTCTGGTGGAACAAAACAGAAACCTAGTATTTTAATTTTATCCTAAAATTGATTTATCTTTTGCGTTAAATAGCTTCTGTAGAAAACTGGGAAACTAATAATGGAAGGTAATCATGACAAGACTTCCCTCATCTTTGTTGTTATATGACAACATCCATATTACTTATCATCCGTATTACTAGGGCATTTACTCAGCCTAGTCCTAAACGTCTCAAGCCCCACGCTCTAAGTACTTGTTCGCAGTAGGCTTTGCCAGCTTCTCAGTCGAATGACAGCAATTCTCCAGTCTCTATATAGCTGGGATCATTTGAACTCCAGTAAAAACCATAATTTGTTTTATGGACCCTGTGTTCACAGCCATTTCTAATTAACTTGATTGAATTAAAACTTGAAGTCTTCAGATACTCCCATAGTGTAGCTGTATCTGCATTCTTGGAGCTGTGGCTTCTCTTTACATCTTGCTTTCACTGTTGTGTGTCCACATTTTTTTCCCAACTTAATTATTCCCAAAGGCATCAATCGTATCAGCTGAGTTTATGAATGAATAACGTGGAAGAAGAATATATTGTAAGAGCTTGCATTTTCCACATGTTGATACTTCAGTGTCCTCTCTAACAAATCTGCTACACCTTTTCATCTTTTTCATGAATTCCTAATTTCTTCATTCCTACTTTTCTCCTTCTGCAATTCCACACAAGTCCTGCGTTCTGGAGAATTCTTCAAACGGTTTGGGCATTGTTTCTTACTGCATGCCAGACTCTCTGGCCCTCCCCCAAGAACCTGGAAACTAATATCCTTTAATACATTTATTTTATGTTTCAACTATCCAGAGTAGGTTTTGTTTTTCTGAAATCAAGAATTCTGCCCCATCATTCAACATATAGTAGATGTTTAATTAGGTGAAAATTTACAGGTGTTACAGGTTGAGACCAACAATTGGGTTAAGAAGTTGTGGTGTTTGCCAAATGTAGGATGAGAGAGAACTTGTTTGACATCTTTCCATGTGCAAGTGATTTATTAGTTTGAGACAGTAGAATTTATGAAAACTTAAGTTCAAATTAATAGCTTTAGTGTAACTGCTGAGCCTATGACATGGACTTTTCCTTTATGAAGAATTATTTGGGCTCACTTTCTTACGGCTGTGTAGAATCCTGGTGTCTCTGATGTCATTTCTTTTTAATATAAGATAATTATTTTTATATGAAAATTGACATATTCTCTTACAGAAAATCTTAATTTTCTAAAATTTCATGGCTTTATTTTTATATCTAAAGTTCTGTTTGTGTGTGACTTTAAATCATATTTTTTCTAAATGGATATATCATATAGCAATATTCTCAATTTCATGTTACAGTCTACCTAAATACTAGTGGCTTAAGCAATAAATGATCTCCTAAGCACAATAATAATCTCACTTAAGAAGTTTGGAGATAGATAGTACAAGAGCTACATCATATCATTAAAGACCTATATTCTTTCTATTAGAGTTGCCATCCTTAGACTATTGGCTTGCTGACTCATTAAGATTGCTGCTATATTTCTAGGCATCATATAATGTTCCAAAAAGGAAGAAGTGGGCAGAAAAATAACAAGCCACATTTGCCCTTGTTAACAGAACAGCAGATAATTTACTGGAAGCCCTAAGAGACTTCTAGTTATGCTTCACTGACAAATCTGAGTTACATGGGGACCCCTATATACAAAGAAGTTGAGAAAACAAATTAGTTTTAGAACAGACATAAGTCTATAGAATAGACCTATATTCTGCCTGTCATGCTTTTAAACATATATCTAAAAACATTTTATATGGATTTTATAATTGCATGCTTCTGCTTCTGCTAGAGCAAATAGACAATTTAACCTTTTGTACTTCTCTTTTTATCCACAACCCACATGTAATTATTTTTGATTTTACAAAAGGTGATCATAATTCTGCATGCTTCTGCAAAGTAACTTGCTTTTCCTTTACCTACTATAATATAGATGTTTTCTATTCTGTCTGTCCATATATCTATGTGTTCTCTCTATTGTCTAAATTACAATCTAATTTTAAGAAAAGAGAATAATGTAATGTGTGAACCATAATTTATTCATCTCTTCACCATCGTTGAGCATTTTACATATTTATTAATAGTCTTTTATGTAAACTCTATTATAAAATTGACCTGTAGACATGAAGTAGAAAAAAGTCATTTTTCTATGTCTCATTTTCTATAACTTCAATGTATGGAGGTTGTACCTGGTCATCTATAAACTGTGCACAATTGAAACTCTCTGTTTTCTTGTGAGGTTCTGCTCAGGTCATTCATACGTGTGGAAGTGCTTTAAACTACTGTAAAGAATTCTACCAGTATATAGATGACGCCACTGTTGTTGTGATTTTGCAGTCACTCAGTACATTGGAAACATGGGCAATAGGCTAGGGATCTGCACAAGGATCCCAGGGGGACATGAGTGTACTATAAAGGGCTTATAGGCTACTGGGAAGTTTATGTAAGTAAATCAGAGCCAAATTACTGAAGTTTTTGAATGCCAAATTTGGGAACTGGACTTAAAAATAAATCGTATACTATTTTGTCAGCACTGAATAGGAAATTGTTTGCAACACTAGCTGAGCATTTGTATTACTGGGAATATTTTTAACAAAGAATGCACTGGCCCAAGGACACTCCAAGGGATTTTGACTTAATTGATCTGGAATGAGGCCTGGGAATTGATATTTTTAAAAATCTGTCCACACTGAACATTCAGCTTGGATTGAAAATGACCCATACAGGATACAGCTGATTTGTCTATATTTTACACTGCATGTCTCCTACCATTGCTCTTCCTCCTCTCACCATTCTGGATAAAATATTAATTACGGTTTTTGAGTTCCTATGACTTTATCATCTTAAAAGCCTATTTTGAAATGGTGGGATGTTCCCATCCACGATCAGACCTACTCTTGCTTGATGACCTTGAATCACCAATTCTGGAAGAGGTTTGACCCCATGTATGTGCCTCGGCTTTGCCTATACATTACCTGTGAAGATGATCAAGATGCAACATACAAATGACCAAAGTGAAGAGATTTCCTGCATGATTCTAAATAATTTTAGATCTCTTAAGTGAGAAATAGCAAATCAGAGGTGGGAATCTATTTTTAATTATATGCTTAATCGTTATGGTTGCCTATAATTAACTATTTGATAACACAGTGTTACTCAGTTTCCTTGGAAAAATAGGAATACGTACATTCACTAAATTGATTGAAATTGTGAAGTTATATTTTGTCATCAAAGATAGTAATTACTGAACTTTTATGTTGGGCATAATGCAACATAATGGTTTGTTTCTTGTTTGATAGGAAAAATAACATCGAATTTCACCCTCCTGCGTACAAAATCAGCACATTTTCTTTTCCAAATTACAGAAAGAACAAAGTGAATATTCAATAGACATTTGTATTTCCATGAGTTTGCTGGTGTAGCTAAGCAGAGCTGAAAATGTGAAGTGTTGCTGCCATCTACAGCATGAAAAACATTAAAAGTGTATGTTATCTGTACATATGTAAATAGGTTTTGAACAACTTGCTTACTCAAGTAAGAATTGTTTAATTTCTCTCTTAGTCTTTCTATGTATTTTCAACTGCTAGCTTTCAATATTACTTTAAAATGTAATATATTTTACATTTTACATCACAAAGTACTTGTGAATATAGTATAGGTACCAAAATGAATCCTGAGATTATTTTTATTGATTATTTGATTATGCTAAAATTAATTTAAAAAACAATTAAATGATAGACTAAAATAGCCTTTATGATTTATTGATACCAGGAAATATTTTCTAAATCTATTATGTTTGACAAAGTTTAAAAAAAAAATTACTCCAATAAAATTTAAACTTTTTCTCAAAGAGATTTTTTTCAGGTTTACCCATTACCTACTTAATCTGTTACGTAGAATAGTAACCACAGAGACATCCACAAAAATAACATCAGAGGTATATTTTCAATGGATGAAAGATTTTAAGTTGTTGTTTATATGTTGTTTTCCAAATAGAGATAGCTCATGGGGTTGGTGAGAATATTACTTATTCAGGTCTTTAAGGGATGAGAATACTTCTGTCTCAGGTTTCTGAATTCTCATTCCATGTATTTTAAAAGTTCTTCTCCTCTTGCCATTTCTTGGCCACTGATATTCTCATCATAGAAGGTAGACAAAAGCTACCAGCTCTGTAAAATTTGGCAAGTTACTTGACTTTCCCGAGCATTGTTTTCTTCATCTGTGCTTTTGGGGTTATAATGATCACTTTGTCGTGTTGCATTGAAACTGGATGAGAATTGAGTGTGGCAAGTGTAGCACAATGTCTGAAACAGAACCATTGATATTAGCTTTTATATATTCATAAAACAAATTGTTTCATCATGTTTGGTTTCAGACAAAATGCCATATTTTCATATGTGAAATCTCTTATGTTTCTATTGTAACAGATCTTTAAAAACCAGATATTTATAATTAAATAGAAAATGCCCAGAAAATGCATTTTCAATTATTTTGATAATATTCAGCAGATAGTCATAAAATACTGGTTCAATCAGCAAGATCTAATGTGGTTTTTCTCCTTTTCTTTTTTTTTTTAAACATCTTTATTGGAGTATAATTGCTTTAAAATGGTGTGTTAGTTTCTGCTATATAACAAAGTGAATCAGCTATACATATACAAATATCCCCATATCTCCTCCCTCTTGCACTCTCCTTTTCTTTAACAAGATTTTAATTACTTTGTTTTTTCTCTTAAAAATAAATCATAGATTCCTTAAATTATTTAATTTAAATTATTTAGATCTGTGATGTCTAAATTTAACACCTGGGCAGTTGGATGAACTATCATACATGTCACTACGGACAATGCTCACTTGTTTTTATGGCAAAAAATGTCATAGTATAAGAAATAGACAAAATCCATTTGCACTTAGAGAATTTTTATTAAAAAAGGCTTTTTCTTTTTAAGATTATCTGCAGATTCTAAAACAAAATGTTAGGATAAAGGACAAAATCACAGTTTATAGTAAGGGAAAATTGCTGAACTTGAGAACTCAAATTATTATCAACAAGAATTTCTTCCCTCTAATTTTAACAATTAAAGATTATGACAGAACTGAAAAATATGAGTAAATTGTGAAGTATTAAAATTTTATGTTATTTCCTAGGTTTATTCTTATTCTGACTTAAAAAACCCAACAAATCTAAACTAAATGTATATAAACCTCTAATTAAGGTTCCAAGAAATCAGAATTTCAGTGAACTGCTATATATGCTGTCTGGGCTAGACTTTGATTCTTCAGATCATCTATCAAAACCTCTCTTGTAGCGAAATATAGGTGATTTATCTGGTGAGTTTTAGTTTTTTTCCTCCAGAATATTCTGCATAGGGACGGATATTCAAGGTTTTTGTTGATTTGTTTTGTTTTTCCCTGTACCTGTTGGTTCACTCAGACTCAGCTTCTGAGTTCAATCTAGTGTCTAGATAATTTTTCACAGCCCTTAGAGGATGCTTTGGTCAAGTATAGACGTAGAACATACATCCAGGAGAAGAAGCTATTCTTTGAATCATGATCTAGTGCTACAATTTGGAGGAGAGCTGAGTGGGAAAGTATGGCCTCGTTGTCCAAGAAAACTATGAACTTACTAGGTGCATCCTGAACTCCTGGGTGCTTTTCATTCTTGGTGCTGAGGATGACGTTTCTCACTTCTGTGCCTTAGTGCTCTGCTCTTGGCTTGGAATGTTCTCCCAGCCATACACTTCCTGGCTTTGACCCCACCTGGCCTGAGGACACACACTCATCTCAGGTATTGTTATCTACTCTCTAGGGGTTCTGACTTCCCACCCTACATGTATTTAATTCTTTCTCTTTTTGTTCCTTCATGTATATTCTTTTATCATAGCACCTGTAAAACTAAATTGCACCTGTTTTGGTGAGTGGCGTGGCCAGACCACAATAGAAACTGGGGCTTTATCCTTGAGTTCTTAATATTCCTTACATCCCACATGCAATCAAATTCCAGCGTTTATCAATTACCCTTCCATACCTTGCTTGGCAAGATTCCATATGATCCAGCCCCTGGCCACTTTTCCTACTGCAGCTCAAACCTCTCTTCCTTTGTTTTAATATACTCCAACTGCCCTGGCTTCCAGCATTTCTCAAACTTGTCCAGCAGCCTCTTGACTCAGAGCCTTTGCACTTGCTTTTCCATCTGCCTGGAACTCTCTTTTCCCAAATATTCTTATGAATTGCTGCCTTATTTCCTCTTGCTGTTCAAATGTAACAGCAGCTTCATTTCTCTCTATTTTTTTTATCTTGAATTATTTTCTTCACTGTTTTTGGGAATATAAAGTTTTCACCCTCCTGGGAAATAACCGATTGTTCATTATAGCAAAGAATAATAATCAAAACCCGGGCAGGAATACCTTGGAGATATGGTGGGTTCAGTTCCCAACCACTGCAATACAGCAAATGTTGCAGTAAAGGGAGTCACACAAATTTTTTGGTTTCCCAGTGCATATAAAACATACGTTTATACTATATTGTAGTCTAATAAGTGTGCAACAGCATTATGTCCAATAAAACAATGTATATACCTTGATCTTAAAATGCATTATTGCTAAAAATTGCTAACCATCATCTGAGCCTTCAGCGAGTTGTAATCTTTTTGCTGGTAGAGGGTGTTGCCTCAGTGTCTAGGGTTGCCGACTGTTCAGGGTGGTGGTTCCTAAAGGCTGGGATGGCTATGCCAATTCCTTAAAAATAAGACAATGAAGTTTGCCACATCAATTGGCTTTTCCTTTTACAAACGATTTCTCTGTAGCATGCCATGCTATCTGATAGCATTTTACCCACAGTAGAACTGCTTTCAAAATTGGAGTCAATCTTCTCAAACTCTGCTGCTCCTTTATCAACTAAACTGATGTAATATTCTAAATCCCTTGTTGTCATTTCAACAATCTCCACAGCATATTCACCAGGAGTAGATTTCATCTCAAGAAACCACTCTCTTTGCTCATCCATAAGAAACATCCTTATGCTCCTTATCCCTTGAAGTTTGATTATGAGATTGGATCAATGCAATCACATCTTCAGGCTCCACTTCTATTTCTAGTTCTCTTGATGTTTCCACCACATCTGCAGTTAATTACTCCACTGAAGTCTTGAACCCCTCAAAGTCATCCACGAGGCTGGGAATCAACTTCTTCTAAATTCCTGTGAACGTTGATATTTTGACCTCTTCCCATGAATCATGAATGTTCTTAATGACTTTTAGCATGGTGAATCCTCTCTGGAAGATTTTCAATGTATTTTGCCCAGATTCATCAGAGGAATACACTCTCTGTGGTAGCTACAGCCTTATGAAATGTATTTGAAATGCCTTCTGATCCAGGGGCTGCAGAATGGATGTTGTGTTAGCAGACCTGAAAACGACATTTATCTCATTGTTCATTTCCATCAGAGCTCTTGGGTGACCAGGTGCATTGGCAATGAGCAGTCATCTTTTTTTCTGAGCAGTGGGTCTCAACACTGGGCTTAAAATATTCAGTAAACCATGTTGTAAAGAGATGTGCTGTCATGCAGGCTTTGTTGTTCCATCCATAGAGCACAGGGTGAGTCGATTTACCATAAGTCTTAAAGGCCGTAGAATTTTCAGAATGGTAACTGAGCACTGGCTTCAACTTAAAGTCACCAGCCGCCTTAGCCCCTAACAAGAGAGTCAGCCCGTCTTTTGGAGTTTTGAGCCAGGCATCGACTCCTCCTCTCTAGCTGTGAATGTTCTAGATGACATCTTCTTCCAGTATAAGGCTGTTTTGCCTACATTGAAAATCTGTTGTTTAGTGTAGCCACCTTCATTAATGATCTTAGCTAGGTCTTCTGGATAACTTGCTGCAGCTTCTACATCAGCACTTGCTGCTTCACCTTGTACTTCTATGTTTTGGAGACAGTTTCTTCCTTTAAGCTTCATGAACCAACTTCTGCTAACTTCAGACTTTTCTTCTGCATCTCCTTCACCTCTCTCAGCCTTCATAAAATTAAAAAGAGTTAAGGCCTTGCTCTGGATTAGGCTTTGGCCTAAGGGAATGTTTTGGGTGGTTTGATCCTCTATCCAGACCACTAAAACTTTCCCCATATCAGCAATAAGGCTGTTTTGCTTTCTTCTCATTCATGTGTTCACTGGAGTAGCACTTTTAATTTCCTTGAAGAACTTTTCCTTTGCATTCACAACTTCACTAACTGGTGTAAGTGCCTAGCTTTCAACCTACCTCGACTTTCCACATGCCTTCCTTGCTAAGCTTAACCATTTCTAGCTTTTGATTTGAAGTGAGAGATGTGCAACTCTTCCTTTCACTTGAACACTTAGAGGCCATTATAGGGTTATTAATTGGCTTAATTTCAATATTATTATGTCTCAGGGAAAAGGGAAGCCCGAGGAGAGGGAGAGAGGTGGGAGAACAGCCTGTCAGTGGATCAGTCAGAACACAAACAACATTTATCGATTAAATTTGTCATCTTATATGGACCCTGTTCATGGTGCCCCAAAACAATTAACAATAGTAACATCAAAGATCACTAGTCCCAGATCACTACAATAAATATAATAATACTGAAAAAGTTGGGAATATTATGAGAATTACCAAATTATGACACAGGGGCGTGAATTGAGCAAATGCTATTGGAAAAATGACCCCAATAGACTTGCTCAACATAGGGTTGCCACAAACCTTCGATTTGTAAAATATACAATAAAGTGAAGTGAAATAAAATGAGGTATGCCTGTATTACACTTGTTTAATCAGTCTGATTGATTACAAAAATGCACACACTTCTGAAAGGAAATCAGCAACATCCCCTGCAATCAACTCCTGAAAATCAGACTGAAAATCAGATAATCAGCAACAGCTTCCATCCAGTGAACAGATGTCTGAGAGTTAGCCAGTCAGCAACAGTCTTACTCTGGTAAACCTGTTTCCATAGCTAAAGCCAACACTCCAGATTCTAAACGCCACACTTTTCCAAAACCCTTTGTAAGTTCTCTGCTTATAAACTGTGTCTTATAAGCTCAGCCCTCCTTGCCTTAGCAAGAAATACATTCAGTTTATTATTTTAGATATTGAGTGATAGACTCTTTATCAGTATTTATGATCACCTATAATTACATGATATTTTTGTTACCTGTTGGTTTATTATCTATCTGCATTAGGGTGTAAGCTCTAAGAGGGCAGGTACTTTGTTGCTTTATTCACTGCTGCAACTTATTGATGACATAGGTGCCTAGCACATAATATGAACTTTACAAGTATTTGTTGAATGCATCTTTAGAGTAGGAATAATGGCCTCTTAGCATAATATCCCCACTGCTAATACAGTGCCTAGTACACAGAAGTAATTCCATAAAGTATTACTTAGATGAATGAATGAATTCATTGTCCATGCAGGTTTCAAAATATTTGTTAGGGATATCTTTGAAGTAAACCAGAGATTACTCAGATCTCTGTGGGTCCATATAGTTCTCATAAACTCATCTCTCTCTCCAGAAATACACTAGATGGAAAGATGCCCACCTTCCTATTTGACATCTCCTTTTGGAAGACTTAGAGGCATTACTGGTCTAACGTGTTTAAAACTGAACCCACACTCTTTCTTTACCACCAAACCAGATCCTCTTCTAATGTTCTCTCTGTCACTAAATGTTATAGGCCAGAAATCCCCTTTCTCTCTTGAATGTCTATTTTCAACCCAGCATCAAGTAAGGGTGATTTTACCTCCCAAATATATCTTGAATCTGCTGACTTTTCTCCCTTTACATGAGCATCACGTTAATCCAAGCTACCATTAGCTGTCGTCTAAACTACTTTAGTAATACAATTGGTCCATGAGCACCTTCTCCAGGCCTCTCACCAACCTAATCTTTCATCAGTCAACTCTCTCCTTATAAACTTTTATCAGATGCTTTGCTAATAGAACAGAGTTTAAAATCTTCAACATGGCCTCCAGACTCCATTCATTCTCATCTTGTACCACATTCCTCTTCATTGTCTGAACCTCTGTCACTGGCTTTCTTTAAGTCACTTGAGATTATCATGTTCTCCTTTTCCTCCATCAGAAAGCTTTGCAAATGTTAGTACCTCAGCCTAAAACATTCTTCCTCCTGCTCTGACTCATTCTACACATATTAAATCCACCATCATTCCCTCACTCCCTGACCAAGTCACATACCCCTACCTTACTGAGAACCTTGTCTATCTCCTGTAAACACTTCTCATGTTGAAAATCTAAGTTCTGTTTGTGTCATTATTGGATTAATAGCCATCTCTTTAACTAAACTGTAAGCTTCATGGGGCAGGGGCACTCTATTTTTGGCATATAGGAGGGAGTCAAGAAGTATTTATTAAATTGATGAAAGAATGAATGAAAGGGAAGAATTTGAATCTGGTCAAGACTTTCCCAGCATATTTCAGAGTAAACAGGGTTGGAACCTGTGTTCTGAGAGCATAGTGGGCCAAGGAAAGGCAGTGAGGAACAATGTCATTCTAGAGCTGCTTTCTTTTCATTAAAATTTTCACTGAAAAGCAAGAGTCTCCCTAGTCTTTTGTGGGCTCATGTTTGGTGGTAAAGACAAAAGTGGTGCATAGAAGACATTCAAAGATCAATTTCACCTTTAACAAAGAAGGAGAGAAAAGATGGGTCCTAATTTGTTGGAGTGAACAAATACTGTAGCAGGTTTTCATTTAATACGGCCAACTTTAAAATGAGTGTTATATTCTAAGAAGGATTTTGATTCTTGGGGAGTCTCCATTAGATGTAGGTATTAAATAGCTCTTTTCACTAGTTTTAGGGTTCATTTAAATATTTTAAAAATCCAAAACATTGTCATATTAAAAGGCAGTATTTACAAACGGTGTTTTCTTTCTCCAATTCTTGCCTCACTGTGCAAGTCTCAACCACTGCTGTGCTGCTGTTGTAACATCAGTTACAAAAATCTTTCATTTTGGAAATCAAAGTAAAGGACAAGAAAAAGCTATGAAAGCAGGATCATCTTTAGGGAGAACATTTGGGACATGGAGGGCAGGGTAGCGTGGGGAAAGAGAGGTTGCCAGTCAGCCTTCCACATACTGCCTGATTTTTCTTTGTTTTACTTCGTTTTGTTACCCCACCAGAAAGTCACAGCAAGCATAGTGTCTGGCATGTAGTAAGCCCTCAGAAAACCTTAGCTATCTTCTCCATTTTATTGGTTAATAAGCATCAGCTTAAAAACGGCCATTTCCTTCAGCGGGTTGTAAATGACCATAAATCACACACATATTGGTTAAAATAGACAAAGGAGAATTGGAGGAAACTCTGCACTCCCCTAAACCATCACCACAGCTCTGCAAGGTAACAAAAGGGAAACCCGTGGAGGTTCAGAAAGACTACACGTCAGGTTCATGGATGCATGGCAAGCACACAGCGGGGCTAGACTCAGGGTGACGTCTACCATAGCACAGAGGACTTCTGTTCCCTTCCGTGACTGCACTGCTCCCATCGTGAAGGTGACACCAGTTCTGCTGAAGAAGTGGATGGGACGACTCGGGGAAAGGTTGTGTGTGATTTGAAGCATGGTTATTTTTTGGTGGTTAGTGCTTCAATTCTTCTGCCCACCAGTAGGTCACTGATGGTTGCTTGAGGCAATATATAGTTCCTGCAGGCCCCAGGGGGCTCTCAGAAAAGTTTGCACTTAGAAGTTTCCTGCTAAAGGAAACCGAACCAAAAAATGGAGGTGAGGCTCTTTTCCTTTCCATCTTACACAACCTAAAGCCCTTAACCCAGAACCTGGAACTAAATTGATATTTGTGGACTATTGAGGGAACTTAACTACCACATACAGTGTTATTTCTAGATGATAGATTCCTAATTCCAAACAACTAACTTAGTAACAGATGCTTGGAACACATTCCCTTTACTAAGTGGAATTTAGTGGAATATTTCTAGAGTTTCTCTAAACATCTTTATATGTGGATAGAAATTTGGGTAGTATTTGTGTAATTCTAAAGTAGAGCCTACATGGTACTTCGCTTATAACAAATTTGTTTCCTCATTTTGAAAAGGGGAGAGGACTATTGCCATTCATAAACAAAGATTTTTCCTTTTGAATGGACTTTGGAAATGTGTGGACAACTAGACATAGTAATCTGGAGGACGATGAAAACATTAAAATGGAAGGAATTAATTGATTGAGTTGGCTGTGTTTCCTGACATCTGTATTTGCCTCATGTATTAAGGCTTTGTTTGTTTGTTTGTTTTTGTTTGCTTGTTTTTAAGGCCTGGAGTTGTCTATTTTTCAGAGCCTCAAATCCCTTTTTTGACTGAAATTTTACTGCAAATAGATAAAATTCCTGCTCTATACCACTGCTTTATTGATACTAACTTAGAAGTCTATTAATATGCTTATTTAAATCCCTAGCACGGGCATGTATTTAAAACATGCTTTGATTTGTAACTATTATCTTTTTTATGGAATGTAACTGTGCCTTTTGCCACTAGAACAAATTGATTTCATCTATCTTCCGTCTCATCTTTAAATGTATTATTTACCCAACTTTTAGCTTTTCCAACATAACGTAAAAATGTCTCACTACAATAAGAAGATTAATAAACAAAGCAAAAAAGACTATTTATGAAAAAATACTTTAGAAATCCAGTCCTTTTGATTAGTAACCAGCCCTAGTACCAGAAAAACTTCAAAGTGCTCTCTAAACATTGAATTTTCATCAGTGATGCTGCAAGCCTTAGCTCTCATCTTTCATGCTTACCATGCAATAACTTCAAAAGGATAAAAAGAAAGAATGGTAATCTCTCCAAGCGACACTCTGCTAGGGCCAGTCATCTTGTCTTTAGCTATCATGCATTCACAACCAGATAATTGCTTCATTACATTATGCTTTAATAAATATAATAATTAACATTTTGTTACCAAAAAAGCCAATACTCAAGCCATTCAGAAATGAAATTCAGAGCCCAGGGGATTTCTAGAAGAAAATGAAAAAGAATTAGCATCAAATATAGACCTCTTCAAAGGGAAAGAGATCATTTAAACTTGTCTTTTACTTACTGAAATCTGTTCTGTATATTTTATTGTTTTTGTCATCTTGCTTGTTATAATCCAGCAAGCGAATGTTCAAAGAACATAAAATCCTACAAATAAATAAATGGAATATGAGTGAATTTACAAAAGGCAACAAGAGTCTCACATGTAAGCTTTGATTACATAAAGCAATTATGTTTCCCAGTGGTGCTCCAGGAACATGTGATTTATCAGTAGGAGAGAAATCAAAGTTTTTCACTTCATGACACTTAGATAAATTTGCAGAGTACAAGTAACTTGGAAACCTTATCTGAATCAGCATGGTATCACCAGTCAAATTTGGGGTGATCAAGACTTTTTAGAATTAGATTGTAGGGCAGTCTGGGTCAGCGTGGGAAGTTGTAATAGACTCTGACCTTTAAACAAGAGGTAGGCATATCATAATGGACTTTGTGGTCAGTAACTCAGCAGTCATCTGAGGAAGTATACCGGAGGGAACTTTGGCGGGGAGGGGTCAGAGCTGTGTGTTGTGTAGTGGTAGCCTCAAACAAGAAAAGACCAATAATAAGATTACACTTGTGAATTTTGCTGTTTGGATCGGGGAATATCCTCACACCAACAGCTTTCTAAAGATCTCTCACCACAAGGTAATAAAATGGAGACGGCAATAAAGACAATTCTTGGTGACAAATTATCTTAAAAGCTATATTGTCCAAAGAAGTGCAAATATTTTATGATATTATGGTACAAAGGAAAGGAAAAGCAATGGGTAGGAGCTGTCTGATAGTCTCAGTGAGTGTGTTTCTCCCTCAGACACTGGAGTTAAAAAGTTATCCTTTCAGATTATTCGGATGTTATCTAGATCAGTACTTCTTCAGTTTATAGGCATAGGGAATTGTTGACAGTGCATTTTTGCCATCAGCTTGTTACATAAAATAGGTCAGTAGGGCAGATTAAAGATAATCTATTTTTAATATAAATATTAAGTAAGGGGCTTAAACAGAAAAGCCAAATTAAGGTTTTGAGAAAAGGGTGTGTGTATGTGTGCACGTGCGCGCGCCTTTATGTGCATGCACGCACATGATCGCTGGCAAGTTTGGTGTTGAAATGCAGAAATCGTCAAAAAATAGAAGGGGTGAGCAGGAAGTGGCAAATTAAAAGCCTTACCCAACAGGTAAGGAGAGTGGGAAATTGAAAAAGTATTAGGTGACAGGCCAGATTGACTGGACTTGGTTAGATCTGTAGATGAAAATGGGAATTGAGGGTAAGTGATGACTTAGTAAGTATAGAAACCTAGCTCTCTACGTATTAATTCTACCTCTACCAATGATAGGGAATGAATAAGTTAAAATAGTTTCTCTAAAGCTGCTGGAGAAAAAAATCCTAATATATACATATATATATATATATATTTTTTTTTTTTTTTTTTTTTTTTTGGCTGCGTTGGGTCTTCATTGCTGTGCGCGGGCTTTTCTCTAGTTGCAGTAAGCAGGGTCTACTCTTTGTTGCGGAGCATGGGCTCTAGGTGCCCGGGCTTCAATGTTTGTGGCTCACGCAGGGGATCAGTAGTTGTGGCTCGTGGGATCTAGAGCGCAGGCTCAGTAGCAGTGGTGCACCGGCTTACTTGTTTCGCGGCATGTGGGATCTTCCCAGACCAGAGATCGAACCCATGTCCCCTGCATTGGCAGGTGGATTCTTAATCACTGTGCCACGAGGGAAGTCCCCTAATATATATTTTTAATTAAACTCTAAGTATCCATCAGTGATGTCACCAGGGAATTATTTTTAGTTACTATAATTCCCAAGTGTCGCTAGAAGAGACTAAGTAAATAGGACCACATTTTTCCCCACAGCAGCACAAATTAATATCACCATAAGATTAGGATCCTAAAACCCTGAAGAATAACAAAATATGAGAGGAAGAATGTAGGTTTATTTTAAAATTCCATGAGCTTTTGTGAATGCACTGAAGATGGTAAGCAATGAGGGAGATATTAGAAGGAAAGTCAGGAAAACCAGCCCAAAGGCCAATACCTTTGGCACTGGTATTACTTGACTTCTGTTCTCCTATCACCAATCTAGAAGAAAATGTTTTTTAATGAAATTGGAAGTTGAGAAGAAAGGACAATAACATCATATCTTTGTAATAATAGAAACTGATACATCTTAACTCATCTCTGTCTACTCATGTATCTATGTACATATTGGAAGGGCAAGAAAACAGTAATTTTCACATTCTGAAAATATATCACCTAACTCCTTGGTAAGCTATTAAGCAGTCTTGAACTTTACACAGGATAAATAATATGATATTTAAGTTTAAATATTTTTCAGTGAAAGTGAAAATAAGCCAAAAGTCTAAATTAAAGTTGAAAGAGAAGGATAACTCAGGTTTCGAGAAATGCTGAGTAGGATGTGGACGGGGTATTAATCCTCGAGGAAGAGGGGGTATGAGGGCCACTGGAGGAGGCCTGCCTAATAGAAATGCAGGCTCGTACATTCTGACTTCTGAAGAATGTTGGCCCCAAACTAACCTTCTATGTTTAAACTTACTCTTTAAGGTAAATGCTGTGTAAAATGGGATTGGCTCTATAATAATCAACAAGGGAAAAGGAAAGAAATAAATCACCTTTACTCTTTAAGACTGCACTTACAAAGAGAAAACAAGCACCAATCATGGTTGCTTTGACTGTCACATCTAGATCTGCAGGAACGTGAATTCCAAAGTTGTCAGCATTGGTGAAGACATCGTTTACGAATCCTGACCAGTACTTTGAAATCTTCCCAATTGTAAGCTTTTCGTTAATGGTCTTCACCTTTGAAAAAAAAATAAGAAGTTGTAAATTTGAAGGTGATACAGATGGTTTTACATTTCTTCATATATTTACTTCATGAGAGATAGGAATTATTTTATTCATCGTCTTTAAATGACAATTCGATGGTACTCATTCCTTTATATAAGCATAGGTTTGTAGATTTTCTAGTTTACTCTTCAGGAATTTTGCTTTTCTGACATTTTTTAATCCATTGTAATTCCATTATTTATTTTTTTTGTTTTTGTTTTTGTATGCAGATTGAGAATTTAATAGCCTCAAATAATTGAGGCCAGGCTACCACAAGATGGCAGCAGGTACATAGTCTCAATTATATGGTCTAACCATGATTCCTTTACCTGAAGTACAGATTTTAAATCTGAATTCTTCATCAAAAAAGAAAAAAAATATGTTTGTGAAATATTTTAGAAGAAATTTTTTAGAAAAAAAAAAATTTCTAAGAACAATTTATAACTTTTTAATTTTTATTGCTAAGATTTTATAATTACTAATATGTTTAAATATTATCAGTCATTGCTCAATTTCATTTTTATATTATACTCAGATATTTACTAGGTCATTCCTTTATAACTAACCCTAAGTCCTATTTTTCATTTGAAAAATCCTCTGGGCTAATGTACCACACAGGAAATTCAGACTAATTTGACATCAAAAGTCTATAGTTCTTTTCAGCTAGAAGGAATCTACAGTTAAACTTTATCCACTATTCATTTGCTTGCCCTGTTTCTCATTCAAAGGCTGAAAGTGATTCAGTATAAACTTTCACTTTCTGTATGGGAGTAGAGGATAGAAAATAGAGAAAGTTACTTAGGCCATGTCTATACCATGAATAATAAAACTCTTAAGTTCTCCTCAATCATAAGGCATATTTTTATCCTTTACTCTTAGGAAAGTTATACCAAGTCTTTTTGGCACAGGCTGGAGTTATGACAGCTCATTTTGCAAAATGTACATTGTATTCTAGGTGAATAGTGTTCCCTGAAATCCTGCAACCTTAATGTCCTATGTGGGATATACATGAATGAATGGAGTGAATAAATGAAAAAGAAATACATACTTTAAATTAGACTATATCCTCTAGGAAAATCTGTTAAGATAGTTCATATTCTTACACATTGAATTTGCAAGTAATTACTGTTTTTTAACATTCAATTTACACAAATATGTTTATATGAGAATAGATTGTTTTACAAAATGAATTAGCAAGTCTTATGAACATAGCTTTTAAATTAATAGTATTTTAATGGAGTGTGCTCTTGAGATCAGAACTGGATATGTTACCACCAGGGATATAGGAAAGAAGATGTAATTTTGGTGATTCTGAACTAAATATATTTGCTTTATACCATAGGCGCTATATTCCACATAAATCAAGTTTTTGTAGTATGTTTTAAAAAAATTCTTGAACTTAGTATCTCTGGAATTATGAGTTATTATTGGCATGTACAATATTACTTGTTACATTATTTCACAAATATATAATTTTCTAAATTTATTTCAGAGATATTTCATGATTTGAACATTTTAAAAATTGAATTATGTTGCAAAAAATCAGGACCTAAGTGAAACGGTCCTTCATTTTGTCAATCATACCTCAAAATCCACATCGCCAAAACAGCCACATGTTGCACAAGGACCAACAATTTTCAAAATATCTTCTTTGTTTGCGTTTTGGATTGTGAATTTAGGCAGAAGGGGGTCCCACTTCTGTGCAACATAACCAACTATAGTACCAGGAGGGGCTTGGATTTCTAACTGTAAGAAGAGATAATAAAATAAGATTTCCTAAGGTTATTGTATTTTAATTTTACTATAATATCAGCTTACTTCTAAACAGTATATAAAAGATTCTAAATATCTGCTTCTATGTTATACTGTTTTTTTTTTTATAATTTATAGAAACAAAGAAATTCACTGTATAGATATGTGTTCTGCATTATGCGCTAAACGTCCAAGTCTTTGATCTTCCTTCCCTAAGGAGAACCTATCCCAAAGCTGTTTTCTGACCCTGGGACACTGGCTTCTTTGCCATTTTGTTCCAAGTACAATAACTGGTCAAGCATTGAAGATGTTTCCTATGAGGTATTTCATATTTATCCCCTCTCAGTTGTGGCCACAACACACATCTATTTTTAAGTCTCACTTACTGATTATTATGAACTTTTTTCTCTTTGGATTGTCAACTTCTAGCTTCTCTGTGCTCAGTTAAAAACAAATGCTTCTTGCAGAGTTACAGTTGTTACACACCAATTTGATTTCTGTTTCATTTTGTCCAAAGTGTTAAAGACTTGCACTTGCATTTTCAGGGCTGACTTTAGTATTTTACTCCATCATCCTTTATTCCCCTAATTTCTTTATTGTCCATAATATTGTATTTCAACATATTTATGTAGCCAAATCAAATACTTTGTAAAATAAGCTGGAAGTGGGTGAAAATGATGAACATTGTTTGCTTTTAAATCAAACCAGCGCTCATCATCTGATCTCCTTTTGTCTTTCCTTATTTGTTAAGTTCATAGTCTTATGTGCATATCTGTAGTGTTTTCAGATGGACAAAGGTGGTTTCAACAAGTCTTCTTAGAATTATATAGATTTGTTCTAGGACAACTTTTAAAGTAACTGATGTGATTTTAACCAAATTAAAAAACATATTAATCAGTATTAGGATGCATCTTATGGTTAAGTTATATGACATGGGGCTACTTTGAAATAAAACATCAATTATCAGAAATTTTCAGATGGGCATATATTCTGGATTATACTAAGTTTAGCATCTTGGTGCATGTTAGATCTTGAATATCCCCAGTAGAAGTATAAAAATTCTTGGGCTCCGTATATGAGTACCTTAGCAATCCTATCACTTAGCCAGGTAATTGCCTATACATGGAGAATTAGCTTCAATATATATTGTGAGAAACTTCTCTAATTAAGGAGAGTTCCATGTTACTATTTATTTCCCTTTGTGCTAAGTAGACTATTTATACATAGGTCCTCAATAGAGAAGCTTGGGCTTGAATAAAGACACCTGGATCAAGTCCCATTTATTGTATCTTCTAGATGTGTGATCATAGGTAAGGCACCTCCACTCTCTAAGCCCCAGTTTCCTCAATTGCAAAGTGTAGAGAGTAAAATCTATTCCAACTTATAGAGGTGTCATGATATCAAAAACATCAAAGTAAGTATATTTTCCATACCAACTTAGCTGCATCATGTCAATGAAAGTTATTACTATAGATCTATCAAATAGTGATGAAAATCTATTATATATTAAACATATAACAATCAGATGGTTCCCTCTAGAACAATAACATAGTCTTTGCTAAACCTTGAAGTTTGTCATAAATGGGTGATTGGAACCTGAGATTCTGTACTAAAAATAATACCTACCCAAGAGAATACTTTAGAAGAGTTTAGTATCACTCAGCACTCCCTGAACTTTGCACCAATAAGAGAAGAAAAAGGGTAGATTTGCTTAATGGTGGAACTTATAGCTATTACAATTACGTGGCTAATACAGAGATTCAGGAGGATGTGTCTCGTTTACATGATGCATGAGCTGTCTTTACCAATTAACATCACGGAAGCCACTATAGTTTTTGGTTGGAAAGGAAAAGAAATTTAGTGAATCACCAAATCCTCAAGCTGTTTGGATCCTAAAGGAGCAACATTCTAATTCAACCAATTGAAAGGTTAATTGCCCCATATCTGCAGATGAATGCCATTTATTTAAGAAATAATTGCTGATTTTTCCAAACATGGAAAAATACAAGCACACCCAGAGCCAAAGACTAACCTCTTGTAGGTAGCAAGGGCACCAGCAGCTGTTACACCTCAAGGGCCTGTTGACTGTAATCACCTCTCGACCTGAGTTATCGGTGATCTTCAGAGTGCAAGATCTCAGTGTGGAACAGAAAGTACGATTGAAGCAGATGCTTTCCTCCACTGCAAAGTAAATTCTTTGTCCCAAGCTGTTTTTAATCTCATATTTGTTGGAGGTCTCAGTGCCAAGTATCACTAATGGAGCAAAAAAAAAAAAAATTATCAAAATCATGCTTATTGCTTACTATCAAAACTTTATATGAGTAAAAATGGTTGTGTTATTAAAAGAAAACAGAGTGTCTGATCAGTTATTAAGTATATGGTATCTTATTCAGACAAATCTACTTCCGTGCTCGAAATTTTGAGGATTTAGCCATAGCAATCAAAGTAAACTCTGAGAACAAAACTGTGCAATTACTAAATTTTGATTACAGATATATGACCTACTTGGACGCATGTATTACCACTTTTCAACTAGGGAAGCAATGCTGTAAAGAAGAATCAAATACTCAGATAATAATTCTATCACTGTTATGAAATTTACTGGGACAACTCACACTGATAGTAATGATTTTGTCTAAAATCTCTATCTGGTATTATATCTACAGCTGCATGCTATCTATTATAATTTTGACATATCTTAGTTAAGGACAAAAATCCTTGATTAATTTGAATTCAGTTAGTCATCATTGTAAATTTGTGTATTGTTAAATGATTTGCCTATTTGATGAATCACTGACACTATGATAAAACATATTTTGTTTTGATGATTTTTTGTTATTTAGTCTCAACCTTGATTTCCATGTCTGAAATTAGAGCATTAAGAAAATTTAAACTATTAGCAGCCATGGAAATGAACAAATAGTTTTTATTACTTTAAGATTAAAAATAATATTAGATTCCCAATGACAGTATCATCAAAGACTTGGGGAGTTTTATGCTTTTATGTTTATCTATATCAGACTAATAATTTTACTTTCAATATTTATTTTAAAAAATAGGCCTAGTGCTCTTTTTAATCTATCTTAAACATTTAGCTTTATCATTTATAAAATATTTAGATGTAAAGAAACTTCTGAAACTTAAAACATTTCAACAGTTTTAATAATTACAGAATATAATATACTTACTTCCAAGAAGCTCCACCTGCTGGTGTATAATTATCAGGTCTAACTGTTAAAAGACGACATAAAGGAAATAAAAAGTATTACATCACAGGTCTTTGAAAACCTTTGCAGCTATTACTATTAACCTGTTTACTAGACTACAAGAAATTAGGTGATTTTCGTGTTCTCTGTGAGGGAAATGGCTGAAAACAGCTCACATTTTATAATGAAAAAGAAGATAACATGGTTTTTATTCAAGTAAAATTTAAAAATTACAAGAACCCTGAAAATTTCAAGGGCAGAATTGCCCAGAATAACATTAGCAACTGTGATTAACTCTGTGTTTTTTTCCTGTGGTAATCAGATAAAACTGTAGCTCTTGGAAACAATACCTTTGAGAATATTTTTAAACCATCTGAATAAGAATGCCTATAAGGTTTTAAAACTCTCTCTCTCTCTCTCTCTCTTTCTCTTTCTCTCTCTTTTTGAAAGAAATGAACCAAAATGAAACAAAACAGTAATGACCTGCATGCACGGTCTCTCCTCTCAGCCCTATAACTCTACTTTCACTCTGTCATGCAGTAACTCATTCCTCACAGTGATGAAACGTCTTTGTTAAAGCTGAAAAAAGCTATTCTTTAAAATTTTCTCATTCACATCTTCCTTTGGACTAGGGAAAAAAACCCCCAGAAATCCTGCTGATGCCAACAAAGTACCAATTTAAGCAGAAAAGAGTTAAGCCACTAAATGCATGACACATTAAAACTTGCCTATGTAATTAGAAATGAAGTTAATTTACAGAGATAAAGTAGCCACAGTTGAGAAGTGACTTATTAAACAGAATACAGTACAAACTGCTTTTTAAAGGAAATATTTAAAGTATGTTCTTAAGAGTGAATTTTATTTGTGTATGTTTTCATTTTGATATTCAATACTTGAAGAGTCACTAAGGTAAAATCATGAACACTGAATGCAATGCTGATTATTACCTTTTTGAATGCTTCATTTTCTATCTTGCCTTAAAATTTTCTTCACTTTATTCTCCCTTCACATTAATAAACTCACTGATAACTTTTAAATGAAAGTAATCAATACTAACAGTTGGAATTGATTGGGCATCACAAACGCAGAAAATATGACGTTACCTTATTTCCTTCACTCTCCTTGTATATCCTGTGGTGGAGATAAAAACTAATATCATTTCTTCTATTTAAGTTTTATTATTGATAAAAGTGCATGTGACCTCCTTTTTAAGATTCACAAAAATATTTTTTCCAAAATTTATGATTTAAGATATTCTAAAACATATTTTAACAACTCTGACAAAGTTTTTTAAAAAAATTTGAATCGGTCTTTGTTGTGTAGTGTTGTTAGTTCTCTTCTCTTTTGAGGAAAATGGAGGGTTGAAGAAAGAGAAGGGGTAAGCTTCAAAAGGACATGCATGATTATTTAGCAGTGGTTCTATGTAGGAGTAGCTTAGAGATAGAGAAGGAGTATGGGGGCAGAAGTTAAGTTTGAGTTTAGGAGCTTTGACTATTTGTGACATGGATCAAGTTTTCAGCCTTGAAATTTAGAGACTATTAATTGAAAAGGGAAGTTGTACCTCTCTAATACCTAATAATAGCAGTTGTTTATTTAATGACTACCATGAGGTAGTCATTGTACCAGATATTTTGACATAGTGTCTGATTTAGTCCTCACACACATCAGAGAGCTAGATATCATTACATTTTCCATGTGAGGAAACAACCCCAGAGAGAGAAAGTAGTTTGCTCAAGATCACAGAGCATGTATCAATAAGTGGTTAGACGGGATTTGAACCCAGGCAGTAATGCCGCTGATTTTGACGTGTTCTTTACCCTGCTGTACCACATCACTAAACTAATCTTAGGAACTGGGAGAAACCATTCTTAAGTGATGCTATGGGACTTCTGAGTACCTTTCCTCCCTATTTACTCTTATACTCACCCATCCTCTGTAATCACATTTGACTTAATCTACCTCTGTGGGTAAACCTCCTGGATTTGAGGGTCTTGGTTTTGGTTGTTCCTGTAGTTTCCTTTAAATCGCCCCAGGCCACTTATAAACCATGGTCCAAAAGAGCCCTTTTCATCTTTTGCTATTAATTGATGAACTAAGAATTGTTGGAAAGTCTAAAGAGATTGTGTCATGTATTCGGGTGTCAGGGCAAGTAAAGGACTCCTGAGGTATGAAAGGTATAGAATGGAAACCTAATTACAGCCTTGGATATGTAACTAAGAATCAATTCTTATGTATAATTTATCAGGTTTACAGGTATCACTGGTTCCATTTAATACATGTAGCAAAATAAATGGGATCTTTACATGTGTCCTTGTAGACTTTGACTCACTACTCTTAGCTATAGGTGACTAAATTATAACAGTTATCCTTTGATGCTTATAGGATAAAATGTTATTGACTATTATGAACATGTTAATCCATCTGGAAAGAGAATGTATTGGTTTTATTCTTAAGTTTAACCTACATGAACAACATATATGTATATATATACATGTCTAGACATATAAGTATGTGCATGTACATATGCATGTATACACACACAGACACACACACACACCCTGCTTGGGAATTTATTTTCAAATTATTAATGGAAACATGATTTTCAGTAGTGGTCATTGGATAGTCTTGATTAAAGGAGAATAGATGATTTTTTAAAATTTTAATTTGAGTGTTTTAACTCGGAAGGATTTTTATTGAATATTTTCCTGTTTGTTTATTGAAGCATGTACTATTTTCAAGTGTTCATAGTTTTATTTAATCTTGTGGTTTTAGATAAAAGTTAACTCACAAAATTCTTTGTATATATGTTTCTTACAAACTAGTAGTATTAAACTTTCAAAATGTGCATTCATCCTTTTCTATATGCACCACTTTAAAGCAAATTAGTGTTCTTTTAGTATAAAGATTATAAATTTTCTTTCCCTTTGAAGTAAAATATCCACCAATTTGTGGCATATTTGTTTTCTGAAAAAGATTACCAAAGGTATATGTTTGGAAAATTGACTTCATTTTAAAACTGCAGCCAATGGGTTCATATCTCTATCAAATATGAAAAAAGTGTATTCATGTCAAGCATCTGGCTTCGGGTGTGTCATCATTCATGGATGGAAGAAGAATATGTGATGACCATATGTGATCATCAAACCTCAGCCCTCTGGCACTGGTATATCACTTTTATACTCGGCGAAACCTTGTCTGACAACATTCCCAAACAGCTTGCAGCAGTTAATCAACTCTAGTCAGCTATTACAGCTGATCCTTCCTGCAGATGGAAGATGGTAGGTTAGCCTTTCCAGCTCTTTTACATATCTCCCTGAGCTCTCCAGTCTCTAAAGTACATTTGTCTGCCAGTGGGTTTCTGGAGAAGGCATCTGCAATTATAAACATTTTCCCAGGAATATATGCTGCGTGCAGCTTAAACCCTATCAGGCATAACAGAAATCTCTTGCACCTTAAGGGAATTAACACAGAGATTTGATTTTGATAAAGGAGATAGACTTTATAGTTTGAAAGAGTGCCAAACAAGCTGAAATTGCAGCAGATGTGCTGACATCTCAATATTAGTGTAAGTGTATTTCTAATCTTTTGTAGGATAAATACAAAAGCAACAGTAATATACATAAATATCAATTGCTATTTATGTGCCATGGAATTCAGATGATAATATTTCTTGATTGATTTATTATAAGGCTTGAATCATTGATGACCCTCCAATGACTAGAACAATGGCTGTACCTAATGATAATATGATCTTTCAAGCAAATTGGCCTGGAAATGCAAGAGCATCAGAAGACAATGCTAACTTGATAGGCTGATTTTCTCTTGGATTTCCATCCACCTTTTTGAGATTCAGTTGAAGATGTTGAACTCTCAGCTCACTGCAGAAGTCTCTCCCTGAGTAATTTGACCTCTAGCAACATTTCTCTTCTCTGTACACCTGTGCACATTAAAATTGTGTGCTTATCTGGCTCTAGTACCCAGCCTTGCATTTTTTGTCATCATTTTTTGTCTTTGCCAATGAGGTTGCAGAATGTTTGGGTGAGAGGGACTAGGTTTTATACCATTTACGTGCCTTGATTAAGACAGGTACTCAATGTCCTTAATTAAATAGCTGTAGGTGACTAGACATATTAGACAGTTCCTCCAGGCTAAATTTGCTGACACCTTGAGCAATAAGCAGTAAAAGGATAAATGTGCTAAACAGCTCAATCGAAAATGTTTAGTCTTCTTCCTCTGACAAATAAATAAGGAAATTAGAAGTGACCATAAAAGAAAAAAGTTTCTTCCCAAATAATAGAAATAAATAAAAGACAGATTTTATAATTTCATGATTTATAATGCTTTTCTCACTTCAGTAAGTTACTTGTTGACATTCTTCAGCCTGGATTGAAAGGCAAGAAATCAAGTTTATATTCATTTTAAGGGCAAGCACTTAGTAGAAATAGAGAGACAAAAGCACCTGGCTTAAATATTCTAGACCAGGAGGGAGACTCCCTGGTGGAGGGGGACCCCGCTGCCACACTTGGTTCCCTGGATTGGAAGGTGAGATGTGAAGGCCGTGATCTGGGTCTGAAGCTTCCGGAAGAAAACCAGGCAGACTTCTGCTTCTTTGGTTCTGTGCATCTGCAAGAGAATGACCATCCCAGTCCATATTTAAATGTAGGCCATTTTATTTAGTTTGTCTTATAATATTTGCTTCCTCTTAATTCAGAGGGTAGAGTATCTCCCACAGTAGCCTCTCACTACAGTGCCCTTTCCTTCATTTTTCCTACTCACTGTCAGCACCACTTGACCCCGAAGCCAGAGATAAAGGACTGTGGAAGACTACCAGAGGTAGTTGTGAGAAGAGTTGGATAATTTGGGCAAAATAAATGATTTTAGAAAGTATATATTTTTTGAAGGCAAGTGAAACTTCTATTCAAAGAGCTAAAAGATTATACACTACAAAAAGAAAATCAATGGCAAAAGAAACTAGATGTTCTCTACTCATAAAAGGATAAACTTAGACATAGGTTTTAAATCATAATTATGACTTTCAAGCATATTCTCCCTTCCTCAAATATTATGAAGGCGCCTCGTAATTTCCAAGGATATTTTTTCTCTTTTTATCAATCATACTGCTATGGCTAGATTTAATTCAGGGTCCTTATACTTTAGCTTGCGCCAGAACCAGTTGGGGGGCTTATTAAAACACCCACTGCTGGGCCACACTCCAGACTTTCTAATTCTGTGGTTGGAGTGGGTGTGGAGCTTGAGAATTTTGCATTTCTAACTAGTTCCCAGGTAAACTAATGCTGCTGGTCTGACGATATATACTTTGAGAACTAATGGGAATATTTGTAACTAATTTTATGAGCTTCTTAAGGGCAGTGTAATATTTAATTTAGCTTTGATTTCTCAGTGTTTGGTATAAAAACATCCGAAAAAATTTTGACACTATGAATTTCTTTGTAGCTCACCCAACATTACAAAGGATAAAAGAATTACAGAATTCTAAAATGTTTGGCTTTGATTTTTTAATCACCTGTTTTCTATATTATTGCCAGGTAAAATTGTTACTGTTTCAATTATCTCTTAGATTGAAATTCAGAGATTTGCTATTTATACTGCTTTAGTCTGGAGCCTAATATTATGCATAAGACCTGTAAGTGGTGCATGCAAAATTCTTCTTTGTTAAAAATATACTTTATTCCCTTTCTACTATTATTTTTCCCTTTTCTTCTCACATGACTGCCATTTGGCTATCTCCCTCATTAGATACCATTATTTTTTTCAAAGACTATCAGTGTTTTTACTTCTCATCTTTATTAAGCCAAATTGTCAGAGTTCTCACATGTGCATTCATTTCATTTACACTTTGCTGTTTTAGATTGAGTGTAGGTATGGATCAAGCAAGGTTCATGACAGGTGTTTTCAAATATCAGAGAGGCCATTATGAAGAAAAGTAATTTAGACTATTTTAAACACCTATGAATGGGAAGGACAAGGAAACTGGTTCTGGATTAATATGAGGAAGAAATTTATAACAGATGCACAAAGATTTGGATAAGCACTCATTGTACATATACTAAAATTGGAGTGACAGCTATATAATTCACAGTAGATTAGAATGGTCTCTCTTCAGCACTGACACCCAGGTCCATGTAATATGTGTGTGTGAGGGGGGTAGGTATTCTTCTGAATCTTTTAAACCTCTAAAAAATAAATCTGAAGAAAGGACTGATTTTCCTTTGGAGATTATAAATTCCTCTTCATTCATTGCTTCCCAAGCATAGCCTGGGTGAGCAAATGAGAGGGATTAAAAAAAACCAAACAAACCTGGTGAAGGAACACAGGCACCTAAAGAGTGGTCCTTTGGACACTGACATAAACTGTTTGTAGTAACAATTGGTTCATTAAAGTTGTGTGTACATTTGGTGTTAATGACGGACATTAATTGCCAAATGATTCATTTATTCATTTAACAATAAGGTTGTGGGAAGAGACCAATATGGATTTCTAAGATTATACTGGTCTGTGACATTTAGAATTTGGACACGCTTTAGGGGTAGGACTGAATGGAAGCAAGCTTGTCATTTGGTTCCACGAAAAGAGAGCTCCACACTGATAATATTATAACATTTTGCTTCCCCAAAGGCCCCCATCCTGAACTTCTCTCAGATTTGGGGCAGACACAAAGGATATAGACTTTAGAATTCTTCTTGCTCTTAGCCCTTCTCGAGAGCTACTAACTGAGTAAACTGAGAGGAAGACTAGGTAACACCATGTCAAATCTGGGAGAGGAGCAAATGGCCACTACCGCAATAACAACTAGAAAATAATAGAAGGCAACAAACATCCTTTCTTTGGCATTAGTGCCAAAAGCACTGTTGTCATTGACTTTCAGAGAAGCAGAGACAAAATTGTGATCTGGGGAAAACTAGTTTATAATGATAAAATTCAGAATAGTGGTTCATCTTGGGAGTGGAGGTGCATATGGCTATTGACAAGAAAGGGAACTTTATGAGGTGCCAGAAATGTTCTGTATCTTGATCTTGGTGGTGGTTACACAATTGCATCCTGATTTTTAAAATCATGGAGTTTAAGTTTGGTGCCTTTATGCACTTAACTGTACACATGTTATATCCTTCAATTAAAAAAAAATGTGTAGGGATTAATTTCTAATAATAGCTGATAGAAGACTATTAGATTCTCTCTCATTGCCAATTTTATTGTTGAAAAGCCTAGCAAATTACTCCAATTTTTTCTTGTAAACTATTTTGCTGCGACAAAACGCGGTAGATTCTTGAGTGTCTGGCAAGTGGCTCTACATTTCGGACCCAGGTCTTTAGGTCCTTAGATTTCATGGCATTAAGAGATGTTAATGCACTGGGGCCCAGAGCAGATCATGTCCAAAGTCTTTACTGGGGAGTAGAGGCTCAGTCAGAGGCTGCTGGGATCACCATTCTGAGATCACTTGCTTGCTCTTCCGGGATTTCAGCTCACACTGGAGCAGCACAGCCTTTGAAGACTTAAACTGAAGCTTCTGTTCAGTTTAGATCATCCCGGAAACTCCTGTTTTTCTCAAACTTAAAGTCTGAGACCAACCTGTTCTTAAATTGTGTTTATTTATACTAAACCAGGGGACTCCAGACCACACAAATATTTCCTCAGTTCTAATGGCGTCCAGTATCCAGACTGTCCTTTGATTTAGTGGTGCTGATTGAACTCCCTACAAAATGTGTGAAATGTCTAATTAGCCTGTATTCCCTGGGAAAATGCTAATTGCCCATACAGTTTCATGGGCCAGAAAATATCATGACATTATAAATAATGTCTTTAAATATATTTGAATAAAACTCCACAAAAATATTTTAGGTAAATAATGATGATAAACCAATTTGCCCCCTAAAACCAGATTTCTAATTCAAAAGGAAACTTCATTTTTCACTTCTTTTAAGTAGTATAGGGTCTCTCACAGATGTTTTACCCACTTCATCTGTTAAATATTTTGAGTGGGATGCAGCAAGAGTGTTAGTTTTCTACCGTAAGTTTTACCTCTAAGTTTAGTCTTGAGCCCCTATCATTAGTGAACATCACTGCTTTTTTGGTAGATTAATCATATTTTGATCATAATATTGCTTTCTAGTCACAAGTTTCTTCAGAGACTCAGACCACCAAACGAAGAAGGAACTCCTTTGAATTTCTATCTGGCTTTGAATTTCTATCTACTCTTTTAAAAATGTATAACTAGCTTATAAATATTTCACGTACTCTGCAACTCTTTACCTTACAGGCTGCAGTTGTTGCTGTAACTCTGACTTGATAAAGTGATGAAGTGTTTTTGGATTAAGTCTTAGTGTCAGTCTTAAATGAAAGAAAGACCTTGCCAAGATTTTGTTTGTCTGTCTTCAAATATAAAAATGAAGTACACATGTATTAAAATTCATAATTTTGATGTTTCACATCTATGTTTTACAATTTGAGCTTTCCCAGTGATACTCAGGGACTGGTGTATGCTACATGTTGACAAAAAGTGAAAATATGACTTCCTTTGTTCCAAATTAAATAGCATCCAAAGTCTATTTTGATAAAGGAAGCAAATAAGCATACACATTTCTCTGAATGGATCATTAATTTAATTTAGGGTATTTTAAATTGTGGACTCTATTATCCTATTTGTAATTAGGTTAAAAGGTTTCCACCAATTATACTAATCATAATTCTTCACTTTCATTATAGCCTAGAGTTTAATGGTTTCTTCTGATAATGGAATGAAAACACATTATAATTTCATTTTTATATCATTTCACAAGTATTTTTTGTGAGATTGCAACCCATTACCTAAAACAAGCACATCCCTTGTCTTCTGAGAAGTTCTTTGAGTGAGACAACACTAATGATATTTACAGTTTTAGAGATTTGAGGAAAACTTACCAGTTCCCCCTCCCAAAGTCTTTAATCTGCTTGCTTAGTTTCTGTTTGCTTTTTAGATATAATTTACCATCAAAGAAATGTTAAAAGATTCTTGCTTCATAGTTCAGAAATGTTTACTTCTAGTCCATTAAATTTACTAGGATTTCCTGAAAACACATGTTTAATTCTCTATAATAAATGGCTGTATCACATATTTTAAACAACAAATGGGAAATTTTAAAATATTGAACTGTACTTTAACACTTTTTAACTTATGTGTGAAAAGTTTTCTACAAATCCCTTTAAACTGGGAATATTAACTTGTCTTTGTGTTTGGCAGTAGATATTCCCATTCTAAATTTTACTCTGCAGCTTTTCACATCAAGTCACTAGGTTTATATTTGATAACGAAAACACTGTTTGCATCTTAACTTTTACATTCTATCAGATAGAGGGTTTTTAAAAAAAATTTAATGCAACATGCTCCTTGGAGTTCAAAGTTAAAAATTCCAACGTTGAAAAGCACTAAATGACAGGTTTTAAAGTATCAATCTCACCGATTGTAACACCCTTAGAACTGTGTATTTTCAGTCACAATATAAGGAAAAATTTATTAGCTGCCTATATTTACTCTTACCTTTAGAGGCCATGAATATGCTGAGTCACTTCTTCAAAGGCATGCAGGTTAAAAGAAAAGGCTCCTCTTGTTGCAGCAAAGAGAGAAACACAACAGGCATAAAACTTCAGAGGGTATCTGTCTACCTCTTGTCAGCTTACAAATACTGGAGGAACGGAGAGCCTTGCTGTTTCCAGAGTGCTGTATTTTATCATTTTGAACAACAGGGGGAGACAAAGCTATCGTCAAAAGTAAACACTATTCAGAAACCATCATCCCACTTGGTGGCTGAAGGACCAATTTCAGAATAATAAAAACCAGGAAGGAAAATATACAACATACAACACTCATTTTTATGGGCCTTATTTCCACTTAGTGTTTAAAAATTACTTCTTGGAATATATATTTTTGCCCTCACTACTACATTAGAAATAGTCTACTTTTCTAATTTCTAGAAATCTCCTGTACCAGAGTCTGTGATAAAACATTCTATCACATGTAAGTTTCTGACAGTTATAAATAATTTTTTTTAATTTTGAAAATGTTTGAACAGCAATATTTTTATGTTTACTCTGGATTTCTCTCCACTCTCTCTCCCTGTAACAAACAAGAAAAGGATTATTTCCTGCTATTTACATACATAAATGAAAATTTATTTTTATTTTTAGTTGAATTTGATTAATCAGGAATTTGAAAATAGAAACCTTCAATAATCTCATAAAGTTAAATGAAACATACAGGTAATATTTAACTGCATTGCACACTGAGGGGAAACAAAAAAGCACTGTAAACTTGACCAGACAGTTCATATTTCTAAATGACTATGGAGATTTTGCTCACCAAGTCAGTTGCCCTGGATGGCATGATTTGCAAAGGTTGAACTTGTAGGATATACTACATTATCAGCAACACTGTCTGCTTCTAAAAATAGTTAAGTGGCCTGAGAAGGCATGGATAGTGATGAAAAATTATGAAGTCAGCTCACAGGCTGTAGACAGCCAAAAGTTTGGGTTCTTCTTATTTGGCAAAGAGATGTTTCTTTTTGTTGTTGTTTTGAAATGTTCGAGGTTAAAATGAGCTACCATTATTTGAGTTATCATTTTGCAGAAAATGTGTATAAGTATGATTAGTATTTTAGAATTAAATTATATGTTTCCTAAATTTCTTAATGTTTGCCACAGGCATTTGGAAAAACTTTGATCCAAAGAAACTAAGTTGTTATTAGCACTATCAAACATGGTATTTTATACTGTAGAGCACAGAGAACTCTACCTAATGCACTGTGGTAACCTAAATGGGAGGGAAGTCCAAAAGGGAGGGGATATCTGTATGTATGGCTGATGCATTTTGTTATGCAGTGGAGGCTAACACAACATGTAAAGCAACCATACTCAAATAAAAATTAATTAAAAAAACGTGGTATTTTAAATTATGGTCATAACAGACCAGTTAATTTTGACTTTCAACAGAGCACCAATTTTGAAACAAAATATAAAAACCTAAGTGAATTAAACATATGTTTTGGCCTATATAAGGCCAACCATCTATGCATTTGGACATGGCCATTTGACTCACTGAATCTTTCAACATTTGACCTGCAACAAAGACTTTCCAGGCCATCTAAATTGATGATGTGCAGGTACTGCCTATTTCTTCCTTTATACTTTCTTCCTCTGTCCTGCCAAAGACAGCACCAACGTCATTTTTTCTTTTTAAAAAAGACCCAGCAGATACCAACCTGAGGTCTCCCCTTCCCTCCATTCCTTTCGGTTTCCCAGCCTTTCTCAAGGAGAGGCTTGCAAACCCTCCTTAAGGGACCTCCCAGAGGTTCAAGTGTCCTGTCACTGAGTGCTCCCGCAGACAGGAGACATTGCTCCACAAGTTGGCCTCAACCCCCATCCTGCTGCTTTCCTGCTGCCATTCACCTTCACAGTGCTCTCGTTCCAACTCCCCTAACACCTGCCGCCTCTATGGAAGAACCGGGACCACTCTCAATACTCCAGATGGTCACAGAATACTCCTAGCCCTGTGCTATGAAGCCCTGGGCTTTTTCAAGCAGCTTCAGTTTTATTTTGCCAGCAGGCTACAGTATTTTAGTCTGCTCCCTTGATTCCATGAAATATAGACAGTACAAGTTGGGCATGTCCAACAGACATAACCCAGGGCTCGATGATAACATAGCGGGATTGCAGTACACAAAAGGAGACGTGAAAATGAATATCAGGAAATCTAGTGTCAGTGGGCCTGCCCCTTCCCAGGAAACTCCCTACCGGTCTCTCTCTCGTGAGCCTCAGCTCTGCTGCTCTGTTTGGGTGTGCTCATCTACTCAGGATGTCCTGCCTTGCCTGTCCTTGTCCCCCCCGAAAGAAAAGACTCTATATCCGCCATCTTCAGTTTCAGCCAAAAGGAAATGAAAAAAAATTCCATCATAATCTTGACACAATCACGCCTGCCCATGGCCTTTTCCCAGGACCTGTCAAAGCTATTTCGGAAGGTTCATCCATTCAATGTTACATCACTGTTCAGAACGTCCCCATTATTTAATTATTTAGCTGTTAGATGTTTGACTTAAATTTTCATGATTGAAAAGGCTCACCAAAATAGTTTCTCTCAGTACAAAGGGAGAGACTGCCAATTTATTTAAGCCTATATAGTGACAAAAGAAGTGCTACCTGTTATACAATGAAACGAAACAAAATCAGCAATATGCTCCCGATGACATCCTTTGAGGAAAGAGTATGGAGTGGATTAAGATGTAAGCCTACAGGTCTGGGGCAGGACCAAGGACCGAGGACTAGGATGAACTGACTTTTAGCCTGTTTCATCAGCTTAATAGTTATTCTGCCTCTGGTTTTACTATAAAAGTATGTGTTCCTAGAAATTATATACATACATACATACATATATAAACATATATATGTAAATATATAACTAAATATACATATACATGAAGTGAGAGAGAATTACTTGCTTTTCTTGATTTATATAAATATTATTTTAGGTATAACTCAAACACATTTTAGTCACTTAAAATTATGTTTTTAAAAATTTATGATAATGCATAGCATTACATTGTTTTCAGCCACTGCATGTTATTACATTTTATGAGTATAATGAATACAGTTTTTGCTCATTGCCATTTTAACAGATGTTTAGTTGTTTCCATTATGTAAGGCAATGGTTCTTATGCACATGTATAGCAGTCCTTTTGAGGATATATATCCAGAAATAAAAATGCCGGCTATTGGGATATGAAGATCTTCATCTTTACTAGGTATCACTGAATTGATCTTCAATGGTCTTGTACCAATTTACATTCCCAACAGTAAGGGATAAGAGTTCCCATTTCCACATATCCCTTTCAACACTGGCTTGGTCACCGTAGTGGGGAATATCTAGTGGACTCCTAAGTATTAATTTATGAGAAGGCACCATCTAGAAGTCTTAATTACATTATAATCTGATAACTGTAAACATGATTGCATGTATTTATGTTTTCAGTTGTTCCTATCATACTATATCATGCAAGAATAATTAATAGCAAATTTTACGAACAGCTTATCATACAAGTAACTGCTACAGGTGAGGAATGGTATGGTAATGGACTGCAATTTAGTGATAAAATAACTCCTTTCATTCAGTGAGGCTCATGGTATGATCTGCTAAAATGTGAATCCACTTTTAGCAAACGTGCAGCACTTAAGGCATGCATTTCTATGCATAAATCTTATCTCTGGATATATAATTTCCCATACTAAAAGTCATTGTGAAACAATTCAGGGTGGGTATTAATTAATTAATTAGTTAACGCAATCATGGGAAGAAATATCATTAGTATAAATGTTTTTTTCCAGCGTTATTTGATTTGCAACTACACTGTGGATGTAAGATATCCAATCTTTCAATGCGAACTTGAATGTTTCTTCCCTGGGAAAGTACAACTCCTATTTCAGCAGCCATCTATCCACATGTTGCAAACCTCTTATCAAAGTGCATTTCTTTGCTATCTTATTCAGACCTGCCCTTTTGATACAATGCTTCATTCATTCTTTCAGTAATTATTTATTAACTTTTTACTGTGGGCATATCATTATGAAGCCTACTGACTGTAATGATATGACCTCCACTCGAGTGGAGGACCACAACATAGAGATGCAATACTTTTGTTTTTTAAAAGTAAGAGTCAGTTATCACCTCCTGAAAATAAAATGATACAACTCATCCTCTCTCTGAAAAACAAAGCTAATCAGAATCAGTAATGTATCATTCAAATGAGCAATTCTTTGTTTCACACGTACATGTCTAATTTTCCTTTCCTCTGTTACTTTGAAACAGAAAAATAATAACTATTAAGATATCATTTCTTAAATAATGAAAGAATAGTATACTGGATCATGCTTCTTGGTTGATAATGAGGGATAGATTTCTTGCATTCTCTCTTTCTCCCTACTTAAAAAGATATTGATTTAAAGGACTAGAAAAAAAATGGAAAGGAATCCTAGATACAGAGAAGAATCTGTCTGAAACTAAGAGAAGCTGGTTCTGGAACAAATATATCTAGAGGGGTCCCCACTCACCAAGATGACATAAAAAAAGACTCCTAATTTAGAGTCCTGCGCACAGACTCCCTGAGACAAAGGGTACCCCATAATCAGTAGATTGTAAAGCCCAAGGCAGAAGCAAAAGTTTAGATTGTCCATAGAAGTTCTTTTTCAAATTTTCTGCCTTGTACGTTTTCTTCAGGTAAGATGAAGTTAAGCTGAATGGAGTTCTTTGAAGTAATCTGTCTTTACTGTACTTTGTCTTCTGGCATTTTTCTGACCTCTTATGCATAATGTAAACTTTTAACAGTTCATAATGGCATTTTTCCTTTAAAGAGTCTAAAAGTAGTGGGAATCTTCTGAGAGGTTCTGGCTCATTGCAAGCTATATTACTAGAAGAAGAGCATTACAAGCAGAAAACTGTACAGACATATGACATATCAATAATTATTTATTTAGATCTCCTTCAGGGTGTATGTTTGTGTCTCTGAGAGAGAGAGGAGGAGAAGGAGGAGGAGAGAGAGAAAGAGAGAACGGAAGGGAATTGGAGCTACCAAGTAGATTGACGGGGAGAATTAAGAAGACACTTAAAATCTTCAGAAACCCCATCAAGAACTGCTTTACCATTTTGAAAATCTCTTTATTTCTACCATTATTTTAAATATACTTACCTTGTGCCTGGGTTCTTGTGCCTTGCTCAGTGTGGTTGCTTTGTCCTCCCAACATTTGCCTGCATCTTCAGACATCAGCAAAATACTGCAACAAGCCCTTCCGTGGCTGCAGCCGACAGCCCAGCAGTGCTCTGCGTGCAAGTGCCTTCATTGACAGCAGCCATATCACGCACAGCCGGTGCAGCTGCAACTCAGTGCCAGCCAGAGGACACCAGTTGTTTTCTGCAATACATTCCCTTCACATTTCCAGCCTCGAAAATAAGCTTCCCCAAGCTTGGATCCCCCCAAGAGCAAAGTTCCCAAGAAATTGAGATAATTATTATAACAAATATACATTAAATGCATAGACAACATACATTAGAGTTAATTTATGCTTAACGGTGCATACTTAGTGTTTTCTTCTGGTGCTATTTATAGGCTAGATCATCCTGAAAATGTTACTGCATTTAAATGCATGCTTTGCGAAGTGGTGGCTAAAAGTGTGGGATGTGTCCTATAAGCCATGGAGAATGTTGTTTCACTGAATGGGGTTGGAAAAGGAAGGCCTGTGTTTATTAGTGAATATCCTTTTTCTTGTTGTTGTCTAATGCAGGTCCTGACCAATTATAGGCATTCATGAAATGTTAACTCCAAGAATGAGGGAGTAGATGTTACCAACAAAAGCATTGTTTGTGGTTTGGGACTTCTTTCCTTATTTTGTCTACAAGCAAATGTATGAACTGTGAAAATTGATGAGAATTATGATCTTGCTCCTGACCTCAAATTGTAGTCAGTCATGATTTGAATAAGATGTATGTATACAAGTATGCTTTGTGTTTTTGGCATAACTAGAAATAATTCTGGGCTGGCTTAAAGCGAAGTATATTTATGTTTTGCATAGTTGTATTTTTTCTTTGGCAATCTCCTTAGTCATGTTTTTCTCTAGTAACTAAATAGATTCGAGTGCAATGTTGTCAATAGAGATATATTTTGAGCCACATATGTAACCTAAAGTTTTCTAGGAGCCACATTAAAAACTTAAAAGAGGGACTTGCCTGGTGGTGCAGTGGTTAAGAATCCGCCTGACAGTGCAGGGGACACGGGTTCGATCCCCAGTCTGGGAAGATCCCATGTGCCGCGGAGCAGCTAAGCCCGTGCACCACAACTGCTGAGCCTGTGCTCTAGAGCCGCAAGCCACAGCTACTGAGCCCGCACGCCACAACTACGAAACCCACACGCCTAGAGCCTGTGCTCTGCAACAAGAGAAGCCACCGCAATGAGAAGCCCATGCACCACAACAAACAGTAGCCCCCGTTCTCCGCAACTAGAGAAAGCCTGCACACAGCAACGAAGACCCAACGCAGCCAATAAATAAATAAATAAATCTTTTAAAAAAATAATAAAAAAACTTACAAGAAACAGGTGAAATTTTTTTTAACATCTTTATTGGAGTATAATTGCTTTACAATGGTGTGTTAGTTTCTGCTTTATAACAAAGTGAATCAGTTATACATATACATATGTTCGCATATCTCTTCTCTCTTGCATCTCCCTCCCTCCCACCCTCCCTATCCCACCCCTCTAGGCAGTCACAAAGCACAGAGCTGATCTCCCTGTGCTATGCAGCTGCTTCCCACCAGCTATCTACTTTACATTTGGTAGTGTATATATGTCCATGCCACTCTCACTTCGTCACATCCCACCCTTCCCCCTCCCCATATCCTCAAGTCCATTCTCTAGTAGGTCTGTGTCTTTATTCCCGTCTTGCCACTAGGTTCTTCATGACCTTTTTATTTTCCCCTTAGATTCCATATATATGTGTTAGCATACTGTATTTGTTTTTCTCTTTCTGACTTACTTCACTCTGTATGACAGTCTCTAGATCCATCCACTTCTCAACAAATGACTCAATTTCGTTCCTTTTTATGGCTGAGTAATATTCCATTGTATATATGTGCCACATCTTCTTAATCCATTCATCTGATGATGGACATTTAGGTTGCTTCCATGTCCTGGCTATTGTAAATAGAGCTGCAATGAACATTTTGGTACATGACTCTTTTTGAACTATGGTTTTCTCAGGGTATATGCCCAGTAGTGGGATTGCTGGGTCTTATGGTAGTTCTATTTGTAGTTTTTTAAGGAACCTCCATACTGTTCTCCATAGTGGCTGTATCAATTTACATTCCCACCAACAGTGCAAGAGTGTTCCCTTTTCTCCACACCCTCTCCAGCATTTATTGTTTCTAGATTTTTTGATGATGGCCATTCTGACCGGTGTGAGATGATATCTGATTGTAGTTTTGATTTGCATTTCTCTAATGATTAATGATGTTGAGCATTCTTTCATGTGTTTTTTGGCAATCTGTTTTATTTATGATAAAAACTCTCCAGAAAGTGGGCATAGAGGGAACCTACCTCAACATAATAAAGGCCATATATGACAAACCCACAGCAAACATCATTCTCAATGGTGAAAAACTGAAAGCATTTCCTCTAAGATCAGGAACGAGACAAGGATGTCCACTCTCACCACTATTATTCAACATAGTTCTGGAAGTCCTAGCCACGGCAATCAGAGAAGAAAAAGAAATAAAAGGAATACAAATTGGAAAAGAAGAAGTAAAACTGTCACTGTTTGCAGATGACATGATACTATACATAGAGAATCCTAAAACTGCCACCAGAAAACTGCTAGAGCTAATTAATGAATATGGTAAAGTTGCAGGATACAAAATTAATGCACAGAAATCTCTTGCATTCCTATACACTAATGATGAAAAATCTGAAAGAGAAATTATGGAAACACTCCCATTTACCATTGCACCAAAAAGAATAAAATACCTAGGAATAAACCTACCTAGGGAGACAAAAGACCTGTATGCAGAAAACTACAAGACACTGATGAAAGAAATTAAAGATGATACCAACAGATGGAGAGATATACCATGTTCTTGGATTGGAAGAATCAACATTGTGAAAATGAGTATACTACCCAAAGCAATCTACAGATTCAATGCAATCCCTATCAAATTACCAATGGCATTTTTTACAGAGCTAGAACAAATCATCTTAAAATTTGTATGGAGACACAAAAGACCCCGAATAGCCAAAGCAGTCTTGAGGCAAAAAAATGGAGCTGGAGGAATCAGACTCCCTGACTTCAGACTATACTACAAAGCTACAGTAATCAAGACAATATGGTACTGGCACAAAAACAGAAACATAGATCAATGGAACAAGATAGAAAGCCCAGAGATTAACCCACGCACCTATGGTCAACTAATCTATGACAAAGGAGGCAAAGATATACAATGGAGAAAAGACAGTCTCTTCAATAAGTGGTGCTGGGAAAACTGGACAGCTACATGTAAAAGAATGAAATTAGAATACTCCCTAACACCATACGCAAAAATAAACTCAAAATGGATTCGAGACCTAAATGTAAGACTGGACACTATAAAACTCTTAGAGGAAAACATAGGAAGAACACTCTTTGACATAAATCACAGCAAGATCTTTTTTGATCCACCTCCTAGAGTAATGGAAATAAAAACAAAAATAAACAAGTGGGACCTAATGAAACTTCAAAGCTTTTGCACAGCAAAGGAAACCATAAACAAGACGAAAAGACAACCCTCAGAATGGGAGAAAATATTTGCAAGTGAATCAACGGACAAAGGATTAATCTCCAAAATATATAAACAGCTCATTCAGCTCAATATTAAAGAAACAAACACCCCAATCCAAAAATGGGCAGAAGACCTAAATAGACATTTCTCCAAAGAAGACATACAGACGGCCACGAAGCACATGAAAAGATGCTCAACATCACTAATTATTAGAGAAATGCAAATCAAAACTACAATGAGGTATCACCTCACTCCTGTTAGAATGGGCATCATCAGAAAATCTACAAACAACAAATGCTGGAGAGGGTGTGGAGAAAAGGGAAACCTCTTGCACTGTTGGTGGGAATGTAAATTGATACAGCCACTATGGAGAACAATATGGAGGTTCCTTAAAAAACTAAAAATAGAATTACCATATGACCCAGCAATCCCACTACTGGGCATATACCCAGAGAAAACCGTAATTCAAAAAGACACATGCACCCGAATGTTCATTGCAGCACTATTTACAATAGCCAGGTCATGGAAGCAACCTAAATGCCCATCAACAGACGAATGGATAAAGAAGATGTGGTACATATATACAATGGAATATTACTCAGCCATAAAAAGGAACGAAATTGAGTCATTTGTTGAGAAGTGGATGGATCTAGAGACTGTCATACAGATTGAAGTAAGTCAGAAAGAGAAAAACAAATATCGTATATTAATGCATGTATGTAGAACCTAGAAAAATGGTACAGATGAGCCAGTTTGCAGGGCAGAAGTTGAGACACAGATGTAGAGAATGGACATATGGACACCAAGGGGGGAAAACTGCGGTGGGATGGGGATGGTGGTGTGCTGAATTGGGCAATTGGGATTGACATGTATACACTGATGTGTATAAAATTGATGCCTAATAAGAACCTGCAGTATAAAAAAACAAACAAAACAACTAATACTAAACTTTCATTGGGTTATTTGTATGGAAATATGTTAATATAAATGTTTCAGACATTACATGAAATTTCTAAAAATCTTATATTTGTATTTGTATGGAAATATGTATGGAAATATGTTAATATAAATGTTTCAGACATTACATGAAATTTCTAAAAATCTTATATGTTCTGGTATAATGTTATAAGTAATAATCCTAGTTATTACTTTAAAATGTATATCTCAGAAATAACTAATTTTCTTGTCAACTGCATTATTATGAACTTTCATCAAATCTTTAACTGTGGTCATTTTTAAGTCTTTTGTCATTTACAGACAGTTCTGGGTGTACTCTGATGATTTTGCAAATATGTTCCTATAAAAGGGTTTCATCTTCAAGAAATTCATGGAAAAGACTCTGACAAGTACAGGTTTCTGGTAACTGACTGTACTGCTGAACTGAATGAATAAGCATTTTCAGAACTCTAATGAAAAACTGATGAACTCATAAAAGTACTAACAAAAGATCAAGATGAAAAAAAAATTAATTACATGGGACTGAGTGAACTGATGAGGATGAGTATAATTTTTGTGACTTTCTGTCTGAATTAAAAAAAAAAAAATCCCACAAGGACTCAGAGGCAAAGAATATAGAAATCAATTTTCACTGCAAAGTAAAGGAGCTGTTACAGTGGAGGATTACTGGACTGAATGTCAATATTATGACATAGTATGAGTGTGTTTCATGTTTGGTAATTGCAATCATTGTTGCTTCTGTTGTGGTCATCCATGTACAATGCTTGATGTCAGTCTATTTATCTCTTGTAAAAATAAAATACAGTGTGTGTGTGTGAAAAAAAAATTTTATTCAAGTATGGTTGATGTACAGTGTTGTGTTAATTTCTGCTGTATAGCAAAGTGACTCAGTTATATATTCATTCTTTTTTATATTCTTTTCCATTATGGTTTATCCCAGGATTTGAATATAGTTCCCTTTGCTATACAGTAGGACCTCGTTGTTTATCCATCCTATATAAAATAGTCTGCATCTGCTTATCCCAAACTCCCAATCCATCCCTCCCCCACCCTCCTCCCCCTTAGAAACCACATGTCTCTTCTCTATGTCTGTGAGTCTGTTTTGTAGATAAGTTCATTTGCTGACACACTTTTCTTAATAGGCTTTAGCATATCCCTTTTTGTTTGTTTTTACTTATCATTCTTAGTCTGTTTTGCTGGAGACACTTCTTTCAAATGTTTATTTTGGAATACTCCAATGCTCAATCCTTAGTCATTTTTTCCTATACATTCACTTCCTTGGTGATCTTTTCTAGTCTCATGGCTTTAAAAATGTTGATTACCCCAAAATATATCTCTAGCTCAGGCTGCTGTTCTGAACTCTCTACTTACATAATAACATCTCAAACTCAGCAGGTTCAAACTGAACTCCTAATCTGCTTTACCCATCTAGTCATTGGTAACCCTGTCTTCCCAGTCAGGTCAAATCTTGTGGGTCATTCTTGATTCCTCTCTTTATCTCACACCTTATATTTCACACAGGAAGTTCTTTGGCTCTTTCTTCAAAATACATCAATAATCCCACCAGTTCTTATTACTTTCACTGCTTCCATTTTAGGCCAGCCATGATAATTCCATGCCTGGATTATTGCAGTAGTCTCGGAAATAGACTCCCTGTTTCTACCCTTGCCCCCTACAGTTAATTCTCAAATGCAACAGCAAGAATGACTCTTTGAAAATATAAGTTAGATCATATCATCCTGCTCCTCAAACTTTGGAATGAGCTCGATAGACCCTATAGTATCTGGTCTCTATTATCCCATCTTCTGATACTCTTCCCCTTAGTCTGTTTTGGTCACACTGGCCTCCTTGCTATTCCTAGAACATGCCGGGGATTCTTCCACTTTACAACTTGCTCTAACTACTCCCTCTATGAAATAGCATCAGCTTAAACTGTTTTTGCCTCCTTAAATAGGTTGTTGATAAATCAAATTGAAACAGCGTCAGCTTAAACTGACTTTGCCTCCTCAAATAGGTTGTTGATAAATCAAACCTTGAGTTGTTTTACAGAGACAGCACTGCGGAGGTACAGGACAGGAACCCCTGTCTCCAGCATGACCCCAGAGCCAAGAATCTTCAGTCTATGGAACTCAAAGAATAGAAATGTTGCCACTGGAGCCCTTTACAAAGTGAGAAGTCCTTCCATAGGAAAATCTAGCTTCCAGCAGCATGAGTAACTTATATGTACTAATTCAATATTAGCCAATCAGCTTCCAAGTTTGAGATTGCCCCAGCCCCTTAAATTTTACCCCTAACCTTGGATCGGCAAACAGATTTGAGAGGCTTGCCTCCTGTCTCTTTGCTGGTCAACCTCTAAATAAAGTTCTTTCTTTTCTCAAAAGCTGGTGCCATAGTACTGGCTTCTATGCAAATATGGCAGCGAGCCCTTGCTGACTAACATCTATCTGGAATGTTCTTTTGCAAGATATTTGTAAATAAACTCCCTCATATCATTTGCATTTTTGCCTAAATATCACCTTTTATATGCAGTCTATCTTAATCACCCCCTTTAATATTCCTACACAACCCCCCTTTCTTCACCTTCTTGGCTTGAAATTTATAGATTCTTTTTCTAGTCTATAAAGCCTAAATTTATATATTAATCACATGTATGTAATAAAGTCTAAAGTTATTTTCTATAACATATCTTAATGTTTGGTCTTAGTTCTACACATAAAGTTTTCAATGTTTACCATTAGCTCTTTACCACAAGGTCAGTATATTATTTAGGGCTACATTTGTCATGATGTTGTGTTTTCAAAAAGGGCTTGTGGGCTCATGTTTCCTGAAACCATGCATATCTGAAAATTTCTTTCTGTTGTCTTTACACTTGCTTGACAGGTTGGCTGTGTATAACATTCCTGGATTATACTTGATTTCCTCTTGGATCTTTGTAGACTCTGCTCCTATGGCTTTTTCAATATTTATGTGGTTGTCTGAGGACAATGACATTTCCCACTTTATAAGTGACTTGCTTTCCTTACCTAGATGAATGAAGAATACTTTCTTTAGCCTTGAAGTTCAAGAAGTTGACTATTATGTTAGAAGCTAATTGTATTGTAACACTTTTTTTTAGTACTTTTTTTTTTTTTCTAGTTGCGGCAAGCGGAGGCTGCTCTTCGTGGCAGTGTGCAGGCTTCTCTCATTTCTGTGGCTTCTCTTGTTGCGGAGCTTGGGCTCTAGGCACGCAGGCTTTAGTAGTTGTGGCGTGCGGGCTTAGTTGCTCCGCAGCATGTGGGATCTTCCTGGACCAGGGATTGAACCCGTGTCCCCTGCATTAGCAGGTGGATTCTTAACCACTGCGCCACCACTTCTTTTAGAGACACATAATCTTGGGAATTCCCTGGCAGTCCAGTGGTTAGGACTCCACGCTTTCACTGCTGAGGGCCCGGGTGGGGGAACTAAGATCCTGCAAGCCATGTGGTGTGGCCAAAAAAAAAAAAAAAAGAAAAAGAAAGAAAGAAAAAGAAACACATAATCTTTTGATCCATGCATCCATTTATTCTTTTATATAAGAAAATTTTTCGTTTAAAAGTATTTTTCTCTGTTCCATTAGTTGTGCTTTCTACTTCAAGGGTTATCCTAGGTTTCATTGTTATTACCAGCTCTGTATCTACTATTTTTTTTTCTAATTGCTTTCATAACTTTGTTCATCTGCATTCACATTATTATCTCAAGAGTTTCCTATATTATCTTTAATGTTATGCATTTTACCTATATTACCTAGTATAATCTAGTTACTGGAAGTACCTGTTATTTTCAGATTATTTCTTAGTTCTGTAATGCTGTTTTTGCCCCTTCAATTTGGTCCTTAGTTCTGTATTTGCATTTTATTCAGCTATTTTATCACTGTAAACTTAGTATTTTGATACTTTGGGTTTGTGTTTTCTTTATATTATTTTTTGTCAAGGAACAGTAAGAAATGTTTATTTTCTTAGATAATTTTTCCTTCAGGAGTTAATTTTTTACTTCACTTTTACATGCCATCATTTCATCCAACTTCCCTTTCAGCCAAATTCTTCTTCCCTTTCTTTCATTCTCTCTCTTCTCTCATTCTTTCCTTCCTTTTTCCTTCCAATAGCATCTTTGCAGTATTAAAATGCTTTTATCTTTCATCCAGCTCTGCCAAGATCTTCTAATCTATTTGATGTAGTATGGATAAATCCTCCATGATTTTCTGACCTGATATAAAATTCACAGAGCTCCAGTTTAACATCTTGTTTTTTCACAATCTATTACTATTATGTAGCCCAAGACCATGAAAATCAACAGTAGAATTCAACCTGGACTCTGTGTTATCTTATTTGGAAGATTTGATCTCTGTACTCCTTTTTCCATTTTTTGTGAAAGATTTTGTATCCATTTCAATGTCCTAAGTTGGCTGTGTATCCTGTTTCTGTTTTGTGGTGGATACCCTTGTATCCAAAGTCAAGTGGGATCCTGGAGCCCTCCTCTGCTTCTGACAAGGTTTGGCTGGGTAGTTCTTTTGTCACTTCTTCCAGCTGCCATTTCCACATTCTCACCAAGCAGAGGAACAGAAACACAATTGGAAACTGTTGTTACTGCCCACAGAATTTCCAGCATGTCTAGTCTACAAACTGGGGGGTTAGAGTTTGAGGGGTTGGGGCATTGCCTGGTAAAGGGGACTAGGAGACTGCAGTCAAGGTGTCTAGACCCGTGGCCTTTAGTGCATCCATTTCTATGGGCCTAACTCCTCAGAGGATCTGCCTTGCCTTTTAAGTTCTTTTGTCTTTGACTGCTTTGCCTTCCGGCTGGAGACAATTAACTCTTGGAAAGATTGTACATTCTGTCTTTCCTTTAAACATCCTTCCTGCTGGGAAAATCTAAATGAAGAGTCTTAGACATTTTTCCTTCTTCTTATGAGGCTCTGACACAGTAGGGAGGGGCTAAGTGTCTAGAGCTTTTGTCCACATTTTTCCAAGCCTGCCCACACATCTCTTCAGTGTGCTTTTCAAATTGGGAGGAAATATTTTAAAATCAAAGGACTCAAGGCACAGAAAGAGATCTTAAAATCATGTATTATAGTATTTTCCAACGAGTAGCTTAGGTAGTTTTCAGTTTCTGTGTCATTTTTGATAGTAAGTACTGATAATTGCAAATAAAATGATATGCCTAAGTACATGCAACTAGCTGCAGAGATATCCCTGACTCTGATTTCTTAATGCCCTTATCACTCACTGTACTTCTATTACGCCATATTATTTTTTCCTACTCAAACCCAGAAAACAATAAAGAGAAATCAAGAATATTTATTTTAGTCTTTTGAATCACTTACATTTTTACGTCAATTAGTAAATTTTTAAACTAATTTTTCAAAAGTTCTTCATAAACCATCTAACATATTTTGACCAGTTAATCAGGAGCAGGAATTTGGGTTTGCAGATTCATGCTGTTATAAATTGAGATAGTCTGTCCAATTTTTTTATGAAGAGGTGAAGGGAGATTTCATTAAATTTCAAAGGCCTGTCTTGTGTCTGAGCACACGGATGTGTGCTATTATTACACTTAATGTCTCTTTCCTCATAAGGGAAACCTTTTTCTTTTTTTTTTTTTTAATCCCCTGTCACTTTCCAAATCATCATTTTTGAGACTCTACCAATCAAAGGAAATTGTGATTCTTTGAGCCTCTCAGCTGTACTCTTTGTAACCATGGAAACCAAGCCAAACTGTTACCAAGGTAACCTTCCTGAAGCTATGATTTCACTCTCATTACAATTTTTCTTAGGATTAATAAATCTATTGAAAGTTGAACATAAATAATACTGTATTTGTACATAATTTACGGATTCGAGTATGATTATTTTTAATTCTCATTTAAAATTATACATAACTGAATTTATGGTTCAAGATGGAGGAACAAGCACAGTCATGTGACAATGTTTTGAGCAATTCATTGAGTATCTGAAAAGAAAATTAATTTGACCTTGATGCTGAGAATGTTTTCCCTTTGGCACATATTTAGCAGCTTAAGGTTACTTGTATCCGTTTTTCCCCCATGTAACTTGATTCTGCAGTATTGTATGCCATATGATAAATGCTATTATTGGTCAGTTTGTATAATCAAGCTATGGATAAAACACAGAGGACATGGTTATAGATAAATAACAGAAGGTAAATTTTAGAAACCTTGAAAACATAAAAGCAATTGTATACATTTATCCATATAATGTTTGGTGAAAGCAAGTGTGATTTTATTAAATAGATAACCTAATGTTGTTGACTCAAGAGGTACTATTTAAATGTATAAATCAGGAAGCTAAAGCATAAGCATATTTTAGAATAATTTTATAAATATTTTCATATATTAATATTTAGATATTTGAATGTTTTTAGAATATTTTAAGCATATCTTCTGATATCCATCTTGAAAAAAATGTAAATTGTTAAAAAGAAAATGGAACCAGGGGTTGGAAGTTAGTTTATAAGACTCATATTTTAAAACTTTTATATGGTTTGACGTTTATGTTTTGAGCACTAAGCATTTTAAATAAATAGCAAATCGAGATTTTTGTTGTTCTGAATTTTGGAATGGTGTTTTTCACAGTAAAAAGGAATGTGTACGAATATTTTTCTCTCTCCAAATTGAATTTGAACATAAGCACATGCCCTAGATTCTCTAGGAGGGTCCTTTTCCCCATAAACATTTCTCTTCTTTTGAGATTTTCCCTTTATTTCCTTTTTTCTCTTAGGGAGGAAGTACAGAGGCACGTATCAGTGGACCCGAGGCCGTGAATTTGGAGCATGAGCACAAAGAAGGGCCAACACATGCGCTGCTTGTATATGAAAGAGGAAGGGACCCCCAGCGGTCAGGGTACCAAGAGGAAACAGAAGCACCTTCAAAATAGAACAAGGTCAGAAATATTTATTTATTTACAAAGCCATTATTTCTATATTTGTAGGTGTGGTGACCTAGGACGAATACCCCTCAGGCTACTAGTCAGCCCCAAAGGGACAAGTGTGTGACTTACAGCAAGAACCCAGAAAGACAGAGGTGGGTGGGGTTGGCTGACATGAGAGGTATGTAAAAGGAAAACAGCTACTCTGACTTCTCCCTCCCTTGACCTCCCCATCTCCCGGCTCGTCTCTGGCTAAACTCCAACAAGAAGACAGGGGGTTCTATTTTGTAGAACAAAGAAATCAGTTTTTCTGAGTAGAGAGCAAGGTAGGGATAGGTGGAGATGGATAGAGAATGGATTTTTAGGGACAAAAGGGAACTACCTGCCATGAAACCCCTACCTTGAGACCATTTTGTGATTTTGTAAGAACTGGGATTTTACTCTCATCTGTCAGAAAAATTGTTGTAATCAATATACAAATCTGCCATATCTATAGTGCGTATGGCCTTCATTAGATATGGCAACACTGTGCACTGTACCACCTGCTAAGCCATGGGTTACTGCCTTCTGTTTGAGTAAAAAGACTCCAGTATTGGAATCTTTTGTTAATAATGCAACACTAACCCCTAAAAGGGAGCTACTATGAATTTAAATTTCATTGCATCACTAAGGACACACTGATGGAATTCAACAGGTGGGAGCTGAACCCATCAAGATGCTTCAGGCCCACCATCAGAGAATTCCTTTGAATTCCATTTTCTATAGCCCTTATTTAGAATACTTATCCCCCTGTTTGGAGAAACACACAGAGAAAATGATTTTCACTGCAGAAATCATGACTTTAAATAAAATTTCTTCTTTTAAAAAATCTGGGGCATCACTAGAGTCCTTGGTTCACTTGAAAAAGGGAATACTTGAAGGAGGGAAGGGGAAGGAAGGAAATTCACATGGTCTTGTTAACCTAAAGTGAATAGACTGCCAGTTATTTTTCCAGCAGAAAAAGAGTTTGCTCAGGATCAGCAAAGAATTGCAGTTTGGGGTCTATAACTATGGTGAGCCATGTGGAAGTAAGTCCCTAGCATGAATGGAGAGGACAGCTCTTTTATAGAGGGAAAAGGAAGTTGGGAGGGCTACAGTAAACAAAGAGTCCATGGCTTTTCATACTCTGATTTGTGACTGTCTCTCACTGACTGAGCTTCTTGCCAGGCAAGAAGAGGGAGTCTTTCTTCTTCCTGCTGGGCTCTGCTATCATGGAAGAGTGTGAGAGCTGCCCCTCTATTTAACTGAGGTTTTTGTTTATTAATTTGTATACCCTTATCATCTTTGTATCAGATGCTATGAGAGAAATTAAATATATTTAATTTAATTTAGTTAATCACAGTAAATTGATAAGGCGAGTAATTTTCTGTTTTACAAGTGCTGTGTATGTTTTTTACAAAATTCGGTTCCAGTAATGTTCTTTGATTGCTCTACAGTCGAAGGTGATTATGAGTCATAAAATAACCAAAGTTAGGAGAGGAAAGGAATGTGAGAAGGTAATAGACTAGATCAGTGAATTTCTGATTGTGTCTCTGGAAATTCTCACGTTCCAAGAACAGGCCTCAGGGGCTTCTGAGTGTGAGGGGCGGGGTGTGGGATGCAGAGTGCAGCCAGGGGTGTATGTGAGGCTGGACAGAGAGACTTTGGACTCCTCTTCTCTCCTTTCAAACAGAGCAGCTTTGATTTGATCTGTTTCCAAAATTTTCTTAATATTAATTATCTTAATATTCTCTCAAAATCACTTCTAATATATTAGTGGCATAAAGCTTTCAAACGATATTACAATTAAGGAGAAATGAAGCAATGATCAGCTTGCTATTCACATAATAACCAGCATTGCCTATTTTGCTCCGCAAAGGTTCATTAACTCATTTAAAGCCAGGCACTTCATGAAACAAACATGTGATCAGATACAAACAGTTCTTTAGGAAAGTGAAAGTGAGAAAGAGTAGAACGTGACCGACCTCCCAGACTAAAGATTCGTTTCATGCTCCTTCTTAAGAGCTGGCATTTGTCGATTCTTTTGGGTCTCTGTGATCACCCTGTTACGTTTACCAAGAGAAAGGTATTTACTGAGATATTTACTGAATTAATAAGCAACCATAACCTGTTCAGTTATTGTATGAATATTGCCTTTTTATGCCTCTGCTGGGTCTAGAAGGGATCTGTAATTTTGCCCGGGTAGGTGGAAGTGTGAACTCCGCCTATCCAGTTACACAGAAAGCCTTAAGTCACCCTGTCACCAAGAGCTGAAAGAAAGAGTGAGGGAAAAAGAATTCCAAACAGTTTTATTTCCTCAAATAATCATCTTTATTAAATGTTTTTAAATTGTAATATAGTTGACATAAAACTTTGTGCAAGTTTAAGGTATATAAAATGATGATTTGATATGTGTATATATTGCAGTCTGATTACCACCAAAGCCTTAGCTAACACCTCTTTCATGTCACACAAATATCATTTCTATTTTTGCAGTGGAGACAACTAAGATCTAGTTTCTTAGCAACTTTGAAGATTATAATACAGTATTGTTAACTATAATCATTTTACGGTGCATTAGCTCTCCAGGACTTATTTATCTACTATTTCCAAGTTTGTACACTTAAGCAGCATCTCCCAGTTCTCCCCCTCACCCTACCCCCATCCCTTGGTAACTACCATGATACTTTCTGTTTTTATGAATTCAGCTTTTTCAGGTTCCACATCTAAGTGATATCATACAGAATTTCCCTTTCTCTGTCTGACTTATTTCACTTAGCATAATGCTCTGCTCTCAAGTTCCATTCATGTTTTCCCAAATGGCAGGATTTCCAAAACAGCATTTTCTTGAGTTTGTAACTAAAATGAGATTACAAAGTAGGAGATCATAGGGGATCTCACAGAGGCCCACCTTGTCCCTTTGGTTAGTGTGCCAGAGGAAAGGAGAGGATTAGACCCTCTATTAGTTTAAAGTAAACAAAGGGGAAAAGCTAAATTTGAGAGTTTTCAGTTTTAAAAATTGTTCTATTTAGCAAAAAACGGAGGGGGAAGGAATCACATGTTATCATCTAATTTTATTCTTTGGCTGATTTAATTCATTTATATTTGCATGCATTAGTGTACAAGAGAAGTCACAGAACAAAACCAATTATTTAAGTGAAGTAGAAATAAAACAATGGCAAGGAGGGAAAGTGAACATTGTAGTAGTATTTGGCTGCAAGTATTTGTAGATAAGGAAATCGAGTTAAGGGCTTCTATGTCATCTGTGTTTAATTTTTCCCCTCATATTTTATATTCTTTATAACCAGGAATTATCTGAGAAATGGTACATTGGCCTTTTTAAGTTGCTCCTCAAAAGGCTAATTAAAGTTAAAAAAAAAAAAAATGAATGACAGTGCTACAGAGTTGCAAAAGGTCTCCAGATCTCAGGTGCTTCATTTCCTTACCCTCAGGCACATTTTATAAGTAATTTGGACAGATAAACCTAGAGGAAAGGTGATTCCAGAAACCATTTCTCATAATTCACTGTAATGTTTATTTGACCTCCCCTTCCTGGCAGAGAGTTCTTAAATCTGTGTGAAATCCTTTGGGCAGGAATCTACGTGTCACATGAAGGAAAATCTGGAGCACTATTTCTCTCATTGGTGTCTGTGTCAGTTGCAATGCCAGAGTCTTTGTCTCCTTTGTTTGAATAGAAGCTTCCTGAAATATACATCACTATTTGCCCTCTCAACTTCCTCTCCCCACCCACTACGCGCCATTCTCTACCTAGACAAGCACAATCTGGCTTTTGCTTCATAAGTCAAAGGCCTATCACTTCTCTGAAATAACTGTCTCCAAGGTAACATATGGTCCTCTGGTTTCCAAACCTAAATATGCTTTGAAATTCTTATTCATTTGACCTCTCTTGGCACTTGACTGGATTGACAACTCCCTTGTTTCAAAACACTTTCCTTCTTTGGCTGATTTGATATTATTTCTTCCTGGTTTTGCTTTTACCACTCTGAGGGCCTTCTTGCATTTACCTAACTTTTAATTTTGGTGTTACCTATGCTGCATCCTTGGTCCTTTTTTTTAATTTTTTCATTCTATACTCTCTCCCTGAACAATCTGATCCACATGCGCACTCTAATTTCTATCAACTCCCAAATTCATAATATTAGTCCATACCTCTCTTCTGATCTTTCGATTTGTATAACACATTTTGTAAAACATGTATAGATAATTATACATATTGATTATTCAAAAAGCTCTGATGTTTTATAAGTTGTATGTACACACCACCACCACCGTCATCAACTCCATGACAAATTGAATTTTCAACACAAAATCTCTATTACGTGACATTCTGTTGGCCAGTCATCATGCTGGACATAAGAATTAGAATCAAATAAAACCCACATGTGGCCCTCCAGGAGCTCTAGGTCCAGAGGCCCTGAGCATCACCCAGGTTTACCTCTTAAGAACTACGGTGCCATCTTGTTCCTCCCCATCATGGCTTATCCCATGCTGTGCTAGAGCTGCTTGTTTCCACATGTTCATCTCTCACTCATTGTGTCAAAAGGACAGCAACCCCTTCTATCCTGTTTATGTCTCTTTCTAACTCAATATAGATTAGTTGACTTAAACGAACAGATTTTTTCAAGCTGAGTATACCTGCCTTAATATTATATAAATTTGATGTACAAAGAAAAGTCTTGTTTTCTCTCCTGAATTTCATTTTCATACTTGTATAATTATTCTTCTCACAGGTCAAGGACATTCCATTTAATCTTTTAGAGCAGGTATTTGATAGTTATAAACAAAATGGAAGGTCTCATGTAAAATGCAGTGACTTGTGCTTAATGTATAGCCTATAGGACCAAATAAATATATTTATAGAAATATAGGCTCAGACGTTAGAGAACTACCAACCTAAGAAAATGTTGGAATTTGGGGGGTACCATTCCAACTAGCATATGAAAGAAGTGACAATTGTATTGAATCTTTTTATTTAAAAATTCTTACCATGTATTTTTATTGGGCCTATTATTGTAATGAAGAAACTTCTTTATTGAATTTAGTCTACACATCACAGTGAAAATCTTGATCATAGTTTCTAAGATCTTTTCCTTATCTTAGGATAACATTATTCTGTAAAGTCTTTGACATTGTATATAAATGTTGGTATATATCCATCAATTAATTTTATGGGGTAAGCTCTTGTAGCTTTTATCAGATTCTCAGAAGGGTCTGTTTTCCCCAGAATGTTAAGAACCATAATGACATATGCTTTACTCTGTATTATATCAAAAAATTGCTAGTGAAAAAGAAGAATTTTTCAGAGAAAATGTCAAATGAACACCTAAAGCCAGAAAAAAAAAACCCCAATCTTTTGTTTTTGAAATTTACACTATACAGAAATGCAAGCTCTCTTGATGCTGACCCTACAAGGGCATTTCCATTTGTATCTGAATAGATTCATTTCCAAATTTGGAGAGTAGCCCATGTTCCATTACCATGCAGCCCACGACATGCTTGAGATTGCTAATTAGGGTGCAAATTGTGGTGGTATTTCTGGTGACCTGGACATGTGTTCATTGGAAACAGAAATGAGCCCCTCAACTCATTTCACATAGGCCAGAAAACATCTGCCAGATGGTTACAGCTTTCGGTAACTATTAAACTGGATTGCATTTGAACAAAAGACTTAGATATATAGTGTTTGAAAGCTTATTCTGAAATTTCTAACATATCCATGGAGATTAGTCTTAATGAAAAACTACATTAATCTACCTCATGCATTGTGATTAGCCTAAAATGGATAATTCCCTCTCACTTTCTCCAAAGTCAAGCTAAGAATGCCTTTATCCACTCTCATATAATGCTAACAAAACATCTGGGAGATTTACTGATATGAGAGTATCTATTAGGACTTCAAAATTAATTTCAATTCCCTGAGGTATCTTATTTTAATTAACAAAACCATGATCCTGTTCTATTAATTAGCATGTGGAAGGAATAAGTTTGAGATTAATGAATTCTAACAAAGCATTTATCTTCTAAAATAGTTTTTTAAAAAATGCATTAACAAACTGGGTCTAATTTGTTTTATAATTTTAATAACACTCTTGAAATTCCATTCTGAAGAGTAATATAACTAATATTCGTTATTTTTCATTTAAAGCTTTATTTTGGGTGTGCATATTTTTTAAAAACTTCATTATTAGTGGCATATAGTTTTAACATTGAATCTTAAAGATTATTAATGTGAGCACAAATACATTTAGTATTTTTATTACATTTTCTGTTGAGTATAAATTGCATATTTATCTCACTCCCAGTGTTTTTCTTGCCAGCTTATGAAAATATCTGGGTATGCCACAGGGGATGACCATGGAGCAAGGCAGGTAGAATCTGTAAATAGCTTCCTGCACTGCCCAAACATATAATTTCTGCATAGTCATATATTGTACCCTAGATCACTGTTATTGGTATATTCTTGTATTTTGAAACTTATCTTAAATACAGCTAAAACATTTTAGGCACCAGTACAATTTACAAATTAGATTAATAGTGCATCTGATATCATTAAGAATACTACTATAATGGAGCATGTTGAACAATTACAAATAATTTTGTCTTATGTCAAGCCACAAATGATGACTTCAGGCAGTATAAGATTAAGGAAACTGGGTTGTGAAAATCTAAATGGCATCATTCAAAACTCCTCATAGACATTTTCCCCTCACATATCTGCTTTGCTGCCAACATGTTTGTTGTATTTGAAGGCGTCACAGAATTGTTCTCAAATAGCACTCTGGAAAATAGAGTATATTTAATTAATATCAAATGCAAGGAAAAACAATCAAGGCTTTGCATATGGTTTCTGTTTTTGAACCTTTCATACTCATAACCTACACTGGAAAGGATCAGATAATACATACTTTAGGCTTTGTGGGCCAAGAGGCAAAATTGAGACTATTATAGAGGACATTAAATAACAAGTGAGAAATCAGGATTCCACAAATCTTATTGATGGCATTCAAAACATAATAACTGAAGACAATTTTTGGTAATATAAGCATATTAATCAGAAAAGTGGAATTCTCCTTTAGGGATAATATTCACTAATTGGGTTTCAAGTCAGTGTTTCCTGTCATCAAAATCAATTGCAAGTATTCATCACAATGCTGATCAGTAATGAGATTTTATTATTTTATCTTTGAAAATGTCTTTTCACAGAGCTAAATTCTGCCAAATACTGATATTAATCCTTGAGCACATGAAAGGCACTTATAGAATTCTGTTAGATTCTTCTCTAGATATTTGCCTTTTAGTATGTCATTACATTTCAGATTACTCCTTTTCAGTTGTAGTTTAGGTGGAAGCTCCTCACTTACGTAGTTAAATGAATTTTGAAACATGGAAATTTCCTTTGAACCTGGAACTATTAGAACTTAGGTTGAGCTTGAAAAGTATTATCTCCTTCAAAATTGTGTGGTAGTGGAGGTATTTCTTTTTATCTTAACTTTTGACAACCTAGGCGGTGTATAAAGCAGCTTGACCTTACTTATGATTCAAACAATATTAGTTGTCATCCAAATGACACTCCTGCAGTGTAAGTTTTGCATATAAGTACTGATAACAGTACTTATAGTTTTGCCTTGTAATTTTAGGTCAAATTAATTAAGAAATATTATCAAGTCTACCACAAATGGTAATTTCCAAATTCATTCAACATTCAAAAAGAGTGTTTGAGGACAGTTCTTCTTGATCACAAAAAGTTTAATCTTGGCTCTGACCTCAAGAAAATTGCAATGCAGTGTCACTGTTGAGTTATAGAATTGCTGTAAGGTAGAGTACTCAGCTTCTATTTCTGACACATATTCACAGAATTCCTGATGATTACATCCAGGAGAGCTAATGGAGGTCTCTGTTGACACTATTGGTAGTGGCTTACTTAATATAAAGTCTTTTATTCTGGATGTACTTATTCATGACACCTCTGTGTTCGTTTGGGTCCTCTAAGGGCAGAAGGCAAGATGGGGTTAGATGTGCAAGAACTATACTGAAGAAAACATCTGTGAGGGACAAATGAAAAGGGGCTGGAGAAGGTGGGGAAAGCCTTCTGACTCTAATGTAGTTCTGACTTCTGTGAAGGAGAGAAGGAAGGAAGGAGGGTCTTGCACTGCAGTTTGAAGAAAATTTCAGCTAAGGCAATGGGAGGTTTTGAGCCAAAGTTTCCCATCAGAGGAGTTCCTTCCTTGTTCAGTCTTTGGCTAGAAGCAGCATGTGGGAAGTGTGGCCTCAGCACAGTCATGTTGGTGGATTCCTAATGTAACAGCTTGGGCCACCGATCAATTACACTTCATTCAGCAAGGTATTTGAATGGTCCATTTTCACGGCTGCCACAGTTTAGCACTTGCTCTGCACAGATTTACTTCTCCACACTTATTTGGGGAGGAGCTCCTCCATGATTCCCATGGATCTGTCTTCCTGAGGGGAAACTTAAAAGAGAGAAATTTATAGGGTGAACTACAGCCTTGGTCACTGTGGTTGATCTCATTGGTTCTCATCTTTTTCCACCTATAAGATCCATTCTAAAGCCCTCAGCTATCACCTCAGCATATCTTGATTACTTACTTGGTGGCGTCCTGAGGGTCTGAATGCTTGATGATCATGCCCTTATCAGGCCTGAGTTGCTACATATATCTGTTCAGTAAGGGAGTACTAGGAGGTACCCAAGTGGATAAGTTGGGTTCCACATGTGTTCCTTCTTGCCCCCATTGTGTAAAAGCAGCCTCACCATTTCCTGCCACTCAGAGTCAGTTACCCTTGTTAGCATGGTGATTTCTATTTTTGTCTGCTGGCTGGTCTCTGGACACGAGGAGTCCTGGTGGACAAGGTGCCTTGGTGGCAGCTGTAGCTCATAATATAATGGAATTTTTGTTGATGATCTTGATAATAGTATAATCCTTTTGGCTTTCAGGAGCTCCATTTCTGCACAGCCCAGAGCTGTAGGATGGGAAGCACAAAATCCCCATTGGGTCTTTGGGAGTGATGCTATATGTGGTCACTCTTACTTCTACCTTCTGGTCCTCAAACCTTTGTATTTTTCTATTGGGGACACAACGCCATATTGAGGCCTCTAATTTAATACATACCAAAGTGTGGCATTCCATACTTTGAGAGAATTGCCTCTGAACTGGTGCTGAAACTGAGCCTTTAAAGCTGTTCCAGCATTCTGTGAGGTTGGCTGCTTCTGGATGGTTTGGTATGTGATATAATTATTGGATTCTACAGCCCAATAATACTCTCATACCTCTTTCACCACAAAGTAGGTTTCCAATAATACTCTCATACCTCTTTCACCACAGAGTAGGTTATCTGATCTGATGCTATGCCATATGAAATCCATAAACCCTGAAATACTGGTGCTCACTGAAACTAAGCAGGTAACAATGGCAAATCCATACCCAGAATAGGCATCTATTCCTCTAAGAGGGAAGGACTGTTGGCCTTTCTAGAATGGAAGGGGCCAACGTAGTCAACATGTTCCAACTGGTCCATTGCTCTCCTCAAGTAATAGTGACATATTATTGTCAAGAACTGTGAAAGAGCTGAGATTTTACTCTATTTACAAACTACATTAGCCTGCCATAGTTTCATAGATTTTGCCAGAAGACATGAGACTCTTGAATCAGAGAAAACAGGCCGTTTATTATGTACAGTAACAGCAGTAGTGAGAGTATCATCATCTTTGCTCCACCCCATTTCCCAAAAGGGGTTTGTGAAGAGGAATACACATGCAGTGAGTTGGACAGGACAGGAACCCCAACCTTAGGGAACCCAGATATTTTATAATGGGAAGTAGGTTTGTATCTTTTCCCCAGAAGGAGGTGCTATCACTATAGTAGTGGATAGTAAACAAACCTACCCCTTAACTCCAGTGGAAGACACGACCTCTGTCTTCCAAGTCTATTCACTACAAACATCCTTGAAAAGATAGTCCTGAACAAAAGTGGCCAGTGCCTCTGCTGGTAAAGCCTTCAAACGTATGAGAAACACATGGAGACCTGTTTTCAACAATCAGATGCACAGAGTTGGTCTCTGTTACTGAACAAGTTACATGTTCAGAAGCAGAAGTAGCTACATAGGGCTTGGTAAGTGGGAGTCCATGCGCTTGAGCCATCCATAGCCTCCATCTCTGCCACTGTGACCATTCCTTTAATATACCCTTTATGCTAAGTCTGAAGTTGCTGATAATGAGATTAGCTAATATCCGTTGGTCAAGTAATTTTGTGTACTTAGTTATCCAGGACCTTTTCCGTGGTGCATGTTTTCTGATGGACATTAAAATTGCTACAAAATATTTATACTTTCTGTCCATTCCATATGTCCAGACATATACCTCTACCCCCTACCTTCTTATTTCTGAACTTTTGGTCCTTACCAATGTCCTGACCAGAAGTTCATCTGTTTGGCTACTGCCTAGGAATCTATACATAGTCTCACTTTTGGCCACTTCTCACACAAACTAGACGAGCAGGTGCACTCCTTGTTGATCTTCCCCTTGAGAAGATTTTCATCCAAAATATCTTTCAAGGCCACCCATGAATATGGTGGCCACACATTCTCCTTTTCCTCCTTCTCCTTTTCCTCTCCTTCTCCTTCTCCCTCCTCCTCCTCCTCTTCTTCCCCCTCCTTCTCCTTCTCCTCCTCTGTAGTATAAAGGTTTACTTCATTTACCAGGAATCCCATAAGATTTATTATTTGTAGCTAGAATATTAAAATGTAACTGTTTTGGTTTTTAGAGAAAGAGAATTTATACACATTTCACAAGGCAAAAGATGGCAAAACAAACAAGAAAAGAACAAAAGGAAACAACAACCAAAAAAAAAAACCTTTGTTCTTTAAGCCACTTGAAAAAAGAAAAAAAGAACCTGAGTCTTTGCCTGGAAACACTACATACTCTTTTAAAATAGGTTAGAGCCTTAATGAAATTCAGTATTTGGTTAATTGATAGAAAATCTGGCACTTACTAAGACAGAGAACTTATATTGTTAATTTTACTTTGGCTGCAGCAATGTGAATCCATACAACTGGACAATGAAGATGACTGTATGTCTAAAAAGAAGACCTTTTGGGGGAAAAAAGCAATGTCACTGTTTAACCACATAAGTTGTAACTGCGTTATTAGCTCTAATGTGTAGTACCACAGGAGAGCTAATGGCATGGTTTTGGAAAAGCTTTACAGATTCTGAAAAACTAAATGACCTTCAGGACTCTCATTGAACACAAAGCTATTTCAGATTTCAGTCTTTGTGTACATACAGAAATTACTCTGCATTTCCTTAATTTATAATCTGTATGGGATTTTTTATATACTCTGAAATGTTAAATAAATATATGCCCTGGGACCAGGCAATATAAACTTAAAATCTTAATCTTGAAAACCTATTTTTAAGTATCTTGCAGACTCTAGTTGACTATATCAATCTGCTTTCCTAGGAAATTATTTAAAACTGTAGGCTTCAGGGTAAGCAAAGGACATATTTCATTAATAGAAATGATCTTCCTAACTGAGAACTGCCTTTGCAATTCATGCAGTAGTCACCTTCCTGGGCCTCTCTTCTTCAGTTCACACAGTCCTAGACAAAACAAACAGCATAGCATGTCAGTCTTCTGCTCGAAACTTTTCAATGGCTGTGGATGTCCTTAGAATAAAGTCCAAAATTCTTACTATGGCTTTCAAAACCTTACACATTCTGTTTCTTTCCTAGTTCCCAGACTCATCTCCCTCCCTCTCTGAGTATTATCTACTATTTGTAATGGGGAAAACAAAACTATCTATCAATCAGAAATGGTTGAATAAACTATGGTATATCCACACAGTGGAGTACTATGGAGTACTATGTAGCTATAAAATCTGTGTGTGTTTGTGTGTGTGTGTCTGTGTGTGTAAGTGCATATGTGTGTGTATTATGTGTGTATATATGATATATATAACATAAATGTGTGTTTATATATAGAGACCTATTTATATCTATAGATCTATCTATTGTCTCTATCTATCTATCAATCCATCTATCTGGATGCAGGAGCAGGCCATAAAAGAAAAAGATCAGATGACAACTAGACTTCACTGAAAATCTTTGTTTCATAGATTTGACTTTTCAACTATTTATATATTTCAATAACCAAAATAACTAATTTAAATTTGAAAATGGAATCCCTAAAAGTCAAATTCAAAATGCAATAAATGAATCTGTGTATTTACCAGTGACATAGCCACACAGAGGATAGAAAGGTCATTCCTTCCTGCTGATTTAGACACTCCTTTAGCTTCTATCTCCCAGAACATTTCAAACTTTTCTGCTAGATCCTTCTGAAAACAATTCATGTCCCACCATTTGGGGATCTCACCGGGTCATTGTGGCCTACAGGCAATACATATGTGCTTCCCACGCCCATCATTCATGTGTCAAGATACTTCCTGATGGATTTTTAACATTAACACATCTCCAGCTGAGAATTAGGCACCAGCTCCAGCACCCCATGAACTCTAGAAACCCTAGATCAAGTTCTCCAGCTGGTTGGGTTACATCTTTCCTACTTGTTTTGAAATGGGTAAGAAGAAGTCCCTACCTCACAGGACTGGAAGATTGCCTGGCCCTCTGAAAATTCTCTCCAAAAATCTGTTTTCTTTGTTATCCTTGAATCATTCTCCTCACTATCTCTTATATACCCTTGTATGGGTGATGGGCTAAGGTGTCTAATTTTAGGTCATCACTTAGCAAGTTCAGCACAGCTTCTCTGATGCCTCTTTTAAAATTGGGAAGAATTATCCTCTTTGTTTTTAGCTTTGGAGCTTCAACTGAATGAAAAAGTCCAGGTATGACAGGCATAATGGTTGAATAACCCTGAACAAATTTCTGTAAGAGTCACAGCCGACTAGACCATGGACCTTAGACAGACCATCACACAGCCAGCATTGGGCTACTCAGCTACCTTTAAAAATAAATACCTAATAGAGTACCTCATGATGAATGGTGATAAAGCCAAATGTTCCCTTTGTGAAGTACCAATGAGAGATAAATACAGATTTTAGCAGAATGACGTGGAGAATTTCCTCATTGCTTATGAAGCTCCCACACATACTACAGTCAATAAATAGAAAGAGATGATAAATGCCTGATCCTCAGTTGAAACATTATGGGAAATAAATGCATAATGTCTGTAACATTAACAAAAAGTCAAGAAGTCAATGTAAAAGCATGTACATTAGAGATACAAAATAAAGTCCCCAAAAGAAAAAAAGAGGTAAAAAATTAAAGATGATTCTTGCTGGGGATTAGGAAGTGGGAGTGGGGGATTCTTTGATAATACAAAGAAAAAAGGAAGCAATTTAACTTGTAGTATAGGTTTCCTCCTCTCTCTCAAATCTATATAGTTTTTGTTTTCTATCATGAAGTGCTAAACATTAGCATCTTCTTGCTCTTAAATATACATAAAGAAATAAAACTAAAATAATTGAGAAGAATAAAAATAGTCTATGAATCTGCTCTAAGTGTAATCATAACTGTGTAATGAGATATTTGGGTGAGAAATTTTAGTTAACTATTTATGAGCAAATATTATATGAAGTAATTGTTGATGCAATGAAGGAATAAAAAGGAAATTAAAAAAAAATATGACTGGTGCTCATTATGTACAAATGTCTGAACCAGCTGGAACTTAAAATGATGCCCCTCCAAGCTCAGGTTTACCTAGAGTAGGTTGTTTATTAACTTAAATACACTCGTAATGACTAACCTTGTTTGATGCAGTTTAGGGTGATGCACAAGAAAGTTTAACTAGAAAGGATAGTTAATGTAACAGCTAAATATTTGGGAAAAAAGTTGCACACAAATAAATACATGATGTTTATGTAGAGTAGAATTAAATATCTGTACTACTTTGAGAGTTAAATATTTTCTTCATGTCTATTCATCAAATTGGATGTATATTTTATCTATCTCTATATTATAAAAGGATATGCTCAGGCGGCAACCTTTTATTGAGAAGAAAATCGTTCAAAGGAAAGTCCTTTTCTAAGCAAAAACATATTAAAAGATATTGACTCAGTATTGAGATGGTAAATATCAGGTATGAATGGTAGGCAGTTTAAGCTAGCTGGTGTTTTATTCAGTGGGGGAGTCGAGATTGCTGTCAACTTCCAAACATCTGTGTATCCCTCAACACCCATTGTAGCTGCCATGCACTTTATCAAATTGTTTAAATCCAAGAGTAAAGCTTGAGAAATCCAGGGCAATCATGAAAATCCCGCTCCTCTTCAAGTGTCAGCAACTCAGGCATAAGCCAGCTGGTGCATTGCATTCCCCTGGTGACAGTGATTGGTTTAGGAATGGGCATGTGATAACCTAAGTGGCCCAGTTAGTCCAATAGAATGGAATTATGTTGTGCGGTTAGGGCAGAGGTGTTTTCTTTCTCTTGAGCTGGTCATGAACAAGGAAACATGTGGCTTTGATCAGTACTGGTGACCACCTTAAAACCAGGAGGTTGGAAGCTGGTCTAGGTTTAAGCTGTTGATGGCAGAATGGAGAGACTGAAAGAACAGGTCCTTAGTGACATAATAGAAGAGAGAGATTTTTCAACCCTGGACTGCCTGTTATGCAGGCCAACACATACCCTTTTTGTTTGGGTCACTATGAATCAGCTTGCATGTTACGTGTAGCCCAAGTTATCCTAACTGGTCTGTAATTAGGCAAAAGATTGGTTCTCTAATAGTTGCCACAGAACAGTTAAATTAATTATTTTTTCTGGTTAAACTTTCTTGTGCATCACCCTAAACTGCATCAAACAAGGTTAGTCATTAAGAGTGCATTTAAGATAACAAACAGTCTACTCCAGGTAAACATGAGTATAGAGGAACATCATACAGTGTTTGAGGTCCAGCTGGTTCAGACATTTGTACATAATGAACACTGGTCATACATTTTCAAAAATTTCCTTTTATTCCTTCATTGCATCTACTATTTCTTCATATACTATTACCTCATAAATAATTAACTAAAATTTCTCACTCAAATATTTCCTTATTACACAGTCATGATTACACTTAGGGCAGATTCATAGACTATTTTTATTTTTCCCAATTACTTTAGGTTTATTTCTTTATGTAAATTTAAGAGCAAGATGATGCTAATGTTGAGCAGTTCATGATGGGGAAAAACTATATAGATTATTTGAAAGAGAGGAGGAAACCTATACTGCAAGTTAAATTACTTCCTTTTTTCTCTGTGTTATCAAAGAATCACCCACTCCCACTTCCTAATCCCCAGTGAGAATCATCTTGAATTTTTTTACCTCCTTTTTTCTTTTGGGGAATTTATCTTGTATCTCTAATTTACATGATTTTACATCGACTTCTTGAATTTTGTTAACACTATAGACATTATGCGTTTATTTCCCATAATGGTTCAATTGAGAATCAGGCATTTTTCATCTCTTTATATTCTCGGCTCTAGGATGTGTGGGAGCTTCATAAGCAATAAGGAAATTTTCCATATAATTCTGCTAAAATCTATATTCATTACATTAAAATAAATAATTTTTATTTATTATTTATTTATATTTGCTTTTTCATAGGATACACTGAAAAGAACACTAAGTAGACATAATTTAAAAATTAAGGGGGGATGTTCAGAATAGTGCCACCTAGTGGTGAGAAGCACATGCTATGGAGACAAAAATTATTACATATTTTGAGATTTCAGAGCAATTTGATGAAATTTAAGAGGTAAGTGATAATTTTATTTTATAATATAAATAACACAAAATAAAAATTATAATTTACTTAATTATAATTATGTGGCAATACATATATAATATTAGTAAGTGATGAGAATACCAATGTTTATATGTGTGTGCTTCTTACTGTCAACAAATAAAATTTCCCCGTATAAAATTTTTATGTCCTTTCCCCATCTTCTCCCTACAACAGGTCAGCAGCACAAAACTTAACCTTAGGAGGAGCTTCAAGATGGTGGAAGAGTAAAACGCAGAGATCACCTTCCTCCCCACAAATACATCAGAAATACATCTACATGTGGAAGAACTCCTACAGAACACCTACTGAATGCTGGCAGAAGACCTCAGACCTCCCAAAAGGCAAGAAACTCCCCACGTACCTGGGTAGGGCAAAAGAAAACAGAAAAAACAGAGACAAAGAATAGGGACGGGACCTGCACCAGTGGGAGGGAGCTGTGAAGGAGGAAAGGTTTCCACACACTAGGAAGCCCCTTCGCGGTCGGAGACTGCGGGTGGCGGAGGGGGGAAGCTTCGGAGCCACGGAGGAGAGCGCAGCCACAGGGGTGCGGAGGGCAAAGCGGAGAGATTCCCACACGGAGGCTCGGCGCCGACCAACACTCACCAGCCCGAGGGGCTTGTCTGCTCCCCCGCCGGGGCGGGCGGGGCTGGGAGCTGAGGCTCGGGCTTTGGTCGGATCGCAGGGAGAGGACTGGGGTTGGCTGCGTGGACACAGCCTGAAGGGGCTAGTGCGCCACAGCGAGCCAGGAGGGAGTCCGGGAAATAGTCTGGACCTGCCAAAGAGGCAAGAGACTTTTTCTTCCCTCTTTGTTTCCTGGTGCACGAGGAGACGGGATTAAGAGCGCCACTTAAAGGAGCTCCAGAGACGGGCGCGAGGCGCAGCTATCAGCGCGGACCCCAGAGACAGGCATGAGATGCTAAGGCTGCTGCTGCCGCCACCAAGAAGCCTGTGTGCAAGCACAGGTCACTCTCCACACTGCCCCTCCTGGAAGCCTGTGCAGCCCGCCACTGGCAGGGTCCCGTGATCCAGGGACAACCTACCCGGGAGAACGCATGGAGCGCCTCAGGCTGGTGCAACGTCACGCCGGCCTCTGCCGCCGCAGGCTCATCCCGCATTCCGTACCCCTCCCTCCCCCCGGCCTCATTGAGCCAGAGCCCCCGAAGCAGCTGCTCCTTTAACCCTGTCCTATCTGAGCGAAGAACAGACACCCTCAGGCAACCTACATGCAGAGGCGGGTCCAAATCCAAAGCTGAACCCCGGGAGCTGTGCAAACAAAGAAGAGAAAGTGAAATCTGTCCCAGCAGCCTCAGGAGCAGTGGATTAAATCTCCACAATCAACTTGATGTACCTGCATCTGTGGAATACCTGAATAGACAACGAATCATCCCAAACTGAGGAGGTGGACTTTGGGAGCAACGATATATATATATTTTTTCCCTTTTTCTCTTTTTGTGAGTCTGTATGTGTATGCTTATGTGTGTGATTTTGTCTGTATAGCTTTGCTTTTACCATTTGTCCTAGGGTTCTGTCTGTCCGTTTTTTTTTCTTTCTTTCTTTTTTTAGTATAATTTTCAGCACTTGTTATCACTGGTGGATTGGTTTGTTGGTTTGGTTGTTCTCTTCTTTCTTTTCTTTAAATTACTTTAAAAATTTTTTAATAATTACTTTTTGTTTTTTATTTTAATAACTTTATTTTATTTTACTTTATTTTATTTATTATAGTTTTTTAATTTATTTTATCTTTTTCTTTCGTTCTTTCCTTTTTTCTCCATTTTATTCCGAGCTGTGTGGATGACAGGCTCTTGGTGCTCCAGCCAGGCATCAGGGCTGTGCCTCTGAGGTGGGAGAGCCAAGTTCAGGACACTGGTCCACAAGAGACCTCCCAGCTCCATGTAATATCAAATGGTGAAAATCTCCCAGAGATCTCCATCTCAATGCCAAGACCCAGCTCCACTCAACAACAAGCAAGCTTCAGTGCTGCACACCCTATGCCAAACAACTAGCAAGACAGGAACAAAACCCCATGCATTAGCAGAGAGGCTGCCTAAAATTATAATAAGTTCACAAACCCGCAAAACACACCACCAGACACGGTGCTGCCCACCACAAAGACAAGATCCAGCCTCATCCACCAGAACGCAGGCACTAGTCCCCTCCACCAGGAAGCCTACACAACCCACTGAGCCAACCTTAGCCACTGGGGGCAGACACCAAAAACAATGGGAACTACAAACCTGCAGCCTGCGAAAAGGAGACCCAAAACACAGTAAGTTAAGCAAAATGAGAAGACAAAGAAACACACACCAGATGAAGAAGCAAGGTAAAAACCCACCAGACCTAACAAATGAAGAGGAAATAGGCAGTCTACCTGAAAAAGAATTCAGAATACTGATAGTAAAGATGATCCAAAACCTTGGAAATCGAATGGAGAAAATACAAGAAACGTTTAACAAAGACCAAGAAGAACTAAAGAGCAAACAAACAATCATGAACAACACAATGAATGAAATCAAAAATTCTCTAGAAGGGATCAATAGCAGAATAACTGAGACAGAAGAACGGATAAGTGACCTGGAAGGTAAAATAGTGGAAATAACTACTGCAGAGCAGAATAAAGAAAAAAGAATGAAAAGAATTGAGGACAGTCTCAGAGACCTCTGGGACAGCATTAAACACACCATCATTAGAATTATAGGGGTCCCAGAAGAAGAAGAGAGAAAGAAAGGGACTGAGAAAATATTTGAAGAGATTATAGTTGAAAACTTCCCTAATATGGGTAAGGAAATAGTTAATCAAGTCCAGGAAGTGCAGAGAGTCCCATACAGGATAAATCCAAGGAGAAACACGCTAAGACACATATTAATCAAACTATCAAAAATTAAATACAAAGAAAAAATATTAAAAGCAGCAAGGGAAAAACAACAAATAACATACAAGGGAATCCCCATAAGGTTAACAGCTGGTCTTTCAGCAGAAACTCTGCAAGCCAGAAGGGAGTGGCAGGACATATTTAAAGTGCTGAAAAGGAAAAACCTACAACCAAGATTACTCTATCCAGCAAGGATCTCATTCAGCTTTGATGGAGGAATTAAAACCTTACAGACAAGCAAAAGCTAAGAGAATTCAGCACAACAAAACCAGCTTTACAACAAATGCTAAAGGAACTTCTCTAGGCAGGAAACACAAGAGAAGGAAAAGACCTACAAAAACAATCCCAAAACAGTTAAGAAAATGGGAATAGGAACATACATATAGATAATTACCTTAAATGTAAATGGATTAAATGCTCCAACCAAAAGTTATAGACTGGCTGAATGGATACAAAAACAAGACCCGTATATATGCTGTCTACACGAGTCCCACTTCAGACCTAGGGACACATACAGACTGAAAGTGAGGGGATGGAAAAAGATATTCTATGCAAATGGAAATCAAAAGAAAGCTGGAGTAGCAATTCTCATATCAGACAAAATAGACTTTAAAACAAAGACTATTACAAGAGACAAAGAAGGGCACTACATAATGATCAAGGGATCAATCCAAGAAGACGATATAACAATTGTAAATATGCACCCAACACAGGAGCACCTCAATACATAAGGCAAATACTAACAAGCATAAAAGGGGAAATCGACAGTAACACAATTATAGTAAGGGACTTTAACACCCCACTTTCACCAATGGACAGATCATCCAAAATGAAAATAAATAAGGAAACACAAGCTTTAAATGATACATTAAACAAGATGGGCTTAATTGATATTTATAGGACATTCCATCCAAAAACAACAGAGTACACATTCTTCTCAAGTGCTCATGGAACATTCTCCAGGATAGATCATATCTTGGGTCACAAATCAAGCCTCGGTAAATTTAAGAAAATTGAAATCATATCAAGTATCTTTTCTGCCAACAACACTATGAGACTAGATATCAATTACAGGAAAAAATCTGTAAAAAATACAAACACGTGGAGGCTAAACAATACACCACTTAATAACCAAGAGATCACTGAAGAAATCCGAGAGGAAATCTATAATACCTAGAAGCAAATGACAATGAAAACACGATGACCCAAAACCTATGGAATGCAGGAAAAGCAGTTCTAAGAGGGAAGATTATAGTAATCTTAATAAATAAAATCCTACCTGAAGAAACAAGAAACATCTCAAACAACCTAACCTTACAGCTGAAGCACTTAGAGAAAGAAGAACAAAAAACCCCAAAGTTAGCAGAAGGAAAGAAATCTTAAAGATCAGATCAGGAATAAATGAAAAAGAAATGAAGAAAATGATAGCAAAGCTCAATAAAACTAAAAGCTGGCTCTTTGAGAAGATAAAATTGCTAAACCGTTAGCCAGACTCATCGAGAAAGAAAGGGAGAAGACTCAAATCAATAGAATTAGAAATGAATAAGTGGAAGTAACAACTGACACTGCAGAAATACAGAGCATCATGAGAGATTACTACAAGCAACTATATGCCAGCAAAATGGACAACCTGGAAGAAATGGACAAATTCTTAGAAATGCACAACCTTCCAAGACTAAACCAGGAAGAAATAGAAAATATGAACAAACCAATCACAAGCACTGAAATTGAAACTGTGATTAAAAATCTGCCAACAAACAAAAGCCCAGGACCAGATGGCTTCAGAGGCAAATTCTCTCAAACATTTAGAGAAGAGCTAACACCTATCCTTCTCAAACTCTTCCAAAATATAGCAGAGGGAGGAACACTCCAAACTCGTTCTATGCGGCCACCATCACCTTGATACCAAAACCAGACAAAGATGTCACAAAAGAGGAAAACTACAGACCAATATCACTGATGAATATAGATGCAAAAATCCTGAACAAAATACTAGCAAACAATCCCACAGCACGTTAAAAGGATCATACACCATGATCAAGTGAGGTTTATCCCAGGAATGCAAGGATTCTTCAATAGATGCAAATCAATCAACGTGATACACCATATTAACAAATTGAAGGATAAAAACCATATGATCATCTCAATAGATGCAGAGAAAGCTTCTGACAAAATTCAAAACCCATTTATGATAAAAACCCTCCAGAAAGTAGGCATAGAGGGAACTTTCCTCAACATAATAAAGGCCATATATGACAAACCCACAGCCAACATCATCCTCAATGGTGAAAAACTGAAACCATTTCCACTAAGATCAGCAACAAGACAAGGTTGCCTACTCTCACCACTATTATTCAACATAGTTTTGGAAGTGTTAGCCACAGCAATCAGAGAAGAAAAAGAAATAAAAGGAATCCAAATCAGAAAAGAAGAAGTAAAGCTGTCACTGTTTGCAGATGACATGATACTATACATAGAGAATCCTAAAGATGCTACCAGAAAACTACTAGAGCTAATCAATGAATTTGGTAAAGTAGCAGGATACAAAATTAATGCACAGAAATCTCTAGCATTCCTATACACTAATGATGAAAAATCTGAAAGAGAAATTAAGAAAACACTTCCATTTACCACTGCAAGAAAAAGAATAAAATACCTAGGTATAAAGCTACCTAAGGAGACAAAAGACCTGTATGCAGAAAATTATAAGACACTGATCAAAGAAATTAAAGATGATACAAATAGATGGAGGATATACCATGTCTTGGATTGGAAGAATCAACATTGTGAAAATGACTCTACTACCCAAAGCAATCTACAGATTCAATGCACTCCCTATCAAACTACCACTGGCATTTTTCACAGAACTAGAACAAAAAATTTCACAATTTGTATGGAAACACAAAAGACCCTGAATAGCCAAAGCGATTTTGAGAAAGAAAAACGGAGCTGGAGGAATCAGGCTCCTGGACTTCAGACTGTACTACAAAGCTACAGTAATCAAGAGAGTATGGTACTGGCACAAAAACAGAAATATAGATCAATGGAACAGGATAGAAAGCCCAGAGATAAACCCACGCACACATGGTCACCTTATCTTTGATAAAGGAGGCAAGAATATACAGTGGAGAAAAGACAGCCTCTTCAATAAGTGGTACTGGGAAAACTCGAGAGCTACATGTAAAAGAATGAAATTAGAACACTCCCTAACACCATTCACAAAAATAAACTCAAAATGGATTAAAGACCTAAATGTAAGGCCAGACACTATCAAACTCTTAGAGGAAAACATAGGCAGAACACTCTATGAAACAAATCACAGCAAGATCCTTTTTTACTCACCTCAAGAGAAATGGAAATAAAAACAAAAATAAACAAATGGGACCTAATGAAACTTAAAAGGTTTTGCACAGCAAAGGATACCATAAACAAGATGAAAAGACAACCCTCAGAATGGGAGAAAATACTTGCAAATGAAGCAACTGACAAAGGATTAATCTCCAAAATTTACAAGCAGCTCATGCAGCTCAACATCAAAAAAACAAACAACCCAATCCAAAAATGGGCAGAAGACCTAAATAGACATTTCTCCAAAGAAGATATACAGGTTGCCAACAAACACATGAAAGAATGCTCAACATCATTAATCATTAGGTTAATGCAAATCAAAACTACAATGCTATATCATCTCACACTGGTCAGAATGGCCATCATCAAAAAATCTACAAACAATAAATGCTAGAGAGGGTGTGGAGGAAAGGAAACTCTCATACACTGTTGGTGGGAATGTAAATTGATACAGCCACTATGGAGAACAGTATGGAGGTTCCTTAAAAAACTAAAAATAGAACTGCCATATGACCTAGCAATCCCACTACTGGGCATATACCCTGAGAAAACCATAATTCAAAAAGAGTCATGTACCACAATGTTCATTGCAGCTCTATTTACAATGGCCAGGACATGGAAGCAACCTAGGTGTCCATCGAGAGATGAATGGATAAAGAAGATGTGGCACATATATGCAATGGAATATTACTCAGCCATAAAGTGAAACGAAATTGAGTTATTTGTAGTGAGATGGATGGACCTAGAGTCTCTCATACAGAGTGAAGTAAGTTAGAAAGAGAAAAACAAGTACCGTATGCTAACGCATATATATGGAATCTAAAAAAAAAAAAAAAAGTCATGAAGAACCTAGGGGCAAGACGGGAATAAAGAAGCAGACCTGCAGACCTACTAAAGAATGGACCTGAGGATACAGGGAGGGGGAAGAGTAAGCTGGGACAAAGTGAGAGAATGGTAGTGTATATATGGACATATATACACTACCAAATGTAAAATAGATAGCTAGTGGGAAACGGTCGCATAGCACAGGGAGATCAGCTTGGTGCTTTGTGACCAGCTAGAAGGGTGGGATAGGGAGGGTGCGAGGGAGGGAGATGCAAGAGGGAAGAGATATGGGGATATATGTATATGTATAACTGATTCACTTTGTTATAAAGCAGAAACTAACACACCATTTTAAAGCAATTATACTCCAATAAAAACGTTAAAAACAAAACAAAACAAACTTAACATTAGCTTCCTTACGTCTTATTTGTCCTGCATGTAGATTAAGGTTTCTGATAGTTCCACAAATCACTGATCTATGGAACAAGGCTGGCCAAGCATCCTAAAATTTTCGTTTGCCTACAAACTACCATTAAATTACTCATAACACAAATTTTCCTCAAGACTTAAGTTTCTTTTTAGGAATGCTTTGTAACATCAGTGGCAACCAGAAAATATACCATCATTTCACAAATATATATATAGTGGTGCTCTATAATGTTTGAGTCACTGTACTATACTTGCTCCATCGGTTTCTCTGGGAGTACTGGTATTGGAATCTTGTGTAAAAGTAGTGTGAGAGTACACAGATGTTAATGAATAAAAAATTTTATGAATAATTCTGTATGTTTTCTTTCATCTTTGCTCTGTAATTTCAAATGCATGTGTGGGTTTATGTATTATAAATAGATATTTATGCATAGGTATATTTAATTGACTGTCACGTTCACATATCCTAAGTTACATGTTATATGGCAAATCATAACTTTTTAATGTCTAATTATTTCCCTGGAATGCATACTTGGAATACATTACTAACATCCTCTTGAGCCATTATTAACTTGTCATGCAAATTGTAATTTAGTCTTAATTACATACTTTTTTACACCTATTGTTTTATAACTAATGTTTAAGTGATAAGATATAGATATTTTTTAAGCCAAAATGTTACCATTGGTCATTTTTTTAGAATGTAGCAGTTGTATTCCTCTTCCAATAGCAGTGTTGAAGTTGTAGAAGGACGTTGCTGCATGCGGGATCTTTTAGTTGAGGCATGCGGGATCCTTTTTTAGTTGCGGCGTGCGAACTCTTACCACAACTGAAAGATCCCGCGTGCCCCAATTAAGGATCCTGCACGCCGCAAGGAAGATCCCGCACGGGGCAACGAAGATCCCGGTGCAACCAAATAAATAAATATTTTTTAAAAAGACATTGCTAATTTCCTGCCTTTGTAATCACTTTGGGTACCCATCTGTGAGAGGGTTGGAGCCCTACACTCTGACCGTAGAATATACAAGGTCGGTAGTTAATTTCTAAGGGAATTGCATCTTTGATCAGGTCTACGTGCTCATGAATGGAGAGGTTATCACTCATTACTGTCTTATAGATGTGCGTGAATGACTAGTACACCTATTAGGAGACTTCAGAAAATGGGTTAACTTCCACTATAGATAAACATGTGACCTGAAGGTATCTACTTAGTAAAAAAGTATGTCACTTGCTTTTATCTTTGTCACAATTATTTGATCAAATATTACCTCTTGGTTCTTTTAAATGTTGTGGACTTGTTTAATTGTCAATAATAAAGACAGTTGAGATTCTCTTAGAAAACCACTTCAGGCCCAGCTGTCAGGAGAACTGGAATGCCTTATTTCTCCACTCTAGGTATTTCCACTAAAGCATAATCAGATTTTTTCCAGCCCTAGGGTTGTTTGCAGTTTGGATGCCAGGAACATCTGTGGCGTCCAGAAGGCTTCTGTAGGTTTCTCCCACCAGAGTGGGTTGAGGGAGTAGTTGATCAGGGGTGTAGATTTGGAATAGGTTCCGGAGACAGCCCTACTCCACAACAGGCTTCAATAAAACATAACTGTTCCAAGGGGAAAAAATCAACAAGTTCCTCACACACTGAAATTTAAATTTAATGGAATATTTTAAAAGGTTGAAATAAAGTATACATTGCATGTAAGCCAGATTATACGTGGGAAATGACGTACTCGACCCCAAAATAAAATTAGTATCTGCATACCGGTAGGATGTTAGGTAATACTTACTTTACTATAGAGAAAGTAAAGTAGCACTATAAAAGGAGTAAAGTACTGTAAAGAAAGTGAGCCTTTATTTACTCTGAGTCCTTTCTTTAAATCCAGGGGATTTCCAGTGTCCAATGCTGGTTTATTTGCATTTATGTGGTGAAATGTTGCCACCATGTGGTCAGTTCATCTATCACACCTTCCTCTTCTCAGATAGCCTGTATTTGGGGCTATTTTTATGTGATGCTTAAGTATTTGGGGGCAGGTATGGTGTCTGTCGGGGTCATTGTTTTAATGAAATAAAGATAAAGCATATTAATTTAATATATACATGAAAATAAGTTTACTGTTATTGTCACACAATTAGATTTTAATTTGTATCTTCCGGAGCTCTGAGAATTTCCCTTTTGGTGGGCAGATTATTCAAGTTACAAATCTTAAGCTATTTGGAAATGCGCTCTTAAGAGTCTAGGAGATGTATTTATTTTTTAACGTTTGTTGCTGTTATAAATTCACCACAAGTTACCAAAATGTCCACTTATTTGTATATAATTTGGGAACAGTTTCTAATGCATACCCCACTTTAAACAATAGGGGGCATTATGATGTCATGTTTTTGATTTTCTCTAGGAAGGCAAGTATTTTATTTCATAGTAAAAACCCTTGGTTTTCTTCTTGGGAAAAATACTTCCAAAGCATATTTGTTTTATATTGACAGTACCGGCAATGAATATGAGCCTCATTATATATCCTAATTGGATCTAATTTCTTAAGAGAAAATACTATATCAGTTTATCAGTATTCCAGTATATGCACACGATTCTAAATTGGTACAAAAAGTCAAACCAACTTATATTTAATCCAGATATAATAGTTTTAAAACCTAACTTGGCTTGCTTCCTCATTAAACTGAGAAATGTTGCCATTTTCAAGTGTTTCTCAATCACTCTTTTTCATTATGTGTTGCCATGAGTGCAAATATTTTTAAAGTTAAACTTAATTTAAGGTTAAAAATCATGAAACTAGGTTTTTAGCATTATAAAGTTGGAAATCTTTAGATAAGTAGCATATAAATTGTTGAAACAAATAATAATTTCAAAGTTACTGATTTTCCAAAGTTATTTAAAGAGTTCTCAGTGTATGGCATTTGAGTATTTTATCTTTTCAAGGTTTACGTGGGATTTAAGTTTCAGACCTAATATAGTGTAAAACAGGAATTAGTAGGTTAAATATGCAAGTTCAAAATTTGAAAGTTTTGTATGGAAGAAAATATATCTTTTAATGGAAGCCTCTTTTTCATGTTTCTTCAAGCAAATATAAGGAAACTGAGGTTAAGAGAACTTCCAGGACCACAATTTCTGTCTCCATCCAAAATATTATAACAGTTGTCAATGCTTTCTTTTAAGTTTTATATACATACACACACACAAGTATTACATTACTACATTCTCTTCATTAAAAAACTAAAACATTAAATTGTAGTCTAAGGTCAACTTTATGCTTCCCAAGCTCAGTGCTTTTCATTAGATAAATGTAATCATCATTGTGAATTCGTTGTATATACTGAATTTTTAATGATTCAGGTAAAAGTGACTGTGATATATCTTTTTTTGCTTATTTCTAGGCATTAGGTGCCATATTTAACAGATAATTTTTCTATCCATTTGTTAAATTTCATGCTGGCGGTTTGAATCAGCCATGGTGGGAATATTTACACCATGGAAATCAGTTAACTCTACAAATCTGGGTGGGTTTTTTGTTTGTTTTTTTTGTTTTGCCCAGAGAGTTTTTTTCCAGTAGACCAGTGGTATTTCTTACCTGGGACCGCTATTGGCATTTTGGGTAGAACAAGTCTTATTGTACAAGGTTTTCTTGAACATTTTACCCCTTGCAAATGACACCTACTCGTAGAGGGATGAGTAAGCATGTGACATGACAGTAGTGAAGACTCAGGCTGGGCAGAACTTAATTTAAACACAAATAATATGACAAGTTAGGTTTAGGAAAAATTGGGACTGATCGATAAAGGGATGTAACTTATAGTCTACATTGCTTAACTTCTTGGTCTGTTGTTGGTCTGCTTGTTGATAGGACAAGAATGTGGATAGACAGAAAAGAAGGAAACCAATCAGGAAGCTATAGTGTGTATCTGTTGTTTTGCCAACCAATAGCATTCATTTTTCTTTGGATAACATTACACTTCAGGTGCCCTCTAGATTCCGCAGGTGTGCTGCCCAATATGACGGCCAGTAGCCACAAATGGCATCGAGTACTTGAAATGAGGATACAGCAGTTGAGGAACTGAATTTTTAATTGAATTGAGCTATGGTGGAAGTGTAAAATATGCACTGGATTTTGAAAATTTACTCCAAATTTCTTTAAAAAGCCAGGTATTTTATTCATAATTTTTTTACTTTGATAATATACTAAAATGACAATATTTTGGATATATTGGGTTAAATAAAATATACTGTATCTTATAATTAATATGCTAATTTCATCTTTTACCTTTTAAAATGTGGCTACTGGAACATTAACATTACATAAGTAGCTCTCATTACATTTCTCTTAGTGCTGCTCTAGAAAGAATCATCTCTTTTTCATGCTGAGCCCATGTGGTTTTGACGTTCTTTATTCTATTCCAACCCTGGATGTGGGCAGTGATTTAGGCCTGGCCAATCAGAACACTGTCTCACCTTTTTAGGGAAGAATGACCCAATTTTAACCAAAGAGAATGAGGCACATCTCTTTTTTGATGGATTTTTTTTTTTTTTTTTTTTTTACCCCACAGATGACAATACATTAAATAGAAGTATAACAAATTAGCCTTAGTTCATGATGTCAATGACTTTTTTAAAACAAACATTACATCATGAAATAATGCAATCAGTGCTTTTAGATAGATGAAAATAATTGCAAACTACAAAAGATGTGAAATTAAGACATTTCATTAAAGAATGTACTAAGAAAGAGATGTGGAACTAAGATAAAATTTTTTTTTAAATCAGTCATCAATTTTATACACATCAGTGTATACATGCCATGATGGATTTTTTGATGAAGCCGTGTGTTAGAAGCCTAGAACGGTAGCAGCTATATGAGCACTTTAAGGACACTGCCGGGCTGAAAACGAAGCCAACACAGAAATGTAGAAACAAGAAGTAGAGAGAGATTGACTCCGAAAACCAGATCCTCTTCTGGAATTTTTTATTTCTTTAAGCAGTAGAGACTTTTTGCCTCAAGCCTGTTTGGGTTGAGATTTTCTGTTATTTTTAAAACAAAGATTCTTCATGGTACACAGAGGTTATGGTGCTAATAAAGGCAGGAGATATTTGAGGGCTGGGATTTAGGCCGCGGCAGAGCTTCAAATCTAAGACACATTGCAGTGAACATGGCCCTGTTTTGACCTAATGAATACAAAGAGCAGAGAGAGGAAAAAAGTTAAGAGTATCAAAAAACAGCCTGATCATTAACTGATCGTGTTACGTGATTAATACGTTTTATTAGTGTGTGATATTGAACTTGTTTTGAAATTTATTCTTTTCTAATGCTATACTAAGTTCAAGTCTTCAATAACCTGACTGTCAGCATTTAAAAAAGACTCATTAGTTTGCTGTGTGACCTTCTAGTTAGTCTTTATTTAAAATGCCAGTGTATATATATAATTATGTTGTGCACCTGAAACTAATATAATGTTATGTGTCAATTATACCTCATTAAAAAAAAACTTGCAATGAAGATGTTTCTAACTATCCTCTTGCTCACTGCTTTCAGCAGTTGAATTTGAGTGAATGGAAGCAACATGCATTCTGTAATGCATGAAGTGTTTAACGAGACTTGTAACAAAGATGTTTCTAACAAGCTGAAATTTTTTTTTTTAATGCTAGTGTATAATTAGTGAGATTAGGAATGATGATATATATTTTATTCTCTAAACTAGAAATAGATTGGCAGCAATTAATATTTATGCAAGTGTTACAGTCTTATCTGATTGGCTTTATATGTTCAACCAACTACCCAGCCCTGCTCCTGTTATAAAAGAGATCCATAAATTCATGGCTCAGTCGTTATGCGCAAATATTGCTGATTAGCTCTGAGTCAAGTGAAAGCAGTTATCTTTTTAGCCAAGATGCCTTCTGATATCCATAAACAAAGTGTCATGTTTTTATTTTTGGTAAGTCACTTTATTTTTTGATATCCTGAGTTTCAATTAAATTTCCATTCCTCAGTGATCTTGAAATATTTCAAGTTTTAAAGGTTTATTAATCTCTAGATTTTTAATATCTATTTTTAAAACTATAACAGTGACATGAAAAATATTTAATAACTGTGCTTTAGTTTTTACTTTGGTTATCTAATTTACTTGTGATACTGAAAGATTATTCCAAAATGTTTGATCTTCCTCACCTCCCTCCTTGATAGGCTCCAACCCAGCTGATCACTGGGAAAAAAGTTAGGCAAAGTTGGAAAAAAAATTTTTAATAAAAGTTAACTGGAATAATATAAGCTTTCTTATTATGATAGAAATTTCTCAGAAGGCCCAAGAAATGATATTGAAAAAAAAAGTCCCCAATAATGTTATACCAGTTATATTCAACTCAGATACAAGTGATTGAACAAGTAGAGATAGTTTAGAGCTCTTGACACCAACAAAAACATCACCTAGTGGAAGAAAGAAAGATAGGTCTTTCTAATTGTATAATAGTGGAAGGATACTTGCATAATTACAGGGCTACAGTGACAGCTGCTTACTATGGCCGCTATCATGCGCTGCAGGCGGTAATTTACCCATGTGCTTCCCATTCATTTGAATGGAAAACAGTAGGGGGTGGCCCTTATGAATCCCATATAATTGCAGACATTTTAAGCAACTATCATTGAAGATTTCTCATTTTAATATTGTATAAAAATACGGCTTATTTTTTTTATACTGGACGTTTCTATTGAATAGAACCTTTTAGGTACTATGACTAAAGTTTTTGTGTCCTTTTTCTCTGAAATTATTACTTTATTCTTTTTATATTCCAAGTCATATTTGAAAGGTAGCAACAATAGAAACAAAATCTCATTGGGTAAGATATGGGTCTAATGAAAATATTGGATAAAATCTTGTCATTAACCTTTCTAAATGTGGTAGAAAACACAGTAGCATAAAAAAGCTAGATATCAAATATACTTTGAGTTCAGAAGGCTCGTATTTCATAAAATTGCCTTTAGTAGTCATTTTACTTGCAAATATTTTTGAAAGGCATTTAGTATCCACTTACAAGGAAGTTCCTGGCTCACTAATCTCAACCATCCAGAAAACACCTGAGGGCCAGGAAATAAACAAAGTGGTTTCTGTACAACTGAAGCTGCTGGCTTAAGACTTCAAGGTCAAAGCCTTATATGTTCCTCAGGAGGGTCCCTCCACTTTTGATCAGAAGCTCCTTTCTTTTACTTAGCACACTATTCTTACAAACAAACAAACAAAACATGCAAACTAACGGCTTTATTTCCTAATATAGAGGCAATTAGAAACATCAAAGGAGAAAAGACTAGACAGGAGATGAAAGGTTTATGTTGATCACTTATGGACTCAACCCACATTTAATCTGTTTTCTATAGGCTTTCTTTATCTCTAGGGTTGGAATTAATCACCTCCTCCTCTGGGCTTCAAGAAGAGTTTTAAAAAATAAATTGACATCATGGTCAGGGTTGGTGTGAAAAAGGTCTAATAACTGGTACAGACGCCGATCAAGTGCAGCAGTGAGGGCTTGGAGCTCATCTGTGCTGGCCATTAACCCTTTAGTTTCTGGATCTCGGGGAATTACAGGGTGTCCCAGAGCCCTGACTGATGGGGTGACTGGGACACACTCAGGGAACAATGGCTGTGGTTATTTTCCAGACAGTAGGAAGTATATATTACTTCAAAAACAACCAATAAGGACATATGGGTGCAGGGTCTATTTCTTATTCATCTTAACATCCCCAGCTGGCAGAGAACAGAAGATGTTAGTAATTCAAATAAGTAGCCTTTGGATTTAATGTGTTTTGGTGTGTTTTTTTGACCAGAAAATTTAACATCAATTTAGATACATATCAACGTGTATTTTACTTAAAGTTCTGTCCCTACAATTTCCCTAAAGTAGGAGGCAGCAAATGTTTACCACATACATAGAGTAGAGAGAAGAGGGCATTATAGCCAGAGGACTTGGCTTGGCCAAGTAAACTTTGGATTGCAAATCCCATTTACTAGGCACTTGTTCTTGCAATTAAACAGAGATGCCAAAGAGATGGAAGTGAGCTGATAAAAGTGAAAAAAAAAAACCCATTATTTTAACAGGTGTGGTGTCTTGTTAGGAATTAAATAAAGCAAGGACATTTGGGGATGTTTGGGTTTTATTCTTTGCTCTTTGGATAATGCTCATTTTTTCTTTTAGTGAAAATTCAGTTTTCTTTTCACTTACCTCTTGTCTTCCTGCCTATTGGTGTCCTGTCTAGCAGAAGAGGTAGTTGAAAATATGTGAAAGAAATTAGGATTTGAGTAAGAAAAAATTCCAGTTACAACAAAACCTATAGAATACCAAAAGTTATCTGTTTATTTTTACTTATACTTTTATGATTAGTACAAATAATAACTCCCAAATAATAATGGGTCATATGTAATATCATTCTACAAGGATTGTTTTGCATAATTTTGCAAGTAGCTGAATTATACCATAAGGCATGTTTTAGATGCTTAGAGTTGAGGGTGAGATGGATATACTGAACATTTACATTTTAATTACAGTCATGGTAGATAAGAGTCTTTTCACTGTATATTACATTAAGTTAATGAACTTGGTGAACAGAACTTGAACAAATCATCAGTTTCACTCCAATTCATTATAAAATGTAGGGCTCATTAATGTGGATTTCTATTCTACTTTATTTAAAAGAAGGGCAAACAAAGCTTACTTCTGCTATCAGCGCAACTTGTTTCATCATGTAAATGGTCATCTCTAAGTTTCAAACTACAGTGAGCATGCAATTTGGCATTTTACTGTTTTCATTCCTAATCTAATTCAGACCTGATTGCCCTTTAGGAAATTATGAAAGGTTTCTTCCCTCCCTCTCTCCCTCCTTCCTTCCTTTTTCTCTCTCTCTCTCCCTTTCTTTCTTCCTATAGCTTTGTTGAGTGATAATCGACATACAATAAATTGCATATATTTAATGTGTACAATTTGATATTTTGACATATGTATATGTATATATATGTGTGTGCATATATATATCCCATGAAACTATCAGCAAAATCAAGATAGTAAACATATCCATCACCCCACAAGATTTTCTTGTATCCCTTTGTAATCCTTCCCTCACATGCTTCCCCATGCCCCATCCCCAAACAACCACTACTATGAAAGTTTTCTTATTTCAATAGTTTAGTATTATAGATTCTCATTTTTATACAGAAATTTGAATGTCTGTTTTCACATGTTTAGTGTGCAGGTGGATTGGCTTTATACCATAAACAGAACAGCATGAATACACTTCAACCAAACTCATGTAAGCTAAACAAAGTCAAAAATAAAATAAATAAATATGCTCTTTTCATCATGGTAGTGATCGTTCTATAACTACAGAAAATGAATGATTTATATTGAATGTTTTTAAGGAACACCTCAGAAATACAGATTCTGGCACATTGTGTTTTCCCAAGTTAAATGGGCTATTCAGAAAAACAACATTTCCAATCTTACAATCAAACATGTAGATCAGGGCACAATGGATAAAAAAGCTAAAAGTAAATATTGACCCTCTGAAATCTAGGTCTAGAATTTGTTGTTATTAAATATTAAAGAATTCCCTTTAGGTGGTATGAACTACCCTTTATTTCCTAAACATTCTTTTTTTTTTTTCCCATCTCCTTCCCCTTACTCTGATTTTGGCCAAAAGGTGAAAAAGGGAGTCCTGGATGGTGTATGTTATAGTTACTGTGCTAAACATTGCCTGCTGTCTAGAGAAGAGACAAAGGCCTGGGCAGCCTGTGTCTATCTGAGGCATGGAAGTGAGAATAAAGGCTTGTGTGTGCCTGTGTGTGTATGTGTTTGTAAACAAATATAATTAGAATAGAATTAGAAATAGAATTTCATTGCTGGTAGTCTTCTGTTTCTATATCTGTAAACTAAGAATAATAGTGACAAAGTTATATTAAGGGTAGAAGACATGGGTAGAACAAACCTGGTGCATAGTGTGTAGTACTCAAAGAAGGTTAGTTATTATTATTAGTTAAAAACTTTTCTATTGTAACGCTTTTTGAATCAAAATGTACACATATCTCCCATCCCCAATCTACTTGCCCTTTAGAAAATGGTTATTGATTTTTTTGAACTCTGGGAGCTATAGCCGTATCTGGTCAAGAAAAGCTCCTGGCTTGGCAGGCTATTGAGTCAGCTGCTTGGCAACAACCAGGAGAGGGTCACTTCTGATGAGAACTGACATCTAAGACTCTGTAAAATGAGTTCCTCCTCAGCCTGCTCATGTTCTCCACTTTATGGTTTATAGTATTGCAAACTCTGTTACTTAAAATAGCACGGACACGACATTTACTTTCTGCTGACAGTTGATACAATGAAGAATAGTTAAAAGTTCAGGCACTACTAATTCCCTTATAAAGTGTCCTCAATGCTGATACAGCTAAAAGGATTTAAAATGATGTTAATCCCACATGGTGTGGGGACTGGTGCCTGGTCCTTGAATCGTTTTTTCTCTTTCATGAGGAGATAAATACAGAGACTTGAGAGCGCCAGGACAGGTAAGTGCATGATTTAGCATTTGACAAAAGTGTTGGCGATGGTGGGGATTGAGAGGAACCCCTGGTCCTTCACTACAGTAATTCATAAAACACTGATTTTAGATGAAATCTTTGTGCGTAAGTGGGTAACAATTTATGTGGTCTGACTCGTGGAGGGCTGGGCTGTCCCCAGACCTCCCCCCAAGACCTGTCATGAAATCTGATTTTATAATAAGCGTTTTATTTGTTAGGATCATAGAATTAAAGATCAGAGTTTAAGATCCTTTTATAATATTTCTGAGAAGAGAGGTGGAAACTGACATTAACTGAACAACTACTACCTGAGTTATTTTCACATTTATTATTATAATTTTGATAAATGCAGGCCTAATGCCTTAAAAGAGTTTAGTTTCCATAAGGCCACTCAGAGGTATGGTGAGTATATGTTAGCAGAGAACAGAAAGGTCCTGTGTGTCGGGGTGGGTGTGGGGAGGAAGGGAATTCAAAATCGAAGTTTGAGTAGCTTCCTGGTTTAGCCTTATATGTAACTCCTCAGAGGCTCTGTTTATGTGAGCACGTTGAGGTCACATGGGGTAGAATAACTTTGGATATATTCTTGCCAATACGGCATGTCCACCAGCCCAGTGGAGAAAGTGAGAATTGAAGTGAGGCTGTGCATCTAACCTGATGCTTATTTAGAGGGAGGAGAGCTTTCTCCCCCATGGATCTTTACCAGACATTCATTCTGTAAAGGTTCCCATCACGGTTTACTCTGCGGTGTTCCCATTCCCTGGAAGTCTTACAGAGTGAGTTCCATGTGGAAATGTACTGAGATACCAGAATAGCAAAGGAAGTCATGTATTCTGGACCAGCTATTTTAGTACAAATATTACATCTTTCCTATTTGCTCTTGAGAATGTTTTCTTGATGTTTCAGGCAGAATTTCAAGATGAATAGAGAAAACAAACAAACCCTCAAGTTTCTCTAAACAAGCGTTTCTCCTAGTAGGATTTTAAAATATTTTTGCTTTCCTTCTCATCTATTTTATAGACTTTCTAGCTAGGTCAGAAAAATTCTTTTAAACTTTCTTTCCCATTGACTTGTGATTACAATATTCACTAATGTGTTGGCTTTGCTAGAATTTTTTTAAATAATTTAATATTGAATGCTGACATAATCTCTGTACAAAGGTCAAGACATCTGTCCCTGAGGGTCCGAATGAAGGTTACCTGGTCCTGAGTTCTGACATGGAAGCTAGGAGAGGGCATCAGGTACACCATGAGCTGAGATGTTCAACGACCAGCACGCGCCAAGCGGCATATTTTCAGTATGGGGGCTGAATGCTCTGTTCATTCTCTTCTAATTAACATAGAATTAAAATAAAATTTCATGCTCAATTCGGAAAAGTGTTCTTTAACTGAAGATTTTTTTCTCTTGAAGAAAAATATATTAAAAGACAGTAAGTTACTGGATTGCATAAGGCATAACAGCTTTTTAAAAATTGATTTCTCATGAAAGTAGTTTGGACCCAGTACTGATATTTGTGCAAGTGCCTCATAAGCTCATTCCCATTTGGAAATGAAGAAACAAGCACTCTTTGGGATATAGGCCTTTTGGTCCTGGACTCATGAGCCATATATAACACTAAACTAAGGAAATTGAAACAGTTTGCATTAACTTGAGATGGAATTTTCTCTAGTTAAAACGCTAATAAGCTTTAATGACACAAAGTAACTTAAGAAAGAAAAATGTGTTCAGAATTAAAATAAAAAGATAATTTAAAAAATTCTGATAAATATTAGTCTCCAAAATTGTTTTTGCTTTAAGTTCTTGAACTCAGACGCTATTTGCTCGACTTCCATTTTAATCCTTTTTATTTCTCTTTGAGATATATATATATAAAATGTGTTGACCCTTTACTATGCAGAGACTAGGCTAAAATAAAATAGCGTGCATTCTCATTTAATCCTCACAATATTCCTGTGAGGTACTAGTGAGATTATCTTCTCATTTTACTGGATGAAGCATTTTTTTCTTTTCTTTTTTAAAAATTTTTATTGGGGAATAGTTGATTTACAATATTGTATGAATTTCAGGTGTACAGCAAAGTGAATCTGTTGTACATATATATATATATCTACTCTTTTTTAGATTCTTTTCCCATATAGGCCATTACAGAGCATTGAGTAGAGTTCCCTGTGCTATACAGTAGGTCCTTATTAGTTATCCATTTTATATATAGTAGTGTGTATGTGTCAGTCCCAATTTCCCAATTTATCCCTCCCCCTGCTTATCCCCTGGTAACCATAAGTTTATTTTCTACATCTGCCACCCTATTTCTGTTTTGTAGATAAGTTCATTTGTACCCTTTCTTTTAGATTCTACATATAAGTGATATCATATGATATTTGTCTTTCTCTGTCTGACTCCACCCCACTCAATATGACAATGTCTAGGTCCATCCATGTTGCTGCAAATGGCATTATTTCATTCTTTTTGATGGCTGAGTAATATTCCATTGTGTATATATGTACCACATCTTCTTTATCCATTCCTCTGCTGATGAACATTTAGGTTGCTTCCATGTCCTAGCTATTGTAAATAGTGCTGCAGTGAACACTGGGGTGCATATATCTTTTCAAATTATGGTTTTCTCCAGGTATATGCCCAGTGGACGAAACATTTTAAGCACGATATTCTGATTACCTCCACCAATGAGGAACAAAAAGTTCAAATTGTCATATCTAAATCTGTCATTGACCTATCACCTCTCTGACTGTACATTTGGCATCAGATATGTAAATGTAGTGTGGCTGGTTGGAGTTAGTGCACAGCTGACCCGTATCCCCATCTCCCTGCCGTTAGCTGTGACCGATAACTGAGTTCTGATGGAGGGAATATGAGGGGACCGAGGGCCTCCATTTCTAGGATAAGGCTTTTAAGAAGTGAGTGTACCCACTCCGTGTTCTTTGTCCACTTTTCTCAACAGGGTGAAGATTACAACAAGACCTTTGGAGATAGTGGAGCTACAAGATAGAAGAAGCCTTTGTTGCTAAGGGGGTAATTTGCCCACAGACCAGGAACTCCTGAAGTGGGTGATTCCAAGACTAGAAATACACTTCCTATTGTGTTTGAGCTATTATACGATTTTAAATGTATTTGTTAAAGCAGCTAGTATTATATTAATGCATGCTTATTTTTACTGTTTCCTTGCTTCCTTTCCCCAAATTTCGTAACAAATTATGTTAGGAACACTTAACTCTCTTCCTGTTGATGTAACTTAGAAGGTATAGGTTTTTATTTGCTATTATAGTAGCTGTCGATCTCATTATCTTCCTTCTACTAACACTTCCATAATTTTTGGCACATGCTACATATACTGATTATGAAATAACACTAATTTATGGTTATCACTGTCTTAAAAAAAGAGATGAAAAGGTTATTTCTTAATCATTTTGTTACAAGGTTGCTGAGAGCCTTTTCAAGTGCATATCATTAAAAATGCAAAGTGAAGAATCAGGCCAAGGCATAATATATTGTAAAAATACTGTATGTGTATGTGGTTAGTCTAATAAGTTGTTTAGAGAAAATGTGGTGACTTTCAACAGTTCCCAGCTGTGACAAAAATCATGCATGTGAGTAGAGAAAGCTTAGGGGGGTGTTATTCTTTAAGTGACACTAGCTGTATGACCTTGACCAAGTTATTTACTTTCAGTGGAACTTGGCTTCAAATATATAATGACAACTGATAACATTTATTGTTGTCTCTGTATCCAAAAATGGCCTAGGTCCTCTCCACGTATTAATTAGTTTAATCTTCACTACAATTCAATGAGATAATGCTACCTCTGTCCCATTTTACAAAAGGGAAACAGAAGAACAATATATTAGAGTTGTTTGATGAAAGTCACTCAGCTAACTGGTAGCAAATTTGAGATTGGAACTATCAGTCTGGTTCCAGAGTAAACACTATTAACCAGTTTACTAGTGGTTTTCAAATTGCAGTGCATCAAAATCACCTGAAGAGCTGTTAAAACACAAATTGCTAGGTCCCACCTCCAGAGTTTCTGATGCAGTAGGTCTGGGGTAGTGCCTGAGAATTTGCATTTCTAACCAATTCCCAGGTGATGCTGATGCTGCTGGCCTGGGGACCACATGATGAGAAGCACTGCAGTACATTCTACTGCATTCCTTCTTCAGAATTTTGATCATCTATGATTTTATTCTATAAGAGTCTTCATTAAAATTAATTAAATCACAATGTAAGAAAATGTTTTCAATAATATTTCATATTTGTAAAACAGTTTAAGTTCTATCAAAATGAATCTCTTTTTCTTTTAGATTCTTGAAACATTCTGAATGAATTATAAACGAAAGCATTGTCTTACTTGAGACAAAAGGTACAGTAATTATGTGATAATTCATTTTCGTAGCTGATTACCATTATTTGAATCACACTAGCCTTTTTTCATTTTATGTTCCTCTTTGGAAATACTTTAATTCCATTTTATATGCTAATTTATGTGGTTGGATTTGAATACTTCCCACCTTTTTCCTATTTTTTAAAGTTTTCTTGGGGGAAAAAATCACTTTTTCTCCCACAGTTTATTCTGCGTAGCTCTCTGACAAGAAATTCTATTTGTAGTCTTTGAATTATATTTTGAATATTGTGTTTAATTTTCCTTGGACATTCATTATAAAATCAAAGATATACTTTTGGATCATTTGAAAGGACATAGAAAATAGAGATAGAAAGCAATACCACAAATGTGTGAGAAAAAATATGGAAATATAAATTAAGAGAATCTATAGAGTATAGAGGATAAATATTCTAAAAATACAAGTTTATTATAAATTTTAAAACTCTGTGTCCTGTATAGATACATGTCAATTTATCTGTGTCATGTATATATACATGTCACATCTACCTATCTATACATATGATACACACACATATACAATGATTTAGTGTACAACATGCTTTCATGTGTTCACGCTGTCATATAAAGTATATAACATCTTATATTAAGGATATTTTTCATAAATTCCATAATAAATTTTAGCTTTACCTTCAACTAAGAAATTTTGATCCATATAGACTTAGAGTATAAGTAACATAAGTAACTCTGAATAGAAATTGATGAAATCGGGACAATCAGGCCTGTTGATATTTCTGATGTTAAGGGTTTCTGCCTGAAGGATCCAGGAAGAATGTCTTCCTCAGGATTGTTTGCCTTCTAAGCATCTGGGGCTTTGGAATCATGAGCCAGGAGACAGATTCTGAAATAGGAGATGGATGTGGATTGGAATGGTCAAGTAAGAAAAAAGAATTAAAAAGTAAAATAAGTGAAGAGAACATGTCCTAATTAAAACCACTTCTCTATCTTTTAGAAGCCCCAAAATGCACAGAGATGAAAGGAAGTCTGCTTGTTTTATTAGTTGCCTAACCAATCAATAGCATCCTGGAAGAAACAACTGTATAAACATGAAGCCTCCAGCAAACGCTTTGTAGAGCCACCTGCACTCTGATCGAAACTGAACCGGAGTGACATTTCAAACATTCTCATGAGAAGTTTCCTATTTTCTCAGGGTACAGCACTCCACGTTGCCCACGAGATTACTGGAATATATTCCACAGAATTTTCTTACTCCAGTATGTGCAGTACAGTATTTCCAGACCAGAGCTGGAAAATGTATTCATCCTTGATATGGAACATCTAACGTTCAGAAATAACGCTGTACTATTATTTCAAAAGAATATTTAAGGAATTACAATCTGTTCCTGCTAATTACTATCGCATGTGTTCCTGGTCAGTATTATTTCTTTATTTCTTTCCAGTCAGAATAGTGACTAACATAATTGTGTTTTGTTCAAAAGTTTATCTTCTAGTGTACTATCAGAGTCATGCTAAATCGGTCTTTGTATGAACCCAAATCAAAATGTGCTTAAAAAAATTAATCCAAAATTCTAAATAGAGTTTTTCTTTTGAATAAATCAAAGACATTATCTACTTGATATTGCCAAATAGCATAGTGTAATTAGAACTTTTAGTTAAAATTTATTTATAGTTTAAAAAATAAAGATAGCTAACAATGAACAAACACTTTCTCTTTGCTCAGTATTGTGGTAAGATTTTATTCATTGGCTGACAGTGTTTACAACAACAATGTGAGGAATGTATTATCATCACTTCATGAGAAAACTAAGAGTTAGAAAAATTAAGCAACTTTTCTCAAATCCTACAACCAGTAAGTGTCCGAACTAGAATTTCAACCCAGTTGTCACTGAACTATAGCGTGAGTTTGAAGAGGAATTTTTTTTCCACTCACTGTTATTCTCAATACCTACACAGTCACTTAAGCTGATGGCCTATTTACTGAACTTGGCTTTTTTGCATAAGATGAATTGTGCGGTAATTGTCTATCTGTAGTAATAAAAAAAATTCCACATCAGTTAATTAAAATAAAATCCACAAGTAAAATATATGGTTATAATTGCATAAATTTAAGTTTTTTCACCCCCTTATATAGACTTCCATATGAGGCCTCTAAGATTTTGTCAGATACAAAATAAAATACCTCAATTTGAAAATACATTTTAGTTCTTATCTTAATGATACTAATTATAGTTTACTTGTATATTAATGAAGTGCTTGTACATTAATGAAAATAATTATTCATTTGCACTTGGTGTCAGATATTAATTCATTGATTATTAAATCAATTCATCATCATTAATGGATTATCAGTTTATTAGCTCATTTACAGGCATAGGGGATTATCATACCATGATAAACATGATAGGTACAGACCTTTCTTTTATAGAGTTTACATTCTAGCAGAGGACACACACACAAAAGCAACCAACTCTAGAAATAATCATTTAATTATAATTCATTGTCAACAAGTAGAAATGAGAGTGCTTAGGGAAGACTGAACCCCCGTACCTGACTTAGAGTGGAGGAGGGGTCTGGAAAGCTTCTCTGAGGGAGTATATCAAGCTAAAATACAGATGACAATGAGAAATTTGTTGGTAAAGGGAGAAGGATATGAGACAGCAGAAAAAGTTTCGCCGTATTTAATTCTCTTCACAAACATATACATTTATTATTACCATCATGGAAGGACCGCGTTTTGTGGGAGAGACATGAAGCTTATAAAATTGGGGGGAGGGGACTCTTAAGAAGAAGCCAAAGTATCTAATTTTTATAAAATTTTACAGGAATAAAAGGTTTATGAACACATTGTGAGGGCCCTCACCAGGGCTTCCAAGGGAGTCCATCAGTGAGGGGTCCTGAAGCTTAAGCCTCATTGCCTTATGGTAAGTTTGCCTCAGCTGATCGTCTTCATTTTACAGATGAGGTAGCTTAAGACCGTAAGTGATGAAATCAGTATTCAAACATAGGTCTTTCTGATTCCAGAATCAATGTTTCTAACAACTCTATTATACTTTGTCAGACACTTCATTATCAAAACCGGAAATTGTGTGAGAAACTTAGGCATAGCAGTGGTCATATTTTATTTACTTTTATGTTCACCTCAGGAGAAGCTCAAACAACTGAAATGAAATACATGTGTTAAACTCAGTAACTTTTTAAAAGTTTGTGTCATAAAATACAACAAATTTTTATCTCTGAGTAAGTGAGAAGCAGAACAAAAGGGCTTAGGATGAGGGACACATGGGGGAAGGAATGGGAATTCAAGGAGGCTTCTGGAGAGAGGAATCCTGACAGATGAACATGCCCTAGGGCAGCACAGATCCTTTGAATTCACAGAAACCGAGAAACACCTTCCTTCATCTTTAACAATTCTTTGGTAATGTGGATCCAGGAAGAATGGCTACTTATCCCCTACTTATCTTTTTTTGGGGGAAGCTAGTGATGATTAGAAATAAGACAGATCATGGACCATGTGTAAACACAGTTCCCCATGATCAGTCTACCTTAAAAAGCCTAAATAGGAATCATCTCATAGTTACATGTATTATAGGTAGTGATATACCCGAGTTACACAAGGGGACTTCAGGAAATTTCTTTAGACATTAATATGGTCTACTTTTCACTTTTTCTATCCAGTCCCCAATTCTCTTTACCTTTTTGCTGATGACTGAGAGTCTTGTAACTAGTGGCAAATTTTTCATCCCACTGAGAGAAAAGGCTCAAAAGGTAAAAGGTAGAATGCTATCTCATGAAATGTTTTAGCTGAAACTCGTTTAGCTTAACCAAAAATATAGTTGATTCTTTCTGCATTTAATGAACACAGAAGAATGTTTCAGAGAAGGGGACCCTGAAGCTTGAGGCAAGACAGGCTCAGAAAGATAGGTGAGATCTAAACAAATCTCCCATTCCTTGATCCACAATTGTACCTGCAGTTTTCCATGTTAACTCATACATGTGTGACCACAACAAGCATGTCGTATGTAGAGATATTTTTGGCAAGCATGGTGATAGATGTGAGTTAGGTTGAAATGCTTTTGAGTCCATGAATATAGCGAGGCTACTTTAGGTTCTTTATGGAGTCTCCCCTCTCTCTCCTTTTAAAGCAGTCAGTCATGTTTAGAGGAAAATTTATCCCCAGAAACAATAATCTCCATGTTTAGGCTGATCAACAAATCCAATGTAGAATAAATAAAGGTGAGTCCACACTTGCACCTATGCTAGTAAATTTATAGAACATCAAAGAAAAAGAAAAGATTATTTTAAAATGCCAGAGAGAAAAGAGAACTGTCCTACAAAGGAATCAACCATGTTGATTAACTTTGCTTTTAAATTAATGACCACAAAACTTAAGGAGATTTAAATACTGCCTAGCAATTACCCTTTATTTCTATATTTTGTTCCCTCTTCTACTGTCTTAGCTTACTTTTTTCTATCTCTTCACGTCTTTATCACCTTCTTACTAGCCTCATTCTCTGTTGTTGACATTGTTTTCTATTTCACTGGGAAAATCAAAGCACTTTGAAGAAAGTTTTGTACACATCTTTACCATCCACAAACTGCCTTCTCCCTTATTACCATCCATGGGCTATCCATGCTCTTATCTGAATGCACCCTCTCCTCTGCGCTGGATGTCCTCTCTGACCTACACAAGGACATCACTCCAACCAATTCTTTTCTCTCTCTCCTACATGATCAGCTTCTTTCTTCCTAACTGTATTGCCCCATTTGTGTACAGACATACTCTTTTTCCTAAAAAACAGAAAAGAAAGAGAAACAAAACAGCAAAAACAGATCTGGACTTCATCTCCCTTACCAGCTACCACCTCATTTCTTTGCTTCCATTCATGACTAGTTTCTCTAATGAGTTTTCTATATTTCCATCTCCAGTTCTTGTGCACACCTACTTTTTGCTTTTAAAACAGAAAAATGCACACATTGTAAGTGTATACTTGATTATTTTTCACAGATTGAACACACTCATTAAAATAACACCTGAAACATCACATTACCACCACCCCAGAGGCCCCCTTTATGCTCGCTTCCAAACACAGCTCCCCTGAACTGTCAAGTTTCCTGACTTCTAACATAGTGGTTTGGTAATGTCTGTTTTTGGTTTTATAAATGGAATTACAGGGCATGTACTTTTTTGTATGTGCCTTCTCTTGCTTAACATTACATTTGTAATGTGTATGTGTGTGACTATATATACACATATGTGTGTGTATATATATACGTATACATATATACGTATGTATGTATTAATCTATCCACTCTCTTTTACATATGCTCCAATTAAGCCTTTGTTCCCAGCCCTCCACCAGCACTAGTCTCATCATCATAAACAACTCCATATTGCTCAACTCACTAGTCAAATATCATCTTATTTAATCCACTTGGTCTCTTTTATTTTATACATGTTCTTCATTTCACTGCTAGAACACTTTAGTCCTGTGGTTTTCTTCTCTCCTGACTCAGTCTTTCTCTGTTTCTTTTGCTGGTTACTTCTCTTCTCCTCAATTTTCTTTCAATGTTGAAGTGTCCCAGGGCTCAATTTTTTGTCCCCTCCCCCTTTTTTTTAACTCTAACATTGCATGCTTCCTGGTTGATTTCATGGTTCCAGATAAACTTAGAATGTTGATGACTCCAGATTTATATCTTAGACCCAGATTTCTTCCCTGATCCAGATTCATTGATGCAATGACGTACTCAATAGCTCTACCTGGCTGTCTAATAGATAACCTAAACCTAACAGCTGCAAAATTGAGTTCCTAATTTTATTCCTCAGAACTTGAGGAATAAAACCTTTTCTGTCTTATTTGATAGCAACTTCATTTTTCTAGATGCTCAACGTCAGATACTTGGAATTATCCTTGAATCTTCCCTTTCTCTCACAGCACATCCAGTCTATCAGCAAATCTATTCACTCTTTCTATAACATATATGCACTAACACAGAATATTTCTTATTCCCACTCCTCCTTGTTGGAACAAAAGTTATTCAGTGCTTAGGTTACTGCAGTAACCTCCTTTACGTCTTCATTCTTCTACCCTTGACCTCATCCTTAGTCTATTCTCAAAAAAGCAGTCATATTAAAATGTTTAAGTAAATTTTTACTGAATTATAACATATATTTGTGCACTTTTCAAAAAATAAACACATCCATATCCAGAAAAACAGATAGATTTATTGCGAGATTCCTTCATATTATTACATGTAACAATGTTTTTTCATCCTTATTGCAGAATAGTATTCCATAATATGGATGTACCCAATTTATTTATCAACTCTATTATCAATAGATATGATTGTTTTCAGATTTTGATTGTTTGGAGTAGTGCTGCTGTGAATATTCTTGTACATTTTTCTGCACATACATATTCATTTCTCACAAGTTTAGAAATGAAATTGATAAATTGCTAGGTCGTAGGGTATCTATACCTTCAGTTTTAGTACATATTGCCAAAACATTTTAAAAGTGGCTCTACCAGTTTACGTTTCCACCAGAATGTGTAAAAATTCAAAAAGTGTTCCACACTCTCTTGCCAGTACTGGGTATTGTCAAACTTTTTCATTTTAGCCATCCAGAGTTATCATTTTTATTTCTCTATTTACATGTTTGTTAGTTGTGTAGTGTCCACTCTTATGAAGTGCCTCTTTAAATCTTTTGCCTTTTTTTTTTTAACATCTTTATTGGAGTATAATTGCTTTACAATGGTATGTTAGTTTCTGCTTTATAACAAAGTGAATCAGTTATACATATACATATGTTCGCATATCTCTTCCTTCTTGCATCTGCCTCCCTCCCACCCTCCCTATCCCACCCCTCTAGGTGGTCACAAAGCACTGAGCTGATCTCCCTGTGCTATGCGGTTGCTTCCCACTAGCTATCTATTTTACATTTGGTAGTGTATATATGTCCATGACACTCTCTAACCCTGTCACATCTCACCCCTCCCCTTCCCCATATCCTCAAGTCCATTCTCTAGTAGGTCTGTGTCTTTATTCCTGTCTTGCCACTAGGTTCATCATGACCTTTTTTATTTTTCCTTAGATTCCATATATATGTGTTAGCATACAGTATTTGTTTTTCTCTTTCTGACTTACTTCACTCTGTATGACAGACTAACTCCATCCACCTCATTACTAATACCTCCATTTCATTTCTTTTTATGGCTGAGTAATATTCCATTGTATATATGTGCCACATCTTCTTTATCCATTCATCCGATGATGGACACTTAGGTTGCTTCCATGTCCTGGCTATTGTAAATAGAGCTGCAATGAACATTTTGGTACATGACTCTTTTTGAACTATGGTTTTCTCAGGGTATATGCCCAGTAGTGGGATTGCTGGGTCTTATGGTAGTTCTATTTGTAGTTTTTTAAGGAACCTCCATACTGTTCTCCATAGTGGCTGTATCAATTTACATTCCCACCAACAGTGCAAGAGTGTTCCCTTTTCTCCACACCCTCTCCAGCATTTATTGTTTGTAGATTTTTTGATGATGGCCATTCTGACCGGTGTGAGATGATACCTCATTGTAGTTTTGATTTCAATTTCTCTAATGATTAATGATGTTGAGCATTCTTTCATGTGTCTGTTGGCAATCTGTATATCTTCTTTGGAGAAATGTCTATTTAGGTCTTCTGCCCATTTTTGGATTGGGTTGTTTGTTTTTTTGTTATTGAGCTGCATGAGCCGCTTGTAAATTTTGGAGATTAATCCTTTGTCAGTTGCTTCATTTGCAAATATTTTCTCCCATTCTGAGGGTTGTCTTTTCATCTTGTTTATGGTTTCCTTTGCTGTGCAAAAGCTTTTAAGTTTCATTAGGTCCCATTTGTTTATTTGTGTTTTTATTTCCATTTCTCTAGGAGCTGGGTCAAAAAGGATCTTGCTGTGATTTATGTCATAGAGTGTTCTGCCTATGTTTTCCTCTAAGAGTTTGATAGTGTCTGGCCTTACACTTAGGTCTTTAATCCATTTTGAGTTTATTTTTGTGTATGGTGTCAGGGAGTGTTCTAATTTCATGCTTTTACATGTACCTGTCCAATTTTCCCAGCACCACTTATTGAAGAGGCTGTCTATTCTCCACTGTATATGCTTGCCTCCTTTATCAAAGATAAGGTGACCATATGTGCGTGGGATTATCTCTGGGCTTTCTATCCTGTTTTATTGATCTATATTTCTGTTTTTGTGCCAGTACCAAACTGTCTTGATTACTGTAGCTTTGTAATATAATCTGAAGTCAGGGAGCCTGATTCCTCCAGCTCCATTTTTCTTTCTCAAGATTGTTTTGGCTATTTGGGGTCTTTTGTGTTTCCATACAAATTGTGAAATTTTTTGTTCTAGTTCTGTGAAAACTGCCAGTGGTAGTTTGATAGGGATTGCATTGAATCTGTAGATTGCTTTGGGTAGTAGAGTCATTTTCTCAATGTTGATTCTTCCAATCCAAGAACATGGTATATCTCTCCATCTATTTGTATCATCTTTAATTTCTTTCATCAGTGTCCTATAATTTTCTGCATACAGGTCTTTTGTCTCTTTAGGTAGGTTTATTCCTAGATATTTTATTCTTTTTGTTGCAATGGTAAACGGGAGTGTTTTCTTAATTTCACTTTCAGATTTATCATCATTAGTGTATAGGAATGTGAGAGACTTCTGTGCATTAATTTTGTATCCTGCTACTTTACCAAATTCATTGATTAGCTCTAGTAGTTTTCTGGTAGCATCTTTAGGATTCTCTATGTATAGTATCATGTCATTTGCAAACAGTGACAGCTTTACTTCTTCTTTTCTGATTTGGGTTCCTTTTATTTCCTTTTCTTCTCTGATTGCTGTGGCTAACACTTCCAAAACTATGTTGAATAATAGTGGTGAGAGTGGGCAACCTTGTCTTGTTCCTGATCTTAGTGGAAATGGTTTCAGTTTTTCACCATTGAGGACAATGTTGGCTGTAGGTTTGTCATATATGGCCTTTATTATGTTGAGGAAAGTTCCCTCTATGCCTACTTTCTGGAGCGTTTTTATCATAAATAGGTGTTGAATTTTGTCGAAAGATTTCTCTGCATCTATTGAGATGATCATATGGTTTTTCTCCTTCAATTTGTTAATATGATGTATCACGTTGATTGATTTGCATATATTGGAGAATCCTTGCATTCCTGGAATAAACGCCACTTGATCATGGTGTATAATCTTTTTAATGTGCTGTTGGATTCTGTTTGCTAGTATTTTGTTGAGGATTTTTGCATCTATGTTCATCAGTGATATTGGCCTGTAGTTTTCTTTCTTTGTGACATCTTTGTCTGGTTTTGGTATCAGGGTGATGGTGGCCTCGTAGAATGAGTTTGGGAGTGTTCCTCCCTCTGCAATATTTTGGAAGAGTTTGAGAAGGATAGGTGTTAGCTCTTCTCTAAATATTTGATAGAATTCGCATGTGAAGCCATCTGGTCCTGGGCTTTTGTTTGTTGGAAGATTTTTAATCACAGTTTCAATTTCAGTGCTTGTGATTGGTCTGTTCATATTTTCTATTTCTTCCTGGTTCAGTCTCGGCAGGTTATGCATTTCTAAGAATCTGTCCATTTCTTCCAGGTTGTCCATTTTATTGGCATAGAGTTGCTTGTAGGAATCTCTCATGATCGTTTGTATTTCTGCAGTGTCAGTGGTTACTTCTCCTTTTTCATTTCTAATTCTATTGATCTGAGTCTTCTCCCTTTTTCTCTTGATGAGTCTGGCTAATGGTTTATCAATTTTGATTATCTTCTCAAAGAACCAGCTTTTAGTTTCATTGATTTTTGCTATTGTTTCCTTCATTTCTTTTTCATTTATTTCTGATCTGATCTTTATGATTTCTTTCCTTCTGCTAGCTTTGGGGTTTTTTTGTTCTTCTTTCTCTAATTGCTTTAAGTGCAAGGTTAGGTTGTTTATTCGAGATGTTTCCTGTTTCTTGAGGTAGGCTTGTATTGCTATGAACTTCCCTCTTAGCACTGCTTTCACTGCATCCCATAGGTTTTGGGTTGTCGTGTCTCCATTGTCATTTGTTTCTAGGTATTTTTTGATTTCCCCTTTGATTTCTTCAGTGATCACTTCGTTATTAAGTAGTGTATTGTGTAGCCTCCATGTGTTTGTATTTTTTACAGATCTTTTCCTATAATTGATATCTAGTCTCATAGTGTTGTGGTCGGAAAAGATACTTGATACGATTTCAATTTTCTTAAATTTACCAAGGCTTGATTAGTGACCCAAGATATGATCTATCCTGGAGAATGTTCCATGAGCACTTGAGAAAAATGTGTATTCTGTTGTTTTTGGGTGGAATGTCCTATAAATATCAATTAAGTCCATCTTGTTTAATGTATCATTTAAAGCTTGTGTTTCCTTATTTATTTTCATTTTGGATGATCTGTCCATTGGTGAAAGTGGGGTGTTAAAGTCCCCTACTATGATTGTGTTGCTGTCGATTTCCCCTTTAATGGCTGTTAGCATTTGCCTTATGTATTGAGGTGCTCCTATGTTGGGTGCATAAATATTTACAATTGTTATACCTTCCTCTTGGATCGATCCCTTGATCATTATATAGTGTCCTTCTTTGTCTCTTGTAATAGTCTTTATTTTAAAGTCTATTTTGTCTGATATGAGAATTGCTACTCCAGCTTTCTTTTGATTTCCATTTGCATGAAATATCTTTTTCCATCCCCTCACTTTCAGTTTGTATGTGTCTCTGGGTCTGAAGTGGGTCTCTTGTAGACAGCATATATATGGGTCTTGTTTTTGTAACCATTCAGCCAGTCTGTGTCTTTTGGTGGGAGCATTTAATCCATTTACATTCAAGGTAATTATCGATATGTATGTTCCTATTCCCATTTTCTTAAATGTTTTGGGTTTGTTATTGTAGGTGTTTCCCTTCTCTTGTGTTTCTTGCATAGAGAAGTTCCTTTAGCATTTGTTGTAAAGCTGGTTTGGTGCTGCTGAACTCTCTCAGCTTTTGCTTGTCTGTAAAGGTTTTAATTTCTCCATCACATCTGAATGAGATCCTTGCTGGGTAGAGTAATCTTGGTTGTAGGTTTTTCTCCTTCATCACTTTAAGTATATCCTGCCACTCCCTTCTGGCTTGCAGAGTTTCTGCTGAAAGATCAGCTGTTAACCTGATGGGTATTCCCTTGTGTGTTATTTGTTGTTTTTCCCGTGCTGCTTTTAATATGTTTTCTTTATATTTAATTTTTGACAGTTTGATTAATATGTGTCTTGGCGTGTTTCTCCTTGGATTTATCCTGTATGGGACTCTCTGTGCTTCCAGGACTTGATTAACTATTTCCTTTCCCATATTAGGGAAGTTTTCAACTATAATCTCTTCAAATATTTTCTCAGTCCCTTTCTTTTTCTCTTCTTCTTCTGGGACCCCTATAATTCGAATGTTGGTGCGTTTAATGTTGTCCCAGAGGTCTCTGAGACTGTCCTCAGTTCTTTTCATTCTTTTTTCTTTATCCTGCTCTGCAGTAGTTATTTCCACCATTTTATCTTCCAGGTCACTTATCCTTTCTTCTGCCTCAGTTATTCTGCTATTGATCCCATCTAGAGTATTTTTAATTTCATTTATTGTGTTTTTCATCATTGCTTGGCTCCTCTTTAGTTCTTCTACGTCCTTGTTAAATGTTTCTTGCATTTTGTCTACCCTATTTCCCAGATTTTGGATCTTCCCTACTATCATTATTCTGAATTCTTTTTCAGGTAGACTACCTATTTCCTCTTCATTTGTTAGGTCTGGTGTGTTTTGACCCTGCTCCTTCATCTGCTGTGTGTTTTTCTGTCTTCTCATTTTGCTTATCTTACTGTGTTTGGGGTCTCCTTTTCACAGGCTGCAGGTTCGTAGTTCCCGTTGTTTTTGGTATCTGTCCCCAGTGGCTAAGGTTGGTTCAGTGGGTTGTGTAGGCTTCCTGGTGGAGGGAACTACTGCCTGTGTTCTGGTGGATGAGGCTGGATCTTGTCTTTCTGGTGGGCACGTCCACATCTGGTGGTGTGTTTTCAGATGTCTGTGGCCTTATTATGATTTTAGGCAACCTCTCTGTTAATGGATGGGGCTGTGTTCCTGTCTTGCTAGTTGTTTGGCATAGGGTGTCCAGCACTGTAGCTTGCTGGTCGTTGAGTGAAGCTGGGTCTTGATGTTGAGATGGAGATCTCTGAAAGATTTTCGCCGTTTGGTATTACGTGGAGCTGGGAGGTCTCTTGTGGACCAGTGTCCTGAAGTTGGCTCTCCCACCTCAGAGGCACAGCCCTGATGCCTGGCTGGAGCACCAAGAGCCTTTCATCCACACAGCTCAGAGTAAAAGGGAGAAAAAATAGAAAGAAAGAAAGAATGAAAGAGGATAAAATAAAATGAAATAAAATAAAGCTATTATAAAGGAAAGCTATACAGACAAAATCTCACACAGAAGCATACACATATACACTCACAAAAAAAGGAAAAGGGGAAAAATTAATATATCCTGCTCTCAAAGTCCACCTCCTGAATTTGGGATGATTTGTTGTCTATTCAGGTATTCAACAGATGCAGGCACATCAAGTTGTTTGTGGAGTTTTAATCCGCTGCTTCTGAGGCTGCTGGGAGAGATTTCCCTTTCTCTTCTTTGTTCGCACAGCTCCTGGGGTTCAGCTTTGGATTTGGACCTGCCTCTGCGTGTAGGTCGCCTGAGGGCGTCTGTTCCCCGCCCATACAGAACGGGGTTAAAGGAGCAGCTGCTTCGGGGGCTCTGGCTCACTCAGGCCGGGGGGAGGGAGGGGTACGGAGGAGGCGGGGCGAGCCTACGGCGGCAGAGGCCGGCATGACATTGCACCAGCCTGATGCGCGCCGTGCGTTCTCCCGGGGAAGTTGTCCCCGGGTCCCGGGACCCTGGCAGTGGCGGGCTGCACTGGCTCCCGGGAGGGGCGGTGTGGAGAGTTACCTGTGCTCACACACAGGCTTCTTGGTGGCGGCAGCAGCAGCCTGAGCATCTCATGCCCGTCTCTGGGGCCCGCGCTCATCGCCGCAGCTCGCGCCCGTCTCTGGAGTTCATTTAGGCGGTGCTCTGAATCCCCTCTCCTTGCGCGCCGTGAAACAAAGAGGCAAGAAAAAGTCTCTTGCCTCTTCGGCAGCTGCAGACTTTTTCCCGGACTCCCTCCCGGCTAACTGTGGTGCGCTAACCCCTTCAGGCTGTGTTCACGCCGCCAACCCCAGTCCTCTCCCTGCGATCCGACCAAAGCCCGAGCCTCAGCTCCCAGCCCCCGCCCGCCCCGGCGGGTGAGCAGACAAGCCTCTCGGGCTGGTGAGTGCTGCTTGGCGCCGAGCCTCTGTGTGTGAATCTCTCCGCTTTGCCCTCCGCACCCCTGTGGCTGCGCTCTCCTCCATGGCTCCAAAGCTTCCCCCCTCCACCACCCGCAGTCTCCGCCCACGAAGGGGCTCCTAGTGTGTGGAAGCCTTTCCTCCTTCACAGCTCCCTCCCACTGGTGCAGGTCCCATCTCTATTCTTTTGTCTCTGTTATTTCTTTTTTCTTTTACCCTACCCAAGTACATGGGGAGTTTCTTGCCTTTTGGGAGGTCTGACGTCTTCTGCCAGCGTTCAGTGGGTGGTATGTAGGAGCAGTTCCACGTGTAGATGTATTTCTACTGTATCTGTGGGAAGGAAGGTGATCTCCGCATCTTACTCTTCTGCCATCTTGCCCTATCTCCCCTGCCCATTGTTTTATTATGTTGTCTCTTTCTCTTATTGATTTGTAGGATCTTTATAGATTCTAGAAAAGAGCTCTTGTCATATATAACTGTTAAAAATATCTTATCCTTCTCTGAGGCTCACCTCTTTATACACTTAATGTAGTTTTGATAAACAAGTTTTAATTTTAAGGAAGTCCAGTTAATCCATTTTTATTAATCATATTTATGCTCTGCTTGAAAAATCTTTCCCTATCATCAGTGATAAAGATTTTCTGCAAGATGCTTTTTATGTTTAAAAACCACTTGTATTCTATTTTTATGTATTATGTGAAATGGGGATCAGGATTCTTTTTTTCAATGCAATGCACTACAGTAGAGCTTTCTCTTGATTCAGGTAAGATAAATTTGTGGTTCAGTTTCTGGACTCTTTTATTCCAATGGTTACTTTTATAAAAATCCTTTTTTTTCCCTGCAAATATTTAGCTATTTTAATTTTTGTAGCTTTTTATTGTCTTTATTTCTAGAAGTGTATGTCTTCAATTTGTTCTTCATCTTCAAGACTATCCTGGCTTTTCTGGACTGTTTTAATTTCCATGTATATATAATACTATAGAACTCATTTGTCAGTTTTGTCATACACACACACAGACACACACACACACACACACAGACACACACACACACACACACACACCCCGATGGTATTTTCATTCGGATTTTGGTAAATATTCCATGTGCACTTGAAAAGAATATGTATTTCTGTATTTACTGTCTTTATTAGCCAGTTAGGTCAGTCTGGTTAATCTTATTCAAATCTTCTGTAGCTCCTTGTTCTTTCAGGTACTATCAAATATTATTGTATTTTAATCTATTTCTCTTTATAATTTTATTAATTTTTGCTTCATGTGTTTGAAGGCCATTTTATTAGGTATTGAATCTTGGGATTTTATATCTTTCTGTTGAATTGACTCTTATTATAAAACTTCCCTTTTAATCTTCAGTAATATTCTCTGCCTTAAAGCCTTTTTCTGATATTTTATAGTTCTTTTGGTTGTTGTTAGTGTATGTGTGGCATATATTTTTTATATTCTTTACTTTCATCATTTCTGTAATTTCATATTTAAGGTATACCTCTTAGAAGCAAAATACACATTTTTAAATTTACTGGTCTATCATAGAATTTTCTTGGCGTGTCCCCTTCATCCATATTTAATGTAATTTCCTACCACAAATTTAAATTTGTGTTTAAATCTACTACCTTACTATTTGTTTTTTTGTTGTTGGTGGTGGTTTTCATTTGTTCTTTGTTATTTTTTCTCCTTTCTTGTCTCATTTTAGATAAAGCACGTTTAAAAAAATTCTTATCCTCCTTCTTCATTAGTGTGTTTTTTTTTAAAATGGATTTATTTATTTATTTTTGGCTGTGTTGGCTCTTCATTGCTGCCTGCAGGCTTTCTCCAGTTGCAGAGCAGGGCTGCTCTTCATTGCAGTGTGTGGGCTTCTCATTGTGGTGGCTTCTCTTGCTGTGAAGACGGGCTCTAGGTGCACAGGTTCAGAAGTTGTGCTTAGTTGCTCCATGGCATGTGGGATCTTCCTTGACTCGGTAGCGAACCCATGTCCCCCGCATTGGCAGGCAGATTCTTAACCATAGTGCCACCAGGGAAGTCCTTCATTAGTTTGTTAATCGTATACTCTTTTACACTTTCTACGGGATTTTTCAAGAGCTGTACTGTTCAATACAGTAATTACTAACCACATGTGGCTATTTAAATTTAAATTAAATGAAGTTTAAAATTCAGTTCCTCCATCCCACTAGCCACACTTTATGTGCTCAGTAGGCACGTGTGACCAATGGTTGTAGTGTAGAACAGCACAGATTATGGAACGTGTCCATTATTGCAGCCATTTCTGTTCAAAAGTACTGCACTAAGGATTTCAACATGTGTTCTAGACTCATTACAGTTTACTTTCCATTAGCACTATTTCTATTTCCTAGACAATGCAAGAATATTGTAATTTACTCTATTTAACCCCTTCCTGCTTTATGAAATGCTGTTTCATAAAATTTAATTATTTCAATATTTTATCCCCATGTGGCATTGTTATTATAGATTTAAACAGTTAATTTTTTAACATCTTTATTAGAGTATAATTGCTTTACAATGGTGTGTTACTTTCTGCTGTATAACAAACTGAATCAGCTATACATATACATATATTCCCATTTCTCCTCCCTCTTGCGTCTCCATCTCATCCTCTGTATCCCACCCCTTTAGGTGGACACAAAGCACCGAGCTGATCTCCCTGTGCCATGCAGCTGCTTCCCACTAGCTATCTATTTTACATTTCGTAGTGTATATATGTCCATGCCACTCTCTCACTTCATCCCAGCTTACCCTTCCCCCTCCCCATGTCCTCAAGTCCATTCTCTACGTCTGCATCTGTCTTTATTCCTGTCCTGACCCTAGGTTCTTCAGAACCTTCTTTTTTTTTAGATTCCATATATATGTGTTAGCGTACGGTATTTGTTTTACTCTTTCTGACTTACTTCACTCTGTATGACAGATTCTAGGTCCATCCACCTCACTACAAATAGCTCAATTTCATTTCTTTTTATAGCTGAGTAATATTCCATTGTATATATGTGCCACACCTTCTTTATCCATTCATCTGTCAATGGACACTTAGTTTGCTTCCAAGTCCTAGCTATTGTAAATAGTGCTGCAATGAACATTGTGGTACATGACGCTTTTTGAATTATGGTTTTCTCAGGGTATATACCCACTAGTGAGATTGCTGGGTCTTATGGTAGTTCTATTTTTAGTTTTTTAAAGAACCTCCATACTGTTCTCCATAGTGGCTGTATCAATTTACATTCCCACCAACAGTGCAAGTGGGTTCCCTTTTCTCCACACCCTCTCCAACATTTATTGTTTATAGATTTTTTTGATGATGGCCATCTGACTGGTGTGAGGTTATACCTCATTGTAGTTTTGATTTGCATTTCTCTAATGATTAGTGATGTTGAGCATCCTTTCATGTGTTCGTTGGCAATTTGTATATCTTCTTTGGAGAAATGTCTGTTTAGGTCTTCTGCCCATTTTTGGATTGGGTTGTTTGTTTTTTTGATATTGAGCTGCATGTGCTGCATGTATATTTTGGAGATTAATCCTTTGTCAGTTGCTTCATTTGCAAATATTTTCTCCCATTCTGAGGGTTGTCTTTTCATCTTGTTTATGGTTTCCTTTGCTGTGCAAAAGCTTTTAAGTTTCATTAGGTCCCATTTGTTTATTTGTGTTTTTATTTCCATTTCTCTAGGAGGTGGGTCAAAAAGGATCTTGCTGTGATTTATGTCATAGAGTGTTCTGCCTATGTTTTCCTGTAAGAGTTTTATAGTGTTTGGCCTTACATTTAAGTGTTTAACCCATTTTGAGTTTATTTTTGTGTATGGTGTTAGGGAGTGTTCTAATTTCATTCTTTTACATGTAGCTGTCCAGTTTTCCCAGCACCACTTATTAAAGAGGCTGTCTTTTCTCCATTGTATATTCTTGCCTCCTTTATCAAAAATAAGGTGACCATATGTGCATGGGTTGATCTCTGGGCTTTCTATCCTCTTCCATTGATCTATATTTCTGTTTTTGTGCCATTACCATACTGTCTTGATTACGGTAGCTTTGTAGTATAGTCTGAAGTCAGGGAGCCTGATTCCTCCAGCTCCCTTTTTCTTTCTCCAGATTGCTTTGGCTATTCAGGGTCTTCTGTGTTTCCATACAAATTGTGAAATTTCTTGTTCTAGTTCTGTGAAAAATGCCATTGGTAGTTTGATAGGGATTGCATTAAATCTGTAGATTGCTTTGGGTAGTATAGTTATTTTCACAATGTTGATTCTTCCAATCTAAGAACATGGTATATCTCTCCATCTGTTTGTATCATCTTTAATTTCTTTCATCAGTGTCTTATAGTTTTCTGCATACAGGTCTTTTGTCTCCTTTGGTAGCTTTATTCCTGGGTATTTTATTCTTTATTTTTCAGTGGTAAATGGGAGTGTTTCCTTAATTTCTCTTTCAGATTTTTCATCATTAGTGTATAGGAATGCAAGAGACTTCTGTGCATTAATTTTGTATCCTGCTACTTTACCAAATTCATTGATTAGCTCTAGTAGTTTTCTGGTAGCATCTTTTGGATTCTCTATGTATAGTATCATGTCATCTGCAAACAGTGACAGTTTTACTTCTTCTTTTCTGATTTGGATTCCCTTTATTTCTTTTTCTTCTCTGATTGCTGTGGCTAAAACTTCCAAAACTATTTTGAATAATAGTGTTGAGAGTGGGCAACCTTGTCTTGTTCCTGATCTTAGTGGAAATGGTTTCAGTTTTTCACCATTGAGGATGATGCTGGCTGTGGGTTTGTCATATATGGCCTTTATTATGTTGAGGTAAGTTCCCTCTATGCCTACTTTCTGGCGGGTTTTTATCAAAAATGGGTGTTGAGTTTTGTCAAGAGCTTTTTCTGTGTCTATTGAGACATATGGTTTTTATCCTTCAATTTGTATCATATTGTTTGATTTGCATATATTGAAGAATCCTTGCATTCCTGGGATAAACCCCACTTATCATTGTGCATGATCCCTCTAATGTGCTGTTGGATTCTGATTGCTAGTATTTTGTTGAGAATTTTTGCATCTATGTTCATCAGTGATATTGGCCTGTAGTTTTCTTTTTTTTGTGGCTTCTTTGTCTGGTTTTGGTGTCAGGGTGATGGTGGCCTCGTAGAATGAGTTTGGGAGTGTTTCTCCCTCTGCTATGTTGTGGAAGAGTTTGAGAAGGATAGGTGTTAGCTATTCTCTGAATGTTTGAGAGAATTCACCTGTGAAGCCATCTGGTCCTGGGCTTTTGTTTGTTGGAGATTTTTAATCACAGTTTCAATTTCAGTGCTTGTGATTGGTCTGTTCATATTTTCTATTTCTTCGTGGTTCAGTCTCGGACGGTTGTGCTTTTCTAAGAATTTGTCCATTTCTTCCAGGTTGTCCATCTTATTAGCATATAGTTGCTTGTAGTAATCTCTCATGATCCTTTGTATTTCTGCAGTGTCAGTTGTTACTTCTCCTTTTTCATTTCTAATTCTATTGATTTGAGTCTTCTCCCTTTTTTCTTGACGAGTCTAGCTAATGGTTTATCAATTTCATTTATGTTTCAAAGAACCAACTTTTAGTTTTTTTGATCTTTGCTATCGTTTCCTTCATTTCTTTTTCATTTATTTCTAATCTGATCTTTATGATTTCTTTCCTTCTGCTAACTTTGGGGTTTTTTTGTTCTTGTTTCTTTAATTGCTTTAGGTATAAGGTTAGGTTGTTTATTTGAGATGTTTCTTGTTTCTTGATGTAGGATTGTATTGCTGTAAACTTCCCTCCTAGAACTGCTTTTGCTGCATCCTATAGTTTTGGGTTGTCGTGTTTGCATTGTCATTTGTTTCTAGGTTTTCAAATATTTTCTGAGTCCCTTTTTTTTTCTCTTCTCCTTCTGGGACCCCTATAATTCGACTGTTCGTGCATTTAATGTTGTCCCAGAGGTCTCTGATACTGTCCTCAATTCTTTTCATTCTTTTTTTCTTTATTCTGCTATGCAGTAGTTATTTCTGCTACTTTATCTTCTAGGTCACTTATCCGTTCTTCTGCCTCAGTTATTCTGCTATTGATACATTCTAGAGAATTTTTAATTTCATTTATTGTGTTGTTTATCATTGTTTGTTTGCTCTTTAGTTCTTCTAGTTCCTTGTTAAATGTCTCTTGTATTTTCTCCATTCTATTTCCAAGATTTTGGATCATCTTTTCTATCATTACTCTGAATTCTTTTTCAGGTAGGCTGTCTATTTCCTCTTCGTTTGTTTGGTCTGGTGGGTTTTTACCTTGCTCCTTCATCTGCTGTGTGTTTCTCTGTCTTCTTATTTTGCTTAACTTATTGTGTTTGGGGTCTCCTTTTCGTAAGTTGCAGGTTCGTAGTTCCTGTTGTTTTTGTTGTCTGCCCCCAGTGGGTAAGGTTGGTTCAGTGGGTTGTGTAGGCTTCCTGGTGGAGGGGACTAGTGCCTGTGTTCTGGTGGATGAGGCTGGATCTTGTCTTTCTGGTGGGCAGCATCATGTCCGGTGGTGTGTTTTGGGGTGTCTGTGAACTTATTGTGATTTTAGGCAGTCTCTCTGCTAATGAATGGTGTTATGTTCCTGTCTTTCTAGTTGTTTGGCATAAGGTCTCCTGCACTATAGCTTGCTGGTTTTTGAGTAGAGCTGCGTCTTAGCATTGAGATGGAGACCTCTGGGAGAGCTTTCGCTGTTTAATATTATGTGGGGCCGGGATGCCTCTGGTGGACCCATGTCCTGAACTCGGGTCTCCCACCTCAGAGGCTCAGGCCTGACACCTGGCCGGATCACCAAGATCCTGTCACCCACTCGGCTCAGAAGAAAAGGGAGAAGAAAGAAAGAAGGAGAGAGAGAGAAAGAGAGAGAGAGAAAGAAAGAAAGAAAGAAAAAATAAAATAAATTTATTAAAGTAAAAAATAAAAGGAAATTATTAAAAATAAAAAAAATTTTAAGTAATAAAAAAAAAAGAAGAAAGAAAGAAAAGAGCAAACAAACCAAAAATCAAATTCACCAATCATAACTAGCACCAAAATCTATTAAAATAAAAAAAAAAGGACAGACAGAACCCTAGGACAAATGGTAAAAACAAAGCTATGCAGACAAAATCACAACAAAGAAGCATACATATACACACTCAGAAAAAGGAAAAAAGCAAAAAATATGTATATGTATAAAAAAAGGAAGAGAGCAACCATATCAATAAACAAATCTACAAATGATAATAAGCTCTAAATACTAAACTAAAATAAACATAAAACCAAAAACAATTTAGGTGCAGAAAGCAAACCCCAAGTCTACAGTTGCTCCCAAAGTCCACTGCCTCAATTTTGGGATGATTTATTGTCTATTCAGGTATTCCACATATGCAGCCTACATCAAGTTGATTGTGGAGATTTAATCCGCTGCTCCTGAGGCTGCTGGGAGAGATTTCCCTTTCTCTTCTTTGTTCGCACAGCTCCTGCGGTTCAGCTTTAAATTTGGCCCCCGCTCTGTGTGTAGGTCGCCTGAGGGCATCTGTTCCCTAGCCAGACAGGAAGGGGTTAAAGAAGCAGCTGATTAGGGGGTTCTGGCTCACTCAGGCCTGGGGGGAGGGAAGGGCACGGAATGCAGGGTGAGCCTGAATGACTTTGTAACAGGCTGAGGCGCACCGTGCGTTCTCCCGGGGAAGTTGTCCCTAGATCATGGGACACTGGCAATGGTGGGCTGCACAGGCTCCCAGAAGGGGAGGTGTGGATAGTGACCTGTGCTTGTACACAGGCTTCTTGGTGGCTGCAGCAGCAGCCTTAGCATTTCATGCCCGTCTCTGGTGTCCATGCTGATAGCTGCGGCTTGCCCCTGTCCCTGGAGCTCGTTTAGGTGGTGCTCTGAATCCCCTCTCCTTGTGCATCCAGAAACAATTGTCTCTGCCTCTTTGACAGTTCCAGACTTTTTCCCAGACTCCCTCCCGACTAGCTGTGGCACACTAGCCCCCTTCAGGCTGTGTTCACACAGCCAACCCCAGTCCTCTCCCTGGGATCTGCACTCTGAAGCCCAAGCCTCAGCTCCCAGCCCCCATGCGCCCAGGCCAGGTGAGCAGACAAGCCTCTCAGGCTGGTGAGTGCTGGTCGGCACCAATCCTCTGTGCACTAATGTCTCCACTTTGCCCTCTGCACCCCTGTTGCTGCGCTCTCCTCCGTGGCTCCGAAGCTTCCCCCCGTCCATGCCCCCGTCTCTGCCAGTGAAGGGGCTTCCTAGTGTGTGGAAACTTTTCCTCCTTCACAGCTCCCTCCCAGAGGTGCAGGTCCTGTCCCTATTCTTTTGTCTCTGTTTTTCCTTTTTTCTTTTGCCCTACCTAGGTACGTGGTGATTTTCTTGCCTTTTGGGAAGTCTGAGGTCTTCTGCCAGCACTCAGTAGGTGTTCTGTAGGAGTTGTTCCACATGTAGATGTATTTTTGATGTATTTGTGGGGAGGAAATTGATCTCCATGTCTTACTCCTCCACTATCTTGAAGGTCTCCCTCAATGTTTATTTAGAGTTCTTCAAATATTTATTCTTTCTGGTGTTCTTCATTCCTTCCTATTTGATTGTACTTCTTTCTAGGATATTTTTTTTTTACCTGAAGAATTTCCATTAGTATTTCTTTTATTGCAGGACTGCTGAGGATAACCTTTTTCAGTTTATTTTTGTCTAAACATATGTTTATGTTAAGTTTACTTCTAACAGTTGATGAGGTATAAATTCTAACTTGGCAATTATTTTCTTACAACACTTTGATGATGTTGCTACATTGTATTCTGGTTCCCATTGTTTCTATTGAAAAATTGTTTGTCATTATTATTGTTCCTTTTTTGTCTGTTTTTACAGTTTTAAAAATTTCTCTTTAGTTTTTAGCACTTATACCTTATATCCCTAGGTGGATTTTCTTTGTAGATATTTTCTTGGTGCTTGCAGATATCTTGCGTTTCTGGCATGATGTCTATTTTCACATTTGGGAGATTCCCAGCCATATTTTTTTCAAATATAGCTTTGCGCGTTCTTTCTTTCCTCTACTTCTATGACTCCAATGAAGTAATATTCTGTTTACCATTTCCTGTATATGTTTTCTTCTCTTTAAATTTCCACCCTCTTTTTTCTTTCTGTGCTTCATTCTACATATTTTCTACTGATATATCTCTAACATAAGTAATCCAGTATTCTGTCTATTCATGTAAAATTTAATATCAGTCTTTTTCTTTGTCTTGTAATATCAATTTAATACTTTTAATAGTATTCTGTGTTGTGATGAAATTCTGCATCATTTCCTGAAGTTTTGGAATAAATCTTTAACAGTTCTTTTAAAGTCTGATAATTCTAATATATGGATCTCTTGGGGTCTTCTTGTAATGTCAGTTTTTTCTCCTGGTTTGCAGTTATCGTGTGTATTTTCTTGGCATGACTAGTGATTTTTGACCAAATGCTGGACATTCTGCATAAAATGTTATAGAGGTTCTTTATGATTTTATTTTCTTTCAAAGAGGATTCGATTTTCTTCTTGAAGGCTGACGGATTCTAGACAGATCATTTAGATCTAGTCAGATGGGTATTTTAGGCTATATTTGGCCCTGAAATTTTTTTAGTTCACTTTTAATCCTAGGCAATAACTATCGCTTCTGTGTTGCAGCTCTTTTGGGTCTCAACTGAAGTAGTCCAGAGTTATTGGAAATATTTCAACTTGTTGGGCCATAAACTTTGCAGGAGTGTTTACATCCTTGCTCAGTTCTTTAGGGTCCCAGCCTCAGTACTATATTTAGTTCCTGAGAAGTAACAGGAATATAAAGGGCTGAGGATTCAAAAAATAACTTGTAGGGAAATTACACTTAGAAAGCAGGGCATACAATACTGAGGTTTTCTTCACCTCTCAAAGACTCATCCTCTAGAAAATGCCAAATCCTGAGAGCAATAAGACTTTTTAAGCCCTGGTTACTAGTTAGTGCAAGGCCTCACAATTTAAATCAACCAATCCCTGAGAAAAAAGAAATGGCATATGTGGGGCTCATTTTATAGTGTATCCCTCCTTTCTTTTTAGTATTCTTGGTAGATCTCAAATATCTTCATATTCTTGCATTGTATATTTTATCTAGCTTTTATAGCTGTTCTTGGCAGGAGGGTTAGTCTGATAAAGCTATTCTATAATAATGGGAGTATAATGTAAAATTGGTGTTATTTCTTAAATGACTGATAAAATTTGAGTGAATCTTTTTTTTTGAGGAGGAGGATTTTGGTTAAGCCTCTTTTGTGGAGGATGTTTTAATTAATTCAGTTTATTTAATAGATATAGGACATTTTATGTGTTTTATCTTTCCTTGAATCTATTTCAGTAAATGGTGTTTTTCTGGTAATTTGTCTATTTCACCTAAATATTTAAATTTATTGACATAAATTTGTTCTTAACCTCTATATCTATTGATGCTTAACATATTACCTGAAATTTTAGTGGATTTGTTATGATAAAATGACAACAAATTCTTATATTTATTATGCCACAGTTTGGGCTGGACTCATTGGGGCAGCTTGTTTCTGTACATGTCATCAGCTGGGGCTTGAGGATTAACTTTCATGAAGGCTCATTTATATGGCTGGCAAATTGGTGCTTGCTGGGAGCTCAATCAGAGCTATGGGCAAGGGAATCCTGGTTCCTATCCATGTGGTCCTCTCCAAAGTCTGCTTAGACTTACCCTAACTAATGTCTGGGTTCCATGCTATACTTTGTTAAATTAACATTTGTTAAGTGAAGCACAGTATGCTGGATGGTGAGCCATGGGTTCAATAGTAATAGATCACAACAGAAATTGAAATGGAGCAGTCTGTTACTCACAGGTCCTGGAGGAAGTACATGACACACCTCGAGGGCCCACATGAGAAGATCAAAGCAGGGTGCAGGCAGAGAGACAGACTGGACTTGGGACCCACAGACCTTTATTACGATCCATGGCCTCTGTTTTTGGAGTACCTCGGGGTTCTCAGGCTAAGGCCCAATTGGTTAATTCAAACCAAAAAAAGTAGGATTTTGGTAAACTCCAAGAAGGTCTTATCTAAGAGATGCACAAGGGGAAGGCCCTGGGAGGTGGGAAAGATTGTTTATCACAAAGGTTGTTGGGGAAGTCATATCAAGAACTTGCATTTGCTTGTGACACTGCAGGCTATTAATCGAGGGCGTGTGCTTCCAATGAGAGGACTAATATAGGTCCCTGTAGTCCCTGTAGGCCACTTGGCCAAACAAAATAGGTCCCAAGGCAGCAATACCATGGAATAGCTTACCTAAACTCTCACCATTACAATAGCTAGTATCCCAAGAGAACCAGCTAGAAAGTTATGACTTTTTGTGACCTAGCCTTAGAAGTCACATAAAATCTTATCTTCTATAGTCACATATCCACCTAGATTCAAGGGAGAGAACAAAGATCACATCTCTGAATGGGAGGAATGTCAAAATTACATTGGAAAAAAGGCATGTGAGATGGAAATGTTTGAGCCATTTCCAGAAAATGCAATCTTCCCCAGCACCCTCTTATTATTTTTTAAATTTAATTAGGATCTGTGTTGATTTCTCTCTCTTTTAAAATTCTTGATACTAGTAATTTGTACCGCCTAACTATATTTTTCTTTTTTCATTTTTTGGCTCTATCTTTTCTCAGTTGTTTGTCATAGGCTTACTGCCTGTGTTTTCATCTGGATGGATTTATGATTTTGGGTATTGCATTCAAATTTTTAAACAATTTTGAGTTAATTCCTGTGTACAGTGTAAGCTAGTGGTCCAGTTTCATTCTTTTGCATGTGGCCATCCAGTTCTCCCAACATCATTCATTTATTGGAGAGACTGTTCTTTCTCCATTGTGTATTCTTGGCTCCTTCATCATAAATTAGTTGACTGTATATGCATAGGTTTATTTCTGTGCTGTCTATTCTGTTTCATTGATCTATGTGTCTGTTTTTATGCCAATACCATACTGTTCTGATTACTACAGCTTTGTAATTTGAAATCAGGGAATGGGATGCCTCCAGCTTTGTTCTTTCTCAAGATTGCTTTGTTTATTTGAAGGTTCTATGCAAATTTTAGGATTGTTTGTTCTAGTTCTCTGAAAAATGCCTTTGGAATTTTGGTAGGGATTACTGTGAATCTGTATATTGCTTTGGGTAGTAAGGACATTTTCAGGATATTCTTCTAATGCATATCTTTCCATTTATTTGTGTCTTCCTTATTTTCTTTTATTAATGTCTTATAGTTTTTAGTGTACAGGTCTTTCACTACCTTGGTTAAGTGTATTCCTAAGTATTTTATTTTATTTTTTTGATGCAATTATAAATGGAATTGTTTTTTTAATTTCTCTTTCTGATATTTCAGTACTAGTATATAGAACACAACAGATTTTTATATATTGATTTTGTATCCTGCAACTTTACTAAATTTGTTTATTAGTTCTAACAGTTTTCTGTTGGAGTCTTTAGGGTTTTCTGTGTATTTATAATATTTTGTCATCTGCTAATAGTGACAGTGTTACTTCTTTCTTTCCAATTTGGATGCATTTTATTTCTTTTTCTTCCCTAATTGCTCTGGCTAGGATTTCCAATACTGTGTTGAATAAAAGTGACCGAGTGGGCATCATTGTCTGGTTACTGAACTTATAGAAAAGCTTTTAGCTTTTCATCATTGAGTATGATATTAGCTATGGGCTTATCATATATGGCATTTATTATGTTGAGGTACGTTCCCTCTATACCTACTTTGTTGAGAGTTTTTATCATAAATAGATTTGAATTTTGTCAGATGTCTTTTTTTGCATCTATTGAGTTGATCAGATAACTTTTATCCTTCATTTTGTTAATGTGGTGTGTCACATTGACTGATTTGTGGACGTTTAACCATCTTTTCATCCATGGAATGTATCCCACTTGATCATGGTGAATGACAGTTTTAATGTATTATGGAATTTGATTTATTATTTCATTGAGAAATTTTATATCTATGTTCATCAGGTATATGGGCCTGTAATTTTCTTTCTTGTGGTGTCCTTGTATGTTTTTGGTATCAAGTTAATGCTGACCTCATAAAAGGAGTTTGGAAGTATTTCCTTCTTCTCTATTTTTTGGAAGAGTTTGAGAAAGATTTGTATTTCCTTAAATATTAGAATACTAATATTTAAAGTATTCTTCTTTAAATATTTGTTAGAATTCACCAGTGATCTGATGATCTGATCCCAGACTTTTGTTGGCTGTTTTTTTTTTTTTTTTTTTAATTGATTCAATATCCTTACTAGTAATCAGTCTGCTCAGATTTTTTTTCTTCATGATTCAGTCTTGGTAGGTTGGGTTGTATGTTTTAAGAACGTACCCATTTCTTCTAGGTTGTCATATTTGTTGGCATATAATTGTTCATAGTAGTCTCTTATGATCCTCTTTATTTCTGTGATGTCCATTGTAATGTCTCTTCTTTCATTTATAGTTGTATTATTTTGAGTCCTCTCTCTTTTTTCTTGGTGAATCTAGTTAAAGGTTTATCAATTTTGTTTCTTTTCAAAGAACCAGATTTTAGATTTATTCATTTTTTAATTGTCTTTTAGTCTCCGTTTAATTTTTTTTTCTGTTCTGATCTTTGTTATTTCCATTTTCCCACCAACTTTGGGGTTTATTTGTTCTTTATTTTTTTCCAGTTCCTTTCAGTAATGTAATATTAGCTTGTTTATTTGAGATTTTTCTTGTTTCTTGATATTGGTATCACTTTCTATCACATCATATAATTCGTTTATTATGTTTATTGCTTTTTTAATGATAATTCTTTGCTCTAACCTAAACTCCTTAACTGAGACAAACTTTGCATGTTTTGGTCACTCATGTAGTCTAAGTACCTAGAGAGTGCCTGTCTCAAAGTAACTGCTCAGTGAGGACTTACCTGTTGAGTAGCTGAATAAATTATGCCTTGTACGTCCTTGAAACTTTTGATGATTTTAGACATGGCAAACATCTCCCAACTGTTATCACCATGGAAGTTTTGGGAGCTGCTGGGTCAGGAAGAGGTACAATACATGGAGTCCTGATATGATGTAACTCCACAAAGACTTTACACACTACTCCAGGCTGGAATTTCTTCCTTCTCCCCTGAACCTCTGCAACATTCATAGTCTATTTATTTACTTTTTATTGAAGTATAATTGATTTACAAGGTTGTGTTAGTTTCTGGTATATAGCAAAGTGATTCAGTCATACATATACATATGTATATATATATGTATATATATATTCTTTTCCATATATATATTCTTTTTCATATTCTTTTCCATTATGGTTTATTACAGGATATTGAATATAGTTCTCTGTGCTATATAGTAGGCACTTGTTGTTTATCTATTTTATACATAGGAGATAGTATCTGCTAATCCCAAACTCCTCATTTATCCCTCCCCCACCCCCTTTCCCCTTTGGTAACCATAAGTTTGTTTTCTATGTCCATGAGTCTGTTTCTGTATCATAAATAAGTTCCTTTGTGTCATATTTAAAATTCCACATATAAGTGATATCACATGGTATTTGCCTTTCTCTGCCTGGCTTACTTCACTTAGTATGATAATCTCCAGGTCCATCCATGTTGCTGCAAATGACATTATTTCATTCTTTTTTATGGCTGAGTAATATTCCATTGTGTATATGTACCACATCTTCTTTATCCATTCATCCATCAATGGACATTTAGGTTGCTTCCATGTTTTGGTTATTGTAAGTAGTGCTGCTTTAAACATTGAGATGCATGTATCTTTTTGAATTATTATTTTCTCCAGATATATGCCCAGGAGTGGGATTGCTGGATCATATGGCAACTCTATTTTTAGTTTTTTAAGGAACCTCCATACTGTTTTCCATAGTGGCTGCACCAATTTACATTCCCACCAACAGTGTAGGAGGGTTCCCTTTTCTCCACACCCTCTCCAGCATTTGTTATTTGTAGACTTTTTAATAATGGCCATTCTGACTGGTGTGAGATGGTACCTCATTGTAGTTTCAATTTGCATTTCTCTAGTAATTAGTGATGTTGAGCATATTTTCATGTCCCTATTGGCCATCTGTATGTCTTCCTTGGGGAAATGTCTATTTGGGTCTTCTGCCCATTTTTTGACTGGGTTTGTTTCTTTTTTTGTTATTGAGTTGTATGAACTGTTTATATATTTTCAAAATTAAGCCCTTGTTGGTCACATTATTTGTAGATATTTTCTCCCAGTCTGTAGGTTGTCCATTCGTTTTGTTTATGGTTTTCTTTGAGGTGCAAAAGCTTATAAGATTAATTAGTTCCCTACATTCATAGTCTAAACCACTCAGTTTAACACTTAAATTTTTATAGTTTTGTATTACATGATATTTATATCAGTTGGAGTTTGATCAGGAAAACAGAATTCATTGTATTTTGTAGTATAAACATTTTCAATATAAGAAATTAGGGGTTTATGTAAGTTTTTCAAAAGCTTCTCAGTATGCAGCACTGAAGTGAGTGGCTTTTTATAGAGCGCCTTCCTGTAGAAGCTGGTTAGCCTTTCAAACCTCTTGGGGTAGATCCCATAGACCATCTCGGCCAGCAGGACCAATATCTGTGTTTTTCAAGAAGCTTATCTAGGTGCTTATTTGAAACTCACATCTGCCCAAGTATCTGGCCACAACTGCATACAAAGAATAATGGCTTCCCCTTTTCTTCCTCCTTCCAAATTTCACGTGAGTGTTTCTCATTAAAGACCTCTAACTCAGAACAGATGGGCAAGGGGATTCTGGAAATGTAGTTGCTGGTTTCTTCTCTGCTGAGGAGATCTCAACAGGGAGAACTGGTGATATCTAGCTGACCACACATAATCCAACAAATACTTATTTTCTTATATCTGCATAAAAAATCATTTAGGAAGAAGTATTTTTGTGAAAGACAAATAATAATATTCAGATCATATTGATTTATTGGAGATGTAGTGCATGTGCTAAATGGATTACCATGAGTATATATCTAAAAGCATTTCACAAAAATATTATAAAATTATTTTATAATAATAGTTTGTACTGGATCTTTGTATCTACAAATAATAAACTGACCTGTTTGGAGGGCACTCTAAATGATTTACAAATCAGGAAAGAGAATTTAATAAATCAGGGAGAAATTTGTTAAGGATATGAGTAATAATAAATGATGGGTAATGAATAATAAATTCGTGTCTACATAATCAAAAGTTGATTATATATTACTCCTAAAGACTTGGAAGAAAATAGTTTGAGAACCTAACATACCTTGAAGCAGAATTAATTATTCTGTTTAAAGTTCAGCTCAGAACTTCAGGGAATGACCGTGTAATAATTGATCATTGCATCTCACAAAGTATTGATTTGAGTCAGATTCAAAACTATTGAAGAACTAATTATTTTATATATATATTTTAAAAGGCTCCTAATTTGTGGTATCCATTTTCTAAAGAAGTATAGAATGTACTTTTTGTTTTTCCTTCTATATCCAAGATAGAATGACAGTCATCTTCGGCACAAAACTATATACCTCTAGCAATTTAGATTGCAAAGTCCATGAAGGCAAGAAGAGCATCCCTTGTGTTCATGAAAATACCCTGGGAGCCTAGAATAATGCCTGAGAAAAAACATAAGCTAATCAAGTTTTACAGAATGTATGGCTTGTATTCATCCTACTTGATTACAGATTTGCTTGGAAGTAAATTTTCCCTCTGTGGAGTTTCTCTGCTTTTATGTATTTAGATTTATATACATAATTTTAATGATTATTATTATTTCATGTAATATCTCAAATTGTTTTTCTTTTTATCTTTCCAATGGCTGATAATTTTTCCACTTGTTCTTTTTTGATTAAACCAAATAATTGGGAGTTTTTACTTTTTCTACTTTTATGTCTCAGTTCTGGCTATAATCCAAATTGGGTAATAACATTCAGACTACCAAAAATTCTCTCTGCAATTTTATTGAAAATCATTGCTCTTTATTTTCTCTACTAAAACTCTTTTCTTGGGGATTACTGGGACATAGTGGCAATTCTGTCACATCTGAGAGGAGACATTTCATTTCTCTGTTTGTACCATGTAATGTATTCACTGCTGTAAAAATGAGACCTGCTTCTTACTGCCATGTTAAAGAAAGATGTGGATTATTTAATTAACATTAGCAGTGTAGTTAATAATGTCATTGGGTCTAAGGAATAAAAGTGGAAAGCAAGTCAAGAAAAGGGGAAAGAGTTAGTGTGCTTAACAGAATGTATTTTCTCTTTTCACATTGAAGACGATAACCTATGTCTCTGGTGAAGTGTGCTTTTTAAAGTTATTTATTTGTTTTAATTGAAGTATAGTTGATGTACAATATTATGTTAGTTTCAGGTATAAACATAGTGTTTTGACATTTAAATACATTACAAAATAATCACTGCAATAAGACTAGTAACCATCTGTCACCTCACAAAGTTATTGCAGTATTATTAACTATATTCCCTATGCTGTATATTACTTCCCATGACTTACTTATTTTATAACTGGAAGTTTGTACCTCTTAATTCCCCTTCACCTATTTCTTGTGAAGTGTGTTAATTAACATATTGGAGTTTTGCTTAATGCTACATGAGGGAGACATTAAAATAGCAGTGAGTATTTTTCATCTACTCTCACTCTTCCTAACATTCAACATTGGGAGTTGTATTACTACAGGCAATTACAAAAAAAGTGTTTCTAAGTGCCCAATTCTAAAGGTATGACTGTCATTTTTGCTACTTTGCCCAGACTAAATGACCCCAGTTTAGAACATTTTGATGACATTGCTAAGCCTGGAGGTTGTAATTTTTTTTTAAAGTAAGGTTTATTTAGGTATAATTTATGTACAGTATAATTCACTCATTTTACTGTACAGTTCTATGAGTTTTGACAAATGCACATCATCGTGTAACTGTCATTAAAATTAGGATATAGAATAGCTCCATTACACCAAAAAATTCTTTGTGCTTATTTGTAGTCAAATTTTTCTCCTACCTCCAACTCTTGACAACCATTGATATGCTTTTTGTCCTTATAGTTTTGCTTTTTAGGTAATTTCATATCAATGGGGTCATACATTATATAGCCTTTTGAGTCTGGCTTCTTTCATTTAGCATAATACATTTGATATTCATCTATGTTGTTGGGGTATTAGTAGTTTATTTCTTTTAGCCTAAAGTTTAAATGATAGATTCAGCAACTATCACTTGTTCAAATTCTTTTAAAGCTGATATATATATATATATATATATATACATATATATATATATGTATATATATATATATATATATATATATATATATATATATATATATATATATATATATACACACATACACACACATTGGGAGTAAATAAATATCTACTCTCAAATCCTTGAGCATAATTTCTGTCTGTTTCACTGGAAAATCATAAGGAGGATAAAAATTGTGGAAAAGCAATAAAATTAAACTAATTAAGCAAACCATATTCAAAGAATGTAAATATAGGCACTTATACTTTCCAGTTAAAATAAGGCCTTTATAGGCTAGACTAGTGAATATATGATCTATGAAACATTTGAGTCTACCAGTGTTCACCATATTCTCTGCATGCCTTCAAGAAAAGTTTAGGCTATGCGATTGAAAATTAAACATTTATCAGAGTAGTTGTTACTCTAGTAAATACAAAAGGAATTAACCATTCATACTTCTTTACAAAGTGTTGCCCTAATTTATTCCTCAATACCATATCATCTGGTTATAAGAAGGTACAAACTCAGTCATGTAGTAATATTTAATTGTACTGAAATTTGACCTTACCTTTTAGTGTAACAAATAGACAGTGGAGTTTCAACATTAATACCATTAATGTATCATTTTTCTAATTGTGTTTTGCTTTTATTGATCCCATCAAGTGTGTGATATTGAAGTATATTTCATCCCTACTAATTGTAGTGAGGTTATTCAAATACATTAAGCAGAATGTTTTTGCACATCATATTTGAACCAATAGAGAGCATTGTCTTACATTTTAATGGAATTTTATAATTTCTTATGCTTTCTGTGTTGTGGGATCAGTTTTAGGATTATAAAGGTTTTTTTTTTCTTTCCTTAGAAGCAAGACCTTACCATTTAATTGAAGAGCTCAAAGAGCTCAAGTGGAGAAAGATAGGATATTTTAAAAGGAAATCCATATAAAAGAATTATCCTACCATGATGAGATAGAATGAGAAACAAAACACTTTCACACTGGCCCCATCCCATTTAAGTATCAATCATTTTGCAAATGCATCTTTCTTTTTTTGCCCCCTTGCCTGACAAGTCTTGTGTATTTTATTTGTATACAAGTGAATGGCAGTTTATTGTGTCCCAGAGGACAGGGTATTAATGATCATTTGCTTCCTGCTGTGGGGCCTGTCATAATTTTGTAGTCAGAAGAATGACAGAAGTAACAGCCAATCAGTATGCTAATACTGCCTGAGAATGGGTAGTTAGTCCATTTTAACCATGGGTTTTGTGGGTTTTTTTGCCAAATACTTAGATAATTTTTATTAAAAAAATGCAATTATTGATAGCATTGCAAATTGCTAGACGGAACCCATTGAAGAAACCATACATTTCTTTTGTGTGGCAGTCAGACTTCTGTCTCAGCAGGTGTTTTCTCGGGAAAAAAGAAAGACTTCTAATCTGAAAGCCCATTTTGGTCAGCAAGAATCAATCACTAAAATATTCAGCAATTTGTTATATCAATATCTTAACGTGGAGAATTCTATGCAGCATACGAAAATTGAACCCTAGTCTCTGATAAGTAAATAGAAGGCAGAATCTTTAAAAATGATAGTTGAAACCAAATGTAAAAAATCTTGTAGATTTATACAATGTGATGTCATTCATTTTTCTCTTTACTATTCTATTTGTTTCTTCAGTTTTCATGGCATTTGTGTTTTGTGGTGGTTTTTTTTTTTTTTTGAAAAATGGAAAAGATATACCCCAAAGCAATAGCTTTCAGTGCTGATGTATACATATTCAAATATTTTATTAGCCATTTTATAACATACAGCCTATAGTGAGTATATTCTTAATTGGCGAAAAAAAAAGAGTTTCTTAAAATGATTTCTGAGTGTTTTTGCACAGCACATGAACACATGATTACAGAAGGGATTAGTGGATTAAGGTATCGACTGTTGGTGGCCTTAAGGCTGCAGATAACAAGAGCTCTATTTTCTTTCAATAAAATCACATTTTATTCTTACCCGCATACAAACAATGCCAGCTATGTAAGCTATAAACAGAATTTTTTTGAGAACAATATTGTCAACTTAAATATGTTCATCATAGAGAACAAAATAATAATAAAATCAGTAACAACAAATTTCACATATGTATATATCTGCATGAAATTCAAGGTAATATCATTTAACATCACAAATATGTTTGAGGAGTTCTGATTCACCCCTGGGGCTGGAGAAAGAGTTCTTATATATATTAAGATTTGAGCTTAGTTATTTCAAAATGTAAACCTCTTAGACTATCAATGCTATAGGCAGAAAAATATTTAATATAATTTAATAAAAATTAAGTAGACATGATATCAAATGCAATTTTACTTTTTGGAAAACAGAGAAACAAACCTTGTTTGCTGCCTGGTGGTGTTTTTATATATGCAAATCTTTTTACATTACAGAACAAACTAGCTGCCTTCCATGATCCCATAAACATTTTGCTGTTTTATGAGATGTTTGTAATAAATGTGATTGATGATTTTTTTTACAATTGCCTATTAGAAATACACAATTTTTTGATTTAATATTTAGGGATAACTCAATTTCAAGTCACAAGATTATAAGCTAAGAATTGACATGGATGACAAAATACATGTTTAATCTATTTAAATTTACTTGTGTATTTATTTTAGAGAGTAAATTTTCTAGTTTACAGACATTTTTGCATTTCAATCAATTGCAAACCTGTCTAAAATACTGCTAGTGTGGCTTGGGGCAGGGAAATAGCTTTAAGCTGCATGCACGTATAGTCACAAGGGTGAATAGCTATAATTATATTGGAGTGCATCCAAGAAATCAGCTATTCTGTTTACATTTACTGCCTCTTCAAATTTATGTGCACCTCAAGCAGACATACTGTAAATTGATTTTAATACTAAAAATTGTTGACCTTAATAGTGCAGTTTATTGACTATTTTTCATGTTGCTGTTATCTTCCAAAAAATCTGAAATTAAGGTAAACATTGATAATCATTTACTATAATTTCAAACTATAGCTTTCCTCTTTAAGATTTAAAAAGCCTACTGGCTTAATGTAGTCAAAGACAATTCATGAAAATATGAAAATAAGGTCTTATTCTAAGGTCCTTTAAAATTGGAATGGTTGACTACAGATTACAATGGTCAACTACAGACTGAGGTATCCTTTGAATTATCCTGGAAACAGAGTTTGGCTTATATTCAAGCATCCATCCTAGGTTGGATTTCAAAGAGAATGAGTGAAGGCAAAGTTTGAACTACTCTAGTTATAGGTGATGTAAAAAGGAATATCATATTTATCCACTTATTTGTGAAAGATTAATTTTACCTTTTAGGCCTATAAGGTATTTTAAAGTTCTCTCTTTCTTCAATTTACCTTTATAAGGATACATATTGATCTGGGCCATGGATAAAACCCAACAGCAACCTTTGGACTTTCCTTCAAGTTCTGCTTCTTCAGAATTTCATCCACTTGGTGTAATAAGGTAGGTCGAGAAGTACCTTCTTTCTTAGGTTTATGTTCCAACCTAGAAACCAAATTGGGAGCCTGAGAAAAGGAGGCCTGGGGCAAGAAACAGGCCAGATGACAGTCTATGGGGAAAGACTTCTTTGGCTGATTCTGATCAACAGGTGTGGCCACTGGATTTGGAATCCATTGCCATAGGTAGTAATACTTCTTTTCCAGCTTCATTGAGATATAATTGACATATGACATTACATAAGTTTAAGGTGTACAATGTGATGATTTGATACATTTGTTATATTGTGAAATGCTTATCACAATAAGGTTACTTAACACACCCTCTAACTCACGTAATTACCATTTTGTTGTTGTTATGGTGAGAACATTAAAGCTCTACTCTCACAGCCACCTTCAAGCATACAATACAGTATGCCAGTAATAAATTTTATTTCTCCATGGGTTCAGCTGTTTTGCATAAATCTTCTTTTAAGTTACTAATCAGGAAGGTCAGCAGCAACAACAGATATTTGAAAGAGATTTGACATTAAATACCTTTCCATTTCTTTTTAAATAACAGAAGATCATGCCCTTTGTTTCTATATTACTAAGAGGATGCTCTTACACACTACAATGGAAGAAGAGCTACTGGTCAGTTAATATGTGCTTTGCCCATCGTAATCATTTATTCAAGATAATATAATGCTAAAGGGCATTGATTCTGCTTGGTTTCAAAGCCTCTCCTGCCATTAACGAGCTGAGTGACTAGGTTAAGTTACTTAACCTCTCTAGGCACCAGTATATTCATTTATAATTCAGTAAAATAGTAGAATCTGCATTATAGGGTTGTTTTGAAGATTAAAGTGGCAATGCAAATCTAGAATTTAAAAAATTATATCTTTTACATATTATGTGCTATGTAAGCATTTGCCCTTAATGCTTAATACTAATTTATTTATTCAGTCACTCATCTGTTAACTGAATCTATCCAACTTTCTACCATTTTATACATCAGTTCATTCTGGGACTAAGGTAAGCACTGTGGAGAATTCTGCAATGTATAAATAGAATGGCTTATGTCACTGCAATGTATAAAGGTATAAAGAGGATGGTTTATGTCACTGAAGAACCAATTGTCTGGTAGGAGAATTAACACAGGTAGGTACTTAGATAATATTGTGGGTGTTCAGAGGAATACAAATAAAAAGAATAGGTACAAATTTATTGTCATAATGTCGGGCACTACGCTAGATACCTTACATACATTATCTCATTAATCTAGCACTTAGATGAGAGGAAAAAGATTTTGTGCAGTAAGTGATGAATGATACAAGTAATAAAGGGCTGTTTGGATTTGAATTTAATGACAAGGGAGAAAAATCCATTCCATTCAGAGAGGAGTAAGTATGCTGCGGCACAAAGACTGGCCCAGGGAAAAAGCCAAACAGCTCTGTTTGGTAAGAACAGAAGTTACAAGGGGGGAAAAAAAGCTGATATCCCAGCACCTAGGGGCTTATAGAATAATGTAAAGGAGAGATACCAATGTATCAGTACTTTTAATTGGATTAGCATAATCGAAAATGTGACAGTTAATAGCTATACAAAGTATAGTCTTATAGATTTTTTAATATAATGCCCTTGATTATAAATGTTTCCTGTCAAAATAGAAGGTGGGAAGGCAGTTAATAACGTGATCATTTTAATAAAAGACTGATTTTTAGCAAGTTTTTGTTTGGTTCTTGTCAGGAGACAATTCTCCATGAATTTTTCATATTTCTGCATTGTCTTGGTCTTCTGAGCAAAGGCATTTACAGTTAATTTAAGAATATTTGAACAAAGAGTTATTCCAGGGTAGTGAAAGTTAGAGACATCAGCCTTCCCAGACATGGTCCAGGTTATTAAAGATAGAGACATCTCCCCATCTCCAGAGAATATTTGCTTATATACCTGAGTAAAGATAAGATTTTTCTTTCTCCAGAGAGGAAATTAGGCAAATCACTAGCAGCCTTACATAAGGTCAGTTTCCTAATTTAGGGTTCCTCTTCTGTAATGCACCCCATTGTTTGTGCAAGTACCATCTGGCCCCCTAATACACTGTCCTGTGGAGATTGGGGTTTGGAGAATAGACACAAAGTGTTACTCTAGCTGCTGCTTTTGTGTCCAATAATAAACTGTTTTTGTCTCTGACCCACAGGCCTCATGTTTTCTGTGTGTGTGTATATATACATATACACAATATAAGCATATATATATATATATATATACTGTATATAATGTACGGTGTGTATGTATATACTGTATATAATATATAATATATATATTTATGCACTTACATGTAGGGCACATTTTGAGACCCTACACATTTTCTGACCCTAACAGTCTTTGTGACAGACAGAGACTTACTATATTATATATTCTCTAAATCTAACCCCTTCCCTCCGCAGAACTCAGCTAATCTGTATTGTCTGTTCCCTTAACTAGAGATGTGGCCATGTAGTGAAGTATTAGCGATGGAAGATGAGCAGAAATGCTAAGAAAGTTGAGGGGAGATAAGTCTTATCTGTCTACTCTGTCTTCTTTCACGCAGACCCAGGAAGCTTCATTGAAGATGGTAGCTTCTCAAGACGGAAGGAACCTGTGTCCTGACTGACCATGTGCAGTGGACCATACCCCCTTTGACAACCATGTTGGACTGTGATATGGTCAAGCAGTAAGTGTTAACACACTAACATCTTGAGATTGTTTGTTATAGAAGTTAACCTCTGACTTTAAAGATCTGAATTAAAAAATCTCATTGGTCTCCTTTGCAGAACACTAGGGAACAAATTCATTATTCTGTCAATTGGTAGGTCAAGAGAGAGTCATCATATTTGTTACTTTCATGCACCCAGTGTATTTTAAGGTAACTAAATAATTAATGAAGAAAAGTTTCTCTTTTTAGATGGAATTTATTAATGATATTAGATTTAGAATATTTAATAACATTATTGAATTATAGTTAGTTTTGTAAGGATATTGTAATGTTTTTAAAAAATAGTCCTTATGCTTAGCAATAAATGTTGAAGTTTTCATGGATGGAAAAAAAACAGCTTATTTTAGTGAGCTTATTTTTCTAACAAGTAGAAGTGAATACTAAAGAAGAATTCTTCCAATTGGACATTAAAACACCCTGCTAAGCAAATTTTCTTTCTAAAGGTATATAAAAAGCAAGCCTGAAGAATTTCTTAAAATAAAATTTAGGAAATGATGACAAATAAAAATAAAAATTTTTAAAAATTAAAATGAATTCACTGAACAGCTAAATGAATAATGTAGAGAAAGAAAAATCCAAAATGAAGTACAGGAAAGGGATTGACAAAGGTAAAAGCAGGAGTTATTGAGTTAGAAAACAGATGAAATATAGAAGTAATAAGTTCAAAAATTTTCTGAAGTGACTGAAAATATAAATAAACCACTAGTTAAATTAAACAAATATACAATATCTATATATGGAGAGAGAGAGAGAGTACATATTCTATAAACCTATATATATCATTTGTTTCAGGAAAGGAAGGCATTTCAATATCAAGAAATATACCATATAATTCAGATTATTTGAGTTAAAAAAGAAAAATCATAAATTATCATAACTTACCTAAGAAGACAAAATACTTGTTCAGTGAAATGAAAAGTTTAAAACTTGGTTACCTATGAAAAGTTTAGAAGGGCAGTTGAAGATTCCCAATTTTAAAAAAAATTAAAATTCCAAGACTGTATGGTATCAAGTATGCTGGAAAACTCCCCAATTCATTTAATAAAGTCATTATTACTTTTATATAAATACTTGAGTGGCTAATAAAAGACAAAACAAAACAAATAAACACAAAATACTATATACCAATCTCGTTAATGTAGGCACAAAAATTCTAAATAAAATTCTGGGAAACCAAGACTTGGTATGATAAAATAAATATATACTACACCAAAAGTGTTTATATCAGGGAATGCAAAGATCTTTAAATGTCAGGAAATCTTTCAACCTAATCTATAATATCATTCAATCAACGAGGGAAAACCATGTGATCATTATTGATATGTGCTAAAAAGTAATTTGATGAATTCAGAAGCCATTCCAAATAAAAATTGCTGATAAAAAATATAATAATAGAAGACAACTACTTAAATGTCATAGATACTGCCAAAATCAACAACAAGCATCACTGTAACTGGTGGAACATTAAAACTATTTCTATTAAAAGCAGAAACAAGGCACAAATGGCTTTCTCCCTTATTATTCAACATTGTTTGGAGGTTTTAGTAAATACAATGAAACAGGAAAATAAAATAATCATCGTAAATATTGTCTATAAATAGATACCAGTGTACATGGAAACTTTATATATGATAAAATAGATATTTCAGTTTGGTGGGATACAGATGATTAATTTACTAAATGGAAATGATACAACACAATATCCATCTTGGATGAAAAATAAATCTAGATAGACTAAAATTTAAATACATAAATAAAATAAATATTTGAGAAAAAATTTAGAAGCTATCAGATAAGAGTAAGAAATAATTCTCTACCTCTATAGCAAGAAAGTGTAAATTATAGTAATGTACTTATATCACTTTGTGCACTTCATATTGGGAAACTAAATCAAGTGATAACACCTGCTGCTCGCAGTGAGGTAGTATTCTCATACCTTGCTGATGGAAACGTGAACCGTGACAGCCCTCTTGAAAGACAGAAAGATCTTTGTACTAAGCAATATGGCTCCTGGCACTGTATGCCAAATAAATTAAAGTAAAACTATAAAATTATTTTTTCACAAGCATGTGTATTGCAACATGTTCTGGTAAAAAATAGAAACAAATGACTCCCTCATCAATAGGAAAATGGTTGAATTAATGTTACTATATATATGGCATGATATTCATACTGTAGTATAACTACCATCCATATTATTACACAGGATTTAAAAGAAGAAGGTAATTTTCACATTAAATGAGAAAAAAAACATGAAATTGAGCAGTGGAAAACTATGATCCTATTTTTATAACACAAGTAACAAAAATGTATATTTATAAGTATGTATACATATCTTCATCTATCATGTATTTATGAATCTGTATTTCATTATATAAGCACCACAGAAGGTATGAAAAGATACACAGCAGTTTTTTAAAATTAGTTGGTCCGATAGTCTTGGAAAATGAAGTATGGAAAAGAGAGTAAAGGAACATCATCATTATCATCATAAATAATAATAGTAAAGGCTGCCTGATATATATGATGCTTAATAATGCATGAATCAATCATTAAGGTGTTAGTAGTGATTATCCTAGAGTAGTGGGTATTCAACTGATTTTTACTTCCTTCTTTAAATCTTTGAATATTTTTTTACTTTTTATAATGTGGTTATGTTTTCTCATAATCAGGAGAACTTTCTGCTCCTTTATTTATGGGGGTAGGGGAAGTATAACAATCCTGTCTGAGAAAAGTCTAGGAGCAGAAAGTTTATGTTAGCATGAAGAACAGAAACTAAGAACTCAAAGAACCAGAATTGGGTAACTTTCTCTGAACAATGACTAGAGCAAAGGTACCAAGGTCCAAAGACTCACAGGAGACATACAGCTAGGTGTTTCCAGGAAAAAGGCATAAGATTGTCAAATCTTGATGCTTTTACACTTTACATAACTAAGATCTTTTTATCATTGAGCATCATTTGTAACTAAGCTTTCCATGTACATCATTCTGCAGAGAAAGAGTAGGCTGCTTATGTCCACGTGAGTCTGCCATTCAACGGGAGTTTTCCTTCTCTGGCATTTTAGTAGTAATTAAGTGTCTTGTGATCTAAACCAAGGTGAAACTGAAAAAATCTTGTGTCTTAAATCATAGAGCAGAAGTCCATATTCAAATCATGAAGATAAATAGTATGTCTTGAGGTTGTTAGGGACACGGAGTGTCCAGTAACATTTTTACCCCTGAATTCATCTCCTTCCACCCTACAACTCACCCATTCCTTCCTTCTTGTCTTTGTTCATTCTTCAACTGAACATTGGAGAAGGCTAGTGGGTCTCCTTAATCAAATCTCTAGTCCAGATCTCTCCTCTGAGCTTCATAACTCTTTATCCAAAATTCTATACAACATATGTTCTTGGACACTTCAAAATCCAGTACACCAAAAACCCAAACCATGATCTCTCCCTCCATCGTCCACTCCCAAATCTTGTCTTCCTCTAGAATTCCCAATTCCAGTAAGTGGCATCACCAGATGAACAAGCTAGAAAACTAGGAGTTATCTTTGACACAATTTTTGTCACCCTCCCCTACATTCAATTAAATGGCAGTTCTTTTGATTTCTTCACTTAAACGTCTCTCAAATTAATCTATTTCTACTCTATCTGCACTTCCAGCACAGCATATTAACCCACATTAGCACAGCCTCATGACCGAACTATTGTTAATAGCCACCTAGCTGGTACCCTCTTCATTTTGGAACCCCTCCAACACAATCTCCATCCTCCAACTTGAATAATCCTTTGAAAAAAATCACCTCTGTATAAAATGTTTCAGCAATTTTCTCTTATACTTTGAATAAAGGTCCAAATGCTTCAATGGCCAACAGGACTGCACATATACTGAACCTCAACTGTACCTCTGGTCTCAATTTATGATACACTCTGCCCCCACTCTCAACATCTCAGATACACGTTTCTGTCTCTTCTTCAGATGTGCTTTGCTGTCTCCTGCTTCAAGGCCTCTTTCCATGGCAGTTTTCCCCTTTCCTGGGAACACTCCCTAATCCCTTTCTCCATCCAAATGCATGCAGAAACTTCTGTTCACACTTCAGATCTCAGCTGAAGTGAGACTTCTCTGTGCTTACAACCCAGCACTTTTGATGATTTGTATCCCTGTCTGGAATGATTACTTGGTTAATATTGTCACCCTAACTCCCAGAAGCTATAAGTTCTACAAAGACAAAGTCTATGTCCCTTTTAAATCACCACTATGTCCTTTATACCCCACACAGGGCTCAACCCAAAGGTGGTACTAAGTACATATTTGCTGCATAAATAATTGGCTGTGGTCTACCTAAATGTGATATCCCATAATTCTCTTCTATTCTCTTCCTTGGGTACTTAACCCTGGACCTATTCGTCTTGATAATTTGGTGTTTCCCCTCTATTATCAATATTTATACTATGGTCTTTATTTATACATGTGCTGTTTTGTGGTTTTATGATTTTGTGATATTATAGTTTAAGATTCTAAATGTAAGCCTCTTTTCTTCTCTAAACATGGGTTATATTTAAGTTTTCTATAAATGTGTGTTGTATATAGTCTCTATCATGAAACAGATATAAAAGGTAAGCAAATGCAATAGCATATATAGGACCCATAAAATAAATAGAAAATTATATTGAAAAACATATGCAAATAAATAGAAGCCATTTTCATGGGCTTGAAGTTCCTGGGCGAAGTTTTGTATCTTAACTATGGCTGTATATTTCACAACACCTAAGTTAGGAGCTTGCACTCAGTGGGCAGTCAGTCGTACATAATGAAGGTCTCATCTTTAAAAACGTTTGCAAGAAATTAGCATTTGCTATACATGCATTACATGTTGAGCTAATTATTTCTGTCCATTTTAAAAGTATCAAATGAATGAAATCAAGTAAGGATCCTCATAGATGAGGACTATAAATAACACATTTCTATAGTAATACATATTTCTTCAAGATTAATTTAAATGTGAAAAAATTTGTCCCTATTAAAAGAAAGTCAATTTAGACTTACCATATTAATTTGAGAAGGCATCAGATCAAATTTATGAGGTTCATTAAACTTAGGGAATTAAATTTCAGAAACTGGTATTTCTTACTAATAGATTCCAAGAGTAATATTTAGCAGCCTGTCAAATATGTGCTTATTTATCATGTAAATTGACATTAGAGATCAGAACAAGTAAAGTTTTATATAGGTTTTTTGCAGACTCACTAAGTGTTTATAACTTAAAATTTTAATAAAGTAGTATATTACGAAGCATGAGTCCTCTCTAACTCCAACTATATGAAAATCTCAGACTATCACCAAATTGCTCTATTACCATTCTTGATGCACCAGCTGTGTCTTGATTGGGTGGCTTGCTAAAGTATGGTATTACTTACCAGGAAGCTACAAATATTTGTATAATATTGGTTTCTCACATAAGAATACACAGAATTATTTGTGAGTTTTTCTTTAGTTGCCTGGGTTTTGTGACATATGCAATGAATACAGAGGAAATTATTCTCATTTGTATGTTTTCCAGGAGTATTTTGATGCATATTAAAGTAACTTTGAGACTACAAGAAATTAAAGCAGCATGCAAGTGGAAATTATATTTATGTTTGAAAATAAAGAGACCTATGTAATAACATTACAAAGGCTCTATTGTCTGTCATAACTAAAAAGCACAGGTAGGTAATAAGATTCAATGACAACACTCAGATTTGTGGCCCTAGCTCTTTCAGTTATTTCCTTCATAGGAAGCTATAAACTATATTGTGAAATGCTGAGTCTAGTATGACTTCCCTGTCTTCCTAAGAAGCAGTTGTTTTGACTTTAGGTTGATATTGCCTCCTTTTCACTCACTTCTCTTTCCTTCTTTGATTAGTCATTGCCTCTATCTAAAATAATTAGAATTTACTCCCTACTAAATATAGGCATCTTTTCATTTGTCATGTCTGAATCAATGCATTTCAAACAACAGTCTGAAAACAACACAATTTTAAAAACAACAGATTTCGTAAAGATCTAGCCAATCAGCCTATATAATTTGGGACTGGTAAGTGTAGCTGCACCTAAAATTAATAAAACTTAGTCATGGGTGTTTTCAAGCATCCATTCTCATCCAAGATTTTGTGGTTTCAGAGAGAATCTGATTATTATTTTTCATAATTCACTATTTAGATGAAAGTCATGAAATACAGTGGAGGAAATTGGTATAAAACATTTAAAAAGTGAAATGCTATGAAATGAAATAGAATGACAGACCTTCTCAGTATTTAATATATTCAGCTGAACAGTAAGACTTTATCTTTTCTTGAAATCATTGTTTAGAAATAACTCTTCTCAATAGCATTTGATTAAACATTATAAGACTTTGAAGGCAAATAAAGAATGAGACTCAGTAGAAATTGTTCAATTCCAGTAGATGTGTAGGTTTTCAATGGTCAACCATATCTTTTCTTACTGCTTTGATAGATGCCCAAGATTGCAGTGAGATTGTCCATTTCTACCCTTGGTAGTTAACAGGGAGAATGTGTGGGTGTTTTGAGGACAGGGAGTGGATTTTAAAAGTTTGGGAATATATACTTTATGGTTTCAATGTAAAGTATTCTCATATCTTGCTCAGTGGAAATGTTTTACAGTAGGAAAAAATTCAAAATTTAGGTATCACCTAAATAGTTTTTCATGGTGACTTGTTCTTGGCAGTTATATGGATACTCTAAGACATGCCTTGTGTCTTGTTCGGGACAGATACACACAGGTGTCCTCTTGTAAAACGGTTTTGTACAAATAATCACCTCTAGAACACTCAAATTATTTCAAACTTTTTTTGGGGATAATGTAGCATAGTGGAAAAAGCACAACAATGGACTAAGAAATACCTGAGTTTGGATCCAAGCTCTACCACATAACAGTTGTGTGAATTTAGATTTGTCATTTATCTCCCTGAGTCCAAGTTGCCTCATCTATGAAATGGGGATTGATGATGCTTCTCTTCAGTCTTATATTGAGATTTAGTAATAATACATATAAAGAACCAAGCATACACTGAGGAATCAATTATTTAACTGCTATATTTATCACTTGAAAAAAAAGGCCAATTTTTGTAGGAATCTTAAATGATTGTCACACTGATTACAGAAGTATTCCTACATATTACCACAACCTCATCCTCATGGACTACTAGGAATCTTTACTGACTTGTACCCATCTATTGCCACTTTGGATTTCATTTATTGTTTGTCTGTATATGAGTGTGAGTTATGTGTGTATATTTCACAACCACCCATCTCTTATTTATCACTCAACTAGAGAAAGGATAATACAAATACCTGACCAGGTATTGATAGAACAGGTTTTCTGCTGTTGTTGTTTGTTGGACTGGTGAAGTAACCTATGAGACCCCAAAGGAACCTATTTTAGATCTCAGTATTTAAATTTTAAGAATATTTGTGAATGCAAATACATCTTTTAAATCAGTAATTATCAAACATTTTCTTGTTTGGACCCAACATACTATTCCTACTCCTCTATAATTACCTAAATATATTACTATTTTTGAGGGAAATAATATATATGAATTGATGTAAACAAACAGTTGTCTGGGTTCTTGCTATGTCAACCTTCCAACCTACATCAAGATAGATCTTAAGATTTTAGAAGTAGGGAGTTTGTAGGAAGTAGCAAAAGTCAACCAATTCTAGTTGCGTGTGTGGGAATTAATTCCTAGGGAAGGTTAATCTTTTTGGTCAGTTTATTAGAATTTCATGGACTTATCGTCAGGCATTGGAATATATGGATAATCAAGAAAACTTTTCCTCTGTCTTCCACAGTGTGAAGCATTGCACCCTCCACCTCTACCCAGTAATTCATTAAGAAAATCTTATATGATTTAAGTAATCTTATAGGAACAACTTGAGGAAACAACTTCCATCAAAATATTTTTCCAACGACTTGCATGTAAACCAACATTCTTTGTCTTCTCTCCTATTACAATGGAACATGTGGGTTTCCATCCCCAGTACCTCACTGAAACTGCTCTTGTTAAGGTGACCAATAACTACCATATCACTAAATTCAATGGTTACTTCTTTCTGTCCTTATCTTATTTGACCTTTCATAATCTTTGACTTACTTTCTTCTCTTGACTTCTTCTGAGTCTCCTTTTTAAAGTCATCCTCCTTTATTCATTCTCTAAATTTTGAAGCACCCTAATACTCCATCCTGAGTATTGCTTTTTTTTCTAAATACCCCTTTTCTTAACAGACCTCATGTAGTTCTGTGACTCTAAAATACTGTCCATACTCTGATCATTCCAAATATGTGTCCTTGGCACTTATACCATTCCTGAGCTCCAGACTCATATATACAACAGTCCACTTGACATTTTCACTGGGATGTCAGAGGGCAGCCTAAACCTAACTGGTCCATAGAGGATTTCTCAACTAATCCTCCTGATAGCAGTAGATGGAACCACATCCACCAGTAGTTCATGTTAAAATCCTGAGTGTTCCTTTCCCTCTTTCACCCCACACAAAGTCTACAGGGCACTGATACTCTTGTCTCCAAATATATCAGAGCATCCAGGGTAATCTTTTTAAAACATGCAGCAAATCATGTAACTGCACTTCATAATGCCTTCCAGTGGTTTCCCATTTCCCTTAAAAAGTGAATGCCTTTTACTATGCCCTACTTCTCTAAACTCATTTATCCTCTCCTGTCTTAAAGACACGACAAGCAACTTGCTTTTCTTTTTGTCCCAAGAAAAAGACAAATGGATTCTAATGTCAGATCACTTGGCCTAAAGGATCTATCTTTCTACTCTTTGCGTGACTGACTCATCTAATCACGGAAGACTCTGTTCAAAATCACCTCCTCTCCATACAGAGAATGTCTATGACCATTCATTTAAAATATTTTCCTTCACATATAAATATCACCATCTATCACATGGTTCTTGTTTATTTTTCTGAATAAAATTTAGTAACAACTGAGATTAATTTGTTAATTTATTTGTGAGAAACACAGTGAGGGAAATGGTGAAGGCATGGCCTAATTAAGGTGGAGACTTCAACAGAAGGCACTAGTAGCTATCTCATAAATCACAGAATTTCTCAGGAAGCCCATAAAGCCCATAAAGAAACAAACTGGCCTCCCCTGACAACTCTTTTAGCCTATGTAAGGAAAAACAGACATCTTGGAAGCTTTCCGCCAGTCAGCTTGCCCAAAGTGTAGGAAAACAAGACTTACCAAGACTCTCTAGCCTATACACTGTGGTTTTGCTTTTATAAATACTGTCTTTGCATTTGTTAAGAGAGACAATCTATACAAGATTGATTTCCCTCAGATACAAGTTATCAACTATACTATAACTAAATGTCTTGGAGTTATTCTTTGACACTTTTTCCTGGAGGTCCCACCAAAATTTGCATACCCAAGTCCATTCTTTGGGGCTGACCAAGGCACATAACTTGAGTGACATTTCTCTTGATGAGTATCATGTACAATGAACAAGATTTTTGGATCTAATGCACAGAATCTGAGTCTTAGTCAAGTCTGATTCATTTTTTTTGACACAGCTATTTTATTCCTTCTTTTAGTAGCAGTAACCTTGGGAAACTTAATGTGTGTCTTTTGACCATCAAGTCATTGTCATTAAGGGACTCTGGTTTCTGTTGAGACAACTTTCTGTTTTCTGTATTTGCTTTTGACTGACACCTATAAAGATAGGAAGAAAGAAATGGGGTTTGATAGGAAGGCTCTCAGACTGCAGTGAAATTCTAGGACAGTTTTATCACACTGACGGCTAGAGTCATCAGTTAGAAGACGCTTGCATCTTGTAGCACTGGACCAGCACTAATAGCCCTGCTGTGCTCAGACAAGCTGTAAGCAGCCTGTGGGAAGCTTGGCATCTATAAATGCTGCAGTAGATCTAAAGGGGCACCCAGATGGTATTGAAAAATTCTCAGTCACCTGGGTTATCATCTATGGAATTCTTTTATTGTCTTACTTCCTACAAACTAATAAAAATGAAGAGCTACATTTCTTTCTTTTCCTAAGGAAAGTTAATCTTTTGACCACTTAACAGCTGTTCAAAAATCTAAGTGTGTCCTGTTCTGACTTGACTAATATTTCCCTAGACAACCCTGATATAGTATTATTTGTTGATATTTCTAGGAGTAACTTGCTGGGTCATAAGAAAGGTATATGCTTAACTCTCATAGATCATGTTAAATAGTTTTCTGAAGTAGTTGAACCAAATTCCACTTTCACCAGCAATGTATCAAACTTCCATTTAACCCAGTTTTTAGCAACACTTGGTGTATTCTGTCTTTGAGATTTAAGATATTATAGAGGATGTGCAGCGATATTTCATTGATCTTTTCAGAATTGTCCATTTCCCTGATGTTTAATGAAGCTGAGTACCTTTTCAAACATTTATTGGTCACTTGAACGTCTTATTCGATGAAATGGCTATTCAACTATTTTGAGAATTTTTCAGTAATTTGTCTTTTCCTATTGATTCCAAGAGTTCTTATGTACTCTGGCTATGAATTCTTTGTTGGATACATGTATTGGGAATATCTTTTGCTCTGCATAGATTGCCTTTTTAAAAAAATTATGACTCTTTTTAGAGCAGTTTTAGTTTCACAGCAAAACTGAGGGGAAAATACAGAGATTTCCCACATATTCCCTATCCCCACACATGCATAGCCTCTCCCATTATCATTGTCACCCAGCAGAATGGTATATTTGTTATGCTTGACATATGACATTGATACATAATAATTGCTCAATAGTCATAGTTTACATTATGGTTCACTCTTTGTGCTGTAAATTCTGTGGGTTTGACAAATGTATAATGATGTGTTTCTATCATTAAAGTATCATACAGAGTATTTTTGATGCCCTAAAAATTGTCTGTACTCTACCTATTCATCCTTTTCCCACCCTCAACTCCTGGCAACCACTGACTTTTTGAATATTAACTTTGTATCCTGCAACCTTGGTATAATCACTTATAAGTTCCAGAATATTTTTTTGTCAATTCATTCAGATTTTCTACATACACAGTGTTGTCATCTGTGAACAAAGACAGTCTTATTTCTTCCTTCCCAATCTGTATACATTTTATTTCCTTTTCTTGTCTTGTTGCATTAGTTAGAACTTATAGTATGATGTTGAAAAAGAGTGATGAGCAGCCCCGCTTGCCTTGTACCTGATATTAGTAGAAAAGCTTTGAATTTCTTATTATTAAGTATGATGTTAGGATGTTAGCTGTACGTTTTTGTAGATATTCTTTATCAAGTTGAAGAAGTTCCCCTCTATTCCTATTTTACTGAGAATTTTTATTATAAATGGGTATTGGATTTTGTCAGCTGCTTTTCATACATATATTGATATGACCATGTGATTTTTCTTTTTTAGCCTCTTGATGTGATGGATTGCAATAATTGATTTTCACATGTTGAACCTGACTTGAATATCTGGGATACAATCTACTTGATTACGGTGTATAATTTTTTATATATTATTGGATTCAATTTGCTAATATTTTGTTGAGGAGTTTAGCATCTGTGTTCATGAGAGATTGGTCTATAATTTTCTTTCTTTACATTTTTACATTTTTACATTTTACATTCATTTTTAGATATGAATCTTTTATAATAGTTACATCATGGGTGTGTGTGGTCTTTTTTTTTTTGTCCCTTTATTTATAAACTTTGCATGTCACCATATTTAATGTTTCTCTTGTAACAACATGCAGGTTCTTTTCTTTTTTAATGCTCGCTCAATCTGACAACCTCAGTCTTTTACTAAGAGTGTTTACATTTAATGTAATTACTTACATAGTTGGGCTTTTTTGTATCTACTATCTAATTATTCTGTCTGATACTTTTTATCTTTTATTTAGCCAAATAAAATTATATGTTTAATGTTTTTTGCTTGCCCTTTTTGGGGTTAATGAATATATATATTTTTATCATTTCATTTTTCACCTTCTATTAAATTTTCAGTTATACATTATCTTTCTACTCCCTATGCAATTATCCTCAGTTTCAACATGTATCCTTATCTCATGAGCATTTAAAACAAATTAATACTTTTATTATTTCCTGATATTGCCAGAGTCTAAGAACCTTTTAACATATTTCTCCCTTTCCTGTTTTTTCTGTTATTATTGTCATGCATGTTTATTTTACATATATTTAAACCCTACAATATATTGTACTCATTTTTTAGATAGCAAATATGCATATATATTTACCCTTTCTGATGAGTTTAAAACATTTCCTCCTCTTTCCCTATATTTCTAACTGAGATTGTGTTCTGTTGGTCTGAATAACTTCCCAAATGATTTACTTTAGTGCAGGATTTTGGGCAACAAATTTCCTCAGTATTTGTTTTTCTATAACATCTTCATTTTACCTGCATTTTGAACTATGCTTTTACTGAGAATAGAGGGATTTTTTTCCTTTTGCTCTTTAAAATATAACTTTATTATTTTCTGGCTTACATAATTTCTTATAAAAAGCTAACCATCTATTTTATTCTTGCCCATTCAAGGTAGTGAGACTTTCCTCTCTGCTTTTACACTTTTCCCATTGTTTCAGAATGGTATGATGATGAGCCTAATTATGGTTTTCTTGTGTTTAGCCAGCTTAATGGAAATACATTGCAACTTCTGTTGGACTTGTTTGCGTTTTTGTTTCTCTAAAAATGTTTCTGTATGTAACAATCCTTCTTCCGCCATTTGCTTTATCTTCAGGGCTCATATAATAGAAGGGTCCATGTCATAAAATAAGTCAAAAACAGGCTTGGATAAGCAGAACCCTTTTGCCAGATTGTCTAATGTCAGTTTGTTTTTGGGCACTACTTCTCCTATGTCTTCCTCCCCATCATCCGGCACTGGCTCAGAAGCACTCATCTCCATCAAGTGGTCTTCTGTTAATTCCTCTGGTGTGGTGTCTATTAGCTCTTGAATTTCTCCAAGATCCATATCTTGAAACCCTTCATCCTCTACCTTTTTTGCCATATCCACAATCTCTTTCATGATTTTCTTGATTGGTACTGTTGTAAATCCTGTGAAGTTATGCACAACATCTGGACAGTTTTCTCCAGCAGAAATTTATGGTTTCAAGCTTGATGGCTTTCACCACTTTTTCTATAATAAGGACGGCATCTTTAATAGTGTAATCCTTCCATACTTTCATAATATTCTCTCTATTGAGGTTCTCTTCCATGGTGTTGACAATCCTTTCCATAGAGTACCGTGTGTAATGAGCCTTAAGGGTTCTTATGATACCCTGATCTAGAGGCTGGATTAGAGACCTTGTGTTTGGGGGCAAGCAGACCATTTCGATGTCTTCATTGTTGAACCCATAAAGTTCTGGGTGGCCAGGGATATTGTCCAATATCAAAAGAACTTTAAAAGGCAGTCACTTACTGGCAGGGTACTACCTGACTTCAGGAACAAATCATCAATGGAACCAATTGAGAAAGAGTGTTCTCCTTGTCCAAGCCTTCTTGTACAACCAAAAGACTGGCAACTGGTATTTATCGTTTCCTTCAAGTTTCAGAGTTTAGCAGCTTTTTAGGTAAGAGCAGTCCAGATCATAAACCCGACTGCATCTGTACGAAAGAGTAGAGTTAGCTATCCCTTCCTGCCTTAAATCCTGGTGCTTGCTTTTCTTCCTTACTAATAAATGTTTTGTATGACTTTTTTTTTTTTTTTTTTCCAGAATGGGGTACTTTCCTCTGCGTTAAGGCAGATATCTTTCTCCTCAATGATTTTCTTCATGGCATCTGGAAACTCATCTGCTGCCACTTGGTTGGCAGAATCTTCTTTTCCTGTTATCTTGACATTTTTAAAGCCGAACCTCTTTCTAAAATTATGAAACCATCCTTTGCTGGCATTAAATTATCCAGATTTAGATCCTTCACCTTCCTTTTGCTTTAAGTTGTCGCATAATGACTTCCTTTTTCCTTGAATCATATTAGAGTCTACAGGTATGCCTTTCTTATAGCAATCCTGCACCCACATAAAAGCTGCATTTTCAACAAGATGATAAAAAAGGTATTTCACAAAAAGTGCAAGGTTTTTGGGCCTGCTGGTGTAGCTGCAGTGATGGCTTCAGGAAATTCCTTTTTTTTTTTTAAACAGTAGTCCCTACTCTGGATTCATTTATCTTAAAATGGAGGGCAAGTGCAGCTGCAGACCTCAATCTATGGTACATATCAAGCAATTCAACTTTTTCTTATTATGTCATGACTTTTCTCTGCTTCTTGGGAGCACTTCCAGCATCACTAGTTGTATGTCATATACGTTCCAGGGTGTTATTCAAGGTTTACAGTATTGCACTAAAGACTAAGAGAAATACACAAGAACTACAAGAGATCCCTTTTTACTGAGATAAGCAATTTATTGGCGAGACGAACTGCTCACGTGGTGGTGATGAGCGTCACATAGCATTTTAAGTGGGTCCTTGCAACACTTGAGCTCACCCCAATAGGAACAGAAGGTGACTATGAAATTATTACAGTAGTGCAGTATGTACTAAAGTTAATTTTATACACATGGTTTAACACTGCATCATTACATTTTTTACATTTCTCTTGATTGTGAATGGAACCATGTATGGTCTCTAAATGTTCGTGTAAATTTTGTTAAGTTTTAACTTTTCACAATAGATTTGTGTCTATTTTATGGTAATAAATAATAAAATAGACCAGAATCTACATATATTTTATGCATTCATGACATATCCTACTGTCTCTTAGTTTTTTCAATACGTCTAGGCTATGTGGTTTGTTGCAAATCTCCTAAAATTTCCCAATATTTATTGAAAAAAGTCTGTGTATAAGTGGACCCACACAGTTCATACTTGTATTGTTCAAGGATCAATTGTATTACAGTATGTATTACAGTGGGGAAATATGTAGCTCCCAGAATGTATTGGTTGTTCTAACACAAAATTATGAAAGCCATGTTTATGCATTCAGATAACAGACAAGACTGATAGAATTGCTTGAACATAACCAGTTCAGGAAAAAGCATCTACTATTAGTTGGTAACTTTTTAAACATAAATGCAGGCAGTTAAAGAGTTGAATCCACTGTGTACTTTGGTAAAGCACAACTGTCAGACTTGAAAGATTTCTAATATTCTATAAAGAGAACACACAACATTCAACAATATAAACACAGCTTCAGTGTAGAGACCAAAAGAAACCCTCTTGGTTGGGCTGATTAGAGATTATACTAATAATTCTAGTTCAATGCTGATGAGAATCAGAAGACAAAGTCAGAGAAATAAGCTGGCATTTCTGCTGGTTTTTTAATGTATTATGACAAAAATCATTCTGAAACCACATGAGTTCATATTAACAATTTAATTAAACTCTGTAATGCATTCCCCAATCTTATGCAGGTATGAGATTTAGATTTAGATTTCTCATGCAGCTAAGAGATTTATGTAGAAGATGATATATTAATGTATAAATCTAGATTATAGATCTATGTGAAAATAATATAGCCAACTCATTTTTTTCCACATATTCTTAGCTGTTAGCTAGGAAAAATACATGTAAAATCAGAATCAAATATATCTCACATTTCAAGTTTCATATAATTCTTGTTTAATTAAGAAAATTCTAGTGAATGTATTTATGGTAGCTTAGGATCCTTAGGTTTTAAATAAATGTCCTCACAATCAACATCTATAATAGCATATTCCCATGAATGATAGTCTAACTCTTATGCAACCTTCATATTTTTTTATTAGTAAGAGACCAAATATGGTTCTCCTTATAAAAATCTTTATCTGCATCTCCCTCCCACTTGGTAGTGTATATATGTCCATACCACTCTCTCACTTCGTCCCAGTTTACCCTTCCCCCTCCCCATGGATGCCAGAGGGAAGAGATATGGCGATATATGTATATATATATAGCTGATTCACTTTGTTATAAAGCAGAAGCTAACACACCATTGTAAAGCAATTATACTCCAATAAAGATGTTTAAAAAAAGATCTTTGTCTGGCCTATGTTGGTCACAAAACATCTCCTCTTTTTTTCTCTTTGGCTCATGCTTCATTACAAAATTTTTAAATCATAGAATGAAGCTGATTTATTCATCTTTAGAATGTGTAAAGATAAAATTTGGGGAAAGACTGGCTTTATCAAATAACAATGAAGGAAATAGTAAAGGATACAGTCTGTGGTAATAGAAGTGTCCACTGATTTTTCCTCCCTGTGGAAATTCATGAAACCTATAATGACAGAATCCTGCTTCTCTATGAAGATACCAGTTATGGCCAGGGGTTTAGGTGCAGTGGACACCACTGTGGTATTCCAAGGACCAGTCTGACATCACAAGGATTTCCACACTAATCTTGCATTAACCAGACACTTGACAATTTTTATTGACTGCCTAAACTGAGGTCCTTTTTAGGTTAGGCATTTTTGGGGGGAATAAAGTGAAATAGAGCACCACTCCTACACTTGAGCACACAACATACACATGCAAACACAAACTTTAGTAGATGATAGAATTGTGAGTGGAATCTCTTCAGATCCCGGGCAGTATTCAGAGTTCTCTACACAAAAGAAATTGACAGATGAATCCTTTGCTTGGGAATTAGGTTTTTGGCTTGAATAACTGGATAAATGATGGTGCCAATTACTGAGGTGATAAAATAAAGGGGAAAGTATCATGAGTAAATTTTTGGATGTATGGTGTTTCCAGTGTATTCAAAACTCCATGAGGTGTCAAGGAGAGAACTGAATACATGTGTTTGAAACACAGCAGTGAGATGTATATTGAAGATAACAGTTTAGCTGTAGTATAGATCATAACTGAATTCATGGACATGGTTGAAAATGTCCAGGGAATGATAATAGAGGAAAGAAAAGAGAGCATTGTGGAATTCCATCATTTAAAGATGTCTTAGAGAAAGACAATGTAAGGAGAAAGAAAAAGCCATCATGGAGGTGTAAAGAAAACTAGGAGTGTATAGGGCCAGAGAAATTAAGAGTAGAGAGTGTTTCAAGCAGAAAAGAGAGGTCATTAGTGCATGATGCTTCCAGGAGTTTAAATTAGATAGATAATGAACTGTGTCCATTGGGTATAAAATGGCAGTCTTAGTCAATGGATATATAGGAGTAGAAGCAAAACTTGCGGGGGTTGAGAAGTGGGCTACGAGGAAACCTAGGCAATAAATTTAGGAAAACTCTTAAAAAGTTTTGCGAGAGAGAGTTTGGGGCTGGGCCTGGAATAGTATGAGGGGTTTAATGAGTGATTTTTAAATTGGGATCTTGAATAGATGAAAATAAGCAGTGTGTATATGAGAGAAAGGAATTTAATAAACTTAAGAGACAGAATCATCAATAATGTATGTTTCCTTAGGAAAGGCAAAAGAGGAGGGAATAAAAGAAGAAATGGAGGCTTTGCCTTTAGGACAAGAAACATTTGGTCTTTAGTATCTAGAGGAAGAAAGATTGGATGCATATAGAACAGTAGTTCTCAGTTTTGCCTGAAATAGTAAGTGACATTTTCCCTCTCAAATAATTGTAGAATCTAGGTAAAATGGCCAAGTCTTAAACTACAAAATTAGCCTGGGGTGTAGAAGAGGGAATGGACTGACGAGACAGTTGAAGGTAGAAGAAGTAGAATCTGATGATTATGTAGATTAGTGTTCATGATATTAAATAAGCAGGAAAAGTTCATTTGGCAAACACTGTACTCTGGCCTAGATGAGCACAAGTTTTCAAATAGATTCTAAAGTTGAAACTTGGCATGAAACGCAAGGTTGTTTATAGAATGTCCCCTCCCTGGTTTCCCTTTTATTCTCCTTGATTCCTAGACTCTATGGTTTAGTTATACAGACTTTGCTGTCCTTGCATACACCATGCTTTCCCATGGTTTAGTATCTTCTCCTTTTTAAATCACCTCTGATTCCTTACCTTTATTCATTTTGACTTAGGGCAAGTTACTGAGTCTCTCCATGTCTTTATTTATAAAACAATATAACTTCTTTCATAAAGATTTTTGAGGATTAAACAAGATACCATATGTAGAACATTTTTGGAAGACACCCTGGCACATAAGTGTTCAATAAGTGATACTTTTTTAGCTCTACTTTAAACATCCGACTTAAGTTTACCAAAGTCAGTACTACTTTTGACTTTAGAGCGCTGTTAGCGTCGTAAACATACTCTACTACAGACACCCCTCACTGACTGGACAGGATTCATTTCTAGCTCTGACAACCCAGCGCCCAGTAGGGCGTCATAAATCTATCTCTTTCTCCTTCTTCATCTTCTTTCTCTCATAGTTTCTCTTTCTCTTTGTCTTTTTCTGTTTCTATCTTTATCTATAAAGATGATATATAATGGATATGTATACAAATTTTATTATTAAAAGTCTAACATCCATGTTGTTTTGATGTTTCCATAGGCATGTCTTTTCCCATTTAAAGGTAGACCTTTGGCCTAAGTTGGAAGTTAGGAAAAATCATAGCATTAACACCCACTTAGAAAGTTATGTTTCCTGCACTCAATAAGTCAAACAATATTCTGAAGCTTTAAAACAAATTGAAACAAAACAAAACAAAACTCATCTTCCTTTATACCTGGAAATTCTGACCTGTTAACATATAATGCTTTCTCCTTCTGTCCCAGCCTTACCCATTCATTCCAGTCTAAGTACTCTCTGAACAGCCCATTTATCTCTTTCCCCACAATGTTAGGTACTTTTTACTTATTTTTCATAGACCTTATCACATTGTTTTATAACAATATGTACAATGTTGTCTTATAGCAATATTTACAATATTGTTATATAACAATATTTATATTTATTCTCTTATGTTGGACTAAACTCCTCATAGGTTGATATCATGTCATATTCACTTTCTTATCTCAGTTCCTCACACAAAGCCTGGCACATGGTAGAAACTCAAACAAAGTGTGTTAAATTAATAAGTAAATGAAAACTTTTGCCAAATAAGCAGCGTTTCAAGAGAAAAGTCCCTACTTTGACCAGGAGCCATGAAGGCAGTGTTAAGTCTTCATTCCTCCATTCTTTCTTTCTTCTTTAAATTATATTCCTACTTTTAGAAGAAAACTGTATCTTTCAAAACAACGTATCTCATTCTTTGTTAAAGGAACTGGCTCAGATTCTGTGAAAATTTCATTGCCCTATATAAACGTTTTAGAGATTCAGAAACAAAAAGATCCAGGCCTATGAAAAGTGTAATGAGTCCCAGTTTGGCCATTTGTGATGGGGATTTAACTGCTTTGTTTGTGAGCTTCAGCTAAGGAAACAGATTACCTTCATGATGTGCTAATACCCCAGAGTCGATCTAAACTCTGCTCCACTCTGGCAAGGCGTCCTGGGGATGACAGCAAACACTCTAAAAGCTGAATCCTGTAAATCTGTCAGCTGGGGTACAAAAAAATTATTACTGGAGACAGGAGACAGACTTCCCCTCAATACTCTTTTTTTTCTTACATAGGACTTAAAACTAATCAATAAATTATCACAGATGCATTTCAAAGTTGAAATCCAATTCCTTAATAACTGAAATACTTGCACAGAAAATATTGGCTACTGAATATTTTAGAATGTAGGGCATAGCAGAGATATAGTTAAAGAGACTATCTTTAAAAGACATAACAGATTAAATCATTATAGCATCATGAATGTCAAAACATTATTTAATTAATGTTACTTTATCACCAAAACTTTCAGTGTATCTTTGTGTTTCCCATAAATTGTCACTTTGCTTGTTTCTGAAATTTATTTGCCACTGTTAAGCGGTGTTATCTTTCTACTACAAGTTTTAAAAATTGTGGGAGCTCTATTTAAATATTTGGTAAATATATTTCTTCCCTCCCTCCCACCGCCAACACACAATACTAAGACACTATGAAGACAGTAGTTGAGATATATTAAAAATTAAATGAAATGCATATAATTGTCATATGTAAAAATATAAGCCAAATATCAACTGTGTAAGAAAACATTTTAAAAGTTTCTTTCATGTTTATTCAACAAATGTTTCCTAAAAGATTTTCCTTGAAGCAAAACAGTTTAATTTTCCTTTTCATATTATTCTTGGTGGTTATAAACATAATTAGCTTTGTATGTTTCACATTTATTTGCATTTATGAAAAATTTAATCTTTTCTTAGCATAACTTTTTGAAATCAAAATATGAACTAAAAAAGATGTAAGTTTGATTGGTGCAACAAGAACAGTAACAAGTAATCATAGCAATGAGATGTTAATTGGTGTCTGGGTGGTTTTATTCATAGCAACGATGGGACATAATATCTCTGTATTCTTAACTGTTCCACAGCACTTTGCAGATTGTTTATTATAAAGCCAATTATATTGCACTTGAAATTCATAGGTACTTTAACAGCATAATGGGACATGGATGGAAATAAAAACATTTTTTTCATCAGAGAAACCGTGTTTATTTTGCCAAAACTTGTTTATTTTGCCAAACCTTTCTTACATTTTAAAGTTCCAAATGAGAAAGATTTGAGGATTTTAATTTCTCAAAAATCCTGGTTAGGGTGTATTTGCGTTTAGAGATTGATCAGTCTTCTGAACAAGAAGCACATAATTGCACATAAATTTTCTTTTCATAGAAATTACCTTCAATAATTTTCGCATGGAGCAGCTGTATCTTAGATATAGATGTTGAGAGGGAATCTTGATTTGTTGCTTTGCGTGCCAGTATAGCTATTGATATGTATCAATTCATCCAAAATAAAACAAAGCTAGCTGTATCAATTCATCCAAAAATAAAACAAAGTTGACCATTATCTAGTGATTTATATTTCTCTATAGCAAATTTAGACAATTTCAGTGTAGATGGGAATGCAAACTTTTACAGTCAGGATTCTTCAGTTTAACTGCCTGTATAATTTCAGTTCCCCAGGTAATGGCCAATTATTAAAAAATTTAATGATTTTATAAAGTCTTCCTTAAATCCGTTAAGAATAGGGAGAAAAACCCATTGGAAATAAATAAGCTTAGTTGAGAAAGTATCCAATAAATGGTACTAGTGCTGTTTATTTTCTCAAAATATTAATGGCAATTATAATTTGGGTTCCTCTGTTCATGTATTTACTTATAACAAACTTGAAATAATATTGTTACCCTTAGATTTTATAACAGCATCATAGAATTGATGATAATACTATAATAACAGCGATCATTCTTTGAATACTTTCTGTTTCAGGCACTGAGATCAGCACTTTAAGTGCATTATCACATTTCATTATCCCCCAGACTCCAAAGAAGCAGTGCATAGATTTATAGATGAAAAACCTGATGCTTAAAGGTAAGTAACTTGTCCAAGATTTCATAGTTAATCTGTGTGGGAAATAGGATTTGAATAAAGTCCAGTGTGCTGCCAAAACTTATATTCTTCATAAAATAATTTAAAGAATTTTTAAAGTTGAAGTTACACTCAATTTTTATAAACAAATATGTCATAAAATAAGGTCATGAATAAAGTAAAAAAAAAAATTGAATCTCCTACAGGTAACTACTGTTAACAATATCTATATATAAACCTATTTCTACTAAAATGGATCATGTGATATTAATCATTTGTGCTTTTGTCTTATTTTCACCTAAATTATTTTGATTATCTTTTTTGAAAATACATATAAAATTACTTTGCTCTTTCTCTTGGCAACCGAATAAGATATTGCATTGATTTATTGTGACTTATTTAACTAGTACCCAGTTCATTGACACTTAGGTTTCTTTCACGTTCCCTTCCACAAATAACAATTGTGTGTGTGTGTGTGTTTGTGTGTGGGTGTGTGTGCGTGTGCGCATGTGCGCACACATGCCTATTTGAGTATATCTCCCAGAAATTTTTAAAAGTAGAAAAAGCTGGGTCAAAGATTATATGCATTTAAAATTTTGATAAATATGTCCAAATTGCCCTCCAGAATGATTAATTAAACACTTTCCAAAAGTTTTAAAAAATATCTACTCCTCCACACATTTTCCAATACAGTCTCTGTTTAATCTTGTCATGACAAAAGAAGAATAATTATTTGAAATCTGGTGTTGTAAATTACTAATGATTTTCTAATATAATTTTTGTTAATTTTAGTTTCTCCATTTCCTTTTTATATTTTTTACACCAGGTTATTTGTATTTATAATGTTATTCGATTTTGATTAGCAAATGTTATTTTTATTTGAATATTAGTTCAAACATTTAATAAATTTTCTTCTCTCTTTGGACGTAGCATTTTATTTTTCTTTATGTAGAAATTTTAGGTAGTCAAACTTGTTGATATTTTCTTTTATAGCTTCTGTAGTCTGTGATAAACTTAGAATAGCCTTATCTATTCTTAAGATTATGAATACGGTTTATCATCCTTTCCTCTGGTACTTTTATGGTTTCAGATTTTTACATTAGAAGCATTTATTCATCTGGATTTTAGTAAGCCATAAGCAATACGTAGTTCCTCTGTTTTATTTTTTATAAAAGACTAATCACTTGCTCCAGCACTACGGATTCAATAGTTCATCTAGCCACATGGTTTTAAAATGTCACTTTCACCATTTTCAAAATTCCTCTGTGAACTTTGAATTATTTCTATTCTTCATTTTAAGCTTCATTGATCAGCCTAAATATCTGGGGCCAAGACAATTTCAAAAATATTTAACAGCAATTTGGTACAGGTACTAACCACTCCAGGCACTGACCAATTAGAAAAGACACCAGCCACCTGCAACTGCTACAGTATATGGAAGCATCCTGGCTGAATCATTTGCTTATTAAACAATACACTGTATTTGAGAATAATTAGCTCCAAACACAACACAAAATAAATGTATATCATTTGCTAAAAAAAATAAAGATAATGATACGTGCATTATCTTTAACAATAATAGTACAAGGCTAATAATAATATAGTAACAAATAATATGAGGCTGTGGTCCTTAGTGAGGATGGGGAAGAAGCTCACTCTTGCCCATTTCCTCCCACTCCCTCAGGGAAGGGACACTAAGACAACCTTGAGTACAAGCTTAGTTTTAAAGAGCATATTCAAATTAACCAGCTAGGTTTATTAACATGCCATTTACATTGAGATCATTTACAAATTGGTAGCACAATAGGCTTGGTTTCAAAGGCAATTAAGGTAAGGCTGTGCTCCATTATTCAGAGTTTACAGATCGGATACACTTCTGTCAAGCAAACCAGCCAGTTTAAATGTCCACATTCAAAATTAAAGATGTGCCTTGTTACTTTGGAAAATTATCTTTGCATTGATTTTGGTACTGATTTGTGAAAAATCCAGATAACATTAAGAGAATGAGGTTTTATTTTTATTCAAAGGAGACCTGAATTTAAAAATGTGAGAAGTTCTGATCTGAATTCATGTTTCTTCCTCATTGAGGAACAAGAATCACTTCTTAGCTAAAAGTTTACGTGGGGAAATCTGTGCTCCATTCCATCTGCTGATGGGCCTCTTGTCAGATCTCCAGGCTCTGTCTGAGTCCATCTTGTACTGTACCTTTGAAGAAACACTCAGTTTTCACACAGGTCAGGGGAAAAATGAGATTGTGTTTTTAGGGATGCAGCTCTAATGGGAGAAGTAGAAATAAACCTGTCTTTAGGCATATATCTTTTATCCCTCTCTGTGATGTGCTCTTCCAGAGGTTTGTCTACCCTTGTCCTTTATAGCCATCAACATGGTGCTATTAGTGTGTGAGCCTTTGGGAGAAGGGCCAAGGGTCATAGCAGCTTGCATTAGGCCCAAGATCTACAACCAACCTGAGTGAAAGGAGTCCTTTCCACATATCCATTGCCTATCTATCTCACTAGTACTCCACATAAGACATGAGGCCAAAGTCCATGTGTAGTGAAATGTAGCCTTTATCTGGCGTGTCCTTTGTATATATCCCTCCATAATCAGTGGAAGGCAGCAAGGGCCAATTGCGGGCTCGGAGCTGTAGTCAACTCAAATGTTTTTGTCTGTCTAATACATTTCCTCTTCATTTGCTAATAGTATCTAGTATTTTTTTTCTGAGGAACCACCCCTTCTCCATACCAGCTTTTGTGTTTTGGGTGAACTTAACTTCTTTTCTGCCCATAGGCACAAGCATGTGGTTTAGAACTAGCCAATCAGAACATCAAATTTCCCTCACCTAATAATTGATTCGGAGATGAGCAAGTGACCCCCACTCACCCAAAAAAGACATTGAAGTTTTCATGAGACTGTTGGAAGAGAGACTCAGCCTAATATTTGGATGGACATGAATCTATAAGATGTGGGGGTCGCATGAGTTTGGAATTAACAAAAGCCATTTCATGGATATGAAATGAGCCGCATGAGCCTGGATATGAAGCCAACTCAGCCGAGGAATGAACCAAGAAACCAGGACAGATCAGATTCTGGTAGTTTAATTGAATTCCCAAATCAACTCATATATAAAGCCAGATAGAGTTGAACTTTTCTAATGCATAAACATTTCTTTTTAAATTCCCAGTTTGAATGGGAATTTATGTGCCTTTAAAAAAACTTGTACCTCCTAATATAGAAGGTACAAGATTATTGCCAATTATATTGCCATTTCATGTGACTAACAGGTGCATTTTCTCTTTTTGTCACCTTACGATTTTCATAGATCAGGGATACTTTAAGCTTTTCCTCATTCCATACTAGTTTATGGTGGATTCAGTGTGTCTTGGGACTGGATCATTTACACTAATTTTGTGAACTTTTTAGAGTGCCATAGACTAAAATTGTGACTATTTTCTTTAAGGTATTTCTAGATTTGATGAACATAGTATTTATAATTTCATGCAAAAGCTATAAGTATTAATTCTTGCTCTATAAGAGGTCTGTTCCCTGTTAATCTGGGAATGGCTGGTCTCTTCTCATTAAAGCCTCAGGTTCTGTTCTTTCTCTTCTCAGTTTTTATGCATTTTCTATCTCTCTGCTTCAATGGCTGGAAGAATTTGATACTTCCTATAGGTTATATCTCAACTTCATTCTAGGTGGAAAGGGTAAAAACTCCCTCCCTTGAAGTTAGACGACTACATGCAGATTAGATTCTGGTCATGATTTAACCTCATATGAGAGACGGAAGGTGGAAATAAAGTGGAGGGTATATTTTTGCTGCTGTTGCAGTTGGCAAGCAAGAGAGTGGAGGTATGAATACTTAGAAAGGAAAGCAGTGGTCTTACTTTGCATTCAGCATCTAATGTTCAGTTTGGTGTGGATGAAAGGAAGTTTCAGTAGTGAGTGTCTTTAGCAGTAAGAACAGCAGCGTCCTGCCTGCTGAAATGCCATGGAGACAGTGTGATTTTTGATCCTCCGGTCCTTCCAATAATTTTACCTACTTCTCTACACTAAATGCTTTTCTGCTTGGAATAACTACAGTGGTTTTTATTTTCTGCCTTCTTGTGCAAATGATTTTGGGGATTATAGATTCTGACTTTTGGGAAGGGAAGTTGAGAGAGAAGAAAATAATAATAACAACAACATACAATAAACATATTGTATGTTAAATATGATCTGAAAAAAATAAACTGCCACACTGTGAAGTTACTGATAGGTTTATATTTCTTGAATTGATCTTCCCTGGTATTTCTGTAAACGTATGCAAGCTCTCTATGTATATAATATAAAAATGTGCAAAGATTATATCTATCTGGGAATATAATAATCATGCAATATTATAATAAAACAATAAAACAATACTTTCTATGCAAAATTCTGAATGACTTATTGAGATATAGTCAGTTATAAGTGATTATTATTACTGGAATGCAATCAAATACATTATCCTACTTATTATTCTTAAACTCATTTGTTCATGCAATGTATTCAACCTGGAAAATAGATTAAGCCAAAGTACCAGTATTTTTGTCAGGGAATAGTTTTAGGAATAGTTTTGTGCTACAGAAAACTTACTTCCCTCAAGCTGCATTTTCCTCAATTTTCCTTTATAAAATATCAAGCACATTGCTAGAGTCCATAGAAGTCCCTGCACATAATCCACTTGACACTTGGATTTTTTAGACTATAAATAACACTGAATCTTGAGGGAAGGGAATACGTTTTATTTAACCTATATCCTCCAATGTTTAAAATGGTTTGTCAATTCGCATGCTGTGGTAAGCTGAATAATGACTCTCCAAAGATACCCATTCCCTAATCCCTGGGATTTATGAATGTTACCTTATATGGCAAAGGGACTTTGCAAATATGATTAAGTTAAGATAATTTCCCATCTTGAAATAGGAAATTATCATTGTATTAGTGTGCTAAGGCTGATGTAATAAAGTACCACAAACTGGGTGGCTTAAACACAGAAATTCATTGTGTCATAGTTCTGAAGTCTGGAAGTTGGAGATAAAGATGTTGGCAGATCCTGAAGTCTAAAAGTTGGAGATCAAAGTGTTGGCAGAGTTGGTTCCTTCTGTGGGCTGTGAGGGAGAATCTATTTCCTGCCTCTCCCCTAGCTTCTGGTGGTTTGCTGGCAATCTTAGGTGTCCCTTGACTTGAAGAAGCATCACCCCAAACATTGCCTTCATCTGCACACGGTGTTCTCCATGTGTGCCTGGTGTTTGTGTCCAGATTTCCCCGTTTTATGTCATCAATAATATTGCATTAGGGCCTACCTTAATGATCTCATCTTTATTAACTACATATGCAATGGCCTGATTTCTAAATAAAGTCATGTTCTAAGGTATGGGGGTTCAGAACTCAACCGACACGTGAATTTGGGGGGGCACAATTCAATACATAACTATCCTGGATAATCTTGATGGGCCATAAGTATCATCATATGAGTCCTTATAAGAGGGCACAAGAAGGTCAGAGGTAGGAAGTGGATGATGGAAGCAAGAAATTGGAGTGCTGTGAGGAAGGAGTCACCAGCCAAGGAATGCAGACAACTTCCAGAAGCTAAAAAGACAAAGAAATGGATTGTCCCTTAGAGCCTCCAGACTGAAATGCAATTTTGTCAACACCTCAACTTTGGTCCAGTAAAGCTGACTTCAGACTTCTGGCCTCCAGAACTGTAACAGAAAATATTTATATTGCTTTAAGCCATTAAATTTGTGGCAGTTTGTTCCAGTGTAGCAACATGAAACTAGTATGCTTAATGAATTTTTGTTTTGAAAATTATTTCATTAATAGTTTATAATATAAACATTCATTTTAATTGTTTGGATAAATGAGCATTAATGCAGCCACCTAAGGAGAACTTTACTTCCTGGGCAATATATCTAGTAAACTGTGTTCTTCTCAAAGAAAATGCTTACATTCTTGATATGATTTATTCCTATCTGTTTTTCCCAAGACTGCAAATCAGTTACTCTGTTCTAATATGAATGTGTTGTTTTATAGTTATTCAAAGATTTCCTATTTAGAAGCCCCATGTGTCTTGGATTTAATATCTGTCTTTGACATGGTGCATTTATTTCATAAAATTGTTGTCCTTTGATTAGAGCTTTATATTATTTACCCAGAATCATGTTGTATTACTTATGTCTATTTCTGTTATTTAAAATATATATCTTTGAAAGAATTTAGAATTTAGAAGTAGATATGGATAGAATTATGGGTTCAAGGAACCTGAGAAATAGATTTGTATATAGTTTATTTCTTCTTGAGTGAGCTTTGCTAGATTGTCTTTGAATGTATTTGCATACAGCTGTGTATAATATTCTCATATTATCCTTTACTATCTGTAGGATTTGTAGCAAGCTCCCTGCTTTTACTCCTGAAAATAGTAATTTTGTCTTCTCTCTTTTTTTCTTGGTTAGTCTGACTAGAGATTTATCAATTTTATCGATCCCTTCAAAGAGCCAATTTTGGATTTCTTTGAGTTTTCTCTGTTTTTTCCTCCTGTTTACTATTTCATTGATTTCTGCTTGTATCTTCATTATTCCTCTCTTTCTCTTGCTAGGCTTATTTGCTTTTCTTTCTCTGTGTTTTGTTTCTTTTTTTTTTTTTTTTTGAGGAAGCTGAATTCATTGATTTGAAGCCTTTCTTTTTTTCCAATATAAACACTCATCTCTAAATTTCCCTCTAGGCCTGCTGGAGAGAGCTCTGCGGCCTGCCCCCCAGGGCCAGCACACTGTGCTTTGTATTAGCGCAGGGCGGGATTCCCTGCTCAATCAGGTTTCCTGCCCTACCTGCAGGGGCTGGGGGCTTACTGCTTTACTGCTCTCTCAGTAGCAGTATACCCTGGCCTGGGACTGGTGGTGGGAGGGATTACTGTTTCTGTGTTCAAGGCTCTCCGGTGTGGGCAGGTGGATATTCCTATTTCCCACTTAAGTGCGGGCAGCTTTTACCTCTCGGCTTCCCCCCAGCAGCCGGTTCTCCTTCCCCAAAACAGGAGCAAGGGTGTTACCTTTCCACCCCTTCATCAGAGTGAGTAGATCTTTTCTTGAACCCTAGGGGCGAGCGTTCTGTCTGCACAGCTGAAGGCTTTTGCTTGCGGAGAGCAGGTTCCCGGAAGTGGGCGGTGTTTCAGGCTGGCTGGAGAGGAGGGTTCGCTCAGGTCTCCTGCTCTGCGCCCAGCAGCACGGGGTTTAGAGGCTGGAAAAAGTGATTCAGGTGAGTTCAGCCTCCGCTTTTGTCTGGGGCTCCCCTGGATCCTAAAGTTCACACTATGCCGGCTACTCTGGATCCTCCAGTGCTCTGTAAAAGGTAAAACAGTTTGCGTTTGTATCTCCTCAGAGGCCTTTATAACCCTTTGAAATTCAGTTCACCTGGTTGCCTTCTGACCTCAGTTCTCTTACTGGCTAAAAAAAAGTTATGGTTTGGAGATTTTCTGGATTTTTCTCACTGTGTGGAAGTAATGTTCTCTTGTTTTCTACATCTAAGCAGAAACAGAATGATGTAGTCGGTGAATCTATTAGACAGAAATGAAGACTGAAAGTGAATTTCAAAATGTATCTCAGGAAATTAGAAGAAAAACAAATTTAACCTAAAAATAGACAAAAGAATAAAACAAGAAAAGATAGTGAAGTAGAAAATAAATGTACAGTTGAGATAATCAGCCAAGTCAAAGGTACCATCCTTGAAATCACTAATAAAACATATCAACCTCTGTCCAGAGAAAGAGAAAAAATAAAATTTACCAATATCAGAAGTGAAAAAGGAAACAATAGTACAGTTTCTGCAGGATTTAAAAAGATAATAAAGCTGAAATTATGAACAAATACTTGCTAGCGAATTTTTAAAAGCAGAAGTCACCAAAACCAATATAGGAGGAAACAGAAAATCTGAATAGGCCTATACCTATCAAAGATATTGGATCCATAATTAAATCCTTCACATGCATACACTTACACCTGTGTTTAAAAAGTAACAGGTTTAGGTGATTTACTTTTGAACATATGAAGTTTTTATAATAGAAATAACATTAAAGAGAATAGAAAAAAAGGGAAAATTCCCTACCTTGTTTTGTGCAAAATTTTGATGAAAAAAACGTGAACAGAAATTTTAAAAATATCTCTCATAAACAAGGATGTGATGATTCAAAGCAAACTGTTATAAAATTCATCAAGCAATGTATACAAAGATTAGACTTGAGAAGAAGTTGGGGTTATTCTAAGAAATTAGAGGTTGGGTTTAATATTTTTAAATTACTTAGTATAATTCCCCACCATAACAAAATAAGGGAGAAAATCAGGTAATCTTTTCAATAGATGCAGAAATCGCATTTGGTAAAATATAACACCTTTTTATGATAAAAATATTTGTAAGCTAAGAATAAGCTTAAATTATTTTAAAGATATCTACCCAAAATATAGCAAATAACATGCTAACTGGTTGTAAATATTAAAGTTTCCCTCAGAGACTGGGAATAAGGCAAGGACACCCACACTTACCATGTTTATCTGTCACTGTCCTAGATGTCATAGCTATTACAATGAAGCAAGAAGAAAAATGTAAGGCCTAGAGTACAAGAAATAAAACTCTGTTATTATTCACACACAGCATGGTGTGTAGGATAGAAAAATTCTAAAAAATATAAACATAAACTACTAGATTTAGACAGTGAATTTAGCAAGGGAATGAAGTGATTAAAAACCAAACTAGAATGTAGAATTTTAAAAAGCAATACATTTACAATAGCATCCATACCAACAAACACGGGATAAATCTAAGAGTAAAGAAATGGAGGACCATGTAGTCTGAATGAATTGGAAAACTCAGTAGTCAGTTTTCCCCAAATTGTTTTATAGACCTCATGGGTAGATGCAAGGTCGTTATGAAGTTGGGTGTTCATTTTATTCATATATTTTGTAACTCTTTAATATATATGTTATGTATATTATATATATATATCAAATAGTAATAAAACTATAAAAAAAACTAGGGATATAATATAAATGTGTCAAATGAGTAATAACAAAGTGTTTTTAAAATTAAAAAGATTAATTTTATGAAATGAGTTCACACATATCAGTAAATAAGAGATGAATAGAAAAATATTTTTTAAAATCTTAAAAGAAACAGGCATCGTACTGGAAAAATATTCAAATGGCTTAAACACATACAAAAAAAAGTGACCAAGCTCACATTTAATTGAAAAATATGCAAAATAAAGGATTCATGCAAAAAACAATTTTCTTCTAAGAAATTAGTCAACATTTTATAATATCTAGTAGATGTGGATATAGAATCTCCCATAAAGTAGTGGTAAAGGGAATTCCCTGGCAGTCCAGTGGTTAGGACTCTGCGCTTTCACTGACAGTCCCTGGTTGGGGAACTAAGATCCTGCAAGCTGTGTGGCACAGCCAAAAAAGAAAAAGGAAACAGAAAACAAAAACAGGAAACAAATAATAATGGTAAAATTACTGAGAATAATAGGACAATATATTTCATAATGTAAAGATATGTACCCTTTGACCTAGGAATTTATTAGCCAGAATATTATTCTAAAACCTAGAAATGATGTTATACAATTTGTGATGCATCTGTTCTTTGATTAAGGTTTTTGGTAGAGGAGGGCTAGAGATACATTTACACTTATATCTACATCCTTTACATTTATATCTACAAAGCCAAAGTCAGTATTGTGCTAAATGGCGACATTGTAGATTTTTCACTAAAATTAGGAACAAATCACTTAGCTTAATACCCTCCAGTTCCATCCATGTTGCCGCAAATGGCAAGATTTCATTCTTTTTTATTGCTGAATAATAGTCCATTGTATATATATACCACATCTTCTTTATCCATTCATCTGTTGATGGACACTTAGGTTGCTTCCATATCTTGGCTATCGTAAATAGTGGTGCAGGTAGGGGAACATATATCTTTTCAAATTACATGGATGGACCTGGAGGGTATTATGTTAAGTGAAATAAGTCAGACAGGGATAAACAAATACTGTATGAGTTCACTTATAACTGGAATCTAAAAGACAAAACAAGTGAACAAAACAAAACAGAAGCAGACTCATAGATACAGAGAACTGGTAGTTGCCAGAGGGGAAGGAGGTGGGGGGACAGACAAAATAGGTGAAGGGGATTAAAAGGTATACATTTCCAGCTGTAAAATAAATAAGTTATGGGGATGTAATGTACACATAGGAAATGTAGTCAGTAATACTGTAACAACATTTTTGATGATGGATGATAACTGGTTATATTATGGTGATCATTTCATTATGCATAAAAATATTGAATCGCTATGTTGTACAGCTGAAACTAATATAATATTGTATGTTAATTATAACTCAATTAGAAAATTAGGATCAAGTCAAAAATTCACCACTTTAACCAAATTAGGTATATATGTATGTGTGAATATGGAATGGTCTTTAGGATATGTTAGTATGTCTTATTGTTGATACAAATTGATATAGATTTTGTGGCTGGGAGTTAAGAGATATCTTCCCTTGAAAATTCACATTTTAATGGTGAACTAAGAGATAAGTCATTTACTAATAGGAGATGTTTCACTTTTTTTAAAAAAATTATTTATTTATTTATTTATTTACTTACTTACTTACTTACTTACTTACTTATGGCTGTGTTGGGTCTTCGTTTCTGTGTGAGGGCTTTCTCTAGTTGTGGCAAGAGGGGGCCACTCTTCATCGCGGTGCGCGGGCCTCTCACTATCGCGGCCTCTCTTGTTGCGGAGCACAAGCTCCAGACACGCAGGCTCAGTAATTGTGGCTCACGGGTCTAGCTGCTCTGCGGCATGTGGGACCTTCCCAGACCAGGGCTCGAACCCGTGTCCCCTGCATTGGCAGGCAGATTCTCAACCACTGAGCCACCAGGGAAGCCCTCACTTTTAGATATATGAAGAAATTAAGAAAGATATACAATGACTTCTGTGAGGAATGAGGGAGGGAACTGAGTAGTGAAACACACGAGAGTGTTTGAGTAGTATTTAAGTTTATGTTCATTTGATGAAAATTTACTGAATACCTACTGCACCCGGCACAAGATATATCAATGAATGAACAGGACAGAACCCCTCTCCTCATGGAGCTTCCATGGTATGAAATGTGACTGTGATGTGAATTCTCACTTGATTTCAGAGCTAAGGTATTTCTTTTGTCATGTTGCTGTTAAGCCATGAGGTACTCTCACAAAGAAATGTTGGTTTTAAGGGAAGTGTCATCTGCAGAAGGATTATGGTCTGTCCTCCCAAGAAGATACTACTTTTGTAAATAGACTAAGTTTTGTGCATTGATGATCTAGCTCTATTCTTTTAGACTCAGAATCCCAAGTTTCACAACCCATCAAAAGCAGGCTGTCAGTGGCAGATTCACAGTAACTAGTCTCTCAACACAATGTCTAAAATCAGATCGCCAATTTAACCTAGAAGAGAGAGCACCTTTCCCAGTGATCTGAATACTCATGCCAGCATGATCAGTGCAGTTTCTCTTTGTAGTCAGATTTCTTGGAAAGTCAAATCAGTCAGAGGGTTGCTTAGTGAATATTAAAACCAGGAAAAGAGGAATTATATTGATGAATTGCTTAATGGCAGTCTAAGTTGCATGATACATGTAAAACACATGGGGTCATTCATGTCAAATATGTCTTGGAGGTTATTGGTGGAAAGTCTTCCCATTTATATACATTTAAGGGAAAACCTTTATTAGTGAGTCTGAAAATAAAAATTTCGTGCCCACTGGTCTCTCTCTCTCTCTCTGCTGTTGTGCTTAGATTTTGTGTTACTTATCTGTAACTGCATAACAAATCAGCCTAAAACAAAGCAGCTTGAAACAATGAACGTTTATTATCTCACACAATTTCTGAGGGTCAAGAATCTGGGATTAGCTTTGCTGTATGGTTCTGATTGAGTTTCATGAGTCAAGCTATGTGCCACAGATACAGTCACGACATCTACCTCCCCACAGAGATGCTTGGAACATGACTTACCCAAATCCAAGGAAGAAAGAGACAGGTAGCAACCAAGACAGAAGCCTCACTCTTTTATAAACCAATCTTGGAGAAAACATACCATCACTTCGGCTACTTTCTTTAAAAAAGTATTTTATTGAAGTATAGTTGATTTACAATGTTGTGTTAATTTCTCCTGTACAGCAAAGTGGTTCAGTTATATATATACACACACACACATTCTTTTCCATTTTCTTTTCCATTATGGTTTATCACAGGATATTGAATATAGTTCCCTTTGCTATACCAGTTGGGCCTTATTGTTTATCCATTCTAAATATACTAGTTTGCATCTGCTAACCCCAAACTCCCAATCCATCCCTCCCCTACCCCCCATCCCTTGTCAACCACAAGTCTGTTCTCTACGTCTGTGAGTCTGTTTCTGTTTTGCAGATAAGTTCATTTGTGTCGTATTTTAGATCCCACATATGAGTGATATCATATGGTCTTTCTCTGTCTAATTTACTTCACTTAGTTATGATAATCTCTAGGTCCATCCATGTTGCTGCAAATGGCGTTATTTCATTCTTTTCTATGGCTGAGTATTATTCCAATGTATATATGTACCACACCCTTATCCATTCATCTATGGACATTTTGGTCATTTTTTATGGGTCATTCCAACTAATGCTGTTACCATATGGGATTTGAATACCAGGAGGCAGGAATTATTAGAGACCATCTTGGAGGCTACCTACCTCAGTTGGGCATAACTTCTGTTTTTCTTCTTTGCTTTCATATTAACCAAACTGGCTTTCACACATTCTTCCTCATGTTTTAGTAAAACTGTCAATTAGATTATTATATAGTCATGTATACTTGACCTGAGACTCATCCTACCTTTTTGAGAAGATTTATTATGCATTATTTTTGAAGCTTAATTCTTGGATGAACATCTTATTTCTTTTCAAGTTCTTGGGGGACCAATAATTTTTGTTAGCCAACTATGAAAATGTAGCCATAAATATGCATTAATGACTAGGTCTTAAGGGACTCTAATCAATGTGTCACATTTTAATTTGGCCATTTTCTTCACATTTGGTTCTATTCATTTATCTTGTTGTGTTTATTTAACCCTAGTGATTAATGGTAAGCCTCTTTTCCCCCATTTTTGTTTTTTGGCAGAATAGGGAAAGAAGTAAGTCTAAACTAACCTCTGAATCTTTACGTAGTATTCAGAAATATATGATTTCAAACTGACATCAGAATGAAAGTTACATAACATGAGGATGAAAATATCACATGTATAGATTTCATATATTTTAGTATACCTTTAAAATATTCATGCCTGTATTATGTAGCCGCTGAATGAAGAACTATAACTTGGATAGTATGTATTCTGTTCACTTTACATTAAAGGGCACTAGTCACAAATACTAAAAGCAAAGGGATGCTTTAATAAATGACTCTTTAGTGATCTATTGGTATATTTTATTATTTTTTTAACATCTTTATTGGAGTATAATTGCTTTACAATGGTGTGTTAATTTCTGCTTTATAACAAAGTGAATTCCCTATACATATACATATATCCCGATATCTCCTCCCTCTTGGGTCTTCCTCCCACCCCTCTAGGTGGTCACAAAGCACCGAGCTGATCTCCCTGTGCCATGCGTCTGCTTCCCACTAGCTATCTATTTTACATTTGGTAGTATATATAAGTCCATGCCACTCTCTCACTTCGTAAGTGAGAGAGTAAGCTGGGACAAAGTGAGAGAGTAGTATATTTTAGTTTTAATGGAGGCCTGTGGAGCATGAAAGAGAAAACAAAACATACCCTGAGAAAGTAAATACACAAAATATTGATGTGAACTAAGAAAATAATGATTTACGAAATATAACTTCTCAATTAAAATATAATACATTATTCATGTGACCACAATATGACAAAATATTTCCCATTTATTTTCTAAAAATAATTTTATATTTCTTACCATATTGAATATACTAGAAGAAATTATGTGTGAACCCTTTAATATATATGTATACGTATACATGTATCCATTGCTTATATTATGGTTGAAGTATATGTAATTTCTAAAATCATGAGAAATTACACAGAAATGAAAAAATAGAAGAAAAATAACCCTTAAACTTAAGAAAAATTTAAGTAACAATTTGCACATGACATTTAATAAGAAATATCAAGCTTTATTTACCCCATCTCTTCAGAATGACAGAACCAGAAAGTGAAACTCATAGAAATGGAGTAAGAAATGCCAATAAAACCCTCTTTAGTCAAACCAGGAATTTGTCACATAGTACTCCTGAATTTGTTCTTAATTTTTCTGAAAGAATGGAATCATTGTTCTTAAAGATGACTTCAATGACACAGTGATTGCTGCATCAAAACATTCACAAATACTTTTCAGAGAAAATATTTTTTCTTTATAGTTTTCAAAATAATATGACTTGTTAATGACAAAAGCATGAATACACAGAGTATATATTTATTGCATAATTATATATTCTTTGCATATTTGCTTAATGATACTGATTTTCTTTTTTAGGGCCAGGATATTTAGGGCAGTATTTGCCTCCTTGATTAGAAGCCAGTTTTCTATTCTGAGTCTATTGAGATATAATTGGCATATAACATTGTATAAGTTTACTGTATACGCTGTGATGATTTGATATACTTATACTTTGCAAAATGTTTACCACAGTAGTGTTAGTTAACATCTCCATCACATCACATAATTACCATTTCTTTTTTTATGGTGAGAACATTTAAGACCTACTCTCCTAGCAACTTTCAAGTATCTAATGCAGTATTGTTAACTATAGTCACCATACTGTACATTAGATCCTCAGAATTTATTCATCTTATAACTGGAAGTTTGGACCCTTGATCAACATCTCTCATTTCTCCCATCTCCCAGCCCCTGGCAACCACTGTTCTACTCTGTTTCCATGAATACAGCTTTTTAAGATTCCACATATAAGTGATATCATACAGTTTTTGTCTTTATTTGTTTGATTTATTGCACCTAGCATAACGCCATGTAGGGCTTTCCATGTTGTCACAAATGGCAGGATTCCCTTCTTTCTCATGGCTAAATAATATTCACACACACACACACACACACACACACACACATACCCACCCACCCCATATCTTCTTTATCCATTCATCTGTAGACAGACACTTAAGTTGTTTCTATATTGGCAGCTGTGAATAATGCTGCAAGAATATGGGGGTACAGATTTCTCTTCAATATCCTGATTTTATTTACTTTGGATGCCTACCCAGAAGTGGATTGCTAGATTATATGGTAGTTCTGCTTTTAATTTTTAAGAACCTCCATACTATTTTCCAGGGTGGCTATACCAATTTACATTGCTACCAGCAGTGCATAAGGAGTCCCTTTTCTTCACATCCATGCTTGTTATCGCTCTTCTTTTTTTTTTTTATTAATTTATTTTATTTGTTTATTTTTGGCTGCATTGGGTCTTCATTGCTGCGCGCAGGCTTTCTCTAGTTGCGGCGAGCAGTGGCTACTCTTCATTGCGGTGCTCAGGCTTCTCATTGCGGTGGCTTCTCTTGTTGTGGAGCACAGGCTCTAGGCGTGTGGGCTTCAGTTGTTGTGGCATACAGGCTCAGTAATTGTGGCTCACAAGCTCTAGAGCGCAGGTCAGTAGTTGTAGCGCATGGGCTTAGTTGCTTCATGGCATGTGGGATCTTCCCAGACCAGGGCTCAAACCCATGTCCCCTGCATTTGCAGGCGTATTCTTAACCACTGCGCCACCAGGGAAGCCCTATCTCTCTTCTTTTGATAAAATCTGTTCTAATAGATGTGAAGTGACATGTTGTTTTGATTTGCATTTCCCTGATGATTAGTGATGTTGAGTATCTTTTCATGTACCTGTTGGCCATTTGTATATCGTCTTTGGAAAAGTATCTATTCATCTATTCAGTTCCTCTGCCCATTTTTTAATTGGATTTTTTTTTTTTTTTACTATTGAGTAAATAGTATTGTACAAGTTCTTTATATACTTTGGTTATTAACCCTTTATTGGATATATGATTTGCAAATATTTTTCCTATTCATTAGTTTGCCTTTTTATTTTGTTGATTGTTTCTTTTGCTGTGAAGAAGCTTTTTAGTTTGATGTAGTCCATTTATTTATTTTTGCTTTTGTTACTTGTGCTTTTAGTGTCATATCCAAAAAGAGTCATTGTCAGGATGTCAAGGAGCTTCTCCCTATGTTTTCTTCTAGGCGTTTTAGGTCTTATGTTCAAGTCTTTAATCCATTTTGAGTTAATTTTTGTGAGTGGGGTAAGATAGAGGTCCAATTTCATTCTTCTGCATGTAATTATCCAGTTTTCTCAACATTGTTTATTGAAGAGAGACTCCTTTCCCAATTGAGTATTCTTGACTCCCTTGTCAGATAGTGGTTGAGGGTTTATTTCTGGGCTCTTGATTCTGTTCCATTGGCCTATGTGTCTACTTTTATGTCAGTGTCATGCTGTTTTGATTGCTCTAGCTTTGTAATACAGTTTGAAAGCAGAAGCATGGTACCTCCAGCTTTGTTCTTCATTCTCAGGATTGCTTTGGCTATCTAGGGTCCTCAGTGGCTCCATAAAAATTTTAGGATTTAGTTGGGTCTTTTTTTACCCATCCAGCCACTCAGTGTCTTTTGATTGGATAATTTAATCAATTTACATTTAGAGTAATTACTAATTAGTAGGGACTTACTAATGCCATTTTATTCATTATTCTGGCTGTTTTACAGTCCCCTTGTTTTATTCTTTAGCTCTTGCTGTCTTCCTTTGAAAATTAAGAATTTTTCATAGTGACATACTTTGATTTCCTCTCTCTATCTTTTGTGTATCTAGTGTAGGCTTTTGCTTTGTGGTTACCAGGTAGCTTACATAAAACATTTTATATATATATATATATATATATACACACACACACACACACACACACACACACACATATGTGTATATATATATATGGCAATCTATTTTACACTGATAACAATTTAACTTCAATCACATACAAAAACTCTACCCTTTTACTACCACTTTTATGTTTTTGCTGTCATAATTTCTCTCTTTTATAATATGTGTTCATTAACAAATTATTGTAGCTATAGTTAATTTTAATACTTTTGTCCTTTAACCCTTATACTAGAGTAAGTGGTTAATATACAACCATATTATAGTATTAGAGTATTCTGAATTTGACTGTATACTTACCTTTGTCAGTGTGTTGTATATTTTCATATGTTTTCATGTTATTAATCAGTGTCCTTTCATTTGAACCTGAAGAATTCCTTTCAGGATTTCTCATAAGGCAGGTCTAGTGGTGATGAACTCTATCAGCTTTGTTTGTATGGGGCATTCTTTTTCTCTCTTTTGTTTCTGAAAGACAACTTTGCCAGATAGAGTAGTCTTGGTTGGTAGGTTGTTTTTTTTTTTTCTTTCAGTACTTTGAGTATATCATATTTACTCTCTCCTGGCCTATGAGGTTTCTGCTGAGAAATCTGCTAATAACCTTATGGGAGTTCCATTGTGAGTTACAACCTTTTTTTCCATTGCTACTTTTAAGATTTTTTTCTGTCTTTGCTTTTTGTCAGTTTTATTATAATGTGTCTTGAAGAAGACATTTTAAAGTTAAGTTTGTTTGACTTATGAGCTTCATGAACTTGGATGTCCAAATATTTTCTGACATTTGGGAAGTTTTCAGTCATTTTAAAAAATGTAAGCTTTCTGTCCCCTTTTCCCTCTCTTCTGCTTCTGGGACTCAAATAATTAGCAGTTTATTTCTTTTGCTGGTATCCCATAGATCATGTAGACTTTCTTCACTCTTTTTTTTTTCTTTTTTGTTCTCCTCTGACTGAATAATTTCAAAGGCCCTGCCTTCTAATCCACAGATTCTTTCTTTTGCTTGATCCATTCTTCTATCAGTTCTTTATATTGAATTTTTTTTTCTTTCATTCATTGTATTCTTCAGCTCTAGGACTTCTGTTTGGTTCTTTCTTATTCTTATTTCTATCTCTTTATTAAACTTCCTGTTTTGTTTGTACGTTGTTTTCCTGGTTTCATTGAATTGTCTTCCTGTGTTTCCTTGTAGCTCATTGGGCTTCCTTAAATAGTTATTTTGAATTCTTTACAGGGTGAATCGCAGATATCCATGTCTTTGGGGTTGGTTACTGGAAGACTATTGAGATCCTTGGTGGTATCATGTTTCCCTGATTTTTCATGTTCCTTGAAGTCTTGAGTTGCTATCTTTCCATTTGTAGTAGCGGTATCCTCCTCTAGTCTCTACTGACTGACTCTGGAGAGAAATGCCTCTGTCAGCCCTCCTAGTAATCTGTGGCATTCTCAGACCTTCTGTGGATACACCTGCTCCACATTTCTTGCTCCCTCTTGGGGCAGAATTTTTAAACTTGTATTCCTTTCTGTCAATCCTGCAATGCACTCAGCCAGGTGCTGATAGTCTCTCTTTTGCTTTCCCAAGGGTAGAGCTAAGTCTCAAGTTTGAGGTCTCTCCCTGTCTTGTAGATTTGGACCAGCTTTTTTCAAGTGCTCGCTAGCCATTTTCCAAAGCTCAGTGTCACCACCATACGGAATGCACTCAGGGAGCTAGCCACAGGGTTGGGGGTATGTGAGTTAGGTACATGGAGTGCTGGTGGTACCCATGGGCCAACTGGGGGGATCTGGAGGGGAAGCATTCTTGGCACTTGTGGGTGGACTTCTTGATGAAGCTTGTGACACAGTTAGTAGGATCTGATTCCCTTTAATGCCTTCCAAGAGTCTTATCTGCTGCTCTCTCAGTTTCTTCCCACTTTGCAGTCATATAGCTCATGACTCAGTACTCTGGATGGGGTGGGAGAGAAATGGGCCTCTTTGGCAGCTTCCTGCATAGCTGGCGAAGCTGAGCACTCACTCATATGCTCTCACTTCCCCTGTGGGAGAAATCATAGTCCAAGAAGGTCTTTCCTTGCCCTGAGCTATTCTGCCTTGGGGCAGAGGTGATGTAGGTATAAAGTCTAACTGTTTCTCTTACTCTCTCCAGTGCATCCAAACTCATAGTTCTTGCTCCAACAGTGTGCTGAAACTTTTCTGCTAAAAACCTGCACTTCCACAAAGGCTCTCTGATTTGTGTGTGATTGTCTAAGACAGTGATCTACGTGGGCTCCCAGACTGTGGCCGAGAGGGGATGTAGCCAGGACCAAGGTCTATGTGCCCATTACCTGATGCAGAGGTAGGCAAGACTCCTCCTGGATCCTTTGGCATATGGTGCTGGATCCCACAGCTCCCAACAAGGCACTTTTGTCTGTGGATGGATGCCAAATTGTTGTTGTTGAGGGTGTATAAGCAAAGGATGCCTTATTTGGCCATGTTGCTGATATCACTCCTGAAGTTAGTTTTTAGTTACCTAAATATTTACTAAATATTTAGTTTATCTCCACCAGGTTTTCATTCTGTGATGAGGTAGAGATCAGGTACGCTTAAGTGTCATAGGGATTGCAGTTTACAAAACCATAACAAAATCAGAGAACATTTATTCTTGACTCCATTACAAAATAGAAATGTGGACACCAAAAGGGCTATTTGTAGATGTCCCCCCGTCAGCATTGTTTGATATGTGGAGAATTGGTTCCATATGTATTAAAATATTAGGACCAGTCCAAGTCAAACGGTGTAGTATCTCAGTATCTGTCCTCTTTCTGCTCATTATAGGAAGGAGCAAACCATAAAATGGGTATAGTAAAGCCCTGCCCACCCAAACCAGCCAATTGGTATCACAAACAATGATTAAATTTATATATATATGCACATTGTTTTGGGCTTGCTGTGCAAGGGCATTCTGGGGTATATGACAATGGCAGAATGCTAGCATCTTCAGCTTTACTAAGTATCACCAAATTGCTCTCAAAATCGTTGCACCGATTTACATTCTCATCAGCAATGTAGGAGCTGTCATTTTCTTACATCTTTTCAAATGTTTGATATTATCCAGCCTTTTTATTTCTGCCAACCTAAAGATGTGAAATAATATCTCATTGTTATAATTTGCATTTCCTGATTACAGGTGAGGTTGAACCTCTTTTGTTTTCTCTTGGCTATTTTGGGCAAGGCTCATATCCCTTGATCCTTTATTCTGTTAGGATATTTGTCTTTTTATTAATGATTTAGAATAATTCTTTATGAATGAAACTTCTGCAAAAATTACATTTACTGTATTATAAGACCAAATGAAGATTGGGAGAATTTTTATGGAGAAGACATTCTTCTTTTTTTCACTGTTGCAGGCACTGTTGGTTGATAACCTGATATCCACTACCCTCTTGTAGAGACAGTGATGGATCATGTACTAGTTGTCTTCTCATTATTCATTCTTATTTCTTTCTGACCAGCAAAACCTGGTTTAAATGGAGGTGGAAATGCATTCCTCTAAAAAGCTACACTTTTTTGGCTCTCTTTGAAGTATGGGCAATCGTGTAACACAATGCTCCCCAGTGGGATATAAGTAGGAGTTGCTGGGTAGAATTCTGGAAAATCTTTTTAAGAGGGGTCAGACTTTACTGGAATGTATTTTTGATCCTCACCACACTTATCCTTCCTGCCTAAAACATGACCTCAATGATGGAGGATGATGGGGAATGCACTGTGTTATGACCATGAGGGTGAAAGCTATACCTGAGAATGAGGAGAAGAAAAATAAAAGTACCTGAAGTACTGAAGGTAGTGTGGAGAGGCTGCATTTGTCCTAGACTGTCAACTTCAAAATTTCTTTTGCTAGAGGAAAGAAGTCGTTTCTGATATACTAAAAACTGTTCTGTAATGTTGCTGTTACATGTAGCCTAAGAGAATTGCTAACTGATGCAGGGGCAATTAGAACCTTGATTTTTGAGGAGGACAGAAAGAAACTCCTGTATCATTATAGATTACTTTCTAAGGAACGTTTTTCATGTTTTACATAATATATTCAAGTAAGATATCTTCAGAAAAGAATACATTACTTAAATATCTTAATTTTGATTAAATGATGGGAGTGGGGTTCATGTTGGCTATACTTTGGTATATCTGGAGTGGAGATAAAAGGGGTAAACCCTAGGAGAAGTCTACCCAGATGGGCTGATGTTGGATTAGGTCACAAGTGACATCCCCAAGTTGGCAGAGGTGGGGATGATGTGAAAAGCAAAACAAGCAGAAACTCCTGCTCTCCTGAAACTTAGGTTCTGGTTTTGGGAGGCAGACTATAAATAGACCATCGATTAAATATGTAATATAGGAAGGGAATGGTAAGTTAAATGAAGAAACATTAGGATGCGTAAGGGTTGACCACCGGTCCAGAGTGCTTGGGGTTTGGCAGAGAGGTGGCTCCCAGAAAGATAGACATGCCAGCAAGGTTTTCCTAAGGGGATGGTCAAGCACCTGCACAGAGCGAGGAAATGAACCACAGGGCAGCATGTGGAGGCAGTGTTCCAGGCAGAGGCACTAACAAGTGCAAAGGGCCCTGGGAACAGTGAGGAACAGATGAGGCACAAGGGAGAGTGAGGGGAGATGAGGGGTAAGAACAAGCTTGGGAACCGCACCATGTTGGCCCTGATAAAGACTTTTCATTCTTCTGAGGACTCAATAAGATAAAAATGAGGGAATTCCCTGGTGATTCAGTGGTTAGGACTCCGCACGTCCACTGCAGTGAGACATGGGTTCGATCCCTGGTTGGGGAGCTAAGATCCCACATGCTGCGATGCAGCCAAAAAAATAAAAAAAGAAAAGCAAAACAAAAAGAAAAAAAAAAATACAGTGCCTGGCAGATACCATGCCTCTTACATGGAAAAGTAAGTATCCAATACAGTTTTTAGGCCTGGCATACTAGTCAATCTTCTTTGAGCTACACTGAGGCCAGAGAGCATTTGCGATGCAACAGTGTGTAAATTTAAAAAGGTGTCCCGTTTTTGTATGTGAATTTTTTTTTTTTAAATGTATCCCCCATCCCATCTCCACTGGGCAGACGGCACCCTGTGAGTCTGTGGCTTGGTGAGCAGAGCGTGGCCTTATTACAGCCCCACTTCCGTCCTCTGCTTGGGTTTCTCAGGGTCGTTCACGGCAGCATAATCACACATGGTGGCCCTGGCAAGGACTCCACTTCAATCATTTTACTTCTAGCCCTTAGCATAATTTGCAGTTCTAAAATAATGAACATAGATTGAATTTATAGCAGTCTCAAGGTATCATGCAAGTCTAGTCGCTTGAAGATCTCATCAACTGTGTATCATCATTCTTGCCCTTACTCTTTCTGAGAGTATTTTTAAGAATGATGCGGGGGCATCAGCAAAGCAGTCATATAATTGTTTTTTCCATTCAATTGTTTTTTTCTCTCAGGAACGTGAATGAGATTTACCACATCTTCCTGGCTTCTTTGTCAGTGAAATAATAGATGGAAGGAAACCAGGTGACAAAGCTTTCTTCCTTTCCTGCCCTCTCCTCCCTTTCGTTCCAGGATATCTTTCTTTTTCTTGCATCAGGTAGTTATTATCAGACACTGGTAATAGTTCCAGTAGACCCTTCTTGAAACATCATTGAAATTTTAGTGCCACTTTTGAATTATACAAGCATTTTAAACTCAAGGAAGATGGAGAGATTGTAAATTCTCATGATGTGAGGTTCTTCCTTTCACCATGATTAATACCTGTGGCAGGAAGGATGGAATAAAGAATATTGTGCATGCCAGAATTTTACAGTCACTCAGTGAACCCTGGGGGGTGGAAGTTGCAAGGAAGCTCAGATTCCTGGTCTCTTTATATATACATCAATTTTTTTTGAAAAGAAAAAGTTCAATAGGTCCAGGGAAGAGATTACTGAGTCTGCTCAGTCCTGCTGTTGTGTGCCTGCTGAGATGGGATAGAGGGTCACACAGCCATCCTTGCCATGCTCCAAGCAGGCAGCCTGCTGTGGCTAAAGTATGTGTTCTTATTAAATATATATCATAATGTACCTCTGTTGATATTGTTAAACTCCTACCATAAAAATGTTGCACATAAACAACACAGCTAAGTTAATGTTTCCATAGAAACCTTAGCATTAAAACTTGCTGAATGTGATATCAACCTAAGGGATAGTTGTTTTTTGGCCCAGACACAAACACACACTGTGTGTACATGTGCAATTTTTAGTGTTTGTAAAATCATAATAAACTACGTTGAGAACATAGAGTTTAATGCTGTCAATTGCGTGGGCCAAACCTTGGTTTACCATTAAGAACAGTACAACTGAAGTTCTCACAGCCTTCTGCCACTTTGTAGGAATGTCTTGATTCTTACCCAGTGGCTCAATTTTCTTTGAAGGGAAAACAACAAGAACAATCTAACTGGTTATGTGCTGCATGTGTAAGAGGCTCTGATGGATGGTTCATTGTAAATTCTGCTGGCTTAAATCTGACTTTAGTAAGATTGTCAATTTGCAGTGGTTTATATTGAATGGTTGTTCCTAATATAGGCAAATGAAAACTGTGGCGTTAAGCATCTAAAATATTTTTAATGAAACCATTGTGTAACCCAGAGCATGGCATTGACTTACTACAGCAAATATTTCTGATTTTAGATTCAAAGAGTCAGTATATTCTAATGTAACTTACAAAGCGCTAAAGAACTGTAATGCCAATCACTGCTGTGTAAATAGGTGATATCCATCTTTATATATTTTAATGCCTTCAGAGAAAAGTACTGAAACCACAAAAAGTCAAAATCATCAGTAGAACAGTATGAATGAGTTAATGTTATCTGCATATTCTATGACTTGATTATAACGCCAATATTCAAGCCCGTCTTTAAAATAAAAAAGACCACCATTTTGAATTACCATAGTTAAGATTAAATCTTGATTAGACAGTGAGTTTTCCCTCCCTGGCATATAAGCGATTTATTTGTAAAATGAAGCTATTTTATCCCTTGTCATCACACAGCCATAAAAATTGCAGGCAGTCAGAAGTTAGCAATGGCTGCTTCCCAGACCCACAGCAATACTTAGTAACAGATTTTCAAAGCAGTTCAAAGAGTCCAGTTTCCATCTGTGTTTGGTGAAGGGTGCACAAACCTTGAGGCCATCTGAAAACTCAGCTTCATCTCTAACACTTGGAATAACAAAGGTGTTATTTTTCAAAGCTGCATTCTCCCCTCCTGGCGGGGCTGTGCGGATTCAGTTCGGGGAAGGTGGGAAACTTCAGAGCAGGTATTCTCCTTCTAGACTTTGCCTCCTTCAGGGAGTTCCTTTGAGGGTGTCACAATGGTGGCCTCCTGAATATGGGTTATTGGCAATAGAGGCCAAGAGGTAATGAACCTTATAGACAAATCCCTTCTGATTTTCTGAGCAAAATATCCGCAAAGAACCAGCATCTCCTTTCTTCCTGGCTAGGGGTGCTATTTAATCAGGAGGAAGTAGAGGGTGCTCTCTACCCACGTTACACTGAGGAATGCAGCCTGAACATCAAACTCCATTTCCCTCAGCTGCATTTCTAAAACTAAGGCAGCAAATTGTTAGCAAAGAGATGGTTCAATGTCCTCATCCTTGGTTGCTACAAATGAGTGTCAGCTTTCAATGGAATACATATTTTTCCTGCTCATTTTGTTTAATATCTCCTGTATTAATTTTGGCACAATTTTTGATATGGTATCTTTATAAAGGCTGCCTAACATAAATTACATAAATGCACAATGAGTGGGATACTGATGGAAATATAGATATTTGCTATTTGCTGTCTCTTTGTGATACATTTCTATCATTCTAACTAACAGAAAAGTCAAGACTAATGTGAGCAGTTCTCTCAGATAGGTTCTTTATTTTATTTTTGATTTTCTGAGTTATTCTGATGTCTCAAAACGTATCCAGAACTATATTCTAATTTCCTCTTAGATAATTCAAAGCAACATCAAATTATTCTTCCATTTACTCCAAATTCCAATAACTCTATGGGTAGTTTTATTTGAGAATAAGCTACCTGAAAAGTATATATCTTTTATAATAAAAATCACTGATCAATACGTTGTAAAACATCTTTATAGGAACCAAAATTTTTATTTTAAAGGGTTGATTAAAAAAAAACACACTTTAATGTGAGAAAAGTGAAATTTTGTGATAGAGAACTGATATGTAAAAAATATGTCCTTATTATATCAAGATTTTCTAATTTTTAAAAATCCCTCATACATTAGAAACCTTTAGTAAATAAAACTTTACTTATTTAATAATTAAAATTTATTCTACTTAGGAAAGTAAAATAAATAACAAAAATCCTTAGTAAGTAAAAAAAAAAAAAAATGTGCTTCAAAAAAAAATGACCTCAAGATTAAAAAAATTATTCTGGTATGACAAAGTATTTTGTTTAAAAAGGGATCATGGTAACATTTTAAGTATAATTAAGATAGATAAAAACAAAGGTATTAGCATCATGCTGTGAACTTCTTTTTTGGAGAGGGTGGGGTAGAGAAGGATTCAACAAGACTGTACTGCTTTCAAGTTTCCAGTCACATCCCACTCAGCCTGAAGGCAGGGTAGAAGCAGCAATAGTCCCACATGTGGAATGGCACAGAATAGGACTGCCCTACATAGAGAACCAATGTGAACGAGGAAATCATGGCCAACACATTGCTACTGTTTTTACATATGAGACTTGCTTCCCTGTCTTAGCAATTCTTCACTATCAATGCCTGTACAAAGAATCCTAAGGTAAAGTGGAAAGCAAGGGTGTAGGAGGAGGTCGTAAACAGATCATACGTAAAAAGTGGGCTGCAATGAAACGATCAAGATTGTTGGCAAGAAAAAGTACCTAAGAGCTGTTGAGATATGGAGTATATAACCATCTTCCATACAGATCCAAGCTTCCCTATCAACACTTACAATTTAGTGAGGAAGGAAACCATTAAAAAAATAATAGTGTTGAGTATAGTAATAGAAATACTAAGGGCACATATGGCAAGGACACGAATCTGAAGACATCTGGGGCAATGTAGTTTAGAAAATGGATTGTCATTGGAGACTTCAGTTTTTAGAAGTTCAATTTGTGCTAAACCAATTGATTTGAATGTATCATGATTTTTCTTTTTATTTATTGATTGATTGATTGATTGCTATGTTGGGTCTTCGTTTCTGTGCTAGGGCTTTCTCTAGTTGCGGCAAGTGGGGGCCACTCTTCATCACGGTGCGTGGGCCTCTCACTATTGTGGCCTCTCTTGTTGTGGAGCGCAGGCTCAGTAGTTGTGGCTCACGGGCCCAGTTGCTCCGTGGCATGTGGGATCTTCCCAGACCAGGGCTCGAACCCGTGTCCCCTGCATTGACAGGCAGACTCTCAACCACTGCGCCACCAGGGAAGCCCTATCATGATTTTTCTATCTCCTGGATCTTTTTTTTTCTCCCACATCTCTGAGTCCAATTTTCTTAAAATTATGATCTCTGCTCATCAACCATGCTTTATGTAATCATTCTGATATTAACGGCAGAAAGGCAGTTAAGAACTTACTTTATGAACCCTCTTAGATAAGCTAAATTCATAACCTCTTATGTGACCTTGATGATACAGGTTGTTGCTTCTTTTGCCACTGTATGTGTAGCTCCTAGTAAAAATTATGAATATATTCATGAATGAGTCTATAAATCAATTAACATTGGAATTTTAGAGCTAGAATTTTCATTAGCTTAATTTTGAAAAGATTCAGCAAAGTAAAGTGATGCCAGGAGAGTGAAGCAAAGTGACACTCAAGGTCACAGAGGGAGTTGGAGGAAGTGATTTAATTAAAATCTAAGGCTCAGAACTAACTGAGAGTTAGGGTAGTAGGCGTGTACAAGTTTTCTTGGAATGATGCTTTAACCCAAGGACACTAGACATAAGAAAGATCAGTTGGGAGTTATTTTTTATCTTTAGTACCTACTACCATATTATGCAGGCAGCTTACTGGCAAACCCTTTCATAAATATGGCCAGTTGGCTGTCTTTCATTGACACAGTCATCTTCTAGCCATGGTTCTTAACACTTGAGCATTTAGAAATAGTGAAGGCATTTTATTTAATCTCAGCGATTGGAGTCTGCTACTGGCATTTGGTGAATGGGAGCCAGGAATGCTACATGTCCTACAATCCCTGGGATACTTCAGCCCCTGGAAGAAGCATACCATCCAACGTGCCAAGAGTATTCATTTTGAAAAATCTTTTTCAGAGTTTTTTTTCACTTTTCTAACATTGTTCAATAATTTTTATTTTAGTTGCTATGTTTTTTACTTTATGACATATATTTTATGTCATAGTTCTATAAATATTACCCCAACATTAAATCTACAGTATATGTTTTGTAAAGCTCCATTTTTATGAGTTAGTTTTTTTCAATGCAGATATACTGCATATTTCTAATATAAATGTAAAAAAAACAAAATTAAGAATAAATGTAATCTTTCATCCAGAAATTCACACTATTAAAGTTTTGATGCTTCTCTTTTCAGGCATGTATGTTTCTGTCTATATATTTTAAAACTGTTATCAAATTGCATATATTCCTTATAATAGTAATATGTTTTTGTTAACTACAAAACAAATCAAGAATATTTTTCCAAGCCATAAAATAGTTTTAATGAAATTATTTTAGGTGGCTGTATAGAATTCCATCACGTAAATATACCACATTTTTTTCATGTTATAAATGAAGTTAAGAAGTACATCATTGTATCTAGGTTACTGAGCTTGCCCCATGTTATATCCTAAGGGTAAATTCTGGAAGTAAACTTTTCTACCTCATGTGATATTTCACAGTGATTTAATTGGCATGGGTTTTTGTGTCCTCAAAGGGAGGACAATCCCTATCTACCCAAAATGGACTTTGTATGAGTGAGAAAACAACTTTAGCTGTGCTATAAGCAATAAGATTTAAGAATAATCTATTTCTACCACAGCGTAACTTAGCTCATCTTGACTCATAAAACCTCTGTATTATGGCTTTCCTGTCATATTACCCTTTAGAAAATTGACATAAATTTAGCAAAGACATAAAATGTAGAGAGCCCTACCAGTATTGAAAATGTTAATGATTTTGTATAGTTGCTTAGGGTTATCCTATTCATCTTACATTTAGGGTAAACTGATCAAAATTTCTGGGGCTTTTACTTGATTCAAGACAATTAGTCTCCTAACTGCTTACTGATTGCCCTGGACACTTATAAAGTTACCACTGATTTATGGAATAAGACTTCAAAAAATATAATGCCCTTTTAAGGAAAGAGCAACTCTAGTTATATATAAACTTTTCAGATGTTTTTCTGCTTGAAATGGTATAGCAACAGTTTGTCATGCATAATTTACACAGGCTGATTCATGGAGAGTATTTTATGTGGAAAACATAAGTGAGCATTTAAATTCCAACACAATATTTTTCTAATATCTGTATTGTACGATACTGAAAATAGCATTATGAGATTATTCCAGCTATCTACTGGATATATATCTTTACCTGGATGACCTAAAAGTGAGAATCCATCTCTTCATCTTACCGCTTTCATTTCGTTCCCTCCCAGCCGTGTTCTTCTCCATTATTAGGAAGCGAAGTATTGTTTACAGTGTCTACCTTCCTAGACACATTTAATTAATCATAAATTCACTTATTCCTTTCACTCCCTAAATAAAATTGGTTCTAAAGTTCTGTTGATCCTGCTCCATAATCTCTCTAGTAATTACTTTTTTTTAAATTAAGTTTTATTGGCATATAGTTGATTTACAATGTTGCATAGTTTCTGCTGTACAGCAAAGTGAATCAGTTATATGTATACATATATCTACTCTTTTTTAGGTTCTATTCCCATATAGGTCATTACAGAGTACTGTGTAGAGTTCCCTGTGCTATACAGTAGGTCCTTATTAGTTATCTATTTTATATATAGTAGTGTGTATATATCAATCCCAATCTCCCAATTTATCCCTCCCCCACCTTCCCCCTTGGGAACCATAAGTTTGTTTTCTACATCTGTGACTCTTTTTCTGTTTTGTCTACTAATTACTTTAGTAAAAGCTGTTAATATCTCTTATTTGGATTGTAGAAACAGATCATCTTGATTCTCCTACTGGATTCATCCTGCACATTTCTGCCACAATACTCACATCATTACGTCTTTTTTTCTGTTTAAAAACCCCTCAGATATCATTGCCTTTTGGATAAAGACTCTACAGTCTTAGGTGATCTGTATCTTATAATCTATGTGGTCAGGATTAATTCCTGCCACTCTTCTGTCTCTCACACTCAGGTTTCAGTCTCACCCTGCTTTGTGCTAATCTTCCAATGTACATGCTTGTTCACATCTCCACACTTTTGTCTCTTCCCTCTGCACAGATGCTCTTCACTCCTTGTTTGGCAAAAGTCATCCTCCTCCTTCAAGATCCTGCTTGCTGTATCTCTGCTATGTTACCACAAAATACCTTTAGACACTATAGGTTCCTTTCTTGTCGAGACTCCCTGGGTACCTTTCCCATACCTCCATTACATCACTTAAAGGATTAAAATTAACTCTTACAATCTACTTTACTCTTTCCTATTATGACTTCTGGAGAGCAGGGTATAAATATCATTCATCCTTGTACCCTCAGGACTAATCAATAAGAAGCCTTCAAAAAAGAAATAAAATATTGTATTCTCTTACACATGTTTTTCATAAGTAGTTTTTGCTGGCTGCTGTAATAAGAGACTGACAACTGGAAATCTTAGTTGAGAGAGAAGAGATTTCCTTTGGGAGATAAGTACTTTCGTGTATTTTGACTGGAAGTTGTTGTAAAAAGAATTCTGAAAAGTCTGCTGGAATTTAAGGATGAATGCTTATGGTTGGATATAGTTCAGATAATTTTCCATGATACAGAAGCCATATGGAATTCGGGCCTCAGCTCATATGTTTATTTAAGAATATATTATGTATTGCAAAAATGAGTTTCAATATTAGCTTCTTGGGCAGGTACAGGAGATCTTGAAGCCATAAAATTTTTGACAACAATCTGAAGGGTACAGATGGAATGGGAGATTCTGGCTAAGCGAATACTAGAAGCACCAGACAGCCATGATTTCCCATGTGAACTAATCTAAAACGGAGGATAAAATAATGAAAGCTCCATGAATACATGACAGCACAAAAGTTCATTGTAATAGGATAGACTTGGAGGGACAATGAAATTCATATTTAAATTGTGTCAACTGCAGTGGTAGTGCATCTCTGGAGGATTTTGGTATGAGGTCTTCAGGCTAATTGAGGATTACTATGATCAAAATTAACCTTGAAAATCCCTTATAAAGATGCTACCTTGGAGCTCAACATGCGATCTCTCAGTATTTTCAGCCAAGCTAATATTCTCACATCAGGCTACATTGCTGTTTCTTCACTTGAATGCTGGTTAAAGAATTTGATCTTAATTAGGGATCATTTTGCATGAAAAAAAATGTATACTAACAGAATGAGAAAAACATGTTAATTTGATATAGATCAAGAGAAGAGCTGAGTTGTGCCTCCAATTTTACACTCATAATGGCACAAATACTCATTGAATAGAATGGTGGGCTGAATTTCCTTTACCACTTATATTGTTTTCCTTTCCATCTTTAAGTAAAATATGCATTTTATGACATCCATTATATATACAATGTGATGACTTTATTATTCAAGTCCATACTATAATCTCTTTGCTGATATAGCAAAGGCCATGATGTCAAACCTTTGTAAAATGCATTCTGCCCCTTAACGAGAGCTTGCTGTTTCAAAAACTCTTGACCGTGAGGGAGCAGGGCAGGGGATATGTCCTCTAATTCAAGCCAAGAGCCAATATGAAAACACTAGTTCAATAACATCATCTTGGAATAGAAAAAGGACACTCTAATTATTTTAATATTTTTAATGAGTATTTTTTTGCTATCTGGAAATCACAAATTTTTTTGTATCAAATTAACCAATGGCATTCAATTTTTAAAAAGAGATAAACCTACTACTTCAAAGAAAATCACAGCTGGCATTTAATAATAATCTTGTGTGTAATATGATCCATGCTTGAGGCCAATTTATTGCTGTGTTTTCTCCAATTTAATTTTAATTCACATTCAGAGGATTTTTACCTAGTACCACTTTCAGTAATTATTTAATTCTTCTTATTTCCACTAGGCAATTATTTTTGTTCTTTTAATAATACACTCACTAGAAGAGAAGCAGATGAAAGAAAAATGGAGAATCATTATTCTTTTAATACTTTATAATTTTAAAGCATGAATATATTCCTAATTTATGGAATTAAAGCAGGAGCCATATGTAGAAAGCTAGGTTATGCATAAATATATATATAATATGATTATTATCACTCAAACTTTTATTAAAAATATTAATTATTTGAATTCAGTGTGTTCTTTGTTGACAATATGCTGATAATATGACTGATGCCTTTAAAAAGAATTTCATATAAACAAATCAAATAATCCTTGAGAATTGATGACACGTGAAATCATCAAAAAGAGGTGATTATCAGTTCTAGTTCAATCCTAATGGTTATTTGAAAGAGCTAAAATCTAAGGTTGTGAGGTCATATAAGTCACAATGAGACAGAAGGAAATGACCATGATTTAGCCTGGACAGCTGTTGACAGGGATCTTTCTGAAGCAACAATATATTTCAGAAAATTTTGAGAAAATGATAATGTTAGGGGCTCTGTAAAATCAAAAGCATTTTAAAAAGATTTAGGGTAGGAACTGGAGCTTGTTTTCGATGTGTTATCTAATGTAGATGTGATACAGTGATGTGTAGTAGTCATATGAATGTGTAATTACATATATTTGCTGCTTTAAGTCATAAATCCTAAGTAGATTTTGGAGATTTTGCTCTGGATTCTTCTTTTTGTCCTCATTACCTATGCCAATAATATCTGCATGAGGTCAAGAAGAGAGCAAGGGGATGGGTGGGGAAAGATGAGAGGGAAGGGGTAGAGAGGAAGATCCACAATGCATCTGTTTGGCTTCATAGGATTTCAATGTGATATCCTATGTGTCTAATCAAATAAGGGAATTTATTGATTATTTTATTTAATTGGAACTAACCTAGCCACCACAAAATTAACAAATGACTTAAAGTGACTATCATAATGAAGATGACACAAATAAAATAAACATGAGCAACCAAGAAAATGGCAGAGGAACAATGCTTTCACTCCCTGAACAAGTCTTTCTGCTACAAGGCATGCTGAAACAATGACTGACAAGAAGTGAGCAAAAACAAGTTTAAAGTATCAAGACTCTTTGAAATATGGATTTATATCCATTATTATAAACACCGAGCCTCATCTCTTGTGTATATTTTATGTCGTACATATTGTACAATGATGGATGTATCATTTTCATGTATTACCATCATGACTACCAAATATAGAAATAAACTAGATTTAGAACCTGACGTTGAAATTTATTTATCCAAAAATATTAAACAGTTTTTTGGAAAAAATGAAACATATAATTAAAAGGCTCAAAAGAAAATATATAATTAGAGCTCATAATATTATTTTCATTTAGAAAAAGAAATGTGTTGTTAATTAGCAAATAGAAATAAAATAATTAATATTTTGTAATATAATATATAATAACATCAATATATTATTAAATATAACAATTAGTAATGTAGTTTAATAATTAATAATATATTAATAATTATTTCATTTTTAGATTGCTTTATTTTTTGTATATTTTTGTAAGATACATAATACAGTTATAAAGTAATATGTAATTCATAGAGGAATAAAATAATAGAATGTGTATATTGGGGTGGTGTTCAAAGAGTCTTTTATTGCTAAGCATTTAAATATGTTTGGAATCTTTTCTTAAAAGATAAATATCGTAATTTATGGGTCCATTGGTAGAAGAAACCAAAATGGGCAAGAGAATACATAACAATGCCAAGATAAATGGTGAAACCAGAGCGTCATGCTTTCATTTCTGGACTTGAATATGCCATTACTTGTGCCTGAAACACTTGCCTTACCCCATCTTCCACCTCATCTCCTGGGTAATTCCCTATACATCCTTCAGGTTTCAACTCCAATGTTACTTTTTCATATTTCAACCTAAGTGTCACTTTCTCAAAGCAACCTTAAACTTGTTTATCCCTAACATCTTTACAAAAACACGTCCTCCTAGCTGAGACTGAGTGCAATTTTTGTAATCCCTGGATCTGTGTTACTTGCTGTACCGTATGGGAAGTACTGAACTGTATGGCAATCATTCACATTTTTTGGCTCTCCTCCCAGTGCTTTAGAATTGTGCATCTTTATTTCATTATGCTGTTCTCCTGACATAGTACAGTGCCTGACATATAGTATATCTCCAGTAAATCTATATTGAATGAAGAGACAGGAGACACTACAAGACTGCTCTACTGGATTTCCACAAGCCCACCAGACCCCTACCACCACCCACTACTTTGTCTTAATTGAACAAAGTCTTAATTGTCACCCATCCCCTTGTCTTGTCTTAATTGAAGGTACATTAACTGCTGTGGAAATAATCTATCACTGATGCACCAGTGAAAGCAAAGACAACTATTAAATTAGTAAGTAAAAAGGACACTGCTACTGGCATAAAACCTTGCACACAAATATGATTTCCTCCTAGCTTAGATTAGATAGGAAACAGTGCTAGGAAGTAGTAGAACTTGGAGGAAATAAAATCTTGTTAGAGGAAATGTGATGTTTAGACACTTTCTCTGTTGTCCCCACTAAGCAAGGAAAAGTGGGATGAGAAATAGGAGCTTTGGAAGAGTGAATGTCATGTGCTCTGTGTTCCACCTATAGGAGCAGACTCAGAATTGCATCCTTAAGGAAGGCCGGGCACCAGAAGTGGTCCTGTCATGTTTGTGTGTTGGCTGTAAATTTAGAAGAGATGTTAATGTTCCCACAAATCCAGGGCAGACAGACGGGTGAGCTAGAGCTAGGATCTGCTCAGCAGGGCAAGGAGGCCTGCAACGGATGGATGGGATGGGTGCTAAGGATACATTTATATGGACTTCCTATACCAGCTTCCTGACACAACTGACTTTGGGACGGTTCCCATCTAGAGATTGGAAGCTGGACCAGGAAAGGGATAAAGGAAACACCTACAAGTAGAAGAAGTTTGAATCTTGGAAGAGGTTGACCGATTAACAAACTTTACATTGAATCCAGAAATTATTTAATTGGACTGACTGCCTGATATGACCCAGATTATATGTTTGAAACCAAGCTGAAATGGGGGCTTGTATATACATGCTACATGCCTGACTCTTGAGAATTTACTTGGCAATTGTAATATGAAGCTTTTGTCAGTGAGACAACCCAGCTAGCTCTGACATGGAGCAAGTATCACCATATCATTTTAAAGAAAACTAAGTCATTATTAAATAACTCAATTTGATAAGTTCTTGGATTTGAAAACAGCAGATAATTTAGAATTCCTCAATGCTCACACACACACACACACACACACACACACACACACACACACACACACACATTACCCCAGCCTTTTAAGATACTCTCATATGTAGTTGATAATATACTTTCTGGGAAAAATTTTATGACTTTAAATAATGTTGCATTTAAGATTTTTGGTTGAGGGGAAGACCTGATTCTCAACCTACACAAAATTCTGTTCATATCAAAGATACTTGAGGCAGAAAAGTGCTTTTAAACCTGAAAATTGGTACTTAGGTTACCCACAGGTCAAAATGGTGTAAAAATTAGAAAGCTTGGTATACTTCCATCTTCAGCCAGCTGTTTCTATTGAAGCAACGTGGAAATAATAAAATGCACATTAAAAGTATGCGAAGAGCACCTTAATGGTTTTATTTCATTTTAATTATCATACTTAGAAGTCTAATATTCAGCCTTTTGAAGCCTGTAAGTGAAGATTAAAGCATTCTCACATGCTATCTACAGGTGTGCCATAGTGAATTATGATCCTCGCATAACCCATGGAATGAAAACATAAGTAACAAACTGTTAATCAGTGCAATGGCACAGAAGATCAATCTTTGATTCTTATATTCACAAACCCTGTTTATTTGGTCACATTAGAGAGCAGGCTGGGTGTTGGAATGGATTCCTAGAAGTGATGGATGTAATTGTCAAAACTGCCAAGGTCAATGTATAATGTTCATAAAAGAACCAACCCAATTCAAACACCTTCCATTTATCATTCATGCAATTTGACCCCCAGTTCTCTTTATAATAACATACAAAGGAGGAACAACTGCTGTGTTCATTTCAATGGAATCTTGTGCACTTTTCACTATCATTCAGATCACAGCTTTTCTCAGACTGGGATCATTTGTACATAACTTTCCCTTCTCTGAGGGTGTTGGAACTATTAGCTGAAATATGGATTTAATAAAGAAAAAAACTGATTAATGAATCTGTATGTGATTGTTATGTTGCTATGTAGAATGTTTTGATTTTCTAAATCAGAATCTGATTCATCATCTACTTACTCTTAGAATACATTTCTCAACTTTGACATTGACAGAATTTTGTTGAAAATTATTCTGATACCAGTATTTTACAGATAGGGTTTTCTTATGAAATTTACAAATGCTATGGTGTTGGGTATATTTAAATTGAAAAAAATACTCAAGTGTGTATTGCAGATACTGTCAATTGAGAAAAAATAAGGAATTTTCACTTATTTTGCTCAAGCAACTGATCTTCAATTATAATTAATTCATGAACACTCTATCATAGATGCTTTCAGTTAAAATTATACATACTATTAATTCTATAATCTTATCAAAACAGCTATTGAAATTCCTGACTCTTTCTTGGTCTTTAGATTTGTGTATTTGCAACACTTTTCTAAAAATGGGTTCATACTTGATATTAATACTAGAATGTAAGTTCCAGGTGGGTAGCGCCTGTTCTTGTCTCTGTCTGAGATTCCTGGAAGAATGAGTATATTGTAGAGGCTCAGTAACTGTTTACTTTAAAAAAGAAAGAAGGAAGGAAGAAGGGGTGGGGGAGGAAGGAAAGAGGGAAAAAAGAAAAATTTTAAAAAGATAAACAGAGAAAAGTAAAATGTATATTTATATCCAAATATGTAGTTATTAAAGCTATTTTAGGGGTATCACCAAAATTACAAATAATTCATTATGAGATTATTACCAGTGAGACTACATTACTCAATGTTTCTAAAATTAAAATATCTTATTGCCTAAATTAGAATAGATATCACTTAAAAAGAAGAAATGAAATATTAGGGAAAATGCAACTAACATGTCAAAAAGAAGCAATCACAACTAAAATGGTATCAGATAACTTTGAAGAATACCTTAGTGGTTCTCTTTTTAACCTGAGGATAAACATATTCTTAAAGTATACTTTAAAAAATACAAATAAGAGAAAGAGCTCCCCAAACCCAAGTACTAGATAAAATTATTTTCCAATAACTTATAGTGTATACTTACATGCAAACATTACAAATATTCATCAGATAGCCTCAATGCCAAGATGGGTCTTGCACTCTGTGAGATACTCAGAAAAGCAGAGTGCAAGGCCCATCCTTACTGAACACAGTTCCAGCAAGCAGAGAGATAATAAGAAATAGCAGTAAAGTGTGATAACTGCCGTCATGAGCCAATACAGGAAACATATAACCAAAGGCAACAGCAACAATTTTCATAAATTTAACATGAATAAACTATTGAAACTGGAAAAAAAAAAAAAAGGGATTCACGATTTTACTGGGTTTTTCCTTTTTCCCTCTTCCAAAAGAGAACAAATGCCCTGCTTCATTGGCTGACATGATCATAAGATGTAACAGCTCTGCTCTGTATTACTGACTCTTATTTCTCCCATTTATGAAACGGGAATTTAAAATCCTTTTGAAGGTCAAATATTTGATATTTCTGTGTATACTGTCAAGTGCTGCACAAATGTTAGTCATTACTCTTACAGTTATCTCTGGCAGGTCCTTGACATGTGGTTAATGTGGAATTCTCATAATAGAAACCTTGAAAATATCTGTACAGCACAATTTTTATTTTGCACTGGTTTTAGTCATTATTATTTATACATGTTTTTTGAGGGACATTTACATTTTAAAAAGAAAAAAACACTAAAAAGGGGACAATTACATTATAAGACTACAGTCATAATAATTTTATTAAAGTGATTTAAATATTCAAAAGCCTAAATTATGTCAATCCCAGAAATTTTCTTAGAGATTCTACAATGCTGCAGATTCATCTGAAATGGCTGTACAACTATTGCTTAAGTTAGTGTTAACTTTAATCATAAAGCCTGAAGATACAGTGATATTTCCATATGATAAAATAATGAAATAGAATTTTCGGTGCCACTTCCTCTTACCAGAAATAATCATAAATTCTTAAAATGTATTTTATGTTAAATTTGTTTTAATCCTTCATGTTTGGGATGAGATATTTATCTATATCTATCTATCTATCTATGTACGTACCTACCTGTTTAGTTATTTTCATGCTCCAAAGCTCCTCTATGAAATCACTGACTTATGTTCATAGCACAATTATCTTTCAGTTTTATTTTGTCTGTTCTGAAAGAGTCAGAAAATAGAGTCATATTCGTGCTTGCATTTTACACCCACCTTATGTCAGACGATGATGCATGTGTTACTGTAGAAATCGATATACAAATACAAAGAGAGGTGGAGACCAGGGAGAAGATAGTAAGTTTGAAAGTCTGTTCCCTAACACTGTGAAGAGCTCAACACTCGTGAAATCAGAGTGATCACACTCAGCTCCATGTCAGATCTCTACTGCAATATGAGACTTCAAGAAAAAGAAAGTTAACCGCTTCAAGCAAATAAAAACTCCCAGTATAATTAACATTATTGGTGATTTTAAGTCACTAAGAAAGATAAACAAAATTGAAGTTTAATATATATAAATAAATTTTTTTTCAGTCAGTAATAACACCCAAAGAACCAAAAAAAAAAAAAAAAAAAGTACCGTAAAATGAAAACAGGAATTTCTTAGTCTCAAGAAATAATACCACTGAGATTATTAATTTTATGACCCCAAAAAGAATTCTTCTTGTAACCCTATTATACAGTAATTTTTAATATGTTACTTACATTTGGAATGAGTAACAGATTACATTGATTTTGCCAATAGTGTTATTCTACTTGAAATCTCTTTAGATTATGTATTTTTTTTTTTTTTTTTAATTTATGGCTGTGTTGGGTCTTCGTTTCTGTGCGAGGGCTTTCTCTAGTTGTGGCAAGTGGGGACCACTCTTCATCGCAGTGCGTGGGCCTCTCACTATCGCGGCCTCTCTTGTTGCGGAGCACAGGCTCCAGACGTGCAGGCTCACGGGCCCAGCTGCTCCGCGGCATGTGGGATCTTCCGAGACCAGGGCTCGAACCTGTGTCCCCTGCATTGGCAGGCAGATTCTCAACCACTGCGCCATCAGGGAAGCCCAGATTATGTATTTTTAATAAAATATTAGAAATATATTTCATGGACTAATTTGTGCTTTAGGTGAAATCATTCTTCTTTTATCCATAGTAATACCTAGTTTAACTCTCTCTTCATAATATTGAACTTCTATAACACAATTTTATCCTTTTCCCTGCCACAAACTCTATGATGTAGTTTTACTGTATTCATATATTATGTGCCTCCAAAGAGTAGAGTTCCAATAGATGGGGAACTAACATGTTTGACAAAATTCTAGGAAAGGGAACCATAAAGTAGAAGAATAATTTCTTTCTTTTCTGACTCTGGGTCAATGGATTTGGATGCATTTAAATATATACATATTTTTGCAGACTGTAAGTTTGTAAATGTATATATTTATATGGTTTTACCTAAAACATGTGTATTGTATAATCATTTTATTAATCCACAATTTTGCATTTATGCAAAATTTGGAATTTGATGAGGGACTACCTTATCTGTACTCAATTTGATATAAAGCCAACAAAATCTCTGTCAGTATTCATTTTAATTAATTCAATAATAATAACTGCTGGGGGCTTTATTCTCTCCATTCCCTGTTGGCAACCTGAAAGGCAATTCTCACTCTAACTCAGCTCCCAAGGCGCCATCCGCAAAAGATTGTCACCTTGCTGTGGATTGTGACCTCTGACCCTGCCACTTTCTTCCTGTAACTGTACTACCTTTGCACATTTAATGAACTTTGTACATAGTTAAAAGATGTCAGCACAGAGAAGTGATAGGTCCTGCTGTGAAAAGTTCCATTGTTTCTATACATCTAATTGACTTTCCACATTATAGAAGATAAGGAAAAAAAATCAATAAAATTACTTAGTCCAATGCAATCTTTATTATTAATACGCTAAACACACTGCATTCAAGGCATTGACACCTAAACACCGCTAGAAGTATCAAAATGACTTCTCATTAATAACCATTATATTAATCACTGTTGCCCAGAACTAGAATCTGACTGCGAAATCCCCTGGTGGAAATTGCTATAATCTTTCAAACTACAGGAATGAATATTTTTCAGCATAATTACTACTGTCATCTTATTGAAAAATATCCCATTAGCTGGCAGCTTTTAGTTACGTAAATCGAGTTGATTAATTTTTAATTTCCAGCATTTATATGACATTGCACAAGTAAAGATCTTTGATAATTTAAATGGTTAGCTGAGCAATTATTAAAATAACAGAGCAATTCAAACATTCATTTACTTACTAGAAGTGCCATACATCATTAACTCCCGATTAAAATAAAGTTTGGGAAATTGCAAGTACTGAATTGATCACTGAGATATGTATTTCAGGGTGTTATATAAAATTATTCGTGTCATGTAGGATGCCTCAGCTGTAATGTTAAAGCTCCAGCATAAATGTTTCAAAGCAAGGTAATCTAAATTATACCGGCAATATGGCATTCCAGCCGTGTGCTCAAGTACACATTTGTGCTTCTTGGCAGACAATTTAAATGGTCTATAACATTACAATTTTTAGCTACCCCAGTACCTCTTTTATTTAAAACAAACAAAAAGTTTCAGTGCTTATGAGTGAAGAATGAGTTCTCAGTCTGAGCTGTGCATCTTATGTTTTTTATTGGCTTGTTTGAATCTTCATATTAACTGTGACTTCTTAGGTAACCTTTAGTTTCTTTATCTGTAACTGGGAAAATAATTTACTTAGCTCATAAAGCTGTACTGTGGGTAACATGGTGCTAGGGATATAGAGTGGCTAAATAATATATGGGATATATTAAGGAATAAATAATGTTCCTCATAATGTTTCATATCATAATCTCTCAATATGTTGCCATTGTACGAAGGTAAAAGTTTTATGTATAAAAATAAATGTCCTTTTGATTCTTAATATCTCTCTCCATTAGTCTTTGTAAATTAAAAACAAAAACAAAAACACCCATGTAGTTAGTTTTCAGCTAAGTTACCTGTCAATTCTCACGGTTTAAGTAAATGGAATAAAGATTCAAAAGTGGGCGATTAGATATAAGAAACCACATGTTGTCACCATTGATAAGTAGTTACTCCCAAGCCCCATTGGCACTACCGACAAACTTGAAGGAAAAATTAAGTCCAATGTATCGCAGTATTACAAAATCGAAAATTTTCACTTTGAGATGTTTTCTGCAACTTTGTATAATTGATTCAAAAGCGTTGACAGTGTTTATAGTCAAGCAGTTCCGAGGGAATTGGCAGGAGACAATCATTTAGCACATTTTATTTTCTAAAAATCAGTGTAAATTTACTAAAACTTATATACAAATATTTAATAAGCTTTTGTAAAATAAACTCTGACAAAGGTCAAGAAGTGGTCTTCATAGTCTTTCCTCTCAGAATATTTATAGCTCTGTTGGAGAATAAAGATAAGACCAATAATTGCAACGTGCTGTGACCAGTGCTAAAATATGTACAAAATTAGCATCTGAAGTAGTTAGGAAGGACGTTCTTAACTGGGTTTAGAGGGGTTTTAGAATCCTTAGGTCAGGGCCAGTTGACTGGGCCTTGAAGGATAAGAATTTACTAGAGGAGTGTTTAGGAAAAAAGCAGTCCAGGAAAAAGAAGCATGGTGTATAAATGAATAGAGTAATCAGAGTGCATATGGTCGTGTGCCTTGTCCCTGGAAAATTGTAGGTGCTCAAAAATATTTGTTGAATGAATCCATCAATGAATAAATCAATTAATGAAAGAAAGTGGAGAAAGGTCCTGGAAGGGATAAAAAGGGATTTTAAGAAGGGAAGGTAAACACCTTTGTCTTTATAATTTTGCCTATTTTTGTCTACATTTTTGTGATTTTTTTTTCCTATTTCACAAGTTCTGTTTCACTCTTTTGATTCTTTCACAAATGTCATCCATAAGTGCTTCCTGAGTCCATCCCTCTTTTAAATCCCCTGATGTTTAATTTATTTCTGATATTCATTTGTGTGTGGTCCTGTGTGTCCAGGTGTACCCTTCAACCTTCCCTGGCCTTGCTCTGTCTTAGGGTTGTGCGGTGTGGTTCCTAGGCTCCCTATAAATTACTTCCTGGTTGCGTTCAGCCAAGGGGTGACACTGGAGAGATTAGAGGGCAAGAAGATGAGAGAAACCCGAGCATGTCTCCCCCTTGCCTTTGCAGGAGTTATACCTTCACATGATTCCATATCCTCCCAGGTAGGCTTATCATGCTTCTATCTTCCATGTGGCGATTCTAACCAGGACTCCAATATACCATTTCCTCCAGTTGTGTCCTTGAGAAGATTTTGAGATTATGTTTTGAGATTTAAATATAAAATACTCTCTAGTTCAATTATCATACATAAGAGGAAACTGAAGGTAAGAAATATTAAATTACTGGGCTTCCTGGTGGCACAGTGGTTAAGAATCCGCCCGCCAATGCATGAGACATAGGTTCGAGCCCTGGTCTGGGAAGATCCCACATGCCACGGAGCAACTAAGCCCGTGCACCAAAACTATTGAGCCTGCGTGCCACAACTACTGAAGCCTGTACGCGTAGAGCCCATGCGCTGCAACAAGAGAAGCCACTGCAATGAGAAGCCCATGCACTGCAACAAAGAGTAGCCCCCGCTCGCTGCAACTAGAGAAAGCCCATGTGCAGCAACGAAGACCCAATGCAGCCAAAAATAAATAAATTAATTAATTAAAAAAAAGAAATATTAAATTACTTTAGCAAAGGTTTATGTCTTGATAGATATTAAAACCGAGTAAACCCAGTTCTTTGATTTCCCATGCAGTGTTCTTTTGACAATACTACAGTGTTACCTCATTGAATGTATTTGACAAAGAAATTACATGTTACAACTAACTAGTGTCAGAAGACAAAAAAAAAAAAAAAAAATGTTGGGGAATATGAAACAAAAGAAACATTGTGCCAGAAAGGAATGTTTTTGACTTCACATACCAGAAAACTAACATGGATTAAACAAACAGGGATTTTTTTTCTCACACGTGAGCCAATCAGAGGTAGGCAATTACTGCCTTTGGCTCAGTTGCTCCACTACATGGTGGTAGCATCTCAGTGATTCTCTTGTTGCTTTCTCCATGGAACATGTAATTTTGGGTATTACGTCCGTGTTCAAAGAGGGAAGAAGGGGATAAGGGCCTCCTAAGTCAAGTGGATCCATTTTTATCTTGAAAGCAAAAGCTTTCCTAGAATTCTCAGTGGACTTCATTTAAATCTTATTAAATATTAACTAAAAGTATGTCACATAACCACACAGTTACAGTGGAGGCTGAGAAAAATCAATCTTTAGATTTTCCAGCCTCCTTAGTGGAGGCTGCAGCTGAGAAGTAGATTGAGAGTGGGTGATGAATTCACTAGCCAGTGGAAGAAAAAGGGCACCATTTTAACTGCAAATGGGTGAACAAATGCCAGCTTTGAGAGAGGTAAATGGTGTTGTTGACCAAAAATTGATCTTAAGAAAATAACTGGGCTAGTGTCCTGGTTTGGAACAAATGAAGCTGAAAAGCGTTGGACAAAATACAAGTTAGCAGAGATATTTTCATATGTGGAAACTGAGGCTCAGAGAAGGTGAATAAATTGTCCAAGTTAATGCACCTGGTAAATGGCATTGCCAGTTTTCAGGACTACCTTTGTTTAAACTCCAGTGCCTTCAAGCTTTCTACTATCCTGTATAGCCATGATATGATATGTTAGCTGCTACTAAGGGATTCCCGAGGCTCAAATATGCATGCAACCGATTCATAGACGTTTTATCATTCTCCCACCCCTATAGGCCTCACAATGACTTTTGTACTTCAAAGCTGTTCTTTAATTGTAAAAAAATATTATGTCATTTCTAGGAAATGTGTATAGAAAGTAAAATAATAAGAGTTTAGTCTTCCCTAAGATCCAGATCTTTTAGGAATGATACTGTGTTGTACATACCACAAAAAATAGATTTTAATCATAGAGCAAATCTCAAGGTAGTTTAATAATAACATAGTCTGTGTTCATACCTTGGGTCACTTTACCCTATAGAGAGATTTTTGCACTGAATTGGTATAGTTTATGCCTTCTAAATGCACTATACATAATTCTGATGAATTCTAAGTACTTCTGCAATGAAACAGTATAGTAGATGTAACTAATATTTTGCTCATTCTGCTTAGTTAAAGGTACACAAATATCCCATTTTCATTCAACTTTATATCCTCTATAGCATACAGTCTGATATCTAACACAGAACAGAGGCTTGCTTACCCTTCCTCACATGGATTCTTTCTTTGTCTGCTCGGTATTTTGTTTCCCACACACCTCCCTGATAACCACGAGTGCATGCTTCCTATGTACGTCTCTCCCATCAATACAGTACATTTTTAGAGGCAAGTTAAATAAACTTTATTTTAAAAGCATTGAAAGTTTAAATTGTAAGAAATTATAGTCTATATCAATTTATCATTCTTTGATTAATACTGTCTACTGCATTTATTATGGAAAGTTGACTCTCCCATTTTTGCCTGAATGCCTGAAGTGAGAAGTACATTGGCTTTTCTATCTGTAGGTTTTCAATTTCAAATTAAAAATAGAATTACCATATGACCAAATCAGCTGGTAAACTGAGATTCTTCTAAATGAAAGAGGGTATAGGACTTATCTCTTAGAAATGGGTGGAGGTTGGATACAGGTGCAGGCATTCAATTGAATAGAACAATTCTATTATATGCTTTGGGGAAAGGTGGGAAAGACACACTTGATTTCAGAGGTTCTTCTCCCAGAGTCGGGGGAAAGGTAGGGGCTCAACTGTTCAATGTATGAGTCATCCAGACCTTATTCCTGTTCTCACGCAAATCCTGTTTCCTAGTCTAGAGGCTCCTGGGGATTTTGCAGGTTTGAGCTTCCTCCTTGGCTGGATTCCCTTCAGACCTTCCCTAGGCTGTGGTCTTAACTGTCCTGTAGGTGGCTTTCTCCATGTGCTTTATGACATCCAGGTTGTTCGTCATTAGAAGTATTTATGTTTTCTTTCTTTTTACTATTAACTATTACTTATGATATTAATACGGGTATCAAAGGGAGAGTGGAGAAAAAAACATGTGGCAGGTCTGTCACTTTTATAGGTAGTTTTCGTGACATTTTTCTGATATGGCTCAGTTTTCTGGTTTCCATGCCACTGTGGAGCTGCCGTTTTAAGAGACCATACTCTCAGACCTCAGCTTATGTTCACTTCAATCTCTAATAAGCAGGGAGGCACTACAGTTCTTTAGAGGACTATCTCAAACAATATAAAATAAAGGGTGGTGAGCAATTAACAGCTGCATTTCTAGCGCTTAAAGTGCAAGGCAGAGAAGCCAGAAAGAAGCAGGATCGTGAAGGATTATTTCTGCCAGTTCGAGGAACTGACGCTTTACACAGAAGGCCTACAGGCATTGTTGGAGGTCTGAAAACGAAACTGACCGTCTTGCACAAGGTCTCATTTTATCATTCCATTAAATGGACAAACATACAAAAAAAGAAGCAATGAAAAATAAAATGGGAATGTGAAAATGTGGTCTCAGATCATAGAGATATAGTACATTATACAACATATTTCTTCTTATTTCCTAGCTGATTCTAAAATGAAAAGGACTTTAGCTGCTTCAAAAAAGGTGGTATGTAGTAAAGCTACAGAAGAAGGGAGTAAGGACGATGGAATGGAGTAAATAAAAATGCTATTCACTGTGGTATTATTTGGGTAGAGAATAGACTGGGTTCTGAGCAATTAGTAAACAAAAGAAGGCACAGCCTTCCCAACCAGAAAGAAAGTAGCATGCTAGTTACTTAGGGAAGCTAGTGTATATTTTAAGTTTTTTTCTGAATCTTAATTTTAAATTACTCCAATGTCAGCAAATTTCTCATCTGTGAATTGATAATTATGGAAGAAATATAATAGGGTTTGGAGGAAAGAAAAGGGATTTTGGAGTGAGATAAATTTGGTCTCAGCACTGCCATGTGTGAACTCTGCTATCCTTAGGAAACTCTCAAAGTCTTAATTTTTCCTCTTTACCTTGAAGTGGTTTAACTGTATACTGTGCATCTGACACATAGGGTTCCATACAGGTTAAAGGCTAAGTTTTTAAAAGCTGAAGTACACCACCACCACCATCACTCCCCTACCCCGCTCCACAACCTCAAATTGACTTGTATTTTTTCTCTTTTGATCAAAATCTGTATTCTATTTCCTTGATTGTAGATGATCATATTAGATTGGTGGGTTAAGGATACAGAGAAGGACTCCTTGAGCCTTCTTGCTGAGAAGTGGGGTAACCATAATTCTTGTGTTAGTGTTCACAAATGCCACCATGGTAGCATATCATTCCTATGTGCCATATTTAAAAATCTTGCTATAGCTTAAGACAATAGTAAAACAGAAAGAAAAGTATCAATTGAAACTGCCCATTTTTACAAACACATATAACTTAAGCACACTGCCTTGATTTATATGCACAGATATTGCTTCTCTAGAATACAGAAAGAAGGACTAACGACTTTTTCAAGGCACCCTTGAAAATAATTATTCCCATGTCCTCTTTCTGCCCTTTTTCTCCTTGGTGGTCCTCAGACATTCTTTTTCTTTAACAGCACCAGAAGTAGTAGGGGGTAAGAAGAAGGGGTAGACAAGGCGATTTTGTGTACAGTTATAGATATGGCCTTTTGTAGTTTAATTTTTGAAACTGCAGCCTTTGGTTCTTTGAATCTATTTACACAGATGTTGGGAAAGACAGCTTGTAACCATCTACCACTGGCCTTGTGGTCACCTTTGCCTTAAAGCAGTCTCTGGGAGGTACATTAAAAATGATTGTATTAGACACCCATTTCTAAGATACCATGTTTTTATTCCACGTTGTCCATTTGGAATGTAACCTAACCCATATTTTTTAGACAAGCCATGTTTACTTAGTATTATATGATTAGTTCATTTGGAGACCTATGGTTTTCTCATGCTAATATCAGTAGTCTATCCATATATATAGGGCAAGCTAACACATACCCTATTATGCTACTTAAACGAAGATCTCAAAAATGTTGGAATTGAGTTTTGACATAATGTCAACAATTAACAGTAAAGAGAAAATAAATCTTACCTGATTTTTAGGTTTCAAACTTTGATATTAAGGAAAGTATTTTCAGGAGGTCATATTGAATAAAATACAAACTGAAATATACAAATATATGAAAACATATCATAATCACTCAGCAATATCATTAAAATTATCAGGAGATTTTGTTCTTCTCTTTTCATCTCATTAGTTACTATAAGGGACATTATGAGGATACAATGAACACACTTTATTCTTTTGTTTAAAATCTTGCTTTCTCATGTTTTATTGTTGTTGTTAATACAGAACTAAATAGGTTGGTCCTTCCTGGTTCTTCCTTTAAGGAATGTTTTCTGTTCCTTCAGATTTTGCAGGTACACATGTCCTGCTGCTATGGCAAATGCTTCATCTCACCAGGAGTTTTTACCTGGCCAGGTGTCATGGCTGCCAAGCTGAGGGAAGGACACTAAGTCAAACTGTCAGGGAGATGTGTGCGGTGTGGTTTCCACCCACCAAATCAGAGATGTTACATACATGATGGCACAGAGGAGCCTGCCTAGTGACTAGGCAGTTTCTCTACTTTAGCAAACTCTGATCGTGCTCACTAACTGGTCATATGGACCTCCTGCTGCAATGCCTAATAACTGCAGCTCAGATGCTGACATCTTTTCTCACCTTTTTACCAGGAAGGAAGCATTGTCTTTGATTGTCCATCAGGACTAATCCTTTCTCAGCATGATACTTGTTAGCATAATTGCAGAGAAAGAACCAAATAAGTGCATTAGGAGCTGTTCCTTTTAAAAAGATATACAGTTGCCCCTCAGTTTCGTGGAGGATGGGTTCCAGGACCCCCCCTGCAAATACCCAAATTTGCCAATGCTCAGGTCCCTTATGCAACATGGCATAGTATTTGCATATAACCTATGTACATCCTCCTGTATACTTGAAATCATCTGTAGATTACTTATAATATCTAATAATGTAAATGCTATGTAAATCATTGCTGGGCATGGCAAATTCAACTTTTGCTTTATGGAACTTTCTGGAATTTTTAAAAAAATATTTTCAATTTGTAGTTGATTGAATCTGCAGGTGTGAACCAACGGATATGGAGGGCTGACTGTATGTAATTTGCATGAAAAAGGCACTGTATATCTTTCACTAATTCTTGTATTAAGATTTCTTCCAGTTTTCATATTTTTCAACCTTTATATTTTCATTAATTTTATGTATTTAGAAACCCTACTCAACTCCGAGAAACCTTCATAATAATCTCTATTAACATTATCATAATCCAGAGAAGTTTGTAGCTAATATTTTTAAAGATTCTTAGATCCAGGAGAACATGAATTATGAACAATTCCAGTTACTTTTGGAACACATTTGGTCATACAATTGAGTTGAAAATGAACAATGGAAGAATGGAAGGACTTAGTTTTGAGATCTCTTTCCAAAAGAGTTATAAAGTCACTAAAATCCTTTTTATTCAATCTTCAGAGAATAAACTGAGAGAGAAAAATATATTTGTCCATAAAGGGATTATGCTGGCAGCATAGAGAGTAAGATAAAATGAGCAGCAAATATATGCTTGAATAAGTATAATTTCCATTTACTAGAATAATGATATACTTGAACTTTTAAAAAACAGAAAAGATTCAAAATTGTTTTTTAACAAAAGGGAAAGAAAACATAATTGGTATCCCTGTTTAAAGAAAATGTACCTTAAAAAATTTAATGTTAATGGTCAAGGTAAAAAACAAATATTGATCAAGAGGATTGTAGAAATGGAGAATCAACATATGTTATACATTTATCCATGTATTTTTTTGGTCAGCCTATAACGCTATTTAGTTTTTTGTTTCTGCACAAAGTTCAGAAGCAGACACAATGTCAGGACAGTGATTGAAGTTGTGTGGGGCTTTGTTTGACCCAACTCGTAAGTAAAGTTAAAACAAAAAACTTAAAAAAGAGGATTTTAAAAGCTGGAATTAGTGCTTGGGACACATCTTGACACGTGTCAAAAATATGATTAAGAGTCTCTGAATATAAATGAGAATTTTCTACTTCCTTTCCACATGCCAATAAAAATGTGGTAGTATCTTTTGGTACTATTACTCTTGCCAAAGTTTTGCTGTTGTTACTGTTAAATAATATTGCTTGGCTCTTGATGTTGGAAGACACATTTCATGGTCATAATTTAAAACAACCTTATTATGAAGAGGGGAAATCGTGATACAAACATTCTGTTGTTAATCTTGCACAGTGTTTATCATTTAGCATGGTGGCCATGACACCAGACAGTAAAAATCCCAAGGAGGTTCTGGTTTAATCCTATCATCTTAACATCAAAAAACAAGAAAATTCACATTTGTTTATCCCAAGTTAAGTAAGTTTTATTGAAGTTAAAATAGTCTTACAATTTAAGGTTAGATTTCATGAGGTTTACCTTTCCTTTAATAATGAAAAGCAACTAGAAATCAAATGGTTTTTATATAACCCATTTCAAACATGTTTTATGATATAACATTAATTTGGGATATTGGGGGATTTACCCAAAACCCAGATTGAATTGCTATGTGCAGTCTCACTTTTCTGCTCAGTACACTATAGTCTGTGATGTCCTTTTTGCTTAATTTTATAAGAGCATTATTAACCAGTATCATTTCTCCAAATATTTCTAGGAATCCCTGATAGGTTTATATATGCCTCAGTCAGGAAATCTGGCCCTGGACCACTGCCCACTTATCGGCATGTCATTTATTTCTATGTTTAGACCAAATCTCCCCAGGAAGCTACTGCATGAGTCCTCCCCATTTATGTATGCAAGACCAGGATCTAATGTTAGTCTTTGAGATGGCACGAGGGATTTACAGGAAAGATAACAACAAATTGGACACTAGAGACTGTGTCCGTCTTTGTTTAGACCTTATTTGTAATCATTTCGTAGTTTGCTTTCTTACAAATGAGAGACCCAGAGAGAAGAAAAATGTCTCCTCTCACTCTAGGCTAAGTCATTTCACAAGACCCAGATACCCATCTCGTTATTGGGCTTATATGTATAGGTTCTCCATGTGTGACCTCTCATATGCAAATGTTGCAGGACCCATACATGCATACAGTCATAAAAAACAATAATAATTTGTAAAGATAAATCCACACTCAAAAATGAAAGATTTCGAAACAGGAGACAATTTGTGGACATGCTGACTTGTTTATAATTCTGACAAACTTTGATATTAGTATACAAAGTACTTTTTCTTGATGCCCATTGAACTGGCTGTCTACAGTCAGGTTTTTTTCCTTGTTAAGTTTTTTTTGTTTTTTTTTTTAATCATCTCATAACCAAATGTTCTGCTAGGTTAGATTTTTCCAGGATAGGGTGTTTGAAGAGTCAACTTCTCTTGCAAAAGAGAACTACTTTTAGGCTTTGAAATTCGTTCAACTAAGGTCAAAGATCCCAAGGCTAATCATTAGAGTTGAAGCTCAAATTCTGATGATGTCTTCCCCAGACAAGTGGCTCTATGTAGGCAGATGTTTTCAAGTTTGTGATCTATTGGTAGAGAGACTGCTCATAAAGTATGAGCAGTAGATGTGTTTCTCCTTTTCTGTGACAATCCTGGGAGTGAGTTAGGAAGGTCATGACCTTGTCTCTATTATAAGAATAAATATTTCTCCATCTTTCCTTGGCTTTCTATATCCAGATGGAATCAGACTAAATATATGAAAGATATTTCAATGCATACTAGATCTTACAAAATTTCTTTCTCTGCTGTAATGGTTAATTTTATGTGTCAAATTGGCTAGGTCAAAGTACCTAGATATTTGGTCAAACATTATTCGAGAGGTTTCTGTGAAAGTATTTATTAAGATGAGGTTAACATTGAAATCAATAAACTATGAGTTAAGCAGACTATCTTTCATAATGGTGGGTAGACCTCATCCAATCAGTTGAAGGCCTGGACAGAAAAAGACTGACTTCCCTAGAAGAAGAGGGAATTCTGCCAGAAGTCTGCCTTTGGACTTGAAATGCAACACTTCCCTGGGTTTCCAGCCTGCTGGCCCACCCTGCAGATTTTGAACCTGCCAAATCTCCACCGTCATGTGAGCCAAATCCTTAATAAATCTCTCTCTTTTGACATATATATATATATATACACATATCTTGTTGGTTCTGTTTCTCTGGAGAACCCTGATTAATGTTACTGCCAAAGCTTTTATCATTTCTACTCTTTCTAAAAATCCCTTGATATTCTCCCCCTCCAGCTTTATTGAGATATAATTGAAACATAACATTGTACAAGTTTAAGGTGTACAATGTGAAGATTTAATACTTGCGTATACTACAAAGTGATTACCACAGTAAGGTTACTTAACACATTCATCACCTCACATGGTAGTTAACCATCTTTCGGGGGTCGGGTGCAGTGAGAACATTTAAGATCTATTCTCTCAGTAAGTTTCAATCATAAAATACAGTATTGTTAACTATAGTCACCATGCTGTACACTAGATCCTCAGAATTTACTCATCTTAAAACTGGGAGTTTGTACCCTTTGACCAAATCTCCCCATTTCCCCAAACCCCCAGCCTCTGGAAACCACCATTCTACCCTCTATTTCTGTGAGTGGCTTTTTTAAGATTCTACATATAGATGAGAAAATACAGGATTTGTTCTTTCTCTGTCTGACTGATTTCATTTAGCTCAGTACCTTCAAGGTCCATCCATATTGTTACAAATGGCAGGATTTCCTTCTCTTTATGGCTGAATAGTATTCCATTATATACATATACACACACACACATACACACACCATATTTTCTTTATCAGGAAATTACTGTCAATGGACACTTAGGCTGTTCATTTACCATCAACAGATACTTAGGTTGTTTCCATATGTTGGCTATTATGAATAATGCTGCAATGAACATTGGGATATAGATATCACTTCAAGGTAGTGATTTCATTTCCTTCAGATATATACCCAGAAATGTAACTTTTAGAACATACGATAGCTCTATTTTTAATATTTGAGGGACCTCCATACTCTTTTCCGTAGTGGCTGTACCAATTTACATTCCCATATCATTTCTACTCTTCATCTGAGACCTCAGTCTCCTGTGGAAAATCTTTATGACTCTTTCTATAGGAAAGCTCTCTTTGTTCCATGTTCCAATCCTAACTTTTTACATTTCTATTAAGATTGAAAAGCATAGAGGAGAAGAAGAAAGAAATGATAAATTTAATTGTAACTGGAAAGAATATGAGCTTAGTGTTTGTAAAAGTCTCAATTGTTTTAAGGTAGATCCGTGTAAAAACCCTTAATTTATTTCCCCTTGCTAATGAATTGTCTTATTGTCTCTAGAGACTCAAGTAATAAATGAATATGGCACATTAGCTCTTTCACTAGTCCTATGTAATTAATTAAGGAAGAACTGAAATGACTCTATTTTTTACACTAAGAAATAAAATATTTTCCACTTACTTTTTTCATTCCATTTAAATGTTCAACAGTCTGTTTTAGATCAACGTAAGTGGAAAATGTTTGGACCTTGAAAAGAAGAATATTTTAAAAATTAAAGTTTAAGCAGTGTCCGTCTTTGACAACAAAGCTGATCATTTTAACTGTATAAGTTTAGTTATAAATAAAGTGTGTGCAAATGGAAATCTTGTTGCTCACATTGTACATACTGACTTCAGTGGGGAGGTTGGTAAAATAGATCATCCATTGAATGATAACTACAACTTTAATGCAAATAGTATATGAGAGAATTTTAAAAACAGAACATGTGGACACTTTGGATGGTCATCCAATTGTACTGTTTCTTTTGTGTATGTGTATATCTGTAATTTTAGATATTTATGGAAATTAGATAAGGGCCAAGCAATTTGAAGGAAAGCAGAATTTCTTTGAAATGATAAAGAATAAGATTAATTTTTAAATGAATTTTTAGTTAAACAGGAAAACTGGATAAGGATTTCCCCTATTTCAGCAAAAAGATGTAGAGCCCTTTGCAGACAGAAAGTGCTCTCTCTGAGTGACCTAGTGTTGGCCTTTACTGCAGGAATAGATTTGTTTTGGTAGACTGCTGTAGCCAGCTACCTGCAGAGAGAAGGGAATCCTACTAGAGAGAATTCTTAATACAGTAGTTAAATATTGTTTCATTTGGGTGAAGCTTTCCCATATGGTATTCTCTTATATTCAGCATAATTTATAGGTTTTTAATTTAAAAACCCTTTATTTCAGAACAAATAAAAATAATTTAAACATTAACAAGAGAATTGTATATCCTCCATGGAAGAGTTTTAGCTTATTCAAATCAAGTCCACTCTGGAATGGCCAAGAACAAGATGTAAAATGAATGAGAAAAGAAAATACAGCAGAATGTACCAGATGTTTTCATGTGTTGGCTGTACATATATCTTTCTTTGTTAGCTTTTAGTTGCAGATTGAGTGCAGTGTACATAATTTTATACACAATAGATGGCCATGCATCATGTATTCACATATGGATATCATCTCTCTTAAGATTTACTGAAATAGAGAGATAGGAAAACACATGACATATATACTGAATTCTGTATATGCAAGTGTGAATTATATAGTTAGATGCTCTCTTCAAGGAGTTTCTTATCACTATCTCACTGGGTAGTGTAAGGATTAATTAGTTAAAGTTTGTAGGCTCTTTGAAGCTAGAAAACACTCTGCAAGTGCTGAACATTATCGAGGTAACTCGAGAGTGAGGCATAAGTGATTTGCAATCTCATCAGCTCTTTGAAATGTGTGTCTAGCCTGACTCACAGTTTTCTCTTACAGTGTTTTATGGATTGGAAAGTTCTTATCAGATTTTGATAAGATAATACATGTTCCACTGAAATCATACTAATCTGCACAACCAACCTTTTTTCTATGTATTTAGTAATGTTTTTCAAACTAGATATGATTCTAAACCTAATTTAATAAAGAATGATTTTGACATCCATTGTAACTGATCTACTACCCTTTGATTGACTAAGCTGTAGTTCTCTCAATTAGTGCAACTAAAGTCTAGTTAATTTGCATGAAGGTAGCTGTTCCCATCTTTTATACATTAAAAGACAGTTAGACAAGTGTTCATTGTTTCCATAAAGCTTATATAGATTTTATTAGCATGTTTCAATCATTTCTCATTGTAATAATGTCAGTTCTGAAATGTTATTTATCTCTTTTAAGAATATATATTGTAGATAGTTAAACATGAGCATGATTTCCTTTATTTAGAAGTCAAATTCTGCACATATTCTTCTCTGTCCTCATACTCTGTGATTGTATATGGATAATGCGTCAAGAACAGTTATGTGCTGGTTATATATTTGATTGCATATTTATAAAAATTTTAATAAAGTACCACATTTTCCATACTTCCTTTCCTTATCTTACTATTTTTTTATTGGAGTATACTTGCTTTACACTGTTGTGTCAGTTTCTGTTGTACAGCAAAGTGAATCAGCCATACGTATAGAAATATCCCTCTTTTTTGGATTTCCTTCCCATTTAGGTCACCACAGAATACCAAGTAGAGTTCCCTGTGCTATAGAGTAGGTTCTCATTAGCTATCTATTTTATACATAGAAATCATACTTCCTTTTTTGAATCCCTTAGAGGTGGCAAGGAGGGAGGCAGGGAATTTTGTAGGCAAAGTAAGTATGTAACAAGGTGATTCCAAGTTAAACTGAATATTGTTCCTTATGATATTATTTTGTTTTTGAGTGAAATTTGAAAAAAATAAGATACTAAATAAAATAAGAAGTACCTATTTAACTCCAACCAGAAATGATCACTATTAACGCATACCCTGTTCCATTTATATTACACTCTCTTATAATTGGAGTACACCTCAGGTTCATTTCCTTTTCTCCCTGTACAGAGGTGCAATTATTATGAGCCTGATGTTTACCTTTATGATTTTATAGTTTCATTAGAATATATATGTTTATATATAACACTAGCGTACTGTGAGTTTTTAATATTCATGTGAATATTATTTTTTCCCACTTATTCTTGTTGAGAGCTACCCACATTGATATTATCGATCCCAGTCTGCTGTATTCTGTCATGTTCCATAATGTATGTATCCAAATGCTATAATGAAAACCCTTCTCTATACTTTAGGTACACATGTGTAAGAGTTTCTAATGAATATATACAAGGGGAGTAACTGGGTTGCAGTGTGTGCACAGTTTCAATTCTGGGGAGACCAAACATCCTCATTTGTTCCCATGAGTGCCACTCTACTATTCTTGTCCATACATCCTGATCGATTTAGCATCTGTCCTGAATTTTTCTTTTCTTTTTTTTTTTAATCAGTCATCAATTTTATACACATCAGTGTATACATGTCAATCCCAACTGCCCAATTCAGCACACCGCCATCCCCACCCCACCGCGGTTTTTCCCCCCTTGGTGTCCATACATTTGTTCTCTATATCTGTGTCTCAACTTCTGCCCTGCAAACCAGTTCATCTGTACCATTTTTCTAGGTTCCACATACATGCGTTAATATACGATATTTGTTTTTCTCTTTCTGACTTACTTCACTCTGTATGACAGTCTCTAGATCCATCCACGTCTCAACAAATGACTAAATTTCATTCCTTTTTGTGGCTGAGTAATATTCCATTATATATATGTACCACAACTTCTTTATCCATTCGTCTGTTGATGGGCATTTAGGTTGCTTCCATGACCTGGCTATTGTAAATAGTGCTGCAATGAACATTGGGGTGCATGTGTCTTTTTGAATTATGGTTTTCTCTGGGTATATGCCCAGTAGTGGGATTGCTGGATCATATGGTAGTTCTATTTTTAGTTTTTTAAGGAACCTCTGTATTGTTCTCCATAGTGGCTGTATCAATTTACATTCCCACCAACAGTGCAAGAGGGTTTCCTTTTCTCCACACCCTCTCCAGCATTTGTTGTTTGTAGATTTTCTGATGATGCCCAGTCTAACTGGTGTGAGGTGATACCTCATTGTAGTTTTGATTTGCATTTCTCTAATAATTAGTGATGTTGAGCAGCTTTTCATGTGCTTCTTGGCCATCTGTATGTCTTCTTTGGAGAAATGTCTATTTAGGTCTTCTGCCCATTTTTGGATTGGGTTGTTTGTTTCTTTAATATTGAGCTGAATGAGCTGTTTATATATTTTGGAGATTAATCCTTTGTCTGTTGATTCATTTGCAAATATTTTCTCCCAAAGAAAATATCTGAATTTTTCTTTTTAATGAAGTATTGTAATCAATTGAATTGATTAAAAACTAGCATGGGTTTGTTAAATGTCCATTTTGTCTAATACCTCCAGCTTTTGTCATGGCTGTACAAAAATGTGAGACGAATGAAATGTTAAGAGTTATAATGTCAATAGGGGGTTAAATCTGAAAATTGACTTTATTTTCCTGACCCACTTCAAACAAAACATGGCTAGTACCTCCCTTTCAAGGGTAGCATGCAGTGTTGATGATTGATAAAACAATATGCAGTGGGTCAGTTACTAGGGACAGGTAACTCCTTCCAATCTTGCATGATGGTGGGGTAAGCGTTGGACACGATTTTTCATGCTGTCCACTTAAATGAAACTGGCAGGCCACCATATGTTGAGGTTGGAGAAAACAAGGGAAATAAGATCTTAGGTACATGTGAATAATGTGCAGAGAATAGAAGCTGAGCACATAGAGAGTGGTTACTTGATCCTGCTAGAGTGGTTTTGTCATCTCTCAGACACCTCCAGCTATGTATTTATTGATTATTTACTTTGAAATAATGCTTCAGCAGTGAGTTTATAAAAGTGTGTTAGGGCTTCCCTGGTGGCGCAGTGGTTGAGAATCTGCCTGCTAATGCAGGGGACACGGGTTCGAGCCCTGGTCTGGGAAGATCCCACATGCCACGGAGCAACTAGGCCCGTGAGCCACAACTGCTGAGCCTGCGCGTCTGGAGCCTGTGCTCCGCAACAAGAGAGGCCGTGATAGTGAGAGGCCCGCGCACCGTGATGAAGAGTGGCCCCCACTTGCCACAACTAGGGAAAGCCCTCGCACAGAAACGAAGACCCAACACAGCCAAAAATAATAAATAAATAAATAAATAAAAGTGTGTTAAATTAAAAAGTACTGAATTTCCCTTTCAAGAAAGTTTTTGGCAACCATAAAACCTGTACAATATATCCATTGGTGTTTTCTATCCACTATTGGGGTCATAAAGGTTAACACTGATCTCTTGAAACCCAGAAGATACAAATCTGAGGACAAAATATTAGCTGGCGTTTCAAAAGTTAACAGTTACACTAAGAAAACTGCCTGAAGATTTCCTTTTCATATGTTTAATTTGTGAATTTGGAGAAAGTATGCAAGCATACCAGTCTGAGAAGCACGGCTTTTCATTTAGATCAGATTACTGCTTTCTTAAATAAATTGTATTCCTTTTTTATTCCAGATCTTTTCAGTACTTAACGAAATATGCAAGAGCTGTTAATATGTTAGCTCCATTAGCAGCAGAGAAAAATCACAAACAGTTGAATAATGCCATTTAGATGTTTCATGTAGAAAATTAGATCTAAATATGGTTCAATCGAGCATCCAATTAATGGAACCAAGATAAAGCTTTTGGAAGTTCATTCTGCTAGAAATTAAACATTTGACAATGTTATGAATGTTGTATAAAATTCAGTCAAAAAGCTAAGCGCTGATGATAACTCTTGGTGGTGACGACACCTTTGGAATCAACTTTGGAAAAGATTGCAGATAATTTTATTAAAAATCAATAATCAACTTTATTATGAGAAGTACATTTTTCAGAAAATAACCAGACATAATTATGACTAACAAACCGCTTAAGTATATAAATATTTCCCAGAATAATTATACTGCTTGCTATTTTTATTTATTTATTTATGTATTTATTTATTTATTTATGTATTTGTTTATTTATTTATGGCTGCATTGGGTCTTTGTTGCTGTGCACGGGCCTTCTCTAGTTGCGGCGAGCGGGAGCTACTCTTCTTTGCAGTGCACGGGCTTCTCACTGCGGGGGCTTCTCTTGTTGTGGAGCACGGGCTCTAGGGGTGCGGGCTTCAGTAGTTGTGGCTCACAGGCTTAGTTGCTCCACAGCATGTGGGATCTTACCGGACCAGGGCTTGAACCAGTGTCCCTTGCATTGGCAGGTGGATTCTTAACCACTGCACCACCAGGGAAGTCCCCTTGCTATTTTTAATGTGTAAATAAGAAATATAAAGAAGTTATTTTTCCATTTTGCTTCAATTACAGTTTAAAATTTTTGAAGAATTTCATTTTTGAAAACAATTTTGAACAGAACTATTTATAGGTCCATCAATGTAATAAAAAACAATTTGTCAGTCAGTAAATAAGTATATTAAATATTACATAATTTTATATGTTTTAGAATACTGTTTTACTTTTAAAAAGTCACAGTTTGATAATACAATTTATAAGTCACCCTAACCTTACTAGATATCATTATATTACTCTGTGGATTGGTACAACAAATTTATTCCTTGTCAACAGTTGATATTATTACTTTAAAGTTGCCAAGCAATTGAATGAAAATTGGAACTTCATGTGGTTTTAAGTTGCATCTCTTTAGTTACTAATGCATTAGAACATCTTTTCATTTGTAGTGGTCATTAAATTTTCCTCTTTTTATCTGTATACCCTCTTTTTTCTATTAGGTTAGATTGTTTATCTTTTTTTCTTGTTTATTTGTAAGAGTTACTTTGATATTTTTTGATATTATTACTTTTTCCATGTATATTTTAATAGTGCTTTTCTGAAGTTTCATAGACATCAAAGGTAAATTTTGGAACACATGATCTGAAGGTTTCTAAAAAGCCAACTCAGAAGTCATTCTGGGGCTATAATGCTAACTCTAAATGAATTAAAGTATTTTTGCCATTTCAGCAAAATATATTTAAAAATATTCATTAAAAAGCTCTAAAGCACTAAATTCTATCCTTTTAGTAGAGTATACATTTAACTAGCTTTCAAAAAAATCCCCTACCTTTACAGAAATAACCTACTTATTAATGGTAATTATGTAGCTCCTGGATGGTCTACTAAATCTTTCACAATTGTCTTTTTGGTAATAAATAACCTCTCAACGTGCTGTTAAAAATACAGGTTCTTCAAGTCCCATTTCAGAACACAGAGTCAGAATTTCCAAGGAAAATACCTAGAACTCTGGATTTTTAAAAAGACCCAAGTCGTTCTTATTTTGGGAAATTTTGGGAAACTGTGCTCTGACACACTAGTGAAAACAGCAAAAGCAGTGGAAAGCAAGTTAGAGTCAGAAAAAAATACCTTATCTTCATACCCCACCTTCCCAAATCTTCTGCCTTCATTTTCTTTCTCCATCTTGATAAATAATGCTCCATCTATCCAGCATTTCACAAGGGTCAGAAATCTGTAGGTTTGCAATTTAGCAAAGAATAAGAAAACTATTTCTGAACATTTTCCTTGGGTACATAAAATTTCAGGCTACATACTCATATGTCAGTTAATGCTTATTTCTTTCTGTAAAATAGCAGTATTTAACAAAAATGTTTCACCACTGTGGCAAAATAACCTCTGTAAAAGTTCCACTGCCATTAAAATTACATTGAAAACTTGGAGACTGGCATTTTGAATTTCATATATTCATGAACTATGGGAAAGCAGCTTGAGACGTCAGAGACTATAAAGAGAAGAGTTCTTATCTTTATTAACTTCTAAATTGTTTTGTGTTAAAGTAGATGTGCAGGAATTGGGTGAACAGGTAGTTCACTGAAGCAGTAGTTAAAGTTGTGAAAGCTTTGGTGACATTGCATGTGGTAAGATCTCCACAGGAAATTTAGACCTTGGCTCAGCCGGGAGATTTTGAAGAAAGGATATTTCTAATTCTTCACTGATTCTTCTTTTTTTAAATTTTTAAACATCTTTGTTGGAGTATAATTGCTTTACAATGGTGTGTTAGTTTCTGCTGTATAATAAAGTGAATCAGCTATATGTATACATATATCCCCATATCCCCTCCCTCTTGGGCCTCCCTCCCTTCGTCCCTATCCCACTCCTCTAGGTGGTCACAAAGCACCGAGCTGATCTCCCTGTGCTATGTAGCTGCTTCCTACTAGCTTTCTGTTTTACATTTGCTGGTGTATTTATGTCAATGCCACTCTCTCACTTCGTCCCAGCTTACCCATCTCCCTCCCCATGTCCTCAAGTCCATTCTCTATGTCTGCATCTTTATTTCTGTCCTGTCCCTAGGTTCATCAGAACCATTTTTTTTTTTACATTCCAAATATATGTGTTAGCATATGGTATTTGTTTTTCTCTTTCTGACTTACTTCACCCTGTATGACAGACTCTAGGTCCATCCACCTCACTACAAATAACTCAATTTCATTTCTTTTTATGGCTGAGTAATATTCCATTGTATATATTTGCCACATCTTCTTTATCCATTCATCTGTCAATGGACACTTAGATTGTGTCCATGTCATGGCTATTGTAAATAGTGCTGCAGTGAACATTGTGGTGCATGTCTCTTTTTGAATTATGGTTGTCTCAGGGTATATGCCCGGTAGTGGGATTGCTGGGTAATACGGTGGTTCTATATTTAGTTTTTTAAGGAAACTCCATACTGTTCTCCATAGGGTCTGTATCAATTCACATTCCCACCAACAATGCAAGAGGGTTCCCTTTTCTACACACCTCTCCAGCATTTATTGTTTGTAGATTTTTTGATGATGGCCATTCTGACCAGTGTGGGGTGATACCTCATTGTGGTTTTGATTTGCATTTCTCTAATCATTAGTGATGTTGAACATCCTTTCACGTGTTTGTTGGTAATCTGTATATCTTATTTGGAGAAATGTTTATTTAGGTCTTCCACCCATTTTTGGATTGGGCTTTTTGTTTTTTTGATACTGAGCTACATGAGCTGCTTGTATATTTTGGAGATTAATCCTTTGTCAGTTGCTTCATTTGCCAATATTTTCTCCCATTCTGAGAGTTGTCTTTTCATCTTGTTTATGGTTTCCTTTGCTGTGCAAAAGCTCTTAAGTTTCATTAGATCCCATTTGTTTATTTTTGTTTTTATTTCCATTTCTTTAGGAGGTGGGTCAAAAAGGATCTTGCTGTGATTTATGTCATAGAGTGTTTTCTTTGCCTATGTTTTCCTCTAAGAGTTTTATAGTGTCTGGCCTTACATTTAGGTCTTTAATCCATTTTGAGTTTATTTTTGTGTATGGTTTTAGGAGTGTTCTAATTTCATTCTTTTACATGTAGCTGTCCAGTTTCCCCAGCACCACTTCTTAAAGAGGCTGTCTTTTCTCCATTGTATATTCTTGCCTCCTTTATCAAAAATAAGGTGACCATATATGCATGGGTTTATCTTGGGGCTTTCTATTCTGTTCCTTGATCTATATTTCTGTTTTTGTGCCATTACCATACTGTCTTGATTACGGTAGCTTTGTAGTATAGTCTGAAGTCAGGGAGTCTGATTCTTCCAGCTCCGTTTTTCTTTCTCAAGATTTCTTTGGCTATTTGTGGTCTTTTGTGTTTCCATACAAATTGTGAAATTTTTTGTTCTAGTTCAGTGAAAAATGCCATTGGTAGTTTGATAGGGATTGCATTGAATCTGTAGATTGCCTTGGCTAGTATAGTCACTTTCACAATGTTGATTCTTCCAATCCAAGAACATGGCATATCTCTCCATCTGTTTGTATCGTCTTTAATTTCTTTCATCAGTGTCTTCTTGTTTCCTGCATACAGGTCTTTTGTCTCCTTAGGAAGGTTTATTCCTAGGTATTTTATTCTTTTTGTTGCAATGGTAAATGGGAGTGTTTCCTTAATTTCTCTTTCAGATTTTTCATCATTAGTGTATAGGAATGCGAGAGATTTCTGTGCATTAATTTTGTATCCTGCTACTTTACCAAATGCATTGATTAGCTCTAGTAGTTTTCTGGTAGCATCTTTAGGATTCTCTATGTATAGTGTCATGTCATCTGCAAACAGTGACAGCTTTACTTCTTCTTTTCCGATTTGGATTCCTTTTATTTCTTTTTCTTCTCTGATTGCCATGGATAAAATTTCCAAAACCATTTTGAATAATAGTGGTGAGAGTGGGCAACCTTGTATTCTTCCTTTTCTTAGAGGAAATGGTTTCAGTTTTTCACCATTGAGAGCTACGTTGGCTGTGGGTTTGTTATATATGGCCTTTATTATGTTGAGTTAGGTTCCCTCTGTGCCTACTTTCTGGAGAGTTTTTATCATAAATCATTGTTGAATTTTGCTGAAAGCTTTTTCTGCACCTATTGAGATGATCGTATGGTTTTTATCCTTCAATTTGTTAATATGGTGTATCACATTGATTGATTTGCGTATATTGAACAATCTTTGCATTCCTGGGATAAATCCCACTTGATCATGGTATATGATCCTTTTTATATGTTGTTGGATTCTGTTTGCTAGTATTTTGTTGAGGATTTTTGCATCTATGTTCATCAGTGATGTTGGCTTGTAGTTTTCTTTTTTTGTGACATCATTGTCTGGTTTTGGTGTCTGGGTGATGGTGGCCTCGTAGAATGAGTTTGGGAGTGTTCCTCCCTCTACTATATTTTGGGAGAGTTTGAGAAGGATAGGTGTTAGCTCTTCTCTAAATGTTGGATGGAATTCACCTGTGAAGCCATGGGTCCTGGGCTTTTGTTTGTTGGAAGATTTGTAATCACAGTTTCAATTTCAGTGCTTGTGATTGGTCTGTTCATATTTTCTTTTTCTTCCTAGATCAGTCTTGGGAGGTTGTACTTTCCTAAAAATTTGTCCATTTCTTCCAGGTTGTCCATTTTATTGACATATAGTTGCCTGTAGTAGTCTCTCATGATCCTTTGTATTTCTGCAGTGTCAGTTGTTACTTCTCCTTGATCATTTCTAATTCTGTTGATTTGTCTTCTCCCTTTCTTTCTTGAAGAGTCTGCCTAATGGTTTATCAATTTTGCTTGTCTTCTCAAAGAAACAGCTTTTAGTTTTATTGATCTTTGCTACTATTTCCTTCATTTCTTTTTCATTTATTTCTATTCTGATCTTTATGATTTCTTTCCTTCTGCTAACTTTGGGTTTTGTTTTGTTCTTCTTTCTCTAATTGCTTTAGGTGTAAGGTTAGGTTGTTTATTTGAGATTTTTCTTGTTTCTTGAGGTAGGATTGTATTGCCATAAACTTCCCTCTTAGAACTGCTTTTGCTGCATCCCATAGGTTTTGGGTCATCGTGTTTTCTTTGTCATTTGTTTCTAGGTATTTTTTGATTTCCTCTTGGATTTCTTCAGTGACCTCTTGGTTATTTAGTAGTGTATTGTTTAGCCTCCATGTGTTTTTTATTTTTTACTGATTTTTTCCTGTAATTGATAAGTAGTCTCATAGCGTTTTGTTCAGAAAAGATACTTGATACGATTTCAATTTTCTTAAATTTACCAAGGCTTGATTTGTGACCCAAGATATGATCTGTCCTGGAGAATGTTCCATGAACACTTGAGAAGAAAGTGTATTCTGTTGTTTTGGGATTGGGATGTCCTATAAATATCAATTAAGTCTATGTGGTCTGATGTGTCTTTTAAAGCCTGTGTTTCCTTATTTGTTTTCATTTTGGATGATCTGTCCATTTGTGAAAGTGGGGTGTTAAAGTCCCCTACTATGATTGTGTTACTGTCGATTTCCCCTTTTATGGCTGTTAGCATTTGCCTTATGTACTGGGGAGCTCCTATGTTGAGTGCATAAATATTTACAGTTGTTATATCTTCTTCTTGGATTGATCCCTTGATCATTATGTAGTGTCCTTCTTTGTCTCTTGCAAAAGTCTTTATTTTAAAGTCTATTTTGTCTGATATGAGAATTGCTACTCCAGCTTTCTTTTGATTTCCATTTTCATGGAATATCTTTTCCATCCCCTCACTTTAAGGCTATACCTGTCCCTAGGTCTGGAGTGGATCTCTTGTAGACAGAATATATACGGGTCTTGTTTTTGTATCCATTCAGCCAGTCTGTGTCTTTTGGATGGAACATTTAATCCATTTACATTTAAGGTAATTATCAATATGTATGTTCCTATTAAAATTTTCTTAATTTTTTGGGTTTGTTATTGTAGATCTTTTCCTTCACTTGTGTTTCCTGCCTAGAGAAGTTCTTTTAGCATTTGTTGTAAAGCTGGTTTGGTGTTGCTGAATTCTCTTAACATTTTCTTCTCTGTAAAGGTTTTAATTTCCCCGTCAAATATGAATTAGATCCTTGCTGGGTAGAGTAATCTTGGTTGTAGGTTTTTCCCTTTTATCACTTTAAGTATGTCCTGCCACTCCTTTCTGGCTTGCAGAGTTTCTGCTGAAAGAGCAGCTGTTAACCTTATGCGGACTCCCTTGTATGTTATTTGTTGCTTTTCCCTTGCTGGTTTTACTGTTTTTTCTTTGTATTTAATTTTTGATAGTTTGATTAATATGTGTTTTGGTGTGTTTCTTCTTGGATTTATCCTGTATGGGACTCTCTGCACTTCCTGGACTTGATTGATTATTTCCTTTCCCATATTAGGGAAGTTTTCAAGTATAATCTCTTCAAATATTTTCTTAGTCCCTTTCTTTTTCTCTTCTTCTTCTGGGGCCCCTATATTTTAAATGTTGGTGTATATAATGTGGTCCCAGAAGTCTCTGAGACTGTCCTCAATTCTTTTCATTCTTTTTTCTTCAGTCTGCTCCTCAGTGGTTATTTCTACTATTTTATCTTCCAGGTCACTTATCCGTTCTTCTGCCTCAGTTATTCTGCTATTGATTCCTTCTGGAGTATTTTTAGTTTCATTTATTGTGTTGTTCATCATTGTTTGTTTGCTCTTTAATTTTTCTAGGTCCTTGTTAAACGTTTCTTGTATTTTCTCCATTTTATTTCCAAGATTTTCGATCATCTTTACTATCATTACTCTGAATTCTTTTTCAGGTAGACTGCCTATTTCCTCTTCATTTGTTTTTTCTGGTGGGTTTTTACCTTACTGCTTCATCTGCTGCATATTTCTCTGTCTTCTCATTGTGCTTAACTTACTGTGTTTGGGGTCTCCTTTTCACAGGCTGCAGGTTCGTAGCTCCCATTTTTTTTGGTGTCTGCCCCCAGTGGGTGAGGTTGGTTCAGTGGGTTGTGTAGGCTTCCTGGTGGAGGGGACTGGTGCCTGTGTTCTAGTGGGTGGGGCTGGATCTTGTTTCTTTGGTGAGCAGGGCTGCATCCGGTGGTGTGTTTTGGAGTGTCTGTGAAGTTAGTATGACTGTAGGCAGCCTGTCTGCTAATGGGTGGCATTGTGTTCCTGTCTTGCTAGTTGTTTGGCATGGGGCGTCCAGCACTGGAGCTTGCTGACCGTTGGGTGGAAATAAGTCTTAGTGCTGAGACGAAGATCTCTGGGAGAACTCTTTCCAATTGATATTTCTTGGGGCTGGGAGGTTTCTGGTGGTCCAATGTCCTGGATTCAGCCCTCCCACCTTGGAGGCTCAGGCCCAACACCCAGCCGGAGCACCAAGACCTCGCCCACCCCACGGCTCAGAAGAAAAGGAAGTGAGTGAAAAAAAATAGAACAGACAGAACCCTAGGAAAAATGGCAAAAGCAAACCTAAACAGAGAAAATCACACAAAGAAACACACACATGCACACTCACAGAAAGAGAAAAAAGAAAATAAATTTAAAAATTAAAAAAGAAAAGAAAAAAGAAAAACATTTAAAAATTAAAAAGAAATTAAAAACAATAAAAGAGGAGAGCAACCAATCCAATAAACAAATCCACCAATGATAGTGAGCACTAAAAACTAAACTAAAATAAACATAAAACCAGAAACAAGTTATACGCAGAAAGCAAACCCCACGTCTACAGTTGCTCCCAAAGTCCACCGCCTCAATTTGGGGAACATTTGTTGTCTATTCAGGTATTCTTCAGAGGCAGCGTTTATCAAGTTGACTGTGGGGATTTAATCCGCTGCTCCTGAGGCTGCATGGAGAAATTTCCCTTTCTCTTCTTTGTTTGCACAGCTCCTGTGGTTCAGCTTTCGTTTTGGCCATGTATCTGCATGTAGGCCATCTTCAGGAGCCTGTTCCCTGACCTGACAGGAGGGGTTAGACCAGCAGCTGATTAGGGCTCTCTTGCTCACTCAGGCTGGGGAGAGGGAGGGGTACGGTAGTCATAATTGGAATCTGGGGCAAGCCTGTAGCTGGCCAGTGTAACATTACAACAACCTCACTCACGCCATGTTTTCTCCTGGGGAAGTTGTCCCTGGATCACGGGACACTGGCAGTGGCATGCTGCACAGGATCCTGAGGGTGGTGTGGGTAGTGACCTGTGCTTGCACACAGGTTCTTGGTGGCAGCAGTGGCAGAGTTAGTGGTTCATGCCCATCTCTGGGGTCTGAGCTGATAGCTGTGGCTCACATCCGTCTCTGGAGCTCAGTTAGGCGGTGCTCTGCCTTCTGTGGGCACACGGGGAAGGAATCCCCTCTCCTCACGCACCCCAAAACAATGGTCTCTTGCCTCTTTGTCAGGTCCAGGAATCCCCTCTCCTCACGCACCCCAAAACAATTGTCCCTTTCCTCTTTGTCAGGTCCACACTTTTCCCCGGACTCCCTCCCGGCTAGCTGTGGTACACTAGCCCCCTTCAGGCTGTCTTTATGCAGCCAACCACAGTCCTTTCCCTGGGTCTGACCTCCGAAGCCAGAGCCTCAGCTCCCAGCTCCTACCTGCCCTGGGGAGCAAGCAGGCCATCACCTCAGGTTGGTGAATGCTGGTTGGCACTGATCCTCTGTGCAGGAATCTCTCTGCTTTGCCCTCTGTATCCCTGTCGCTGCACTCTCCTTCATGGCTCTGATGCTTTCCCTCCACCCACCCCATGTCCCCGCCAGTGAAGGGGCTTCCTCATGTGTGGAAACTTTTCCTCCTTCACAGATCCGTCCCCAAGGTGTGGGTCCCATCCCTATTCTTTTGTCTCGGTTTTTTCTTTTGCCTTACCCAGGTACATGGGGATTTTTGTGCCTTTTGGGAAGTCTGAGGTCTTCTGCCAGTGTTCAGTAGGTATTCTGTAGGAGTTGTCCCACATGTAGATGTGTTTTTGATGTATTTGTGGGGAGGAAAGTGATCACCTCTTACTCCTCCACTGTCTTGAACAAATAGCTGCCCTTCATTGATTCTTGAAAAGGCTCTTAAGGGGAGACAGCACAGCATTGTGGAAAAAGGCCAATTATGTAGTCAAACAACAGACTTTGAGAAGTTAGCTAACTGTTTTATGTCTCAAATTTCAGGTCTGTGAAATGGGTTAAAAATATCTAGTACCTGAGAGGGTGGTTATAAAAATTATATAAGAAAATAACGTCAATTGATTATATGTGCCCTGTACTTTTTCCTAGAACAAAGACCCAATTTAACTTAGTTACTCTGTATAGCTTAGCGTGGGTATTTTTAAGAAACACCTTACTGGTGGTGAAGAAAAGAATAGTTATTCTGGCAAAGTAGGATACTTAGTCCAGCATTGACTTTTCAGAGGTCCAGCTGTTATGTGAAGAAATGACATGACTTGTAAAAAAAAAAAGTGGATAATTGTATGTTATTTAAGAGACAGTCATTATTTACTGTGTCTATATAAGTCTCAGGCAGAGTACAGAGCTTGAACTGAAGGGTTTGATGAGAAGGAGTAAGAGCCTTTGGGAAAAGGTTTCATCAAGGATGAGTCCTCTCAATTTCTAGCTGGAAATACTGCATATATGGTGCTGCTAATTTCTGAACTAGAGGAATACCAGTGGAGGAATGATGTTTTGTGCGTAAAATAAGGGGTTGCATTTTGATATGTAGAGACGTATAATAGAAAGTTGGATGTGTCCCATCTGGCAAAGATCTGTCCTGGAGATGTGAATTTGTCAGTGGTCAGCATAGAAGCCCTGAAAATGCCTACACCTAGAAAGCAAAGCAAAGAGGATCCATAATTAAGACCTGAACAACTGCAATATCTAGAGATTTGACAGAGGAGCCAAAAGACATACATATAAAATTTGTGTTAAAATTAATGGGAAAAGACAAACTACTTAGTAAGAGGTATTGAGACAACTAGCTATTAGCTAGCAAATTGGGAAAATAATAATAAATAGAGTATCTTTCATCAGGTATTCAAACATAAGAAAATGAAGCCACTCACATGCTAGACATAAATATATAAAACTAAACTATTTTAATGGCAAGATTTTATAAGCAAACATTAAGTAATTATTCTAAATTCTATTAGCCCATGTTTTCTCTTTCTCCCTTGCTTTTCTTCTGTATTTCTATGTCATTTTAACTAACCCGAGAGTGACTTCTCTTAGCCCAATTATTTTTCTTTATTTAACCATCCATCTCTGTTTTTAATATGTGCATCATCTTCTCAGTAGAGAAGAAATGCAGAATTTGTGTTGTTATGTTGAAAACTCCTTGCTCTTTAGAGTTGGGCTTCTGAAACGTGATTTATTTAGAGATTCTCATCAGACCTTGATTTTTCAGGTTTCTGTGATTGCTTCTGCAAAATAATCAGTGTCTGAAGGTGATGACTACAATAAAAGTAAAATTAGGCAGGCTTTTAAGAAAATTATGTGTAAGACAATTCAAAGCTCTTAAATTTGAGATCTTAATAGCATTGCTTTCCTCTGAGTCCTCTACTCACTTTTCCTAGAATTTCAACCTTTTTCCCTGCTCAGACAAGATATTACAACTAAGAACATTGTTGAGCTTGAGACTCTTATCCATAGAAATAGAGATTGCAGAAAACCTTTCAAAAATTAAAATCATTCAGTGAATTATCAACATGGATTTTTGTCAGAACAAAATAGTGAAGTAGGTAAGTTTTACCTTGGTGTCCTTTGTTCACCTGCTTCCAGGTGTCCCCTTCTTTCCCTGGGCTTTAAGTGCCTGTGTGTGGTCCATCAGGAATGTATAGAATGACTTTGATAGTGAAGTTGTTTCTGTCTTATAAAGATTTCTTCATCATTACATGATATATATCTCCATATTTATTTAGGCTGTCTTTTATTGCCTTTTTTTTAATTGAAATATAGTTGATTTACAATGTTGTGTTAGAGTCTGGTGTACAGCAGAGTGATTCAATTATACATACATATATATTGTTTTTTAAAGTGTTTTTTATTATAGGTTATTAAAAGATATTGAATATAGTTCCCTATACAATACAGGAGGAACTTGTTGTCTATCTATTTTACATATAGTAGTTTGTATCTGCTAATCCCATTACTGTCTTTTTTAAAAGTTTAATGATTTTCCTTGAAAGTAATATGTATTTTTGCAAGATTTATTCCTATGTGCCTCATAATTTTGTTTGTTCTTATAAATACTATTAATTAAAATTTACATTTTCTAATTATCTTTTTTTAAACATCTTAATTTGAGTATAATTGTTTTACAATGGTGTGTTAGTTTCTGCTGTATAACAAAGTGAATCAGTTATACATATACATATGTCCCCATATCTCTTCCCTCTTGCATCTCCCTCCCTCCCACCCTCCCTATCCCACCCCTCTAGGTGGTCAGAAAGCACCGAACTGATCTCCCTGTGCTATGTGGCTGCTTCCCACTAGCTATCTATTTTATGGTTGGTAGTGTATATATGTCCATGCTACTCTCTCACTTTGTCCCAACTTTCCCTTCCCCCTCCCCGTATCCTCAAGTCCATTCTATAGTAGGCCTGCATCTTTATTCCCGTATTGCCCCTAGGTTCTTCTGACCATTTTTTTTTCTTTCTTTCTTTCTTTTTTTTAGATTCCATATATATGTGTTAGCATATGGTATTTGTTTTTTTCTTTCTGACTTACTTCACTCTGTATGACAGTCTCTAGGTCCATCCACCTCACTACAAATAACTCAGTTCCGTTCCTTTCTACGGCTAATATTCCGTTGTATATATGTGCCACATCTTCTTTATCCATTCATCTGTTGATGGACACTTAGGTTGCTTCCATGTCCTGGCTATTGTAAATAGAGCTGCAATGAACATTTTGGTACATGACTCTTTTTGAATTATGGTTTTCTCAGGGTATATGCTCAGTAGTGGGATTTCTGGGTCATATGGTAGTTCTATTTTTGGTTTTCTAAGGAACCTCCATACTGTTCTCCATAATGGCTGTATCAATTTACATTCCCACCAACAGTGCAAGAGGGTTCCCTTTTCTCCACACCCTCTCCAGCATTTATTGTTTGTAGATTTTTTGATGATGGCCATTCTGACCGGTGTGAGATGATATCTCATTGTAGTTTTGATTTGCATTTCTCTAATGATTAATGATGTTGAGCATTCTTTCATGTGTTTGTTGGCAACCTGTATATCTTCTTTGGAGAAATGTCTATTTAGGTCTTCTGCCCATTTTTGGATTGGGTTGTTTCTTTTCTTGATATTGAGCTGCATGAGTTGCTTGTATGTTTTGGAGTTTTATTCTTTGTCAGTTGTTTCATTTGCAAATATTTTCTCCCTTTCTGAGGGTTGTCTTTTCATCTTGTTTATGGTTTCCTTTGCTGTGCAAAAGCTTTTAAGTTTCATTAGGTCCCATTTGTTTATTATTATTTTTTATTTCCATTTCTCTAGGAGGTGGATCAAAAAGGATCTTGCTGTGATTTATGTCATAGAGTGTTCTGCCTATGTTTTCCTCTAAGAGATTGATGGTGTCTGGCCTTACATTTAGGTCTTTAATCCATTCTGAGTTTATTTTTGTGCATGGTGTTAGGGAGTGTTCTAATTTCATTCTTTTCCATGTAGCTGTCCAGTTTTCCCAGCACCACTTATTGAAGAGGCTGTCTTTTCTCCACCGTATATTCTTGCCTCTTTATCAAAGATAAGGTGACCATATGTGTGTGGGTTTATCTCTGGGCTTTTTATCATGTTCCATTGATCTATATTTCTGTTTTTGTGCCAGTACCATACGGTCTTGATTACTGTAGCTTTGTTGTATAGTCTGAAGTCAGGGAGTCTGATTCCTCCAGCTCCGTTTTTCGTTCTCAAGATTGCTTTGGCTATGCGGGGTCTTTTGTGTTTCCATAGAAATTGTGAAATTCTTTGTTCTAGTTCTGTGAAAAATGCCAGTGGTAGTTTGATAGGGATTGCATTGAACCTGTAGATTGCTTTCGGTAGTAGAGTCATTTTCACAATGTTGATTCTCCAATCCAAGAACATGGTAAATCTCTCCATCTATTTGTATCATCTTTAATTTCTTTCATCAGTGTCTTATAATTTTCAGCATACAATCTTTTCTCTCCTTAGGTAGGTTTATACCTAGATATTTTATTCTTTTTGTTGCAATGGTAAATGGGAGTGTTTTCTTAATTTCACTTTCAGATTTTTCATCATTAGTGTATAGGAATGCAAGAGGCTTCTGTGCATTAATTTTACATCCTGCTACTTTACCAAATTCATTGATTAGCTCTAGTAGTTTTCTGGTAGCATCTTTAGGATTCTCTATGTATAGTATCATGCCATCTGCAAACAGTAACAGCTTTACTTCTTCTTTTCCAGTTTGGATTCCTTTTATTTCTTTTTCTACTCTGATTGCTGTGGCTAAAACTTCCAAACTATGTTGAATAGTAGTGGTGAGAGTGGGCAACCTTGTCTTGTTCCTGATCTTCGTGGAAATGGTTTCAGTTTTTCACCATTGAGGATGATGTTGGCTGTGGGTTTGTCATATATGGCCTTTATTATGTTGAGGAAAATTCCCTCTATGCCTACTTTCTGGCGGGTTTTATCATAAATGGGTGTTGAATTTTGTTGAAAGATTTATCGGCATCTATTGAGATGATCATATGGTTTTTGTCCTTCAATTGGTTAATATGGTGTATCACATTAATTGTTTTGCGTATATTGAAGAATCCTTGCCTTCCTGGGATAAACCCCACTTGATCATAGTGTATGATCCTTTTAATGTGATGTTGGATTCTGTTTGCTAGTATTTTGTTGATTTTTGCATCTATGTTCATCAGTGATATTGGCCTGTAGTTTTCTTTCTTTGTGACAGCTTTGTCTGGTTTTTGTATCAGGGTGATTTTAGCCTCATAGAATGAGTCTGGAGTGTTCCTCCCTCTGTTATACTTTGGAAGAGTTTGAGAAGGATAGGTGTTAGTTCTTCTCTAAATGTTTGATAGAATTCCCCTGTGAAGCCATCTGGTCCTGGGCTTTTGTTTGTTGGAAGATTTTAAATCACTGTTTCAATTTCAGTGCTTGTGATTGGTCTATTCATATTTTCTATGTCTTTCTGGTTCAGTCTTGGAAGGTTGTGCATCTCTAAGAATTTGTCCATTTCTTCCAGGTTGTCCATTTTGTTGGCATAGAGTTGCTTGTAATAATCTCTCATGATTCTTTGTATTTCTGCAGTGTCAGTTATTACTTCTCCTTTTTCATTTCTAATTCTATTTATTTGAGTCTTCTCCCTTTTTTTCTTGATAAGTCTGGCTAATGGTTTATCAGTTTTGTTTATCTTCTGAAATAACCAGCTTTTAGTTTTATTGATCTTTGCTATCGTTTCCTTCATTTCTTCTTCATTGATTTCTGATCTGATCTTTATGATTTCTTTCCTTCTGCTAAATTTGAGGGTTTTTTGTTCTTCTTTCTCTAATTGCTTTAGGGGTAAGGTTAGGTTGTTTATTTGAGATGTTTCTTGTTTCTTAAGGTAGGATTGTATTGCTATAAACTTCCCTCTTAGAACTGCTTTTGCTGCATCCCATAGGTTTTGTGTCATTGTGTTTTCATTGTCATTTGTTTCTAGGTATTTTTTGCTTTCCCCTTTGATTTATTCAGTGATCTCTTGGTTATTAAGTAGTGTGTTGTTTAGCCTCCATGTGTTTGTATTTCTTACAGATTTTTTCCTGTAATTGATATCTAGTCTCAAAGCGTTGTGGTTAGAAAAGATACTTGATACGTTTTCAATTTTCTTAAATTTATCGAGGCTTGATTTGTGACCCAAGATATGATCTATCCTAGAGAATGTTCCACGAACACTTGAGAGAATGTGTATTCTGTTGTTTTTGGATGGCATGTCCTATAAATATCAATTAAGTCCATCTTCTTTAATGTATCATTTAAAGCTTGTGTTTCCTTATTTATTTTCAGGTTGGATGATCTGTCCATTTGTGAAAGTGGGGTGTTAAAGTCCCCTACTATGATTGTGTTACTGTCGATTTCCCCTTTTATGGCTGTTAGTATTTGCCTTATGTATTGGGGTGCTCCTATGTTGGCTGCATAAATATTTGCAATTGTTATATCTTCTTCTTGGATTGATCCCTTGATCATTATGTAGTGTCCTACTTTGTCTCTTGTAATAGTCTTTGTTTTAAAGTCTATTTTGTCTGATATAATAATCGCTCCTCCAGCTTTCTTTTGATTTCCTTTTGCATGGAATATCTTTTTCCATCCCCTCACTTTAAGGCTATACCTGTCCCTAGGTGTATAAAGTGCGTCTCTTGTAGACAGCATATATACGGGTCTTGTTTTTGTATCCATTCAGCCAGTCTGTGTCTTTTGCTTGGAGCATTTAATCCATTTACATTTAAGGTAATTGTTGATATGCATGTTCCTATTACCATTTTCTTAATTGTTTTGGGTTTATTATTGTAGGTCTTTTCCTTCCCTTGTGTTTCCTGCCTAGAGAAGTTCCTTTAGCATTTGTTGTAAAGCTGGTTTGTTGGTGCTGAATTCTCTTAGCTTTTGCTTGTCTGTAAAGCTTTTAATTTCTCTGTCAAATCTGAATGAGATCCTTGCTGGGTAGGCTAATCTTGGTTGTAGGTTTTTCCCTTTCATCACTTTAAATATGTCATGCCACTCCCTTCTGGCTTGTAGAGTTTCTGCTGATAGATCAGCTGTTAACCTTATGGGGATTCCCTTATGTGTTATTTGTTGTCTTCCCTTCCTGTTTTTAATATTTGTTATTTGTATTTAATTTCTGGTAGTTTTTTTAATATGTGTCTTGGCGTGTTTGTCCTTGGATTTATCCTGTATGGGACTCTTTGTGCTTCCTGGACTTGATTAACTATTTCCTTTCCCATATTAGGGAAGTTTTCAACTATAATCTCTTCAAATATTTTCTCAGTCACTTTCTTTTTCTCTTCTTCTTCTGTGAACCTTATAATTCGAATATTGGTGCATTTAATGTTGTCCCAGAGGTCTCTGAGACTGTTCTCAATGCTTTTCATTCTTTTTTCTTTATTCTGCTCTTCAGTAGTTATTTCCACTATTTTATCTTCCAGGTCACTTATCCATTCTTCTGCCTCAGTTATTCTGCTATTGATCCCTTCTAGAGAATTTTTAATATCATTTATTGTGCTGTTCATCACTGTTTGTTTGCTCTTTAGTTCTTCTAGGTCCTTCTTAAACGTTTCTTGTATTTTCTCCATTCTATTTCCAGGATTTTGGATCATCTTTGCTATCATTATTTTGAATTCTTTTTCAGGTAGACTGCCGATTTCCTCTTCATTTGTTAGGTCTAGTGGGTTTTTGCCTTGCTCCTTCATCTGCTGTGTGTTTCTCTGTCTTCTCATTTTGCTTAACTTACTGTTTGGTGTCTCCTTTTCACAGGCTGCAGGTTCGTAGTTTCCATTGTTTTTGGTTTCTGTCCCCAGTGGCTAAGTTTGGTTCAGTGGGTTTTGTAGGCTTCCTGGTGGAGGGGACTAGTGCCTGTGTTCTGGTGGATGACGCTGGATCTTGTCTTTCTGTTCGGCAGGTCCCCGTTTGGTGGTGTGTTTTGGGGTGTCTGTGGCCTTATTATGATTTTAGTCAGCCTCTGTGCTAATGGATGGGGTTGTGTTCTTGTCTTGCTAGTTGTTTGGCATACAGTGTCCTGCACTGTAGCTTGCTGGTCGTTGAGTGGAGCTGGGTCTTGGCATTGAGATGGAGATCTCTGGGAGATTTTCGCCATTTGATATTACGTGGAGCTGGGAGGTCTCTTGTGGACCAGTGTCCTGAACTTGGCTGTCCCACCTCAGTGGCACAGCCCTGATGCCTGGCTGGAGCACCAGGAGCCTGTCCTCCACACAACTCAGAATAAAAGGGAGAAAAAAAAGAAAGAAGATAAAATAAAGTAAAATAAAATAAAGTTATTAAAATAAAAAATAATTATTAAGAAAAAAATTTTTTAGGTAAAAAAAAAAACGAACAGAGAGAACCCTAGGACAAATGGTAAAAGCAAAGCTATACAGACAAAATCACACACAGGAGTATACACATGCACACTCACAAAATGAGAAAAAGGGGAAGAAATATATATATCGTTGCTCCCAAAGTCCACCTCCTCAATTTGGGATGATTCATTGTCTATTCAGGTATTCCACAGATGCAGGGTACATCAAGTAGATTGTGGAGATTTAATCCACTGCTCCTGAAGCTGCTGGGAGATATTTCCCTTTCTGTTCTTTGTTCACACAGCTCCTGGGGTTCAGCTTTTGATTTGGACCCGCCTCTGCATGTAGGTTGCCTGAGGGTGTCTGTTCTTCGCTCAGACAGGACGAGGTTAAAGGAGCAGCTGATTTGGGGGTTCTGGCTCACTCAGGTTGGGGGGAGGGAGGGGTACAGAGTGCAGGGTGAGCCTGCGGTGGCAGAGGCCAACCTGACGTTGCAGTAGCATGAGGCACACCATGCGTTCTCCTGGGGAAGTTGTCCCTGGATCACGGGACCCTGGCAGTGGCGGGCTGCACAGGCTCCCGGGAGGGGATGTGTGGAGAGTAACCTGTGCTTGCACACAGGCTTCTTGGTGGCGGCAGCAGCAGCCTTAGCGTCTCATGCCCGTCTCTGGGGTCCACGCTGATAGCCACGCCTTGCACCCGTATCTGGAGCTCCTTTAAGCAGTGCTCTTAATCCCCTCTCCTCACACACCAGGAATGAAAGAGGCAAGAAAAAGCCTCTTGTCTCTTCTGCAGCTCCAGACTTTTCCCCTGACTCCCTCCTGGCTAGCTGTGGTGCACTAGCCCCCTTCAGGCTGTGTTCACACAGCCAACCCCAGTCCTCTCCCTGAGATCCGATCTCTGAAGCCCAAGCCTCAGCTCCCAGTTGCCACGCACCCCCGCGGGTGAGCAGACAAGCCTCTCAGGCTGGTGATTGCTGGTCAACACCGATCTTCTGTGCAGGAATCTCTCCACTTTGCCCTCCACACCCCTGTGGCTGCACTCTCCTCCTGGGCTCCGAAGCTTCCCCGTCCGCCACCCGCCATCTCCGCCCGCAAAGGGGCTTCCTAGTGTGTGGAAACCTTTCCTCCTTCACAGCTCCCTCCCACTGGTGCTGGTCCTGTCTGTATTCTTTTGTCTCTGTTTTTTCTTTTTTTTTTTTTTGCCCTACCCAAGTACGTGGGGAGTTTCTTGCCTTTTGGGAGGTCTGAGGTCTTCTGCCAGCGTTCAGTTGGTGTTCTGTTGGAGTTGTACCGCATGTAGATGTATTTCTGATGTATTTGTGGGGAGGAAGGTGATCTCTGCGTCTTACTCTTGTGCCATCTTGAAGCTCCCTTCTCTAATTATTTCTTGATAGTGTAATTACAATTAGTATTTGTTTATTAATCTTGTTTAACTTCACTGAACTCTTATTCATACTACTAATTTATCTTCACTTTCTTTTGGGTTTTCTATGTAAATTATCATATATTCTGCAAATAATGTTTATTTTCTTATAACTTTTTACAAAATCTTTTTATGTCATATTTTTTAGGGAACTTCAAAACAATGTTGAATAGAAATATGATACTAGGAATCTTCATTTTTTTTGGTTTTTCACAGAAAGTTCTTAAAGCTTCATCATTAAGGTGATATTTGATATTTTCTGTGAGATCGTGATAGATATATTAATCTAGTTAAGGAAATGCTCATTTAGTCCTAGTTTGCTAATGTTATTTATTTTTTGTTACCGTCATTCATTTGTTTTATTTTTTAGATTCCATGTTAAGTGATAGCATACAGTATTTGTCTTTCTCTAGTCTGACTTATTTCACTGAGCATAATACCCTCCACGTCCATCCATGTTGTTGCAAATGGCAAAAATATTCCGTTCTACCTATCTATCTATCTATCTATCTATCTATCTATCTATCTATCTATCTATCTATCTATCTATCTATCTATCTATATATACATACACACCACATCTTCTTTAACCATTCATCTGTTAATGGTCACTTATACTGCTTCCATATCTTGCCTATTGTAAATAATGCTGCTGTGAACATTGGGGTGTATGTGTCTTTTCGAATTAGGGTTTTTGTTTTCTTCAGATGTATACCAAGAAGTGGAATTGCTGGATCACATGGTAGTTCTATTTTTAGTTTTTTGAGGAAACTCCATACTGTTTCCCATAGTGGCTGCACCAATTTACATTCCCACCAACAGTGCACAAGTGTTCCCTTTTCTCCCCATCCTGACAACATTTGTTATTTGTGGTCTTTTTGATGATAGTCATTCTGACAAGTGTGAGGTAATATATCATTGTGGTGTTGATTTGCATTCCTGTGATGATAGGTGATGTTGAGCATCTTTTCATGTGCCTGTTGGCCATCTCTGTCTTCTTTGGAAAAAAATGTCTAATTCAGGTCTTTGCCCATTTTTAATTTGGTTGTTTGGTATTTTTGATATTGAGTTTTATGAGTTGTTTATATATTTTGGATATTAACCCCTTATTGGTTATATCATTCATTTGCAAATATTTTCTCACATTCAGTAGTTCTTTTTGTTTTGTTCATGGTTTCCTTTGCTGTACAAATGTTTTTAAGTTTAATTAGGTCCCATTTGTTTATTTCTGCTTTTGTTTTCTTTGCCTTAGGACACAGATCCAAAAAAATATTGCTACAATTTATGTGAAAGAATGTTCTACCTATGATTTCTTGTGGAAGTTTTTGGTTTCTGGTCTTAAATTTAGGTCTTTAATCCATTTTGAGTTTATTTTTCTATATGCTGTGAGAAAATGTTCTAATTTTATATGTAGTTGACCAATTTTCACAGCACCACTTACTAAAGAAACTTTCTTTGCTCCATTGTATATTCTTGCCTCATTGACATAAATTAATTGACCATGAGTGCATGGCTTTATTTCTGGGCTCTCTAATCTGTTCCACTGATCTTTGTGTCTGTTTTTGTGCCAGTATCTTACTGTTTTGATTACTGTGACTTTGCAGTATAGTTGGAAGTTAGGGACTGTTATACCTCAACTCTGGCTCTGCTCTTCTTTCTCAAGATTTTTTTTTGGCTTTTCAAGGTCTTTTGTGGTTCCATACAAATTTTAAAATTATTTGTTCTAGTTCTGTGAAAAATGCTATTATTTTTTTGATAGGGATTGCATTGAATCTGTAGATTGCCATGGGTAGTATGGTCATTTTAACAATATTAATTCTTCCAATCCATGAATATAGTATATCTTTCTATTTATTTGTGTTATCCCCATTTTCTTTCATTTGTGTCCTATAGTTTTCCAAGTGTAAGTCTTTTATCTCCTTAGGTAGGTCTATTCCTATGTGTATTATTTTATTTTTTTAAGTGATTATAAATGGGATTGTTTCCTTAATTTCTCTTTCTGATAGTTCATTGTTGGTATATAGAAATGAAACAGATTTCTGTGTATTAATTTTGTATACTGCAACTTTATTGAATTCATTGATGAGCTCTAGTAGATTTTGGTGGCATCTTTAGGATTTTCTATATATAGCATCATGTCATCCACAGTGACAGTTGTACTTCTCCCCTTGCAATTTTGATTCCTTTTTCTTCTCTGATTTCTGTGGTTAGGACTTCCAATACTATGTTAAATAAAAGTGGTGAGAGTGGGCATCCTTGCCTTGTACGTGATCTTAGGGAAAATGCTTTTAGCTTTTCAAAATTGAGTATGATGTTACCTGTGGGCTTATCATATACAGTCTTTTTTATATTGAGGTATGTTCCCTCTGTACCCAATTTGTGGTGAGTTTTTATCAAAAATGGATGTTGAATTTTATCAAAAACTTTGTCTGCATCTATTGAGATGATCATGTGGCCTTTACTCTTTGATTTGTTAATATGGTGTACCGTATTGATTAATTTGCAGATATTGAACCTTTCTTGCATCCCTGGGATAAATCAAATTGATCACAGTATATGATCCTTCTAATGTATTGTTGGATTCGTTTTGCAAATATTTTGTTTAGGATTTTTGCATCTACATTCATCACTGATATTGGCCTGTAATTTTGCTTTTCTGTGATATCATTGTTTGGTTTTTGTGTCAAGGTATTGCTGGCCTCATAGAATGAGTTTGGAACTGTTATTTCCTCTGCAATATAAGGATGGGTGTTAACTCTTCTTTAAATATTTGGTAGAATTCACCCTGAAGCCATCTGGTCATAGATTTTTGTTTGCTAGGAGTTTTGTTTTGTTTTCTGATTCAATTTTATTACTGGTAATTAGTCTCTTTATATATTATTTTTCTTCCTGGTTCAGTCTTGGGAGATTGTATATTTCTGGGATTTGTCCCTTTCTTCTAGGTTGTTCATTTTATTGGTATGTAGTTATTCATAGTAACCCCTTATGATCATTTGTAATTTTGTGGTGTCAGTTATAATTTCTCCTCTTTCATTTCTGATTTTACTGATTTGGCCCTCCTTTTTTTCTTAATGAGTCTGGCTAAAGGTTTATCAATTTTGTTTGTCTTTTCACAAAACCAGCTCTTAGTTTTATTGATCTGTTCTATTGTTTTTTTAGTCTCTGTTTCATTTATTTCTGCTCTAATCTTTATGATTTCTTTCCTTCTACTAAGTTTGGGTTTTGTTTATTCTTCTTTTCTAGTTCCTTTAGGTGTAAGGTTAGGTTGTTTATTTGGGATTTTTCTTGCTTGTATTGCTATAAACTTCCCTCTTAGAACTGCTTTTGCTGAGTACCATAGATTTTGGATCTTTGGGTTTTCTTTTTTATTTGTCTCCAGGCATTTTTGGACTTCTTTGATTTCTTCAGTTATCCATTTTTTGTTTAGTAGCATACTGTTTAACATCCACGTGTTTGTGTTTTTTGCAGTTTTTTTTTTTTCCTGTAGTTGATTTCTAGTCTCTTTACACTGTGGTCAGGAAAGAAGCTTGGTATGATTTCAGTTTTCTTGAATTTACTTGGGCTTGTTTTGTGGCCTAGCATGTGGTCTATCCTGGAGAATGTTCCATATGCACTTGAAAAAAATGTGTATTCTGCTGCTTTTGGATGGAATGTTTTATATATATATATACATACACACACACACACACACACATATATGAATAGAACAGATGAACATATAAGGTAATCTGTTCTAATGTGTCATTTAAAGCCAGTGTTTCCTTATTGATTTTCTGTGTAGATGATCTGTACACTGATGTAAGTGGGGTATTAAAGTCCCTTATTATTGTGTTACTGTCAATTTCTCCCATTATGTCTGTTAATATTTGCTTTATGTATGTTGGGTGCATGTATGTTTACAATTGTTATATCTTCTTCTAGGATTGATCCCCTAATCATTATGTAGTGTCCTTCTTTGTCTCTTGTAACAGTCTTTGTTTTAAAGCCTATTTTGTCTGATATGAGTTTTGCTACTTCAGTTTTCTTTTCATTTCCATTTGCATTGAAGGCTTTTTCTATACCCTCACTTTCAGGCTGTGTGTGTTTTTAGATATGAATTGAGTCTCTTATAGACAACATACACACACACACACACACACACACACACACACATACACATACACATACACACACAGTAAGTCCCCTACATATGAACACATTTCTTTCCAAGAGTACATTCATAAGTCCAATTTGTTCATAAGTCCAACAATGTTAGCCTAGGTACCCAACTAACACAATTGGCTATATAGTACTGTACTGTAATAGGTTTATAATACTTTTCACACAAATAATACATTAAAAAAACAAAGAAAAATAAAGAAAACATTTTTAATGTTACAGTACATTACCTTGAAAAGTACAATAGTACCAGCTACATCACCGCTGCTTTTACACTTGCTTCCTGACATCCTGGGCTTGAAACAAAGATACTGTACTACTGTACTCTATACAGTATTGTACAGTAAAATACACAAAAGCACAACCACTTGTAGAGGATGTACACACATGGCAATGTACGCCAGTCACGTGAGCTAACTTACATGATTGGACATGTGAACACACATTCGTATGTTTGAAAGTTCACAGCTTGGAGGTTCGAATGTAGGGGACTTACTGTGTGTGTGTGTGTGTGCGCGTGTGTGCGCGTGCACGCGCATGTGTGCACACACGTATCTCTTGTTTTTTATCCATTCAGCAACTTTGTCTTTTTTTTTATTAGCTATCTACTTTATACATATTAATGTGTATATGTCAATCCCAATCTCCCAATTCATCCCACCAATCCCCCCATCCCCCGCTTTTGCCCCTTGGTGTCCATACATTTGTTGTCTTTATCTGTCTCTATTTCTGCCTTGCAAACTGGTTCATCTGTACCATTTTTCTAGATTCCACATATATGCATTAATATACGGTATTTGTTTTTCTCTTTCTGACTCAGTTCACTCTGTATGACAGTCTCTAGGTCCATCCACGTCTCTACAAATGATCCAATTTCATTCCTTTATATGGCTGAGTAATATTCCATCGTATATATGTGCCACATCTTCTTTATCCATTCGTCTGTCGATGGGCATTTAGGTTGCTTCCATGACCTGGCTATTGTAAATAGTGCTGCAGTGAACACTGGGGTGCATGTCTCTTTTTGAATTATGGTTTTCTCTGGGTATATGCCTAGTAGTGGGATTGCTGGGTCATATGTTAATTCTACTTTTAGTTTTTTAAGGTACCTCCATACTGTTCTCCATAGTGGCTGTATCAATTTACATTCCCAGCAGTGCAAGAGGGTTCCCTTTTCTCCACACCCTCTCCAGCATTTGTTGTTCGTAGATTCTCTGATGATGACCATTCTGACTGGTGGGAGGTGATACCTCATTGTAGTTTTAATTTGCATTTCTCTAATACTTAGTGATGTTGAACAGCTTTTCATATGCCTCTTGACCATCTGTATGTCTTCTTTGGAAAAATGTCTATTGAGGTCTTCTGCCCATTTTTTCACTGGGTTGTTTGTTTTTTTAATATTGAGCTGCATGAGCTGTTTATATATTTTGGAGGTTAATCCTTTGTCTGTTGATTCATTTGCAAATATTTTCTCCCATTCTGAGGGTTGTCTTTTTGTCTTGTTTATGGTTTCCTTTGCTGTGCCAAAGCTTTTAAGTTTCATTAGGTCCCATTTGTTTATTTTTGTTTTTATTTCCATTACTCTAGGAGGTGGCTCAAAAAAGATCTTGCTGTGATTTATGTCAAAGAGTGTTCTTCCTTTATTTTCCTCTAAGAGTTTTATAGTGTCCGGTCTTACATTTAGGTCTTTAATCCATTTTGAGTTTATTTTTGTGTATGGTGTTAGGGAGTGTTCTAACTTCATTCTTTTTACATGTAGCTGTCCAGTTTTCCCAGCACCACTTATAGAAGAGACTGCTTTTTCTCCACTGTATATCCTTGCTTCCTTTGTCATAGATTAATTAACTGTAGGTGTGTGTGTTTATCTCTGGGCTTTCTACCCTGTTCCATTGATCTATATCTATGTTTTTCTACCAGTAGCATATTGTCTTGATTACTGTACCTTTGTAGTATAGTCTGAAGTCAGGGAATCTGATTCCTCCAGCTCAGTTTTTTTTCCCTCAAGGTTGCTTTGGCTCTTTGGGGTCTTTTGTGTCTCCATACAAATTTTAAGATTTTTTTGTTCTAGTTCTGAAAAAAATCCCATTGGTAATTTTATAGGGATTGCACTGAATTTGTAGATTGCTTTGGGTAGTATAGTCATATTCACAGTATTGATTCTTCCAATCCAGAACATGGTATATCTCTCCATCTGTCTGTGTCACCTTCGATTTCTTTCATCAGTGTCTTATAGTTTTCTGAATTCAGGTCTTTTACATCCTTAGGTAGGTTTATTCCTAGGTATTTCATTCTTTTTGTTGCAGTGGTGTATGGGATTGTTTCCTTAATTTCTCTTTCTGATCTTTTGTTGTTAGTGTATAGGAATGCAAGAGATTTCCGTGCATTAATTTTTTAACCTGCAACTTTACCAAATTCATTGATAAGCTCTAGTAGTTTTCTGGTAACATCTTTAGGATTCTCTATGTATAGTATCATGTTATCTGCAAACAGTGACAGTTTTACTTCTTCTTTTCCGATTTGGATTCCTTTTATTTCTTTTTCTTCCGTGATTGCTGTGGCTAAGACTTCCAAAACTATGTTGAATAATAGTGATGAGAGTGGACCTCCTTGTCTTGTTCTTGATCTTAGAGGAAATGGTTTCAATTTTTCACCACGGTTCTTCAACATTGAGAATGATGTTGGCTGTGGGTTTGTCATATATGGCCTTCATTATGTTGAGGTAGGTTCCCTTTGTGCCTACTTTCTGGAGAGTTTTTATCATAAATGAATGTTGAATTTTGTCAAAAGCTTTTTCTGCATCTATTGAGATGATCATATGGTTTTTATTCTTAAATTTGTTAATATGGTGTATCACATTGATTGATTTGTGTATAGTGAAGAATCCTTGCATCCCTAGGATAAATCACACTTGATTGTGGTGTATGATCTTTTTAATTTGTTGTTGGATTCTGTTTGCTAGTATTTTGTTGAGGGTTTTTGCATCTATATTCATCAGTGATATTGGTCTGCAATTTTCTTTTTTTGTAGTATCTTTGTCTGCTTTTGGTATCAGGGTGATGGTGACCTTGTAGAATTAGTTTGGGAGTGTTCCTGCCTCTACAACTTTTTGGAAGAGTTTGAGAAGGATCGGTGTTAGCTTTTCTCTAAATGTTGGATAGAATTCACCTCTGAAGCCATCTGGTCCTGGACGTTTGTTTGTTGGAAGATTTTTAATCACAGTTTTAATTTCATTACTTGTGATTTGTCTGTTCATATTTTCTATTTCTTCCTCATTCAGTCTTGGAAGGTTTTACCTTTCTACGAATTTGTCCATTTCTTCTAGGTTGTCCATTTTATTGGCATAGAGTTGCTTATAGTAGTCTCTTACGATGCTTTGTATTTTTTGTGGTGTCTGTTGTAACTTCTCCTTTTTCATTTCTAATTTTAGTAATTTGAGTCCTCCTTCTCTTTTGCTTGCTGAGTCTGGCTATAAGTTTATCAATTTTGTTAACTTCTCAAATAACCAGCTTTTAGTTTTATTGATCTTTGCTATTGTTTTCTTTGTTTCTAGTTCATTCATTTATGCTCTGATCTTTATGATTTCTTTCCTTCTACTAACTTTGGGGTTTGTTTGTTCTTCTTTCTCTAGTTCCTTTAGGTGTAAAGGAAGATTGTTCATTAGAGATTTTTCTTGTTTTTGAGGTAGGATTGTATTGCCATAAACCTCCCTCTTAGAACTGCTTTTGCTGCATCCCATAAGTTTTGGATCATTGTCATTTGTCTCTAGGTATTTTTTAATTTTCTCTTTGATTTCTTCAGTGATCTCTTGGTTATTTAGTAACGTATCATTTAGCCTCCATGTGTTTGTGTTTTTTACGTTTTTTTCCATGTAATTTATTTCTAATCTCATAATGTTGTGGTTGGAAAAAATGCTTGATATGATTTCAATTTTCTTAAATTTACTGAGGTTTAATTTGTGACCCAAGATGTGATCTATCCTGGTGAATGTTCCATGTGCACTTGAGAAGAAAGTGTAATCTGCTGTTTTCAGATGGAATGTCCAATAAATATCAATTAAATCTGTCTGGTCTACTGTGTCACTTAAAGCTTGTATTTCCTTATTAATATTCTGTCTGACAGAATTTTCTGTCTGTATAAAATGGATAACTAATAAGAACCTGCTGTATAAAAAAAATAAATAAAATAAAATTCAAAAATTCAAAACAAAATTTATGTCTGGATGATCTGTCTATTGGTGTAAGCGAGGTGTTAAAGTCCCCCACTATTACTGTGTTATTGTTGATTTCCTCTTTTATAGCTGTTAGCATTTACCTTATGTATTGAGGTGCTCCTATATTGGGTGCATATATATTTATAATTGTTATATCTGCTTCTTGCATTGCATTATCATTATGTAGTGTCCTTCCTTGTCTCTTGTAACAGTCTTCATTTCAAAGTCTGTTTTGAGTATTGCTACTCCAACTTTCTTTTGATATCCATTTGCGTAGAATATCTTTTTCTATCCCCTCACTTTCAGTCTGTATGTGTCCCTAGGTCGGAAGTGAGTCTCTTATAGACAGAATATATACAGGTCTTGTTTGTGTATCCATTCAGCCACTCTGTGTCTTTTGGTTGGAGCATTAATCCATTCACATGTAAGGTAATTCTTGATATGTTCTGATTACCATTTTCGTAATTGTTTTGGGTTTGTTTTTTTTAGATCCTTTTCTTCTCTTGTGTATTCCACTTAGAGAAGTTCCTTTAGCATTTCTTGTAGAGCTGGTTTGGTGGTGCTGAATTCTCTTAGCTTTTGCTTGTCTGTAAAGCTTTTGATTTTTCCATCAAATCTGAATGAGCTCCTTGCTGGGTAGGGTAATCTTGGTTGTAGTTTCTTCCCTTTCATCACTTTAAATATATCGTGCCACTCCCTTCTGGCTTGTAGTTTCTGCTGAGAAATCAGCTGTTAACGTTATGGGAGTTCCCCTGTATGTTATTTTTGTTTTTCCCTTGTTGCTTTTAATAATTTTTCTTTGTTTTTAATTCTTGTCAATTCAATTACTATGTGTCTCTGTGTGTTTGTCCTTGTGTTTATCCTGCCTGGGACTCTCTGTGTCTCCTGGACTTGGGTGGCTACTTCCTTCCCATGTTAGGGAAGTTTTTGACTATAATCTCTTCACATATTTTCTCGGGTCCTTTCTCTCTCTCTTCTCCTTCTGGGACCCCTATAATGCGAATGTTGGTCTGTTTAATGTTGTTCTAGGGGCCTCTTAGGCTGTCTTCATTTCTTTTTATTCTTTTCTCTTTATTCTGTTCCATGGCAGTGATTTCCACCATTCTGTCTTCCATGTCACTTATCCGTTCTTCTGCCTCAATTATTCTGCTATTGATTCCTTCTAGTGTATTTTTCATTTCAGTTATTGTATTGTTCATCTCTGTTTGTTTTTCTTTAATTCTTCTAGGTCTTTGTTAAACATTTCTTGGGTCTTCTCGATCTCTGCTTCCATTCTTTTTCCAAGGTCCTGGATCATCTTCACTATCATTATTCTGAATTCTTTTTCTGGGAGGTTGCCTATCTCCACTTCATTTAGTTGTTTTCCTGGTGTTTTATCTTTTTCCTTCATCTGGCACATAGTCCTCTGCCTTTTCACTTTGTCTTTCTTTATGTGAATGTGGTTTTCATTGCACAGGCTGCAGGATTGTAGTTCTTTTTGCTTCTGCTGTCTGTCCTCTGGTGGATGAGGCTACCTAAGAGGCTTGTGAAAGCTTCCTGATGGGAGGGACTGGTGGTGGGTAGAGCTGGGTGTTGCTCTGGTGGGCAGTGCTCAGTAAAACTTTAATCTGCTTGTCTGCTGATGGGTGTTGCTCAGTTGCCTCCCTATTGGTTGTTTGGCCTGAGGCTACCCAACACTGGAGTCTACAGGCTCTTTGATGAGGCTAATGGTGGACTGTGGGAGGGCTCACGCCAAGGAGTACTCCCCCGAACTTTTGTTGCCAGTGTCCTTGTCCCCGTGGTGAGCCACAGCCGCCCTCAGACTCTGCAGGAGACCCTCCAACACTAGCAGGTAGGTCTGGTTGAGTCTCCTATGGGGTCACTGCTCCTTCCCCCTGGGTCCTGATGCTCACACTACTTTGTGTGTGCCCTCCAAGAGTGGAGTCTCTGTTTTCCCCAGTCCTGTTGAAGTCCTGCAATCCTGCAATCAAATCCCACTAACCTTCAAAGTCTGATTCTCTGGGAATTCCTCCTCCCATTGCTGGACCCCCTGGTTGGGAAGCCTGACGTGGGGCTCAGAACCTTCACTCCAGTGGGTGGCCTTCTGTGGTATAATTGTTCTCCAGTTTTTGAGTCACCCACCCAGTGGTTATGGGATTTGATTTTATTGTGATTGTGCCCCTCCTACCATCTCATTGCAGCTTCTCCTTTGTCTTTGGATGTGGGGTATATCTTTTGGTGAGTTCCAGTGTCTTCCTGTTGATGATTGTTCAGCAGTTAGTTGTGATTTTGGTGCTCTTGCAAGAGGGAATGACCGCACGTCCTTCTACTCCACCATCTGGAACCAAACTCTCTATGTCTTTTGATTAGAGCATTTAGTCTACTTACATTGCCAGTTTGTTATAATTTAGTCTGCTTACATTTAGTCTACTTACATTGCCAGTTTGTTATTGCCAGTTTGTTAATAATTTTTGGTTTGTTTTTATAGTTCTTTTTGGTTCCTTTCTTCTTTTGTTCTCTTCCCTTGTGATTTGATAACTATCTTCAGTGTTGTTATATTTGGATTCCTTTCTCTTTTTGTGTGTGTGTCTATTATAGATTTTTGGTTTGTGGTCAGTAAGAGATTTAAACAAGATATAGCACTATATATGTGTGTGTTTGTGTGTTTGTATATATGATTATTTTAAGTTGCTGATCTCTTTCAAATGCTGATCAATTTCAAATGTATTTTAACGACCCTGCATTTTTATTCCACTCCCCCCACAATTACTGTTTTTGACATCATATTTTACAGCTCTTTGTTTTGTGTATCCCTTAACTGCTTTTTTTATTAACCTTCTTACCAATAGTACTGGTTGGTTTACTACCTGTACTGATATTTGCCTTTACTGATGAGCTTTTTCCTTTTATAATTTTCATGTTTCTAACTGTGGACATTTCTATTTTGCTTAGGTAAGTTCCTTTATCATTTTCTTGTAAAGCTGGTTTTCTGGTGCTGAACTGTTTTAGCTTTTACTTGTCTGAAAAACTTTTGATCTCTTCATCAGATCTGAATGAGATCATTGTCAGGTAGAGTATTCTTGGTTGTAGGTTTTTCTCTTTCATCACTTTATGTATATCATGCCGCTCCCTTCTGGCCTGCAGAGCTTCTGCTGAAAAGTCAGGTGATAGCCTTATGTGAATTTCTATGTAATTTGCTGCTTTTAATATTCTCTCTTTATCTTTAACTTTTGCACTTTAATTACAGTGTGTCTTGGTGTGGTCCTCTTTGTGTTGATACTTTTTGGGACTCTCTGTGCTTCCTAGACTTGGAAATCTGTTTCTTTTCCCAGGTTAGGGACGTTTTCAGCTATTATGTCTTCAAATATGTTTCCTACCCGTTTCTCTCTTTCTTTTCCTCCTGGGACTCCTATAATGAGAATGCTAGTATGATTGATGTTGTCCCAGAGGTCCCTTAAACTGCCCTCATTTCTTTTAATCCTTTTTCTTTTTTCACTTCAGCTTCAGTGAATTCCACTACTCTGTCTTCCAGCTTGCTGATCTGTTCCTCTGTATCATTTAGCCTACTGTTGATTTCCTCTAGTATATTTTTCATTTCAGTTTTTGTAGTTTTTATGTCTGTTTTTGGTACAAACTTCTAACTTCTCACTCTGTTCATCCATTCGTCTTCAAGTTCTTTGATCGTCTTTATGATCATTACCATGAATACTTTATCTGGTAGGTTGCCTATCTCCACTTCACTTAGTTCTTCTGGGGTTTTATCTTGTTCCTTCATTTACAACATATTCCTCTGTCACCTCATTTTGTGTGATTTGCTGTTTTTATTTCTAGGTACCTGGAAGGTTGGTTGTGTTTCCTGACCTTGGAGAAGTGGCCTCTCATAGGAAATGTCCTGTATGTCTGAGGAGTGCACTCCCCTCTGGTCACCAGAGCTATATACTCTAGGGGTGCCCCCTTTGTGGGCTGCGTGCATCCTTCTGTTGTGGTGGGCTGACTTCTGTGGGTATTATGGTAGGTGGGGCTGGCCCCCAGTCTGATTGGTCACCAGACCCTGCCTTGTGCAGAGGCTTCTGGTTGCTAGTTGGCAGGGCTGGGTCATAAGGAGGCTAGCTGTGGAACCCTTAGGTGCCCAGGGGCTACTGCTAGCTCACTGGTGAGCAGAGTCAGGCTCCTTTCAAATTACTGCCTACATGCTGGGTCTCAGAGCATGTGAAAATTTGTATGAATCTTTTATGAGTGGAGTATCTGTCTCTTCCAGCCCTCCAGCTCTCCTATACACAAGCCCTGCTCGCCTTCAAAGCCAGACATTCTGGGGGCTTGTCTTCCCTGTGCAAGTCTCCTGGGCTGGAGAGACCAATGTGGGGCTTGGACCATTCGCTTTTTGGGGAGAACCTCTGTAATTGTGATTATCCTCCTTTTTGTGGGACACCTACCCAAGGGTGTGGATCTTGACTATACTATGTCTCATCCCCTCCTGCCTATCTCACTATGGTTCCTTCTTTATATCTTTAGTTGTGGAAGATATTTTTTGCTTGTCTTCAGGTTGTTCTCATTGATAGTTTCTCTGTAAATAGTTGTAAATTTGGTGTACCCACGGGGAGAGGGTCTTCCCCATGAGCACAGGGTCTTCCTACTCTCCTCTCTTGTCCACACACCTCAACCTTGTTCTATATAGTCTTGAAAGTGGTTAGTGAAGTCACTATTATTATAGAACTATCTATTTCTGTCTTCAATTCTGTCAATTTTTGATTATATATAGTGAGAGTCTTTTATTAGTTTCTGGGTGCCTGACCACGAGTAGGCGGATCTGATTCCTGGGGTCTCTGGCTACAGGGTCTCAAGGGTCCTAGGTCTAGTGGCTGTGCACTGGTGTGTGGGACCATGTTCTGAGCCCTCTGGTGGGTTAGGCCATGTCCAGGGGCTAGGATCAGGGGGTCTTAAAGCAGTCTGTTTGCTGGTAGGTGAGGTTATGTCCCCACCCAGTTAATTGCTTGATCTGACGTGTCCCAGTACTGGTGCCTACTGGCTGATGGACGGGGCAGAGCTAGGTTCTGATGTGAGTAAGTTAGAGGGAGGATTCCAACAGGGCACTTGCTAACTCCAGTGTCCACATGGTAGAAACAGCTCCCCAAAATGGCTGATACCAGTGTCTCTGTCTCCAGGGTGAGCTCCAGTTGCCTCCTGCCTCTCTGAGAGACTCTCCAAAATCAGCAGGTAGGTCTGACCCAGCCTCCTTTCAAATTACTGCTTCTGCTCTGGGTCCTGGAGTGTGTTAAATTTTACTTGTGCCCTTTAAGAGTAAAGTCTCTATTCCCACAACCCTCTGGCTCTCCTGAAAGTAAGCCCCATTGGCCTTCAAAGCCAAACATTCTAGGGGGCTCATCTTCCTGGTGCAGGACCCCCAGCCTGGGGAACCCAATGTGGGGCTCAGATCCTGTGCTCATTTGGGGGAACCCTTGTTATTATAATTATTCTCCCATTTGTGGGTTGCCCACCCAGGGGTGTGGGTCTTAGCTATACAGCGACTGTGCTCCTCCTATCTGTCTTGTGGTTCTTTCTTAATGTCTTTAGTTGCAGAAGAATTTTTCTGGTAGGTTCTAGTCTTTCTCATAATAGTTTTTCTGTAAATAGTTGTCATTTTGGTGTGCCCATGAGAGGAAGTGGGCTCAGGGTCTTCCTACTCTGCCATCTTGGGAATTGTCTTCTCCAGTATTTCTTGATTTTCCTAAAAAGCAATAGCTATTCCTGTAACATGGCACTTCTCCACTATTCCTTTCAGTCCCACATTCTCTGCTACTCTACAAAGTCCCACAAGACTGAGGACTGTACTACACTCCAAATAGCATACTGAGACCTGGCTGTCCCAGGGAAGGAGGTATTCTTTATATGACTCAAAGAATGCTGTTTCCTTGAGAAGAACTTTGCACTCCCTCTGATATCTACAAGTATGTAACTGAGTACCTGCTATGAATGTTCTACATTACACCCAGGGTCTAATTTTACCACCCCTGGCAGCCGTATCTCAGCATATGGTACATGATCAGTGTTGGAGGCAAGTGGTGGCTTAGCTAACACTCCTCACCCAATGTATCTTATGTAAATTAAATAAAAGAGTGCTTACTTTGCAAATACAGCTTTAAGACACATTCCTCAGCATTTTATGCATATCCATTTAAGTTTAGCCCTTATAGACTTCCCAGTGACAATGTTCAGACTTATCCCTTATTTCTGTTAAAAACTGGTTTCCTTTTCTTCAGTTTGTTCTTGTTCTGCCTTTTTATTTTTATTTTTTATATAGAACAAATGGAAAATTTTTGTGCAGTCTTTACACAGAGGTAACCCTCTAAGTCACTTAAAATATATATGTGTGTTTGTGTAAAAAATTTGGTATGTTAGTTCCTTTTTATATTTTGCCACGAAATCAATAGGTAGCATGTGTGTTCTTTTCATTAACAAAACTACATGTGGCTGTGGAGTATACTATGTTAAAAATGAAAACAAATTGCTTTTTCTTAAAAAGCAAACTATCAATTTATTTATAAGTAATTTTATTTTTTGTAACATTAAAGATAATTTCAGAATACCTTAAATCAATGTGTTAAGATACCCAACTTCTTTTTAATTGAATTAAGCAGCTCTTTCTTGCTTCATATTCATAAATCCTACTGCCTGTCATTTTCTCAGAGAAAATTAGTAACAGAGTATCAGCTTTAGCAATTCAAAATTGTCTGTGTTACCTCTGCTTGATCTCAAAGTCTTAGCTCATTTTATTGATAGACTTTGCTGTCTTTGTTTCAGCTAAGTTCTTCAAGATTTAGAAATAGAGTGGCTAACTTCCAGCTTCCAGGCCAGCATGTTAGAAGCTTAGAAGTTGCTACTCTGTTCTGACAACTAGTAAAAAACTGTATAAACTGAAAAATCAACTCTTCTTAGAACTGTCAGAGAACTGATGTCACAGGGCAAACCATTGCCCTAAAAATTGGAGAGACAGACAAGCACATACAGAAAAGCACAATTTACCAGAGCAGAAATCCATGAGCAGAACCTTCTTTAAGAACCAGTGCCTAGATAGGAAGACCTGAACTGTGATTGACAAATTTCTAGAGGTTCAGTATGAACAAGTCTGAGGGTTAAAAACTCCAGGGGAATCCAGTCATAGGGGCATCCTCATGCTTTTGTGAGTTTTACCTCCAGGAGCTCAACCAGATCCTCAGAGTGAATATCAGAGAAAAATTCCCATGTGCTTCCAGCAGGGAGAGGGGAAAAGGAAATATTTTGTAATAGACCAGAACGCTCTGTTCTTTTTAATAAGACCTGTCCTTGGGAGGGAACTATTTTATCAGAGCCTAATCTGCTACAGGGATTTTATCAGAGCCTACTCTACCTGGGGGAAGGGAAACACCCATCTTCCTCTAGTGTTCCTGTCCCACCTGGAGGAAGCAGGGGAGTGAGAAGTACTGGTGAAGTTTCAGGAGCACAGATTAAAAGACTGTTTTAAGCATAGAACTACAGAATGCTTCCCCTCCCCCACACCTCACCACTGCATTACTAAAGGCCTATTTGCTGCAGTTCTTTTACCCAGTACTTCTCACCTGTCTTTCAACAAAAAAATTACAGTGCATACTAAAAGGCATTTCTGTTTGAACAGTTTGAAAAGACTTAAGGAGCATCAGAACCAGAGTTGGATATGGCAAGAATGTTGCAATTATCAGACCAAGAATTTAAAGAATAAACAACTATGATTAGTATTCTAAGGGCTTTAATGGAAAAAGTAGACAATATGCAAGAACAGATAGATAATGTAAGCAGAGAGATGGAAATTCTAAGAAAGAATTGTAAAGAAATGTTAGAGATAAAAACACTAACAAAATGAAGAATACCTTTGTTGGGCTCAGTAGCAGGCTGTCCTCAGCTGAGAAAAGAATCTCTTAAGCTTGAGGATATGACAATAGAAACTTCTAAAACTAAAAAGCAAAGAGAAAAAATATTTTAAAAAGAAGAACAGAAAATCCAAGAGCTGCAGGACAATTGCAAAAGGTTTAGCATACACACAGTGGAAATACCAGAAGGAGAAAAAAGAGAGAAAGACACAGAATGTTTGAAGCAATAATGACTGAGAATTTCCCAAATTATTGTTAGACACCAACCCACAGATCCAGGAGGCTCAAAGAACACCAAGCAGGATAAATGTCAAACCAAACAATGTAGGTTCATAGTTTTAACAAATGTACCATTGTGGTGCAGATGTTGATGGTGGGGAAGTGTATGTGTGTGTGGGGAGGGCGGGCAGGGGATATATGGGAGCTCTGTTCTTTTTGTTCAGTTTTGCTCTGAAGTTAAAACTGCCCCAAAAATTAAATTTTGTTAATTAAAGTAGAATCATTTAATATACTAATTAGCATCTGGTTCTTCAGCAGAATTACTCCCACTCAGGGTGCTGTAGATGATCTTATTTCAATACTTTAAGTTTCAAGTCAAAGAGAAACTTAACCAGACTGAATCCATCACTGCTTCCTCTTGACCAGCTGACATTTTGGTCCAGTCAGGAACGCTATAAAGCCAGTACTTTGTGTCAGAATAAGCACAAGGCATGGTACAATTGGACTGCTATTTTAAACCAAAAGAAAGAGCCAAGGAGCTACAAAAATCTAAGATAACTGAAAGCTTGCCATCAGCATCACCTCTGTTCCTATATGACTCCATTAAACCAGAAAGCTAGCACTTGTGCTATGAAGAAAGTGCAAAATCGAAGTGGACCTCTGCTATCCATGCACTGTTCATAGCTTCAACCAGACCCAACTTGTACCCTATGGCATACTTGACCATGTTTCTGTAGCTTCTAAAATATGGTTTATTTTTCTGTTTATGGCTTTATTTCTTCAGGGACATCTAGTTTTATTGATTACAATTCAATCTCAGCCTTTTAACTTATTTACTGTTTTTTAGAATCCAGTCTCTTTTCTCAAACTCTGTATCTTAGGAGAGACCACAATGGCAAGCATCTCTTTTTGTTTTTCTCCTGCATCAAGGTTGATCTTGGACCATCAATTCTCAGTCTTTATAATCACATGTAACCTTTGATTTGAGCCCAGTTATTCATCAGAAACTCTCAAACACTACCATATATTTTCATTCACCTCCTCTTCCCACTCTGCTAATTGACTTCCTCATCTCCTAAATGCTTTTACATTTGGACGTTGTCAGCCATTTCCCCTTTCCTAGTGGGAATCTTCCCCTTCAACAATGTACATGAGATTTCCTTACCTAAGTGATGGGTCTAATCAGAACTTCATAAAGCTTTAGTAAATATAACTGAATTTATTACCTAGGTACCATTAAAATGACTTCAATTATTGTCAGAATAAATGTCAGGGTGGGAGTGGGGAAAGGAGTACTTTCCAAAAGAGAACCATTACTTTTCTTCATTTTTAAAAAGTACTTTTTGGAGGTAGTAGAAGGGAATAACTGGGTCTTCAATTACAGTTGGGATAAAATAAACGAACATCACTTGAACCTATAATTGTAAGAACTCTTGAAGAACATGTACACTGACTTTAAACCACAGAATAGTCATTTTGTACCGCTCCCCCATTAGCTAACATAGTCTTTTAACCCACAGAATAGTCTTCTGAGAGATGGGCCCCTGTACTTGATGAGTGGCTTTAGAGAAATTGGTGGTTTTGCATCAGCAGTTACAGTAACTAGAGAAGAATTATTGCTTCCTTAACTTTGTGGCTCTGTGTGTTGAAAAAAAAAAAAAAAAAAAAAAAAGCTAGAAAAATCAAAGCCAGATGGCTCTAAAGGAAATGCTTCTAATACTTCGGCTGTTGTTAAGACACCCTGGGAGGAGTTCTTTTATGGCTGGTCACCATGGCCCTGCTTTACTGGCCCATCTGTTCCCTAGATCTTGTGTAAGACCACTTGTGGCCCCAGTTAACTTTAACTGAGCAGCAAAGTACCTTGTTCTGGCTCCATAGTGCCTACTAAAAAAATAACTTTGGTGGCATGAAGGAGGGAAGAACAGACAAGGCAATATGGTTAATATGCTGCTCATAGACTAATAAGACCTCAGCTAAAACAGAAAGGAAACATTTAAGACACCTTGATAGATCATTTTTAAATAAGCAGAACTGTCTCCTATTTTTTCACAAGAAGTGACCTTTTGGCAATGGGAAACCTAGAAAAGTTGTGAAAATTAATTTCCTTTTCCAGTAACCTTCAGGAAATCATCCTTTATAATTTTGCTCAACCACTTATATAGGAGTGACAAAGCATGAAGGTGACAGTCTGTATGTGATCCACAGATTCCTTAGTTTCAATAAGGTTAACAGCATTGTTAAGAAATGATCATGTCTGGTAAACCCAGCGGCACACTGGTAAAACAACTCTCTAAGAGGGGGAAAAGGTCTAATTTTGTAGGCTTTGCAGAGTTTCATCATGTAACCCATGGCCCATTTAAAGCTACCAATAGTTTAAGAACAGGCTTGCAAAATTCCTGAATATTTAAAATTCAGCTCTCAAAGCCTCAGTTTAGTGAGCCCCAGCTCAGCTCTGGACATGTTGCAAATAACTGGCACAGTTATGGTTTATAGCAGGTGTGTTTTGAAATGGAACGAGTTTCTTGAAAAATCATGATGGGAAGGAATCTAATACATACAATAGGCATGACATTCCCTGGAATGGTTTAGCAAACACACAAAAAAAGGAGTTTGGTTCAAAGGCTTTTTATTGCTTTTCACAAACTAGTAAGAACATTTTTGGATTATGTTGCATAGGAATTTTCCTGTAAAATTTCAGTATTTAGAATAGCTTAAAAGATTTAGACAAAATTGAAACATAGAGTTGGTGGTCAGTTTTAGTCAACAATACAAGGCAAAAATGCACTAAGTACTCCTAATATATAGTAATAAAAATTACAGTAGGAAATGGGTAATCTCACCATTTAAATAACTCTGTCCCTTTAAATTAAGCTGTTCATCTTACTGGTGATGCTTCTAATTGCAATGGAATTTAAGAATAAATGTATAGATGGCTGTGCATGTTTGGGGCTGTTGGCATCTGATTGTCAAAAGGAACATGAGAATTGACAAGAGATGCAAACTATAAAGCACCTGAAAGGTTTCAGGTTCTCTAGAATAGAACAGAGGGGTCTGATTACAGAGTTTATTGGTGTTTCATTTTCTGCTTTGCAAAGTTCCATGAAAATTATCATCCAAGTAATTAGTAAGCAAAAAAGAAACCCCAAAAAACTAATATTTTTAATACTGTCATGTTGTGTTGACAAATCCAGGGCCTGTTCTCCAAGAGTACAATCTTTATTTTAAAAATGGGTAAAAAGAGATGTGTGTAGTTTTGACAAGGTTTGGGTAGAATTTACATGTTCATGCCGTTTCTCATCTTTTTTTTTTGGTTTGTTTTAAGAAGGATTTATTTTATTATTAGAAGAGATACAGCCTTCTAGCCTTATTAGAAGAGCCTACAGCCAGAAATATTCCAAAAATATATATATGACTTGGAGTAGTTTGAGGAGTTTGATACATTTTGGCATAAATCAGTTTGAGAAATTTTTGCAATGAGTTTTTATAAGTTGAATATTGAAATTTTTGCATTTTGATAAACTTGATTTATATATTTCTTTTTTCTTTTCATTAACTCTGTGAAATCACCTGCTTCTAAATAAAAACGAGTGGTTGGATTAGAACTGTACTCTGATACTAGTTTGCCTGGATTGAAATCCCAGTCCCTTGGCCATTTTTAAAGAACTTATTTGTACTTCATTTACCACATCTGTAAATAAGTATTACAATAATAGTATTTTCTCCATATGGTTGTTGCAAAGATTAAATGGGTTAATGTATATATTTTAACAAAAATCATGCCATACTAAAAGTACTCTTCTGACATTTGCTTTTTATTTTTTTAAATAAATTTATTTATTTATCTTTGGCTGCGTTGGGTCTTCGTTGCTGAGCATGGGCTTTCTCTAGTTGCCATGAGCGGGGGCTACTCATCCTTGTGGTGCACGGTCTTATCATTGCGGTGACTTCTCTTGTTGCGGAGCACGGGCTCTAGGCGCAGCGGCTTCAGTAGTTGTGGCTCGCGGGCTCTAGAGCGCAGGCTCAGTAGTTGTGGCGCACGGGCTTAGTTGCTCCGCGACAAGTGGGATCTTGCCGGACCAGGGCTCAAACCCGTGTCCTCTGCATTGGCAGGCGTGTTCTTAACCACTGCGCCACCAGGGAAGTCCCTGAGATTTGTTTTTCTGACTTAGTAATATAGTTCATTCATTTCACCTGTCAGCCTGATTCTTTGTAAAAACTTCCTGATATATGTATTGATATATATTTTGACATAAATTTTTCCAAACATCTACTATTATTAACAATGCTGAAATGATTATTCTGACTTAGTTTAGATATTCTATGCTTCAAGTTCTGATAGTTACTTATATAGCTAGAGCCAATAATCAATTTACAATTTTTTTAAAAACACTATCTTATTGATAGCAGCATTTACTTAACAGTTAATGCCCTTAATAGAGGGCATTTGCTTAATGGTTAATAGCATACTTGCATTTTAACTAGAATTTAAAGTTTAAAATGTATTTTCTATTACCAAGAAATAAGTATTCATTTGAATGTGTTTGGGAGAGTTAAATACAGGATATTTGGAATGCAGCATGCAGTCCTGCTTTCCCTGTTTCATGGAAAGGTAACCTACACCATTTAAAAGTGCTGTGTCCCTGGCTCATGGGTATATAAATGGAATAAGTGAAGCTGGTGTCAATCTTGAATAGTCTTTGCTAGGGAGAGTGCCCAGGAGGCAGTCCTGCACACACAGTCATATGGATCTACTTCATTCCTAGCAAACTATGCCAGAGCTTTAGAGCTACTATAACTCCTAGAAGGACCTCAAATTTGGAGTTCTCAGAGCCCCAGTTTCTGTCCTCCTTATGAATTACTGAGTCAATTATCTGGTGAGAAGTCTTCTATTTAGTAGCGATAACTGCTGAATGGGCCTGTAAAGTAAAACTAATAAACCTTCTAGGACGAAAAGTATTAGAAGAAAGAAGGTTGCCAAAAGGGTCTGTTTTTAACTAACATGTGCGTTTGTTGAAGGCATACATAGAGAACCTCTTTGTGGTTTCACAGGAAAAGGTGGCAACCCAACCTCAGCATGATAGCAATTATGTATAAAGAATAATGCATTCCCTACTTCAGTGTGATAGTGTTTATATTTTTAGGTGCCGTGTGATTTTTAAGTCTGTTGGGTTGGTAATTAAAATTAAGGTAGGTGCATGAATAATTCATGATGAATGAAAATGGCTTATATATATATATAAAATAATACTACTAGTCAGGTATTTAGGAATTAGAACATTTGCTCTTTCCTTTCAGAAATTCATTACCTCCGGTGAAAAGTGTTAAAGAGCATACTTTTTAAAGCAAAAGTAAATCTGTCTCTTGAGACATTTCAGTGTGGTTGCCATTCATTGATTCCTTTACGCCTTGGGCCTCCTGAGGGAGTGAGGAGCACAAACCAAAATGAAATTCTGAAATACTTTTATTTATGTCACCGTTAAGGAGAATTTTGGAGGTGTTTGTAGTTATTTGGATGTCCATTAATCAATTTCAATTTAGGGTAACTTTATATTTCTTTGTAACAGTAAAGAATCTTTGGATTAAATTTTAAACCTTTAACAACACTGGACTTGACCAATTAGAGTAAGAACAGCAAATTTTAAGGTAATGTTTTTAGTTGAAATATCAAATTTCAAGCAAAAGATAGATTGTCTGGTATCATCATTTTATATTCACTTTGTGACAGATCACAGAGCATTACAAGCAAATCTAGAACTCTGCCCTCGTGTTCTGATTCTGCTTGTCAGGTTTTCCTCCAAAACCTCAGTGCCTCCCTGCAATTCACATGTGAGTGGGGAACAGTTCTTTCTACAAGAAACAAGAGCCGACCTGCAGCCCCCAACAAAACATTAATCATAAAATCTTATTCAGTGTCCTTGTACTACATTATGCTACTAATCCTACTAAGTGTAGTTTAGTGTCTGAAATCCTCCTGAATGAGGCCTTTGTTAATAATTTTCCATGGTAACTTACTTGATCTCGGATCTGGGAAATACATTCCTCTCATTTGAGATATTTAATTCTCTAAATCTATGATGTGTTGATTAATTCCAGGCTCTTCAGCTACCAGAAACTATACATAACATCTAAACAGAATTAGTAAAGGCTCAAGAATATTCTCTTGCCTGCATATTATGTATCATCATTTAAAGGACACTAAGCCTACTTATAAAAATGAGACTATAATAATATTATTAAATACATAAATTTAATTTAATTTTTCCTGGTCATTATTAAAAGAAGTCCTAAAAAGGTAGAAAACAGATTAGGTTGCCATGTGTATCTCTATTAAAATAGGAAGGAATTTTAGAATTAGAAGACAAATTAATGTCAAAGTTTGTCATATGGAATTAGTGTAATATTATATACTGATCCTTTTGACAACTGTTTTTGTTCATTGAGAATAAAATTCCCCATAAATAGGTCATAAATTAATGGTTGCAAAAAGAAAAGTATCTTGTTAACAGATCAAATTACCTTGCATTTGCCCAGAAATCCTTACTACTTAAGTTGATAACTTCTCCAGTTTTTCATGGTTTATTTAAATTATAATACTAGAAAACAAATTAGCCATGGATAGTATTTAGTTAAATAAATTATATATAATATATTTGTATATATATGCATATATATCCACAGTACTATATTTTCTCATAAAAATAATGTCACAAGTACAATTAACATATACAGCAAACTTTAAAATTACATAATTGCAAGATATAAGACCAATAAACCTTTGTAGCCAAGGCATGATTCACTTTGACCCTAAAATAAGTTAGGAGAGGTTGGGAGGAGTGACCACCTCTAAAATCAGAAGCAAGGGAGAGGCTCTCAGGCCATAGATTTTTGGAGGAGAGGAAATATGTGCAAGTCACTTGTAATCTGAGTGTTCACTGCCTGACTAGAATCAGATGAAATTAGTGATAATTGTATTATTTAGCAAATATTCACCCTTTCCATGGCAGAATTATATTTTCCAGCTCCTCGACTCTGGGCAGGGTTCAATGAGATATTAGCAAATGGAACACAAGCAGGGACTTGAAATGTGCTTGAATTATATTTTCCAGCTCCTCGACTCTGGGCAGGGTTCAATGAGATATTAGCAAATGGAACACAAGCAGGGACTTGAAATGTGCTTGGCAGTCGGACTTGCCCTCTTACCATCCTATCTTTTTTCATGAGAAGAAAATAACTTGGTTAGCTGTTGGTTTAAAGAGGACATATTGGAGCAAACTGAGATAAAACCAAGCCCAGTTTAGATTAGTCAAACTGCAGCTGATCTGTGGATGTAAAGGGAAGAAACAGCCTCCCTGGGTGTCTGCGGGAAGGTGGTTCTGGAACCTACAGGAGATACTAAAATCCATGGATGTTCAAGTCCCATAGTCCAACCTCTGTATCTGTGGTTCAGCATCTGCGGATTCAACCAACCTTGGATCATGTAGTACTGTATGTATTTATTAGAAAAAAAATCCGAGTGTCAGTGGACCCACACAGTTCAAACCTATGTTGTTCAAGGTTCAGCATCCGCTGATGACCTTGGTAGCAGCCACAGTGAAAACATAAGCAAGTGTTTTACTTGCATTGCCTTATTTTATATAAGAGACATGATGCTCACATTTGGAATACTTAAAACTTTAGCTTTACTGGTTTGGAAATGTAATATTTGCATATAATTTGGACCCTCGCATTTCCCACTGGAATCAGTTTAGCCAACACTTTATTGTGGTTGAACCGCTGTAGACATAGGAGTAAATCCTGTCTTCATATGAAAAATTTGGTTTTCTGGGTGAATGACAGCAAAGATGATCTCCTTGTCTTTGATGCTGTATCGCTCTGCCTTTGTGACTCTCTTACCTTTGTCGACTATTTGGTTGGGCAGTCATTTACTCTTTAAACAGGCAAATGGTCTTTGAGAATATATTGCTTCATCCTTTCATTAGCATATAACATGACTTGCTTAAGTACTGTAGGAAGATAGAGGTAATACAATCTATCCATTAACTACTGAGAGGCAGAGACAGGGAGGGAGGGAGAGAGAGAGAGAGATACAGAAACAGAGACAGGGAAATAAAAGTTTAATTTTACTCAGCGTTAAAAAATCTCCAAAAACAAGGAATTGTTTCTGCGTTTTAAAGACATTAATATTTAATAATGTGGGAGAGAGAAGAGGTTTAGTCATGTCCTAAGCAGAGGAAAGAGAATGTTCAGTGCTGTGGAATACAGGGATCCACTGGAGAAGAGGGGAAAAGGTATAAGAAAAGAAAGTAGATCAGAGCATACGTGAACCAAGCCACACACGGTGGGGAGTGGAGAGGGATACTGGTGGTGAAAATTTAAAGTGGAAATGGAGATTAGGTACTTTAAAATTAGGCACTTACTCAATGTATGCTTTTTAAAAAGGGAAGTTAAATCTGATTCTATCTCTTATTAGAAATAAACTTTGATATTAATGTGGAAAAGAGATGATGGTGGAGAGGACTTAGAGACACAGAGAGCAGTGAGGAAGAGAAGAGATTATTTTAATACTTCTGTAATCCTAGTAGAGGCTATGAGGATGGAGAAGAGGGGTGAATCTGAGACATTCCAGAAGGCAGTGGAAATTCCAGGGCTTCATAACAACCTGCTTTAGTCGGCTTGCTTTCTGTAGTCTCCAGTCCAACATTAATATCCAGGCCCAGAATCATGTCCTGTCTTTGTGATCCTCTACCATATGGGATGAAAAGGAAAAATGTGTTAGCTCAACCTGAGCAAGATAAAAGTTAATTTTTATTTTATAATCAATGCAGTCCTGGTTCTACTAGACCTTACCTTACAAACTATTTTTAAGAATGCTAATATTTTAATTGCTTCTTGGCCTTTTGACTAAGATCAAGTGAAGAATGCTAGCATTTTAATTATTGATGAATGAATAGATGCCAATTACACAAGAATTTGATCCACTCATTGGCGCAAGCTCACAAGGAGGTCTTAGTGTGTTAGCTGATTCATTATGGAATGTATTTGAAAGAAAAAAATAAATTGCATCTTTTAAAAATGTAAAATTGACATCATACAGATAGTTTTCTATTCTCATTCAGACTGTTTCTTAAACTGATCTTTCAATAATAATATTAAAGAAAGTTTAAGGTACAAAGTTATATTATCATTCACCAATAAATAGGCATGAAAGAGATATCTCAGAAGGAAAAGGACCACATCCTACCAAGTATAGTTCTGAGTGTGTTTTATTTTCGCATTGTTAATCATATGTAAATATGTATTAGAACTGTTGATACATTCATCTTCATAATGTCTTTCCAGCTTGTTAAAGTGAAGTTTAAGAAGCTCCTGGAGGAGGAATAGGCTGCATATAATGGGCTAGGGAATGAAAAGTTTGGTTCCATATGCTTAATTAGTTTCTAATTTCTCTGTAATCTCATCATGAGTCTCTAACAGAAAATAATATTGACCATACATATGGTACAAGTGGGTGCTGGCATTTTAGATCATTCTCAAGGGGACTCACTAAATTATTTACTAAGCCTAATGTATTACTGATTCAAATTAAACTTCACCTGTAGTGTAATTTTAAATTCAATGAGTAAATAGCACCCCATGTATATCATAGGCTTACTGTTAAATTTAAGGGAAATAAGGTGCCCAGCATAATGTCTGTGAAGATGTAATCTAACTCTGCCATGCTCCACTTAAAGAATAAGGGTTCCCATCATATTCTATATCAGGGACAGAGAAAAGGTAAACAAAAACAAAGTGAGTTAACAACAATGACAACAACAAAAAACAGAATCATTCTGTCTAGTTTTAGTTCCCAAATTAAACCAAATCTTGAGCTTTCTTGTAAGTGACTGACTTTGTAATTTCATCCTGATCTTTCTAATGTGATGCTGCAGATACGTGACAGTCTTTGTTAATGTGATAATCATGTAAGAAAGTTACTGATTTTCTACCATGAACACTCACCTACAAATTTGATAAATGCCTCGCCAATTTTCTATTTTTAAAATTTTAACTAGTTTTGCTAAAATCTGCACTCCAATGAAAACTTTTCTGCAAGTGAACTTATTTTTTTCCCTAAGTTCTTTTGTCTCTAAGTCTGTCTTTGACGTCTGATTTCTACTAAGTGCTCGATAAATTTTTATTACTGTTGTTATTATTATGATAGACCTTTTCACAGTATATAAATATATAGAGATCCACACATACACCCTCTATGATAAACAGGTATTCTGGCGGCCATGGCAAAACTGTGAGACACTGAGTAGACAGTGTACTTCGTTGCCTCATTATATGAAGCAGTGATGTGCCCCATGTTCAACTGAGCATGGTATTCCTATGAAAACACTGTGATCATATAAAACTGTACCAGGTGAAAGTTTAAGGAGACATTCCTGAGAAGTTTGTTTATCTGGTTATCATTTAAAGCATATTTACTCCACCAAGTACTATGTATAAATAAAATATATAACATATGTCCACCTGTCTTTCTTTTTTAATTAATTTTTATTGGAGTATGGTTGCTTTACAATGTTGTGTTAGCCTCCACTGCACAACAAAATGCATCAGCCATACACATACAGATATCCCCGCCCTTTTAGACTTCCTTCCCATTTAGGTTACCACAGTGCACTAGGTGAGTTCCCTGTGCTATACTGCATGTTCCCTTCAGTTGTCCATTTTGTACATAGTATCAATAATGTATATGTGTCAATCCCAGTCTCCCAATTCCTCCCACCCCACCCCTTTCCCCCTAGGTATCCATACATTTGTTCTCTACCTCTGTGTGTCTATTTCTGTTTTGCAACTAAGATCATCTATACCAGTTTTCTACATTCCACCTAAATGCGTTATTATATGATATTTGCTTTTCTCTTTCTGACTTACTTCACTCTGTATGACGCTCTCTAGGTCCATCCACGTCTCTACAATTGACCCAATGTCATTCCTTTTTATGGCTGAGTAATATTCCATTGTATATATGTAACACGTCTTCTTTATCCATTCCTCTGTTGATGGGCATTTATGTTGCTTCCATGTTCTGGCTATTGTGAATAACGTTGCTGTGAACACTGGGGTGCATGTGTTTTTTTTGAATTATGGTTTTCTCTGGGTATATGCCCAGTAGTGGGATTGCTGGGTCATATGGTAGTTCTATTTTTAGTTTTGTAAGGAACCTCCATACTGTTTTCCATAGTGGCTGTATCAATTTACATTTGCACCAACAGTGTATGAGGGTTCCCTTTTCTCCACACCCTCTCCAGCATTTATTGTTTGTAGATTTTTTGATGATGGCCATTCTGATGGTGTGAGGTGATACCTCATTGTGGTTTTGATTTGCATTTCTCTAATGATTAGTGATGTTGAGCAGCTTTTCATGTGTTTGTTAGCCATCTGTATACCTTCTTTGGAGAAATGTCTATTTAGGTCTTCTGCCCATTTTTGGATTGGGTGGTTTGTTTTTTGATATTGAGTTGTATGAGCTGCTTGTATATTTTGGAGATTAATCCTTTGTCTGTTGCTTCATTTGCAAATACTTTCTCCCATTCTGAGGGTTGTCTTTTCGTCTTGTTTATGGTCTCCTTTGCTGTGCAAAAGCTTTTAAGTTTCATTAGGTCCCATTTGTTTATTTTTGTTTTAATTTTCATTACTATAGGAGATGAGTCAAAACAGATGTTGCTGTGGTTTATGTCAAAGGGTTTTCTGCCTATGTTTTCCTCTAAGAGTTTTATAGTGTCTGGCCTTACATTTAGGTCTTTAATCCATTTTGAGTTTATTTTTGTGTATGGTGTTAAGGAGTGTTCTAATTTCATTCTTTTACATGTAGCTGTCCAGTTTTCACAGCACTAATTATTGAAGAGGCTGTCTTTTCTCCACTGTATATTCTTGCCTCCTTTATCAAAAGTAAGGTGACCATATGTGTGTGGGTTTATCTCTAGGCTTTCTGTCCTGTTCCATTGATCTATATTTCTGTTTTTGTGCCATTACCATACTGTCTTGATTACGGTAGCTTTGTAGTATAGTCTGAAGTCAGGGAGTCTGATTCCTCCAGCTTCATTTTTTTCCCTTAAGACTGCTTTGGCTATTCAGGGTCTTTTGTGTCTCCAGACAAATTTTAAGATTTTTTGTTGTAGTTCTGTAAAAAATGCCATTGGTAATTTGATAGGGATTGCATTGAATCTCTAGATTGCTTGGGTAGTATAGTCATTTTCACAATATAGATTCTTCCAATCCAAGAGCATGTTATATCTCTCCATCTTTTTATGTCATCTTTGATTTCTTTCATCAGTGTTTTATAGTTTTCTGAATACAGGTCTTTTGCCTCCTTAAGTAGGTTTATTCCTAGGTATTTTATTCTTTTTGTTGCAATGGTAAATGGGATTGTTTCCTTAATTTCTCTTTCTGCCCTTTCCTTGTTAGTATATAGGAATGCAAGAGATTTCTGTGTATTAATTTTGTATCCTGCAACTTTACCAAATTCATTGATTAGCTCTAGTAATTTTCTGGTGGCATCTTTAGGATTTTCTATGTATAGTATCATGTTAGTGAATGTTGGATGAATTGGGAGATTAGGATTGACATATATACACTACCATGTGTAAAATAGATAGCTAGTGGGAACCTGCTGTATAGCACAGGGAGCTCAGCTTCATGCTCTGTGATGACCTAGATGGGTGGGATGGGATGGGGTGGGAGGGAAGTCCAAGAGGGAGGGGCCATATGTATACATATAGCTGCAAGCAGTGACAGTTTCACTTCTTCTTTTCCAATTTGGATTCCTTTTATTTCTTTTTCTTCTCTGATTGCTGTGGCTAGGACTTCCAAAACTATGTTGAATAATAGTGGTGAGAGTGGACACCCTTGTCTCGTTCCTGATCTTAGAGGAAATGCTTTCAATTTTTCACCATTGAGAATAATGTTAGCTGTGGGTTGGTGATATATGGCCTTTAATATGTTGAGGCAGGCTCCCTCTGTGCCCACTTTCTGGAGAGTTATTATCATAAATGGGTGTTGATGTCCACCAGTCTTAATGGACTGAACCTAAAGCAAACTGTAGACCACCCCCAATAGAAAGGCCCTATGGCCTGGACATATTGTCTATTCCAGATACACTGTCACTTAAACATTCTGATGATTCTAGATACACATAGGCAGATGTCCCAGACTGACCACTCCGGAAAAGACACAATGACTGACTCATAAGTGACTCTAGAAACAGCTATTCTAAAAAAATGAACTGATCTGGACATAAAGACTGTCTCCCCATTAGCTCAGGAGAACCTGGCCTGCCCATGGAGGTGACCAAGTTGAAATATTAAATAATCTCTAGTGGGCCATCTTCTGTCTTCTATGTATATAAATGCTTCATATGCTTTCTCCAGGGTTTAGTTGGCCATAGTTTCAGATAATCTTACACTGTGTGTAAGAAATGCTTTTGCTACCAAGTCTCTCAGACAATTTTGGACAGAATCTATTTATCTTTCTATAGCTTATATTTAGTAGCAAAACAATATTCTACTCTCAATAATTTGATTGTTGAACTAATTATTATATGAGATGAATGAGACTGAGTTTGCAATGAATTAGTTTTTTTTATTGGAGTAAAGTTGGTTTACAATGTTGTGTTAGTTTCTGCTGTACAACGAAGTGAATCAGCTATATGTATACATATGACCCCTCCCTCTTGGACTTCCCTCCCACCCCATCCCATCCCACCCATCTAGGTCATCACAGAGCATGAAGCTGAGCTCCCTGTGCTAGACAGCAGGTTCCCACTAGCTATCTATTTTACACATGGTAGTGTATATATGTCAATCCTAATCTCCCAATTCATCCAACATTCACTAACATTTTAATATTGACAATTAAGATTTCTGAGAATGATGTGTGTTACAATGCATAATGTTAGTTTACTAAATATTACAGTTAGTCTTATTCATTCATCATTCTGTTCCAGAAGAGTTTGTTGAACATGTACTGCACATTTGGAATGTGGAAATCAAAATGTTGATGCAAAATGTATGAAAATGATAATCTTTGACATCAAATATATAACCCATTTTGAAAAACAAGCCACACCAAAGTGTAAAATACAGGCATCGTATCAAAGCATACTTTTACTGGTTCTTTAAAGTCTAAATTAACCATGAGCTGTCATTTAAATCTCTAAGTAATGGGACACTTACAAAATTTTTTATCCTATCTTCCATTATTTTCTATATTACCTACAACCAAGTATTTTATTTCACAACCTATTCAATATTTTTTTGCTCCTCTACATGCTTTTATTCGTGCCAGAGGAAGTAAAGTTATATAAGGAAAAGATGGAGAAAATCACAGATGAAGTGGGACATAAACTGTGTCCTGAAAGGAAAACAAAACACCAACCAACTGCAGAAAGGTCTTGACTGTCAGGCAAAGGAGCTTAGAAATGATTTGACGGATGCCTTGGCACCTCTGTATTTTCTCTTTCAGTATTGCTTTATTTTTTTTTTAACATCTTTATTGGAACATAATTGCTTTACATTGTTGTGTTAGTTTCTGCTGTATAGCAAAGTGAATCAGCTATATGTACACATATATCCCTATATCCCCTCCCTTTTGTGTCTCCCTCCCACCCTCCCTATCCCACCCCTCTAGGTGGTCACAAAACACCAAGCTGATCTCCCTGTGCTATGCAGCTGCTTCCTACTAGCTATCTATTTTACATTTCTAGTGTATATATGTCAATGCTACTCTTTCACTTCATCCCAGCTTACCCTTCCCCCTCCCCGTGTCCTCAAGTCCATTCTCTACGTCTGCGTCTTTATTCCTGTCCTGCCCCTAAGTTCATCAGAACCTTTTTTTTTTTAGATTCCATATACATGTGTTAGCATATGATATTTGTTTTTCTCTTTCTGACTTACTTCACTCTGTATGACAGATTCTAGGTCCATCCACCTCACTACAAATAATTCAATTTTGTTTCTTTTTATGGCTGAGTAATATTCCATTGAATATAAGTGCCACATCTTCTTTATCCATTCATTTGTCAATGGACACTTAGGTTGCTTCCACATCCTGGCTATTGTAAATAGTGCTGCAATGAACATTGTGGTGCATATCTCCTTTTGAATTATGATTTTCTCAGGATATATGCCCAGTAGTGGTATTGCTGAGTCATATGACAAAGGAAACCATAAACAAGACAAAAAGACAACCCTCAGAATGGTAGAAAATATTTGTGAATGAAGCAACTGACAAAGGATTAATCTCCAGAATTTACAAGCAGCTCATGCAGCTCAATATCAAAAAAACAAACAACCCAATCCAAAAATGGGCAGAAGACCTAAATAGACATTTCTCCAAAGAAGACATACAGATTGCCAACAAACACATGAAAGGGTGCTCAACACCACTAATCATTAGAGAAATGCAAATCAAAACAACAATGAGGTATCACCTCACAGTGGTCAGAATGGCCATCATCAAAAAATCTACAAACAATAAATGCTGGAGAGAGTGTGGATATAAGGGTAATATTACTCTTGCACTAGTGATGGGAATGTAAATTGATACAGCCACTATGGAAAACAGTATGGAGGTTCCTTAAAAAACTAAAAACAGTATTGCTTTTTTGTGCGAAAGCTTTGTCTCCATTTCTAGGCATCTGGACCTTGGTTATCTTGTTTTTTGGTTTAGAGGCCTTTCTGAATTTAAAAAGGAGGTTCAATCCAACCGTTGGTAGATGGAATATGCATAGGAAAACAGCAAGGGCTGTTTCTTATTGTCCATTTTCATGAAACTAGGTGAAACACTTCAGTTTTAAGAAACTCTCCTCTTTCCTTGGGTCAAAATTAAGCTTTCAGGTTTAGAGGTAGTAGAAAACCAAGCATCACCTCCCCTCTTGCTACAAACAAAAGAAAACAAACCTTGCAGCCAGGACAGCAGGAACCTGGCTTTGTGAAATTGCAATCAAAGCTGCTCTGTTGATCAGCCAGCAGTGGATCTCAAGTGGTAATCTGGGAGCATGCCACCACCATGACGCTTTCAATCCTAGTTAGCAAATACCCCCTTCTAAGATGAAATCTGTCTCCTATGAGTAACCATCAGGGCCATAAGGTCGATAAACCCAAATGAGAACATATTTTTTGGTCCAAATTCCATTATAAATTAGACACATTTTAGAAACAAGTATTGTTTCACTTTACCCATTTTTTAAACCGAATTCAAGAAGTTATAGTTTCATGACCATGGTGTTCTGGGATATGTGTGCCAATATAAAATGCATCATAGTATGCTATTCATCTTTTCAAAAGTAAAATGAATATGCAGTTACAGAGCATGCAATTAAACCTTCAGACATATACAGAGTTATAGAGAGGTATACAACTAAACCTCCTGGTGAGAAAAAAAATGACAAAAAATGTGAAGAAAAATCAAAGACTGTAGCAATATAATAAGGTTTACATTTGTTTTCTTTTTCTTTTATCCTTGTAAAAATATCAGTATGTTACTTTTTGAGAATCTGATAATGTGATACTAATATGTTTAATAGCATGGTACTTCAAGTTTTCTTCTTGAAAGAAACCTTTTCTTCAGTTTTTTATGGAGTTTGGTTTAGCTGAGGTAAACTTTGTTTTAAGTGAAAATTTATTTAGCAAATACTACTTTCAAATTTTAGGGAATTTTTTTATTATAATCTGTTTACTTTGGGAAGATTAAAAATTAGTGGAAATTTTGAGTAATGACTTAATTTCTGTGAAGGAAGCAGACATCTCGGTGCATATCACATCTAAAATATCTTTTCCCTCTCAAAGAAATAAAATTAGATCATGGCAATCAAAGAATTTTAAATATACTCTTGAGAAGTACATAAAAATTTAAAGAGAATAATGAGATTTCTATATTTAAGAGAAATTATTAGTTTTATAATCTATATTATGTATAGGAGACTCAGTGAAAAAGTGGTCTTTAGGGTTTTTACCTTTCCTTTTATGTGATGGAGTTTAAAAAGATGAAAGGCAAGCTTTTGTGTTTACATCTGGAGTATAAAAGCGGCTCAGTATGAGAAAAGGACATTCCATGAAATACTATGTCAGAAACATTCTCAGTCAGAATTCCAGAAATAGCAAGATGTTAAATAGATAATTAAAATGTCTTCAAGGTTTAAACCATAGGGACTTAGGGTTTTAATCATGCAGTGTATATTCATCAGAAGTTTTTGCTTTTATCTTGATCAGATTTTGATGCTGTCTTTGGAGGAAGAAAGACCAAGCTCTGTGCTTCTGAAATTCTTTGGTTTGATAGGATCTCATATTAGAATGCTTAACTCAGAATAGCTATCATTTTATTAGATGGCTGGCATAAGCCTTCAGCAGTGCTGTCTTGCAGAAACATAATGGGCTCTTCCATTTCTGGTGAAATTGGAAAGCTGTGGGAACTTCTGTGTCATGGAATAGGAACTGTGTTACCCATGGTGTAAGATTTTTCTTTTCAAGGAAGGGAGCAAACAGAATATTGTAACAAATTACAGCTTTAATGTAAACAGGTTTTGATCCAACTAATTTTTTTAAATGTAATGCAAATATGAGAACAAAGGTTTGGCAGCAAGGTGCATATTGGATAAAGAAGTAGACATCTAAATACATCTTGGAACATTTATATCAGCAAAGATGTACAGCGTAGAAATTTACTCATTCCTGTCTCTTGGCATATGTGCATTATTTTTTTCCTACTTCATTCTCTATGTCTGAAAAAGGCACCATAAGTATACTTGATAATTATGGGCATAAAAATTTAGTACATAAATTATATTTTAATGTGAATTAATAGTATGTCATACATTGATACACTAAAATATATGTTTCCTAAAGTTAGAGTTAAGAACGAATACAGTAGTGTATACCACCGTTAAAGATCACAATTTCATTAAATATTTTTCTGTACCGATTCTCATATCAGTCCTTTTATCATATTAAACGAAAGATATGGATGTGAGTTGATTATTGTATCCCTTATTATCTTAGGTTAAAACCAAAGCAGATATTTATGCCAGTTATAGTGAATGAACACATTGTAAATAATATTTAAATAGTCCTTTGTATTCTTGCTAATGAAAAGGAAATTCAAATCATTTTAGAACACGATGTTTCGAGTAATTGAAACATTTCAGAACTCTCCATATTTGACATAGAATAAAGAAATTAACTTGTCTCACTTATTTGTTGCACTGGATGAGAAAATGATAGGCAGAGATATAGAAATCATATCAATGGAAATGTTCTTATTCACAAATGAGTTTTAAGTAGTAAAACTGCAGATGCTGTTTATACTCTGGTTTAATTGCTTAAATACACATGCAGGTGGAGAAAATACTAACTTGTGCTTATTAGACAGGGTGATTGTTTGATGGCAAAGCAAAAGACCCTTCAGTTATAAAGAGAATCTGTAGAGTAATATGAATCAAGTGAAACTGTAATTCGTGCCTTTAAAACATCATTCACAAATTTCTAAAATTTAGTAATGGAGGGAGGTCAAATATAAAAATTTCTGAAGGTAATGTTTTTAGTATAGAAATAGATCTATTTATGTATATATATATGGTATATAATTTATACTATATAAATATGTAATGTATAAAGTATAGTACAGGTAGAATGGAACATTTGATAGGAATTAGTGTAAATTTATTCAAACTTCTTAAAATGCCCGAATACACTAAGCAACTGAATTGTCTATTGACAATATTATCTTTAAGGTTTAGTTTCTAATCTTCTAAATAACGTGCCTGAGGTCGAGGGAACTTTAGATTTCCTTTACAGACATTATTAAAACTGAGATCTGCAGCTGCCACACCAAAAACATCTGGTTAGAAAGGAGGATTTAAAAGGTGGTATAATTATTAAATCTGTGAAACAGAAATCAAACCCAATAGAGAAATGGAAAATTTGAAAAAGAAATAATTTTTTTTTGGTATCTACTAGCTTGATATTTCTAGGATTAAATGTCCAACTTCACTGTTTATCTGTCAAAGTCACAGTGTTTTCTTTAAATTTGTAACTTTGTGATACCTCTACAATCAGATATTATAACGTTATGGTTCCCAGCGAACACAGAGGCACCCCTCCTTTATTCTGGAAACACTAAATCTTCAAATTTCATCTAATATCAGAAAATGCTCTTCAGTTTATCTAGTTCCATCCAAAATTCCTGAAATTGTTTTAAGCTCCATACAAAATCTTTCTCAGCTTGAAGTCTGCCTGGATTTTTCTAAAAAATGTTTTGGACTTAACTTGGAAATCTTTTAGAGAAACAATAACATTGTGAGGTTTTAACTGAAAGGAAAGTTGGAATTAAATGTTCTAATGCAAAATCAGTTAAAATAAATATGTTATTGTGTTTCAGTTCTATTGAATTATTGGTCTCAGATGTTCAAGAGTACCAAAACATATTTAAAGCCTGGGGCTGTTTTTACACACACACACACACACACACGCACACGCACACACACACACACACACACACAACTTTAAAACATTCAGTTGAATAAAAATATTGGCAAGACTTTTAAAATTATGAGCTAGATATTTATCTGAATTTGCCTTATATTTAAAATAATTATAGAACTAAACTTTTTATATTTTAACAAAGGATCATTCATATATAAATTATAAAATATATTTTTCCTGAAGAGTTATTCAAATAATATCAATTTGTAATAGCAATTTACCAATAATATCAAACATATTATATTCTGGTTAATGTTACTGAAAAATAAAATTGGTTTATTACCCACCAACTCTTCTACCTCAAACTGGGAATTTCAGATAACTAAGCTTGGATATTTAAAGCACAAACTCATTCATATCAATCAGACATAATTTTTATTTTGCCTTTTTGAGAAATGATCTAAATACTCAATCATTTAGGAATGGAGATTATAATTAAAACAGTATGCAATTTAATGTTAATCAGAAATTATATGATGTACAGTAGCAGCTAAAAAGATTCAAATGACTTCCAAATAACAGAAGTAAAGCTGAGACTAGTTTTTTAATAAAGGCCGTCTTGCCTGGTAGGAAAAGATTGTTAAATGCAAAAAGAAACCTTTTAAACTAATATGATGAGGTGCGTGTAAAAATTAATATTATGCTCTAATGTTCTCTCTAGTGAGTAGCCTAGGTTGATTTATTCATTTAGGTAATTATGTTCAGCAATATTAGTAATTCACTGTTAAATTGAATTTGGAGAACGCACAATAAATTGAAACTGTAGTCATATTTCTTTCTCACTGTGTAACAAACAGAGATGTATTGATGTAAGTTCTAAGTGTACTACATAAGTTAAATTCCCTAGACTGCAATTTGGTCAAAAAGCTTTAGGCATTTACTTGAGCTATATTAGGCGGCTGCCATTGGATGGCAGTAAAATTCTACATCAATCACTTTAAGCAAAGTGAAGCTGGGAAAATAATGGGACTTTTCTTTTATTATTTAACAGCAGAATGCTGGTTTGAAAGGCAAAGCTCAAGGTGTTGTGTATATAGTAGCAATACTAACTAATTTTTTTAAACGGTTTTCTTTTCTTCTCCAATCTATTTAAAGGGAAATGCAGTTTTGGAAGGATCATTTACAGTAGTTTATCACTCCAAGAGATTATGTCATTTCTTTTCTTTTATGTAATAAAAATTCATTTTATATTTTAAAAAGGAGTCAATAAAAGGAAATTAACAAATATATGTGATTTGAACCTTCTTTACCTTATCAGTGCCTAAGTCCATTTTTTTTCTGATTATAAAGCACACTTGTATTTTTGTTACATTCAGGCCTTTAAAGCCTGACTTATTTTAAAAAGCTATAAACATCATAATGCTTAAAATTTATTTAGAAAATTTTTGAAACAGAGAACAAAATTTCAAATCACATAGTAAACATCGCTAAAGGTGATCTTACAGAAGGGATTTTTCTTTCCAAGGAGGCTTTAAATTCTGTGCTTGCATACCACTGAAATTAGGCAATATTTTACCCTTGAGATTTTAAAAACAATGTTGAATATTTCTGACTTTCTGTTTATTTGTAGTTACCCAAGAACAATTCACAGAGAGGGCAAGTCTAAAAAGAAAACCTCTGTCTATAAACCTGTTGTGATTATCACATGAAATTAACAGGAATAAATAGTGCAGCGTGCAAATAAAATGAGACATGTCCTAGGTGCTTTCTCATATAAAGAAATGTGTGTTCTTCTGCCCCTTCCTCTCATGTAGATTTTTATTTGGTTAGAAGTTGGTAAGTTCAATTACGATTTATTTGGCCATAAAATGAACCAATTGTTTTCAGAAAATATTCAGGGTGGTCTGACACAATCAGAAGGCTATTAATCAGGATTTCCTGGAACAAACCACAGACTTTCCTGCTATTTATCCTCTCCCTCACTTTATGTTTAAAGTCTATTAAAAGTTTATAGTCTTCCAAAGATCATATTAGGCATTAAAATTCAGGCATCTCATTCTTGCTGCAAAGATTGTTAGAAGAAAAGAAAATAAATGGGTTATCACGAATCCATTCGCATCATGAGCAGTGTAAAAAGCATGCACAGTGGAACAATATTCATTTATTTTTACGACAATGCTTGAGAAGAGAAAAAAGGAAGTGAAATAAACCTAGGGATATGTAGTATTATTACTTCCATGCACAGGGAGTTAGGACGGCTGGAATGAAATACCTCAGCATTGCAGAGAAACATGTATTTAACTTTGTGTGTGAGGGTGTGTTGTAGGGTGTGATCTTTGCAAGTGTTGGTTTATTGAGTTAATGAGTTTATTTCTGATGCAAAAAACCTGAATTAACATTTATTTAAATCAGCAGTATTTTAAAAGCTTATTCTACAGAATGTTTGTCAGAATAAAGAAGACGTGTACACATTTTTCTCCATTTGCCATTCTCAAACAAGACACAGTTGAAAACATATATAAAAATGAATCTCAAATATTCATAGATATGGAGTTTAACAAAGATCAATTTTTTAAAAATTTACATATTCTGCATTTATATACAGGGTTAAAAACAAAAGCATTTCTTCCAATGCAGTACAAAATTGGTTGATGCTTGAATCTTAATCTCTAGTTGATTTTTTATGCCTATTTATTCAAAGAATAAGTGGATCTTACCCTAAATTTAAGAAAGCATTCACAAGTACCTAAACTGGACTTCTTTATATTGAGATACTATCTATCCAATTCCAACTGTTAGATTATTTACATTGATTTAGAAAGATAATGATATGGTAAAATTTATTCCCAATAAGCAGCACATGTTGCAAATTTTTTCTTAAATTTAGTTTAAAATTGTTTAAAACACTTGTTTACTAGTTAATATCATAGAAAAATTGCTGCAGAACTTTGAATAAATTATGTGTCTTTATCCTGTTCACTTTTATAAATACAAATTTTTATAGTAAATGTTCCTTAGAAACTATGAAATTTATTTGAGAATTCACAGTATGCTTTGCACTCTTCTGATGCATATTCATCGAATCAGTGTTATCAAGCTTGTACTTAAGCATAGTATTAAGTGCATACACTCTGGAACTGAACTCTTTGGGTTTGAATATTGGTTCTGACACTGACTAGCTGTGTGACCTTGGAGAGTTTACTTAATCTCTCTGTGCCTTCATTTTCTTGCTCTTTAAAATGTATAGAATAATATTACCCATCTCACAGGTTTGTTGTAATGAATAGGTGAATAAAAAGTATATACAATTATTACTTACAAGAGTCATGGCATGGTACAAATATTGCAATGATTGCTACTATGCCAGGAAAACAAAAGCAAAAGAGCCAGAGTCCTTGCTCTCAAGGAACTCATAATCTGGCTTAGGAGATAGTTGGGTGTTTTTGAGGTATTAGTACAAACTAGGCATTGGAGGTACAAAGATGTACACTTCAAGGTGCTCTCAGGCACAGGTGGGAGACCCATAATGCAGTGAAGTAAATGAAGTGATAAACCTATGCTCTGGAGAGAATATAGTGCATCTAACCTGCAGGTTGCACAGTTGGGGGAGGTTGGGCTATAGAGGATCCATTCCATGAGGGGGCGCACCTTTAACTGGGTCTTGAAGAAGAATATGAGTCAGTCAGCAGAGGAGGTGTATGAGAGCTCTAAGCAGAAGGGTCATTCTAGGTACAAGCATCGAACACATGAAAATGTTAACTGTTTGATGAACTCTAAGTAATTCATCCATTAAATAGAAGATGCATATAAAAAATTTAAAAAGATCCTTTTCCTCGAAGACATTTAATTTTAACAAGAAAGAATGAAATAATAATACTTTTCATATATATGATCTTACACTGTAGGAGAATTTCAATCTTGTCATTCATTGGGCATGAAGATTATCATTTATTATTTGATGTAAGGAAAACAGGGCTGGGCTTCTATCATAGATTGCATCTATATTTTACAAATGCAAACAATATTGGAAATCTAAACAATGAAATGTCAATGGCATCCAATTCTTTCACCTAAAAAAATGATTGTGTTTGGATTAAAAATCACCATCTGAGACCAGTAATACTTCAACAATACTACCCTTAGATCATCATATTATCAATACGGTTGTATAATTTTAAAAATAATGATTACTTGTGATATTATGATTTATAGTAATATATTGTTATGTATAATAGATATGTATAAAATACATAAAAATATATATTTGGTTTTCATCCCCATTCCTGGTGTAGAGCTCCTAAAATCATGGTTGGTAAACACATGGTGATTTGGAGAGCATGGTTCTCTCACAGAGGCAAGGAGGTTCCTCACCCTTTTTCCATATTTTGCCCTATGCATCTCTTCCATCTGGCTATTTCTGAGTCATATGCTTTTTTATTATAGAAAACCAATCATCTAGTAAGTAAATGTTTTGGAGTTCTGTGAGCTACTCTAGCAAATTAATCGAACCCAAGGAAAGGGTCATTGGAACCTCCAACTTACAGCTGGTTGGTCAGAAGCACAAGTGAAAACCTGGACTTGCAATTGGCATCTTAATGGTGGGGGGGCAGTCTTGTAGGACTGAGCCCTTAACCTGTGAGATCTGATGCTATCTTCAGGTAGATGGTGTCATAATTGACTTGAATTGTAGGACACCCAGCTGGTGTTAGAATTGTTTGGCAGTGTGAGAAAAAAACCCACACATGGGAATTGGGTGTCAGAACTATATTAGTGTAATGAAAAGATATAAAACTTATATTAATGATTATACTAGCAGGTTGAAAAACAGGTAGGAACTGGGCCAAAATGGCATATTGCATACAAATTTGTCTCTCTTCCAAATGAAAATATGTATTTAATTTTTAAAAAGTTTTAAAGTATTATAAAGCTAAAGAAGATATATCATAAATAAAGTATCTTTTTCTCTCTTATGATAGAAATACACAGTAAACCAGAAATTATGAGGAATTCCTGTAAGATAGAAAGTAGATGGAATTGAGTTAACAAAAAAGCTAGACCTGAATAAACCACAACAAAGAATATAAGCAAGATAAAGCTTCGAAAAAGACAAAATAAAATTTCTATTTTGGCTTGAAGAAGTGCTTATTCAAATTAGAACCTCAACAGAAAATAAGAACCGCTAATCTAAAATCACCTACCTTTTGAGAAAAAAACAACACCATGAAAGAAAGGGACCAAATGAGTAAATATAGTAAATGGCTCCCAATGAACAGAGTTAAAAGGGAAAATAGAAAATAACATAAATATAAGCAGTAACTTTCAAGGGAGGAAAGAAGGCAGTGTTCATTAACAACATTCATCAGCAACGATAACAAGAATAAGCTAGGATAAGAAATCAGAAACTGATCATCAAAGTATAAAATTCGATTATGGAAAATGTAACCAAATTGTCAAAGCAGAAGATAAAATTAGTGAGCTGAACGATTATGCTAAGGAATGACAGCCCTAATGGGCAGAATGTTTCTCTAATTCCAAACTTCATAGAATGTATTACTTTGGCTGGTGTTTATACAATAAAGAGGCATATTTACTTACCCAAACCGAAATACAACATTTTCAACAAAGTAAAGCGGGGAAGATCTTGAATTGTAATTCAGCAGCTGGTCAGAATCGTGTGTAGATACTTTAAAGTATGTACTGTATCAACAAAGGGATGAGTATATTGGTGTTTCTGGGTGCTTAAAGAGGTTACTAAAAACTAATGTCAGCCTCCAGGTTCACATTTTTATGCAGAGTGCTGTTTAAAACGATAGAATTTTGATATTAAGATGGAATATATACCTCAGTATGTAAAACAAAAGCCCAAAGAGGTAGATGAAGACATGTTGATAGATGTAGAAGTCCCAGTGTCAAAGGCGTGTGCATTCCAAAAGGCAGGAACAAGAAATGAGGAGTGAAATGCTTCAGAGGAAAGGAAGACATGTCTTCACGCTGAATGAAAAACCAGACGAGTAGACTCAATGTGGTGAAACTTCAGAACAAAGAAGATAATGGTACAATTATAAAAAAAATAATGCTGCAGAAAAAAACAAGCATGCAGGCAAACACACACACACACACAACCTAGGTTATCTACAAAGGAGAAATAATCAAAGTGGCATCAACCAAAAGTAACAAATTTGGAGAAAATACTTGAAAAATATATGAGACAAATTATTGCGATACATAATTTGTCTAAAATCCCTTAGAAGTTAATAGAAAAATTATAATCACAATTTAAAAATTGGGCAAAATTCAAGTATGGCCAAGTGACAAAAGAAGAAATACACAAGGGCAATGAAATGCAAAAAAATGCATAACTCACTAATTATCAGGAATATACAAACTGAAATGGCAGTGAGATGTCAGTTTTGCTTATGATATTGGCAAAAATATTTAAGATTCACAGTGTCTAGTGTTATAAGGGTTTGAGATATTAAAGTCTCTTACACATTACTGTCTTATGAAAAGCAACTTGCAATATCTATTTAAACTTCAAAAGATTAAAATTTCTTTACTCAAGAGGTCCACTTGAAAGATTCTATTATACAGAAATATTTGCCTAAGTATGTGTATGACTGTGTGTGTGTGTGTGTGTGTGTGTGTGTGTGTGTGTGTACACATATCCAAACAAGGAATTTAAATAGAGCAGTATTAGTGACCCCCAGAGTTAAAAATAATATAAATACCCATATGCTTATTCTTAAAATCTGGCACATACTTAATATAAAGTATAACATAAAATAATACAACAGTTAAATCAAATAAGGTAAATGTATTTTTATTGATAGGTGTATAAAAATGATATATATATTATACATAATATAAAGAAGACAAAATAGTACTTTTTATCTGTTTTATTCATAGTAATTTGACTTATAAATGAATATATATAAAAATACAAATATATATAAATATATATACACATATGAGTTTATATGAATGCATACATATATGTAAAATCATTTGAAAGTATACGCAACAATCCAGGTATCATTAGAAATTAATTTTGGCAGGGAAGTAGTTGTGGGTGACCAGCATATGAGTAATTTCCATTTTTATATATGTATTTCAGTGTTTGATATTTTAAAATTGTGAGTATATTTATCTTTATATGAAAAATATATGCTTATTTTTTAATGAAGATATTTAGGGGAAAATAAATTCTACAAGTTGGGGAAGGCTTTGTGGAGACAGATTATCTTTGGTCCATATGGTGTCACCTGGGAAAACTCTATTGAGACTCAAGGATCTACCTCTAAAATGGCCTCATTTACATGGCTGTCAAGTTTGTGCTCATTCCCAGTTGGGAGCTCAGCTAGAGTTGTTGATCTGGGATCTTATTTCTCCTCCATGTTATCCCTCCATCTGGCAAGGTTGGTCATGTCACAGTAGAACAGTCTCAGAATAGTTGACTTCTCATATGGTAACTGACATCCTCCAAAGTGAAACAGAAGAACTTGGCAAAATTTTAAATCCTGGACTTGGAGATGCCAAAACAACACTTCCTCCACATTCTATTGGTCAAAGCAGTAACAGGACCAGTTTAGAAAAAAAAGGGAATGAACTATACAAGGACATGAATAAAGGGGGATATGGTTCGTTGGGGGCTATCAAAGCAACAGAGTACTACAAACTGTCAAAAGATGGAGGTTGGGACTGCCAGAATAGCTGGAAAATTGAATGGGGATTAATCCAAGAGGAGAGAGAACCAAAGCAGGAAGGATACCTTATCTACATATAAACTCCCTCCAGATCTTTAATTGTCCTCTGAACTGAGCAAGACCAAGGAGTACTCAGAGAAGCCAAGCAGAAAGGGACAGCTGGAAATTAGAAAAAGTGGGGCAGAGATTTCATCTGCTTCCCACTGCCAGGGAAAAAAGTGTTGGAATTTCAGTCTCACCAAGTTAGAGATTAGACGAAAACCTCAGGCTGTCTACTGAAATACCAGAAAGGCCCCATTTTAAGAAGAAAATCTATATGCAGGCAATAGTCTCATCTTAACAAAGTATAAAAGTGAGGCTTCTCAAGAACAGTGTGATTAGTCTAATTTTACTCTCTGCTAGAACACATGCCAACACTCTTCAGAGGAAGATAAAAGAATCCAGAGTATCTAAACATGTTACTCAGATTTACAATAGAATGTGACTCATAGATAGGAGAAATACGCAGTCAACTGTAAAAGGCCCCAAGGTGATCAAGGCAGTGGAATTAGCAGACTAAGACTTTAAAGCAGCTCTTAAAAATATGTTCAAGGATAAGGATTTAAAGGAAAAGATAAACAGAATATTAGCAGAGAAAATTCAATATCTGAAACAAAAATATACTGGTTGGTTTTATAGGTGATTAGAGAGGTCAGAAAATAAGGTCAGTGGTCAAGTATGTGGTAGGCAGGGCAATGGCCCCCAGAGTTTGCCCACTTCCTAGTCTCTAGAACCTGTAAAAATGTTACCTTATTTGGGAAAAGGACTTTGCAGATGTGATTAAGTTAAGGATGATGAGATGGGAGATTATCCTGGATTATCTGGATGGGCTCAATGTAATCACAGGGGTCATTATAAGAGAAAGGAGGGGAGGGTCAAAGTTAGAGAGAGATTGGAATATGCTTAACTACTAGCTTTGAAGGTGGGAGAAAGGGACAGGAGCCAAAGAATGCAGGCAGCTTCTAGAAGCTGGAAAAACCAAGAGAATGGGCTCTGATCAAGTCTCCAGAAGAAAAGTAGGCTTCCTGGCTCCTTGATAGTAGCCCAAAGAAACTTATTTCAGACTTCTGACGTCTAGAGCCATGAGGAAGTAAATTTTATTCCAAGACCTGCAGAGTGAGAAAGTGCCAGTGATGAGAAGAGTGAAGGAAAAAGAGTTCCAGGTATGTGAAAAAGTAAAGGGAACGACCTTGAGCTAAAAAAGAACTTGACACACCTGAGGAACTGAAATGAAACTATATTAACTCTGGACTAGTGAGTGAGTGAGAGATGTGACCAGAGGTTTAAGCAGGAACCAGATCATGAAAGGCTTTGTAGATGATGGTAAAGTATGGAATTTTTTCTATGACATATGTCCATGGAGGTCTTTTAAGCATAGTGACTTGATTTGATGTACAGTTGACCCTTGAACAACACGGATTTGAACTGGGCAGGTCCACTTATCTGTGGATTTTTTCCCAATAAATATGTACTATTATGTGATCCAAGGTTGGTTGAATCCACAGATGCTGAGCCGTGGATACAGAGGGCTGACTATAAAGTTATAGGCAGGTTTTCAACTGCATGTGGCTGGGCACTCCAACCCCCATTCAAGGGTCAACTGCATATTTTAAAAGTAGGGAGTATTACAGAGCAGGAATTTCAAAAAAGGCAGGAATGGAAGGAGGTTAAGTTTCGGAAGGACCTGGCAAAAGATGAAGCAAAATATAATGATGGCTTGGATTTACTGTGGTTATGGAGGGTATAGACTGATTAGAGATATTTTGGAAGTCAAATTAGCATGACTTGATGGATTTGATGTGAAGGGTTAAGGAAGGAAGAAATTGAGGATAAACCTTAGGATTTTTGGCCAAAGTGGTTGAAAGTAGTGGGAGGTTTAGAGATGTTCAACAGTAAATGTCACTTTGTTAACAAATGACTTAGTTGGAAATTCTTGACTCCAAAGCACTTACTCTTAATCAGTGCACCATTCTGAAGAATTGTCCTCAATGTCTGAGGTTTTCTTCACTAAAAAGGCAAGACATTAGATGACCAAGATTCCTCTCAGCTTTGTGGTTCTCTGAGATACCTAAGACTTTCACCCTATTTCTCAATCTACACATTCAAGAAACATGAAGTGGATCCATGTACATCCAGTTTAAATCACTCATTTGTACCAGTCTGAGAAATTCAACACAGAGTCAAGAAACAATGGGATAAATTAAAAAGTACATGGATTTAGGGACACAAATACCTGTTTTTGAGTCATAGCACCAGGCTTTTCTGTTATGTGTCATTAAACAAGTCATTTAACTCTTCTGAAGCTCAAGTTTTTCATAGTTAAAATATAAGTATTAATACTTATACCCATATCAATGTTGTAAGTGTGCTATCCAAATAGTTTTTATCACTTATGAAATGAAAAACTGGAAATACTTGTCTTTTTTCTCAGTGATCTAAGTTGTAAAAAGAATTGGTCACTGTGACATTTGAAAATAAATTGATGTATCTAAAATAAAATTAATGGTTTTCTTTTCTTTTTCCAACATCAAATATAACCACTAATAGCTATTTGACTTGTGAACCTTCATATATTTCCAAACATTATGTTCACATTTTATAAAAGTGAGATTGCTATGCACATATACACAATACATTTATGTTCTTTTTTTAAAAGGAAGTATAATTGATTTACAATGTGTTTCAGGTGTACAGCACAGTGATTCAGTTATGCATATATTATATATATCTTTATATATATATTCTTTCTCAGATTCTTTTCCCCTGGGTTATTACAAAATATTGAGTATAGTTCCCTGTGCTATACTGTTGGTTCTTGGTTATCTATTTTATATATAGGAATGTGTATATGTTAATCCCAAACTCCTAATTTAATCCCCCCCACCCTGCCATTTATATGCTATAGCTTGCTTTTGGGACCAAACAATATATTTTAGATATCCTTCCAAAACAATACATATGTCAACTTCATTTGTGTTAATGTCTGCGTAATAATCAATGTTATGTACATACCAAGGTGTCAATATATATACCATTTAATCATTACAGTTTGGAGGAAAATTCAGATTGTTTCAAGTCTTTGTTATTACTAGCAATATTATAATAAGTATCCTGGAATATTTATCTTTTAATTCTGATAATTGTATTCCTATTTGACAAAAGCTAAGAAATGGGAGAGGTAGTTAAAATACTATACATATTTTAAGTACGAATTATTTAAATAACAAATTAAATGCTAAATTAAAGTAAAATGAAATATTCAATAATAATTATTTAAATACTATATTATTTTTAAAATAACTTAAAAAATAACTTGTAGTCATTCACATTTCTAATAGTACCCACAACTCTACCAACATTGTATGCTTTATTTTACCATTCCAATAGATGTAGTATCTGTTAATTTTATTTTCCTGATAACTAATGATAATTTTTAATATATTTTTAATCTGTACTTATTTCAGTGAAGTACCTGGTTATTTCCTTTGCCTTTAAAACAAAACAAAACAAAACTACCTCTTTTAATGATTTCTAGGAGCACTCTATACATTAGGGAGATTAACTCTTTAACATTTGTTTGCAGTCATTTTCTGCTGATCTACCTATCATCTTTTGAATTTTTGGTGACTTTTTGCCAGTTAAGTTTTCATATTTATGTAATTAAATATGTACTTTTTTTCTTTCATGGTTTTTGGAATTTTAGTGTGAATTAATCTCATATTTTTAATTTTCCTATTTTCTTCAAGTATTTTTACTTTTTTAACATATGTTTTCAATTAATGAAGAAATTATTTCTCTTTATAATGTACAGTACAATTTGATCTAATTTTCCCAATGTAAATTGTGCTTAGCAGATTTTATTAAATAATGTGTCTATATCCCATGGACCTTGTTAAGTTCCTAAGTATACTTTAACCTGTTTATAGATTTAATTCTGTTCCATTGATAAACAATTTATATTCCTCTGCCAGCCCTGTGATGTCATGACTATACCAGTTTTTAAAAATTAAGTTTTAATATCTTCTAGGCCACTTCTTTGCCTAGTATTCTTTTTTTTTAACATCTTCATTAAAGTATAATTGCTTTACAATGGTGTGTCAGTTTCTGCTGTGTAACAAAGTGAATCAGTTATACATATACATATGTCCCCATATCTCTTCCCTCTTGCAACTCCCTCCCTCCCATCCTCCCTATCCCACCCCTCTAGGTGGTCACAAAGCACCGAGCTGATCTCCCTGTGCTATGCGGCTGCTTCCCACTAGCTATCTATTTTACGTATGGTAGTGTATATAAGTCCAAGCCACTCTCTCACTTTGTCCCAGCTTACCCTTCCCCCTCACCGTATCCTCAAGTCCATTCTCTAGTAGGTCTGCATCTTTATTCCCGTCTTGTCCCTAGGTTCTTCTGACCACTTTCTTTTCTTTTTTTTTCTTCTCTTTTTAGATTCCATATATATGTGTTAGCATACGGTATTTGTTTTTCTTTTTCTGACTTACTTCACTCTGTATGACAGTCTCTAGGTCCATCCACCTCACTACAAATAACTCAGTTTCGTTGCTTTCTGTGGCTGAGTAATATTCCATTGTATATATGTGCCACATCTTCTTTATCCATTCATCTGTTGATGGACACTTAGGTTGCTTCCATGTCCTGGCTATTGTAAATAGAGCTGCAATGAACATTGTGGTACATGACTCTTTTTGAATTATGGTTTTCTCAGAGTATATGCCCAGTAGTGGGATTGCTGGGTCGTATGGTAGTTCTATTTTTAGTTTTTTAAGGAACCTCCATACTGTTCTCCATAGTGGCTATATCAATTTACATTCCCACCGACAGTGCAAGAGGGTTCCCTTTTCTCCACAACCTCTCCAGCATTTATTGTTTGTAGATTTTTTATCATGGCCATTCTGATCGGTGTGAGATGATATCCCATTGTAGTTTGGATTTGCACTCCTCTAATGATTAATGATGTTGAGCATTATTTCATTTGTTTGTTGCCAATCTGTATATCTTCTTTGGAGAAATGTCTATTTAGGTCTTCTGCCCATTTTTGGATTGGGTTATTTGTTTATTTGATATTGAGCTGCATGAGTTGCTTGTATGTTTTGGAGATTAATCCTTTGTCAGTTGCTTCATTTGCAAATATTTTCTCCCATTCTGAGGGTTGTCTTTTGGTCTTGTTTATGGTTTCCTTTGCTGTGCAAAAGCTTTTAAGTTTGATTAGATCCCATTTGTTTATTTTTGTTTTTATTTCCATTTCTCTAGGAGCTGGGTCAAAAAGGATCTTGATGTGATTTATGTCATAGAGTGTTCTGCCTATGTTTTCCTCTAAGAGTTTGATGGTGTCTGGCCTTACATTTAGGTCTTTAATCCATTTTGAGTTTATTTTTGTGTATGGTGTTAAGGAGTGTTCTAATTTCATTCTTTTCCATGTAGCTGTCCAGTTTTCCCAGCACCACTTATTGAAGAGGCTGTCTTTCTCCACTGTATACTCTTGCCTCCTTTATCAAGGATAAGGTGAACATATGTGCATGGGATTATTTCTGGGCTTTCTATCCTGTTCCATTGATCTATATTTCTGTTTTTGTGCCAGTACCATACTGTCTTGATTACTGTAGCTTTGTAGCATAGTCTGAAGTCAGGGAGCCTGATTCCTCAGGCTCCGTTTTTCTTTCTCAAGATTGCTTTAGCTATTTGGGGTCTTTTGTGTTTCCATACAAATTGTGAAATCTTTTGTTCTAGTTTTGTGAAAAATGCCAGTGGTAGTTTGATAGGGATTGCATTGAATCTGTTGATTGCTTTGTGTAGTAGAATCATTTTCACAATGTTGATTCTTCCAATCCCAGAACATGGTATATCTCTCCATCTATTTGTATCATCTTTAATTTCTTTCATCAGTGTCTTATAATTTTCTGCATACAGGTCTTTTGTCTCCTTAGGTAGGTTTATTCCTAGATATATTACTCTTTTTGTTGCAATGGTAAATGGGAGTGTTTTCTTAATTTCACTTTCAGATTTTTCATCATTAGTATATAGGAATGCAAGACATTTCTGTGCATTAATTTTTGTATCCTGTTACTTTACCGAATTCATTGAGTAGCTCTAGTAGTTTTCTGGTAGCATCTTTAGGATTCTCTATGTATAATATCATGTCATCTGCAAACAGTGACAGCTTTACTTCTTCTTTTCTGATTTGGATTCCTTTTATTTCTTTTTCTTCTCTGATTGCTGTGGCTAAAACTTCCAAAACTATGTTGAATAATAGTGTTGAGAGTGGGCAGCCTTGTCTTGTTCCTGATCTTAGTGGAAATGGTTTCAGTTTTTCACCATTGAGGACGATGTTGGCTGTGGGTTTGTCATATGTGGCCTTTATTATGTTTAGGAAAGTTCCCTCTATGCCTACTTTCTGGAGGGTTTTTATCATAAATGGGTGTTGAATTTTGTCAAAAGCTTTCTCTGCATCTATTGAGATGATCATATGGTTTTTCTCCTTCAATTGGTTAATATGGTGTATCACGTTGATTGATTTGCGTATATTGAAGAATCCTTGCATTCCTGGCATAAACCCCACTTGATCATAATGTATGATCCTTTTAATGTGCTGTTGGATTCTGTTTGCTAGTATTTTGTTCAGGATTTTTGCATCTATGTTCATCAATGATATTAGCCCGTAGTTTTCTTTCTTTGTGACATCTTTGTCTGGTTTTGGTATCAGAGTGATGGTGGCCTCGTAGAATGAGTTTGGGAGTGTTCCTCCCTCTGCTATAATTTGGAAGAGTTTGAGAAGGATAGGTGTTAGCTCTTCTCTACATGTTTGATAGAATTCGCCTGTGAAGCCATCTGGTCCTGGGCTTTTGTTTGTTGGAAGATTTTTAATCACAGTTTCAATTTCAGTGCTTGTGATTGGTCTGTTCATGTTTTCTATTTCTTCCTGGTACAGTCTAGGAAGGTTGTGCATTTCTAAGAATCTGTCCATTTCTTCCAGGTTGTCCATTTTATTGGCATACAATTACTTGTAGTAATCTCTCATGATCCTTTGTATTTCTGCAGTGTCAGTTGTTCTTCTCCTTTTTCATTTCTAAATCTATTGATTTGAGTCTTCTCCATTTTTTTCTTGATAAGTCTGGCTAATGGTTTATCAATTTTGTTTATCTTCTCAAAGAACCAGCTTTTAGTTTTATTGATCTTTGCTATCGTTTCCTTCATTTCTTCTTCATTGATTTCTGATCTGATATTTATGATTTTCCTTTTGCTAACTTCGGGGTTTTTTTGTTCTTCTTTCTCTAAGTGCTTTAGCTGTAAGGTTAAGTTGTTTATTTGAGATGTTTCTTGTTCCTTAAGGTAGGCTTGCATAGCTATAAATTTCCCTCTCAGAACTGCTTTTGCTGCATCCCATAGGTTTTGCGTCATTGTGTTTTCCTTGTCATTTGTTTCTAGGTATTTTTTGATTTCCTCTTGAATGTCTTCAGTGATCTCTTGGTTATTAAGTAGTGTGTTGTTTATCCTCCATGTGTTTGTATTTCTTAGAGATTTTTTTTCCCGTAATTGATATCTAGTCTCATAGCATTGTGGTCAGAAAAGATACTTGATACGATTTCAATTTTCTTAAATTTATCGAGGCTTGATTTGTGACCCAAGATATGATCTATCCTGGAGAATGTTCCATGAGCACTTGAGAGAATGTGTATTCTGTTGTTTTTGGATGGCATGTCCTATAAATCTCAATTAAGTCCATCTTCTTTAATGTATCATTTAAAGCTTGTGTTTCCTTATTTATTTTCATTTTGGATGATCTGTCCATTGGTGAAAGTGGGGTGTTAAAGTCCCCTACTATGATTGTATTATTGTCGATTTCCCCTTTTATGGCTGTTAGTATTTGTCTTATGTATTGAGGTGCTCCTATATTGGCTGCATAAATATTTACAATTGTTATATCATCTTCTTGGATTGATCCCTTAATCATTATGTAGTGTCCTTCTTTGTCTCTTGTAATAGTCTTTATTTTAAAGTCTATTTTGTCTAATATGAGAATTGCTCCTCCAGCTTTCTTTTGATTTCCTTTTGCATGGAATATCTTTTTCCATCCCCTCACTTTCAGTCTGTATGTGTCCCTAGGTCTGAAGTGGGTCCCTTTTAGACAGCATATATATGGGTTTTGTTTTTGTATCCATTCAGCCTGTCTATCTCTCTTGGTTGGAGCATTTAATCCTTTTACATTTAAAGTAATTATCGATATGTATGTTCCTATTACCATTTTCTTAATTGTTTTGGGTTTATTATTGTAGGTCTTTTCCTTCTCTTGTGTTTCCTGCCTGGAGAAGTTCCTTTAGCATTTTTTGTAAAGCTGCTTTGGTGGTGCTGAATTCTCTTAGCTTTTGCTTGTCTGTAAAGCTTTTAATTTCTCCATCAAATCTGAATGAGATCCTTGCTGGGTAGAGTAATCTTGGTTGTAGGTGTTTCTGTTTCATCACTTTAAATATATCCTGCCACTCCCTTCTGGCTTGCAGAGTTTCTGCTGAAAGATCAGCTGTTTACCTTATGGGGATTCCCTTTTGTGTTACTTGTTGTTTTTCCCTTGCTGCTTTTATTATTTGTTCTTTGTATTTAATATTTGATGGTTTGATTAATATGTGTCTTAGCGTGTTTCTCCTTGAATTTATCCTGTATGGGACTCTCTGTTCTTCTTGGACTTGATTAACTATTTCCTTTCCCATATTAGGGAAGTTTTCAACTATAATCTCTTCAAATATTTTCTCAGTCCCTATCTTTTTCTCTTCTTCTTCTGGGACCCCTATAATTCGAATGTTGGTGCATTTAATGTTGTCCCAGAGGTCTCTGAGACTGTCCTCAGTTCTTTTCATTCTTTTTTCTTTATTCTGCTCTGCAGTAGTTATTTCCACTAGTTTATCTTCCAGGTCACTTATCCATTCTTCTGCTTCAGTTATTCTGCTACTGATCCCTTCTAGAGAATCTTTAATTTCATTTATTGTGTTGTTCATCATTGTTTGTTTGCTCTTTAGTTCTTCTAGGTCCTTGTTAAACGTTTCTTGTATTTTCTCCATTCTATTTCCAAGATTTTGGATCATCTTTACTATCATTATTCTGAATTCTTTTTCAGGTAGACTGCCTACTTCCTCTTCATTTGTTAGGTCTGGTGGGTTTTTGCCTTGCTCCTTCATCTGCTGTGTGTTTCTCTGTCTTCTCATCTTGCTTAACTTACTGTGTTTGGGGTCTCCTTTTTGCAGGCTGCAGGTTCATAGTTCCCGTTGGTTTTGGTGTCTGCCCCCAGTGGCTAAGGTTGGTTCAGTGGGTTGTGTAGGCTTCCTGGTGGAGGGGACTAGTGCCTGTGTTCTGGTGGACAAGGCTGGATCTCGTCTTTCTTGTGAGCAGGTCCACATCTGGTGGTGTGTTTTGGGGTGTCTGTGGCCTTATGATTTTAGGCAGCCTCTGTGCTAATGGATGGGGTTGTGTTCCTGTCTTGCTAGTTATTTGGCATAGGGTGTCCTGCACTGTAGCTTGCTGGTTATTGAGTGGAGCTGGGTATTGACGTTGAGATGGAGATCTCTGGGAGATTTTCACCATTTGATATTACGTGGAGCTGTGAGGTCTCTTGTGGACAAGTGCCCTGAACTTGGCTCTCCCACCTCAGTGACACAGCCCTGATGCCTGGCTAGAGCACCAAGAGCCTGTCCTCCACATGGCTCAGAATAAAAGGGAGAAAAAAAAGAAAGAAAGAAAGAAGAAGATAAAATAAAATAAAGTTATTAAAATAAATATGAAGAAAACAATTTTGTAAGTAATAAAAAAAACAAACAAAAAAAAACCGGACAGACAGAACCCTAGGACAAATGGTAAAAACAAAGCTATACAGACAAAATCACACACAGAAGCATACACATACACACTCACAAAAAGAGAAAAAGGGAAAAAAATATATATATATTGTTGCTCCCAAAGTCCACCTCCTCAATTTGGGATGATTCGTTGTCTATTCAGGTATTCCACAGGTGCAGGGTACATCAAGTTGATTGTGGAGATTTAAACCACTGCTTCTGAGGCTGCTGGGAGAAATTTCTCTTTCTCTTCTTTGTTTGCACAGCTCCCGGGGTTCAGCTTTGGATTTGGACCCGCCTCTGCGTTTAGGTCGCCTGAAGGCGTCTGTTCTTCACTCAGACAGAACGTGGTTAAAGGAGCAGCTGCTTCGGGGGCTCTGGCTCACTCAGGCCGGGGGGAGGGAGGGGTACAGATGCGGGGTGAGCCTGCGGCGGCAGAGGACGGCTTGACGTTGCAGCAGCCTGAGGCGCGCCGTGCGTTCTCCCGGGGAAGTTGTCCCTGGATCATGGGACCCTGGCCGTGGCGGGCTGCACAGGCTCCCGGGAGGGGCGGTGTGGAGAGTGACCTGTGCTTGCACACAGGCTTCTTGGTGGCGGCAGCAGCAGCCTTAGCGTCTCACGCCCATCTCTGGGGTCCGCGCTGATAGCCGCGGCTCGCGCCCGTCTCTGGAGCTCCTTTAAGCGGCACTCTAAATCCCCTCTCCTTGTGCGCTGCGAAACAAAGAGGCAAGAAAAAGTCTCTTGCCTCTTCGGCAGCTGCAGACTTTTTCCCGGACTCCCTCCCGGCTAGCTGTGGTGCGCTAACTCCTTCAGGCTGTGTTCACGCCGCCAACCCCAGTCCTCTCCCTGGGATCCGACCGAAGCCCGAGCCTCAGCTCCAAGCCCCCGCCCACCCCGGCGGGTGAGCAGACAAGCCTCTCGGGCTGGTGAGTGCTGCTCGGCGCCGAGCCTCTGTGCGGGAATCTCTCCGCTTTGCCCTCCGCACCCCTGTGGCTGCACTCTCCTCCGTGGCTCCGAAGCTTCCCCCCTCTGCCACCCGCAGTCTCCGCCCGTGAAGGGGCTTCCTAGTGTGTGGAAACCTTTCCTCCTTCACAGCTCCCTCCCACTGGTGCAGGTCCCGTCCCTGTTCTTTTGTCTCTGCTTTTTCTTTTGCCCTACCCAGGTACTTGGGGAGTTTCTTGCCTTTTGGGAGGTCTGAGGTCTTCTGCTAGCGTTCAGTAGGTGTTCTGTAGGAGTTGTTCCACATGTAGATGTATTTCTGATGTATTTGTGGGGAGGAAGGTGATCTCCACGTCTTAATCTTCCGCCATCTTGAAGCTTCATTGCTTATTATTGTTTAGCAATACCTTCTTGGAAATTCTCACATTTTTGTTCTTCTGTAAACTTTAAGATAATTTTATTGATTTATAAAATATTATAACTTTCATATCAATTGGACTTTGGTGTATAAAGGTACCATATTTTATCTCCCTCCATAATTACAACATTTTTACTGGAAATATTGCTACTTAAAAACTGGAAACATGGGCACTTAAATTCTTTGATTGGGCCAAACCAAAAGCAAACAGCGCAACAGAAATAAAGGCATTCTGTGCCTGAGATTGTTCCAGGAAGTAAGTATAAACCAAAAAACATAAACTTTTGAAAGGAAAGGTAAAAGGGACTTAAAGAAGACACTAGTCAGCCTAAAAATAATCATAGCTACAGTTTTTTAAATGCTTATCTATAAAAACGGTACTGTGTAACTTGGATCACTTCTTAATTCTTGTAAGGACGCTGCAAGGTACATATTAACAAGGGAGACTGGTTAGGTATATTTGTGGTCCTGGAAACTTGCTTTGCATGTTTTTTGAGAAAAGAGATCAGTTCTGACTTGAACTAAGAAGTCGTGTTGAAATTAATCCAGAAAAATACTTAAGGAATGGGAAGAAATATTGTCTAGTTTTCTAAGGGGGACTAACACTGAAACTGAGAAATCAACAAACTGGGCTTGTTCAGTAATTGCTTCTGTAACATGATTCCTTAGATAGTAACTTCGATGCTAGAAACAGATGAGTAGGACTGTGCTGGGTAGCTCACTTCAGAAGTCTAAAGTTTACATTCTCATGATAGAATGATTACATCAAGGTACTGAGAGAAGAAAAGCACCTTTTATCTATTCCATATCCGTGGTAACCGATCAGCAGCAAATGTGAAGAATCACCTATGGGGGAATCCCTACAATTTATACTTATCCACTGAAAACCAAACATAAGAAAATCAGACCAAGTCACAAAAACAAAGTCCAATTCTTAATACAGTGTTTAGGTGGTGAGACTTGAAAAACAGTGAACAGATTTCCAAAAAAGGCTCTGAGATACTTTTCAGACAGCTAGGTTAGAAGACAGGTATCTTGCCTGAAGGTGTAGAGAAAAAAAATAAATAGAAAAAATTTCAAATAACAGCACTACAACAAAAACTTCTCTTTCATCTCTTTATCTTATTTTTTTCCCCAGTGATCAATTATATTGTGTAATTCATAAATTTTGGATGCTACTTCTTCTAAATTACTCCTGCCCATATTTCTAACTCTGAAATGTCAGATCCATTAATAATTTTGAGACTCTTAAAGTATAAATGATTTATGTAAAATTCAATAATGTTAAGATTGTGTTTGAATTACCAGCATTTGTTTGCAAGCACAAAAAGAACACGAAGAAACAATATTTATTCAGCTGTCTTAAGTTCAAACATGTATGGACATGACTTGAATTTTGTCACTTCTGAGCCTGGAAAAAAATTAAATGAATGGTTTTCAAAACATTTTATTGTATACAATATCTGTCTAATATAAAGTACATAGATTTTAATTTGAGCATATCCCCATTATATGTACTATTGAGAAAAATTTGGAGAAACGTGGATGGAAAAATAATTTAAAAGTATAAAATCTAAGGTTTTGTTTTTAAAGTTAGGGTAAATTAGCTGTCATATATTACTATTTTTCTATGAGACATTGAACATACATGGCTGGCTGAATGGATATTACCTTTCTTCTAGCTTCCTTTGTGGATCACTAAAAGATATGTATATGAAAAAATAGGAATATTCAAAATATTATTCAATTACTTAAGTAGCATGTCATTTTAGAAACAATAAGTCACAAGTATGGATTATGTAGTGAACAAAAATACCCATCAGAAATTATGTCCAGTGTCCTTAAAGCCTAGGAGTAATAGGAATCCTATCTGAGCCTCCTTGCACTATATCTACCACTTTTTCTGCTGATCTCCTATCATTCTCTGGTTCTTGATTTCCTTATTGACCACATATTTCTTGCTCTTGGAATTGGTTTTATGTTTATGTTCAGCTGATTACTGTCAATCTCCATGAGGCTTAGACTCTTGTTTTACTAATCCAAATCCAGAATAACACCTACTTTGCTTTATCTGCTGTGCCAAACCCCTCTACCACATTTTCTGGATCTTCTTGGCACCAAGGCTACCTGTTCTAGGAACTGACCTCAAGACCATAAGGTTATGTTCCCTTCCTGCTCTACTTCAGCCCTTACCAGTGGGTTCACAAATGCATTTGAGAATAGCATCAATAACATATTCTTTAAAGAAGATGAAATTTTACATCTGAAGTGAGATGAGCAAATCTTCATGGGCTTTTCATAATATAAAAGCATAAAACTAATTATTGACTGTCTATGTGTAAATACATAGCATATAGCAAAGTAAATGCTATTTAAATTTTTTTTTTAATTTTTATTTTATGTTGGAGTAGAGTTGATTAACAATGTTGTATTAGTTTCAGGTGTACAGCAAAGTGATTCAGTCATACATATACATGTATCTATTCTTTTTCAAATTCTTTTCCCATTTAGGTTATTACAGAGTATTGATTAGAGTTCCCTGTGCTATACAGTAGGTTCTTGTTGGTTATCTATTTTAAATATAGCAGTGTGTACATGTCAGTCCCAAACTTCCAATCTATCCCTCCTCCTCCCCCTTCCCCCCTGGTAACCATAAGTTTGTTCTCTAAGTCTGTGAATCTGTCTCTGTTTTGTAAATAAGGTCATTTGTATCATTTTTTAGATTCTGCATATAAGCGATATCATATGATATTTGTCTTTCTCGGTCTGACTTACTTCACTTAGTATGATAATGTCTAGGTCCATCCATGTTGCTGCAAATAACATTATTTCATTCTTTTTAATGGCTGAGTAATATTCCATTGTATTTATGTACCATATATTCCTTTTTTTAAAAAAACATCTTTATTGGAGTATAATTGCTTTACAATGGTGTGTTAGTTTCTGCTTTATGACAAAGTGAATCATCTATACATATACATATATCCCCATATCTCCTCCCTCTTGTGTCTCCCTCCTACCCTCCCTATCCTATCCCTCTAGGTGGTCACAAACCACTGAGCTGATCTCCCTGTGCTATGCAGCTGCTACCCACTAGCTATCTATTTTATATTTGGTAGTATATATAAGTCCATGCCACTCTCTCACTTCGTCCCAGCTTAACCTTCCCCCTCCCCATGTCCTCAAGTCCATTCTCTACATCTGCATCTTTATTCCTGTCCTGCCACTAGGTTCTTCATAACCATTTAGTTTTCTTTTTAGATTCCATATATATGTGTTACCATATGGTATTTGTTTTTCTCTTTCTGACTTACTTCACTCTGTATGACAGACTCTAGATCCACCCACCTCACTACAAAAAACTCAATTTCGTTTCTTTTTATGGCTGAGTAATATTCCATTGTATATGTATGCCACATCTTCTTTATCCATTCATCTGTTGATGGACACTTAGGTTGCTTCCATGTCCTGGCTACTGTAAATAGCGCTGCAGTGAACATTGTGGTACATGACTCTTTTTGAATTATGGTTTTCTCAGGGTATATGCCCAGTAGTGGGATTGCTGGGTCATATGGTAGTTCTATCTTTAGTTTTTTAAGGAACCTCCGTACTGTTCTCCATAGTGGCTGTATCAATTTACATTCCCACCAACAGTGCAAGAGGGTTCCCTTTTCACCATGCCCTCTCCAGCATTTATAGTTTGTAGATTTTTTGATGATGGCCATTCTGACTGGCGTGAGTTGATACCTCATTGTAGTTTTGATTTGAATTTCTCTAAAGATTAGTGATGTTGAGCATTCTTTCATGTGTTTGTTGGCAATCTGTACATCTTCCTTGGAGAAATGTCTATTTAAGGCTTCTGCCTATTTTTGGATTGGGTTGTTTCTTTTTTTGATATGCTGCATGAGCTGCTTGTAAATTTTGGAGATTAATCCTTCGTCAGTTGCTTCATTTGCCAATATTTTCTCCCATTCTGAGTGATGTCTTTTTGTCTTGTTTATGGTTTCCTTTGCTATGCAAAAGCTTTTAAGTTTCATTAGGTCCCAGTTGTTTATTTTTGTTTTTATTTCTATTTCTCTAGGAGGTGAGTAAAAAAGGATCTTGCTGTGATTTGGGTCATAGAGTGTTCTCCCTATGTTTTCCTCTAAGAGTTTGATAGTGTCTGGCCTTACATTTAGGTCTTTAATCCATTTTGAGTTTATTTTTGTGTATGGTGTTAGGGAGTGTTCTAATTTCATTCGTTTACATGTAGCTGTCCAGTTTTCCCAGCACCACTTATTGAAAAGGCTGTCTTTTCTCCACTGTATGTTCTTGCCTCCATTATCAAAAATAAGGTGACCGTACGTGTCTGGGTTTATCTCTGGGCGTTCTATCTTGTTCCATTGATCTATATTTCTGTTTTTGTGCCAGTACCATGCTGTCTTAATTACTGTAGCTTTATAGTATAATCTGAAGTCAGGGAGTCTGATTCCTCCAACTCTGTCTTGAGATTGGCCAGTTTTTTTATCTCGAACAGGATCTTTCCTGTTTCCCTACAAATTGTGAAAATTTTTGTTCTAGTTCTGTGAAAAATGCCATTCATAGTTTGATAGGGATTGCATTGAATCTGTAGATTGCTTTGGGTAGTAGAGTCATTTTTACAATGTTGATTCTTCCAATCCAAGAACACGGCATATCTCTCCATCTGTTTGTATCATCTTTAATTTATTTCAGCAGTTTCTTATCATTTTCTGCATACAGGTCTTTTGTCTCCTTAGAAAGGTTTATTCCTAGGTATTTTATTCTTTTTGTTGCAGTGGTAAATGGGAGTTTTCTTAATTTCACTTTCAGATTTTTCATCATTAGTGTATAGGAATGCAAGAGGTTTCTATGCATTAATTTTGTATCCTGCTACTTTACCAGATTCATTGATTAGCTCTGGGAGTTTTCTGATAGAGTCTTTAGGATTCTCTATGTATAGTATCATGCCATCTGCAGACAGTGACAGCTTTACTTCTTCTTTTCTGATTTGGATTCCTTTTCTTTCTTTTTCTTCTCTGATTGCTGTAGATAAAACTTCCAAAACTATGTTGAATAATAGTGTTGAGAGTGGGCAACCTTGTCTTGTTCCTGATCTTAGTGGAAATGGTTTCATTTTTTCCACCATTGAGGACGATGTTGGCTGTGGGTTTGTCATATATGGCCTTTATTATGTTGAGGAAAGTTCCCTCTATGCCTACTTTCTGCAGGGCTTTTATCATAAATGGGTGTTGAATTTTGTCGAAAACTTTCTCTGCATCTATTGAGATGATCATATGGTTTTTCTCCTTCAGTTGGTTAATATGGTGTATCACGTTGATTGATTTGTGTATATTGAAGAATCCTTGCATTCCTGAGATAAAACCCACTTGATCATAATGAATGATCCTTTTAATGTGCTGTTGGATTCTGTTTGCTAGTATTTTGTTGAGGATTTATGTATTTATGTTCATCAGTGATATTAGCCTGTGGTTTTCTTTCTTTGTGACATCTTTGTCTGGTTTTGGTACCAGAGTGATGGTGGCCTCGTAGAATGAGTTTGGGAGTGTTCCTCCCTCTGCTATAATTTGGAAGAGTTTGAGAAGGATAGGTGTTAGCTCTTCTCTACATGTTTGATAGAATTCGCCTGTGAAGCCATCTGGTCCTGGGCTTTTGTTTGTTGGAAGATTTTTAATCACAGTTTCAATTTCAGTGCTTGTGATTGGTCTGTTCATGTTTTCTATTTCTTCCTGGTACAGTCTGGGAAGGTTGTGCATTTCTAAGAATTCGTCCATTTCTTCCAGGTTGTCCATTTTATTGGCTTATAGTTGCTTGTAGTAATCTCTCATGATCCTTTGTATTTCTGCAGTGTCAATTGTTACTTCTCCTTTTTCATTTCTAATTCTGTTGATTTGAGTC